>NC_140592.1:13437984-14705369 GCF_964204655.1 Triturus cristatus | reverse complement strand
AATATATTGTAATCTGAAATGGTAATGAAAAGTGACTCAGAATTACACAGAAAAGGGGAAAGACAGATGCCCCTTCAGAATACAGTCGTATTCTACCCACAATCCCATCAACTCTTTCGATAAATGAATAGGGGATAAATCTATGGAGGGTGTGCGTCATCCATAGATAAAGTTTTAAACTCATTTACCAGGAGAACTAATTCCTGAGAAATATGATGTTTTCGGAGACCGGCTCTCTCGTGGCATGTGGGCATTTAAGTAAGTGTTCAACAAATTCCAGAAGTGCATGACAGAAGTCTGCCCACCCTGCCAGTTTATGGCCTTCAGTATCCCGAACCCTTCCTTTCACCGGGAGCCCACCATTGGTCAGCAGTTCCGGTTGAACTCGGTTCGTATGTCAGAATATCAGTAATACTGCAGGACAAAGATATTGGGTCATATGTAAGGAGCATCACATTTACCGATTCATAAATACCGAATTTTACCGATTCGGTATTTATGAAATCGGTAAATGTGATGTAGGTAATCATTCGGTAAATTTTACCGAATCGGAAAAATTCGGTAATTATGAATCGGTATTTACCGATTCGGTAATGAGGCATACCTTCCCATTGATTCCTATGGGCCTGGAGGCCCATAGGAATCAATGGGAAGGTATGCCTCATTACCGATTCGGTAAATACCGATTCGGTAATGGGGGGGAGCATATTCAGGGGTGGCAGGGTGTCACATTGACACCCTGTTGCACCCCTGAATCTTGCATGTGTGCACATGTGGCGCACATAAATGCCCTAAGGGCATGTATGTCTGCCACATGGCACTCTTAAATCTGCAAAAAATTACTTTTTGCAAGGTATTCGTTATTTATCACCAACCTGTATTTGGTGGTAAATAACGAATTTCTAATACTAATCTTCACTCTTTAGAGTGCTCCCTACATCTGATTTCAGGATTCGGTATTTACCGAATCGGTATTTTACCGATTTCTTAATTTCCGATTCGGTAAATACCGAATCCAGAAATCAGCCCCCTACATCGCAAATGCCTAAATACCGGTCGGTAACGGGATATTTACCGAATTTCGGCCGTTACCGACCGGTATTTGGCTTCCTACATGAGGCCCATTGTATCTTAAAAATTGTCTACAAATGTCTTGTCCCACTGGGTGGAGATTGAATTTAGTTGAGATATTCTGATAGCATAATATGACACTCTGAAGAGTCTCTAGGAATCCTTTCTTGGCACTGAACTTCACTCATTGTCAAAGCATGCTCTCCCTAGTAGCACCCTTTCTAGGTGCTGAAGTTCACCCCATTGTCAAAGTATGCTCTAACTAGTAGAACCCTTTCTAGGCGCTGAAGTACACCTTGTTGTCAAAGCATACTGCACCTAGGAGCGCCCTTTCTTGGTGCTGGAGTTCATCCATTGGCAAAGCACTCTGTCCCTAGTAGCATCCTTTCTAGGCGTTGGAGTTCACCCCGTTGCTGAAGCATGCAGTACCTAGCAGCGCCTTTAGTAGGCGCTGGAGTTCACCCCGTTGTCGAAGCATGCTGTCCATAGCAGCGCCCTTTCTAGGCGCTGAAGTTCATCCCGTTGTCGAAGCATGCAGTCCCTAGCAGCGCCCTTTGTAGACGCTGGAGTTCACCCCTTCTTGTGTATTCTTGAATTGGTTACTTGTATTTCTGTGTCATCTTGATGGAACGCCTTCTGTTCCCTGGCAACCTGTCCTCTCTGGTGCTGTTCTGGAATGTTAGGCCAGAGAAGAGCAGTTGCTGTGGAGAGTGGCTGGTGTCCTTCAGGGGTCGTTCCTGTTTACTGAATAAACTCTTTAAACCATCTTAAAGTGACGTGCCTCCTCAAAACTGGCGATGAGGATGGGATGCCCTCTGTAGAGGGGCCAAAAGCTGTGGAGGACGTTTTGGTTGTCACTTTACAAGAAAAATCACCTACGGATTGCACGGACCCCTGAAGAGTCTTTCCAAAAGACATTGCCAGACATCGGGAAAATCGCCTGGTGTCCAACTAGCCCTAGGAGACAGGTACAGTCTACTGCTGTTTTTTTGGGAAGTCCTTTAAGCTTACCTGTTTTTGAGGCAACCATCGAAAGGGCCACGCGCCTTCTTCGTGGATTGGATTGTTTTTATAAGAACTTTGTTGCCCAGGAATTATTTCTATTGACGCGCTGCCTAGGACGTGCTGCCATTTTGGAATCAGGCGGACGTTCTGATGATCACGCACGCAAAGTGCATAGGAAACATGCCGCCATATTGGAAGCAGGGAAGTTTCAGTGTCAAGTATCCACTTTTTTCTTTTGGGGACATGCACACCAGGAAGTAGCGTGTTTAAATCTGCAGTCGAGTTGTTCCTGCAAAACACTGCTATTGTTCATCGGTGACGCGCACACCAGTTGAAGCGTGGTGGTAGCAGCGGTCACTGCTAATGCGAGTTGCTTGTTATTACCTTCGTGGTGACACGCACGCCTGATGACGTGTGTCTGAGGCGAAGGCAGTTTTCACTTTCTTCTCCAAGTGAATCGGTGACATGCACACCTGACACGAATGTGCACTGTTGAATCTGCCAGCTGATCCATTTCCAGATTCCACCAGTGAAGTATCAAACGTTGTTTTGAGGAGTCAAATTGTGGGTACTGTATTGGAGACATTACTTGAACACGCAGAAGCAATATTAAGTGTTCCCAAATTTATGTTGGTGACACATTTTGTCTGTGAACCTGTGACTATTTAGAAGTATTAGCAGTACGCAGAAGAATTTACATTCCTTAATGATGACATCACAAGTCATTCCTTCTCCACCTTTTTTCTTACAAAATCCGGGCCAACCTTGCATGGCTTGGGAAGACTGGAAGGAGACTTTCGAATCATATTTAGATGCTATAGGTGGTGATGTATATGTGTCAAAGAGGAAATTAGCGATTCTTAAACAATGTTTAGGATTAGAGGGCAGGAATGTTTTGAAATCCTTACCCATGGTGGAGGCTATCAGTGTTGAGGCGAATACTGAGGGTGAGGCTGGCCGGGGGGGGGGGGGTGAAAGCAATATAGATGTGTATGAAATTGATTTGAAGGCCTTAGAGGAAACTTTTGGAGAAAAAAAGTCAGTGTAGTTGTAGACAGGCATAAATTCTTTTCACGCACACAGTCACAAGGAGAGTCTATTGAGCAATATGTGGCTAACGTAAGAATGTTGGCTGTCACTTGTAAGTTTAGGGACACGAGAGATGAAATAATTAGAGATCAGCTGATTAGCAGAATGACAAATGTTAAAATTCAAGAGAAACTACTTGGCATGAAAGATCCCCCTTTAGAGAAAACTTTGTTAGTGGCTAAGAGAATTGAGAATACCTCCAGATATATGAAGGAGTTGGGTACGGTTTCTAAAAAGGTTAGGGGCATATGTATCAAACTCCCCTTTAGCGAATCTCAAATTGCGAGAATTTGCGATTCGCAAAATCAGATTCGCTAAACGGGATGTATAAAATAAATCGCTAATCATTTGCGATTCCTTAAAAATCGCAAATAATTCGCAGAATCCCGTATTGCGATTTCTTAATAGCGAAATTCGCAAAATAAGAAATCGCAAAAACGGGAATCTGCAAGCCTGGTGCAGGCTGATGACATCACAAACAGGAAACTGTAGTGATTGCCTGCACCTGCTCACCTGAGCCACACCCAGAGGCTGCTTGTGGAGTGTGAGGAGGCTTTCCTGGAGACAGCAACCAGCAATGGATCCCAAACAAAACCAGCAGGGCAAAGATGCAGAAAAAAGAAAGAGAAAACACAAGTTTTCAGAAAAGGAGCAGGAGGTCCTCATTGAGGAGATGGTCTGCAGCCATGAGCTCCTGTTTGGGAAGAAGGCACTCAAAGTCCCAGAGGCCAGGAAGAGGAAAATCTGGCTGGAAATACAGAGCAAGGTGAATGCTGTTGGAGTCACCACACGCACCATCGAGGAGCTGCGCAAGCGGTGGTATGATATGCGCCAGAGGTCCAAGGAGAGGGTGGCAGCCAGACTCAAGGATGCCAGTCAGACTGGAGGAGGACCATCCACTGCAGAGCAGCCAACCCCCCATGAGGAGCTTGTGGAGTCAACCCTCCTGCCTGAGAGCGTTGGTGGTGTGGCTGCAATCGACAGCTCCGACCCCTCATCCAGCAGACAAGGTAAGATGCATGCCAAATCACCCTGCACTCCTCCCCATCCCTTGCACACTCCCCCAAATGCGCATAGTTAACTCCCAACATGCCAATCCAGCCCAGGTCTTACAGCACACCCAGCAATGCATCATGGTACTCGTAGTACTGTGTCTGACTGTGTGTCCATGACACCATCACAAGTAAATGCAACATATGTGTTTTGGGGATCATTGAATAGAAATGTGTCAGAGATTAGCCGTCAAAGATTTGTAACTTTATTGAGTGCCACATGCAGACAGTAACACAAACTCATATAGTCCCCTTTACATCCACAGCACACGCCATGCCACAAGAAGACAGCGCTGAGGGAGAGGAGCCTGCAGACCCTGCGGACTCCAGCGATGAGACAGAGCAGCAGCCAATTCAGCGCAGGAAGCGCGCACATGTGCCCCCACTGCCTCCATTTGAGGATGAAGTCCCAGCAACAGGCGATGACACCGACAGGAGAGAGGGGAGTCAGGGTGTGACAGACATGCCCCGTCATGACGCACCAACACCAAGGCAAAGGGAACAGGCCATTTCCAGGTCAAGGCCCAGGAGCAGCACTGCAACAGAAGGAGAAGGCACCGTGTTCTCCAGCTTGGAACAGTGCATGTTGCAGGAACAGCGCCTGCAAAGCAAGGCAATGCGGTCAATGAGTCGCCAGCTAGGCCGCCTACATCAGGACAATCGCAGCATGGTAGCGGCAATACGAGAGCTCTGTGCCACTTTGAGGGACACCCAAGCTGCCAATGACAGGGCTGGACGACGTGCCAATGCACGGCTACACAATTACACCAAGGCAGTCAACCGCCTCTGCACCACCACCAGCGCACTCACACGCAGAAGCGTAACCATGCAGGTGGACATGGCACATTGCTGCCAGGACATAGCGCGAGGGCTTGCGCAGGTGACCACTGCTGTGGAACAGCTGCAGACAGCCAATGCAGGTGGCAGCGCACTAATGGCCTCTGCTGAGAGTGAGGACACATCGAGTCGCAGCAGCATCACTCCAACCTTGCCAGGTGAAAGACGCCGCAGTGGCAGACAGGTAGCAGGCCAAGGGCGCACCATGGGGGTCAACCACCCTGGACGGCACCGACGGAGGTGATCATCTGCGGGGACACTGACTGCAACACGGGTGCATTAACCCGCAAAAGGCTGTTTGCCCTATTTCATGTGCCTTCTCTGCACTGTGTGTACAACATGTGCTGGGGACAATTACAATTTCTTTCATGTTAAGTGTGATTAAACACTTGACACATCATCAGGCTTTGTAGTCTCATTTCCTCAACACTCACCTAAAAGTAGTTTTGTGTGATCTCAGTCCGTCTCTGGCGTCCAGCAGCTGCCCCAACTCCTGGTGCTGGTCTGGCAGGGGGAGCAGGGCGCTCGTCATCCGATGTGTCTGTATCGCTCACATCAATTGTGGTGCCTTTCCTCATTGCCATGTTGTGTAGCATTGCACAGCTTGCCACGATTTTACAGCAGGTCTCAGGGCTGTATTGCAGTGCGCCTCCACTCTTATGCAGGCACCGGAAGCGGCTCTTCAGGATTCCGAAGGTTCGCTCAATGACACAGCGTGTAGATCTGTGTGCCCTGTTGTAGCTCCTCTCACTTGCATTTGCAGGATCCAGGTATGGGGTCAGGATGAAGTCGCGCACTGCATAGGCACTGTCACCTGCATGGAATAAAACACAATAGGTGAGTCAATGTCCCCCCCCTCAAGTGATGTAGTGGATGTATTGATGTGTGCAATGTATTTACCGAGCAGGTACCCCTCCCCAAACTCTCCAGCACTCAGACGTCTGTGTATTCCACTGTGTCGGAAGATGAAGGAGTCATGTGTACTGCCGGGGTATTTGGCTACGATGTCGGTGATGTGATACTTAGCGTTGCACACAATCTGTATGTTGAGGGAATGGTAGCATTTCCGATTCCTGTAGACATATTCAGTTTCTGCTGGGGGTGTGATGGCCACATGGGTCCCGTCAATGCAGCCGATGACGTGGGGGAAACGTGCAATCTGGTAGAAGTCCAGTATCGTTTGTTGTAATGCCTGTTGGGTGGTGGGGAAGTAAATGTGATGTGGGAGCCTCAGTAGCATTGCATCTAGGAAGGCATGGAAGAAGCGCGAAAGTGCACTCTGTGACACACCACCAACCTCCGCTATGACCCGTTGAAAACTCCCTGACGCGAGGAGGTGCAGGGAGCACAGGACCTGCACATGTGTGGGAATTGTTTGTGTCCTGCGAGTAGGGTGCTCCAAGTGGGGTTTCAGCTCCTCAATCAGGTCCATTATGGTCTGTGGGTGCAGTCTGTACTTGTCATAGATCTCCTCTTCAGTGTTCTGTAACAGGGTGATGCGCAGCCTGAAGATACGTTCCTGTCTCATTCTCCTGTGTGCAAGGGCCCGAATACGCAGCCTCCTGGCTATCACGTACATTGCAGCCATTGTGGGTGTGTTTGTTGCATTGTGGGCTGGTTTTTGTACCTTGCACCAGTTTACCACCTGCAAGCAATTGGTGTTAATAGCGATTTCTTAATTTGCGAATTTCGTAAAATCGCAATTTGCGATTTTTTCATACATGTGTTTGCGATTTCTTAGCTAGCGATTTCTTGTTAGCGATATTCGCAACGCTAAGGATTCGCAAAATAGGTATTCGCTAGGAAATTCGCAGTTTTCTTGTTTCGCAGCCTAAGAAATCGCTAATTTAGCGATTTCTTATTTTTCAGTTTGGAAATGTGTCATACATATGAAATAGCGAAAAATCAGTCGCAAACGCTGTTTTTTGCGATTCGCAGCGTTTGCGACTAATTTTTGCTTTCATACATATGCCCTCTAGTCAAGAAAAAGCAGTTCGTAACATAAAGAAAGGTGTTATGAAAATTGATGAGAAAGTAGCATTTGAAACGAAACTAGAAGTGGTAAAATTCAAGTCCAAGTCATGTTTCAGGTGTGGTAGTTCAAGACACACCGCGGATGCCAATCACTGTCCTGCTGTTAAAAGTAGATGTTACAAATGTAGAAGGTTTGGTCATTTTGCAAAATTGTGTAAAAGCTCTGAATCTCCTGCTCGTTATAAGTCAGTCAATCTGGTAAAGGAGATGGAACCATCTGAAAGGGAGGAAGTTTCATGAGAGAGTGATGACGACAATGTGGAGGTGATGGTGATAGAGACCAACCAAGTTCTTAGGTGTGAAAGGGGGCAAGAAATATAGTTATCGTCCTCCCAAATGTGTAATTAAAATTAAGGGCAAGGACGTACAGGTCTGGGCGGATTCTTGTTCTCCATTCACCATCATCGATAAATCCATTTAGGAAGGTTTGGGTGGCAAGCTAGATGATTTACATTCCACTGATGTCACTCCTTAAGGGAATTGCGGAGACAAATTACCTGTTCTGGGTTATGTAGAAACAGAAATGTGTTTTTTGGACAGAAAAACTACAGCCAAGCTGTATATTGTAAACAAAGGAAGATCTCTTTTGGGTTGGAAGGAACAGCGGGCTCTTGACATTGTGTTGGACCCTAATCATCCGCAACAGGTACTGTTGACATCATCTGTGGACACTATAGATTGGGTTACCAAATTTCCTGAGCTGTTTAGGAAAAAATTGGGATGTTTAAAAAAAATCAAACACCGCATTATTTTGAAGGAGTACCCAAGGTACGCAAAGTTAGAAATGTCCCGTTGATGTTAAGAGACAAACTTAGGGATGAATTGCAGAGGCTTTCGAAGGAGGTGGTGATCGAGCCCATTGAGGCATCTGAATGGTTGAGTCCAACTGTTTTAGCCAAGAAACCCAATGGTAATATCAGGATGTGCATAGACTTGAGAGACGTGAATGACAACATCTGGATTGACCGACATCCCCTTCCCCGTATTAGTGAGATGTTAGCAAGTGTAAAAGGGGGTGCATATTTCACAACGTTGGATATATCCAATGCTAATCACCAAGTGTTGTTGCATGAGGATTCGAGACATGTTACGTCTTTCATCACTACCGAGGGCGCATGTCGTGATTACGGCGCTTGCCGGTACTCCCGTTACTCCCGCTAACACACACACAGAATGATCGGGAGACTCGCTTCCGGGTGGAAGTGGAGTCCCGGTCTAGTCTCGCAACACCGACGAAAGGTCAGGAAACCACTTCCGGGGGAAACGCTTAAACAGCGCGTTTCCCGCCGGATTCATTGCTTCGAATTCTTGGAGGTAACGCGAGTCGCGAGGATCGACCCGGAGCCAATCAGCGTCGAACGCAAGTGGACTCGCCGTGCTGTGGAGACGTTGGGAGGCTTTCGCACCTACGCTGGAACCAAGTACAGGTATCCTACCCGATCCGGGAATCTTGCAAACGCCGGAGCGTTGTGAGGTTTGATCTTGTTTCCCCCGCGCTGGAGCGCATTTGCTTTGTTTATTTTCACCGCGCTGGAGCGCATTTGCTTTGTTTATTTCCACCGCGCTGGAGCGCATTTTCGTTGTTTTAAGTGCACCGCGCTGGGGCGCTTGTATTGCTTTTGATTTCTCTGCGCAGGAACGCTTTATGGTAATTTTGTCCCCAAACCGCGCAGGAGCGCTGAGGGGTTACTTTGGGGGTTATTATTCTTCTTGACTATTGCACAGTTCCGTTGCACAGACGCTGATGTGGGTCAGAATACCCCAGTGTCGTAGCAGCGTTCAGCGGAAAGTGTGCCTTCCAGGGGTGCCTCTGGTGTAGTAGAGCACTCGTGGGCACGATACGCGCAGAAGCGCTTTTCTTTGATTACGGAGGAGCTTACAGGACAGCACCTGATTCAGGAAGCTTCAACCGGGCTGCCAGTATTTTGATACCCGTGGTCTGCTGAGCACTGGTGAGTCTTCCGACCGGGGGACAAGAGCATTTCTGTGTGTGGATTACGGGGTGTGTAGAAGAAGGAGTTAGGGTCCCTTACTAAGCTGGGTCTTTGTTCTTATTTTCCAGTCGTCTTCGAGAAACCCTACGCTCCAACCCCCTACCTTCTTTTCTGGCTCCCTTCCCTGCGTCCATCTCATCCCTGCTGGGTTCTACCTTCCACGAGGGTCAGGTGGGTACAGGGACGGGCGCTCTTGTCGTCTCTGCGGAATCACTCCACAAGCAGAGGTAAGCCTTGTGGGGTACTTGACAGCGCATTTCAGTTTATTCGAATGCCATTTGGTTTGGCCTCTGCTTCTGCCGTCTTCCAAAGAGTTATGCAAGCTGTTTTGTCTTGTTTGAAAAACGTTTTGGTGTTTCAGGATGACGTCCTGGTGTGGGGGTGTAATAAGGCCATGCATGATGAGATTTTGGATGTGGTGCTGAAGAAGCTATTGGACGCAGGTCTCACTATAGCTTTGGAAAAGTGTAAGTTTGGTTTGAGTGAAGTCGAATACTTAGGTCAGACCTTGACCTGTCAGGAGGTTAAGCCCAAGTGGAGTTTGGTGGAAGCCGTAGAAAAATCACCTGCTCCATGTGACAAAGATCAACTCAGGTCATTCTTCAGTCTTGCAGATTACTATTCAAAATTCGTGCACCATTTTTCTGAGAAAGTACATGATCTAAGAAACTTAATGAACAAGCATTGGCATAACCAATAGGTCTCGCATTTGGTTCCTTATAAGGGTTTTGTTATCCAGCACAATATCCTTGGTGCAACAACATACACTGTTGCATGGCTAAACACTTATAAGGTCCCAAAGGCGAGACCTATTGGCTATGCCAATGCTGGTTTACTTCTGTTTTCTTTTTTTGCACAAGCCAGTCTAGAAAAAAAGCTAACACCTTAATGACTGTAAACTGATTTAAAATATCTCTGAGGAAGAGTGGCAGAAGAGATCACATAGAATCACAACTTACGCAACCGCACTCTTCCTCTTGGAGAAGCGGGCCACCTGCGTGATAAAGCTCTCCAACACCCCACAACGGGGTATGAAATTATAATACAATACGCTTCTTAGGAAGCAGTGGTACTAAAGGTTGGGCTGCGGTGGGCAGTAAACGTATCCATACACTAAGGAGCTTCAGGGGGAAAGAACAGATTAGGTCGCCCCCCCCTCACAATCATAAACACCAACTATAAGACCTAATCTGTTATGGCAACACATTTTAAATTGCTTCATGAGTGGGATTGGAAGTTTATTTTCTTCCTCAACAACAACCCTTCACTTTCTTGGGAGTATTGTCCCTGCTCATAATCGCCATACATTTTACTGTTGAAAGAACCATGAAGTAATTTAAAATTTGTTGCCATAACAGATTAGGTTTAAAGATGGTGTTTATGATTGTGAGGGGGGGGGCGACCTAATCTGTTCTTTCCCCCTGAAACTCCTTAGTGTATGGAACAGTTGTGTACGGCGGCTCAGCCGTTAGAGTTTTCTTTAAAAGAAGTGTTTTGCATGTTCCAGTCAGTACAGAATCACTATTTGCATTCTCGATAACTTTTGGTTTTAGTCCGATACATTTACATTTGCATTAGGTTCCTGATTAGGTTAGAGACTCTATAGGATGGACAGACATTGTTTAGCCTTTACAGATGACCAGATAGCTGCTATTCTGTCAGGTCCGTCTCTCTTCCTGAGACATCATTAGCAAACTCCTCATCAGCTAGGGAAGAATGGGAGAAATTGAGTACCCTTAAGAAAAAACAAGTACAGATAGCCCTGCATGGGGCGTTGATGACAGAATACCTTAGAGCAGGTGCAGCCCCAGCGAGCTTATTGGTGCGGATTGAACCCAGAATTTCTCTTGAAGACAGTCAGTTCCGGGTCGATTGGAGTTATATTGCCAACAAATGTACCCGGGACTGGCTGATCTTGATTATCAATACCGCCAAGAGGCTCAGTGAAGACCTTCTTAAAGAAATTAATAGAGAGCATTATAAGAGACACCACTCTTGCTGATACAAAGGAGCAGCTGGCAAGGATTCAGGAAGACCTGTCTGATTATAAAAACTATATGATTAATCAGAAAATAAAAGGTCTGAAACGTAACCTAGAACGGTTTACCCACTCATGGGCATTTCCTTATGTTAAGGATAGTTACTATCAACAAGGAACTGAACAAAGACAACGGGGTGGCCTGGCGAGGGGAGGGAGACAATCAGCTAGACGCACACCATACAACTGGACGTTTGATAATACTTCCAGTGAAGAAGATGATGTAGGAGCGCAGTCAGACAAAACCAACAGGGTTAGATTTAACCAGCCGGAGCAATCGAACGAAGATTTGGGAGCGCTACTACCCTCTTTTTTAGGACAAAATCAGAGAGGTCACAGAGGGGGTGGTCAAAGAGGCAGAGGACAAATACGACAGAATCAGGATCGGACATGGCAGACCTTTTCCCAGCAAATCACTCACAGCCGGGGAAGAAACCAGCTGTGAGCGATATCGTTGTAAATCTGTCTGACCATACACTTACCTTAAGTGAACTACGGGTATTAAACAAAGGCTTGGGATTTGTTCCCACCCCAACACACGATTCCTTTAAATGTCGCATTGAATTTCAAGAAACGATGAGAAAAATTAAACTAAAAAACATTTTTGCGAACAAAACACTCCATTTTGTACCAACCTATATCGGCCCTTATAGTTTTGCCGCCCCACTTCGTGTCTAGGCCCTGAGGTTCTGGTGTTTGGAAATAAGGTACTAGATGAAATTAATACTCTAGAATGTACTGTCCAGCATCAAGGTTTTAACAACATGAGCAGAGATGATTGGCGGGCAGTTAGGAGTCTACAAGACAACCCCCTTATCACTATAAAATCAGCGGATAAGGGTGGCGCGGTGGTTGTCATGAATACCATTGATTATGAGAATGAAGTCATGAGACTGCTTGGCATGCGTGAGAATTACCGGCCATTGGCCCGTGACCCTGTAAATGAGTTGCTGGAAATTATCAAGCAGCTTGTAGGTGCAGCAAAAGAGAAGAAATGGATCACTGCTAAAGAAGCCGAGTTGTTGGTGAATTCAAAACCAAGAACTCCGGCTTTCTACATTTTGCCGAAAATACATAAGGCGCAGCGGCCTCCCCCTGGTCGCCCTATTGTTTTGGGCGTACAGTCGGTTCTTGAGCCCCTTTCACAATTTGCCGATTTCTTTTTAAGAGAGTCGGTTACCAAGCAACCCTTGTATGTTCAGGATACCAGGGATATCCTCAACATTTTGGAGGATACTGATTTTGATACACAGCAGGAGCTGCTGGTGACTATTGATATTGGGTCCCTGTATACTTGCATACCCAAAGATGCCACGCTGGTGGCAGCAGCGCGGACGCTTGGGGAGCAAGAGTGGTTTTATGATACTCCACAATCCTTTGTTTTACAGTGTATTGAAATTGCCCTAACTTGAAACTATTTCATCTATAAAAATGACCTTTTTCTGCAAGTCTCGGGGACTTCGATGGGTGCGACCTTCGCGCCCAGTCTAGCCTGCATTTATGTGGACCAGTTTGAGGAACACTGCATTTTTCATTCGTGAAACCCCTTCCAGAGGAACATTCGCCTCTGGAAGCGGTATATTGACGATGTTTTATGTATTTGGTCAGGCACTGAGAAAAAGCTGCTTGAATTTCTCAACTGGTTAAACACCTTAGATAGCAGTCTTAAGTTTACCTGGTCTTTCAGTAACCATAAAGCAGTGTACCTGGACTTGGATATTACAGCAAGTGATGACAAGCTCTTTACCATGGTACATCAGAAGGCAACCAATAGGAATTCTCTGTTGTATTACAACTCTTTTCATCCTCGGGCACTTAGAGATAACTTGCCTGTAGGGCAGTTTCTGTGGTACCGTAGAAACTGCTCATCCACAAATGATTTTTTTACAGCAGTCAGAGCTATTATGCAATAAATTGGTCGAGAGAAAGTACCCGAGAATGACAGTCAAGAATGCCAGAAAAAGGACTTTGAATACTCCACTAAGTGTACTGTTGGAGAAAAATGTAAGTTCTAAAACTGATTGTCTCCCGGTGGTTGTGACCTTCGATCCTCTGGCGAGTAAAATGCGCCAAGCTATTCGTAAACATTGGGCCATACTGTCGACTTCGTATTTTAAGATGTCCCCACCGAGATTCGCTTTTAGAAGGGCTGGCAACCTGAAGGACAAACTGGTACATTCGTGCCCTAAACCAGACCCCAAAGTATCTACACTCCCTGCCGGACATTATCCATATGGGTCATGTTCGGTGTGTGATCATATGGTGAGGACAAATCAAGTAGAGCTTTCTGATGGGAGAGTCTGGCACCTGACAAAGTTTACAAATTGTAATACAGTGAACGTGATTTATCGGTTGACGTGTGTATGCGGTCTTCATTATATAGGACTCACATCCAGAAAAGTGAAGATTCGCATCCAAGAGCATCCAAGTACGATCAGAGCAGGGAAACTTACAACTAGGCTGGTACAACATTTCAAAAATGAAAAGCACGATGCTAGGTCACTGACATGGACAGTGTTGGAAAAAGTGGTGGGCGACACCTCAACTATAGACAAAATACTATCCAAAAGAGAAGTTTGCTAGTATCGTAATTTCATGACTAGGAAATGTTCCGCTTTATATCTAGAGCTGTGGAACATAGCCGTAGCCATTCTAGCTGGATGGTGCTGTATACAACTCAGGCTATGTGAAAATATATACTTTTTTTTAAACGGAACGATCAGAAACAATCTATGTGTTGAATGTGAAAATGCTTAATAATCGCTTTATAAGAGGATGGATGATGCAGAATATCCATTTAAGATCTGTTCCAAATTATCTGGTATGGCTTCAGGTATCACTCCAAGATGGTGCCTGTAGTAAAATGCCGATCACGTGATCTGGAAAGGCGGCGTTTCCCCGGGGCTTCCTTGCCGGTTTTTGTTAAAAATGAGACCGCGTTTGGGCGTGATGCTGGAATGAGACAAGGCTCGCCTGTGTGATAAGACGTGGTAAGATCGTTACAGTTTAAAACAAGGGGCTATGGTGAAATAGTGAATGCCCATATTGGTTTTGGAAAGAAAAAAGAGCGTGTGTGTTCCTAAGGTCGTTTGTGATGCTGGGAGATATAAATGATGGAAACCGAAGCTGGCTTTACCAGGCGCAGTTTAAAACCTGAAACTAATTTTGACATTAGTACGTGGGCATGATGTAAAGGTGGCATACTAACTTAAGTGATCCTAATGGGTTGTGATCGTTTGAATTTACTTTTAGTCAATACATGTTGAGGAGATGGTCCCACATGAAGGTGCTAAAATATGTTTTTCCTTGCAGAATAAGGACAATATAAGTGTCTTTTTAAGAAACAGGGCTATTAAGGTCTTATAGCTCCTGTGTGACGAGGTGGTTAGCTGGTACGAGGGGCCTTGGCTACTACCGGGCAAATACAAAGAATATATATGCCTGGTGACAAAGTTATATAGTTTGAATGCATGAGTCATAGTTAGAATTCTGCACTGGCTGGATGTGCTTTTTTTTTTTTTAACAACAGATTTTATTTGTCATTTGCACATAAGAGGCAGGGCTCTGTAACCCCAGAAGCCACTCCCGCACAGAGTAACATGGAGATACAACGCAAAGGACAAATTGTTTTGTGTTTTTTGGGAAAGAAAAACAGAACACTGAAAACAAGCCAAGCAATTACATTCTTTGATCTATAGTATAGTCTCGGATCTCCACCCCCCTCCCACCCCCCCCCCCCCAAGTTGCGCTTCGCTCACTGAAAATCGCTCACCCACCCGCGCCCGGTAACTACAGAAAGGGAGTAAGGACCACGACCTATTCACCCTGGTAGAGACCCGACTCACCCAGGCCGCCCCCGCACCCCTATGGCACCCGACTCCCCAAAGAACAGCCCCCATCACTCTAGTCCTACCCCACTCCCACTGGGATATCGTCAGTCACAGCAGGGGGCTCCAGCCACAGGCTCCGATAATCCGCCCACCGCTTCCAAATCTTGTAATGCTTGCGTGGGCAGCCCCGAGCCACAAAAATAGGTTGTTCCAGGCCCATACAGAAGTCCAGACCATTTTTCCAGGTGGCTGGATGTGCTTTTAACAAACCTCTTTTTGTTTAAACAGTCACTGGGTGTTCACAATAAGGATCCAGATAAGGTGGACGAAGTCCTCGTGCCCTGAAGAAATTGCCACTACAATTGACAGGCAATGAAACATGTTGGCCCAACTTTACTTGGTCTGCAAACATGCAGTATGTTTTTATTTTGAATAAACCCACGAGTTCAGAATAAAGTGGTTTGATGGTGACTGTGAGGCTTATCTCAATTTTAATTACACAGGGTTGAATTGTGTGATTTTTACACATATTTTCACCTGTTACACTGGTTTTCTGGACACCAATTTTCATTTTCACAAGGTAGCAACCTATGATGATAAACGTGGGCATAACTAGTGATATTTAACCAGCAAGCAACCTTTGGTGCTGCACACGTGAGGTGCTACCTCGTTTCCTCACATTTTTTACTTTGTTACACATTTGTGTGTCATATACACCTGTTAAAGTATGGGGTATTTTTCTTGAACCCAGTGACTGTTGACTCAAGGGCTGCTTCTGTTAACAGTAAAATGTATGGCGATTAGGAGTAGGGACAATACTCCCAAGAAAGTGAAGGGTTGTTGTCGAGGAAGAAAATAAACTTCCAACCCCACTCATGAAGTAATTTAAAATGTGTTGCCATAACAGATTAGGTCTAATAGTTGGTGTTTAGGCAGTAAACAGTAGCCATGGGATTTCTGAAAAAGATGTAGCATAGCTACAAGCATACATTGTGAAGGGGACAAAACCTCTGCAGTCTTTCCAAGGCCAAAGCGACGCACGGGCATGGTAGACTCACACACATGACAAAGTGGTAAGGATGGACGAGGCATCAAGAGGGTGATTGCCCACTTTATAACATTGTAGTTGTGGAAGCAGTAGGTGGATGAGTAGCTCAAGACGGAGAAAGATAACGTGATAGAGAGGTAATGGGAGCAAAGAAATGTCAGGCCTTGGAAATCAACGACGACTTTAGAAAAAGGAGCAGCGTTTTTAGGAGTATAGTTGGAAAGTTATTGCATGAAAAGGCAAAAAATCTTGACGTGTAGCAAAACAGGGATTAAATGAAACTAATATAGCACTATAGGCAAAATTATTGAAACAAAAACCGCTGTTACTGATTATATTGAAGATAAGGTTAAAGACACAAAAAAGTTACCAATTTCACTACGTGCAGCAATCGAAACAAGCGCGTGCCTCGCGCTGAAAGTTTAAAAAAAAAAATCGTGCATGCTGCAGCGGGAGAGAGAGGCGGAGGGGTGCACCCGCGAGTGGTGTGCGCGCGCTGGGGAGAGCAATCTGCTCTTTTTCAAAGCACATACTCGTGCTTGTGGCACGCCGCTGCGCACTCCCGCAAGGCGTATGCTGCCACAAGCACGAGTATGTGCTTTGAAAAAGAGCTGCATCACGGCTAAAGGTCTCCTAAGCAGCGCATGTGTGCTGCGCAGGCGAGACCTAAAAAGGGGGTCGTATTTGAGTGATCTGAAAATTGTCAACTTAATTTTGAGGCGATAAAGAAAAACATTGCTAGCGCAGTTACTCTGAAGTCATTTGATCCTGAAGATGAAACCATCATTTCCACTGACACCAGCAACCATGGACTTGGTGCTGTGCTCATGCAGGTACACAAGGGCAATGAGAGAGTGGTAGCCTTCGCTTCCGCACATTAAAGGGTGCACAGCATACTTATTCCACCATTGAGAAGGAGGCCCTGGCATGTTGGTGGGGTGTGCAATATTTCTGTATTTTTGTGTGGGGAACCAGGTTCCAGTTACGTACAGACCACAAGCCCTTAGTGGATCTTTTCTCCACAAGAGGCGCGGCCAAAGCAACACCTAGGATTGCCAAGTGGTTGTACCGCCTTCCGGAGTACGTCTTTGAGGTAAAATATGTTCCAGGTGCCAAGAATGTTAATGCTGACTGTATATCCAGATTACCATTGGATAACGTACAAGATGAGGATGATGACGAATGGATGGTGGCGGAGGTCAAAGATGTGTGTAGTGCCATCAGTGAAGAGGATTGGAGAAAAGCGGTTATTGAACATGCAGTGTTTACTAAAATCACAGGAGTTTTAGGGTGTGAGCGTGGCTGGAGGTTGCACAAGGAATTGGAGTCTTTTAAGCCTATTTGGTCTGAGTTAAATGTTGTGGATGGTTTGCTGAGGAGAGGATGTAGGTTAGTGCTTCCAGCGGTAGTAAGGGAAAGACTATTAGATATCATGCACGAAGGACATGTTGCTATGTCTGCGATGAAAAGGAGAATTAGGGAGGATTTCTGGTGGCCAGCGATGGATATACAAATTGAGAGATATGTTCGTGACTGCATAGCGTATGCATGTAGTGATAAGACTCATTCTTCTCAGGAAACCACCATTGTTTCTTCACCTTTGCTGAAGGGTCCTTGGGATAAACTTGCTATTGATATTTGTGGACCGTTTGATACCTTGAATGTGAGTGAGAGGTTTGCCATAGTCATGGTCGACTATTTTTCTAAGTGGCCGGAGGTAGCTTTTGTGAGGGAGGTCAAATCCAGTGGAGTCATTTCTTTTTGTGAGGACATTTTCAGGAGCGAAGTTTGCCCTGCGGAGATTGTTACTGATAATGGTCCCCAATTTGTATCAGAGGAATTTGAAAGGTTTTTGGTCAGAGGGGGAATTAAACATTACAACAAAAAGTAAGGGGAAGTCAAGGAAGGGCTTTTATGATCAGGTCCAGCATACATGCCCAGAAGACTATATTCAAACACTGAGTATGAAGTTCCTATCGTGAAACGAAAAGAGGAAAGAAATGCTAACTGTGTGGTTGAAACCGATGGAAATTCGGAGAGTGATCTCCTTATTGGAATAAGACCCTCACACACCTGACAAGTAGGTGTCTTGCTTCATCATCGGGTCTGCTCCTACTCGGGCCGGCGCTGCAATGCCCGATCAGGCACCCATTGAGGGGCCTACTTCTCGGAGATCTTTTTTCCAGAGCCGATGGGTGAAGTGCAAGTGAGGATCCTAGTGTCAGTATACGTGAAGGTGTTGTGTGCGTTAAAATAGGGAAAAATAATCCAATTCAAAAGAATTTTTAATGAGTATGGTTACTCCCCTAATTAAAATGAGAATAGCGCGTATCGTCACTACAATGTTGTGTTGTGATACGCTAAAAAGAGGTCGACATGTTTCTTGCCTATTTATCAAAGTTGATGGCAATTCCTCAGGACCTAATGTTATACTACCTCCACATTTTTTGGTGGTGGTCACCCAGAGCGAATAGTGAAGGAGCGGCCACCATTACAGCACCCTAAAAAATGTGTAGGGGTGGTTGGTACCTTGGTGTCAACCGGGGTAAGCAATGCTTAACCCTCGTTCAATCCGTGCCGGGCCATATTGGTACCACAGTAGTGTGACTACTTGGACCGGCCGTTCCGCAGGGGTAGGGTTAACGATATAATCCAACTGCAAAACCACAGCAGTGCTGGCGGAGACCGGTACCAATATGGCCCGGCACGGATTGAACGAGGGTTAAGCATTGCTTACCCCGGTTGACACCAAGGTACCAACCACCCCTACACATTTTTTAGGGTGCTGTAATGGTGGCCGCTCCTTCACTATTCGCTCTGGGTGACCACCACCAAAAAATGTGGAGGTAGTATAACATTAGGTCCTGAGGAATTGCCATCAACTTTGATAAATAGGCAAGAAACATGTCGACCTCTTTTTAGCGTATCACAACACAACATTGTAGTGACGATACGCGCTATTCTCATTTTAATTAGGGGAGTAACCATACTCATTAAAAATTCTTTTGAATTGGATTATTTTTCCCTATTTTAACGCACACAACACCTTCACGTATACTGACACTAGGATCCTCACTTGCACTTCACCCATCGGCTCTGGAAAAAAGATCTCCGAGAAGTAGGCCCCTCAATGGGTGCCTGATCGGGCATTGCAGCGCCGGCCCGAGTAGGAGCAGACCCGATGATGAAGCAAGACACCTACTTGTCAGGTGTGTGAGGGTCTTATTCCAATAAGGAGATCACTCTCCGAATTTCCATCGGTTTCAACCACACAGTTAGCATTTCTTTCCTCTTTTCGTTTCACGATAGGAACTTCATACTCAGTGTTTGAATATAGGGGAATTAAACATACCAGAACCCCTGTCTATCATCCCTGGGGAAACGGTTTGGTCGAGCGTTTTAATAGGGTTCTGGTGGAATGTGTTCAACTATCGTGCAGGAGTGGGGAGTGCTGAAAGCGACAGGTCAAAGACATGTTATGGTCATTCCGCACCACTCCCCATTCTGTGACTAAAGAGACACCTTTTTCTTTACTCAAAGGCAGAATACCATGCTCTGCAGCGGTACCTGCTTGGATGAACAGAGCAGGGAAATGTGACATTGACTTGAAGGGAGTACAATGTAGAGTGGATAAGTACCAGAAGGCTTACTGTCAAAGGCACAATAAGAATGTTATAAAACCTAAGCGTCTTTTCACGGAAGGTATGTTTGTTAGGGTGTTTTTGGGTGGCAAAGCAAGGAAAGGTTGTTCGAAATGGTCGTGTCCCAAAAGAGTGGTTGTTGTGAAGGGTAACTGTGTGAAAGTGTCAGGTGGCAAATGGTGGAACACCAGAAAAGTGGCGCCTTGCAGTGGTACTGAAGTGGCGGAGTTGTTGAAGTCTCAACGGGAGGTTGTTGCACATGAAGCAAATTCATGTTCTGGGAATGTGTCCTCGTCTAGTGTTAGAGATGGCGCTGGACGCGTCAGAATGAGGCCCAAAAAAGTATGATGATTTCATATGTTCATAAGTGTTCTGTTTTTGGTTTGGGAAATTTGTTAAGAGGAGAGATGTGTTATATTCTTCTTGTGTATTCTTGAATTGGTTACTTGTATTTCTGTGTCATCTTGATGGAACACCTTCTGTTCCCTGGCAACCTGTCCTCTCTGGTGCTGTTCTGGAATGTCAGGCCAGAGAAGAGCAGTTGCTGTGGAGAGTGGCTGGTGTCCTTCAGGGGTTGTTCCTGTTTACTGAATAAACTCTTTAAACCCTCTTAAAGTGTCGTGCCTCCGCAAACGTCCCTAGGAGCACCCTTTCTAGGCCATGAAGTTCACCCCGTTGCCGAAGCATGCTGTCCCTAGGAGCGCTCTTTCTAGGCCCAAGAGTTCACCCCATTGCCGAAGCATGCTGTCCCTAGGAGCGCCATTTCTAGGCCCTGGAGTTCACCCCGTTGCTGAAGCAGGCTGTCCCTAGGAGCACCCTTTCTAGGCGCTGGATTTCATCCTGTTGCCGAAGCATGCTGTCCTGAGGATCTCCCTTTCTAGGCGCTGGATTTCACCCCATTGCCGAAGCATGATGTCCCCAGGAGCGCCCTTTCTAGGTGCTGGGGTTCACCCAATTGCTGAAGAATGCTGTCCCTAGGAGCGCCCTTTCTAGGTGCTGGGGTTCACCCAATTGCTGAAGAATGCTGTCCCTAGGAGCGCCCTTTCTAGGTGCTGGGATTCACCCCGTTGCCGAAGCATGCTGTTCCTAGTAGCGCCCTTTCTAGACGCTGGAGTTCACCTCGTTGCCGAAGCATGCTGTCCCTAGGAGCGCCCTTTCTAGGCCCTGGAGTTCACCCCATTGCCGAAGCATGCTGTCCCTAGGAGCGCCCTTTCTAGGCCCTGGAGTTCACCCCATTGCCAAAGCATGCTGTCCCTAGGAGAGCTCTTTCAAGGCTCTGGAATTCACCCCGTTGCCGAAGCATGATGTCCCTAGGAGCACCCTTTCTAGGTGCTGGTGTTCACCCCATTGCCGAAGCATGCTGTCTCTAGTAGCGCCCATTCTAGGCACTGGGGTTCACCCCGTCGCCAAAGCATGCTGTCCCTGCCGGAGTTCACCCCATTGCTGAAGCATGCTGTCCCTAGGAGCCCCCTTTCTAGGTGCTTGGGTTCACCACATTGCCGAAGCATGCTGGCCTTAGGAGCCCCCTTTCTAGGCACTGGAGTTCGGCCCGTTGTCGAATCATGCAGTCCCTAGGAGCCTCCTTTCTAGGCACTGGAGTTCACCCCATTGTCAAAGCATGCTGTCCCTAGTAGCACCCTTTCTACGCGCCGGAGTTCACCCCATTGTCAGAGCACGCTGTCCCGTTGACAAACCATGCTGCCCCATTGTCAAAGCACGCTGTCCCTGGCAGCACCCTTTCTAGGAGCTGGAGTTCACCCATTGTCAAAGCACGCTGTCCCTGGTAGCACCCTTTTTAGGCGCTGAAGTTCACCCCGTTGTCAAAACATACTGTCCCTAGGAGCATCCTTTCTAGGCACTGAAGTTCATCCCGTTGTCAAAGCATGCGGTCCCTAGGAGCATCCTTTCTAGGCGCTGAAGTTCATCCCGTTGTCACAGCCTGCTGTCCCTAGGAGCATCCTTTCTAGGCGCTGGAGTTCACCCCATTGTCAAAGCATGCTGTCCCTAGCAGCACCCTTTCTAGGAACTGGAGTTCACCCATTGTCAAAGCTCGCTGTCCCTGGTAGCACCCTTTTTATGCGATGAAGTTCACCCCGCTGTCAAAGCACGCTGTCCCTAGAAGCACCCTTTCTAGGCTCTGAAGTTCACCCCGTTGTCAAAACATACTGTCCCTAGTAGCACCCTTTCTAGGCGCTGAAGTTCATCCCATTGTCAAAGCATGCGGTCCCTAGGAGCATCCTTTCTAGGCGCTGAAGTTCATCCCGTTGTCACAGCATGCTGTCCCTAGGAGCACCCTTTCTAGGCACTGGAGTTCACCCTGTTGTCAAAGCATGCTGTCCCTAGGAGCCCCCTTTCTAGTCGCTGAAGTCCACCCCGCTGTCAAAGCATGCTGTCCCTAGGAGCCCCCTTTCTAGTCGCTGAAGTCCACCCCGCTGTCAAAGCATGCTGTCCCTAGGAGCATCCTTTCTAGGGGCTGGAGTTCACCCCGTTGTCAAAACATGCTGTTCCTAGGAGCACCCTTTTTAGGCGCTGAAGTTCACCCCGCTGTCAAAGCATGCTGTCCCTAGGAGCATCCTTTCTAGGGGCTGGAGTTCACCCCGTTGTCAAAACATGCTGTTCCTAGGAGCACCCTTTTTAGGCGCTGAAGTTCACCCCGTTGTCAAAACATGCTGTTCCTAGGAGCATCCTTTCTAGGCGCAGAAGTTCACCCCGCTGTCAAAGCATGCTGTCCCTAGGAGCATCCTTTCTAGGGGCTGAAGTTCACCCCGTTTTCAAAGCATTCTGTCCCTAGGAGCACCCTTTAGAGGCGCTGAAGTTAACCCCGCTGTCAAAGCATGCTGTCCCTAGGAGCATCCTTTCTAGGGGCTGAAGTTCACCCCGTTTTCAAAGCATTCTGTCCCTAGGAGCATCCTTTCTAGGGGCTGAAGTTCACCCCGTTTTCAAAGCATTCTGTCCCTAGGAGCACCCTTTAGAGGCGCTGAAGTTAACCCCGCTGTCAAAGCACGCTGTCCCTAGGAGCATCCATTCTAGGTGATGAAGTTCACCCCGTTGTAAAGCACGCTTTTCCTAGGAGTCTCAGGTCTCCTTGTTCCTAGAAGCCAAATCAGGAGAGTGACATCCTCAGTTCTTGAGCCACGGCCTCGCATCAGGCCTTTAAGTCAGAGGAGGAAAGTCCCCTTTAGCAAGCAGCTGATAAGCACAAGGCAGACAAGGGAACTCCTTCTTCTGAGGCGAAGCCGATTCTGAAGGCCAAAGGAGTGGAGCAAAGATTTTTAAAAGGTCCATTTGAAAGTCACGGGAGGGCGACCATGATCCGGCCTATTCTTAATTCTCCTGTACTCTCCTTTCTCCTCCCCTTCGTTGGAGCGCAACTCTTGCCCTAATGATAGGGATGGCTGCCAGTCCCACTGTCTGTCTATTTCACTGGCTAACTCCAACCTGGCGGAATGTGCTCTCCTCCGACTCCTCACTATGCACTCTACTCCATCCCAGCCCACTTGAGATCCCACAGGGCAGCTTTCGGCTATCCGTGTCTTCAGACACCCTCTACTGAGCTTCCAGATCACCTTTTGGAAGCCAGAGCTCGCTAATCGCTAAGTTGGTCTCAAAGAAGAATTATTGAATATTTCAAATGTATGAAGAGGATGGATGCGATGTTCGGGACACAGTATCAGTCGCGTGTTCTCTTTATCCCCTGTGCAAAAAAAAGTGGCTTGAACGCAGTCATTCATTCGTCCTGAGAAATGAACTGTCTGATGTGGCGATATAATTCAAAATTCTTTAGATTCTGGTGGAATCTTTATAAACTCACTAAATGCAGATATGCTTTGAGAATGTTGACAAGCAAACATCTGCTTGAACTGAGTTCCAAACTCGCAGGAACGTCCCAAGAAAGGAATGGGCCAGGATTCATCATTGCGTCTTGAAGTCGCCAAGACAAAGGTCACTCTGACTTCATCTAAGGGATACTTCAAGGAATAGCCACGAAATGAAATCGCAAGGAGCAGTTACATGTGTCCGGCCTCGAGGGTGTCCTGCGCTTCTCTTGCGCTTCTACTCGTGCATGCAGTGAGTGCAGTTGTGCCTCGACTCCCACGAGGCGGTGTATTCATCGTATTGTCCTACTTTCTTCAAACCCTTTGCTTTTGGGGAACGTCCCTGACCGAATATTATTGTCACACAAAAGGAAGCAGGCCCATCATCGCAATCTGTATCGCTCCTTTAACTAAGAGGGATCCAAGATGGCTGACTCTTAAGGAGCTCCCGCCAGGTGCTTCCTGGGCTAGGGATCGCCATATGGCGTAAATCTCCGGAAACATCCGAAGGAATCAATCTCGCGATCCTGCATGACCGTTGCGATGCAACAAAGATTGCAGCGGAACTCGTGCAGTAACCAGAGGCAACCAGAAGCAACGAGTAAGGAACCAGGGAAGATTCCCGGGGCCAGCGAGGAACCAGGGAAGATTCCCGGGGCCAGCGAGGAACCAGGGAAGATTCCCGGGGCCAGCGAGGAACCAGGGAAGATTCCCGGGGCCAGCGAGGGGCCAGCGAGGAACCAGGGAAGATTCCCGGGGCCAGCGAGGAACCAGGGAAGATTCCCGGGGCCAGCGAGGGGCCAGCGAGGAACCAGGGAAGATTCCCGGGGCCAGCGAGGAACCAGGGAAGATTCCCGGGGCCAGCGAGGGGCCAGCGAGGAACCAGGGAAGATTCCCGGGGCCAGCGAGGAACCAGGGAAGATTCCCGGGGCCAGCGAGGAACCAGGGAAGATTCCCGGGGCCAGCGAGGGGCCAGCGAGGAACCAGGGAAGATTCCCGGGGCCAGCGAGGAACCAGGGAAGATTCCCGGGGCCAGCGAGGAACCAGGGAAGATTCCCGGGGCCAGCGAGGAACCAGGGAAGATTCCCGGAGCCAGCGAGGAACCAGGGAAGATTCCCGGGGCCAGCGAGGAACCAGGGAAGATTCCCGGGGCCAGCGAGGAACCAGGGAAGATTCCCGGAGCCAGCGAGGAACCAGGGAAGATTCCCGGGGCCAGCGAGGAACCAGGGAAGATTCCCGGGGCCAGCGAGGAACCAGGGAAGATTCCCGGAGCCAGCGAGGAACCAGGGAAGATTCCCGGGGCCAGCGAGGAACCAGGGAAGATTCCCGGATCCAGCGAGGAACCAGGGAAGATTCCCGGATCCAGCGAGGAACCAGGGAAGATTCCCGGAGCCAGCGAGGAACCAGGGAAGATTCCCGGGGCCAGCGAGGAACCAGGGAAGATTCCCGGGGCCAGCGAGGAACCAGGGAAGATTCCCGGATCCAGCGAGGAACCAGGGAAGATTCCCGGATCCAGCGAGGAACCAGGGAAGATTCCCGGAGCCAGCGAGGAACCAGGGAAGATTCCCGGGGCCAGCGAGGAACCAGGGAAGATTCCCGGGGCCAGCGAGGAACCAGGGAAGATTCCCGGATCCAGCGAGGAACCAGGGAAGATTCCCGGGGCCAGCGAGGAACCAGGGAAGATTCCCGGGGCCAGCGAGGAACCAGGGAAGATTCCCGGGGCCAGCGAGGAACCAGGGAAGATTCCCGGATCCAGCGAGGAAACAGGGAAGATTCCCGGGGCCAGCGAGGAACCAGGGAAGATTCCCGGGGCCAGCGAGGAACCAGGGAAGATTCCCGGGGCCAGCGAGGAACCAGGGAAGATTCCCGGAGCCAGCGAGGAACCAGGGAAGATTCCCGGGGCCAGCGAGGAACCAGGGAAGATTCCCGGGGCCAGCGTTCGTCGTCGGCGCAAATCCCGCTGGGCACCTGCAGACGACCGCAAGCGCTGCCACCCGGTACACCTGGTCTGCCGAAGGAACAGGAATTTGAGCTGGGTCTTACTTCGGGCGCTCCCTGACTCTTGCACCCCTGTCTCCAGCGAGAAAGGGGGATGCTTGGAGCACTCGGATGACAGCCTGGCTGGCTACCCCTGTGCAGTGCGAGCCCCGCCTGCGGGTCGGTTGCTCGGATTGGGCTAGCGGCTGAGACCCTAGGGCATATTTCCAAACTCATCAGCCCGTCTATTTTATAGATTACATTTATGTAGTCTACACTGGTATTTTATATCATTCCATTCCATGCTCTTTTGATCATTTTACGCCAACACTGGTCCCACACTGTTATTTTATGCCGATATGCTTTGCTTTTCTATACTTCTGGTACACAATGTCGCCATGTATCATGTTATGCTATGCACATACTCTTTTTTGTTCACTTCCCACCACCACTGGAATGTTATACCTACACTGTTACTTTAAGTCGACAGGCCTTTACTCACTTTATGCCAACACACATTTCTTGTAGACACCACTGCAATGTATCTGTGTTTATACCCATGTACTTGTATTTACCCTATATGTAATTCATGCACCTGCTCCAATTTCGTCAGTGTACACAGCTGTTTTGAACCTGTGCATTCCCCATGTAATGGTAACGACCCCATATGTAACTCTTGTAACCTCTATATGTCAATTGCGTAAAGCGCTCTGATACCTTCGGCTCAAGTTATCTCTACAAAAACTCAACACATAAATAATTGAACCTCTCAACAAGTCAGTTCGTCCCAGGGTGGCACAATGCAGAGCATTTGTATTCGATAGCATTCAGTTTGAATAACTGCATCCCACTGCAGATACCACACAACGTCACAGGTGGAAAACTTGAGAATGTGGATTTCATATCCACCCCACCCTACCACTCAGTACAATTAACACACTGAATAGATTTAAGTGCCACGCATGAGCAGTTTTGCAACCTACTTATATGTCACACCATGGCCCCATAGGATTACAGGCTTCCTGGTCAGCCCCAGCAGTAAAAGCCAACCGCAACTGGCTCTTTGGTCATCGGAGTGTGCCACACATAAGGGGACTCTCACATGAGGGCGCAGGCGGACGCTCTGCAACTAACAGCCCTTTGTACGCACACCTCAGCTTCCCTTCATGCCCACCGCACATCACCAAGGCGAAACAACTGGAGGACACATCCTGACCACAAGCAAACAAACAACACTTCCCATGTGGGACACATTATAAACATACCACACGGTACCCTCATACATAACCGTGCCCAGCAGAGGTTTGGGTGACACCAGCAGTATAAAGAAGCGGTGTATACATGTGATGTTACATGCAGGTAAGTCCTGTTTAATGAAGCCACACAACTCTTAATGTTCATAAAAGTACATTTATTCCTGGACTAAGCATGAGGCCAATAAGCAGAGTAACACTATACTAGCACCTCCCCAGGAGGCAAGTTATGCTGTTGTCGTACACATAGAGGCAGAACGTATTAGTTTTTGTTGCGCGGTTACATACAAAGCAAGCCCCGGTCTCCAACTACAACGAGAAACAGTTGGGTTCAGGTGAGTGACAGTTCCTTCCAGTAGGTGCCTCTGCATCCTTAACACAAGGCACGCCTGTGGAAACAAACATTTGAAGCTACAGCATCATGCATGCACAGCTAAGCTCATTTTAAAATGTGTGATATGCTGCCACTGGGAGCCACAGAAGGAGTCCAAAGAGGGCAGGTGCATTCACTTCATTAAGGCAGAGGTCTTTGCGTTGCTGTGTTGCCCATGTGGGAAAGCGCTTAAAGCTGGTCTTCAGCCCGCTAGTACAGCTCACACTTTATTAAATGATGTGCCACAGGGACATAAAGCAATCTGTCCAAGATCACGCTGTTTGGTCAAGAAATCTTCAAACTGAGCTGCCCAAGTTCCTGAGTTGTCGGTCTCCTCCCTGTCTATTGGCTAGCACTGGGCTAGCTAGGAAAGGGCAGAGGGGTAAGTTTAAAAACGTTTCATAGCTTGCTAAGAGCTTGAACAAGTGACCTAGAATGGTGGAAATATATGAAATGACGTACACCCAGCTGAGAGTGCCCCTGGTAAAAGGGATCACAATACGTTTACCACTTGTTTAAGGCATATAGGTTGTCTAAGGTGATCTTTAACAAAGGGACAAACCTTCAAGGTCTGGCGGGCAGGACTTTGGGGAAACGACACAAAGTTGAATTTGAGTGTTCATTCATTCGATCTTCAGATTCTCATTGGTGGAGAGGAATGACAAGCGCAGTGCACGAGAAAGATTTCCCCTACCACAGTCCCACATGTCAGGAGACCGCACACCGACAGCTGGTTTAAGCAAATGTTTGAGAAGGCTACAGAGCGGTGATTTCAATTCAGAAAGATGTAAAGAAGAAAGAGGCTTGAAAAGGGCCATAAAGAATGGCAAGTCATTTAGTGCATAACACACATAGGGAGAGACCTCCAGAGAAGAATCATTAGCAGATTACCAGAGACAAATCACAGCTGTGATGCAGAACAGCAAAGGGCAATAAAGGTATCAGAAACATCTTGCAGTAGGGTTAGCGTCTGCTGAAATCAGATGAAGATCTTCCACGTCTGCCTGCTGCACATCCACAGATCAATTTCCGAACACTACCTTTTCTTCGTGAGATATCATCTATGTGTGTGGTGAATTCCAAAATTAACCCATCTGTGAATTTAAAGTTACAGATGTCCTTAGCATTCATAATAAACGGAGTGGTGGATATCTTTCCGCTGATGGACCTTGTAGGTGCGCATCAGGTCAAGGGTCATCTCAGGAGAGGCAGCGTTGAGCTGAACCAAAACCCACTGGATACTGAATCATGCTTAAATAGGTCATGTATTTTGAACATGATTTTATGCCGTTTGATTCCTTTCTTGCTATGAGGTGCATCGGTATGCTCCAATTCGATTCTGAAGTGTGTTGGTTTACAATAAGATGAGCTTTTCTAAAAAAAAATATTTCTTTAAAAATAAGTACTTAGCAGAACTAAGCATTTTTTTAACTCTGTTTCATAATTTTGTAAAATTATAGAGTATTCTTGAGCATTTTAAGAGCCCCCTGACATACATTTAGTTTCACAGTATTTTTCTTAATAGATCAAAACAGAAGCAATACTCTCCAAAGACGTGTCTTCGATTTGTATTCAGAAATGTCATGGGGTTACTATTAAATACGAGTAATATTTTTGTAGATAGATCTTATGACGTACATGAGAATTAGGCATAACTGGAAATAAAGATTTCTTCCATTGACTGAAATCCTCAACTAATGCAGAACCATCAGTTATACGTTGTCCCTTTCACCCCGTTGCAGTTTACTACAGTCCTTGTATCATTCCACACATATTGTTTGTTGTCGCTGGAACAGGATTTTGTGTTCATATAAATACTCTTATTTGTGTTTTTGAACCTTTTATTCCCGAAGAAGCATCCTGAAGTGATCTGGATTCCTGAAGACATATTCTGGAGTCATCTGGATTTCTGAGGATATATCCAGGAGTCATCTGGATTCCAAGGATATATCATGGAGTCATCTTGATTCCCGAGGACGTATCCTGGAAACATCTGGATTCCAGAGGACGTATCATGGAGTCATCTGGACTCCTGAGGATATATCCAGGATTCATCTGGATTCCAAGGATATATCATGGTGTCATCTGAATTCCCGAGGACATATCCTGGATTCATCTGGATTCCTGAGGACATATCTTGGAGTCATCTGGAGTCCCGAGGACATATCCTGGAGACATATGGATTCCCGAGAACCTATCCTGGAGACATCTGGATTCCCGACGACATATCCTGGAGTCATCTGTACTCCCAAGGACATATCATGGAGTCATCTTGATTCCCAAGACGTATCCTGGAGACATCTGGATTTCTGAGGAGATATCTTGGAGTCATCTGGATTTTTGAGGATATACCCAGGAGTCATCTGGATTCCAAGGATATATCATGGTGTCATCTGAATTCACAAGGACATATCCTGGAGACATCCGGATTCCTGAGGGCATATCTTGGAGACATCTGGATTCCTGAGGACGTAACATGGAGTCACTGGATTCCCGAGGACGTATCCTGGAGTCATCTGGATTCCCAAGGGCATTTCCTGAAGTCATCTGGATTCCGAGGACATTTAATGGAGTCATCTGGATTCCCGAGGACATATCTTGGCATCCTCCAATCCTTGATGTAGAGGTGAGTTGACGAAAATAAATCAGACTGTATTTTCTACCATTGACAGCACCAGCAGGAGTAGGGTGTTTGCAGAAATGGTAACAGAGTTCTCTCTGCCTTATTGGGTCCCTGCATCATGTAGATAAATGTGTTTTCTGATGCTGGGCTCTGCCTGCAGAGCACTATGAACAAGAACTTAGAAACCAGAGAAAGGATCAGGTAGGAACTGAATGAAAATCTAGACAAAGATATTGCCTCCCACCTCGAAGTAGAATTTCAGGCACTTAAGACTTACAACACAAACATTAATAGAAAAGTACAGATATGAAAACTAGCCAAAAGGAGTAGTGAAAGTTAGAATAACAACCACAGATACTGCTAAAAGTGCATAATACATCTCCCTAGTGTCGTCCCCAGAAACGACTGGACTGTGGAGAAACAAGATGTTTTCCGCTAGGCACTTGCCTCTAATAGGACACTAGGCCTGGGATAGGTCTAGCTTGCTTGACCTGTGACTGACGCGAGGGAATCCTCAAAGTATGCTGGCATCCGTAGGAGGTACAGGTTATACCCACCAGTCTTTGGCACTCATGTAGGTACATTAATGTCAAGAGGTTGGCACATGGATTCTGCAGCCAAAGGGCTCCATACACCATCTGTGTGGTCTACGCACAGAAACAACCAACCAAGGCCGTCTCTGCCCTCACTCTTCCAGCACATCCGTTCCCTGACCTGTGGGGACATCTCTCGACTAGTTTCTTCCTCAGTTCACTTGTGTTCTCCCCAGTCGATGTACCGGTGCTCTAACGCCAATCAAAAACATACTTCCGCTCTCTTGCTAATCCCATATAGACCTTTATCCTCTGCTCAATCTAAAAAATGCTAATTTTAAAGTTTAAAAGGATTAGAATATCCTGCAATTTTCTACAGCATGAGCGCGGAATACAAACGAAGGAACATTTAAAATTCCAGGTAACAATCAAGAGGAAATGTTTTAAAGCAGGCATGCAGGTGAAGGAAAAGAACGATAGTGTAAATACGGTTATGTCTCATGTCATCCAGTGGAATCCCAGGAGGGCGGTTTACGAATTAACATAAAGCAGGGAAAAAGTGGTGGGTACCGTGGATAAGGGGTGGAAGATCAGTGGCGGGACAGTGAAGCGGGAAAGAGCAAGGAGAAGTTAAACTGTGGAGTCGTAGAACGGGTCTCAAGAAAGTGCCGGGAGGGAACTGGGCCAATCAGAGAGCTGAGAACAAGGGTGAACCATCAAAGGAGAAGAAACTGAGAGAGACAGTCCCATACATGTGTGAGAAATATAACATGTGAAGCATAGGCATAGAGTTTATACTCCGTCTCAAAGAAACATCTTTTGTATAGGAGGATTTAAGCTTCTTTTTAAATGTTGCAAGGATTGGGGTATCATGCCCCAATCCATTATATACCTGTACCTACCCAAAGACAAAAGCCACCTGTATGATGCCCCAAATACAAAATGCTTCTGTATCCCACCCAACATAAAAAATACCCCCATCCTCCCTGAATATAAAACAATACCTCTGTCCTTCCCCAATACAAAATATACTTCTATCCTTCCCCAATAGGAAATATACCTGTATACATATATCACGCACAGTCCAGAACATATCCCACACCACGCTACCGTTTGTAAAATATGCTGCCTGTCCTCAAAGCATGCCTGTGACCCCTCCACCCATTTCAAAGCCCCATTGACCTCCCATCACAGGCTGCTGCCTTCCCTGTTCAACACATCCCTGAAGTCTAGTGACGGCGAATGACCTTTACAACACGGTCGTTACACCGCAGTACATTTACATCGCAGTTATTAGAACGCAAGTTCTTACAACGACTTGTGCTGAATGGCGCTCTAAGCTAAGGAATAGTATGATTTACTATTCCAACACCTTCCCTACTGTACGTAGGCTGGAGTTGGAATGGTAAATCATACTATTCCTAAGTCCATCGCCCTCCAGCGCAAGTCGTTGTAACAGCTTACGTTGTAATAACTGCGATGGAACGTACCACGATGTAAATCATCGCGTTGTAACGTCACATATTCCTAGTGACCCGTCTCACTCTTCCAGCCACCCAAAGTGTCCTGCTGCTGCTCACCCTCAATTAAAGAAATGCGGGTGCTCTGAGGGCCCTAAGGCACCCTTGGTTTCTGGTCTCCGCCCCCTTTATTGAACCAAGATAGGGACTGTTGTAGTGGGGGCTGTACCTGGAATAAATTCACTTTTGTCTGAAGCACATGTTAAGATATCATAACAAGCATTACATGAGGACTTTTTCCAGTAGTGTAGCTTACTCCTGCAAGTGTATGTGTAAGCTTGGCCTAAGTCAGGAGTAAGTCACACAAACTCACAGCAAGCGACGGTAGGCATTGGGCCCTTAGTTCTTGCAGCCCAGATATGAGTAAGGCTGTAGCACGGCAGCGATGCAGGGCTCGCCTCCAGGAGGATTGTCCCCTGCTGATGACGCGCACCTTCTGGTCACTGTCGTTGCCATCTGTGGAAGAGAGAAGAGGTGCCCGGGGCCCCCACATTTTAGGCATGTTTGATCCTTCTACGTCCGGCTCGGTCAGTCCAGGGAGGTATCAGGCCTTCCATAAATGAGATTCGAGTCACACTTTGGCTTCACAAATGTGGACTCTTTTTCCCGGATCTACCGGCTTGTGATCACCAAGCGGCAGTCATGTTATGAAATTCTCTCCCAGTCTCAGGGAGAGAGCGGCAGGAGGCGAGATCCTGCTAGAGAAAGTCCACCACAATCCTTCTTTGGTACAACTCCACCCTTGTGGATATCAGTGTGTCACGCGACCAGCAAAATCCAACTTCTCTTTTCATGGTCACTTCCCTGGAAGAAAATTCATTTGGTAATTTGCATCTTATTTTAATATTTTTGAACTTTTTTCGACATCCTCACTCTCCCTGCGTGTTGACTGTTATAATGCACATACTACTTCAAGTATTATAAAAACATCACACATGCATCACTGTTTTGTTGCTAAAATAAAAAATATTGTCCATAAGTTTGCAAACTTGTATCCTATCCATGTTCTTAGGTGCATGCTGTGCGGCTCCAGTCCAGGGTCAGGGCTTCCAGTCATGTTCCCTTTGCTGCCTCTGTGAGAGTTCAGTGTCTTAGAGACATCACAACAAATGTCGAATCGATCTCCAAGTCTCGCTCAGAATCGATTCCGGGACTTGACGCGGACGATGACGCGGCGCTCGAAGGCTCTCTGCATGGTTTGCTCGATCTGCTTCAGAAACACCTGCGGGATCCGCCCACACAGAGTGTGCACCGTTTCCAGAAACTTCGACTGCAGAGGGTAATACATGGACTGGTAGAGATTGTCTTCAAAGGGAAACTGGAACGAGAAGAAAGCTCTGGTCACCCTTCAGATTACAGATCATATAATACCGCCTCGTGCATCAGCGCAGCGCCAACTCACAACACGTCTCCCATGAGTCTGTGCGACGTACTCCTGTAGAAAATGCAGGAGTATGTGGGGCACCAATCTCACCTACTGACAGATATGTGGTAATGGGGTCCACTGTGACTTTTGGTCAATTAAACCCTGGACTATGACGTCACCTGAATGCTCACTGACATGCTAGGAAAGGTCGCCATCTGCAGGTGGGAGTCAGTCACACGCCAGCCTAGACGTGGACGCGTGCCTGACGTGGGCCCCTGCAACAGAAGCGCTTCAGAGGTACCAGAGAGACAAGCCATTTCCACTTTCCTTTTACCTTTACATTCTCTGGTAGAAGCATCTGTTAAATACAGTGCTTAGAAACTGTTCATCTGTGGCATTAAGCGCTACAATACATCAAGAAATAATTGTCCTTAAGCATTATAGGTCAGACACACTCAGGCTTCTTGGTCTCAACACGCACCCCTTTCCCCGAGCAGCACAGCGGCTTATTGAAGCTTGTGTGAGCATTTCAGAGTCTCAGGCACAATGACATGTTGATGTTCATGTGCTCCCTTCCCCTTAGCTCCAAGGACATTTATGGGGTGATTTCTTGCGATCAGGCGCGCTCTGGTGTCCAGTTTTGATGGTGCCCTAAGGCAGTCGCCTTATTTTCCTACAGGGTCTCCCAAAGCGTTTCGCCATCTGATTTTGTTCTTACAGATAGAGCACCCGCTTACGTGTTGGGAATCTAATGATGGGGGGCATCTATGCCCATCATCATAAATCAACCACCCAGTCACACTGCGCTTCCCACTGAAAGGAGATCGCGCCCAACCTGATGCTCAGACCCTGCCTCACCTGGACAAGGCCGGCTCCAGGTTTAGTTAGAGCCTCAAATTCAGTTGATTAATCTCTTGACCAGACTCGAACCCTTGCACTCGTGAAACTTGTATGTACGTTGGCATTGGATGATGCCCATGAATAAAAAGGCAGTGCTGATGCCAACATGTACCGTCCAGGATAGATACTGGCTGGCGCTGCTCCGCCCACCATCTTCTATTATTTATTTATACCCAGGAGCGCTGTCTTTGCAGGTGAGAAGGTGTCGGTCACAGACCTCACTGGTGCAGAGTTGGCCGAGGGCTAGTTTTCTGCAAACTCCTCTAGAACTTTGAGTACCTGTAGAAACTTGCCTACTGCTTTCTGTGTGCCTATCGGACCACAGGGCGACGTGGTCTCTAGGGTGGGGGAGGTGCAGTGATAGGCTAGGAGGGTCATACTGAACATATTGTAGCCAGACCAAGAAGCCAGCTCATAACTCAGTAATCCACGCCCTCGTTACTGCAGAAGACTTACTTCCCGTATCACCTCGTACATCGCCTTAAAGGTGGGCTGCTTGTCATCATGGTAGACCCCTCGGTTACCATGGAGAACAGACACTCCATCTTGCTCCGCCCCTTTGCAGTTACTTCCATACATGCAGTGGTCTGGCCTGTAGTTCCACTGGCAGGGAAACACATACAGCATCTCTAGGGAAAAAGAATGAGAATATTAAAAGGAGAAGTCAGAATGTCAGCATCTCTAGACAACATTAACAGGAGAAGTCCAACTTTTAGCATCTCCGGACCAGATTCAAAGGACAAGAGGAACTTTCAGCACCTCCAGAGACCATTAAAAAGAGAAAACATACTTCCAGCATCCCTAGAGAGCATTAAAAGAATAGAAACATACTTTCAGCATCTCTGGAGAGCATTGAAAGAAGAAAAACATACTTTCAGCATCTCTAGAGAACACTAAAAGGAGAAGAGACTTTAAGCATCTCTAGAGAACATTAAAAAGAGAAAACATACTTCCAGCATCCCTAGAGAGCATTAAAAGAATAGAAACATACTTTCAGCATCTCTGGAGAGCATTGAAAGAAGAAAAACATACTTTCAGCATCTCTGGAGAGCATTGAAAAAAGAAAAACATACTTTCAGCATCTCTAGAGAACACTAAAAGGAGAAGAGACTTTAAGCATCTCTAGAGAACATTAAAAGGAGAAGAGAATCGTTCAGCATCTCTAGAGAACACTAAAAGGAGAAAACATACTTTCAGCATCTCTAGAGAACATTAAAAAGAGAAAACATACTTTCAGCATCTGTAGAGAACATTAAAAAGAGAAAACATACTTTCAGCATCTGTGGAGAACATTAAAAATAGAAAACATACTTTCAGCATCTCTAGAGAACATTAAAAAGAGAAAACAATTTGGTCAGGGTGGAATTCATATCGGGGCGACATCTGCACCCCCCGCAAAATGTTGAACTTGATGATCTGCTCCCTCCTTGAATGGCTCTCAATAGTCATAATGTGCAGAAATATTTGTATTTAGAGCATCATATTTGTGTTGTCGGTGTCCCGAGAGAGGCGAGATATGTGGCCCGTGCCTGCCTTGATGTGTGTTCCCACATAAGAATGTTGCGTAACCCATAGAGTGGAGGAATCTCCGCTCCCCCACAGTACACCACGCCAAATGTTTCGTCACCTCGCTGATCAGCCCCTGCTGTGTCGAATACTGAAATGTGCCGCCTCTGATTGTCATGCCTATATATATTTAGTTTGCTCTATTGTGATAATGGTTTCATTGTCGATGACTGTTAATAAAAAGTTTTATTAAAAAAAAAAAGAGAAAACATACTTTCTGCATCTCTAGAGCACATTAAAAGGAGAAGAGAAACTTTGTAGCATCTCTAGAGAACACTAAAAAGAGAAAACATACTTTCAGCATCTCTGGAGAGCATAACAAGTAGAAAACATACTATCAGCATCTCAAGAGAGCATTCAAAGGAGAAAACATACTTTCAGCATCTCTAGAGAGCATAAAATGGAGAAAACATACTTTCTGCATCTCTAGAGGGCATTAAAAGTAGAACAGAAACTTATAGCATCTCTAGAGAACATTCAAAAGAGAAAACATACTTTCTGCATCTCTAGGGAACATTAAAAGGAGAAGACAAACTTATAACCTCTCTAGAGAATATTAAAAAGAGAAAACATACTTTCAACATCTCTGGAGAGCATAAAAAGGAGAAGAGAAATTTATAGCATCTCTAGAGAACATTAAAAAGGGAAAACATACTTTCAGCATCTCTGGAGAGCATAAAAAGGAGAAGAGAAACTTATAGCATCTCTAGAGAACATTAAAAAGTGAAAACATACTTTCTGCATCTCTAGAGAACATTAAAAAGAGAAAACATACTTTCTGCATCTCTATAGAATATTTAAAGGTGAAAACATACTTTCTGCATCTCTAGAGAACATTAAAAGGAGAAAACATACTTTCTGCATCTCTAGAGAATATTAAAAGGAGAAAACATACTTTCGGCATCTCTGGAGAACATTACCAGGAGAGGAGACATTCAGCATCTCTAGATAACATTAAAAGGAGAAAACATACTGTTTGCATCTCTAGAGAACATTTAAAGTATAACAGGATCTTTCAGAATCCCTAGAGAACACTAAAATGAGAAGAAAAACGTATAGCATCTCTAGAGAACTTAAGACAAGAAGGGAAACTTTCAGCATCTCTAGGGAACACTAAAAGGAGAAAACATACTTTCTGAATCTCTAGAGAATATTAAAAGGAGAAAACATACTTTCTGCATCTCTGGAGAACATTACCAGGAGAGGAGACATTCAGCATCTCTAGAGAACATTAAAAGGAGAAAACATACTGTTTGCATCTCTAGAGAACATTTAAAGGATAACAGGATCTTTCAGAATCCCTAGAGAACACTAAAATAAGAAGAACAAGCATTGGCATAGCCAATAGGTCTCGCCTTTGTGACCTTATAAGTGTTTAGCCATGCAACAGTTGCATAACTAAATACTTATAAGGTCCCAAAAGCGAGGCCTATTGGCTATGCCAAGCGACCGCAAAAGTGATCGCGATCAAACATCAAAGCGGCCGCGAAAGTGAAAGTAATCGCGTGAAGCGCGGCGCGCGCACCCGTGCACATGCACTGTAGCTCTAGGCTGGCCTGGTAGCACTTTTTGGAGCCCTCGCAATAAGTCTCGCCGGACCAGCGCATGCGCTGGGTCAGGCGAGACCTAAAAACTTATAGCATCTCTAGAGAACTTAAGACAAGAAGGGAAACTGTCAGCACCTCAAGAGAACACTAAAAAGAGAAACATACTTTCAGCATCTCTGGAGCACATAAAAATGAGAAGAGAAACTTTCAGCATCTCTAGAGAACATTAAAAGGAGATGAGAAACGTTTTGCATCACTAGAGAACATTGCAAGGAGAAGAGACACTGTAAGCATCTCTAGAAAACTTTAAAAAGAGAAAAGCAACTTTCAGAATTACTAGAGAACATTAACGAAGAGAAACTTTCAGCAGCTTCAGAGAACATGAAGAGAAGAGACACTGTCAGCATCTCAAGAGACCATTAAAAGGAAAAGAGAAACTCTGAGTTTGTAGTTTTAAACAAATGTGTTAAATTGTCAAATAAATTCATATTTGATGACAATATCAATACGTTGCCTGACTGCCAGAGCCTTTCCGTTTTTCAATATTATCGGGATTACCTCAATTAAGCAATTGTCATTGAACTGGCGTTGTAAATATGCGAAGACGTCAAGCAGGAAAGTCAATTAAACGAATTTACAAGGCACTGAAACGAAGGCGCCGCGACGACCAATTAGGTGACAATAAATCTAAGGATTGGAAAAGGAAGAAAGGAAAGGAACCGGCGACGAGGGAGCAGTGTACGAGGGCTGCGTTTAATACATGGGCCCCGCTAAAAGCTGCATTTGAATCTCTCCAGTCGGGGGGTGTCATTCGTTTTTGGGTCCTGACAGTCCTGAATGTTTCAGTAACCGAAGTGAGAAAGGCTTGCGCATGCGCAGTGCGCAGTGCTTGCTGTAAGTGACTTTCAGTGGCTTCCAAGAGGGATGTACACGAGCTCCGGCTATGACAGGGTGTGGGATATGGGAAAGTTAGAGCATAAAACTTCTTAACGCCTATTAAAGGATAAAAATCATTTTAAGGTGAGAGATAAGCCTTAGACTGGGACCAGGAAATAAGTATTTTTACGTAAGAAACAATAATTTTTGCATTTTTTATGTACATTTGTTTAGCTAAATCAGCTACCACTTTTTAAATTATTTTCTTAGTCGCTGAAGAGTGGAGGAGGCATTGTCTGCTGCCTTAACATGCATCTAAAACTTACTTTCATAGTTAAAAAAAAATCCATCAAATGAACAGCAAGGGTGAAGTTTTATTATGAACTGGTAACACTCGGACATATCAGGCAGCATGGACTCTTTTCTTATAGGTTACCCAGAAAATACTCAGAAAAGGCCTTCCGCATATTCAGATTTGATACATAAGGAAATTAAATATTGAAATAAAAGGTAACAAATTGAAAACAAACAATAGTTTCTGCATACTCTTAAAACAAAATGTTAAAACACAGGGTACCTGGATTAAATGAAAAGATGATGTTCAGAAGGTCTTGGTCGCCCCAGGTGATGTAGGTTTTGTATTTTTGGTACAAGGGATACAACATTTCCTCCCACGAAAGGCCAGACGGTATCATGCTATTCTGTAAAACATAATGTAATTTTTTATTTCAAGGCTTTTAAGTGTGAATCAGTCCCCATGAGCGCCATAAACAGATTAACAGGTAAGGGGCAGATTATGAAGCGGCCCCTGCGGTCAGAGCCTTCAGGGTCGTATCGTAATGGGCCGCTCGGTTTCCTTTCAGACAGCCTCATTATAACCGAGACGGTCGCAAAGGAAACCTGCCGGTCATTCTGGCTGGCTTCCGACGGGCGCGGGGAGCCCGTCTGCTAGTTGGAATCCGGCTAGTAATCTCAAGCACGGGCCTTTCTGGCCGTTTAGATTACAATGCACGGATCCAACATGGTTTGCATGCCCGTCTGTCCGACATGGAAACCATGTTGGGAAAGCATGTTTGGGGGCCCACAGCAGGACCCCCTCTGGTGCAAGGCCTCCGGTTGGAGGCTGAGGGGCACCTATGGTGCCCCCCTGTTGATCCCTGCACCCTGTGGCAGGCACGTTAAGGTGCCAGCCACGGGGTGCAGGGGTGAACCGCACCTCCCATTTCACTAAGGGAGCACGCATTCCGGCTGATTTATGGCCCAAATGTATGCTCCCATAGTGGAATATAGGAATGCGACAGAACAGTGTTCGGTCGCATCCTAATGAGGTAGACAGGACTGCCGACCGGGTGTCGGTCGGTCCCAGGACGGAGTCGGTGTCCGGCAGAAGGAATTCCACCCGACATCGAAATCAGGCCCCAAGTGTTATGTTCTGTTATGCAGATTTCTACAGCGCCCTTTCACCCGGAGTCTATCCTGGCGCTGAGCAGGTTTGAGGTGCCTGGAAGGTTTGTGGAAGCAGGTGTGATTGTTTAAGTATGCTGGGCCTTGTGTTATGTAGCGCCTTGAAAGTGTGTGAGGAGTTTGAATTGTGCTTGTGTGCAGTGGCGGCTCCTCAAGAGAGTGCTGCGGGCGATGGGGCAAGGCGGGGGAGGGGCAGGGTGGGGGTAGTAATCTCCGGAATTGAGTAAAGAAATAAATAAACAAAGCGAATGACATTGCGCACACTGCAACGCCAAATCGGCGATGCAGCGCGCAGTGTAATTTGTTTTATTTATTTCTTCACTCAACTCCGTTCGGCCCAATTCCAGAGTTTACTACCCCCACCCTGCCCCTCCCCCGCCCCGCAGCACTCCCTCGAGGAGCCGCCAGTGCTTGTTGGTGTGTGGGGACCAAGTGGAGCTCCTGCTGTGGTGTGAGTGTGTCGTGGGAGGATGAGAGTGATTCTGGCCGCTGAGTTCTGACAGGTCTGCAGCCTTCGGGTGAGTTTCTTGTTGATCCCAGCATAGAGGGTATTCCCGTAGTCCAGCTTGCTTGTGTCAAGGACGTATGGGGTGTTTTGTGGGTGCTGATTGGGAGTCATTTGAAAATCTTCCTCGGCGTCTTCAGCCTATGGAAGCATGAGGCGGTGACGGCATTGACTTGGGCGGTAGAGTTTTCTCCCAGTGCCGGTGCTGAGGTCCTTGGTGCGGGTGGGTGTCAGTCCTATATCTGTTGGCCACCAGGTGGCGTCCCATGCTGAAGTGCTCTTCCCGAAGATCACGATTTGGGACTTGTCAGTGTTCAGCTTCAAACAGTTGGTCTTCATCCAGTCAGAGGTTTCAGTCCTGCAGGCGTTGAACTTGATCCCACTACTTGGCGCCTTCTCTGTAAGTAGATAAAATATTGCGCGCCGTCGCCAAAGGACAGGACATTGATGTTGGGAAACTGGATGATGCTGGCTAGCGGGATCATGTATGCACTGAAGAGGATTGTGCTCACGCAGGATTCTAGCAGATCCCCGCAGATGGAGTAGCAGGTATCCGTGGTGGACGGTGCCAGGCGGTCTGAGTTCCAGTCAGGAAGGAGCAGATACATCGGAGTGTATGTCTTGGATACCAATGCCGTAACTGGATGAGGATGGGGTGGGACGCCGTGTCAAACGCTGCAGAGAGGTCCATGAGGATGGGGGCTGCAGTGTCTCCTCTGTCCAGAGTCATGCGGATGTCATCCGTGGCGGCGATGAGGGCAGTTTCCATGCTGTGGTTGGGACTGAAACCAGACTAGTAGTCTCAACTAGTTGGTGGTTGATTAGGTATTCCGTGAGGTGTCTGTTGAAGATTTTCTCTAATCCCATGGCTCGGAATGGTAGTGGGGTAATCAGTCTGTAGTTGATGAGCATTAAAGTGTCCGCTGAGGGTTTCTACAGCAATGCGAGGCCAGTTGTGTATTTTGAAGCATCTGTGAAGGTTGCAAATAAGGTGGAGACATTCAGAATGGTTGTGAGCATTGTGCTGATGGGGTCCAGTCCTCTGGAACAGGCATGGTGGGAGAAGGGGTCTGTTGGGGCCCTGAGTAGCTAAACTTCATAGTGGTGGAGGTTTCTTCTGGGGGCTATGACAGGCCATGTGGTTAGCATTGGTTCTTTGGATAGGATCGGGAGGCGTTTGGCGAGACCTGTCTGGTCCACTTGCGGGTTCAAGTTAATGTAAGTGGCAGTGATGTTTTGCAGAGGTCCTGTGTGGCGGTGACTGCTGAAGAGGTGAAACCCTTCACGATGGTGAAGACGTCTTTGCTTCTGTTGGGGCTGGCATTGGTGCAGTCTGCCAGAGCGGCGCCTTTGGTGGTCCTGATCATTTGGTGGTAGCATCGCAGGGCGAAGTTGAATGGCCTCCTGTCTGCATTGTCCTGGCTCATTCTCCATTTGCGCTTCCGTTCTATGCAGCTGTGTTTCATCGGTCTGAGTTACTCCACGTATCAACTCTTCTGGAGTCTGGATAGTGTTGTATTGCTGTGTTTGAAGGGGGCCAGGGAGCTGGCACAGGAGATGATCCAATTCTTCAAATTCTTGATGACTTTGGGGAGGCTGTTGCTGTGTTCAAGTCACTGGGTGTTGAGAGCCGTGCTCCAGTCCTTGTCAATGAGGCTGTTCCAGTTGTCAGGCTGGTCTGGCGGTGGTGCTTGTATGTTGGACCGGGACAGGGATGCTGAACTTGATTACAGCGTGTCTCTCCAAGAGTCTTGCGTGCACTCATTGGCACAGATGTTGTCCAAGGTAGTGAAAATAGGGTCCAGGTGGTGTCTGGTGACATGGGGAGGTCCCTGTGCTGGTTGGGTGAGGCCCAGACTTCCAAGGTGATCGATGAATGCTTTTGAGCTGGGTCTTCCAGAGGCACGTTCAGGTCGCTGAGTATGATGGGATTGCTAGCGACAAGGACGAGTTGTGCGACGAAGTCCGTGATAGTGTCAGTAAAGTTGGAGCATGGCCCTGGTCGTCTGTAGATGAGAGTGCCGATAAGAGGGAAGTTGGCTGTGATGCGGAGCTTGACGGAGGAGGATGATGGTGCTTCTTGGAGGATGCCATGTCCATGGATGTGGAGCGGCTGATGGTGTTCTTATGAATGATGGTGATTCCTCCTCCAGGCTTGTAAAGTCTGTCTTACCTGGCAACCTTGCATCCAGGGGGCAGGCGGGTCTGTGGTGATGTCAGGTGCCAACGTGGCATTCTTCCAGGTTTCTGTGATTGAAAGTACACCCGGGCATTATCGTCTGAGAGGTTGTGGTGCGTGAGCGGTTATTGAGGAGTGTGCATGCAACTGTGAAGCATTATGTGAGTGGTTGCAGGACTGTGTGAGTGTAAGAGAGTGGAATGTTGAGTGCTGTTGGTGCAGGTGCAGTGATTTTTGCTAGGTGCATTAAAACATGCACGATGCGCAGAAGAACGCTTATACAGTGTTGTGTGGTGTGTCAAGCCAGCTTGGGAAGTAGCGACTGGGGTTGAGGGTGCAGAGGGTCGCAGCTGGGTAGAGGTAGGAGGACCAGGGCTTCTGGCACTAGGTGCATCTAGGAGCACATAAGCGCAGAGTGGCTTGCCTTTGGTGCACCAGCGGCGCACCCGCTGCGTACGACTGAACATCAGTCATCTTTAAGTTGGTTCTGGGAGGGCAGAGGAGTCAAAAAAAGGGTGCACACATCATTTCTCATACTTGTAAGTAAGAGTGGAGAAAACGTCTTCAGTTTAGTCTACCCTCCTCGATTTTCCGGGAGGAATCCCTTCCGGTGTTCAAAAAACTGTTGAAGACTTGGCTGTTTTCGGTTTCGTCAGCAGCCTCTCATTCTGCTCTCTTTGTCTCTTCCCCCGAGCGCCATGGCACCTTCGGGTTTTAGTGCGCTTTATAAGTCCTCATCCTATCCTATCCTAGATAACAGAAAACCTACATAAATAGGATAATAATGGCAGACATTGAAACAGCAGCAGTGAACCTCAGTCTGGAAGAGGGAAGGCGCTTTGTAACAAGGCATGAGGGGGAAGCATTGTGAGGGCTCAGGAGAGAGATATGTCGCAATCAAGAAGCCGCTGCCCTAGCTTCTGCGAGGCGGGAGTTCTCAATTCTCAGGGAGCTTCCTGAGAAAGGCTGCACTTGGATGCAGAGCATTTTAAAAACCAAGACATACAGAAGAAGCGACTCAGAGCTTGTACGAGAGTAGGACCCTCCGAAATGTTACATTTGTGCACCTGCCAAAGGTGAGAGTCGTTTTTCACAATTATATGAAAGTTGGGTGTTAGGGACATGCATCTGTGTTAGTAGGTAGTCACTCCACAGTGATGAGAAAAAGGGTGATGTGGTAAAACCAAACGCTGCCCGAGACAAGGTGTGGCACAGAGAGCGCAGTGGTAGCCCATAGTCTAACCGCGACAACACTTCAGACTGACCTTTTGCCTTCGAGTCCTTCTCCGGGATGCGCTTTTCATCCTGTGAGACGCCCGAGTTGGAAGTCACCCATATCAAACCTTTATTTTATTTATGACTGAGCTGACTGAAACTGAAGCGCCTAGATACCCTGCGCTTTATGAACCCTGATTGATTGATTAATTGATTGATTGACTGATGATGCTGAAGGAGTTGGTGCAGTCACAGATAATGAGTTTGGAGGGAGAGTGGTAATGGAATCCAGCCAAGACTGGGTAGAAATATTAGAAGATGGGGGAGATGACCAGAAACTGAGCTTTTGGGTCTTGATTTTCCGATAGTGTTTTATTATCGTTGCAAAAATATCGTTAGACACAAATATTCTGCCAATAATATTGTGATTTCAAGAATATTGTGAGATAGAATATTGAGGGCAAGAATATTATTTTTTAAGTATTTACTATCTTTTTTTATATAGTTGTGTATAATATATTATTTTCTTCTGTCTTATTACTTCTTGAGTTATATGGTGTATGTTAATGTTAATTATGTATAATTATTATCAGTATAGTTTATTTTATTTTTCCATGGCAATATATTTTTTTCTACTTTATTGGAATGTGTTTATTGGTTGGATGTTGACATTGTAGGGTGGGAAGTTTTTTTAAAAATAAATAATTTATAATTGTCTAATGATACACTATTTATTTAATGCATTTGAAATTCTTAATTTGAATTTCATTTACATAAATGATTACATTTATGAATTCATAGATGCTTTAAAAAAAATGATAAAAACATGAATTTCACCACTCAAGAGTCTAATTATTCTTTTATTAGATTTTCTTTTTTACTGATTTTATTTTTAACACACATTTTTTGTTATTTAATTTTAACAATTATTTCCGCGTTGCTGTATAAATACATTAAGCCGGCTAATCTTAAAAAGAACCACTTTTTTGTTATTAATAGGTTATATTATACTCCTGCTAGGATTGCAAAGTTTGCCCCTCTCTCAAATCCAAAATGTCCAAGATGTGACCTGTCCCAGGCCAATGGCCTCCACATCTTCTTTGAGTGTCCCCAACTTGCACCTTTTTGGAGTGGAATTGAGAAAGCTTTAAGTGGGATTTTCAAAGAAGAAATCTGCCTAAATGTTACTACGGTGTTTTTTGGGGATGATGGTACAATGAGTAAGAAATTGAGCCAAATCTACAGAGGTCGACTGCTGTACCCGATTCTACGGGAGATTTGTTTGAAATGGGGAGACCCGTTGCCCCCAAAGCCTCAGGAATGGGTTAGAGCTGCCTTTTTAGTGGCCAGACTGGACCAGCATAGTAGCATCATGGACGATAGTTTAAAGGATAAACTGGCAGGCCTTCACCGATTGGGGCAGAGGTTTGGGCTTTCTGTGATACCTGTCGGTCCTATGATTACACCAAGTCACGAACAAAGAGGCTGGTCTGGCTTGGGACCAAAGTGAACGAAGTGGCCGCGGGGCACATAGTTTGGTTAAGTGGCTATTCGAGAATTGCAGACACTTTTGGTGAGATGAGGACTGAAAGAAAAAAAAAATAGAAAAAATAAAAAATTATTTCCGTTATAATTTTTTATTGTATCTTTCTTTTTTAGTAACATTTTTGTTCTTTTTAAATGTCCATAATTTTTATTGTACAAGTTAATTTTATTTTTTCACCATTTTTAATATACTGATTTTAAAAATATTCATAATTACTCTTAGTATTTCTTTTATTATTTGTGTTTGTTTAATAATTGTATTTATTTCCAAATTATGTTTATTTTTTGCATTTATTTTGAAGTATATATTTTATATTTTTTTTATTATAAAATGTGTGTATATATTTCCTACATTTTATATTTTAAGGGTTATTTTTTTAAAGTTAATATATTTTTCAAAGTTAATAATATTAAATATTTTTAGTTCGATATACTAACCTATGACAATATTCAGTTTCACTATATTTGTAAACTTTACAGAGAAACTTTGTAGATTCATTATTTGTGTCCTCGATATTCAAGTGGTGATGTGTAGTATTGCAATATTTTTGTCAGAAATATCATGTCACTGAAGCACTTTTCCTGGGTCGGAATGAGAGAAATACCAGGTGCTGAGGATACTTTCACAGAGGATGGAGTATTAGCATTCCAATACCTATCACATGAAATGAATGATTCAGGAAGGGGGTCGTCCAGCGGTTCAAAGAAGAGATCGCAGAGTGATGTACACTGATGACGTTTCGGTGTACTCAGGGTCCTGATGGTGAGAGGGAGCCTTCAGAAGGGACCTGCAGAGGACCACACCTCCAATAACCACCCTTCAAAGTACGCAGCAGTACCACCCGAGAGAGAGTATCCAAGGAAAAGGCAGAATAGAATGATGAGCACAAATCATTGACTGCAGAGCTTTGGACTGAACTATAATAAACAGACATAAATATCACCTTACTGGTGTGCTCAGTCTGTGCATCTGAAATAAAGTTCATGAAGAAATTCAATATTGGAAAATATGCACACCGCGTCACGACTGAAATTGAGTTGTGGCTTCGAAAATATTGTGCAACGCTGCTATGAGTAAACCAGCCTAATTTTGTTTGTTTAGGTTCCACCCCACATACCCTTCCACACCTCACTCCACCCCAAATGTTTCTATTACTTCTGGGAGGAGACCCTTTTATTTTATAAATCTTTGACCATCGATTCCCTGGCACCATGTTTCTCAAGGCAGAAAGCTGTGTACAGTGGATCAGTGCGGGAACGCACTAAAAGAGCCACTAACAGTTTGACACCCACCTGCGCCACCCTGTTTTTTTTTTTCCTCCTGCGACAAAGGTCTCCTTCCACAGCCAGCTTCCCAGGTGTCCACACAGCACCACACGTTTGAATAAGGGGGTCTCCTGTAAGGGTCCAGTGGCAGTCAAGGGGTTTGTGCACTTCTGTAAATTGCATTTCTCTAGTATCACGTGGAGCTGCTGGCCTCCACCCTTTGCTGATGTGTCGAAGATCCCTTGGTGCAAGCTGCAGGTTCCATCCAGTGCACTTGGAGCGCAGGATGATTCGATTGAGTCAAACTCCATTCACTCTCAGTGGTCTTTCCGCGTCTAGAACCCATTGAGGTCTTCACACCACCATTGTCTCTGAGATGGTGTTCTCTGTGGTCAAGATTAGAAACATTGTTCTATGCAGTATTGCTTGACACCACTCAGAAATCTGCTCATAAACGTCCTTATATGGCCCTTCTAAGAGGCTCAGTTTCTTTGACAGAAAGGACAGAGACTCCAAAAGACCCACTTCCACAGATGAAGCCGTCTGACCCATTGACAAGTGTCATCTGCAGCACTAGGGATCTTGGCAGCATCCTTGAAAGTCACCACAAACCAAGCAGAAGATGCATCATTTCATGGAAGAATCCTTGTCTTCTTGGCACCCACACACATCCTGGGCTGCTCTCGCTCCACAGGTGACAAATAAGTTCTTCCTCTGGGATTGTGTTGAGCATCTCAGGTGTGAAACTTACCACTTCCTTGATTATCCACTTGAAGATGCTTCTTTCTTTTATGATCCTTGGTTGTTGAGCCGTCTTTACCACCAGACGGCCACACCCCACCACAAATCTTCACCTAGACTGGATGGTCTCCCTGAAGGCGGAACATCGGGCGGGCATTAGTGGAGACTCTAGGGACGGCATTCAGATATGATGAGGTATCAGTGTTCAAACCCCTTCTGACATCAACTCAATCCAACCGTCTGTCTGAAGCAGGTTGGCCACTTTGGGGACTCTCACCAGAATCAAAACTTTCAGCCAAAGTCATCAATCCAGAAGAACATGTGGATCCCCACGCTCTGGTAGCGGTGGACCACACGCGGAATCCATCACAATAGTAAATGTCTAACACCCCCTTCTTAGTTAGGCTCAGTGACGCGTCCTTGTCTCTACTCATAGACACTCGAAGCTTGACTTGCTTTTGATGAACACAGGTTCTCTGATAGTAGGTTATAACAACTCTAGAAAAGACATTTAGTAGCTAAGCTAGCTGAAACCAGGGCATTCTGGGTAAAATGCAGATGTAGTGCTGGCAGAGTGATACAAAGGTGGGATCTATGGTCTTCTAAGAGAACAGCTAATCCATGAATGCACATAGCAGGCAGGAGTAAACAAATGTGGCTAAGCCTTTGGAATCTTTTAGTAAATTACAGCACAGCAACGTCACTAGCACGTGAGGAGCACCAAAGTGAAGTGATAATTTAATAAGAACCTTTTAGATTAAGAACATAGAGAAAAAATGCATGGATAATCAATGCAGTGTCTTAGTAAACAATGAACCATGCAGGCTTTAAGTTACAGTGGTCAGTATATGTTCCATCCTTTGAAGCTGGGCTGCTTTTTTCTGCAGAGTCCAGAGAGGACATGGCCTGGAAGGTTGCTTCACACTTTTGTTTTTTGTTTGGGATTGAACTAATTTGAATAAACTTCTCGCCTTTTGCTATGCAGCTCTTGGCGCTTCATGCTATCTTGTTCTGGGGCTGCAGTTCTGTAGTTGCTATTTTGGGGATATCGTACAGAGGGTGACATTCCCCACATCTATCAAAGAAGCTTCTTCAGACCCAAGCTCACCATCTAAGGGGCTTCTTCAGACCTCAGCTCACCATCTAAGGAGCTTCTTCAGACCCCAGCTCACCATCTAAGGAGCTTCTTCAGACCCCAGCTCGCCATTTAAGGGGCTTCTTCAGACCTCAGCTCACCATCTAATGAGCTTCTTCAGACCCCAGCTCCCCATCAAAGGAGCTTCTTCAAACTCCAGCCCACCATCTAAGGAGATTCTTTATACCCCAGTGCACCATCTAATTAGCTTCTTCAGACCCCAGCTCACCATTTAAGGGGCTTCTTCAGACCTCAGCTCACCATCTAAGGAGCTTCTTCAGACCCCAGCTCACCATGTAAGGAGTTTCTTCAGACCCCAGCTCACCATGTAAGGAGTTTCTTCAGACTCCAGCTCACCATCTAATGAGCTTCTTCAGACCCCAGCTCACCATCTAATGAGCTTCTTCAGACCCAAGCTCACCATCAAAGGAGCTTCTTCAAACTCCAGACCACCATCTAAGGAGATTCTTTATACCCCTGTGCACCATCTAATGAGCTTCTTCAGACCCCAGCCCACCATCTAAGGAGATTCTTTATACCTCAGCGCACCATCTAATGAGCTTCTTCAGACCCAAGCTCACCATCAAAGGAGCTTCTTCAAACTCCAGACCACCATCTAAGGAGATTCTTTATACCCCTGTGCACCATCTAATGAGCTTCTTCAGACCCCAGCCCACCATCTAAGGAGATTCTTTATACCTCAGCGCACCATCTAATGAGTTTCTTCAGACTCCAGCTCACCATCTAATGAGCTTCTTCAGACCTCAGCTCACCATCTAAGGAGCTTCTTCAGACCCCAGATCACCATGTAAGGAGTTTCTTCAGACTCCAGCTCACCATATAATGAGCTTCTTCAGACCCCAGCTCACCATCTAATGAGCTTCTTCAGACCCCAGCTCACCATCAAAGGAGCTTCTTCGAACTCCAGCCCACCATCTGAGGAGATTCTTTATAGCCCAGTGCACCATCTAATTAGCTTCTTCAGACCCCAGCTCACCATCTAAGGACCTTGTTTAGACCCCAGCTCACCATCTAATGAGCTTCTTCAGACCCCAGCCCACCATCTGAGGAGATTCTTTATACCTCAGCGCACCATCTAATGAGCTTCTTCAGACCCCAGCTCACCATCTAAGGACCTTGTTTAGACCCTAGCTCACCATCTATGGAGCTTGTTTAGACCCCAGCTCACCATTTAAGAAGCTTGTTTAGACCCCAGCTCACCATCGAAGGAGCTTCTTCAGATGGCAGCTCACCATCTAAGGAACTTCTTCAGACCCCAGCTCACCATCTAAGGAGCTTCTTCAGACCCCTGCTCACCATCAAAGGAGCTTCTTCAGACCCCAGCTCGCCATCTAAGGAGCTTCTTCAGACTCCAGCCCTCCATCTAAGGAGATTCTTTATACACCAGCGCACCATCTAATGAGCTTCTTCAGACCCCAGCTCACCATCTAAGGACCTTGTTTAGACCCCAGCTCACCATCTATTGAGCTTATTCAGACCCCAGCCCACCATCTCAGGAGCTTCTTTAGACCCCAGCTCGCCATCAAGGAGCTTCTTCAGACCCCAGTACACCATCTAAGAGGCTTCTTCAGACCCCAGCTCACCATCTAAGGAGCTTCTTCAGACCCCAGTTCACCATCTAAGGAGCTTCTTCAGACCCCAGTTCACCATCTAAGAGGCGTCTTCAGACCCCAGCTCACCATTTAAGGAGCTTCTTCAGACCCCAGCTCACCATCTAAGGAGCTTCTTTAGATCCCAGCTCACCATCTAAGGAGCTTGTTTAGACCCCAGCTCACGATGCTCAGAGATCATGACCTCTGCGCTGCAAGCTATTTCTGCAGGGTTCTGGGGCTGCAGTTGTAAGTTTGCTATGTTGAGGGTATCGTACAGAGGGTGACATTCCCCATGTGCATCTATGGAGCTTTTTTAGACCCCAGCTCACCATCTAACGTGCTTCTTTACTCCCCAGCTCACCATCTAAGGAGCTTCTTTAGACCCCAGCTCACCATCAAAGGAGCTTCTCCAAACTCCAGCCCACCATCTAAGGAGATTCTTTATACCCCAGTGCACCATCTAATTAGCTTCTTCAGACCCCAGCTCACCATCTAAGGACCTTGTTTAGACCATAGCTCACCATCTATGTAGCTTGTAGGGCCCCAGCTCACCATCTAAGAAGCTTGTTTAGACCCCAGCTCACCATCGAAGGAGCTTCTTCAGACGGCAGCTCACCATCTAAGGAACTTCTTCAGACCCCAGCTCACCATCCAAGGAGCTTCTTCAGACCCCTGCTCACCATCAAAGGAGCTTCTTCAGACCCCAGCTCGCCATCTAAGGAGCTTCTTCAGACTCCAGCCCTCCATCTAAGGAGATTCTTTATACCCCAGCACACCATCTAATGAGCTTCTTCAGACCCCAGCTCACCATCTAAGGACCTTGTTTAGACCCCAGCTCACCATCTAAGGAGCTTCTTCAGACCCCAGCTCACCATATAAGGAGCTTCTTCAGACCCCAGTACACCATCTAAGAGGCGTCTTCAGACCCCAGCTCACCATCTAAGGAGCTTCTTCAGACCCCAGCTCACCATCTAAGGAGCTTCTTCAGACCTCAGTTCACCATCTAAGAGGCGTCTTCAGACCCCAGCTCACCATTTAAGGAGCTTCTTCAGACCCCAGCTCACCATCTAAGGAGCTTCTTCAGATCCCAGCTCACCATTTAAGGAGCTTGTTTAGACCCCAGCTCACGATGCTCAGAGATCATGACCTCTGCGCTGCAAGCTATTTCTGCAGGGTTCTGGGGCTGCAGTTGTAAGTTTGCTATGTTGAGGATATCGTACAGAGGGTGACATTCCCCATGTGCATCTATGGAGCTTTTTTAGACCCCAGCTCACCATCTAAGGAGCTTCTTTAGACCCCAGCTTACCATCTAAGGAGCTTCTTTAGACCCCAGCTCAGCATCTAAGGAGCTTCTTTAGACCCCAGCTCACCATCTAAGGAGCTTCTTTAGACCCCAGCTCACCATCACCTCAGCACACCATCTAAGGAGCTTGTTAAGACCCCAGCTCAGCATCTAAGGAGCTTCTTTAGACCCCAGCTCACCATCTAAGGAGCTTCTTTACACCCCAGCTCACCATCTAAGGTGCTTGTTTAGACCCCAGCTCATGATGCTCAGAGATCATGACCTCTGTGCTGCAAGCTATCTCATCAGGGTTCTGGGGCAGGTGGTTGTGAGTTTGCTATTTTGGAGATATCATACCGAGGGTGACATTCCCCATGACCATCTATGGAGCTTGTTTAGACCCCAGCTCACCATGGTCAGAGATCATTGCCCTGAAGGCGAGGACCCAAGGCGCTCCTCTGCAAGCAATGAGGATTTGCGATGCGGGCGCCATATTTAATGCACTAACTCAGCAGAACTTCTTGTTTTTCAAAAGCAAGCCCCCTGGGACATTATTGTTCAAAAACAAAAATATAAATGGTCTTGAAATGCTGGTAGTTTTCTCCCATTGAGTGGAGGTCAGCACTTTGGATTCCTATTTCGGACTGCCGTGGTTTTCCTGGCAGTCCAAATAGAGAAAGTAGATAATTTAATGGCAGCCCTAACAGAGGCGTGTAGTAGTGGGTTTTCAAAGTTGGCCTTCATTGGGGTTGGTCTCATGACCTTTACCAAATGCTCAGTGTAAGTGGAAATGTTATTTGGTCTGCAAGCTTGGTTTCTGTAAATCAGTGCTCGACTTACAGGGGTGAGTGGTTTCTGTTATTAATTGTTGGATGGTCAGAAGAGTTTGTTAGTAAAGTACCTGAGGTTGTCTAGTACATTTGTGTGTTCCTTTCACTTACATGGGCGAAGGTGTGATCGGTGCTGGAGACCCCCGGTGTGTCCTGGGGCTGTTGGGTCTTTCAGCCTTTCACTCCTTCTCCTGTATTTGAGTACAGGGAGTGTTTGAGCGAGGCAGTGATCTGCTAGTGGGTCGCCTACCAGCTCCTTTACCATCCGGTTCCCAGCTTCCCCAGGGGCATGCAAAGCCTCCGCCCTGGGTATCAGTGAATCACAGTAATAAGTTGTAAGTCCATTTCATATGTCCAACCATCCAGTCTCACCCCTTCCAAGATGCCCCTCTTGTTATAGAGAGAGAGGGCTGGAAGGGCAGACATTCATTCCACCTCATACTCAAAGGCTATGGAGCTTACACCCTGGCTGCAGCCTTCATTTGAGACCCAAGATTGTCATGACACACCGTCAGTCGCACAACAAAAGCAATAATTCCGTTCAGAGCCAGGTTAGTTTGCCTTTAAGCACTCATTAGCCCCATCTTTTACTTTTTTACACAAGGGTTTTAGGACAAGACCTCTCCCTCCCAGGAAGGTCTGCACTGCTCTTCTTCCTGTTGCACCTCCAGGGGTGGGCGGGGCCTAAAGTAAGACAAGGAGTTACTGACACGCGACTCCTCAGAAAAGCAGCAGCCCAGTCAGCTGTGGAATGCGTGCCTGATACGTGATTGGCTCGTCATTAGCCTATGGTAGCCTCTCCCGCTTCTGAACAGGCTTGCTGTGTCAGACGTGCGACCCACACTACCCGCCCCCACGGGCTTGTTGAAGCAAGCCTCCATTTTTTTCTCTGTCAGCCCCTCTCTGCTCCAATAAGAAGCAAGCAGTGCAGGGCATTTCTATGTCCATCTCACCTGAACAAGAAGGTTTTTTCTTGGTGCATTACCTTAAACTGCGTGCTTCTGATGCGCGTCAGATTCATCAGCATAACCCCCGAGTTCACGCCAGTCGTGCCATAGTAGGGGTGGCGTGCGAAACGACTGTACCAGCCAATCTTGGGGATCTCGTGCTCGGGCGCCATTGCTGCCAACTGGGTGGCATTAAAGAGTTTCAGAAAGCGCCAGAGGTCATCTATGGGCCGCAGGAAGAGAACATCCGTGTCCACATAGAGGAGCGAGTCCACGTCCTGTAACAGCACCTGTGGTGAGAGATAAAGTATGTATCAGTAAGGCAGTAAGAACCACAGAGCCCCACCTCCGACATAGAATGCTACATAGGCGACATCTTAAAGAAAGCACAGCCATAGGGTGGTTTCCACAGCAAGTATATTCACTTCTATAGCGCACACTTCAGACTGAATCCCTTCAAAGGGCTAAGGCGAGCTTAAGACGTGCATTTAGTGCTTCTAAGTACAGCAGTTTGAGATCACAGGAGTATGAAGTCCTACGGGCATTGGAAGTTTTTCTTGCTGCTAATCAATGCCAGGTTCACACACTGGCCACCAGTGCGCCCCCCTTACTGCCACAAATCTCGCTGACCGCCCACAAGTAGCAGTCGCTCACACTGCCCGCGAGTGCAGTCTTCTCACACAGTCCACCTACATACTTCTGATTGCCCACCAGTTCAATCTTCTCACATTCCAGTGGTGCAAGCTTCTCACACTACTAAGCAGTGCAAGTTTCTCACACCACCCAGAAGTGCAAGCTTCTCACACCACCCAGAAGTGCAAGCTTCTCTCACCACCCAGCGGTGTAAGCTTCTTACACCTCTTGTCAGGCTAAGCTTCACTCCCTGACCACCAGTGCAAACTTCTCACACTGCCATCGTGCAAGCTTCACTCAACTGTCCACAAGTGGTAGCTTCTGATATGGTCCACTCCAGTTTTATGTTTCTCATCTTATCACATTGCCCGCCAGCTTGGCTTTACACATTGTGAGATTCTCAAACTGCCCATTAAAGGCATCTTGCCACATTGCCCACCAGTGGGAATATTTTATAACACTGACAAGAACAACCTTCTCAAAACACCTCCAAATCAAGCCTCTTCACATTGCGCAGCAACGAACATCAAACCCACTGAGACGGCTGAGAGGACTTCACAGGCCAGTCAGCTGCTGCTTCACCAGTCCAAACGCTTAGGAGTTACTCTCAACGTCAGAGAGATGGCTGATGCCAAGATCAGTATGTTATCACCTCCTGCTTCTACGACCTCGGTGTACTTCGACGTACACGCCTCTCAGGTTATAGACAAGAGCCAGAGGACAAGCAGAGCGAATGTGGGAGAGTACAGGACTACGCTTGGCCTCTGGAGCACCCCATTCGCTCTACATGTCGGATGGTACATATAGATTGAAATGAAATTAGCTGCAGTTCATCATCCGGTCTCAGTTTTCACAGGGGATGAAGAATGCGTGTGGGTCCTTGTGGACCATCCCCGTCAGCCTACGGCGTAATCCTGTGCCCAAGGCAGACTTCTGCTTGCACCTCCTTCATTCGCTACACCTGCGAGCTTACTTTTTTTATTAGAGTTTTATATAGCGCAAACTAGACCCGAGAAATAGCTTTACACAAGTACCAGTTTCGTTACAGATGGACACATTCATTTTTGTTACGCACGGGGAGATTAAGAGATTTGGCCAGAATCACAGGATGGTGAGCGTCGTTGCCAAGTCTCAAACTCGGTTCCCCAGGTTCACAGTCGACCGCTCTAGCCGTAAGGCTACATCCTCTCCTCTTGGAGCTACTTCCATAAATGCTGCGAGTCTGGATCTCACAGTCCTCACACCTTTCCTACCTCTGAATCAACCCTTCCAGTTCCTTGAGTCCCAGTCTTAAGGTTCACCTTTCCTTTTACCGTCCATGTGTCTGTGTGGCTCCGGCTGCCACAGGGTGTGCAGTAGGTTGCCACCCTTCCTTGATTCCACCTCACGCCCCTTTCTTCCACCCTGCCCTTCCCGCCTCTTTATCTCTTGAATACTGGGGCTGCCTGGCCTTGATTCCACCTCAGGTCTCTTTCTTCCACCCTGCCCTTCCTGCCTCTTTATCTCTTGAATACCTGGGCTGCCTGGCCTTGATTCCACCTCACGCCTCTTTCTTCCACCCTGCCCTTCCCGCCTCTTTATCTCTTGAATACTGGGGCTGCCTGGCCTTGATTCCACCTCACGCCTCTTTCTTCCACCCTGCCCTTCCCGCCTCTTTATCTCTTGAATACTAGGGTGGCCTGGCCTTGATTCCACCTCACCCCTCTTTCTTCCACCCTGCCCTTCCCGCCTCTTTATCTCTTGAATACTGGGGCTGCCTGGCCTTGATTCCACCTCAGGTCTCTTTCTTCCACCCTGCCCTTCCGAATACTGGGGCTGCCTGGCCTTGATTCCACCTCAGGTCTCTTTCTTCCACCCTGCCCTTTCTGCCTCTTTATCTCTTGAATACCTGGGCTGCCTGGCCTAGATTCCACCTCACGCCTCTTTCTTCCACCCTGCCCTTCCCGCCTCTTTATCTCTTGAATACTGGGGCTGCCTGGCCTTGATTCCACCTCAGGTCTCTTTCTTCCACCCTGCCCTTCCCGCCTCTTTATCTCTTGAATACCTGGGCTGCCTGGCCTTGATTCCACCTCAGGTCTCTTTCTTCCACCCTGCCCTTCCTGCCTCTTTATCTCTTGAATACCTGGGCTGCCTGGCCTTGATTCCACCTCACGCCTCTTTCTTCCACCCTGCCCTTCCCGCCTCTTTATCTCTTGAATACTGGGGCTGCCTGGCCTTGATTCCACCTCACGCCTCTTTCTTCCACCCTGCCCTTCCCGCCTCTTTATCTCTTGAATACTAGGGCGGCCTGGCCTTGATTCCACCTCACCCCTCTTTCTTCCACCCTGCCCTTCCCGCCTCTTTATCTCTTGAATACTGGGGCTGCCTGGCCTTGATTCCACCTCAGGTCTCTTTCTTCCACCCTGCCCTTCCTGCCTCTTTATCTCTTGAATACCTGGGCTGCCTGGCCTTGATTCCACCTCACGCCTCTTTCTTCCACCCTGCCCTTCCCGCCTCTTTATCTCTTGAATACTGGGGCTGCCTGGCCTTGATTCCACCTCACGCCTCTTTCTTCCACCCTGCCCTTCCCGCCTCTTTATCTCTTGAATACTGGGGCTGCCTGGCCTTGATTCCACCTCAGGTCTCTTTCTTCCACCCTGCCCTTCCGAATACTGGGGCTGCCTGGCCTTGATTCCACCTCAGGTCTCTTTCTTCCACCCTGCCCTTCCTGCCTCTTTATCTCTTGAATACCTGGGCTGCCTGGTCTTGATTCTACCTCACGCCTCTTTCTTCCACCCTGCCCTTCCCGCCTCTTTATCTCTTGAATACTGGGGCTGCCTGGCCTTGATTCCACCTCAGGACTCTTTCTTCCACCACCTTCTAATTACGGTCTCTTTATCTCATGAATATCAAGGCTGCCCGGTCTTGTTTCCACCTCATGCCTCTTTCTTCCACCCTCCTACACTTCCTGCCTCTTTATTTCTTGAAAACTGGGGCTGCCTGGTCTTGATTCCACCTCACGCTTCCTTCTACCATCACCCTGGCCTTGATCCCACATCATGTCTCTTCAACCATCACCCTGCCCTTCCTGCCTCTTTATCTCTTGAATACTGAGGCTGCCCAGCCTTGATTCCACCCCATGCCTCATTCTTCCACCACCCTGCCCTTCCTGCCTCTTTATCTCACTCACGCAGGTTCTTTGTCCTCCCCACTCTCTCTCTGTGCCTCGCTTCTTCCTTGTCCCTCCCGCCTTCCATTTCCTTTTTCTGCCTCTCTCTCTTGCTGTGCGTTAGAGTGACGCTGGGGAAAACAGATGCCCGTCCCCAAAGATGTTTGCCAGAGGGCCTCCCCTGCAGCCACCAGAGCAAAGTGCACCCCCACCGCCTGATGACTTATGGGGAGGTGGGTGAAGTCGGAGGCAGAGCCCACGCAGGGACATGTGTGGACAGCCCCTCTAAGGGCCTGTGGGGACAGCCCTTCCGGAGGGTCTCAGATATACCTCAAAGGATGGGAAATGTAGCGAGCCCACCCCAAGAACGTGTCCTGGGAGCTGCATAAACACGGGCGACGGGCGCCCCCCGAGAGGCCCAGCGGGGCTTGGAGGCCCCAGAGAGGCCCAGCGGGCTTCAATCAATCAATCAATGGCTTGTAAAGCGCACTACTCACCCGTAAGAGTCTCAAGGCACTGGGCTGGGGAGCTGCTGGTCAGTCGAAGGCGCTTTGGTTCAATCAAAGAACCAGTGATTGCCTGAGGTGGAGGGGCAGGGTGTTCCAGATCAGGGCCGGCTCTAGGGCTGTGCGATCGGTATTCCAGGTCAGGGCCGGCTCTAGGGCGGTGCGATCGGTGTTCTAGGTCAGGGCCGGCTCTAGTGTTCCAGATCAGGGCCGGCTCTAGGGCTGTGCGATCGGTATTCCAGGTCAGTGCTGGCTCTAGGGCGGTGCGATCGGTGTTCCAGGTTAGGGCCGGCTCTAGGGCGGTGCGATCGGTGTTCCAGGTCAGGGCCGGCTCTAGCGCGGTGCGATCGGTGTTCCAGATCAGGGCCGGCTCCAGGGCGGTGCGATCGGGGTTCCAGGTCAGGGCCAGCTCTAGTGTTCCAGGTCAGGGCCGGCTCTAGGGCGGTGCGATCGGTGTTCCAGGTCAGGGCCGGCTCTAGCGCGGTGCGATCGGTGTTCCAGATCAGGGCCGGCTCTAGCGCGGTGCGATCGGTGTTCCAGATCAGGGCTGGCTCTAGTGTTCCAGGTCATGGCCGGCTCTAGGGCGGTGCGATCGGTGTTCCAGGTCAGGGCCGGCTCTAGGGCGGTGCGATCGGTGTTCCAGGTCAGGGCCGGCTCTAGTGTTCCAGGTCAGGGCCGCCTCTAGGGCGGTGCGATAGGTGTTCCAGGTCAGGGCCGGCTCTAGGGCGGTGCGATCGGTGTTCCAGGTCAGGGCCGGCTCTAGGGCGGTGCGATCGGTGTTCCAGGTCTACCCTGCGAGGTAGGAGAAGGATCTTGCTCCGGTGGTGATCTTGCGGATACATGGGACGGTAGCCAGGGCCGGTTGGGCGAAGCGGGACTCAGCAGGCCCCAGCGAGGCTCTTCACAGCCGCCGGCTCCGGAGAGCCGAGGTCGGGGTTCAAGGCTCGCATTTACACCAAAAATGTGAGAGGCTGCCAAGGACAGCACAGGCCGCCCGCTCCCAGCCTCCCCCGAGGGCCCTTCCGTCTCCTGACCTGCAGCCCGGGGGCAAGATCACAGCCAGCCCAGGATCACACACGAGCTGGAGGGTTACCCTACACGCACGCACTCCGTGAAGCAGAAGCAAACGCGCTAGTGCTTAAAAATCCATTTAAAAAGTTTTTTTTAAAAAATATTTTGAGGACACAATAAATAATGAGCTAAGGCAGCTCGTGCTGCCTCAACAGACTCCGACTCAATAGTTAGAAAATGAAAAATACGCCATGTCAACCGCAAGTCTACGTAGCGCCCAGCTGCCCTTTACCAGGCCTCGCGGCACTTTGGTTCTTCCTGAAGGGAGACCGACAGGGATTTCAGATTCGAGTGCTGTGATGTTCTGTGACCCCAGGCATGAATGACTGTTACAGGGACACAGGGGCAGGTTGCTGCTGTCCCTAAGATCCAGGGGCAGCAGGGGTAACTGGGGTGCAGAGTGTGGGAAGGCAGGAGCCTCGGCCAAGACCAGAGCGACCCTTCCGCTGCTGAGCCTGGGGGTCAGGCGAACTAAAGCTCAGCTGAGACCTCAGCGCCGCCCCCATGTCCCCCCACACAAGGCCAGGTCTGGAGGCTCTGTGGGCCATCGTTTCTACTTCAGAACTCTTCAATATTCATAGCTTCTAATCCGGATGGTCCACTCAGCCGTTCATCCTTCCGAGGTTGATGAAATGAGTACTATTGAGTTGGGTAACAATAAACATGTGTTTCAGCGCCAAGAAGACCGGAGGGGTGAACGTGCGCTTTACAAATACAGATGTAATACTGTGTTGATACAACCCCTTCTCTGGTAGTCGTAGTTGCTGTGGTCAGACAGACCTGAGAGCTAAAGGCGCCTCGGGGGCAAGCGGCACCCACGAGCTCTGTGCCTCCGGGCGCCACCCCCTGACTGGGTGGGCCTCTGTGTCCCCCTAGCTGAGGAGGCACCAGTGAGGTCTGACCAGTTGGATAGCCTCCGGAGGCCGAACCCCCGTTGATAACCAGCCCTGAAGAGCTGTACCCTCTCTAAGACCACCACTGGTGCCTGGCAGTGGACTTCAGTGGCGGCCAGGTGTGACACCCACACGTGCCGCTGTTTGTCCCAAGAACAGGACTGTCTTCTGCCACCAAGGACATGGCTGCACCGCTGCAGACGTGTGACCTTGGGCACTTGACATCCTGGAAGCACATAGCGCCTCGACTCCCAGGAGACTGAAGGCCAGACCTGCTGATGCACCGAGCAGACACCTTCTGAGAGCGCGGGTCCGAGTAGCGATCACTGCTCTCAAGAGAGGAAAAGGCGAAGGAAATACTCAGGCAGCCCTCCACTCGTGAACTTATACGATCACATTTTATTATGGAAACGTAACGTACGGTAAACAAGCAACACACCTTTTTATACGGCAATGGCACAGAGTACAGTGGCGTACCAAAACTTGAGTCCCCCCCCCTGCAAAGTAGAAGGAGGGGCCGCACCATACTCATTCAAGAACTCTCAGGCCAGGGCCCCCGGGAGCTCGGGCCCCCGGACCGCGGGGCCTATTTTACGTCACTGAGACGGTACCTTCAAGTTATGGCGCTTTATTTACAAGAGACGTACTACATCATTTCTTAATCCACTTCAAACTCCAGGAGTAAACCCTGCGAGCCGTCCGCCCTCGCTAGCCCCCCGGGAGTCCATGTTCTGGCCACTCGTGAGCGGCGGGCTAGTGCCAGGCTCCTGGGTCTGGGAGCAAGAGAGGGGCCACAGGAAGCGGCCCGTACCTCTGGGCGGCCGGGCTCTGGCCACCTCCGTCCAGGCTTCCACTGCATCGGTGAGCAGTAGGAGTAATTTAAACAAAATGCCAGGCATGAAGGGTGGCAGGGGAGTAAGCAATAGTCCCGCCCGGCTCATCTTACACCGACACCTCTTCGGCGACATCACTCTTGCATACGAGAGAGAACCGAGTCCAGAACTGAACCTACCGTGGGCGGAGGGCAGGGGGGGGGGGGCTGCAGATATACAAGACACACTCTTGTGTTCTTCCTAGCAACGCCCCTCCCTCTCACATTTAGAGGAAAACGGCCCCGATCACAGGACCGGCTGACTGGGGGGTCAAATCTTTAACGCCTGAAAACAGGTCATCATGGTGGTGACCACACCGGGGACAGAGGAGAGAAAAAGACAATCTATTCTCGAACAACATTTGCAAAGTCGCTGTGCCCTTCGCTATGAAAGAGTCAACGTAGTTTCATTTACCAAACCTGCGTCATACACGCGCCTTCCATCTGTCCAACAAATGAAACTATAGCTCCTTAAACACTGGACTGGGGATAAGCGCTTTCCTGAGTGTTTGTCACTCCTTCGGTGGCAACAGCTGGACTAACATGAGGGAGAGAAGCTTCTCTGGTCGAGGCGTTGCCATGTATGTTGGGTGTGGGGTGAGTTTCATGGAAGAGGGTTCTTCCATCTACTCTGGATTGTAGGAGGGCTGGTGCCGATCTGATGTCGAGAGGGATGCCCGATGCTGTGATGCGGTTCCAGGTTCTGGGAGCGTGAGCAGGGTCGGCTGCCTGCAGGTCGTTTCCTTCTTGCAATGTTTTGTCTCTAGTCTGGTGACCTCCATGTCCCTGTTCTGGCACTGCCCCCCAGATGTGGTTAGGTTGTACCCCTCCCCCCCCCCCAGCTGCTGTCCTGTTGTCGGGGGTTTTATGAGTGATACTGTCGGGGTTTTATGAGTGGGGTTGTAGGGGGTTTTATGAGTGATGTCGTCGGAGGTTTTATGAGTGATGTCGTTAGGGGTTTTATGAGTGATGTCGTTAGGGGTTTTATGAGTGATGGAGGTTTTATGAGTGATGTTGTTGAGGGTTTTATGAGTGATGGAGGTTTTATGAGTGATGTTGTCGAGGGTTTTATGAGTGATGGAGGTTTTATGAGTGATGTTGTTGAGGGTTTTATGAGTGATGGAGGTTTTATGAGTGATGTTGTTGAGGGTTTTATGAGTGATGGAGGTTTTATGAGTGATGTTGTCGAGGGTTTTATGAGTGATGGAGGTTTTATGAGTGATGTTGTTGAGGGTTTTATGAGTGATGGAGGTTTTATGAGTGATGTTGTTGAGGGTTTTATGAGTGATGGAGGTTTTATGAGTGATGTTGTCGAGGGTTTTATGAGTGATGTTGTAGGGGGTTTTATGAGTGATGTCGTCGGGGGTTTTATGAGTGATGGAGGTTTTATGAGTGATGTTGTTGAGGGTTTTATGAGTGATGGAGGTTTTATGAGTGATGTTGTCGAGGGTTTTATGAGTGATGTTGTAGGGGGTTTTATGAGTGATGTCGTCGGGGGTTTTATGAGTGATGGAGGTTTTATGAGTGATGTTGTTGAGGGTTTTATGAGTGATGTTGTCAGGGTTTTATGAGGGATGTTGTCGAGGGTTTTATAAGTGCTACTGTCGGGGTTTTATGAGTGGGTAGTAGGGGGTTAATGAGTGATGTTGTAGGGGGTTTTATGAGTGATGTCGTCAGGGGTTTTATGAGTGATGGAGGTTTTATGAGTGATGTTGTCGAGGGTTTTATGAGTGATGTTGTAGGGGGTTTTATGAGTGATGTCGTCAGGGGTTTTATGAGTGATGGAGGTTTTATGAGTGATGTTGTCGAGGGTTTTATGAGTGATATTGTAGGGGGTTTTATGAGTGATGTTGTCGGGGGTTTTATGAGTGATGGAGGTTTTATGAGTGATGTTGAGGGTTTTATGAGTGATGTTGTCGGGGTTTTATGAGTGATGTTGTTGTCGGGGGTTTTATCAGTGATGTTGAGGGTTTTATCAGTGATGTTGTCGATGTTGTCAGGGTTTTAGGAGTGATGTTGTAGGGGGTTTTAGGAGTGATGTTGTCGAGGGTTTTATGAGTGATGGGGGTTTTATGAGTGATGTTGTCAAGGGTTTTATGAGTGATGTTGTCAAGGGTTTTATGAGTGATGGGGGTTTTATGAGTGATGTTGCCGGGGGTTTTATGAGTGATGGGGGTTTTATGAGTGATGTTGTCGAGGGTTTTATGAGTGATGGGGGTTTTATGAGTGATGTTGTCAAGGGTTTTATGAGTGATGTTGTGAAGGGTTTTATGAGTGAGGTTGTCAAGGGTTTTATGAGTGATGGGGGTTTTATGAGTGTTGTCGGGGTTTTATGAGTGATGTTGGCGGGGATTTTATGAGTGATGTTGTCGGGGGGGGGTTCTGAGTGATGTTGTCAAGTGTTTTATGAGTGATGTCGAGGGTTTTATGAGTGATGTTGTCGGGGGGTTTCCGAGTGATGTTGTCAAGGGTTTTATGAGTGATGTCGAGGGTTTTATGAGTGATGTTGTCGGGGGTTTCTGAGTGATGTTGTCAAGGGTTTTATGAGTGATGTCGAGGGTTTTATGAGTGATGTTATCGGGGGGTTTCTGAGTAATGTTGTCGAGGGTTTTATGAGTGATGCAGCTGATCTTGAAGATGACCCCGGCTGGAAGGGGAGCCCGTGTAGTCTTGACACGGATGGGGTGATGTGGTTAGATTTGATCGAAGGCCTACAATCCTTTGCTGACGCCTTCCAACTTTGCCTTCACACATTTCCTGTCTCCATATCCCATAAGCTGCAAAATTCTGTCTTATGTTTTCAAAAAACATGTTGTGGGGAAGGAGAAGACATCATTTTGCTTCTTATGGGATATGGAGACAGGATTGCGGTCCTTCCATGAAATCACAACGACATCCGACAGCAGTCAATGTATCCCATCGCGTAAATTATTCATACTGTAACGAAGTCTAGCGGGGTGGAACAATGTCCAAATGGCAACTAAGGTGCAGAGTCATGCTTTGCATGTCTCTTCTGCACTCACTTAGGTCTGGCACCTCACTTTATGCCATCAGGACACCACACTTGCAGCCTTGGCTTTTAATGGACACAATGATGCATTCTGGGAGTAGTAGTCCTAGTTTACTCACATCGAACCTACAGGGTTAACATACCTGACAGCAATGATACGGAACAGAAAGTAATAGACACTGGGAGATGATGTGATGACGTTGTGGAGTAGGGTGCCAACCTCACGCTTAGTATCTGGAGCTAAACACAGAAAGTGTATGTACGGAGTCTTCATACTGAGTGAACGTAGCGGCAAAGATGCAGAGCTCCACAGGCGCGGGTCTGGGAGGCGAGGGGACGATTCCTAGATACTGTTCAAGGATAGATGGGGTAGGGAACTCTGATGGGGTCATAAAGATCCTGGTATGGTTAGACCAGGTGACACGGCAAAGGCGCTATTGGATAGGAGCAATGTCGGCGAAGCTCTCTGAAAAAGTTGTAGGACCTCCTGAATTGTAGGGGATGAGACGGGACAGCGACCCACAGAGAACCCCTAAACTCCTTTTAGAGTCCAGGGTTGGCATTAAATATGCCTTTTACAATTTACGCTGTATCTGGGACTCTCTATGGCACCAACATCCCTTTTCAAGAATCAGGAACAGAAAGACCATTTTAAAAAAAAGAAAAGCTGTTTGGCTTGAAATACTTTTTAAAGTTTTCTGATTGGTTTGCTTGTCACATCTTCAACAAAAACAATTCCATGTGCAGACTCAAAGAGGCGGAGCTTGTGTCCTACCGGAAGGAAGAGCCGCTGCGCCGCGCAGGGCTTGAAGAGTTTCTTCCAGTCCCGCGCGCTCCCCACTGAGAAGGTGATTGGGTAGGTGCTGAATTCAAACTTGAGGGTGCTGGACTTTGGCCACGCCCGCAACTGCAAAATACACAAAAGAAAAACATAAGAAAAGAGTAATGATTCACAAAGCACATTGTGCCGCGACCCCTGACCAGAGCTGTCCGTGGGAGAATGGAAATGGACAACTCTTTTAATGTAGATATTAAAATCGGTTTCATTTTACATCAAGGCGGAGAAGCGTCGCCCCACTGCCAGGAGCAGGAGAGAAATTAAAAAATAAAATGATAATAATGGAATGGTATCATCATTTTATTTTCCCTCCTGCTGTGGCAGTGCGTGAGGGGGCGGGGCAGAGCTGCAGGGGAGGAGTGGTAGAAACCTCCTGTGCGCAATGACTGTTTGGTCAGCCCTCTCCGGCCGCTCAAATCAGTCAGACGCACTTCCTTGTTCTCCATGCAGCTGCCTACCCCTCCAGCCCCTGGCTGAGTGCCGTGTCACGGCACTCAGACTAATCACAACGCTGCATTGCAGCGCTGTGATTGGCCTAGGGGTGGCCTAGGGGTGGGAGCCTGGCTGGCTGCTTCCTGTTCTGACCTGGAGTCGGACACAGGCAAGCAGGAGAAAAGACACGGGACCCGGCGGTGGCAAGGTACGTTTTTTTTTTTAAAGCAGCCCGCCCCCACACAACACTGGCCCCCCACCCCGCGAGCCGCGCCCGCCGGCCCTGATACAATGTGTCCCCATGGCCTACGCAGCATCACACCACACATTCCACCATCACAACTTGTGCGTCCTGCCTTGTCCCAGCCCCGCAGTCCAAGTCATTGAATATCTGCTACGGTCCTCATCAGATCATATTCTGGTTCATTTCCACTCAAAGGACAAACTCTGCATTAAGCATTCGTAAATTAAACAAGCATTGGAAATGCAATAGGTCTCGCCTTTGATTAAGTTAAAGCTATTTGCTTTGGTAATGGTATTGTAGAGCAAAGCAAATGGCTTTAACTTATTGAAAGGCGAGACCAATTGCATTTTTAATGCTTGTTTGCTATACTGTGTGTTTGACTGAGTTTACAGGCAGCGGGTATTGCCATTAATAGACGTTTGGCTGTATTTCCTCCTTGCTGTGATTGGTATAGAGCTATAGCTCTTATGGATTGTTTTTGCTCTGCTGGGATTGATCTAGGTGGTTATTATAGCGCTGCCTTTGTTAAATATTTTGTAACCCTATACATTATTTTCGGGGTTTTGATGAGGGGGATGTGTGTGCGCCCACCTGGTGAATGCCCTTGGGGAATGAAGGGGTGTGCACACATCAGTGGCCTACGAGGTGTTTCCTCTCAGCCTTTGATTGTTTTATGGCACTTTCAGCAGTGGTGTGTTAGGGTTTATAACAGAAACCTGAGCAGAGCTGCCTGCTGACTTCCTGGCTGCCACTTAAAAGGGTTTTGTTTGAGAGGAATGGGGAGGAGAAAGGAGGGAAGGATATGTCACTGTCCGCGCAATTCAGGTTACCAGGTAAGGGATACAGGTAGGGCACTTGTTCTCGTGTATTGAGGCCAGAATTATAAATGTGCCCTAGACGGCAAGTATCGGAAAACGACAAGGACAAAAAACACAAGCAGAAAGATTCAACTAAAAAGAAACTTGTAAGCTAGAAAATGTCAAGTATGTATTTCATTTTAAAACAGCCACGTGGAAATGTCTATATATGCTTGTAAGTCGCTGACTTCCCCGCAGTGAAATCCTTGCCAAAGGTTCTTTACTACATATTTTTTTTTTATACACGAGGTCACCCCACTCGGTGTTTCCCATGCCAGTATCATCCCTCTCCAGAACTGCCTCCACGTAGCGCGGGGGAATGCTCGCAGAGCTGCTACTGAACTATACTGCCTAGCTGTATTTTAAAAAGAAAGAACAATTGGCGACGAGAAAGGGTGCCTGTCTTGATCCAGCCCAGAGTGACGTGCACCCCAGCCTGCCTGGGATAAGTTATACATCACAGGCGCTCGCCGCACCCTGTAAGTGCCTGTGACGTGTCTCGGCGGAACCTCATAGGACTTCAGTTTGAGCACTGAGAGAAGTGGGGGATGACAGATGTAGGCACCCCATATTGTGCAAATCAGTGCTGCGCACTGGTTCACAGCGCGCCTCTTTGGAAGACAGCCCGCTTCTGAGCTGCTGAGCTTTCTGCAAACTTAAGTTCACTTCACTAATTTTCTCTGTCAGGAATATCTGCGCAACATAAACACATTATTGATGTTCTTTAGCAAAAATGTACCTCATACCTGGGTTGGAGCATCTGTGCCGGCTACATCAGCAAGATCCCGCCCAGTCCAGCCAAAGCGCCTCATTTTTACTTGTAACTACATTTTGTACCCGTTGCCCTAGAAGAACATATATATATGCTGTCGCCGGCAGTGGTGCTCAGCCCGTGTGTGTGCTTGCCTGCGTGAAGCAGCGTGTTTTCATGTGCAGGGAGCCCTGGTGTGGTGTCTGTCCTGGGAGCGCTGGCCTCACAAGCACATGTCAGCATGCGGTGTGCCACCCGGTGGGCATGGGGTTACAATGGTACTCAGCCCGTGTGTGCGCGAGAGAAGCGGCATGTGATCCTGTGAAGGGAACCCTGTTGTGGTGTCTGTCCTGGGAGGGGTGGCTTCACGAGCGCATGGCAGTGTGCGCTGTGCCAGAAACAAAGATGGCGTCGGCCTGTCCACATGGGCCGTCCTAAAAGTGGAATAGCCGGTAACCGAGAAGCCCACTTTCCAATTACGTGCCATCGTTTAACATAAACGATGATGCGAGCCAATGGAAAGAGGGGTGGGGCTTCAAGTGTACTTCTGGAATCGTATCCATTCCAAAAGTCCCTCGCATGGCGAGCGCATCGCATGCGCGCTGCTAACGCCAGGCGAGACCTACAAAATTACTTCAGTCACCCTCTCTTCAACACTTGAAGCCAAAAAGGACTTCCCCGTGGGAACCCCTACACCTGGCAAGCAACACTAATATGGCTCTGAATCACTGTCTCCTCTCGAGCCTCATTGGACCCTCCATGAACATAGCAAGGCCAACAGCTGGTCCACCAACAACTCAATATAACCAAAAGAAAAGGCCTAGCCCTGAAGAGACCATGAGTCAATTCACAACTACCATGCATCCGTCGACTGTGCCAGACAGGGCTTTAGTGGACCGGGTTTCTCCAGCTCTCAGACCGGTTAGTAATTCAAAACACAAACACATATGGGCAGCTAGGAGAGAGTTGGTAGAAGGGACAGTCATGGGGAAAATCCTTAGATATTTAAGTAGACGCCGCACCCACTTAATAGTGGCATGCTTCATCATTTGCGCCTAGCCACACCCTGATATGATGGTGCAACCAGGACGGTCTGATGTGGGACAAGGCAGGTTCACTCACAGCTTCCCTACCTTGATGAATGTGTGACTACAGGAGGGAGTGCATGATATTCAAACCACCCGAATATAGGGTTTCTGAAGGAAAGTCTCCTTAAGTTAAGGTGAGAGCCTTATGCGTCAATTATGCATGGCATGACTGCTTAGATATGCAGGGACATCAGTAGCCCTGACAAAGGCCCTAGACACATGCAGGCTTTTAAGGTGGGCCAAAACATGTTGACTTCACTAGGCTCTTTTTGAGACATTGCAACTCAACGACAAGACCCAAACTCTGGGCCTCATTTACAATATTTTGAAGCAGGCAACGCAGCGAGCCTTCCTGCTGCGCTGCCGTGCGTCAAAAGAAAAGGGCAGGAATACGCATTCCTGCCCTTGTGCCCTGCACTGGCGCACAATGGGCTGCCATGCGCCAACGCAAGCCCCCCTGCGCCATGCTGCAAGTGTCTGCGTTGTAGGGGTGATTGTTTTTGTGCAGAAAGGGGCACCTTCCTGCACAAAAATAATCCCTAGAGGTGTTTTCCTCTTACTATGTGGGCTGCAGAATGCAGGGCACATAGAAAAAGGAAAAACTAGGAGTAATAAAGGTATTTCTCCTCGATGCGCCTCCCTTCCGGGAGGCGTAGGGATCTGACACATTCCGAGGTTTACAAAATCGTATAAATCTGGGAATGCACCATGTTCCATGGATGCTGCGTGGGAAAACCCATGGAACGCCCCTTCATACAGAGTAATGCGTGAAAGGGGGCCATATTTACAAGGCCATGAAAAGCCATGCAGGGTGGCTGTACGTGGCCTTGTAAATATGGGAAGGCAAGCTGCGCCACCGGTGCATCCACAAAAGTGACACACTGGTGGCGCAATGGGCTTGTGAATAAGCCCCTCTGTTTTTAGTTATGTTTAAGGTACCCGTTTATTAAAGGAAACTGCCCTGGGTTTACCTGAGACACTTTTAGGTCGAGCCTAGGCAGCACATGCGCGGTCTCCGTGAGACATGCTGTATCTATTGTGTGGGCCTACAGTCTGCCCATTGCCTTTTTCTTCGTCCCTTCGATTGTCCTTCTAAAATACTTGCTTACTATTGGTTAATCCCTCCTATTTGTCCCTCCTTCTTGTGTTTTGTTTACTCCCACAGAGCACCACCCAACTTCTGGTAACATTCCACATTAGCGCTTATCTGTTCGTGTCTGGGACTATTTTTTTATTCCTTTTCTGCTCGTCTTTGTTGTGGCAGCCTAAAGACATCCAGCCACTACGGCACCCCGTCATCCCCACAGCATTCACTCCAGGCTTTCTCCAGAAACAGGGCTGTAATTATGGTTCTTATCTCCGCACATAGAACATTTCTAAAAAGTCAGCGTAGATGGCGACAAGTGTACATGTCATGGTGTTACTTCCTATTACAGAACTTGCGTTGACTGCTTTGGGACACAAGAGGTCGCGTTCCAACCAAACCAACAGGGAGCTATTGCTGCAGCTTTCCCCGGCACAGGGAGAGGCGCTACTATAAAATTCACAGCTTGCTGAAAACGCGCCCCATTTTGCTCTGCGGCGCCTCGCCTTTAAAATGCCTTTTAGTCCATATCTCAGCCTCTTGTGGTCCCAGGGAGACAGGGCCACCACCAAATTGTTCAGCATTACGTGGCCTTGGTTTTCTTGTTAATGTCCAGGTCTTCACCCTAAGTTGGGGGGACCTCAAAATCATCACCTTTCCTGTCTTTAATGCATTTTCAAGCCTTCTCCTGGCTGGAGTTTTTGCTCTACAGCGGGGATTGGTTTGTTTTCTAGATGCCTTGTGCATGGTAACATTGAGGAAGGCAAAAAAAGTTATAGTGGACTGTTCATATAGTTACGTTTATGCGTTTCACAATCAGTTTTACTGGGATGTCTTGCTTCCCTTGATTTTTCTTAGTTGTGCTTGAATCTATGTTTTGTTATCTGCTCCCCAAAATTAAAGATGCAGTACAGTTATTTTACACAGTGAGGTAAACCATAGTTCTTTGTGTGAAACATAGTTCTTTGTGTTTCAAGACAGCAGATCATTAAACATACGCAGATTAGAGGAAATGCAGGTTGCCTTTCTACTGTGAATCATTCTCAGTGTTGACGCCATCAAGTCCCATTGCTCAAAAGCCAGCGTCACCCTGTCTTGTGTCGTTCAATGGAAGTAGAGTGGGCTTACGTTATGTCATGAGATACACGCTTAGCACACGTACACTTAATGTGTAGTACCCTTGATAAATTTCAAAGGATAAAACCTTTTTCTATATATACCCGTGTTTTGAATATTTATTGTTTTGTGATTGGTTCATTGGTTCTTATGTCCTCACAAGGAACAAAAATATTTTTTTAGATAAAGACATTTGAATAATATCTCTCTGGCGAGTTTATCAATAATTCTTGCAGTTAAAAATATATATCAAAAGCAATAGAACAGAGTATTCCAAATAAATCCCTTGAAGGCGCCTTTTACCCGTTCATTAGATTGGTACAATGGCCCCTGAACAAGAGCTAAAAGGCATTGGGAAAGGTCTGATTTTCTGCTGGAGTCCGTGTTTGGTAAAAACCAGCAATTAAAATGCTGTTCAGTCAGCAAAGAAAATTCATCAAAGAGCACGCACAGGTCCTCATTTACAAACCCATTATCCAGCCACTCTGTCACTTTCTTTTGACGCAGCAGCGACACAATCAGTGTGCCACGCTGCGCCACATCTACCAACTGACGCCTTGAGTCCAATGCATCAGTTTGTAGAGCCCTTCGTCGCATTATGCATGTGCCAGGTATAATGTATGCAGGTTCCACGCAAAAAGGCCACATAGAACTGGTGCAGTCAAATTTACAACATTTCACTGCGCACTCTACGACTTGACTGCATCAAAATCCTTACACCTGCTCAGACCAGGGGTGAGGAATGAATCAGGACTTTTAACATGGGACTCGCCTATGTGTTCTGACGCATCCCTGGAGGTGCGTCCGTTTTAAGACCAACTCCAGCAATGCGTCACTTGTGCGTCAGAGTTTCTGACACATCTGTTAATCCTTGCGCCATTGAACCCTGTATTGTAAATATAGCGCATCCATGGTGTCACAAGGACATTTGGCGCAGGTGCAAGGAAACTGACACATCGATGCTGATGCGTCAGTTTCTTGTTAATGATGCCCAGTGAGGACTACTTAATCCTCATGAACAAAATGAACAGGTGGATGAAGAGCCGCAGAGTGTTACAGCCTTGATGGACGGCTCTTCAAACACAGTCACCCCACATACAAACATGGGCATCATTGACTGAAGGGGCACACCAAGCCCCACTCTCACGATCTCAACATATCTCATCTTCCTTTTTTGGAAGAAGTTGTGATATGAGGTCTTCCAGGCATCTTTAGTCTGTCCTAACAAAGGTCACTTTTTGGCCTGCATTAATTACACTGTGAAATTATCATAATAAATATTAGAAATCAATGAGCCAGTATCTTCAACCGCTTCACTGCCTTTACAAACCCGTTCTTCAGATGTACAAGAGTAACTTTCCACAAAACAAATGTAGATCACAAGAGACATTCGGCCTCATTTACTATATTTTTATGGATGGCAGAGCAGCAAAGCCTTCCAGCTGTGCTGTCGTCCGCCTAAATAGAAGGGCAGGAACGCGACGCATCTACAAGATACGCCAAATTCTTGTCCTCCCCTGCGACAGTGCACAAACAGCAGCCGTGCACCAGTGCAGACACCATTGCGCATGGTGCAAGGGTGCCTGCATTGCAGGGATGATTGTTGTTATGCAGGAAGGGACACCTTCCTGCACAAAATCAATCATTAATGGCATTTTCCTCTTCCTATGTGGGCTCCACAATGCAGCCCACATAGAAAAACGAGGAGAACTAAAAGTATTTCTCCTCGTTGTGCCACTCCTACACCTCCCTTGGGGAGGCGTAGCATTCTGACGCATTCCCAGATTTACGAAACTTTGTAAATCTAGGAATGTGTCGAGTTCCATGGATGTTGCGTGGGAACACCCACAACAACACCCTTGGAACGCCACTTTCACGCAGAGTAATGCGTGAAAAGGAAACATAATTTCAAGGCCATTAAAAGTCACACAAGGGGACTGTACGTGGCCTTGTAAATATGGGCAGGCAGACTGCGCCGCAAGTGCATCTAAAAAAGTGATGCACCGGCAGTGCAATGGACATGTAAATGAGGCCCATCATGCGCACACCTGCCCCCCCACCGTTCCAGACAATTAAGCTGCCCAATTACCAGCCTTCATTTTCCTTCTAGAACCTTCCCCTCGCTCAAGAGTCAGGAGCCACGAATGCCCCTCCATCCTTCATAACAAACCTTGTCCCCTGTGACGTCTGCAATGTAGCAGCCATCACCCCAGAGGTGCTGCACCTGGTGCAGCACCGCTAGCTTCCTTGGAGGTCACCCCCCTGCAGTCCAACCGTACACCACTCTTACATGACACACGTGATGCAGATCCCGTCTCAACACCGGCCTATGAGCACAGCTGCAGACCCCGGACCCCAACTAACGAACAGCCAAAGTTCCAGACTGCTGAACACAATCTAGTACAGACCTGTGAGCAGAGCTGCAACTCACAGGCTCAGAATGATGACGCGGCTCTGGCTAAATTAAATAAAATTAGGAGAGAAATACGTTGGCACTAGTGTGAGTCAATAGCGGCTGCTGTGGGGCAGTAGTGGTGAGACAGGGAGGTGGAGTCGCCTCTCCTCCGTCGCCGCCTCTCCTCCGTCCTATGTGGTAGATGCAGAAAGCACACAGGCTCCCAGACTCCCCTGGGACAAGCACGAAGCTGCTGTCATCTGCATGACAGCAGCATCATGATTGGTCTGAGCTACCTAGTTCGGCGCTCAGACAGGTAGAGGGAGCTTGTGCATGTACCATTAGGGGTGATACGTTTCTGCTTTACAAATGTGGAATTATTATTATTCTCCACCTGGCTGTGTAATGCAGCCTGGTGGAGAACATGCTAAGCGCACATGTCTGTTTGGCCGGCCCAAGACGGATGGTCAAACCGTGATGCACACTTAGAAAGTGCCAACCACTCCTCCCCCTGCTCTGTGGGCCGCCCAGCCCCGCCCTGCGCCGCCTGCACCTGAAAAAACAAAACAGATCCAGTACTGAAAACTAAAATGACAATAACATGCTATTGTCATCATTTTATTTTCCCTGTGGGGTGACGCTCCTCTGCCTTAGCGGAGGAGCCACCGCGTGTGTGAGTGACGGAGCGAGCGCCACCACTGTAGGGGCCAGCTCAGCCACGACGACTCTCCAGCAGCCGCGGTCGGGTCATACTATGCGCTTCACATGCAGTTGATGTCTTTGATAACAGTTTTTGTTTAGATTAGGATTGAAATTTATGAAATGCAAGTAACAAAAGAATCTCTGTGACAAAAGCAGTAACCCACTGAGCTACCCACAAAAAATATGGTTCAGTGATATACAGAATACAGGTTCTTTGCAGCAGGCATGTTAATCCTCTGTGCTACTGGTGAGTCAAAACTTGTGCTACACAAAACTCTGAACTCTCTCCAGCAGGGAACATGGAATCTTTCACTTACCAAAGGTGTCACTGACAGTGCTGGGTAAATAATTAATGCTGCTCTGCCTGGTCCCTGTAGCTGGAGTCTGAGGGGTCACTCAGTGCAGACAGGCGCTCTGACAGTCTCCTGATGAGATGGAGACAGGAGTCAGTTACCAGGCTGGCACAGTGGCACAGATGATGCTGCCCCATTTGCAGCTTTAGATTGAAGTCAGGGTGAGAGGGCGTGGCACGCTGTCTTCAGAGCTGAGCCCTACACCTATAGACACACCGCGCCCGCTCTCACCATGACTGGCACAGCCACCGGCAAACCCCCAAGACCAGGCGGGGGGAGCGCTGTTGAAGAGGTCATGGGTGTCGATTAATTATTAATTCTGCCGTGACCATCCTGCTGCCCCCATGCTGCCCCGACCAGAAGCCTTTCAGTGGCAGTGTCTACACGTGAAGCAGTGCCGGAGATCCGTGAGGGCTGGAGGACAGCAGTGTCCGTCCTGTAGAGTGCCGTTCTGTCTCACCCGAGCTGTCAGCTGACCAGGGCACACATGCATGAGCCCGCGCCAGCCACAACAGAGACCTGTACAGATCATGAAACTATGGAGTCTGACGGCTGGTGCCATGATTTAGGTGGCAGAGACAAAGGTCCAGATGTACAACGCATTTTACCAGTCGCAAACGGCCAACCGGACCATTTACGACCGGTAAAATGCCTTTTCCAATGTACCAACCGTATTTTGTGAGTCGATATACTATAACTGATTCGCAAAATAGAGTTTGCAAGTCGCACTGGTATGTATGAATGTTTTGAGACCAGGAATGAGGTCGCAAAACATTAGCAGATTACCACCATTTTCAAATTAGTGGTAAGCCATTCGTAAACGGGAATGGGTTTCCAAGGGGCCCCTTCCCCTTTGTGAATGGGGCGCCAACATTTCTTCAGAGCAGGCAGAGATCCCACGGACCACTGCCCAGGGTCAGAAAACCGAGAACATGCGCCAAGGTCCAGTGGACCCGTCACTCTTACCTTCCACTTGCCAGACTCAACAGACCTCTCACCAAGGTCAGTGCAGGCAGCTCAAGAGAGCTGCTTAACAGAGACCTGTCCTTGTGCAAGCTGTCATCGCCAAGAACAGGTTCCAACACAGAAGGCAACTGTGAGACGTCCATGTCAAACTCTTGTCCGTCACAAGAGACGACTGGTCCTCACGGTGGACACCTGGCGACTACATTAATAGTACGACATCTACACGGGCCTTCCTGACAGAGAGGGTACATCTCAGAGGGATCAAAGCCAGCTCATGGCAGCCATCAAACCTCTGCACTGCCCCTTCCACAGAAAGATTCAGGCTGAGAACACTTCACTTACTGAAGGAGGTCTTGCCTTCTCTCCAGAACCTTCACACCCAGCAGGCCAACCAGAGGAGCTGGTCAACATGAAGCAGTCACTTTCACGACTTTAGTTCGAGAAGCAGCAGCGGCCATGCATCTCTTCTAGGTGAGAGCAACATGTTCTAGAAGAGAGCGCATCCATGTTGTAGATGCACCGCTCTTGCATGACTCCTGTCAGGACTCGTGTTCTAGAGTCTGTCAGGACTCATGTTCTACCATCTGTCAGGACATAGTCTAGCAGCTGTCGTGACATGTTCTAGCATCTGTCGTGACTCATGTTGTAGCAGCTGGCCTGACTCCTCAAGTTCTAGCAGCTGACCCGACTCATGCTACAGCTGCCAACATCTGTCTTAAGTTGCTCAAGAACAGATGGGGAGGGACGGGGTGAGTGGAGCTTCCAGGAGGTTTTCATTAGAATGATGTCTGTTCTTGCCAGGAGCAGCAGTTTCTAAACACTAACAAGAGCTGCAGCCTTCTTCTGTTGTTTGTCTCAAAAATATGTTTATCTCGGAGCTGCCTGAGGGCTGCAGGGAAGCATCTGGGAAGGAAAGTTTAAAACCACGGGCTGGGGCCAGGGCCTCGCAGGACTGAGGAGAAGGAGCGGGGGGCACAGGGATTCACCATGTGTGAGGGGAGCAGGCAGCAGGAAGGGGGTACGCGGAATCTACCATGTGAACATGTAATGTGTGAGGGAGGAGAGGCAGGGTGTACACAGAACATGTAATGTGTGAGGGAGGAGAGGCGGGGTGTACACAGAACATGTAATGTGTGAGGGAGGAGAGGCAGGGTGTACACAGAACATGTAATGTGTGAGGGAGGAGAGGCAGGGTGTACACAGAACATGTAATGTGTGAGGGAGGAGAGGCAGGGTGTGCACAGAACATGTAATGTGTGAGGGAGGAGAGGCAGGGTGTGCACAGAACATGTAATGTGTGAGGGAGGAGAGGCAGGGTGTGCACAGAACATGTAATGTGTGAGGGAGGAGAGGCAGGGTGTACACCAAGGGGGGGGCAACGCTAGGGTAAGAGATGCAAAAAACAAGCACAACGAGGAGCCATGATGGGCCACACGGGATAAGAGCAGGAAAAGGGGGAATCCAAGTGATGAAACTGGGGCAGGGATGGGGGGGGGGGGGGTTGTTGGGATGGAATCCCTTTGCACACCAAAGTGGGACATGGACCCCTGCCCCAAATTCCCCTTGCAAGATGTCTCTGCAGGTTTTTGAGTTTTCATCTCCGCACACACAACAATCAAGCACATGTGCTGAAGGTCCCAGAAAGTGGTACGAGATCCTGTGGGTACCCCAGTGTACCCCTCTTTTCGCGACAAATGCTCATTCGCGGGCGGCCGCGCATGTGCATTTGTGAGGAAGAAGTCGGCGAGAGAAGGAAGAAGGAGCCCCGGGACGCCGCAGCTCGGGTAAGTTATTTAAATTACTTTAAGCTTGTTTTTTAAAATTTAGGATCATTCTCACTGCATTTTAAAAGCGGGCGGGAGGGAGGCGGGTGACGAGCAACTCGCTCCGCCGTGGGTGTGCGTAGCCTGCCTGCCCTACGCCTACTTCGCGGATCGCGAAGTAGGCAAAGCTACGCACACTCCGCAGCCGGAGCGTAGCACTGCGCCCAGGCTTATCCATAATCTCGATTGAATTTTTTCAAACCACAGATTGATGTAAAGGCTTTAGCGTTCTGCGCTTCTAAAAGAGTATATGCTACTTTAATACACTGTCAAACCAGATCCCGAGATATCTATATTCACTCACAATTTCCAGTTTCAAAGGACCTAAAAACCAACTAAATCTAGGGTCTCTTTTCCCGAAATATAAAATTTTAGTTTTTTCCATATTTACAGTTAAAAACTTTACTTCACAATACTCTCTAAAAGTATTTAGCTTCCTTTGAAGACCAAGCTTGGTCTGATCGAGAATTACCAGGTCGTCTGTGTACAATAAACAAGACAATTTATTACCATCCATTCTCGGGCTGGCACTTCTATCAACCTCTAGGGATGAGGGTAAGTCTGCTAGGAATATGGCAAAAAGCAGGGGGGCCAACACGCAAGGCCGCTCTCGATTGCTATTTTCAGCGTCAAGGACCCCCCGTATCCTTAATGACGCGTGCCCAATTTCCTCTATGTAACTCTTTTACTATGGCCAACACGCATTCTGGTATATTATAATTTACTAAAGACTCCCAAAGGCATTTGCAGTCCACAGAATCAGACGCGGCCCGGAAGTCAACAAAGCAACAGCGTAGCTTACCGTTTTGCTCTATTGACTTTCGCGCCACAGCCCGTAGGGCGAGGCAATGGTCGACAGTGGGGTGGCCTTCCTTGAAGCCCCCCTGTTCAACTGGCACAATCGAGAACTGCTTCACCCAGTCCTGGAGTCTACCCAGTATAATTGTTGCAAAGACTTTTTTTCCCAATGTCCAGCAAGTTAATTAGTCTATAGTTTTGCGGGGCTTTCATATCACTCTTCTTGTGCACTGGTCGAATTACTGCACCTTTCCAGTTCTTGGGAACTTTTTCTGAGTCTAAGATAGCTAAGAACATATGGGACAGGAATTCCGCCCACCAGTTCAACTGCGACTTTATTATGGATGTTGGGAGATTATCGGGTCCTGCTTCTCTGGTTAGCTGTAATTTAATTATTGTATTTTTCACATTTACTACTGAGAAATTGGATTTCAGGTCATCCACTAACCCACTCCAGTCCTGCGTCTCTCCTTCTTCTGATGCCCTACGAGAGCCATACAATTCCTGCAAATATTCCTCCCATGCAGCCTCTTCCACCACCAAACTCATAGCTCCCACAGGATGATCGGCTGCTGCCTGTATCCGCTTCCAGAACTGGCGTATATTCTTTGTTTATTAGATTCCAGCAGGTTTTCCCAACATTTTAATTTATACACTCTTTTCAAACTACTAATTAACATTTTATATTCACTTCTCAATTTTTTTTAGATGTACCAGTCTTCTCAGATCGTATTTAGCTCTATTACTTCGCGCTTCTCTCCTTATCTCCCTCTTCTTCTTTAGACATTCTACGGTGAACCATTTTGGTTGTCTTACTGGGATTGTATGTTGATTTGTTGCACTTATTTTGTCATTTTATTTTTATTTAACTGTTTTTATTGTTTTCATTTTTAAGGCACGTATCTGTCTGACATATCGATATACATACATATAAACCAATTCCTTACAATAATGAAAATGATAACACCTGGTTTTATAAAGTCGCAAATTAGTTCTGTGACTAACACCCGTCCCCACATGACATCTCCATATTTTGTCATTTTCTAATTCAACTCGAAGGCGTTGCATAACCTGTTCTATTTTTTCCTCGTACCAGTCCAGGTTCTGCCCTATGACACATACCAAATCTAGCTTCTGCTGTAGTTTTGCCAGTTTTGCTGTATATTCATCCGTTAGTCTAGTTGTCACCCGCCTAGGATACTCAACTTGTTGTAAAATTACTTTATCTCGAGGGCTCAGGTTCCCACCTCAAATCTCCAACGGCAGGAGGTTATGATCACCAACATCCTTTTGACAGACCCGAAACCCCTTTATTAGGGCAAAGTTCCAGGCAAACATAAACACGTAGTCTATTGGGCAATTTTGTGTGCCTATTTTCAATATTAAATGTTTTCTTAGCTGGACAATCTGTTTCTAGCCTGCCGTTCAGGTAAAACAGACCCTTTGTCCCCAGGTAGTTTCCCAAGATTGTATCTTGCCTTAGAGGAGCACTATCGGGGAAGGTTGCCAGTTTTATGTCATAAGCCTCCAGAATTTCCATATACCAAGGATCTACCTTCTTTGGATTTAATTAATGATTGAAGTCCCCCATCATTAGAAATAAATCTGTGCCGTATGTTTCACTTAAGGGGTCTACATCATCTTTAAAATGCCCCATCTCTGCCCCAAATTCCCCGGGGCACCCCCATTGCATATACACATTTATGAGGATTAGATTTTCATACTTTTTGTCTGGAACCAACAAAGATAACCAACATACAAGTAACCATTTGCATTTTACGGTAAGTGATATCACATTCTTTACTACTTTTGTAGACAAGAGGGTCATAATCCCACCTGCCGGGTGCCCAAACCTTTTTTTCTTAGCGGGGCGGTGGAGTTGGAGGAAGCCGTCAAACATTGGGGTTTTGTCGCATAGCCAAGTTTCCTGTAAACATATAATCTCGGCGCTCTAAGCTAGCTCTTTAATACTTTCTTGTTTTGTTAAGTCTCCAAGGCCGTTTATATTCCAAGATAGAAGCTTAAGGCTATGCGACACCCCGTTTTCCTATTCCACCTCACTTAAACCTCAGTCTTCTCCAATATCCCCCTTATACCACAGGGAGGGACCTGCGAGGCTGCTTCTTTGACTCCAAATCCCCCAAGATTTATCAATATCTGAGTTATTAACTACTATATTCATGTTACCAGCCCCTTCTCCTTCTTCCTCTAGTAGCCTCACCTGTCTCTTACCTAGTCCTGCGTGGCACTTTAGAAATCCACCTCCTGAATGGCTATTTCCCTCTTCTTCTCCCTCTGGGATTATCCGTATTCCTTCCTTCTGTACCTCACTCTCCGCTTTCCCCATTGCCACCTTTACCAAGTCTGAGTAGACTAGCACCCTGGTGATTGCCTTTCCCTTGGAGTTAGATTTAGAGCCCACCTGCCGCAGGTCTTTAGTCCCTATTCCTCTTGGGCATTTTGAGAATGAATATAAGAGTTGAGACCGGTTTAGAGGTAGAATCTTCCTTGTTTTTCCCCCCCCCTTTCTCTTGTTGTACAGGTTCAACGTATAGCCTCTTATTTCCCACTACCTCTTTGGCCACCTTAGGGGTGATCGCATGTGGCTGCCAATTGTTCTTCCTAACGGCTGCCACGGGTTTACGATTTGCTTCTATTCCACCCCTTTCGTGGGAGTCTTTAGCTTGGATTTGTTTTTTCTGAGTTAGTGCTTTATGGCTCACTCTGCTCAGTTGCAGAGAGGGTTTTAGTTGCTCCTTTTTTTTTTTTTTTAGGAGTGTATTTATTTGCATTTTTCCATTTACATTACAAAAACACTTCATAGTCAGAGCGGCTCATTTTCTTGTTCCCCACATGCAGAGTGGAATTCAACAGTACCATGACAATCATTCAACATTACCAAGATATTGCGTGTCAACGTTATCAGTTGTTTCCCTCTCCCCCTCCCCCCCTCTCCCCCTCAGTTCACTGAGTCCGTGAGTTTAAGTCCGTAGTAGGTCCACCAAGGCTTCCATATTTTTCTAATTTTTTTCGGGCACCCCCTTGCTATATAGGTTGTTTTTTCCCCCAACATATACATATCCATACTCCTCCGCCATTCCTCCAGCGTTGGATTAGATATAGCACCCCACGCACCCCCAAACCGTGTGGAAGAAGGTACCTTCCATGGTGTGACATTTCAGGCAGTTGGGAGATTCCGCTCTTCCAATCCTATGCAGTCGGGCTCTGTCATAGTACATTCTGTGCAGGTAGTTAAATTGAATCAATCGTAGCCTGGACCTAATAGCTACCTCCCTCGGGTGCATCAGAGCCATTTCCCAGTCCAAGTTATCTATGTCCCCCAGATCGGCTTCCCAACGTGACCTCAGTGTCTTCAGAGGATCCGGTGTGTTATTCATGATCGTTCTATAGGTCCAGGACACTGCTTTCGCCCCAATTTCGTCCCTCAAAAGCCTACCCTCCAGGGGGGAGTATTCCGGGAGACCCTCCATATCAATACTCTGCGCCTTCCATGCATGCCTCAGTTGCAAATATTTAAAATGTTGCGTCCTGCTCATGTTGTATTCAGTCTGGAGGCACGAAAACGTCACCAGTTCCTTCCGGTATACTATATCTTTAAGTTGGGAAATGCCTACCAAGTCCCATTTCTGGAAACCTGTCAGCTTGGCAAATTCCGTGAGTCTTATTCCCACCCAGAGCGGAGTTTCCTTGGTCACCTTGTCTTCCCATTTCGTCCGCCTCTCCACTTTCTTCCAGGCCATTATTACGGTCTGTGTTGCTGGCAACAATCTCGCCACCCCTTTACATCCATATAGATAATGCAGGAATGTTTTTTTAAAGAACTGTGTGTGTTCAAGCGCATACGTAGGGTGATCCCTGTCTCCGAATTCCCAGTCGTTAATAACTATCAAGTGGGTGGCCCAGTAATAGGAGCGAAGGTCCGGCAAGAAAATACCGCCACTTTATTGGTTGCATTGTAGCTTCCCCAGCGCTACCCTAGGGGGCTTTCCTACCCAAAGGAACTTTCTTAGTATATAAGAGACATTTGCTGCTGTTGGGCCTTACACTGGCCAAGAGGGTTATCGCCCGGGCATGGAAGGCTCCGGCAGCTCCCTCTCTGAACGTATGGAAGAGGGGTCTGGACTTTAGCATGGGCTTGGAGCTCCCCATATTTGCAGCTAGGGGGTGTCCCCTTAAACATTACAAGATATGGAAGCGTTGGGCAGACTACAGGGGTCTCCCCCTGGAGCCAGTTCCGGAGGAGCGGGAGGAGGTGTCCATCTAGTTCCCCGGGCGAGAGGGGGCGCGCGCAGGGACTGGGGTCGGAATTGTCTAGCCTATGCTCATACAGGATGTCGCTTGTTAGATATGGTATGGTGCGTTCGGGGGGGGATCCGGGAGTTGGGGGGGGGCGGGGGGGGGGGGGAGGGTTGGGGGTCTGTTTTTCACCTGAAGTGCATTTTCAAGTATCCTACTAATGTAAAATGTCAATGATATCACGGTTGCAATGCTTCGGCAGGTACCTCTGGGACTTCAGGGGCCGGCAATTTATGTGTTTGTTGACGAATAAAAACTTTTTTATTTTTTTTTTAAAAAGGAATTTTCTTAGGATGTCATCAATCTTGATAAACACCTCTTCCGGGATTGGATGGTAAGTATTTTGCAGCACATATAAAAATGTTGGTGAAGTTATCATTTTAAAGAGTGCCGCTCTACCAAGCAGCATCAGGGGCAAAGAGGCCCAACGTTCTACGTCTGAGCGGAATTCGCCTAATATCGTATACAGGTTTCGCTCCAGTGCCCGCGGCTTATCCAGCGTGACATGAAGACCCAGGTATTTTATTCCTCTATTAGTTGCTCCTTTCTTAATCCCACACTAGTGCCTTTCTTCACTTGATTTTTTGATCCCTTCCTCACTCCCATTTCGCTAGTGATCTTGGAGGGCAACGTTTCCTGGGAAGTTATTTCTAGGTTAGCCTCATCATCCCTCCGCCTTTTTACGACCTTTACTTTCACATTTTTTTGTACCTTTCTTCCTATTTGGCTCCTATAGTTAATTGGCCTATATCTAAAGTATTCGCCCCTTCTTTTTATCAACATTGGACCTTTTGAAATATATACATTGTGTGGGACTTCTGCTGTCCCTGTAACCCCATCAGGAGCCGGAGACTGCGGGTCTGGGACTGATCTCATCATAGTTGGCATTTGGCCCCTGATTCCTTGCAGCTCCCCCTCAATCTTATGTAGATGCATTTTTGGGGTTTTCAGAACGGTATTATTTAACATTGTGACTTCTAATAACCCCTGTAAAGTTCTTTGAAGCATCAGCATTGAAGAAGAAGGGGTAGCTGAAATGTCTAAGTCTAATGAAAGGTTTTGCTCCGGATCTTCTATCGTTTCAGTCCACTGTACACCAGGCTGCTCTCGGCTTCTGCTCTCGGCTTCAATTCACTTTTGGCCTTGTTGCTGTATCTGAAGCATCCCCCCAATCAATCCTTGAGCCTTCTCTGTTATTCTCCAATGGATCTAAAGTCGCTATTTCCTGTGCCTGCAGCGAGAAGACTCGCGGGGATGAGGACAGCCGTGGTGCTGGTATTAAATCATTTTGGCTTAAAAGTGATTGATTTGCCAGAAATGATGGCTCCAATATTTGCTCGCAAAGTTCAGCTGAGCCATTCCCATTCTGCTGCGCAGCTTCTACCTTCAGGGGCTTCGTAGAGGAGTCTATTCTTTTAAAATGTTTGCCTACAGAGTCCTTTATTGACTTGGAGGCTGACGCGCCCCCTTTTTTTCCCCCTGCACAGCCTCTTTAACAGCTCCCTTGTTTATTCTCCTCTTGGGTACTCTTTTAGCCCTCTCACTGGGGCTCTCCATGCTCTCTTCTGAAGCCCTATATTCCATGGAGGGCTCTCTCGACGCAAGACCTTGCTCCGTGATCTCTTTACGGGTTTTGTTCTTTCTTGGGGCCATCCTGGCTCTCGCACTAATGATGGATTTTTAATTCGTTATTGTGCGTGGCAGTCCAATATAAATTCAGTCCAATATAACTCAGCCTGGACCCCCTATGCACATGCACCCCAAGATGTCCAAATGTTAAGACACTGGTGTCCTTTCTGGCCGTTTCCACGCTTTAACAAGCCCCTTGAACCGTCTTATTTAATTAGCCGTTATATAGGGGGGTAAACGATGGAACATACACACACACACACACACACACACACACACTTACCTCTGTTGTGCTTTGATTGGTTGACCTTGCCCTATGCCGTGCCTGCCAGTATCTCCAAGGTTCCTTTTTAGGTCTCGGCTGCGAAAGGCTGCGCTTGCGCAGTCTCGCTCCGAGATTTAATGAGTTTGAGTGACTTTGAGAAGAGGGGCTTGCACCCGCCCCTCTTCTCTCCTGTTCTCCATTGGCTGGCCTCTTAAATGCTGGCCAGCCACTGGAGAAGAGGTCCAGTCACTCCGTTGAAGCCCCGTCCTTTTCGGATCGGGGGGCGTGTTTTTTGCGAGAAGTCTCAGGGAGGAGACAACAGCAAAACACGCCCCCGAATCCGAAAAGGACGTGGCGTTTCTCCGAGGCATTTTCTTCTCAGCCTCGGAGAAAGGCAGTGGTGTGATCGTCCGCTCCCCCTGCGTACAGCTGCTGCCCTGGTCTCCTCACCCTGTCCTCTGCGGAGCTTATTGTTTACTTTTTTTCCCTGCAACTAGTTCTAGAGCGTAAGCTAAAGAGTCAGTAGCAGAACTCTGAGAGGAAGTAAACAACTAAATGATGTCCTGTTTTTCTGATGCTTCGCGCGGCACGTCAAACGTCAGGCTCCGAGTGATTCGTTGACAGGTATTAATAAGCTAATTGGGTTGGATGCGGGTAATCCATTCGCACAGCTGCGACGTGCCAGTCATTCGTGCCGCCATTTTGGAAGAGGGTACTGATTTTGTGGGAGTGGCAAGAAAGCACCCAAAGTAGTGTACATGCCTTCCTAATGCTGCGTCCAACCCTCTGTAGAGCGTGCGTGGATTGTTATCTGTATCAAAAACTTGGTTGAAATGTTTCTACAGATAAGGCTACCGTGTTTCTTGGCACCCTTCATAATAGCAAGGCCGCCAGAGACACGACGAGATATTGTCTTTCGTTTGTTTTGCCCATGCTACCCCAGTGGCATATACTGTCCTTTAAAAGTTGTTTCACGTGATACTTTTAATCGAATAATGTAGTAGCATTTTGGTTTTAATTACTAAGTGAGTGGTCCTTCTTCTCTGCCCACTGCGGCTCACAGTCCCTCGCCTATCGTTACTAAGTTGGTAGTCCTTCCTTGATGGCTCTGAGTCCCGGCATGTAGTGTACCGAAGAGAGCGGAGAATGCACTTTTCAGCCCTGGTCCGGAGAGCTCTCTGGGTTCAGGAGCCGATCTGTAGGTGCATCACCAGCAGGGTGCGTGTGCTTAAATTTTCTATGCTTCTGGCGGTCTGGTTTTCAATTGCCTACACTGTATGACATTTCCACCTTTGCAATTTTTCAGAGTCTGACATTTAAGTACTTTAGAGGTGACACTTGGTGAGTTACATCGCAGTTATGTCGCATGAACAATTTACAGAAAGTAATGTTTTTGTGTAATTAAATGTTCCAGAAATTCAACAGCAGTAACCACTCATCGAGATAGATGTTTTGTATAAGGAAACCTCAACTACATTTTTAGGTCGAGGCTAGGCAGCTATGAACATTGTCCATTTACCGATCTTCTGCGGAGGCCCTGTAGTGCATGGTTGCCCTGTGAATGACATGCCTGCACTGTAGGTATTAACTTCCTGGCAATGGTAAGTGAAGCAGTGTATGATGTCAGGTTGTTCAATGCTTGAAAACATTTAGGCAGGTTTCACATGGGGTGCTACGTAGGAGACTGGCTGAGCTGATGTTGCTGGTGGGTTGTGTATTGATGAGAAATCCACCAATGGGATATTTGTCCCTGTATTTCGTTAATAAATTAAGTCAATGCATTTGACAATGTGTGAACAGTGCTCTTTACAGTCAGATTGCGTTGCCTATGCCGGATGCCTCTATTTTCATCCCATGCATACTGAGTCTTTAGAACACGCTGATCAGCTGTTGAATTTGGCTGTCTTATACTACTTATATAGAAGGGCAATTCACATGACAGCTCCAGAAAAGTATGACTGACTTGATTATCACTAGGGCTACTCACTTTTATCTGTTCATACATTGATGAACTATCCTACTTTATGACCTGGCATTGTTAAAGTTAGAGCTATAGGCATTGCTCATGACATTATTTTTGTTTATGTTTTTGTTTTTAAAACATGTAGAGAAACGGCATTGTTATTTACAATGTCAATAGCTTAATCAGTGTGTGTGTAGGTGGCTCTGTGTGTGGGTGCAAATGCAATAGGTCTCGCATTTGAGAGTGATTAAGCTATTGACATTGTAAATAACAATGCCGTTTCTTTAAATGTTTTAAAAACAAAAACATAAACAAAAATAATGTCATGAGCAATGCCAATAGCTCTAACTTTACCAATGCCGAGACCATTGCATTGTAAATGCTTGTTAAGTTTGGATGCTGTGCACTGTACACTGTAGAATACTAAACTCCTCCCCCTTGCTCCAATCAGGGGTCTGGAGACCAGACAGAGAAGCAATGCCAGGCTTGGAGGCTCTAAGTCTCCTGGAATGGGGCCGGTGACAGCAAGCCTTCTGACACTCACTCAGGAGCTGACCTTAGTGCTGTTTAAGCATGCTCCGGAGTCTAGGGGCGTCCTATTTCCTGGGCTCTTCTCTTTCTCCTTCGCCTCCCACGGCTCCACGATTCTGGCGCGGTTCTGCGGTTCAGCTGACCAGCTGCTAACCTGCGTGCGTCCAGACGTGGCAGGCTGGGTGAGCGAGGTGCGCGTAGGGCGAGCGAGGCGTGGCATTCGTGCGTGGCGTGGCGTTCGGCAGCGGCAGTCGGTCAATGCACACAACAGAGACGGCACTGTCAGACGCGAATTACAGACTTCCAGGAGACCTAAATCTTCAATGGAACGAGGCAAACAACCCTCTGATACAAACTCTAAATGAACTCCTTCACAATAACAATTTGACCCAACACTGCACCGAACAAACACACAACAAAGGCTCAATCCTGGATGCCATCATAGCTCACAAAGATGCAATCACCATCGACTGTACCCTCCCTGTTGACTGGTCAGCCCACCATCTCATTCTCTTTCATATCATTCAAAAGAGACATTGACCGCATAGCACAAATGACCACTTTCACTGGACGAGAAACCTGAGACAAATCCCCCTCGAAGAACTAGAAGAAAGGCTAAATGCACTTCCCCCCTCCACCGCAGGCGACAGGTCCACAACAGAACTTGCCTCACAGTACAACACGGCTATGATCGCCATGCTGGACTAAATAGCCCCCCTGAAACGGAAAAAAAACAAGACCCTAACATCAAGATCGTAGTTCAACACTGACCTAAACCTGGAAAGAAGACAACTACGAGCTGTAGAAAGAATTTGGCGCAACAACCCTTCGACAACCCACCTTGAGCGACTCAAAAAGTAACGTAGGAACTATAAAAAGCACATCATAAATGAGAAATCCACCTTCTTCTGTAGTGCACTCAAAAATGCTAAAAATCGCCCCAAAGAACTATTCAACATCATCAGACAACAAACATCCAAACCACCACCTTCTGCAATTCCGGCCTCCAAAGACCCAATGAAACAAATTTGCCAATTTCTTCAATGAAAAAATAACAAAGATCGAGCTCTCACTCAAGGATCACCGCCATCCTCCCAATGAAGACCCGCTACTCTACAGAGAAGACATGATCCCTGTAAGTATGTCGCTCTCCCAGGACCTCCCAGTACCTACACCTGAACCTCTTTTTACGGTAGGTAAAGATGTATTGTAGGACGCATAGAGGTGGTAATAGTTTGTGCGTTTATTGAAGTTACAGACCCGGTCAGGACATTGGCAACTCAGAAACCCAGTGAGGGCTGCGGGGAAGTCCAGAAAAGAATAGTTAACAACGTAATGTGTCCGGTGGCCGCTTCCTCGGGTCCCTCTTCTTTAAACAGCTTAACTTCAGCTCTTTTTGGAGGTTCTCGGATTAGCTTGGCGTCCCCGGGAAACAAAGAAAACACAAAACAACCACTGATCAGTAAAAGGACTTATACTTCGTGATCGTGTGGGGTTGAACCTCCACCTACTTGAACTACCACCAAGGTTTGTGAGGGCGGGGAACGTGAGGAACAGAGCGGTCCTAATTAGTGCCCGACTTAGGTCGTCCTCCCTGTTTTCCCCCTCCCAGCCAACCATTTGAAATAGTGCAGGAAAGGCACTGACCTGGAGCTACGATCCTCCAGGACCGTAGCATGGGGTGTCTCGGCATCCTGTTTCTCCGGGGGACGACTGGACACAGAAGCGATATCGGCTGGGGCCCCTTTGCCCTTCGATTCTTCCTCCCTGCTGCTCCACCGGTGCTGTACAGTACACGATTCTCCCACAGGTGCCAAACCTCGATCTGTCACCGCCTCGCCCTCCAACGCACTCTCCAACGCACTCTCCAACGCACTCTCCAACCTTTCCTCGGCTTCCTCCCGGTCCTCTTTTCTCCTCGCCGTCTCCTCCGCTCTGGTTCCGGCGCGCGACGTCAGATCCGCGCCGGCCGGGATGACTAGACCGCTACCTTCCTCCCATGGGAATCGGGACGCCGCCATCTTGAAGGGCACGGAAGGTTCACCTTCCGCACCGCCCGTATTACAATCCCACTCAGGCAATCCACAAAAAACTGGATAACATTCGAACCCATCAATGAAGCCGAAATTATTGAACTGACTACTGGATCCAAGCCTTCTTCTCACACCGAGGACCCCCTCCCAGCCCAACTGGCAAAAAATCTCAAACTCTCCCTAGCCCCATGCTGGTCGGAGGTTATTAATAGCTCCCTGAAAACAGGAATCATGCCTGACTGCCTCAAAATTGGTCAGGTAACACCATTACTGAAGAAAGCGGGCGCTGACCCAAGTGATCTCAACAACTACAGGCCTGTCTCCAATCTCCCATTTCCAGCAAAACTACTAGAAAAATGTGTTCTCCGTCAACTCACCCATCACATGGACTTCAACGATCTCCTTGACCCTCACCAATCGGGCTTCAGAAAAGGATGCAGCACAGAGACTGCCATCCTAAATGCCATTGATGACATCCAGAAATCACTGGACATGGACCGCTGTTGTCTACTCATACTCCTCGACCAATCGGCGGCCTTTGACACGGTTGACCACAATCTACTCATCAACGTACTCAGAGAAAGGGTAGAAGCAGATGGGGTGGTCTTACAATGGTTCACCTCCTTCCTGCAAAACCACTCTCAAAGAATAAAAATTAGAGACTTCACGTCCGACCTACACCCTATAACCAGAGGCGTTCCCCAAGGTTCAGTTCTCTCACCCGCACTGTTCAACATCTACATGGAGCCACTCACCATCATCCTCAAAAAAGCCAACATACCCTTCCACCTCTACGCCGATGACACCCAGATCTACCTCAAAACCTCCACCGTAGCGGACATGCAAAGACTCAATGACACCCTAATAGAAGTCCAAAACTGGCTGTCCCAAAACCATCTGAAACTTTACCAGGACAAAACAGAAATCCTCCTCCTAGCCAACAAAGTGCAGACCCCCCAAATCACGGAATGGATAAAGTCTATTGATGCACTCAACTGAACTCTCATCCCGGCAGACTCCTTGAAGTCACTGGGAATAACTTTAGACCCCAACCTTGACATGATCAAACACATCAAAAACACCGCAAGATGTGACTTCTTCAACTTAAAACTACTGAACAAAATCAAACCCTTCATCCCTCCAAATGACCTGAAGCAAGTCACACAATCCCTCGTGCTATCCAGATTAGACTACGGGAACGCCACCCTCACAGGCACAGCTAAGCTACACCTTGCTCCTCTTAGATCTACCTTAAATGCAGCAGCCAGAACACAACTCCCCTGCTCTCAAAGAGCTCAACTGGCTTCCAATAGAATCGCGTGCCAACTTCAGAACTGCCTGTCTCACCCACAAAGCTCTCCACACTGGCAAACCCACCTATCTAGTCGCCAAACTCAACAAAGCGGGACAGACAAGAAATCTCAGGAGCACCAACACTATGCTACTCATCCCCCGGGAAACCCGCAAACAAAAGACCCTATCTCGATCTTTCTCAGGAAATGCACCCAGAATTTAGAATGCTATCCCTATACATATCAGGACTAACCCTTCCTTCAAAGAATTCAAATGCCAGCTCAAAGTGCTCTTCCTCAATCGAGCTCTCCCGAAATGACAAAGGTCCTACAATTTACCGATCTGACATTAACTGAGGATCCAGTGACTACGATAAGACCAACTCCTTACAGCATCTTACTCTTACCCCGCACATTACTCTCCCCGACTATTACCACCTCCACTACTACTCTGCATTCGAATGATACATGACTTATACAGAGCAATGACCCATCTTTGAACACTGTATGTATATTTCACTCTTTGTATACTCAACTGTTATTCAACAAAAGTTGTAAAGCGCTCCGATACCTTCGGGTCTGGCTAGCGCTATATAAAACTTCTAAATAAAATTAAAAAAACATAAGTAGAATGAAATACACAGTGGTCACCAGGGGCAGACCAAACCATATACTAAAATAGTGGTATGCAAACTCCCGACTCGAGTCAAGACTATACCCAGAGGACATAGAAGTGCCAGGGACCCAAGGAACGACCCAAGGTAAATATCTAGGAGCACAACGAAGGTCATGTGCACGACCGCGTTCTTAGTACAAATCAACGGGTAAGTCACGGTTGTAATTTTAAAGAAGAAGGACCCTTCCCAGTAGACCCTGTAGAAGATAGAAGGCTGGACAGCCCCCCCCCCCCCACCCGTGGACACCCTAGGAACCGGGATACCTACACCAGGGAAGCCGGGTGCATAGGTGCGAAGTGGCGTCGGAAACAGTCGACAAACTCAATGGGAGACTTCAGGAAGATGCCGCTGCTGGGGAAAGGTGAAAGTGTCTACTGGAATCCAAGGGTTGATTCAGGATGAGAGGTACCTGCAAGCAGAGGGAACAGAGTCTTCGCCACTCAGGCGTGACCAAGAGGCACGGAAGACAAATGACCACCAATGTCGGGTGCTGGAGGAGAGATGACGGTGACCTTGGAGCTGCAGCTGTGAGGACTAGGCAATGCTGTGGAAGACCAGAAGCCATTCACGAGCTGTCCCACATCGGATGTCAAGAGTTGAGGGGTAGGTGTCCGTTGGGAGCACCAACAATCCTTGGCAACTGTAAACAATGTGGAAAGCGAAGAAGGTGCAGTGTCGGGACCAGCAAGGTACAGGTGACTCACCACAAGCAGGGAAGTCTGGGCAGGCCCCGAGCAATCAGGGGAGCCCACAGAAATGAAAGGAGAACCTCAACAGGACCCAGGGCTGGAGGCACCGGAGTCGCAAGAGGACCTCAAGCAGCTCACCAAAGATGCAGGCCCACGGTGAAAGTGATGCGGTGAGGATGATGATCTTGGTCGCAGGAGATGCTTGAGGTGGGGGCTACTTGGAGCCCGAAGATCTTGGAGGAAGGAATGAAGCCTACAAGTGTTTGCAAAAGCAAGTCGCTGCGGTGCACGGGGGTTCGGTTCTTGCAGCTTGACGAGGGATACTGGCCTCAAACTGGGTGACAGGGCAGGCCTCAAGGGATGTGTAAAACCACCACCTGTGTTGCTGAGCCTTTCGAAGTCTATGGGAGCCCAGGATCAGCAGACCGGTCAGCTTAGTTGCGGATGCAGGTAAGTGACTCCTTCACCTCAAGGCAGATTCCTTCAGTTGTCTTGGATGCCCACAGGCCTTGGAAGGTTCCTGTATGGAGCACAGGCATGGACGTTGCAGCAGACAAGCAGGGCAGCGAGACCAGGAGCAGCAGGAGTCTTCCCGGTTGCAGCCTTGATGCCCAGAGTCAAGTCCAGAGTGCCCAGACGGTTGAAGTAGAAGTGGTGTCTTGAAATGAATCTTGTCCCACGACGAATCTAGGGACCCACCCTCAGGTAAGCCCTTAAGTACGTAAGGAAAGGGTTGGGAAAATTCAGGATTCCCTCCCAGGGTAGGGGTTGGACAGTGGCATTGAAAATGGGGTGCTGACACAGCAGCATGGCTCTGGAAAAAGACCTGTGGCATATTAGTCTGTGACTTTGTCTTCAGCAGTGACTGGGCATCCGGCATGCTTGAGAGCAGTGGCCGCTGCAGCTGTGACGTTGAGAGGACGGCTCCCATTGTGTTGGACTACCCTTGTATTGTTTATGTGCCGCATTCAATACAGTTGTTGTTGCCATCTGCAGCAGCAGAACATTTCTCTCCTCTTACCTGCTTACCCCCAGCGCTAGATAATAACAACAACTAGAACATTGTAGAACACAGAAACAAAAAATGTCATAATGACCCGTAAATGCAGATTAGACAGGAGGCAAAGAGACGGCCTGTTAGAAAGGTACAGAAATGATGGAGGGAGTGAACAGGCTGACAGCAAGTGGAAGTTCCAATGCAGGTAAGAGGAGAAAAGGGGAGACTGTGCACCTAGGAAGAGACGAGAGGCAGCAAGGAAACACTTGGAGGCAGAGCAAAGGGTGCTCCTGGGAAAATATTGAGAAATCCCAATAAGATAGGCATGGAAGAGCCAAGCAATAAAGGCCTTGAAAAGTAAGACACAGGAAATGGATCAGAAGAGGGTGTTAGGTAATAACTATTGCACATGGTGGTCTTTCTCCTCCAAACTTACCACAGGCCCAGTGCATGCAGGTCTGTCTGCTCCAGACGTACTCCTGGCCCAGTGCCTGCAGGTCTGTCTGCTCCAGACGTACTCCTGGCCCAGTGCCTGCAGGTCTGTCTGCTCCAGACTTACTCCTGGCCCAGTGCCTGCAGGTCTGTCTGCTCCAGACTTACTCCTGGCCCAGTGCATGCTGGTCTGTCTGCTCCAGACTTACTCCTGGCCCAGTGCATGCTGGTCTGTCTGCTCCAGACTTACTCCTGGCCCAGTGCATGCTGGTCTGTCTGCTCCAGACTTATTCCTGGCCCAGTGCATGCAGGTCTGTCTGCTCCAGACTTACTCCTGGCCCAGTGCCTGCAGGTCTGTCTGCTCCAGACTTACTCCTGGCCCAGTGCATGCTGGTCTGTCTGCTCCAGACTTACTCCTGGCCCAGTGCATGCTGGTCTGTCTGCTCCAGACTTACTCCTGGCCCAGTGCATGCAGGTCGGTCTCCTCCACCCCGCAGTGCTCTGAGACCAGAAAACATTGAGGGAGGGGTACAGGGGACCCCGGATATACAGAGGAGGTCTCCGGGCCTTAGGGCCAAACAACCCCACAGGGGACCACGAAGGGGTGCTCGGGAAGTGGGGGGGGGTCTTAGTGCCAAAGTACCCTGCAAAGCGCGTTGAGGGGATCCTGGTGTGGGGTAGTTTCATAGAAAAGAGGGCGGGGACAGAGCAGGGGAAACTGGCAGCCACCACGGCGACGGTTAGCCTGGGTGGAGGGTCATCTGAAACAACACCCGAGACTGAGTTAAAAGTTGATGGAGTCTCATGTCATGCACCGAACCCCCCTTTCTCCATCTCCAAACTCACCTCCTTCTCGAACGCAGCTCTCAGAGCCTCCTCGGCGAAGATGTGAAAACGGAGCTTCTTGTGACTGAAGAGCACGGCGGACTTCAGCATGGTGAGGGTCTCTTCTAGGCGCTCTCCACAGGCCGCCACAGCAAGGTGCATGCAGCCGTCGGATGCGCCTAGAGGCGCAGGCCTGCGCTCCGGGCGCCTCCTGCAGCGAAAAAGGGAGATTGAAGGAGGTGCAAATATTAGCTCGTGACCTTAAGAGCACATTGCCAACAGCATCACAAGTGTGCAAAGCGAGCAACAGACTAAAGAAGGCAAGTGTGCGGAACCACTGTGTGCAAAGCAGCAGTAGTGCCAATGTGCAGAGCCTGAATGTGCAACGATAGCAGCAGTGCGACACTGAAAAGTGGACAGCGCTGTAAATGAGTGAAAACGTGCAAAGTATACAGGAGTGCAAATGAGAGAAATGGACAGCAGCCCACGTGTTCAAAGGGTAGTAATATCTGTGTAAATGAGTGAAAATTGGCAAAGGGAGCTGGGATGCACACACGTAAAGAAGCAAATATTCCAAGTGTGCTAAATGGAGAGCAGCGCAAAGGTGCAAAGAGACCAGAGTGTAAATCTACAAAATGAACAACAGTGGAAAGAGTGGGAGTGAGCAAAGTGAGTACCGCTGCAAACGTGCACAGCGGGTAGCTGGCTAATGTGCAAATAGCCTATCAGAATAAAACTGCAAACTGAATATCAGAATAAAACTACAAACTGAATATCAGATTTCAAGTGCAAACTGAATATCAGTGGAATTTAGTGTAAATGAATAGAGCCATCAGCAGTGCAAATGAACGAAGTGGGCAGTAGACAACGTGTGCAAAGAGAGCAATAGTGAACAATAGAAGTGAACACCATTCTAAATGAGGGCACATTTATAAATTAAGCATGAGTGTAAAAGTGAAAAATTGTCTTGAGCCTAAATGTTCGAAAAGAGCAACAGTGCAACATTTCACAGATAACAGAAATGTAAGTTAAGTGAGGAGAAGTGCAAGCGTGAAGTGCAAATCCGTGTAAAACCGTGTAAATGTGTAAAGTAGACAGGAATGTAAACAGGCAAAATGTACGGCACTGCGCATGTCATGAGAGCAAAATATACAAATGTAGAAAGAAAGGGATCATTAGAACCAAAGGGAAAAGTGAATATTGTTATAATATGCACAACAAATTGTAACAGTTGTGAAAACAAACAGCAGTGCAAATGTGGAAATCGAAAGAGTAGGGGTGAATTTTTGAGAGGAGAGTGACTCTCATGTGCACAATGTACAGCAGTTGAAATGTACACAACTGAGTTCAAACGTAAAAGTGAGTTGCAGGGTAAATGTTTCAAATAAACATTTATCAACAGATCACATCAAACAGCACCCGTGCAAGTGTGCATAAAACACACTGACACGTGAAAGGCACTACAAATGTGCAAAGTAAACCAGCAGTGCCCCTCTGGCTGAAATACACCCCTGCCAATCTGGCGCCATTAATGACCTCTTTAACTGCTCACTCACAGTGTAAAGGACTCGTGAACAACCCCCCTCAAATAAACCTAATAACCCTGGAGAGAAACTGGAAGAACACCCGCAAGCCGAATGATAACAAGCATTTGACAAGCGCAAAATGTAATGAAGCGCGCACTTAGGACTCGGCCCCCCGAGTGCCCAGGCATGCCCCCCCCCCCCTTGTTTGGTGATCGTGAGTAACCGGACGGCAACACGAAGAACTTCCGGGTCGACGTCGTGACGCCACTTCCGGCCGGAGTCAGCACCCCGAGGGGGGGAGGGGGCGAGGGCCTATTTAGGGCAACTTGCCCGTGTCCTCGCCCTCTCTTATCTTGCTGCCCCGGCCCGAGTTGTAGGGGTCTCCTTTTAATCTCCCACCCATCCGTCCCTAAAGATAGAGATTGGGGAGGGGTTGGATATGGAATAGTGTGTGGCGGTAAAGAGGCCACATAAACTGCCTTTACATTGATAAGGGGAGTCCTCCGGCATACCCCGTAGGCCAGCACTGAGGTGGAGAGACAGTAAGCTCACCCCAGAGAGAATGGGACACCGGCTGGGGGCAAGGGCGCCAGTTTAAAAATAGTGCATGGGGCTTCCGCCCCTGGGTATTCCCTACGAGCCCCGATGAGCAGCCTGGTGGTGGAGGGGTGGGCCCCTCAGGTGGCGGACCTAGACCAGATGACTGGGGCTCACCCCTCAAGCACGCAGGTGGGTTGCGCCTTGCGTGGTTCTCAGTTGGTTGGGCGAAGCGAGCCAGAAGGCCCCTTAGTGCTGGACCAATAGACAACGTTTTCTGGTGAATAAATTGAGTTCTGCCCAACAATCGGATGGAGCATGAAGCTAGGGGCAACTTGAATATAAATATTGTTTAAACGATTGAATTTGATAAATCCATATCATATCAAATTGTACGATTTATATACTGTCATGTTTGTGTGATTTGTAATAAACATGGCCTTTTAACCCACAGCTCTGGTCGTCAAGCATGGATTTGTGGGTTGGTTGGGGGCTGGGCTGGGAGCCATTCTGGGGGGTACGAGTCCTATGAAATGCAAGAGGTCTCACATTTGCGAGAGTTTGAGCTATTGTAAATGACAATGCCTTTTATTTATGTGTTTTGAAAACCTGCAAGCGGTGCGTAAACACGCACTTTGTGCTTACAGTCCTTGCTTCCCAGAAGCAAGGTTGGATGTAAAAGAGGCGCAGTTACTGCCTTGCTTCTGGGAAGCAAGGTCTGTAAGCACAAAGTGTGTGTTTATGCACCGCTTGCAGGTTTTCAAAACACATAAATAAAAGACATTGTCATTTACAATGCCAATAGCTCAAACTCTCGCAAATATGAGATCTATTGCATTGCAAATGCTTGTTTATGGAATCATTCTCCGGCGTGTGTTGTAGCCTCATTCTCCAGGACTCTAACCCATAGCTGCTAAGGTTTCAGAATGCTTATGTGTGACAGTTCCTTGGTTTCAGTGACCTTATGAGTGACACTCAACGGCCAAATGCGTGACACTTGCAGTGACGCTGGTGTTTTCGGGGGGCTGCAGGATGCATTGGGTATCTTGTCGGCTGCGTGCCCTTCGGCTCGCCCTCTCTCACCTTGGAATCATTTTCATCCTTCCGTATGTTGAATGCCTCCCATGGACTTTGGTGGCGTCACTGTTCTTGAAAACGTTCCCCTGTCTCCAAAACGTCTTCTGTACACTGACTTTATCCATCATAGCTGCCAAGTTGTTAATTTACAGAAGTGTGACATTTCTATGTTTTGGTGTACTTAAGTGTGACATTTCAGTTCCTCATATATTTCATTGCCAGAAAACAAAGGGCCTCCGCTCATAGCATTAGATACATATTAGAAATGAGCCTTTCTGGTCATGTAATTTCAAGAAACGGTCTTAACATCCCATAATGTAACCTACTCTCTGTGAAAAAAATCAAATCTGGCAGAAGATGTATGTTAGACAAGCCAAGTGGCTGGTTAACAGATGTGGCATGAGTTTGCCACTCTCTCAGACCTCATCCTCTCAGTTACCTCGCCCACCTCCCCCTCACACAGAAAAGCACGTGCTAATGCTACAAAAAAGTTAGCGACTTGTAAATATCAATTTATTGTCAGCGAGGCCACTGTAATGTGGTACTTTAGGACTATTGGGCAGAATCGAGAGTGTAAGTTGAAATTGGCAGATTGCATTACGTCATTCTCTGCACACTCACGTGTGCGAGATTCAATTGCCAATAAAATATTGTGGCCACTTTCGAAAATAATCTATTTATTTTCTTGACTGCCACTGAAAGGAGGAGCAGTCCCATCCCGACTGTTATCGACGACAGCCAAGCATTGGTCGAAGTATAAACCGAAGAAATGGAACCGCATCTCTCCAAATCTTGCTCAATGTGTTACCATTAGGAGAATATCCCCTGAAACAGGCACTCCTGTTTTAAGAATAAGGAGCACATATAGGCATGGACATCTGATGTGAGTTACTGAACGCCCAGCTCTTCCGGACTCCAGCGGTGTGACATGGTCAGTCACTGTTTAAACTTGGTGCCAAAGAATCTGCTTTGTTCAGCCAATGACACGCGTATGGTTTCTAAGTGACCCATGTTGCGCGTGACACTGCGTAGTTCTCACTTTTTCTGGACACAGTTTTTCTTTCCCGTGAAAGGCGAGCTGCCGAGACCCCACATGCAAGGGAATGGTCCAGGGTGACAAGACGGAGGTTTCCACGGGTGTGACGCCCGGCTTTGGGGAACATGCAAACACGTTTGAGAGAGAAAGGCAGCAGCGGTAATGACGACACTTGAAGCGGCAGGACATTGGGCCCATCACCCCCTGCTCGTCCCCGTCGCCTCCGTCCAGCACACACAGTCCAAGGAGAGGTCGGTATTTGTAAACAGTAACGTTAATGACGCGTTCAAGCAATGGCGCTGTGCGGCTGATGAGCCCCGGTCGTGCAGTCCTGCATTCCCGGTCGTGCAGTCCTGCATTCCCGGTCGTGCAGTCCTGCATTCCCGGTCGTGCAGTCCTGCATTCCCGGTCGTGCAGTCCTGCATTCCCGGCCGTGCAGTCCTGCATTCTCGGCCGTGCAGTCCTGCATTCCCGGCCGTGCAGTCCTGCATTCCCAGCCGTGCAGTCCTGCATTCCCGGCCGTGCAGTCCTGCATTCCCGGCCGTGCAGTCCTGCATTCCCGGTCGTGCAGTCCTGCATTCCCGGCAGGCCGTGATGCAAGTCTTTTGTACACAAGAGAAGGTTTCTTTCTTTCTTTGCCCCCTGCGTTCACGCTCTCGCTGTCTACAAATGGCGTCTCTTCGTCACAGACTGGCAAGGCGTGCTGGGGGGTGCTAAAAGCAGGGGGTCAATACCTCTGATCCCCTTTTCTCAGCACGCACGTCCTATAACGGATATTTAACGTTCTGTTGCCCCCTCCCGCTTACGACTGCACCATGGTAGCACCTTTTACCTTGCAGGGAGAGAGCCAATCACAGGTCATGGAAGACGGCCTCCAGTGGGGGTCTAAGAGGGTCGCCCTTACAGCCCGCCTCTCCCACCTGCAAGAGTCAGGCTCCGTGGCTCTAACAGCAGGCACTGTCTTTGGCTTACCTGATGGGGTCTGGGGCGTTGAAGGAGTCTGCCCTCATTGGTTCTCCATCACAGGTGAGTAGCAGGCCGTGCTACCGCCCAGCACGCGCGTGCCACTGCCACAGGCCTGGTAATGATTGTGCTCGGGAGGGGAGGGCGACAACCTGAAAGCAGCATCAATGAGTCACGGATCCTGACCTGTCAGCAAGGTACCCCCCCAACCCCGGCCCTCAACCCTGTCCTTAAGTTAGGGTGACCAGATTTTGAGAAGCAAAAACCAGGACAGGCCACACATGAAAGTAGGACTACAGCCTTTAGTCTTGCTTCTATATCTGGCCTGTCCCGTTTTTTGCGAAGCCTTGTAAATATGTGCTCATACATAGATATACAATGGTCCTGGACCATAAATCAAGGTAGGCAGTAGTTCCTAACTTAGTGATATCATTCACATATTCTGAGCTACATGTAATCTATTTTAGTAGCTCTTAGTATCCAATACAATATTGCTCATAGGGTCAACCATGCAACAACCCAATATCAGAAGTTAATAAAGCATTTTATTCTTTTTGAACTTTTTAAATTTCCATTAGCAATTTTGTCAAGGTTGCTCCAAGGGGAATGTGCAAATAGTAAGGGTGCTTAAGTAGAGAAGAGTGAAAAGAAAAGAGGAAATTATTTCAGAGGTTGTGACATAAGAAAACTTAAACAAGTTAAGCAATGAACTGGTTGTCATTCACCAATCAAGTGCATAGACCTGGTCACGTGTATCAGTTTATGCGATAAATAAATCAGGCAATTATACATTCATTAGAAGCCAATTCTAATAAGGCACGTGGGTAGGTAAACGTATCCCAGGTTCATATATATGGGGCGTCGACGTTTCGATCCGTCTTAGTGGCCTAATGTGGAAGTTTGAACCTTGGCCGTGCGGATCTTCATCAGGACTGGGGAACAACCTGGAAGAGTTGGGCCTGGTAGATTGCCCGCTGCGATGCATGAAGCGAGTTCCTTTTTATGGAAATTCAGTGGTGTACATCATATGGCTGGCCTCCGTTTGTGGGGTGCCACACAGTAGTACTGGTGGGGGCTCAATTGAGTGGTGCCACCCACTTGCGTTCCGAGTCTTTTGCCACAGTTGGAGTCAATCCAAGTCTTTGGCCGCTAGAATCCGGCATCCATCCGTAACGCGTTGTGTTTGCGTTACGGATGGATGCCGGAAAAGGAACTCGCTTCATGCATCGCAGCGGGCAATCTACCAGGCCCAACTCTTCCAGGTTGTTCCCCAGTCCTGATGAAGATCCGCACGGCCAAGGTTCAAACTTCCACATTAGGCCACTAAGACGGATCGAAACGTCGACGCCCCATATATATGAACCTGGGATACGTTTACCTACCCACGTGCCTTATTAGAATTGGCTTCTAATGAATGTATAATTGCCTGATTTATTTATCGCATAAACTGATACACGTGACCAGGTCTATGCACTTGGATGGTGAATGACAACCAGTCCATTGCTTAACTTGTTTAAGTTTTCTTATGTCACAACCTCTGAAATAATTTCCTCTTTTCTTTTCACTCTTCTCTACTTAAGCACCCTTACTATTTGCACGTTCCCCTTGGAGCAACCTTGACAAAATTGCTAATGGAAATTTAAAAAGTTCAAAAAGAATAAAATGCTTTATTAACTTCTGATATTGGGTTGTTGCATGGTTGACCCTATGAGCAATATTGTATTGGATACTAAGAGCTACTAAAATAGATTACATGTAGCTCAGAATATGTGAATGATATCACTAAGTTAGGAACTACTGCCTACCTTGATTTATGGTCCAGGACCATTGTTTTTCGTACTACATTGCACCCAGGTCCTTGACTTTTTTGGGTTACCCCATTTTTTGTAATGCATACATAGATATACACACATAGGCTTGTAAATGTATGTGTTTGTACACATATATATATACACACGCTAGGTGTGTGTGTCTGCCTGTCTGTCGTAGGACCCCTCCACCCTAAGCTCCCTCTGGCCTCCTCTTTACTCTGTCACTGCGGGGGGCAGCCAGTCGTTCCCCCCCTGTGCTGCCTGACAGAAACAAATCTCTTTCTGAAAACATTTCACTCTTCAAAGGCGCCTGTGAATGGAGCATAAACCTTTACAGAGACCTTTGTCCCAAAAAGCGGGACATTTCCCTAAAATATAGAAAAGTGTCGGGACACCGGGACAGTCCTCTTAAAACCGGGACTGCGGGGGAAATCCGGGGCGTCTGGTCACCCTACCTTAAGTGCTAACTCCTGATGTGCGTTTTATAAGTCTGACTTTGTGGCCATCCATCGACTACTGTCCTCTGTAAGGAAACGGCGTACGCCCTTACCGTGGTGTGAGGCACAACTTACAACTTGTCTCTCGGTTGATAAACTTTGTAGGTGAAACCACGCCTGCTGTGGAAAGTAAAAGATGAATTCCTGGAAGTAGTATTTCAAGAATGGATGTTTATTCCACAAGCAAGATACACGGAAGAAAAACCCACAACCGGTCATCCAGGGCTCCTGATGTAACTGCCTGAAGAGCAGTTACAGGCAGCCACAACGGAAACCCTGGAATCAGCCTACCATTACGAAAGTATACAGAGTGCGGGGGATGCGCTCGGGAAACCAGATTGATGGCACGTGAATAACAAGTCGCTCTTAAAGGGAAAGAGCGACTTGTTACCTTAACACCTGCGTTGGCGTGTATTGTGATTTCACCAAGGGGCCCTGCCCAGCCGCCTCCTGCCACCAAGCACCTTCCATCCCGCAGGTCTACTCATCTAATGAAAAGCAGCAATCTGTTTTTGGGCGCGCTGCGCCGGCCGGCCTCCGGCTGCGTGCGGCACATTGTGAAAGTTGCAAAGTTACATAAAAGGAAACGTCCGCCATGGCTAAAGCTGGCCTCCCACGAGCGCTCTTTAGATTGATTAACCAAGGAGTTCTCCTGAAGGGCTTATGTGAGCATTACAGTAAGGACACGGGTAAATGGTCCAGTCCTTATGGGCGGTAACAAATGGAGACAAGGCGGTACCAAGGAGGGACTAACAAGCCTTATAATGAATTGGAAGCCAGCGTTTACGGATGACAATGACAAACGCCAATTAAAACAGTGGGCGGGGCTTAAAAGCCATACTCCACTACTGCATACCTCGCAGAGAGAGCAGCGCATGCGTGCTGCTGCTAGGCTCGTCCTAAAAAGGGCCCCTCAAGATCATTCCAGAATGTATAATGTCATTGTCAACAAGCATTGGCATTGCCAATAGGTATCGCCTTTGGGACCTTATAAGTGTTTAGTTATCCAGCACAATATCTTTAATGCAACAACAATCAACTGTTGCATGGCTAAACACCTATAAGGTCCCAAAGGCGAGACCTATTGCCTATGCCAATGCTTGTTTTTGCTGTTCGCTCTTGGGTTAGTTCCTAACTTACCCTTTGTGGGTCAAAAATGAGGGTATCGTATGTCTTTCTCGTAATACGGTTTAGGCAAATAGAGAGGAAAGTGGTTATGTAAGACACTTCTTTATTCTGGAATGATCGGTATGACGTAAATTGTGGCAGTAACGATGAGGCTGTTATCTACCTCGTCGGGTAATAAATATGCTCCCAGTTTTAACAATATCAGAGCGTTTGCAACACCCAGATCCAAAGGGTAGCAGAAAGATGGATATACAAGTGTTCATAACAAGTTTGAGGGAAAATAGACAAAGAGGCACTAAAGTAAAGGGAATGATAAGGATCACATCTCTTTCTATGATGAAGTGATATCGTTGCACATTGTTTATGTCAATTAGCCCTCCCAATTATGGGAGTGTTCCGTGCTTTTTAAATGTAAGAGATTGAAACTTGAGTGCTCGACGTTGGTCAGTTCTATACAAAACTGCGTGTCGTGCTCTCACGTCCCTCCAATAATGTACATCTCATGTGCCCCATTCGCATTCACACAGTGCGTCACGCGCCCTAGTCATGTTTCCTTGAGAGTGTCAGGGGAACCAATGACGTTCGGGTGTATGAGTGCTGTGCCCAGGAGTGCTTACCCGACGTGTCTCTGGAACTCTGCTGGTGAATCTACCGTCTTTCTCCGGTGCCCTATGCATCTGCTAGTGCAAGACTGCTTCCCAAGCACTGCCTGCTGCTCATGTGGAGCGTCCAGTTGTCATGGTAATGCACCACCGCTCCCGGGATCCGCACTCACATTCCCGCCTAAAGGTCAGCGAAAAGTGCCCTGGATTCCTTTTGTCTCCATCCCCTCCTGAGGATCCCCACTCACCTCTTACCTGGGTCAACAAAACCAGTATAAAGCGAACATGCACCGAAAAAGAGCTAACCTAGGGCGCAGGGACAACGTCCAAGGTAGTGCTGCTAGGTCCCAAATAAAACAAAACAAGGCCAATTTCCCTTGAAAAGAAACCCACAGCAAGCACGAATCCTACCAAAGGAAGCCCATATGAAAAACTATGGAGTAATACAATTATAACTTGGATATGTATTGAGGCAACCACACAGCATTAAATGCACGTGAAACCAAGTACATTGGTGCCCAAAACAGGTTCTTCTTTACATTAAGTGATTTTGACATTGTCTTCCTAATTTCAAACCTATTTTAGTTTTCTTTTATTTATTTTAATTTTATAATCTATTTTACTTCTAATTATTTAAATCATGCACCTTCTTTTGAAATTCAAGACGGTCAGTTTCTTTAAAAGGAACGCTTATCGTAATAGGAACCACCCCCTTAGGAGTTGATTGCAGCGTACTTCTTTTGCTTTGGTGACTGTCTTCCTGTATTCTCTGCCAATGATCGGCCATGTTCATTCCAAGTATACTTATATTCATGGGTTGGGTGCGCAGCTCCCTTTCGCTGCTATCACTTTCAACGACGACAGTTGTGAGTGGGGCTTTTGAGAAAATACCTTATAGTTTAAGGGTTTAACAACCAGAGAAAATTGCAGCAAGATACGATGAACCTTATTTGCGATAGCAAGCAAAAGAACCCAAGTTTCGCTTTACTATACGTAACATAACTCAACAAAACAAGCACTTTGCATCACGTGATAAAACACTGGAGGTGTTGTCCGCCCTGAGTATCTGTGCCCTCAATCTCACAAAGTTGAGTACGAGCAGTTTGGTTTCTGCAGTGTAGAGTTTAAGTGCTAAGTCGACCCTTATTGTTAGATTAATTCAAATCGTTACAGTGTGCAAAAGTCTACTCCTAGTGTAAAATAGTGCTGTCATTTAAAAAGATTAAAACAGTAGACAAAGTGCAAAAGGAACAATAACTTGGTTTGTATGTTAAGTATGCTAATATCAGAACAAGCGCGCGTTTAAAGAAAAGAGGCAAAAAAGGCGTGCAGGCTGCAGCAGTGGGACGTCAGAGAGGGCGAGAGAGGCGGAGGGGTGCACCCGCGAGTGGTGCGCGCGCGCTTGCGAGCACCAGGCCATCTGTTTTGCATTATCGCGCACGCGTCTGGGCACAATATTTCAAAACCGATGGTGCCTGTGCGGGTAACCGCAAGCAATAGGCCACACATGCACGAGAGTGTGGTGAGCTTTTTGAAGCCCCCTTACAATAAGTCTCGCAGAGCACCTCATGCGCGTTGCTAGGCGAGACCTAAAAAGCTACAAATATAAGTGCTCTCAGTGCATCCTAGAAGCCACCTGCCAGTCAAAGGAAGGAGAGGGGCTTGAAGGGTCTCTAAGGGGAGGGGCTCGAAGGGGACATCTGAGGAAAGGGGGCTTTAAAGACTTCTGCGGAGAGGGGCTTGAGGAACACATCCGAGGAGAGGGGCTTGAGGGACATCTGAGGAGAAGGGCTCGAAGGACATCTGAGGAGATGGGGCTTGAAGGACATATGAGGAGAGAGGGCTTGAAGGGGACATCAGAGGAGAGGGAGCTTGAAGGGGACATCTGAGGAGAGCGGGCTTGAGGGGCATCTGAGAAGAGGGGCTTGAAGGACATCTGAGGAGAGGGGGCTCGAAGGGCATCTGAGGAGAAGGGCTCGAAGGACATCTGAGGAGATGGGGCTTGAAGGACATCTGAGGAGAGAGAGCATGAAGGAGACATCTGAGGAGAGGGGCTTGAAGGACATCTGAGGAGAGGGGGCTCGAAGGACATCTGAGGAGAGGGGGCTCGAAGGGCATCTGAGGAGAAGGGCTCAAAGGACATCTGAGGAGATGGGGCTTGAAGGACATCTGAGGAGAGAGAGCATGAAGGAGACATCTGAGGAGAGGGGCTTGAAGGACATCTGAGGAGAGGGACTGGAAGGACATCTGAGGAGATGGGGCTTGAAGAACATCTGAGGAGAGGGGGCTCGAAGGGCATCTGAGGAGAAGGGCTCGAAGGACATCTGAGGAGATGGGGCTTGAAGGACATCTGAGGAGAGAGAGCATGAAGGAGACATCTGAGGAGAGGGGCTTGAAGGACATCTGAGGAGAGGGGGCTCGAAGGACATCTGAGGAGAGGGGGCTCGAAGGGCATCTGAGGAGAGAGAGCATGAAGGAGACATCTGAGGAGAGGGGCTTGAAGGACATCTGAGGAGAGGGACTGGAAGGACATCTGAGGAGATGGGGCTTGAAGGACATCTGAGGAGAGGGGGCTCGAAGGGCATCTGAGGAGAAAGGCTCGAAGGACATCTGAGGAGATGGGGCTTGAAAGACATCTGAGGAGAGAGAGCATGAAGGAGACATCTGAGGAGAGGGGGCTCGAAGGACATCTGAGGAGAGGGGGCTCGAAGGGCATCTGAGGAGAAGGGCTCAAAGGACATCTGAGGAGATGGGGCTTGAAGGAGACATCTGAGGAGAGGGGCTTGAAGGGCACCTGAGGAGAGGGGCTTGAAGGGCACCTGAGGAAAGGGGGCTCGAAGGGCATCTGAGGAGAAGGGCTCGAAGGACATCTGAGGAGATGGGGCTTGAAGGACATCTGAGGAGAGGGAGCATGAAGAAGACATCTGAGGAGAGGGGCTTGAAGGACATCTGAGGAGAGGAGCTTGAAGGACATCTGAGGAGAGGGACTGGAAGGACATCTGAGGAGAGGGGGCTCGAAGGGCATCTGAGGAGAGGGGGCTCGAAGGGCATCTGAGGAGAAAGGCTCGAAGGACATCTGAGGAGATGGGGCTTGAAAGACATCTGAGGAGAGAGAGCATGAAGGAGACATCTGAGGAGAGGGGGCTCGAAGGACATCTGAGGAGAGGGGGCTCGAAGGGCATCTGAGGAGAAGGGCTCAAAGGACATCTGAGGAGATGGGGCTTGAAGGAGACATCTGAGGAGAGGGGCTTGAAGGGCACCTGAGGAGAGGGGCTTGAAGGGCACCTGAGGAGAGGGGCTCTAAGGGGACATATGTGGAGAGGGGCTCTAAGGGGGACATATGTGGAGAGGGGCTCGAAGGGGACATCTGAGGAAAGGGGATTGAAGGGGACATCGGAGGAGAGGGGGCTTGAAGGGGACATCTGAGGAGAGGGGGCTTGAGGAGCATCTGAGAAGAGGGGCTTGAAGGACATCCGAGGAGAGGGGGCTCGAAGGGCATCTGAGGAGAAGGGCTCGAAGGACATCTGAGGAGATGGGGCTTGAAGGACATCTGAGGAGAGAGAGCATGAAGAAGACATCTGAGGAGAGGGGCTTGAAGGACATCTGAGGAGAGGAGCTTGAAGGGCATCTGAGAGGAGGGGCTCTAAGGGGACATCTGTGGAGAGGGGCTCGAAGGGTACATCTGAGGAAAGGGGCTTGAGGGACATCTGAGGAGAGGTGCCTTGAAGATCACACCTGAGGAGAGAGGTTTGACAGACATCTGAGTGTCATGCCCCGCGGTCCTGACCCAGAGTGACGAGTAGTATATAAGGAGCTTAGACGCGAGTAGATGCTGCTTAGCGTTCTAGCACTTAGCTCTTTTCCGTCCCCTCAGTGATTTGCCTGACTTCCGTTCCTTTGTACTTCCTGTTTCCGGTCCTGACGGCGTTTCGTAGTTCGAGAGCCGTCGGAATCCTGCTGTATTGTTTGGAGTGAATCTGCCGGTTTTCGGCGTAGCGGTAATCTTGAAAGCGCACTCCAGGTGGTTGGTGTTACTTTGCCCGTGAGAGCGCCTGTTACCAAGTAAGGCTTCGAATTCGTGATCGAGCTCGATAGAGTTGTGGGCGTTCTTCTCTATGCGAGCTATTTCCTTGTTTTGAGACCGGCATTTAGGTTCTTTAGTTCCAGCTGATGTTTAAAGCATTTCTGTGTTGTTCATATGCCGGTGTGTCAGCACGCCCTGAGACCCTTGTAAAATACTCGCTCCGTAGACAGAATCTCTCCTATTGAAAGGAGTGAGGTGTTCTTGTTCCAGCGTTTTATTTCCCATTGACGTTTAAGGTGGGGTTGACTAGCGTGGACCATTGCGCTACAGTTAAGAGGCAGCAGATAAAGAGTCCTGGTAAATGCGCTTATTATTTATCTAGGTGGGGTTACATATGAAAGTCCTCCATGCGTCACTAATCCATTGTCATTTTTCTATCGGCCCCTTAGTAGATCTCTAACCTTAGTGGAGTATTTGAAGAAGAACGTTTATTTGATATCTCCCTCATTTCTTTGGAGAGCCAAGGGGTGAGCCCAACCGTTTGATTAATAAGCATCATTTCAAAGCCTATTATGAGTTGTTAACACAGTTTCCTGCCATAGGGATTTCTAGCGTTTTGAAATAACTACAACCAGTAGGGAGTCCATATATATCGAGTGGTGACAATAACTTTGGTAGGCTTTCATAACATATTGTTAATACCCTAATGTCACTTGATTGTGAGACCATTAATATATAATTTGTTTTACAGCCGAGATTTCCTGCCCTTAACCTGAAGTGGTCTACTTGCACAGCCAGCCTTCTTTCCCCGCCTTTCCTTGTTTTGTTTCCCTGTTTTCCCCTATCGTGTCTTCCGCTACTCTAGAATCTGATAGAGTCGGAAGACCGTGGGGGACGACTGAGGATTTTCTCCAGGTTCCTGACGCTCCTGTGGAACATAACTGACGATCTTTACACTGAGAAGAAGGGCTTGAGGAACACCTGAGGAGAGGGGATTGAAGGACATCAGAGCAAAGGGGGCTTGAGGAACACCTGAGGAGAGAGGGCTGGAAGAACACCTGAGGAGAGGGGGCTCGAAGGACATCTGAGGAGAGGGGGCTTGAAGAACACCTGAGGAGAGGGGCTCAGAGGACATCTGAGGAGAGGGGGCTTGAAGGACATCTGAGGAGAGGGGGCTTGAAGGACATCTGAGGAGAGGGGGCTTGAAGGGCATCTGAGGAGAAGGGCTTGAAGAACACCTGAGGAGAGGGGCTTGGAGGACATCTGAGGGAAGGGGCTCGAAGGGGACATCTGAGGAGAGGGTCTCGAAGGGGACATTTGAGGAAAGGGGCTTGAACAATACCAGAGGAGAGGGGATTGAAGGACATCTGAGGAGAGGTGCTCGAAGGGGACATCTGAGGAAAGGGGCTTGAGGGACATCTGAGGAAAGGGGCTTGAAGGACATCTGAGGAGAGGGGGCTTGAGGAACATCTGAGGAGAGGGACTTGAGGAACACCTGAGGAGAGGGGCTCGAAGGGTATCTGAGGAGATGGGCTTGATGGATATCTGAGGAGAGGTAGCTTGAAGGACATCTGAGGAGAGGGGGCTTGAAGGACATCTGAGGAGAGGTAGCTTGAAGGACATCTGAGGAGAGGTAGCTTGAAGGACATCTGAGGAGAGGGGGCTGAAGGGGATATCTGAGGAGAGGGGGCTTGAGGGGCATCTGAGATTAGGGGCTGGAAGAACATATGAGAACAGGGGCTTTAAGGAAATCTGAGGGGAGGGAGCTCGAAGGACATCTGAGAAGAGGGGCTCGAAGGTGACATCTTAGGAGAGAGGCTTGAAGGACATCTGAGGAGAGGGGCTTGAACGACATCTGAGGAGAGGGGCTTAAACAACATCTGAGAAGAGGGGGCTCGAAGGACACCTGAGGAGAGGGGGCTCGAAGGACACCTGAGGAGAGGGGGCTCGAAGGACACCTGAGGAGAGAGGCTCGAATGACATCTGAGGAGAGGGGCTTGAAGGACATATGAGGAAAAGGGGCTTGAGGGGCATCTGGGAAGAGGGGGCTTGAAGGACATCTGAGGACATGGGGCTTGAAAGACATCTGAGGAGAGGGGCTTGAAGGACATCAGGCCATCTGAGGAGAGGGGGCTTGAAGGACATCTGAGGACATGGGGCTTGAAAGACATCTGAGGAGAGGGGCTTGAAGGACATCAGGCCATCTGAGGAGAGGGGCTTGAAGGACATTAGGAGATCGGCCATGACGGTCCACGTCTCTGTTAAAATGACTGTCATTTTAACAGAGACGTGGACTGTGATGACCGCGCATCACTGATTTCTCAGTATCCCGGCAGAACATAGGAAGCACTTCGTGCTCCAGGAACTTGGCTGCCAATATAGAGGTGATCCCATATTAGAGGAAGCACGAATTTGCCTCCCACATGGCCCATTATTGAAGCGGATTCTGAATTGTCCATCCGCACAGTAAGTTAGTGACCAGTTAGAGGAGATACCACGCGGATTCCTCCTTTTTTGAGAAGCTCAACCACCAGACTGTACCCAGTCCTGATGAAGCCCCCATGGTGATGTTGCCTAACCACACTCGTTCTCTGGGGGTCGAAATGTCGACGTGTTATTACTAAGCGCACCAAGCCCAAACAGACATGCTCATGGGGGGATACAAATCACGTGTCTCTTTAGGGATTTCTATTGTGTATTTGGACTCAATAACTAATTCCTTTATGTATGTTTATTGTATTTTGTTGAATGTTTCTCATTGTTCATTGTGTTAGCACTTGTGTTATTTCTGAGGCACATCTATAAATATCACAAGCAGTGTTTACACTCTGTACTCTATTCTTTTTTGATGTATTAGCCCAGAGATACATGACCTTCTAATATATCTATTTTTCATTTTCTTTCAAGTAAACTGTGGTGTTGTTATTTGTAACATGTGTCAGTAGTGTGTTTGTTTACATATCATTAATTGATGGTCCTAAAATCTTTGTGGATAGATTTGACCCATAGAAAGTAATCCCATGCTACATGGCAGAACCTTTGAAACCAGTGTCCAGGGTCAGCCCCTGTGGTCTGCACACACTGTACCAGTGTCTGGCCTCAGCCCCAGGGGTCTGCACACACTGTACCAGTGTCTGGTCTCTGCCCCAGGGGTCTGCGCACACTGTACCAGTGTCTGGTCTCTGCCCCAGGGGTCTGCGCACACTGCACCATGGCATGGAACAGTGACTGAAGCCAGTGTCTGACCTCTGCCCCTGTGGTCTGCACACACTGTACTGGGGCAGTGAGCAGTGACTGAAGCCAGTGTCTGGCCTCTGCCCCAGGGGTCTGCACACACTGTACCGGGGCACAGAGTGGTGACTGAAGCCAGTGTCTGGCCTCTGCCCCAGGGGTCTGCGTACACTGCACCGTGGCATGGAACAGTGACTGAAGCCAGTGTCTGGCCTCTGCCCCTGTGGTCTGCACACACTGTACCGGGGCAGTGAGCAGTGACTGAAGCCAGTCTCTGGCCTCTGCCCCAGGGGTCTGCATACACTGTACCAATGTCTGGCCTCTAACCCAGGGGTCTGCGCACACTGCACCGGGGCCCGGAGCGGTGACTGAAGTCAGTGTCTGGCCTCTGCCCCAGGGGTCTGCACACACTGTTCCAGTGTCTGGCCTCAGCCCCTGTGGTCTGCGCACACTGCACCGGGCACGTAGCGGTGACTGAAGCCCGTGTCCAGCGTCAGCCCCTGTGGTCTGCACACACTGTACCGGGGCAGTGAGCTGTGACTGAAGCCAGTGTCTGGCCTCAGCCCCAGGGGTATGCGCACACTGTACCAGGGGCATGGATCGGTGACAGTAGCCTGTGTCCAGCATCAGCCCCTGTGGTCTGCACACACTGTACCGGGGCAGTGAGCAGTGACTGAAGCCACTGTCTGGCCTCTGCCCCAGGGGTCTGCACACACTGCCCCGGGGCATGGATCGGTGACTGAAGCCCGTGTCCAGCATCAGCCCCTGTGGTCTGCACACACTGTACCAGTGTCTGGCCTCAGCCCCAGGGGTCTGCGCACACTGCACTGGGCACGGAGCGGTGACTGAAGCCAGTGTCTGGCCTCTGTACCAGTGTCTGGCCTCAGCCCCAGGGGTCTGCACACACTGTACCAGTGTCTGGCCTCAGCCCCTGTGGTCTGCACACACTGTACCGGGTCAGTGAGCTGTGACTGAAGCCAGTGTCCAGCGTCAGCCCCTGTGGTCTGCACACACTGTACCAGTGTCTGGCCTCTGCCCCAGGGGTCTGCGCACACCGCACCGGGGCACAGAGCGGTGACTGAAGCCAGTGTCTGGCCTCTGTACCAGGGGTCTGCACACACTGTACCAGTGTCTGGCCTCAGCCCCTGTGGTCTGCGCACACTGCACCGGACACGTAGCGGTGACTGAAGCCCGTGTCCAGCGTCAGCCCCTGCGGTCTGCACGCACTGTACCAGTGTCTGGCCTCAGCCCCTGTGGTCTGCACACACTGTACCGGGGCAGTGAGCTGTGACTGAAGCCAGTGTCCAGCGTCAGCCCCTGTGGTCTGCACACACTGTACCGGGGCAGTGGGCAGTGACTGAAGCCAGTGTCTAGCATCTGCCCCAGGGGTCTGCACACACAGTACCAGTGTCTGGCCTCCGCCCCAGGGGTCTGCGCACACTGCACCGGGGCACGGAGCTGTGACTGAAGCCAGTGTCCAGCGTCAGCCCCTGTGGTCTGCACACACTGTACCGGGGAAGTGGGCAGTGACTGAAGCCAGTGTCTAGCATCTGCCCCAGGGGTCTGCACACACAGTACCAGTGTCTGGCCTCCGCCCCAGGGGTCTGCGCACGCTGCACCGGGGCACGGAGCGGTGACTGAAGCCAGTGTCTGGCCTCTGCCCCAGGGGTCTGCACACACAGTACCAGTGTCTGGCCTCCGCCCCAGGGGTCTGCGCACACTGCACCGGGGCACGGAGCGGTGACTGAAGCCAGTGTCTGGCCTCTGCCCCAGGGGTCTGCACACACTGTACCAGTGTCTGGCCTCTACCCCAGGGGTCTGCGTACACTGCACCGGGGCACGGACCGGTGACTGAAGCCAGTGTCTGGCCTCTGCCCCAGGGGTCTGCACACACTGTACCAGTGTCTGGCCTCTACCCCAGGGGTCTGCGTACACTGCACCGGGGCACGGACCGGTGACTGAAGCCAGTGTCTGGCCTCTGCCCCAGGGGTCTTCGCACACTGCACCGGGGCACGTAGCGGTGACTGAAGCCCGTGTCCAGCGTCAGCCCCTGCGGTCTGCACGCACTGCACCGATGCCATTTAAGCCTCGGTATTTCCAGTTAATTAAAGCTCGCTGTTGGCGGTGTGTACATAATGAACGCAGCAGTTATGTGAAGTGCTGTTTACTTTCATCCCATTAGGGGAGGTGATCAATTATTAAAGGTAGTAATTGGCCATCGGCAGCTTTCGGGCTGCAGTTGTAAAGTGGGCCCTGTAAGAAGGGCTTGAGATCCTTGCACCCCCACCTTTGCCCAGATCTATGAATATCTTTGTCATACAGGAGGCTGAGGGCCCCTTTATCACATTCTGCAATGGGCCCCATCATTCTCTTAGGGCACCTGTGGGACGGACCGAGAGAAGTCCAGGGCCACTGGAACACTCCACATAGGCCCTGGAGCAGCCCACGGCTCAGGTCCGAGGCCACCCGGTTCAAAGCCACCTATTCTGTTTCTGAATGTGTGTGGGGATGGGGTGGAAGCAGGGGCAGTCACCCACGCAGCCTATCCTGTGTCTGTCTCTGCTTCCACCCCATCCCCACACAAATTCAGTCACCCACACACACATTCAGTCACCCACGCACACATTCAGTCACCCACGCAGCCTATCCTGTGTCTGAATGTGAGTGGGGGATGGGGTGGAAGCTGGCACAGCCACCTGCGCAGCCTATCCTGTGTCTGAATGTGTGGGGTATGGGGTGGAAGCAGAGGCAGCCACCCATGCAGCCTATCCTGTCTGAATGTGTGAGGGATGAGTTGGAAGCAAAGACATGCCACCCACACTACCTATCTTGTGTCTGAGTGTTTGTGGGGAATGGGGTGGAAGCAAAGACATACCACCCATGCAGCCAATTCTGTGTCTGGATGTGTGTGGGGGTGGGGTGGAAGCAAAGACATGCCACACACGCTGCCTATCTTGTGTCTGAGTGTTTGTGGGGGATGGGGCGGAAGCAGAGACAGCCACCCACGCTGCCTATTCTGTGTCTGAATGTGTGTGAGGGACAGGGATATATGTATGTCTAGGAATGTTTGAGAGACTGATATGTGTGTGTCTAGGAGTGTGTGAGGGCCAGAGAAAAGTATATGTCTAGGAGTGTGTGAGGAGCCAGAGATAAGCCTATGTCTAGGTGTGTGAGAGGCAGAGATATGTGTGTGTCAAGGAGTGTGTGAGGGGGCCAGTGATAAGTGATTGTCTTGGAGTGTGTGAGGGGCCAGAGATAAGCATACATCTAGGAGTGTGTGAGGGGCCACAGATAAGCACTTGTCTCAGAGTGTGTTAGGGGCCAGAGATAAGTGTACGTCTAAAAATGTCTTAAGGCCAGAGATAAGCGTATGTCTAGGAGTTTGGCACCCAGAGCTAAGCGTAATTCTAGGAGTTAGTAAGGCCCAGAGATGCGTGTATGTCTAGGACTGTGTGAGGGCCAGAGATAAGCATGTGTTTTAGAATGTGTGAGGGGCCAGAGATAAGCATATGTTTAGGAGTTTGTGAGTGCCAGAGATGTGTGTGTGTCTAGGAGTGTGTGAGGGCCAGAGATTAGTGTATGGCTAGGAGTGTGTGAAGGCCAGAGATGTGTGTGTGTCTAGGAGTGTGTGAAGGCCAGAGATGTGTGTGTCTAGAAGTCTGTGAGGGCCAGAGATGTGTGTGTGTCTAGGAGTGTGTGAGGGCCAGAGATGTGTGTGTGTCTAGGAGTGTGTGAGGGCTAGAGATTAGCATATGTCTAGGAGTGTGTGAGGGCCAGAGATTAGTGTATGGCTATGAGTGTGTGAGGGCCAGAGATTAGCATATGTCTAGGAGTGTGCGAGGGCCAGAGAAATGCTCCAGTCGTGTTCAGGTGAGCGCAGGTAAAGGGGACATCAAAATTGGTGATAAATACCCTGGGCTGCATACCTTGTTTGGGAGGGGCAGAGAGATTCGGTTCTGTGACTTATTTGTGCAGTCATGTGTTTGTGAGCAGCCATGTCATGAAAACCCCCTGGAAGCCAAGGTAGCCATGAATATTCATAGCGCAGAACCAGCTATGCACTCACCACCTTGTTCAACACCTCAATTGCCACAGCCACCTTCCCCGAGGAATGGAAACAGACAGAAGTCAACTCCCTACGAAAGAAACCATTGCCAGACCCCAGCAAGCTCAACAAATACCGACCGATCTCCCCGATTCCATTCCCAGCCAAAGTATTAGAAAAAGCCATCAACCAACAACTGTCCTCACATCTGGAACTGAACCTCCTACTGGACTCCTCCCAATCTGGATTCCGCAGCAACCGCAGTAGCAAGACGGCTCTCATTGGAGCAACAAAGAAATGTCTCCATGGGCTACAACGCATCCAGAATGCAGCAGCACGCCTAGTTCTCAACTTATCTAGGAGATCTTCCTCTCTGGAACCCTCAACTCCCTGCACTGGCTGCTTATTAATAAATCATTCTTTTTAGAGCCCTGTGCTTTTGCCATCAGAGTCTGCAGGGCAAAGGCCCCAGTTATCTCAATGACCTTCTTGTCCCCCATAACCAGATGCGTCACCTCAAGTCAACTGGGGCTCATTTGGTTAAAGTCCCTAAAATCCAAAGAGCAAGAATGGGTTCATTTGGTTACTTGGCAGCCAAAAACTGGAATGCATTACCTCCTTTTCTTCGAGCAGAGCCTTCGGAAAATACCTTCCTGAAAAAGATTGAAAACCTGTCTCTTCCGGCTCGGAGGTTTTGTGTTCGTATTGCCCCCGTTTCACTGCTTCTTTCCCCCAGCCTTTTCCGTGGCGGTTCCTCAGCGCGGGGACACCTGTCGGTGTAATCATGCGCTTTATAAATGGTTTTATAATTATCATTATTACTTTTTCTCGGCACAATTCCCACAATGGAAACTGCATGAGACTTACACCTGTCAAGGACAGGGGTAAATACTTTCCCATACTAACACCTAGCAGGGAACACCCACATTACTCGTGGGGGGTGGGGACTGGGGGTGGACGGTGGGTGGCGGAAGAGGAATGGTTTTCCACACAAAAAAATGTTTTGCCCTGTGATGCTTGGGTGCAACACAGTGGGAGGGAGGGGCAGTATCGGCAGAAAGCCAAATCCATTGGGGTGCATGTTCCTAAACCCGAAGAGGGGGGCTCACTGGATGCAAGTCAGACCAATCCCCCACAACTGGTATGTGTTAGAGAGGGGGGGGGGGGGTGAACACATGAACACTCTGCAACAAATGTGTGAAGTATAGGGGCAAAATGTACAAAAACTAATTTCGCAATCACCAAACCCCTACTTGTTATGTACACACCCATTTTCCTATATGGCGCACATTTTCCCATGCACTAGTATCAGGGTTCTATTGTGGGAAGCACCGCTGTGACGTGGCGCACATCCTCCCCATGCACTAGTGTCAGAGCTCCATTGTGGGGTAGCACCGCTGTGACATTGCGCACATCCCCCATGCACTAGTGTCAGAGCCCTATTGTGGGAAGCACTGCCGTGGCGCATGTCCTCCCCATGCACAAGTGTCAGAGCCCCATTGTGGGAAGCACCGCTGTGGCGCACATCCTCCCCGTGCACTGGTATCAGAGCTCCATGGTGGGAAGCGCCGCTGTGGCGTGGCGCACATCCTCCCCGTGCACTGGTATCAGAGCTCCATGGTGGGAAGCGCCGCTGTGGCGTGGCGCACATCCTCCCCGTGCACTGGTATCAGAGCTCCATGGTGGGAAGCGCCGCTGTGGCGTGGCGCACATCCTCCCCGTGCACTGGTATCAGAGCTCCATGGTGGGAAGCGCCGCTGTGGCGTGGTGCACATCCTCCCCATGCACTGGTATCAGAGCTCCATGGTGGGAAGCGCCGCTGTGGCGTGGCGCACATCCTCCCCGTGCACTGGTATCAGAGCTCCATGGTGGGAAGCGCCGCTGTGGCGTGGCGCACATCCTCCCCGTGCACTGGTATCAGAGCTCCATTGTGGGGTAGCACCGCTGTGACATTGCGCACATCCCCCATGCACTAGTGTCAGAGCCCTATTGTGGGAAGCACCGCTGTGGCGCACATCCTCCCCGTGCACTGGTATCAGAGCTCCATGGTGGGAAGCGCCGCTGTGGCGTGGTGCACATCCTCCCCTTGCACTAGTGTCAGAGCTCCAGTGCCGGGAAGCACAGCTCTGGCGTGGCGCACATCCTCCCCGTGCACTGGTATCAGAGTTCTATTGTGGGGAGCACCGCTGTGGCGTAGCGCACATCCTCCCCATGCACTAGTGTCTGAGCTCCATTCTGGGGGAGCACCACTGTGACATTGCGCACATCCTCCATGCACTAGTGTCAGAGCCCCATTGTGGGAAGCACCACTGTGGCGTGGCGCACATCCTCCCCGGGCACTGGTATCTGAGCTCCATTGTGGGAAGCACCGCTGTGGCGTGGTGCACATCCTCCCCATGCACTAGTATCAGAGCTCCAGTGCCGGAAAGCACAGCTCTGGCGTGGTGCACATCCTCCCTGCGCACTGGTATCAGAGTTCTATTGTGGGGAGCACTGCCGTGGTGTGGTGCACATCCTCCCGGTGCACTAGTGTCTGAGCTCCATTGTGGGGGAGCATCACTGTGGCGTGGCACACATCCTCCCCGGGCACTAGTGTTGGAGCAAGACTATTATTGTTCCCTTCCAGGAGTCAGAAATGGGTTCACCTGCCGCGATGGAACTACAAATGCGGTTTAAATATGGTGCCCAGATTTCAGGTAGAGCTTTAAACAAGTCCACAGGAATTCCATCTGGACCAGGAGCCACACCAGCTTTAAATTCATGGACAACCTGTTGAGTTTCTCTCAATGTGAATACGATAGCTTCGTTTGCGAGTCCTAGCCAGGACCCGCATGGATCTCGGGCCATGTCTGGTTGATCTTTAGGCAAGGGCTCTTGGGTGGGCGAGTCCCACTCAGAGTAGGTTCATTTACCCTTGGTATAAAGGGATTTGAAATGAACCACCCAATCTGTAGGCATAATGTTGATTTCAGGTCTAATTTTACTTGATTTGCTTACATAGCTCAGTATGTGCCAAAAGGTGGCCTGGTTTTGTGTTCATATGGATTCAAGTACATCCTGTGCATTTCGGGTCAGAATCCAGTCGACTTGTGCACATAAAAAACATCCAATACTAATAGCTCATGAAAAATGTTTAAAATGAAGTCAACTCACACTTAGAATCCGGTAGTATCCGAAGATATAAAACTTGCATATATTAATCATAGTACTAATTCGTACCATTTCCTCGCTGCTAAGATGGTAGCAATAAAATGTAATACGGCACATCTCATTTCATGTCTCGAGGCGCTGCAGATATATCTTGCCTTGCCTCTAGCATCTAAGAGTGGATGCCGGAACGAGTGAGACTAGAAAACGCTTCTGTGCATTGACGCAAATGAATTTCTTAATAATAGTACTTTCTAATTAGTACTTACTATCAGTTCTTACTAATAGTACCTATGAATTAGTACATCCTATCAGTTCTTACTAATAGTACTTACAAATGAGTTCTTACAATCAGTACTTACTAATTAGTACTTACTATCAGATCTTACTAATAGTACTTACTAATTAGTACATCCTATCAGTTCTTACTAATAGTACTTACCAATTAGTACATCCTATCAGATCTTACTAATAGTACTTACTAATTAGTACGTACTATCAGTTCTTACCAATAGTACTAACTAATTAGTACTATCAGTTCTTACTAAAAGTACTTACTAATTAGTGCTTACAATCAGTACTTACTAATAGTACTTACTAATTAGTACTTACTATCAATTCTTACTAATAGTACTTACTAATTCGTTCTTACAATCAGTTCTTACTAATAGTACTTACTAATTAGTACTTGCTATCAATTCTTACTAATAGTACTTACTAATTTGTTCTTACAATCAGTTCTTACTAATAATACTTACTAATTAGTACTTACTATCAGTTCTAACTAATAGTACTTACAATCAGATCTCACTATCAGTGCTGACTAATAGTACTTACTATCAGATCTTACTTACAGTACTTACTAATTAGTACTTACTATCAGTTCTTACTAATAGTACTTACTAATTAGTACTCACTATCAAATCTCACTATCAGTTCTTACTAATAGTACTTACTATCAAATATTACTAATTGTACTTACTAATTAGTACGTACTATCAGTTCTTACTAATAGTATTTACTAATTCATCCTTACAATCAGTACTTACTAATAGTACTTACTAATTAGTACTTACTATCAATTCTTACTAATAGTACTTACTAATTCGATCTTACAATCAGTTCTTACAAATAGTACTTACTAATTAGTACTTACTATCAGATCTCACTATCAGTTCTTACTAATAGTACTTACTATCAAATATTACTAATTGTACTTACTAATTAGTACGTACAATCAATTCTTACTAATAGTACTTACTAATTCGTTCTTACAATCATTCTTACTAATAATACTTACTAATTAGTACTTACTATCAGTTCTAACTAATAGTACTTACTAATTAGTTCTTACAATCAGTATATACTAATAGTACTTACTAATTAGTTCTTACGATCAGTACATACTAATAGTACTTACTAATTAGTTCTTACGATCAGTACATACTAATAGTACTTACTAATTAGTTCTTACAATCTATACTTACTAATAGTACTTACTAATTAGTACGTACTATCAGTTCTTACTAATAGTACTAATTTGTTCTTACAATCTGTACTTACTAAATAGTACTTACTAATTAGTATGTACTATCAGTTCTTACCAATAGTACTAATTAGTACTTACTATCAGTTCTGACGAATAGTACTTATTAATTATTTCTTACAATCAGTACTTACAAATAGTACTTACTAATTAGTACTTACTATTAATTCTTACTAATTAGTACTTACTATCAGTTCTTACTAATAGTACTTACTAATTAGTTCTTACAATCAGTACATACTAATAGTACTTACTAATTAGTTCTTACTATCAGTTCTTACTAATAGTACTTACTAATTAGTACTTACTATCAGTTCTTACTAAAAGTACTAACTAATTAGTACTTACTATCAGTACTTACTAATAGTACTTACAAATGAGTTCTTACAATCAGTACTTACTAATAGTACTTACTAATTAGTACTCACTATCAGTACTTACTAATAGTAGTTACTAATTGGTACTTACTATCAGTTCTTACTAACAGTACGTAGCAGAGACAATTTGTCGCAGACGCGTTTCGGCCAGCTTCGGATCCAGCCTCCCTGACGCTGCTGGAAAGCGCAAGGTGCTAAAACGAGGCCGAGTCAGGTGAAGTTGTGTTGTGAGTTACTTAAGGTAGCAGGTAGGGTTCTGTACTACAGGAGGTTACAAGGGGGGCTGTACGAGGCTACGCTCAGCATATATTGGGATTGTTCTGCCCTCTCCTTGAAACAGCGGTTTTGGAACAAACTGACTTTTAATCCTTAATTTGCTATTTTCATCTATCTGCTCAGGATGAAAAATATTCTAGGACATAAAAATTTAACACAGACTGTTTAATAGAAGAGAGACAAGGGATTTTTAGTGAATTACTAATTTCAAGGAAGTCTTTTAGTCAAAGTCTTGAAAATGTCTTCTCTGGCACAAACCAAATAAGGCAACCAAGAGTTTTCCTTCCTTTGAATGGCTGCTGTGATCTAATGTAACCCCTTCGCAGGAGAGCCTTCCTATCCCTAAGAGGTGAGGGCACAAACATAGCGCGTGCATTATGTCTTCCCGATGGGGGCCACAGCGCCAGCACGTTTCCAGGGCGCAGTCTCTTTTTGCTTCTACTCTCTCACCACCCCTACATCTCCTCTCTCTCACCATCCTACACCTTCACTCCCGCACCACCCCCACACCTGCTCTCCCTCACTACCCCTAACTCTGTTCTCCCGCTACCCCTGCGTCTGACCTCTCCCCACTCCTACCACTATTCTCCCTCACCACCCTACTTTTTCTCTTCCTCAACCCTACTTCTGCCCTCCTTCACCACCCCTCTACGCCTACCTCTGCTCTCCCTCCCTACCCATAGATATATACTCCCTCACCATCCCTACTTGTGCTGGGCTCGAGGGCCGCAGAGCAGAGACCATGAAGTGAAACAGGGTGACTCTTTGCGCCTTTCTGCACCAACTTGAGCAGGCCACCCTCTGACCCCGCCCTCAGTGGAGTGATGGGAAGAGAGGGGAGGCCACCCTCTGACCCCCTCCCTCAGCGGTGTGATGGAAAGTGAGGGCAGGCCACCCTCTGACCCCTCCCTCAGAGTTGTGATGGGACGTGAGGACAGATCTCTCTGGGACAAAAGAACAGGGCACCCTCTGAACACTCCCTCAGTGGCATGATGGGAAGTGAGGGCCGGCCACCCTTTGACCCCTCCTTCAGCAGTGTGATGGGAAGTGAGGGAGGCTACCCTCTGAAACCTCCCTCAGCGGTGTGATGGAAAGTGAGGGCAGGCCACCCTCTGACCCCTCCCTCAGCGGTGTACTGGGAAGTGAGGGCAGGTCACCCTCTGACCCCTCCCTCAGCGGTGTGATGGGAAGTGAGGGCCGGCCACCCTTTGACCCCTCCTTCAGCAGTGTGATGGGAAGTGAGGGAGGCTACCCTCTGAAACCTCCCTCAGCGGTGTGATGGAAAGTGAGGGCAGGCCACCCTCTGACCCCTCCCTCAGCGGTGTAATGGGAAGTGAGGGCAGGTCACCCTCTGACCCCTCCCTCAGCGGTGTGATGGAAAGTGAGGGAAGGCCGCTCTCTGACCCTTCCCTCAGCGGTGTGATGGAAAGTGAGGGCAGGCCACCCTCTGACCCCTCCCTCAGCGGTGTAATGGGAAGTGAGGGCAGGTCACCCTCTGACCCCTCCCTCAGCGGTGTGATGGAAAGTGAGGGCAGGCCACCCTCTGACCCCTCCCTCAGCGGTGTGATGGAAATTGAGGGCAGGCCACTCTCTGACCCCGCCCTCAGTGGAGTGATGGGAAGTGAGGGTAGATCCCTCTGGGACAGAAGAGCAGGGCACCCTCTGACCCCTCCCTCAGCGGTGTGATGGGAAGTGAGGGCTGGCCACCCTCTGACCCCTCCCTCAGCGGTGTGATGGGAAGTGAGGGCAGGCCACTCTCTGACCCCGCCCTCAGTGGTGTGATTTTGAAGATGAGGGCAGGCCACCCTCTGACCCCTCCCTCAGCGGTGTGATGGGAAGTGAGGGCAGGCCACCCTCTGACCCCTCCCTCAGAGTTGTGATGGGACGTGAGGACAGATCTCTCTGGGACAAAAGAACAGGGCACCCTCTGAACACTCCCTCAGTGGCATGATGGGAAGTGAGGGCTGGCCACCCTCTGACCCCTCCCTCAGCGGTGTGATAGGAAGTGAGGGCAGGCCGCCCTTTGACCCCCTCCTTCAGCAGTGTGATGGGAAGTGAGGGAGGCCACCCTCTGAACCCTCCCTCAGCGGTGTGATGGGAACTGATGGCAGATCCCTCTGGGACAAAAGAGCAGGGCACCCTCTGACCCCTCCCTCAGTGGCATGATGGGAAGTGAGGGGAGGCCACGTTCTGACCCCCTCCCTCAGCGGTGTGATGGAAAGTGAGGGAAGGCCGCTCTCTGACCCCTCCCTCAGCGGTGTAATGAGAAGTGAGGACAGGTCACCCTCTGATCCCTTCCTCAGCGGTGTGATGGAAGATGAGGGCAGGCCACCCTCTGACCCCTCCCTCAGCAGTGTGATGGAAAGTGAGGGCAGGCCACCCTCTGACACCTCCCTCAGCGGTGTGATGGAAAGTGAGGGCAGGCCACTCTCTGACCCCGCCCTCAGTGGTGTGATGGGAAGTGAGGGCAGATCCCTCTGGGACAGAAGAGCAGGGCACCCTCTGAACCCTCCCTCAGTGGCATGATGGGAAGTGAGGGCCTGGTCACCCTCTGACCCCTCCCTCAGCAGTGTGATGGGAAGTGAGGGAGGCCACCCTCTGACCCCTCCCTCAGCGGTGTGATAGGAAATGAGGGAAGGCAACCCTCTGACCCCGTTGCACAAGAGCCATAAGACCCCGTTGCACAAGAGCCAAGAGACCCCGTTGAACAAGAGCCAAGAGACCCCGCTGCACAAGAGCCATAAGTCCCTGTTGCACAAGAGTCAAGAGACCCCATTGCACAAGAGCCAAGAGGCACTGTTGCACAAGAGCCATAAGACCCCGTTGCACAAGAGCCATAAGACCCCCGTTGCACAAGAGCCAAGAGACCCCGTTGCACAAGAGCCAAGAGACCCCGTTGCACAAGAGCCACGAGACCCCGTTGCACAAGAGCCATAAGACCCCGTTGCACAAGAGCCAAGAGACCCCGTTGCACAAGAGCCGTAAGATCCCGTTGCACTAGAGCCAAGAGACCCGGTTGCACAAGAGCCAAGAGACCCCGTTGCACAAGAGCCAAGAGACCCTGTTGCACAAGAGCCAAGAGACCCCGTTGCACAAGAGACATAAGACCCCGTTGCACAAGAGACATAAGATCCCATTGCACAAAAGCCAAGAGACCCCGTTGCACAAGAGACATAAGACCCCGTTGCACAAGAGCCAAGAGACCCCGTTGCACAAGAGACATACGACCCCGTTGCACAAGAGCCAAGAGACCCCGTTGCATAAGAGCCATAACACCCCATTGCACAAGAGCCAAGAGACCCCTGTTGCACAAGAGCCAAGAGACCCCCATTGCACAAGAGCCAAGAGACCCCGTTGCACAAGAGCCATAAGACCCCGTTGCACAAGAGCCATAAGACCCCGTTGAACAAGAGCCAAGAGACCCCGCTGCACAAGAGCCATAAGTCCCTGTTGCACAAGAGTCAAGAGACCCCATTGCACAAGAGCCAAGAGGCACTGTTGCACAAGAGCCATAAGACCCCGTTGCACAAGAGCCATAAGACCCCGTTGCACAAGAGCCAAGAGACCCCGTTGCACAAGAGCCATAAGACCCCGTTGCACAAGAGCCATAGGACCCCGTTGCACAAGAGCAAAGAGACCCCATTGCACAAGAGCCATAGGACCCTGTTGCACAGTAGCCATAAGACCCTGTTACACATGAGCCATAAGATCTCGTTGCACAAGAGCCATAAGACTCCGTTGCCCAAGAGGCATAAGACCCCTGTTGCACAAGAGCCATAAGACCCCGTTGCACAAGAGCCATAAAACCCCGTTGCACAGTAGACATAAGACCCCGTTGCACAAGAGCCATAGGACCCCGTTGCACAAGAGCCATAAGACAAGAGCCATAAGATGCCGTTGCACAAGAGACCCTGTTGCACAACAGCCATAAGATCCCGTTGCACAAGAGCCAAGAGACCCTGTTGCACAAGAGCCAAGAGGCCCCGTTGCACAAGAGCCAAGAGGCCCCGTTGCACAAGAGCCAAGAGGCCCCGTTGCACAAGAGCCAAGAGGCCCCGTTGCACAAGAGCCATAAGACCCCGTTGCACAAGAGCCAAGAGACCCCGTTGCACAAGAGCCAAGAGACCCCGTTGCACAAGAGCCAAGAGACCCTGTTGCACACGAGCCAAGAGACCCCGTTGCACAAGAGCCATAAGACCCCGTTACACAAGAGCCGGGGGCGCCAGGTCTAACGGAGAGTTGACTTTTGCTGCCAAGAAACATAACCCTTCTCCTGAGATGCTCTTAATCATACAGACCCTTCTGAATAAGGCTCCAGAGTCCTAGACGGCGGAGAGAGGCCATTATTCTTGGCGGAGTCAGGGAAGGAGGCATAAAGAGCTGACATTGTCTGGAGTGTTTGTTTTGTTGTGCTGTATGTATTATTGCTATGTATCTCATTGCAGCTCCTGGACTATGCGCTCTAATGGCCGATGCCGCGTCCAATGACGTCAAAGCTCGGACTATTCTAGATGTCTCACGAGGAGCATTGTTCGCCTCTTCTTTTGGGGGGGCTCGGGTCCGAGGCAGCCTTCGCTGCTTATGCGCTTCCTGGAGCAGAAGCTGGTGGTCTCTGTCTCGAGCCCCATCGCTCGTTCACCAGTGACGTTTCGGGCACCCACAAGCCTCTTTGGTCGACACCGGTCCTCCGAGGACCCCACCACAGAGGGTCTGCGCCGAGCCCGAGGGGCCACGCAGTCTAACGCGTCCTCGATCCAGGCCCAATAAACATCACACGGCAGCACCAAGACAACTCAGCAATACACAAGGCGACAGCGACACAAGAATATATCAATAACACAACAAAGGATCACGCACCAAAAACGGTAACACACAATCACAACACAACCCCTCTGTACTAGACATCATACCAATGCAGCACAACAGCACAATAACAAACCAACATAAACAGCACAGCAATGCAACAGTGCTGTGTCAGGCTGTGTTTTTGTACTTTGTAGTATTGTTATTAGAGTTTGTTCTTTTGTGTTCTTATCTAAGTGGTGTGTTTATTTTGTATTTTTGTTTTGTTGTGCTGAATGTATTATTCTTATGTTTCACTGTTGTCTTGTTCAAAAGTCTGTTTTGTGTGGCTGTGGGTGTTGTAATGGTGTGTGTGTTGTGCTGTTTTTCTGATACTGTTTATATTGTGTTGCTTCCAAGTCTGTGGTGTTGCATTGTGACGTGCTGTGTAGTTTGGTGCTGTTGTGCTTTTATGTTGCATTACAGCACTGTTTTGTTATCGTGCGCTGTGTTTTTTAAATTTATTTCTTGTATCGTGGCTATGTGTTACATTCTGTTGTGCTGTCGACTGTTAATCTTTGTGTTGTCATTTGGATTTGTTGTGTAACGTTATTGTGTTCTGTATTTCATTTACAAACTTCCACAGATGCTGCTCTGTTTGGCACCATAAACAGCACATTCCTTCAGAATACCAGGGAAAGCAGCCATCTTCCCGCAGGTAAGACGTCCCTCCGCTGCCCCAGCCCCACAGACACTCAGGACACCCATCAGCCCGGAGACCAGGCCTTCGTGGGCCCGTCCGGCGCTCACTCCGTGTGCCCGCCCTCGGGGTGCCCAAGGTAAGAGGTGGTGCTGGGCAGCTGGCTGGCAGGAAGGCAGTGGCATCCCATCTCCCCCTCTCTCCCCCTCCACAGGGCGCCCGCAGTTCCTGCATCCTGCGGAGGCCACAGGATATCAACATGAATTAACAAACACGGACATCTGGTCGGCTCATCTGAGCAGACACAGGAAAGAGGAAACGGGTCAGAAACCGAGATTAGAAACGAGCAGGGTTCAAAGGAGGGAGGAAGTGGGGCGCCCCCTGCAGAGTCTTCGAAGAAACTGCAAGCAGGGAGCCGACTGCCGCGTGAAGCAAGCAGTGCAGACCACAGAGCAGTGTAAGTATGGAGCACTGCAAACCAAACTGTGGTGCAAACTAAAGAACAGTGCACACTAACGAGCACTGCAGAACACTGCACACAAAGGAGCACTGCAAACCAAAGGCACTGCAAATTACAGAACACCGCAAGCACTGCAGAACATTGGAAACCAAACTGAGGTGCAAACCAAAGAACCCTACAGAGTAAAGAACAGTGCAAACTAACGAGCACTGCAGAACACTGCAAATTAAAGAACACTGCAAGCCAAAATGTATCCCAAACGAAAGACACTGCAAACTAAAGAACGCTACAGAGTAAAGAACAGTGCAAACTAATGAGCACTGCAGAACACTGCAAATTAAAGAACACTGCAAGCACTGCAGAACACTGCAAGCCAAAATGTATCCCAAACGAAAGACACTGCCAACTAAAGAACGCTACAGAGTAAAGAACAGTGCAAACTAACGTGCACTGCAGAACACTGCAAATCAAAGAACACTGCAAGCACTTCAGAACACTGCAAGCCAAAATGTCTTCTAAAGGAAAGACACTGTAAACTAAAGAACGCTACAGAGTAAAGAACAGTGCAAACTAACGAGCACTGCAGAACACTGCAAATTAAAGAACACTGCAAGCACTGCAAGCCAAAATGTATCCCAAATGAAAGATACTGCCAACTAAAGAACGCTACAGAGTAAAGAACAGTGCAAACTAACGAGCACTGCAGAACACTACAAACCAAACTGTATTGCAAACTAAAGAACGCTACAGAGTAAAGAACAGTGCAAACTAACGTGCACTGCAGAACACTGCAAATCAAAGAACACTGCAAGTACTGCAGAACACTACAAGCCAAAATGTCTTCTAAAGGAAAGACACTGCAAACTAAAGAACGCTACAGAGTAAAGAACAGTGCAAACTAACGAGCACTGCAGAACACTGCAAACCAAACTGTAGTGCAAACCAAAGAACCCTGCAAGTAAAGAACAGTGCAAACTAACGAGCACTGCAGAACACTGCAAATTAAAGAACACTGCAAGCACTACAGAACACTGCAAGCCAAAATGTATTCCAAACGGAAGACACTGCCAACTAAAGAATGCTACAGAGTCAAGAACAGTGCAAACTAACGAGCACTGCAGAACACTGCAAATTAGAGAACACTGCAAGCACTGCAGAGCACTTCAAGCCAAAATGTATTCCAAACGAAAGACACTGCAAACTAAAGAATGCTACAGAGTAAAGAACAGTGCAAACTAACGTGCACTGCAGAACATTGCAAATCAAAGAACACTGCAAGCACTTCCGAACACTGCAAGCCAAAATGTATTCTTAACGAAAGACACTGCAAACTAAAGAACGCTACAGAGTAAAGAACAGTGCAAACTAACGAGCACTGCAAATTAAAGAACACAGCAAGCACTGGAGAACACTGCAAGCCAATATGTATTCCAAATGAAAGACACTGCAAATTAAAGAACGCTACACAGTCAAGAACAGTGCAAACTATCGAACACTGCAGAACACTACAAACCAAACTGTATTGCAAACTAAAGAACGCTACAGAGTAAAGAACAGTGCAAACTAACGAGCACTGCAGAACACTGCAAATTAAAGAACGCTACAGAGTAAAGAACAGTGCAAACTATCGAACACTGCAGAACAATGCAAACCAAACTGTATTGCAAACTAAAGAACGCTACAGAGTAAAGAACAGTGCAAACTAATGAGCACTGCAGAACACTGCAAATTAAAGAACGCTACAGAGTAAAGAACAGTGCAAACTAACGAGCACTGCAAATTAAAGAACACAGCAAGCACTGGAGAACACTGCAAGCCAATATGTATTCCAAATGAAAGACACTGCAAATTAAAGAACGCTACACAGTAAAGAACAGTGCAAACTATCGAACACTGCAGAACACTACAAACCAAACTGTATTGCAAACTAAAGAACGCTACAGAGTAAAGAACAGTGCGAACTAACGAGCACTGCAGAACTTTGCAAATTAAAGAACACTGCAAGCACTGCAGAACACTGCAAGCCAAAATGTATTCCAAATGAAAGACACTGCAAATTAAAGAAGGCAACAGAGTAAAGAACAGTGCAAACAATCGAACACTGCAGAAAACTGCAAACCAGGCTGTACTAAAGAACGCTACAGAGTAAAGAACAGTGCAAACTAACGAGCACTGCAGAACACTGCAAATTAAAGAACGCTACAGAGTAAAGAACAGTGCAAACTATCGAACACTGCAGAACAATGCAAACCAAATTGTACTAAAGAACGCTACAGTGTAAAGAACAGTGCAAACTACCGAACACTGCAGAACAGTGCAAACCAAACTGTACTAAAGAACGCTACAGAGTAGAGAACAGTGCAAACTAACGAGCACTGCAGAACACTGCAAATTAAAGAGCACCGCAAGCACTGCAGAACACTGCAAGTCAAAATGTATTCCAAACGAAAGACACTGCAAATTAAAGAACGCTACAGAGTAAAGAACAGTGCAAACTATCGAACACTGCAGAACACTTCAAACCAAACTGTACTAAAGAACGCTAGAGTAAAGAACAGTGCAAACTAACAAGCACTGCAAAACAATGCACACAAAGGAGCACTGTAAACCAAAAGGCACTGCAAATTACAGAACATCACAAGAACTGCAGAACATTGGAAACCAAACTGTAGTGCAAAGTAAAGAACACTGCTAACTATCAAGCACTGCAGGACAAACTAAAGGGCACTGCAGTCGATCATCACTGTAGAGACTGCAGACCCTGGAGCTACCGTTAGCTCTCTGCAAAGTTTCAAAGCATGGGGGGCGGAGCTTGCCTTGAAGCGAGATGGCCGCTTTCTAAGCGAGCTCCTCCCAAACGCCCGACAATCCTGAAGAAAAATCCTTCCAACGCGACATAAACAAACTTGTACCAGCTGGGGGCCGAGCGCGGATTGCGGCCCGTGTGGGGAAAGCAAAAGTGAAGCAGCGGGACTCGACTGGTGACTGCACCGTGACGTAAGCTCCGCAGCACGGCCAGAGGAAAAGACAGGACCCGCTGCGGCTGAACATCGCGTCGGAGCGAGCCTCGGCGCATCACCCGCACGGCGTGAGGTGTGGAGGGGCGCCGGTGGGTCCCCGACGGGATCGGAACGACTGTGAGTAGCGTGGATAGCGCTGGATATGGCCATGGGCTCCTGAGACTGGAGCATCACCCTGGCGCCCCCTTGTGAGCTGCAGACAAAAGGCTGAGACTCTGGGATGCCCCGGGGCCAATCTTCAGGCCTTCATTACTGTGCACCCCTTGAATGAGGCTGGGGCCCAGGAGGTGGCGCCTTGCAGGTGAAATAGAACAAGCTGCTGTGGCGCGAGTGGAGCCGGCCCGCACGGGGTAGCTGAGGCGGGCATCGTCCATGCGGTGAGGCTGAAAATCCAAGGACACAGCAGGAATGGTCAAGGGCCTCGCTGGGTCAGAGCAGAAGCCACACCATTGAAGATAAGCGCACTAGCGGCTGGGGCCTGTGTCGCTCAGGGGGCCGGCCGGAGTACACAGCGTCTTCTGCCCAGACACCACAGTGCATTTGAGAGTCCCCCTTGTGCCCATGGGCTGAGTACCTGCTTAGGTGGGGTGGCTGATAGGAGGCGGTCGGGCCTGCGCAGGTGGAGCTCGCGAAGGATTGATCAGCGAGCACACTGCGGCACACCGTGTGGAGAATGCTGGATGTGTGAGAGGGAGGATGGACCGGCTCTCCTGCCGCCCTGGGTGTGGGCTCTGGGGGTTGTGATCCAACGTAGAGGAGTCAGGAACAGTCTCCCCGCTGCCGTCCCTCTGGGAGACACGGGAGCGGAATTCTGGCCACGACCGGGATTCTATCAGAATCGGCAGGTGCTGCTGGGCCCTGGATGTGAGACATGGTGCCGTCGACGCTTGCGTTGCGGGCGAGCTGAGGATCCCGGCCGGGCGGCATCGGCACTCCAGAGACTCTGAACTCACCACATCTGTGCACTGGTCAATTGACAATCTGCAAAATGGGTAAACCAGACCGCACCCAACCCAAATTCAACTTTGACCAAACTAAGAAACAACAGGACCCGAGTGCTGATGACCAACCGACGGCGCAGGTGGCGGCGGGAGCTGGAGGAGGGGTGACGAACAACGACATACAGTCCATGTTTGCCACAATTCAAGCCGCGCTATCGAACAGAGACGGGAAAATTGACTCCTTGACATACAGAGTGGATAGGATGTCGGAAAGGATCGATAAACATACTGAGAGACTGGACATAGCGGAGCGAAGAATTTCCGAAGCTGGGGATGGCCAAGTGCAGATCGACACGAAACAGTCAAGGATGGAGAAACAACTAGCGACTATGACGGCGAAGACTGAGGACTTAGAAGCTAGGTCCCGAAGAAGCAACATTCGCTTAATGGGAGTATCGGAGACAACAAACACAGGCCCAATGGAACGATATGTGGAGCAGATACTCCTCGCCATGTTGGGACGCGATACGTTCTCGGAGGTCTTCATTGTGGAGAGAGCTCAAAGGTCACTGGCACCCAAACCACCTGCTGGGTCTAGGCCGAGGCCAATCATTGCTAAAATCCTAAATTACAGGGACAGAGATGCTGCTCTCCGCAAGGCCAGAGAGCTAGGCAAGCTATCCCACGAAGGCATGGACATTTCACTATATCCAGATTTCACAGCCTCGGTACAAGAAGCGCGGAAGAAATTTACAGCAGTGAAGCAAAGGTTGAGAGACCTGAATGTCCCATATGCAATGCTGTACCTGGCCAGACTCAAAATCACTGTTGATGGTACGACGCAAATATTTGCTGAACCTTCGGAAGCACTGAAGTTTGTGCAACAAAAGGGTCAGACTGGTGCGAGGAGAAGATCGCCGAGGAGTACACATGGTGAACAATCCACCACTTCGGACGTGAAATAAACAATATTCTTGGGGCACAATTTCGCCTAAGAAATGGTTCACTGGCGTGCTGTGGGGTGTTCCTCACCATGAGCCGGTCAGATGCAACTGAGACACTGGAAATCCACGATCTACTGGTCCAGATAAGTCATCGCCCAACTGATATAACTAATGATCTAGTTGTAATGTACTGTAACACTCTTGGTGATCTAATATGAGACAGGAACATTGGCTTCCGCTGGGTGTAGTCCCTTGGCGACTGGCTCAGCAATGTTGTGTAGTGTTGGAATTGTACGATTTACACCTGGGGCGTTAACCCATGTGGCTTACAGCCGCAAGCAACGGGGGGGTTCCCTAGGTGTGTACCAGACAAATTGTTATATTGTTTCTTTTTCCTTTCTTATTTTTGCGGGATAATGTTAATTGTTAACGTTGGGAGTGTCTCCACTAGGAGGGGGTTAGTGGAGTGGGGGTGGCGGGGGGGGGGAGAAAATCAGGAAATTCTGACCAACGGTAGCGTAGCGAACAGACAATGGGAGCCACATTCTAAGACTGTAGACATATACACGGGATAGATGGTGGAATCTAGGCAGACGTCCAATGCCTTGGGCCAGTGCAGACCGTTGTCGTTCCTCATGTGGAATGTAAGAGGGCTACATAACCCACAGAAGATACGCAAGGTTATAGCATATTTGGACAGACACAAAATAGATGTAGCCTGCCTACAAGAGACACACCTAACCGCACTGAGAGAGACACATATAGGGGCCAGATGGGCTGCACACAGGCTGGCGTCGTCCTACTCCTCCTATGCGAGGGGGGTTCTGCTCTGGGTGAAAAGCAGCACACCTTTCACGCTAATTAAATCAGAAAAAGATGACCAAGGTCGCCATGTTATAGCGCAGGGATGCTTTGGGGGCACAGTGATAACGAGTGTGAATGTATATGGCCCGAATAATGATGATCCCTCCTTTTATGCACAAATTTGGGCAAAATTACGTGAATTCCAACCCGGCACTCTCCTCTGGGGGGGGCTTTAACACTTGCTTGGACCCCACACTGGACAGATCAACTGGGACAGACAGATACGGTAAACAGTCGGCCAAGGTTTTGAGAGATGGGATGGTGAACTGGGATATAGTGGATATTTGGCGACAGAGATACCCGGACCGGAGGGAGGGTACGTGCTTCTCCTTAACGCACCTCACGTGGTCTAGACTGGATTACTGGTTGAGATCCCGGGATGAATGCACACAGGCTACTGACATAGAACACTTACCCAAAACACTTTCAGACCATGCCCCGGTTCGTATCAAACTACAAGTCCCGACACATACCCCAAGGCAGTTCACGTGGAGATTGAGGCAAACGGCACTACAGGGCCAGGTATTTCGGGAAGAGCTTTGCCAAGCTCTAATAGACTTTTTTGAACATAGCTCCGATCAGTGCAGAGCACAAAAACACTATGGGAGGCTTTCAAAGTCACGATTCGAGGTCATTGTATCGGCAAACACGTGGGTATACTAAAAGATATTCAGGGGCAACTGGGGGGAATAGACATACACAGACTGGAACGTGAATTCGAAGAGACAAACGACGCCACGCTTTTGGCTGCCATCAGAACACAGATTGATAAATACAACGAATATGCCGGGGATGAGATAAAGTACATCTGGCGTAAATACACCGCGAGGAACTACAGGGAGGGTGGGACACCAGGCAGGGCGCGGTCATACAAAATTAGGCCTGCTCATACCTCAGCACACATCATAAAGATCCTGGATGAGCAGCACAATACAGTATACGACACCCCAGCCATACTGGACTGCTTCGCTCAATACTACACCAAACTGTACACTGCCCAGGCAAAGTCTTCCACGTCCAAAATACGTGCTTATCTTGAGGACGTGGCACTGGCATGGTTATCAGACACCCACCAAGAATATTTCTGTCACCATATAACAAAAGATGAAATAGTAGAGGCCATTAACTCCCTCCCTAACAATGAAGCACCCGGGCTAGATGGCCTTCCGGGTGAATTCTATAAAGCATACCGCGATCTGCTAGTCCCACATTTCACAGAAATGCTTGAAGAAGCTTACGAAGAAGGTGCACTCCCGAGTTCATTAAATGAAGCACGCCTGATAGCACTCCCTAAGCCGGGTAAGGACCCCCCTGAGTGCGAGTCATATAGACCCCAATCCCTGATAAACATGGATGCTAAAATCCTAGCACAAATAATAGCAAATAGAATACAACCGCTCCTTTGTAACCTGGTGCTACCAGATCAGGCGGGCTTCATGCCGACACGGCCCACCACCCACAATATTCGTACAATGTTTGCACTCGATCACCAACTGGACCCAGATATACCGGCGGCTGCGGCCCTTTTGGATGCTGCCAAAGCGTTCGATTCAGTGGAGTGGGCTTTCATGTTTGCCACTCTCCGCAAAATGGGGTTCCCAGAACCTTTCCTGAAATGGATAGCGCTCCTATACGCTGCACCCAAGGCACGGGTCAGAATAAATGGTTACACATCCAACCCGATAGTGATAACGCGCGGCACTAGACAGGGTTGCCCACCGTCACCAATGCTGTTCACACGAATACTAGAACCACTGGCCAGTATGATCTGCCAGAAACACTCTGAATCGGCTCTGCAATTTAGCCTCCGCCCTATCGGTAAAGCCCTATACGCGGATGACATGGTCCTCTATACCACGCACCCAGACAGAAACCTACACCCGCACATTAGGGAATATGTTAGATATGAACAATATGCCGGCCTCCGGATAAACTGGGACAAGTCAGTCGTGGTGCCCTTAACAGCGGAGACAGAGGAGCCTTCACTGGAATACCCTCTCCAGTGGCGGACAGACCCAGGTAAGTATTTGGGGGTCTGGATACATCGGGTCCCGGACCTGGGTATTAGGGAGAACTATGGAAAGGCACTGGTGAGGCTGCAGGAACAGGTAGACAAATGGATAAAAATGCCTCTTTCAATGGCGGACAGAAGAGCATTACAGAAAATGATTATACTGCCCAGGTTTCTGTACCTCTTCTGGAACATTCCGATTTGGCTGACTGCGACTTTTTTTGACAGACTAAGATCCATATTACAGACGCTAACATGGGCAGGTAAACAGGCCAGAATCAGTTGGAAGGTCCTAACCCAACCTTATCACCTGGGGGGCTTCGGGGCTCCAGACTTCCAACTATATTACCTGCGCGCACAAGCACAACATGCCCACTACTGGACGAAGCCACATGCATACATACCACACATCGCAGTAGAAACAGACAGTGTGGCCCCGCTGCCGCTGACTGCGCTTATAGCTGACCCGATAAGTCATATATCGAGGGACGTGATTCATACAGCCAAGTGCACCTCAAGGGCATGGCATGCGCTGGCGCACAGGGCACGTAAGCTGCCGGTGTATGCTCGAGCGCTATCCACGGCGAAACATCCCAAGCTCACTGTTACACAAGAACAGAAAATGCACGCACTGCTGACAGAAATGGGACTGACCTCTATGGGACAACTATACCCTCATAACGTTTTCATTGAATGGACAGACCCCTCACTCTGTGCCCACCAGCTCCCACTAAAGCACTTTGCATATCTACGATTCCAAACGGCGGTCCGGTCCTTATACGACACATTCCCGGACGAACCCCCACAACTACAAACATTACAAATATTACTAACAGCCCCCAACCGCCGACACCTGGTGACACGTCTTTATAATGCAGCCCAGGAGGAAGAGGCCGAGAAACATACTGCAGCATTGGGCAGATGGGAGGGGGCGCTGGGCGTATCCATAGATGAACGAGATTGGCAATATAGCTGCACGCAACTCTCACTCCTCACGTCAAACTGCAACCTACGCCCTATGCATCATCCATTTCAAATTCCTACACCAACTTTACTACGCGCCGGCCAAGCTACACAGACTGGGCCTAAGAGAGACGGATAACTGCCAAAGGTGCAAGGCACCATGCGCTGACTTCTTACATACCTCATGGTCATGCCCTCATCTGCAGACATATTGGGATGAAGTCACAACCACACTATCTGAAATGTTGGCGGAGCAGATACCCAACACCCCTCTGGTGTGCATACTGGGCGTCAGGAGACTTAAACATGCTAGACGCAGGACATTTTTAGCGATAGCACTACTGCTGGCGAAAAGACGAATAGCGATGAAGTGGACGAGCAAGAGACCCCCCAGGCTCAAAGACTGGATCACGGACATGACCTGTTGCTTCTGGGAGCCGCTTGTTCACTGTCTGCAGGCGGCGCAAGAATCTGAATCACAAACTGACCCATGACATATCTAATACCTCAGATAACTAAGGGCACCACATCTATAATGTCTGCTGGGGTGGTGTGGAGGGGCGGGCTGGCAGCCGGGAGGTGTGGGCACATATAAGACGGGATACTATCTGCTGGTGCGGGCACTGCGAGCTGAGACAGCCAACATGTGTATGTTGACGGCTACCATCACAAAATGCGGTGTGCTCCTGAATATCGATGATTGTAATATTTTTATGCTATGTAACTGCTGGTTGGTTAAAAAATAAAATGATTAAAAAAAAAAAAGAAGTTTCAAAGCATGAATGATTCCTTCCAGCCATTCACCCCTCATGCCCTTGAGGTGTGAGAGAACTGCTCATCTCATAAATACATCAACTCGACCTCTGACCTGAGGCCTCTTGGTGTTGCTGCTCAAGACATGATCACTTCACCACAACTGATGTCAGAACTCTCCCTCACATTCATCTCAATGAGGCACCTTTCGGCTACTCATCGTTTTAGGACCCCAGTGTCTCCAGAACAAGGTCTCCTGAAGTCCCTGACACAACCTGCCCTGGACAACCCCTTTCCAGAAGCACTCTTGTACAAAAAAGCCTAGGGCTATCCACAACCTAGATGTTACCCCTGATAAGAAGACTCCTAGACCCATAAAACAGACCCCTAGACTCATGAAACAGACCCCTAAACTCATGAAACAGGCTCTTAGACTCATGAAACAGACCCCTAAACTCAAAAAATAGATCCCTAGACTCATAAAGGAGACTTCTAGACTCATGAACAGAGTTCAAGACTCATAAAGACTCATGAAACGGACTCCAAGACTCATAAAGGAGACTCATAGACTCATGAAACACTCCTAGACTCGTGAAAACAGACTCCTAGACTCATGAAACAGACCCCTAAACTCATGAAACTGGCTCTTAGACTCATGAAACAGACTCATATACTCAAAAAATAGATCCCTAGACCCATAAAGGAGACTTCTACACTCATGAACATAGTTCAAGACTCATAAAGACTCATGAAACGGACTCCAAGACTCATAAAGGAGACTCATAGGCTCATGAAACACTCCTAGACTCATGAAAACAGACTCCTAGACCCATAAAACAGACCCCTAGACTCATGAAACAGACCCCTAAACTCATGAAACAGGCTCTTAGACTCATGAAACAGACCCCTAAACTCAAAAAATAGATCCCTAGACTCATAAAGGAGACTTCTAGACTCATGAACAGAGTTCAAGACTCATAAAGACTCATGAAACGGACTCCAAGACTCATAAAGGAGACTCATAGACTCATGAAACACTCCTAGACTCGTGAAAACAGACTCCTAGACTCATGAAACAGACCCCTAAACTCATGAAACAGGCTCTTAGACTCATGAAACAGACTCATATACTCAAAAAATAGATCCCTAGACCCATAAAGGAGACTTCTACACTCATGAACATAGTTCAAGACTCATGAAATGCACTCCTAGACTCATGAAAACAGACTCCTAGACCCATAAAACAGACCCCTACACTCAAAAACAGGCTCCTACACTCAAAAAACAGATCCCTGAACTCATGAAACAGACTCCAAGATTCAAGAAACAGACTAGTAGATTCATGAAACAGACTCCTAAACCCATGAACAGACTCCCACACTCATAAAGACTCACAAAATAGAATCATAGACTAATAAAGTAGACTCTCAGACTCATGAAACACTTCTATACTCGTGAAACATACTCATAGATTCATGAAACAGACCCCTAGACCCATGAAACAGACAACTAGATTCATGACAGAGACTCCTAGACTCGTGAAACAGAACCTAGACTCATAAAACAGACCCCTAGACCCATGAAACAGACTCCTAGATTCATGAAAGAGACTCCTAGTCTCATGAAACAGAACCTAGACTTATAAAACAGACCCCTAGACTCATGGAACAGACTCCTTGATTCATGAAACAAGACTCCTAGACTCATGATATGGACCCCAAGACTCATAAAACAGACCCCTAGACTCATGGAACAGACTCCTAGATTTATGAAACAAGCTCCTAGACTCATAAAACGATGCATAGACTCATGAAACTGACTCCTAGACTCATAAAGGAGACTCCGAGATCCACGAAACAGACCCCTAGACTCATGAAACAGACTTAAAAATTCAAGAAACAGACTCCTAGACTCATGAAACAGAACCTAAACTTATAAAACAGACTCCTAGACTCATGAAATAGACTCCTAGTGCATGAAACAGATTGCTAGATGTATGACACACACTTGATGATTCATCAAACATACTCCTAGATTCATAAAACAGACTCCTGGACTCATAAAGGAGACCCTAGACTCATGAAACAGATTCTTAGACTCATGAAACAGAGTCATAGTTTCATAGAACAGACTCACAGACTCATGAAACAGATTGCTAGACTTATGAAACACACTCCTAGATTCATGAAACAGACTCCGAGACTCACGACACAGACTCCACGACTCGTGAAACAGGCCCTAGACTCATATAATAGACCCGTAGACTAATGAAACAGACCCCTAGACCCATGAAACAGATGCCTAAACTCATAAAACAGACCCCATGACTCATAAAACAGACTCCTTAACTCACGAAACAGACGCCTAGATTCATGAAACAGACTCCTAGACTCATGAATCAGACTCCTAGAGTCATGAAACAGACTTCTAGATTCATGAAATAGACCCCTAGATTCATAAACAGACACATAGATTCATGAAACAGACTCCTGGACTCATGAAACAGACTCCCAGACTCATGAAACAGACTCCTAGTGCAAGAAACAGATTGCTAGACGTATGACACACACTCGATGATTCATAAAACAGACTCCTAGATTCATAAAACAGACTTCTGGACTCAAAGGCGACTCCTAGGTTCATGAAACAGACTCCGGGACTCACGACACAAACTCCAGGACTCGTGAAACAGACCCTAGACTCATAAAATAGACCCTTAGACTCATGACACAGACCCCTAGACCCATGAAACAGATGCCTAAACTCATAAAACAGACCCCATGACTCATAAAACAGACTCCTTAACTCATAAAACAGACCCCTAGATTCGTGAAACAGACTACTAGACTCATAAAAGAGACTCCTTAACTCATGAAACAGACCCCAAGATTCATGAAACAGACTCCTTAACTCATGAAAGAGACGCATAGATTCATGAAACAGACTCCTGGACTCATAAAGGAGACACAAGACTCATGAAACAGACTCTTAGACTCATGAAACGGAGTCATAGTTGCACAGAACAGACTCCTGGACTCATGAAACAGACTCCCGGACTCATGAAACAGACTCCTAGACTCATAAAAGAGATTCCATCACCCGGATGAAGCCCATCCAAATTGCGTGGCACAGACAGACTGCCACCTGTTGGTTACAAGACACCTTTAATGCCTGGTCGCACACTTGGGGACAGTATTCAGACTTGGCATCGCCTCACCTCAGAGACCCCTCGTTGAGGAGTGGAACTCATTCTTTGCAGCGCTTATTTCTCGTCTGCCTGGTTCAGATAAATTCGTTCTTTAAGGTAAGTTTTAGCTAATCCATCTTTGTATTCTGGAAAGGCCCTTCTTTCAGCGGCTGACAGAGCTGCTGTTATTAAACCTTATATAAATCTGCGTCATCCGCATACTCACTGTAAGAGGGTCACGTGAGCAGGAAGCCTCCCAGGCGCTTGTGATATGAGTTAAGTATGAGGTGGGTCAGCACTGATCACTCTGGGACCCTGAAGGATATCTTTACAGGCCTCTACTTGGAAACATGTACATATGAACTGAACCATCGAAGCACCGCCCACCAGGACTAAACCATCGAAGCACCGCCCACCAAGACAAAAAACATCGAAGCACCGCCCACCAAGTCTGAACCCTGAGTAGATGGTGCCCACCGGGACTAATCCATGAGAAGAGGGTGCCCACCAGGACTAAACCATGAGGAGAGGGTGCCAACCAGGACTGAACCATGAGAGAAGGTGCCCTCCAGGACTGAACCACGAGGAGAGGGTGCCAACCAGGACTGAACCACCAGGAGAGGGTGCCAACCAGGACTGAACCGTGAGGAGAGGGTGCCAACCAGGACTGAACCATGAGGAGAGGGTGCCCTCCAGGACAGAACCATGAGGAGAGGGTGCCAACCAGGACTGAACCATGAGGAGAGGGTGCCAACCAGGACTGAACCATGAGGAGAGGGTGCCCTCCAGGACTAAACCATGAGGAGAGGGTGAACCGTGAGGAGAGGGTGCCCACTAGGACTGAACCACCGGGAGCGGGTGTCCCCTAGGACTGAGCCACAGGGATAAGGTGCCCACCAGGACTGAAACACGAAGAGAGGGAGCCCACCAGGACTGAACCATGAGGAGAAGGTGCCCACTAGGACTGAACCACGGAGAGAGGGTGCCCACTAGGACTAAACCACAGGGGGAGGGTGCCCACCAGGACTGATCAACAAGGAGAGGGTGCCCTCATTGGCCGAACCACGCAGATAGGGTGCCCCTCCAGGACTGAGCCACGAGGAGAGGGTTCCCACCAGAAACGGACCACGAGGAGAGGGTGCCCACCAGGAACGGAATATGAGGAGAGGGTGCCCAACAGGACCGAGCCATGAGGAGAGAGTGTCTCCCAGGACAGCACCATGAGGAGAGGGTGCCCACCAGGACTGCACCATGAGGAGAGGGTGCCCACCAGGACTGCACCATGAGGAGAGGGTGCCAACCAGGACTGAACCATGAGCAGAGGGTGCCAACCAGGACTGAACCATGAGGAGAGGGTGCCAACCAGGACAGAACCATGAGGAGAGGGTGCCCACCAGGACTGCAAAATCGAAGAACCGTCCTCCAGGACAGAAGCTCGAAGAGAGGGAGCCCACCAGGACTGAACCATGAGGAGAAGGTGCCCACTAGGACTGAACCACGGAGAGAGGGTGCCCACTAGGACTAAACCACGGGGGGAGGGTGCCCACCAGGACTGATCAACAAGGAGAGGGTGCCCTCATTGGCCGAACCACGCAGATAGGGTGCCCCTCCAGGACTGAGCCACGAGGAGAGGGTTCCCACCAGAAACGGACCACGAGGAGAGGGTGCCCACCAGGAACAGACCATGAGGAGAGGGTGCCCAACAGGACCGAGCCATGAGGAGAGAGTGTCTCCCAGGACTGCACCATGAGGAGAGGGTGCCCACCAGGACAGCACCATGAGGAGAGGGTGCCCACCAAGACTGAACCACGAGGAGAAAGTGTCCACCAGGACTGAACCACGAGGAGAAAGTGTCCACCAGGACTGAACCACGAGGAGAAAGTGTCCACCAGGACTGAACCATGAGGAGAGGGTGCCAACCAGGACTGAACCACGAGGAGAGGGTGCCAACCAGGACTGAACCACGAGGAGAGGGTGTCCACCAGGACTGAACCATGGGGAGAGGGTGCCCACCAGGACTGCGCCTTAAGGAAAGGGTTCCTTCCAGGACTGAACCATGAGGAGAGGGTGAGCCATGAGGAGAGGGTGCCCACCAGGACTGAACCATGAGGAAAGGGTGCCCACCAGGACTAAACCATGAGGAGAGGTTGCCCACCATGACTCAACCATCGAAGCACCGTCCTCCAGCCTGAACGATGAGGAGAGGATGCCCATCAGGACTGAACCATCAAAGCACCGCCCTCTGGGAATGAACCATGAGGAGAGGGTGCCCACGAGGACTGAGCCATGAGGATAGGGTTCCCACCAGGGCTGAACCATGTGAAGAAGGTCCCCTCCAGGACTGAACCATGAGGACTGGGTGACCTCCAGCATTGAACCACGAGGAGAGGGCGCTCACCAGGATCGAACCATTGAAGAACCGCCCACCAGGACTGCACCATGATGAGAGGGTGCCCACCAGGACTGAGCCACAAGGAGTGCCCACCAGGACTGAGCCATAGGAAGAGGGTGTTCAGCTAGAGGTCCATGGAACGCTGCTGCTCTCACATGTATCTAACATTTTAAGGCCACCATCTGTGATGTCTGTGGAGCCCCTTCAGTGCTGTGTCCTTAGTGCAGCTCAGAGGGATGCTTTTTAAGAATCTGTGTTCACGGATCAATTCTCATGTTCAGGTGTTAGAGCTCCTTCTGCTCTTGAGTCGCGCTCAGATGTTAGAGGTCCTTCTGTTGTTGACTCACGTTCAAGATCTAGAGCTCCTTCTGTTCTTGACTCACGTTCAAGGTCTAGAGCTTCTTCTGTTCTTGAGTCACGCTCAGGTGCTAGAACTTCTTCTGTTGTTGACTCATGTTCAAGGTCTAGAGCTCCTTCTGTTCTTGAGTTGCGCTAAGGTGCTAGAGCTACTTCTGTTGTTGACTCACGTTCAAGATCTAGAGCTCCTTCTGCTCGAGTCATGTTCAAGATCTAGAGCTCCTTCTGTTGTTGACTCATGCTCAAGATCTAGAGCTCCTTCTGTTCCTGTGTCGCATTCAGGTGCTAGAGCTCCTTCTGTTCTGGCGTCATGTTCAAGATCTTGAGCTCCTTCTGTTTTTGAGCCGCATTAAAGATCTAGAGTTTGTTCTGTTGATGACTCATGTTCAATATCTAGAGCTCCTTCTGCTCGAGTCATGTTCAAGATCTAGAGCTCCTTCTGCTCGAGTCATGTTCAAGATCTAGAGCTCCTTCTGCTCGAGTCATGTTCAAGATCTAGAGCTCCTTCTGTTCTTGAGTCGGGCTCAGGTGCTAGAGCTCCTTCTGTTGTTGACTCATGTTCAAGATCTAGAACTCCTTCTGTTCCTGTGTCGCATTCAGGTGCTACAGCTCCTTCTGTTGTTGACTCATGTTCAATATCTAGAGCTCCTTCTGTTCTTGAGTCGCGCTCAATATCTAGAGCTCCTTCTGTTCTTGAGTCGCGCTCAGGTGTTAGAGCTCCTTCTGTTGTTGACTCATGTTCAAGATCTAGAGCTCCTTCTGCTCTTCAGTCATGTTCAAAATCTAGAGCTCCTTCTGTTCCTGTTTCGCATTCAGGTGCTAGAGTTCCTTCTGTTCTTGACTCATGTTCAAGATCTAGAGCTCCTTCTGTTCCTGTGTCGCATTCAGGTGCTAGAGTTCCTTCTGTTCTTGACTCATGTTCAAGATCTAGAGCTCCTTCTGTTCCTGTGTCGCATTCAGGTGCTAGAGCTCCTTCTGTTCTGGCGTCATGTTCAAGATCTTGAGCACCTTCTGTTTTTGAGTCGCATTAAAGATCTAGAGTTTGTTCTGTTGTTGACTCATGTTCAATATCTAGAGCTCCTTCTGCTCGAGTCATGTTCTGCTGCTACAACTCGTTCTGTTCTTCAGACCCGTTCAGATGATAGAGCTCCTTCTGTTCTTGAGACGCGTTCAGGTGCTAGAGTTCCTTCTGTTCTTGACTCATGTTCAATATCTAGAGCTCCTTCTGTTGTTGACTCATATTCTAGATCTAGAGTTCCTTCTGTTTTTGAGTCATGTTCTAGATCTAGAGCTCCTTCTGCTCGACTCATGTTCAAGATCTAGAGCTCCTTCTGTTGGACGGGTATGCCTAGATGTAGGTTCTGTGCTCTGTATGCACCCAGATTCAGGCTATCCTGGCTGATGAGGGGTGATACCTGAAACCAGTCCCAGGATGCTTGGTTCCGGTCCAGAGAGGATCTGGTTTGGCAGTTTGGGCTGGGCTGTTCCCATTGGAGCAGGGTCAAACCTGATTTGCATATGGCTGGATCCAAACTGAGGTGGCGTGAACAATGGATTTAACCCAGATCTCTGACTGAGGGTGAATGTTCGATTCGTTCAGCATATCAATTGCTCTTTTTGCTCCGGGTACCACAGCTCTCTTTTAAGACTCACCTTTATACGGCGCCTCGGCTTCCTGCCGTTAAATCCACGCGGGCCTCTTTAGTGACAGGTCTGAGAGGTATTCTTTGGCTAAATTATAGGCTTGGCCAGAGCCATAAAACAAGCATTGGCATAGCCAATAGGTCTTGCCTTTGGGACCTTAGAAGTGTTGAGCCATGCAACAGTTGCATAACTAAATACTTATAAAGTCCCAAAAGCGAGACCTATTGGCTATGCCAAGCGGCCGCGCGGCCGCGAAAGTGGTCGCGATCAAACATCAAAGCGGCCGTGCGGCCACCAAAGTGAAAGTAAATGCGGTAAAGCGCGGCGCGCGCTCCCGCGCACATGCACTGTAGCTCTAGGCTGGCCTGGTAGCACTTTTTGGAGCCCTCTCAATAAGTCTCGCCAGACCAGCGCATGCGCTGGGTCAGGCGAGACCTAACCAGTCTCATAATCCTGGCTGAGTAACTTGCCCGCATTGTGTGATCCTGGTTCATTAGCACTTGAGACCATACACGTTGTGCAGAGGCGTGTGATAGCGGGGCCGGTGTGACTCTGAAAGTGCGCTGCGCCCCAAAGATGCTTCACAACACACAGCATTTGTTCCAGGACCAGCAGGAAAACAAGCACATTTTAAACATTGATTACAGATTCCGTGTCAGGGGAGCCTCACATGGAATGGGGCGGCTAGAAGGACTCTCTGCAACTGATGACACCTACAGTAATGCTGCTGACATCACACAATCAATCGCTGTATTAGGCCAGTGAAGGCAGGGGGAGCAACCCATTTATTGTGATGTCACAGTATCAAGCATTCTGATTGGCTACGAAAGGGGATGTTATCCCCAGCCCCGCCTCAGACAATTAAACCTTTAAAGTGGACAGTGAAGCCAGAGAAGCCTCTCATTTCGTCATGACGTAACACATTCAAAAATTCTTACTGGAAAAGAGAAATCAAACGAGTTCCTTCTCTGTCACCTGCATTATGGCGTCACACAATCAAGCCCTCATGTCACCTCATTGTGATGTCACATAAACACAGTCAAGATAGCAAAGGCACAGGAGCGTTTCACTGTGACGTCACATAAGCAATCAGATAGCATAGGGAAGAAGTAGGAGGATCCCATTGTGACGTCACACACTCAAACATTCTGATAGGCCGAGAAGGCTTGGTCTCTAGTCTATTATGACATCACACAATCAAGCACTCAGTGAGGATAGGGAAGACGGTGGGGGGGAAATGGCGTTCAGTGTGACGTCACATGAACACAGCCAGGATAGAGAAGGCAGAGGAGCGTTTCACTGTGACATCACACACTCAGAATACTTAAGACGCAGGAGATCAAGTTGTGACATCACACAGTCAAACATTATAATAGGACGAAAGGCTTTTAGATTTGGTCTATTATGACATTGCACAATCAAAAATTCTTACTGAAGCGATTCACTATGACGTCAAATGCACCCAGTCAGGATAGTGAAGACGCAGGTGAGTCTCATTGTGACGTCACATAGTCTAACGTGTCTATTCTACTATGACATCGCACACACATTCTTCCTGGGGTAGGACAGGGCAGGTGAGTGCTTTCCACCCATTACTCTTACACGCTTCACGTCACTAACCTATCGACACCTGAAATTAATAGTGGCGGCACTGGTGCCCCCCATTTATGGTGACATCACACAATCGAACAATGACGGCTGGTGTTACACAACGATAGTGACTCGGCTGTCAGTGGTCACAAGAGAGACGCTCTTACTTGGAAAATGGGGAACATTTGTTTGTTTAGACAAGTTTCTCACTTACTTGGCAACTGGGGTCAGCGACTGGTGTCTCCCGGCGCCTGTCGGGGTCCGAGGGGGCTCTCCCGGCCCAGATGGCGGCTCCTTGCCGGGGGAGGAGGCGGCTCCAAAAACAGAGGCCTCCGGGGGAATCTTTTCACTCGGCTCTTCCGAAGTTCTCCTCGCCAAGTGGTACAAGAGAAGCAGGAAACCGCAGCCCAGCAGCATGGCTGCAAGCTTACGGTGCAGCTTCATGGCCCCGTGGCCCTCAGGGTCCGTGCATCCTCAGGACCGTGCATCCTCAGGACCGTGCATCCTCAGGGTCCGTGCCTCCTCAGGGTCCGTGCATCCTCAGGACCGTGCATCCTCAGGGTCCGTGCATCCTCAGGGTCCGTGCCTCCTCAGGGTCCGTGCCTCCTCAGGGTCCGTGCCTCCTCAGGGTCCGTGCCTCCTCAGGGTCCGTGCCTCCTCAGGGTCCGTGCATCCTCAGGACCGTGCATCCTCAGGACCGTGCATCCTCAGGGTCCGTGCCTCCTCAGGGTCCGTGCCTCCTCAGGGTCCGTGCCTCCTCAGGGTCCGTGCCTCCTCAGGGTCCGTGCATCCTCAGGACCGTGCATCCTCAGGACCGTGCATCCTCAAGATAGTGCACCTCTCGGGGCCCGTGCATCCGCAAGATAGGGCACCCCTCAGGGTCCGTGCATGCTCAGAACCGTGTACCCCTCAGGACCGTCCATCCCCAGGACCGTGCATCCACGGGTGACCTTCAGGCTGCGACCGTTCCTGAGGTCAGGCTGCGATCATCCTCCAGGAACCCTGGGGCCCCTGCATCCCCCGAGCACCCCTGCATCCTTGCATCCCAAAGGCTCCGTGCATCGCCAGTGACCTCAGGCTCTGGGACTTCGGCCTCACCGACCCTCCGTGGACATCAAGCTTTGTGCATCTTCAGGATACCCGAGGTCCGTGCAACCCCTAGGGACCCAGAAGCTCTCTGCATCCCTGGAGCCACCAGACTCCGCCTCTCACGGACCGTGAATCACCGGGTCCCGCATCCCTCGGAGACCCCCGGGTTCTCTCAACCCCCTGAAAACTCCCAAGATCGACCAAACATATGTTCTGGCCACCCGGGACCCTGAGTGCCTGTCCAACCGGAAGGGGGGTGGGGGGGTCACTTGCTCTGGCCACCCCGGGACCCCGAGTGTCTGTCTGACCCGGGGGTGGGGGGTCACTTGCTCTGGCCACCCCGGGCCCCTGAGTTCCTGCCCAAGTTTTGCTTCCCTCTGCCCCGGAGGTCCTCCAGGTCCCACAGGCGCCCCCACCACCACCCTACACCCTCGGCTCCAGCACTCCCGCCACCACGAGGGTCGCGCTCCCTTCTCACGCTCGATGCGGATCCCGCCTGCTCGATCCGCCCCGGACACTCGAGGGGACTCGGGAGCCCGTAGTGCTGGCAGGTCAGGGACTACCACGTATGAGGATCGAGGGGGATGGACGCCCCATCAATCAATGGTGGCTCCTCCCCCTCCCTTCCTACCATAGGCTGTATGTGAGAAGAGAGCTGCTCCTCCAGGGCCGCCCTCTACACCAGCCGCGTGCACAGACACCCAACCTCCGTACCACTAGATGCATGAACAGACACCCTACCCAGCCCCACCAGCCGCGTGCACAGACACCCAACCTCCGTACCACTAGATGCATGGACAGACACCCTACCCAGCCCCACCAGCCGCATGCACAGGCACTCAACCTGCCCCACTAGATGCATGAACAGACACCCTACCCAGCCCCACCAGCCGCATGCACAGACACCCAACCTCCCTCCCTCTAGCTGCATGATCAGACACCCCACCAGCCGTGTGCCCAAACATCCAACCTGACCCCAAGCACCTCCATGCACAGACTCCCCCACTCTGACCCATTACCCCCCACTAGCCGCATGCACAGACACCCCAACCTCCTTCAAACTAGATGCATGAACAGACAGCACACCAGCCGCATGCACAGACACCCCAGCCTGCCACAATCACCTGCATGCACAGACACCCCACTCTGGCACATGACTCCCACTAGCCGTGTGCACAGACACCCACACCTGCCCCACTAGATGCATGAACAGACACCCCAACCTCCTTCACACTAGCTACATGCACAGACATCCCACCCTGGCCCTGTCCCTACTAGCTGAATGCACAGACACTCCACCCTAGATGCACGTTAAGACGCCCTCCTGCCCCATAAAGCTAGATGCACAGATACCCCTCTCTAACACCTACATCTCCCACTAGATGCATGCTCAGACATCCGCCAAGCCATATTATATGCATGCACAGTCACCCCGCACAACACCCCACCCTGCAGCTTGTCCCCACTAGCTGCACACAGACATCCCAACCTGACTCCTCCAGCTGCATGCATGGAACCCCACCCTGCTACCTGCCCCCACTAACTGCATTAACAGACACCCTATACTTTCCCTGCCCTCCAATTAGCTGCATGCATAACACCCCGCCCTGACCCCTGACCCACTCCCTGCATTCACAGACACCCCACCCCTGCCCCCACAAGCTTCACGCACAGATACCCCCCCCCCCCCCCTCAATTAGCTGCAAAAGACACACAATTGATGGACGGAATGCAAAGCAAATCAAACATCCACCCTCAGTCATGAGATCTGGGATAAATCCACCATTCTTTTGCTCACCATGCCACCCCAGTTTGGACCCAGCCATATGCAAATCAGTCTTGACCCTGTTCCTCATGGAAACAGTCCTGCCTGAACTGCCAAGCCCAGGTCTTCCCTGGACCAGAAACAAGCATCCTGGGACCAGTAGTTTTTAGGGTATCAATAAAAGGAATGCAGAATAAATCAATTATTCATCCCCAGTGTAGAGATCTGGGTTAAATGCATCATTCTTTAGCTCACCTGGACCGGAAACTAGCATCCTGGAACCGGTTTCAGGGTAACACCCCTCATCAGCCAGGCTAGCTTGAATCCCATGACACAGTGAGCCCAGGACCCACGTCTGGGCATACTCGGCGCACTTAGGGCGAGAATGGAAATGATACACAGATGATGGACTGTGAGAAGTTGGCCTGGCATATGCTGGTCACTAGTTATAGTGGCCACCTTGCACCAGTACAATTCGACTCTTATGGTAGATAGGTTTAAGACAACCTTTTAAATAAAGCTATCCTAGTGGTAGCTGTGGAGAGCAGCCTTCAGGCTAAGTCTCAGAGGAATGTAAAGCAGCTTGTTTTACCTCATAATCTCTTGAATTACCAAATGAAAGGACACCACACAGGTACATATATCAAATATATATGTATTTATTACTAGATACACTCTACTAATCTCTTTATGAGATTAGAAGCCGGGTACACATTCAAATGTCAACGTTTCACAATAAATTAAGCACAAATATGGCTGGAGCACTAGGGGCGTACCAGACCGTATACTAAAAAAATGGTATAACAAAGTCAACTTGCAAAATGACAAGGCCTAGGGCCTGGGGAATCGCTGGGGCTTCACTACTGCAGTGTTAGCAGGTAAGTAACAGGCCCACGGGAGACGCGTGAAGTGTGTGAACACAGCCGCGGGTTCCCTATTGATTACAATAGTGCAAGTCGCGGTTTGATTTTTAAAGTTTTAGGGTACTTTGAGGAAGTCTACAAGCAAGCCACTTACAAGGTAAGTACTTCGAGGGCCAACACACACTAGGGCACCGGAGTGCACGAGTTACCTCACCCAGGGAAGCCAGGTGCATAGGTGTCGTTTTCTATGGAGACCAAAGAAGACTTGCTGTTTGTGTCGACTGAAGAAGTGTCCGGTGGAATCCAAGGGTGGATTCGAGATGCAGAAGACCTGAAAATTGAAGGGACAGTGTTCAAAGTCACTTGCCAGTGACCGGTGGCCAAGAACATGGATGACCACAGATGTCGGGTGATTTCAGGTCGTCTATGGTGTTTTGACTCTTCGCTCACGAGGTCCAGGAAGGATCGACGATGACCAGCAGCTGGATTCGGGGTGTCCCACAATGTCTGCAGCTGATGGCGGTATCGGCATCCGGATTGGAGCCAACAAGCCCTGGCAACTGCAAGTCTTGTGTAGACTGAAGAAAGTTGATGGTGCAGACCAGCAAGGTCTGTGGTATGCACCCAGCAAGGTTAAGTGAGGGCAGGCCTGGGGCAACCAGGGGAGCCCTTTGAGTTGATAGGAAAGTCTTCGGGGGACCCACTAGCCAACGGGCAAGTGATCGCAAAGACGCCTCTTCAGGAAATGCTTCACAGGAGCCCACGGTCACTTGGGATGGGGCAGGCCTCTGATTTTCGCTGCAAAACTTGCTGGAGGCTTGGCCCACACATGGTCCAAAGCACAAGTTCGTAGAACATCGTGAAGGGATTGCACTCGACCATAGTGCACGGTCCCCAGGTATTGCTGTTCCTCGTCACTCGTGGGGTCCACTCAACGCAGCTCAGATGGGGACTCACAATCGCCATCGAGAAGTCAGTAAATCCACTTCCAGGGCAGCAGGGACTTCGAATTCTGGCGGAAGCGGGAAAGTTTGCAACCGTTGATTAAGGTTTTTGGTGCCTGCCAAGCAGGGAAGTCACTCCTTGACTCCAAGGGAGATTCTTCTGCCTTCCAAAGGTAGTGGAACGTCGAAGGGCCAGGATTCTTCTTTGTAGAGCGTCGTCCAGGGTTATCTGAATTGCATTGGCAATGCTTGGTATCTTATAGTGAAGATAGGGGAGGGACTAGCTCTATGACCACTCCTATAGGAGGGTCAGGGGAGGGGGTGGTTACACCCACTTCCCTTTGTCCAGTTTTGCGCCAGAGCAGGGACAGGTAGCCCCTGAACCGGTTTGAGCTGGCATATGCACAGAGGAGCCTACTGCTCCCCCAGTGCAGGACTTCAAGGCACTCCAGGAGTGCACCCACCCAGCCCCAATACACTAAATCCTGTCTGGAAGGTGGTGACACCTCCCTGTGACAGGATGCCATTTGTTGGGCCTCCTCCACTGCGAGTTTCAGTCAGCAGCAGGAGGGCAGCCCAGTGTCTGTGCTGGTGGCATCCATTTTGTGATGCCAGGGCTCTATAGGATTTCTATCGTTTTGCATGTCGTCCCCTCTAGAAGGGTGGGACCATGCTCCCACATCATGGACTGATGTGGGGGTATGATTCCAAGTTGTTTGACACCAAACACGACATGTTTTGATGCAGTCATTCCAAAGTTAGCATTTTAATGCACTTAAGAGTATATGGTTTAACCTCATCCACAAACAGCCATAGAGAATAGACCCTGGTAGCTGCAGAGGGGCCCTGCTCATGTAAAGGCACCCCCTCACATTGTAAACCACGCACCCTGCCCTCAGGATTGATAGGGCCTGCCATAGGGTTGACTGATAGGTTTATATCTGTGTGTATGGTGAGGTATAGGAACCTATATCTCTGTGAGGAGTGCTAACACTACCTCACACAGACTGCAGTAGCAGGCCTGTGGTGGCAGATTGAGAATGCTTCCCAGGGGTGGCATAATACATGCTGCAGCCCCTGGGAGGCCTGTGAAGTGCCTATGCCCTAGGTACCTAAGGTACCATATACTAGGGGCTCATAAGGTATCACAGTATCCAATCACTAGTGCATCTAATATGCACACCAAGTCGTTTAGAGAGAACAGAGAGACAGGGGCCCTGATTAGCAGGGACCCATCCAGACTATAGCCAGAAACCAGTGTATACATCAGAAAAAAAAGTGGGGGCAACATAAGTGCAGATCCTACTCTCCTACATGGACAGAATACAGAACAAATCAAACATTCACCCCAAGTCAAGAGATCTGGGTTAAATCCATCCTTGCTTTGCTCACCATGCCACCGCAGTTTAGACCCAGCCATATGCAAATCAGTCTTGACCTTTGCCTCATGGGAACAGTCCAGCCCGAACTGCCAAGATGGGTCCTCCCTGGACTAGAAACAAGCATCCTGGGACCCTAGCTGCATACACAGACACCCCACCATGCCCCAAGTAGCTCCAATCACAGACACCCCACTGTGCCACTGCCCCCTCTAGGTGTATGAACAGATACCTCACCCTGAACCCCACTAGCTGCACGCACACACCCCACTCTGCACCTACCCTTCCACTATCTGCATGAAGATTCCCCACCCTGCCCCAAGTAGCTGCATGTACTGACACCCCACTCTGACCCCTGCACCCTCTAGCTGCATGAACAGACACCCCATTCTGCCCTCTCACTAACTGCATGCATTGACAACACACCCTGCCTCCAATGAGCTGCATGCACAAACAAACCATTCTAATTCATGCTCTCAAGTAACTGCATGCACAGACACCCCACTCTGCCCCCACTAGATGAACGAACAGACACCCCACCGTGCCTTCCCACTAGCCCCATGCACAGACACCCCAACCTCCCTCCCACTAGATGCATGCGAAGACACCACACTCTGACCCATGGTCCCGCCCTAGCCGCATGCACAGACACCCCCACCTTGGTCGTGCCCCTACTAGCTGCATGCACAGACACCCCACCCGGGCCCTTCCCCCAATAACTGCATGCACAGACACCCCCCCCACCCCTGGCTCCCAGTAGCTGTATGCTCAGAAATAGGCCGAGTCACACTAGCTGAACGCACAGACACCCGCCCTGTCCTCTACTTCTTGTATGTACATTCACCCCACCCTGCCCCTACTAGCTGAACGCACAGACTCCCACCCTGTCCCCTACCAGCTGTATGCACCGACACGCCACCCTGACCCTACTAGCTGCATGCTCAAACACCCCCATCCCGTACTCCTCAGCTTTCAGTTTCAATCTTGCCATCTGCAGCTTGAATTCTCTCCCCTCCCTCCTCTCCCTCAGCTCCTCTGGGGATAGGCCATGGGTAGAGACACTGCTTCCTGCTCTCACAGGGAGCTCAAATCCAGGGGTGTCCCCCTCAACTGCTGCGGGTGGTTCCTGAGAAGAGCCATTCTAAGGGTCCTTCAATCCACCATTCTCTTGGGAGCAGGTCTCTGCCCCGGCCCTCAGCTCCCTTTGAAACTCTACCTTCCTGGTGGCTCCTTGGGCAGGTACCCCCAACTCCGTGCAGAAGCTTTTCAACTGGGCCACTGTATGATCTTCCAGCTTGGCCAGCTCAAACTCCGCGGCTCCATTTACAGAACAAGCCAGGAACATGATGTAGAGATTGAATCAAAAAATGCAAAGCAGGGAAAAAAGAAAAAAAGAAAATGAAACGGTCTTGGAAGTGGATGGGGAGTGTACTCCTAGCTATTGAATAGAGCTGCACAAACAGAAATCCTTTCCTCACCGCTGGTCATCGATGCTAGAGATTGGCAGAGGTATGCACCCTGTCAAAGTAGCAACCGTGATCCAAGTCAGGGTACGCCACAACATTCCACAACATACCCTAAATTATCCTGTGCTCGCCCCGTGACAGCTTGGCACAGAGCAGTCAGGCTTCACTTAAGAGGCGATGTGTAAAGTATTCGTACAGCACTTCATACAATAACTCAGTGAAAACACCACAAAAAGAATTCACACCAGGTTTGAAAAATAGATGATTTTTTTATAAATAAAACAAGCCCAAAATGTAGAAGCTGAGATATGAATTTTTAAAGAACAGATGCCATTTAAGCACTTAGAAGCAATAAGCGCTTAAATGGGGTATCTGGTCGCGCTAGTCCGGGGCAAAATCAAATGTTCAGGCCGACCGCGATGCAGCCTGGGCCGGATACAGGGACCCACTTGGGCCCACCGAACCAAAGTACTTTGACCCGGGATGCGTCGTCATCGATGAGGATACACGGTGCAGCTGAGGCTATGTGTCGGTGTTGAACCAAGCAGTGGATGGGATGCATGGATTTTCTCCATGAGTGCGAGCACTGGTTCGGATGCGACACTAGGCTTCTGCTCCCGCAGTAGGCGATGAGTTGATGCCGACGGCGATGCACTGGTTCAGAAGACGATGCGCCAGGTCTGCTTCCCAAAATGACAAGGATGCATGGGTACGGGATGAACAAGCACCTGAGGCCTCACTTCCAAGGGTCCACGACTCGGGTGGCACCACTTGGCAGGGCAGGCTCACAGCTTGCGGATTCCAGGTGGGTCAAGACTTTGATATCCTTGAGACTTGGGAACAGGAGACAAGCCGGCAAGCCCATGAATTTACTCTGGGTTCAAGTGATGCAGGTCCAGTTCTTCTCACTCAGGCAGGAGGACAGCAGACAGTTCGGCAGCTCAGCAAGGCAGAGAACGGCAAAGCAGCAGTCTAGCAGAATAGCAGCCCTTTCAGCAGCTCAGCAGCTCTTCTTCCTGGCAGAGTAGACATAGGTCCAGAAGTGCACTGATTTAGCAGTGCCAGAGGTCCAGTAATGATACCAGATGACGAAAGAAACGAGATTGTTAAGCCACCGACTGCTTTTTGTTAAAATAATTCCATTTGTTAATTATGATCAGCTTTAATTGATCATTAGGATATCACAAGATTTGAGCACAAACTTCAGTGCTTTCTCTATTTGCTTTGTTCAAGTCATTGTCCGTGTACCTTGTTTTTATTGTGTGGTTGAATTTAATGTTAATTTTAGGTATGATTGGAGTGCGGATGTGAATCAGTATGTAACACACTTTTTTATATTTAGATTTTATGAATGATTTGAAAAAACTTTTGTATTAGTTTTCAATATTTGGTTGCTGCCCTCATATGTTTATGTAAGTTTTATCATGTCAACTATGAATATATGTGAGTTGGCCTATGTTTTCTACACCTTATACCCAGTGGTGCCTTAAGTGGGGGAGACTTCAAAGAAAGGTATGAAGTTTACAGGGGCTCTCCCTCATGTCGAGGCTCCAGACACACTGAAGGGGGTAATTAATTATTTGCGTGGGGTCAGGAAACAGCCCTTTCAGGTGTAAGTGTCAGCTTCTCCCTCCCACCCTGCTCAGAATGACCCATCAACATGCATATGACCACTCAGGCACACCTACCCTTCCATTGTGTGTGACTGTCTAGAGGGAGCACAGGACGCCAGCTGTCACCCACCCCAGACGTGTATTCCATAGACAGGCAGAAGGCACTAAATGACTAAAGTAAGTAAATGCCAACTTTCTAAAAGTGGCATTTGTTAAACTGAAATTAAAAATCCAACTTCACCATAACTTTTGATTTTAGATTGTGAGTTCAATGACATTAAACTTGAAAAGTCGATCTCTTCACAATTGGGAGTTACACTTAAAAGATGTAATAAGGTAATCCCTTTGTTATCCTAAGGGAGAGGTAGGAATTGCTGTAGTGAAAAACGAAATTGGGAGTTTTTCACTACCAAGATATGTTTAAAAGTACATGTTCTGCCTTTTAAATACACTACACCCTTCCCTGTGGGTATTACGGGGCCAACCTTAGGGGGTGACTTATATGCATGAAAAGGGAAGGTTTAGGCCTGGCAAGAGGGTTTACTTGCCAAGTTGACATAGCAGTGTGACATTGCACACAGAGTCTCTGCAATGGTTGGCCTGAGACGTGGTTAAGGGGCTTCTTCTGCGTGTGGCACCATCAGTGCTGCAGGCCTACTGGCAGGGTTTAATTAGGAGGCTCTGGGCCTATATAGTGCACTTTACTAGGGAATTATAAATAAATTAAATATGCCAGTTGGGGATGAACCAATATTACCATGTTTTAAGGAGAGAGCACAAGCACTTACCAATGGTTAGCAGGGGTAACGTGTGCAGAGTCCTAAAGGCAGCAAAACAAGGTCAGAAAATTGGAAGTATGCAGGCAAAAAGCTGGGGGCAGACCACCCTTAGGCTGTCGGGTCTAACAATTATGTTTTATAATCTCTAGTTGAAGCACATCCTGGGCAAGTGTCTGCTGAATGGTTGTTTTTGTAGGAAGGTGGATTCTGACTGCATGGTTGCCCCCACTTTTTCCTGGTGTTTTGCTTGTTTTCGACTTAGTTTGGCTGGGATCCTGCTATTCAGGACCCCAGCCTATCTGCTTTCTCCCTTAAATTGATTACAAGTACTTTAGGTACACTCCATATTGGATTATGGGGTACCCTTATAAGCCCCTAGTAATGGTATACTAGGTACCCAGGGCATAGGTACCCCAGAGGCCTACCAAAGGCTGCAGCATGTATTCGCCACCCCAGAGAAGCCCTCCAAAATGACACCACAGGACTGCTACTGCAGCCTGGGTAAGGTGGTGCATGCACCCCTTACTGAGATAGAGGTTCACTATATCTCTCAATATCACTGCACATATAAACCTATCAGTCACCCCTATGGCACGCCTTATCAATCCTGAAGGCAGGGTGCTTGGTTTTGTGTGAGAGGGTGCCCATGCATGAGAAGGGCTTCCCTACAGCCTTCGGAACCTTTATTCTGGGGTTGTGTGTGATGCAGCCAGACCATATACTCTTAAGTGCATTATAACCGGTAAATGCTAACTTTGGGATGGCTGCACGAAAACATGTTGTGTTTGGTGTCAAACACCTTGGAATCATACCCCCACACCAGTAACTGGTGTGGGGGTGGAATGATCCCACCCTTCTAGAGGGAGAGACATGACAACACCGGTATACCCGGTACTAGCTAACAGAGCCCTGGCATCATAAAATGGATGCTGCAGGCCACAGACACGAGTCTGCCCTCCTGATGCTGGACGAAACCCCGGCAGGGGAGGCCAGGACAATAGGTTTCCTGTCACAGGGAGGTATCACCACCTCCCAGACAGGCTTTAATGTATTGGGGCTGGGTGGGTGCACTCCAAGAGTGCTTTAAAGTTCAGCACTGGGGGCCCATTTGGTGTCCCTGTGCATAGTCCAGTTCAAACCAGCAGTACCAGCCCCTGTTCTGGCACGAAACTGGACAAAGGAAATGGATGTAGCCACCCCTCTTTCCTGACCCTCCCATAGGTGGGTCCCTAGAGTTGGCCAACCCCTTCCTTGGGTATAAGAAAGGAACCCCTCACTACAGGATTTTAGATTACACCTGGACGAAACTCTGATACTGAATGCTGGAACTTCGATGATCTACACTGAATTAGATGACTAAAGAATCTCCCTTGGAGTAAAGGAGTTACTACCCTGCTTGGCAGGCACCAAAGACGCATCTATCCGGTTTGCATCTCCGAAGCTCCCGCCGGACTCCGAAGAATTTTGCAACACAGGAGGTGGGTTTCCGTGGTCTCTGAGGTCAATCTGTGCACTCAGCAACTCTGAGGCCCGTATCCCTCGTGGAAGACCATGCAACCTGAACCCCTAGACACCACGACCATTTGCAGAAGCATCAGCTTTCCACCGACTCCTACAGCTGAGCTTTGGGTTACTTGTAGCCCTGACCCCGAGCAGCATTTACACTGAAGATTGCCCACCTACACTCCACGAGTGTTCCGTGAGCGGGCCCTTTGTGTTTTCTCTTGAGGTCCCTTTGCGATCCCTAGTCCGTCGATTGGTGGGTCCCTGTGAAGGCAACTTTAACTTTAATTGGGCTTACCTGGTTGCTCCAGACATGCTCTGACTCTCCATCGCTTGGGGAGTCCCGAGGCCCTTGCTGGTCCGCACCGAAGCATCTTTTCTCTTCCTGCGAGGGTTGCTGTTGCCAAGGCTTGTTGGGCCCAAACCGGGCACCGACACTGCAGCACTCAACATCCTTCGTGGGACAGCTTGAATCCAGCTCCTGGTTCTCATCAACATCTCCTGGTCCTCGTGGTTGCAGAGTCAAGCTTCACCTCTTCGCACCTGAAACACCCGACATTGGTGGGCATTCGTCTATCGTGCCCTTGGTCACTGGCACTTTGCAGCAGATCGTCACTGAAATCAACGACGATTCCCAACACCATTTGACACCTATGCACCCGGCTTTCCTGGGTGAGGTAACTCGAGTACTACAGTGCTCCCGTGGGTGCTGGCCCTAGAGCCCCCTAAGTCTAAAGGGGTTTGCTCAAAGTCCTCTCCTAAGTGTCCTTAACTTCTAAAATTCCAACCACGACTTTCCCATAGAATAATACGGGTCTTGCGGCTGTGTTCTCACACTGCACACGTCCCCTGTGGGTCTCCTGTGTCACTACCTTGTGTGGTTCCTTGGGGTCCCAGCGATTCTACGTGCTCTAGGCACTGTGTCTAGTCAAGTCGTGGTTCTTATACCACTTTCTTAATACATGGTTTGATCCGCCCCAGGGCCCATTGTATATTGTGCTAATTATTGTCATTTTAGAACTGTATTATTGTGTGCCTGGCTCTCTAATCTCATAAAGGGATTAGTAGAGAGTGTTTAGAAATAAATACATATATTTTATATATATACTTTGTTTGGTTCTCCTTTCATTTAGTGATTCAAGAGATTATAGACTGGTAAAACAAGCTGCTTTACACTCCTTCAAGACTTAGTCTGAAGGCTGCTCTACATAACTACCACTAGGATAGCTTTCAAAAAAGGTTTTCTTTAAACCTGTCATCAATAAGGGTTGTTTGGACTGGTGCAAGGTGCCCACTATAATTAGTGGACAGCATATGCCAGGCCAACTTCTCACAGTTTTCATAAACATAATTTCCCCGTGTGTCTTTCATGCTCTAGCGAAAGCGTCCCTAGCTATATTTACAAACATTTGGCACCCAAACACTTTTTTCATTTCTATTCATCTTCCAGTGCTGACAACCTCAGGTCCGTTCCCCAACAATGCCCAAGACGTTTGAAATCTGGTAGCTGGATCCATATACTATGGGAAGGTGACTGCCTGAACGTGTTTTTTGGGGTAAGTACTGAGAGGATGTGGGCTTCTCTTGGGGCGAAATAAGCTACAGACCTGAAATCTATTCTCCTGGGTTCCTCCAAGCATTTAGGGATCCGTGCAGCTCCGGCACGCAGTTAGTCGTTTACAGCAATGATACTGGCATGATCAGTAATACCCGCCCCTTGGAAATAGGCCGAACCACCAAAACTGCAGTTATGCCTTGAGAAGATAAATATATTCCAAAGAATATCTGTACCCAAAACAGATGGGAATGGGAAGAAAGATTTTTAGGTCTCGCCTAGCAACACGCATGCGCTGCTCTGCGAGACTTATTGTAAGGGCTTCAAAAAGCTCACCACACACACACACTCGTGCGTGTGTGGCCTATGGCTTGCGGTTACCCGCACAGCGCCATATGTTTTGAATTATCGTGCCCAGACACGGGCGCGATAATTCAAAACAAATGGCCTGGTGCTCGCTCTCGCGCGCACCACTCGCGGGACGCTGCATTCCTTGAATTCCTTGTTTACTTTGATTAGCCAAACAGCACTCAGCGCTGCTTTCTATTTTGCTGTTGCTGCAGCGCTGCTTTCCACTTTATGAAATATTGCCTTCTACAGTGTTATATTTTGTTGTATTTGTTAAGTCATTAGGATTTGCATGTGGCCGTTTTCAGACAGAGGCAATGTTATTGATGTAGAGTCGAAGGTCTTTCATGAGATGAAGGGGTTAGTACAGGGGAGGAAAAGTTCAAATGGAAAACACATGCTCTGTGGGGTTTCTTTGGTAGCATAGGAATGCACTGTGGTCATACAGCTGCTCTTTCTGCCTTTTTATTTGCAACCTTTCGACAACCCTGATTATTTAAGTGTTATGGGAGCGTGTGCGCTTTGAAAAGTGTGATTGTTTATTTGACTTTGAAGTAGAAGAGCAATGCATTGTTAGCAAATGCAGCATGCTTCCACCTTTTGTGCTAAAACAATTAATATATATATATTTTTAATAATTCTTTTTATTAAACAATCATTGGTGTAAATAGACAATACAAAGGAGCAGACTACGCATACAATGCAATAGGCACAAACGGGGAATTTAGACAATCATTACACAAATAGAAAAATCACAGGGAGGGTATGTCATCTGGATCATTGTACTGAGGCGGCAAACAGATATCACCACGATAGGTATTCTACGGGCCCCATATACAAGACCACTTCTTAGGGCATCCTCTCGCCAGATACCCTGTCTTTTCTCTAAACATGCACCAGTCAAGGTTTCTTTCCCAGGCCTCCAGAGTAGGTGCGAGATTAGCCCCCCATAGTTGGGCAATATTCCTTTTTGCCAGCATAAACCCCAATGTGGCCCACTGCGTCTGGTGAATATTAAGATCTGTGGGTTCCCAAACATTCAAGAGGCAAAGCCTCACCTCTGGACGGAGGGAGACATGCAGTACCTCGATAACTGTAGCATGCACCTTAAGCCAATAGGAGGTAATGTATTCACATTTCCAAATAATGTGTATGAACGTGCCTATGAGGCCACAGCACCGTCTGCATTCTCCGGTGTCAGACCACCCCATGTGCATTAATCTCGGTCTAGTAATGTATATCCTGTGAAGGATCTTCAGCTGCACCAATCGTAAGCGCGCTGGGATAGCCACAACTCTAGGAGAGGATACTGCCACCTGCCAATCCTCATCATCTAGTTCAACCCCATCTTCCATCCACTTATCCCGTAAAAGCTGAAGAGGATCTACCATGTGGTTAATTAACTTTTTATAGATGAGGGAGATCGTTTTGTCTGGGAGGTGGCCATCTAAAATTCTGTCCTCTAGGGGGAAGTTTCCGGGGGAGCCGTCCCCTTAGGTAGAGTGGACTGGAGGGAGTGCCGGACCTGCGCATAGGGAAAGTGTTCTGTGTCTGAGAGCTTGTATTCAGTCTGAAGCATCTTGAAGGACTTAATCCCACCCCCCTTCCAGACATCCCCAATGTGTGAAATTCCAAAAAGATCCGACCTGTCAAAACCTTTTGTGGTCCACAAATCGCCGAGTTGTTCAGAGTCCCAAAGGGGGGTAGCTAAGGTCAGTTTCAAACTCCATCCAAGAGAAGTGCTGGCATCATGCCAGATGTGAACCGAGTGTTTAGTAGGGCCAGTCAGTGCAAATCGTTTAGGCCGGGAATACAGCGCTCTGTTGTAGTTGCCCCCTGGTAAGAGCCATCTATCCATGGCACAGCCGGGATCATCCTGGCGGCCATACGTACAATGGTTGATAGCTGCTACTATATGGGATGCCCGGTAGTACTTTTTGATATCCGGGAGGCTAATGCCTCCATCATACCAATTTAATGTTAATTTATTCAGGGCGATCCGAGTAGGTCTCTTTGTAAGCCCTCAATCTCTTTAAAGTAGCACGGCGGGACTAGATCAAGGGTATTTTGCAGGGCATAGAAGAACCTTGGAAGGGACATCATTTTGAATAGAGCGGCCCTGCCCAAGAGGGAGAGGGGAAGTGACTTCCACCTGGCAATATCTTTTTTAAGCTTGTGAAGAGGTGGGAGGAGATTTTCGAAAGGAAAATTCCCAAATATCTAAACCCAGTGGTATTAAATTGTATAGGGCAATTTCTAGGAGGGATGGGTGGCTCGCCTCGTAGAACAAATTACAGGGATTTGCCCCAGTTGACAGTGAATACCGAGAATTAACCAAACACCGCAAGTATGTCTAGAACCACTACGAGAGATTTATTAGGGGAGGCCAAATAGAGTAAAATGTCGTCTGCATAGAGGGAGATGCGGTCCTCCCAGTCAGAGGACCATCGCAACCCTTGTATCATTTGGTCCCAACGGATCCGTGCCGCCAACGGCTCCAGGGCTAGGGAAAAGAGAAGGGGAGACAACGGACAACCCTGACGGGTTCCACGACTGAGCGAAAATGGAGCTGACAACTTGTTGTTTACCACCACTTGGGCCAGGGGTTCGGCGTATAGAAGACGTATCCGATGAATGTATCTTGGGCCGAAATCCCATCTTTGCCAGAACGGCCCAGAGGTAGGGCCATTCAATGGTATCAAATGCCATGGTCGCATCCAGGGCAGCTGGTTCACGGAGAGTGTGCGCTCTATCCAGAACTCCATGCACTCTGCGCAGATTTTGGGCCGTCTTCCTATATGGCATAAAACCAGACTGATCTGGGTGTATCAGGCCACTGATCACTTTAATCAAACAATTGGCTAGTATCTTAGGCTCAGCGTTAAGGGGGGAAATAGGCCTATACGAGGCACATTCCGTTTTGGGTTTGACCTCCTTAGGAATGGAAACAATGGTAGCTATCCTCTGTTCTGTAGGCAGTACCCCAACCTCCATGGACTCTTCAAACATAGATTTCAAATATGGGGCGAGTTTGACAGGTCTCAATTTATAGAGTTCAATGGGGAGGCCATTGGGGCCCAGAGCTTTTCCGGAGCTTAGGGAGTGAATTGCCAACGCTATCTCGTCCGCCGTCAAGGCACTCTCCATATATTCTCTGTCTTCAAGAGAGACGCAGGGGAGTCTAATGTCCTGCAGCAATGTGCGCGAATCCGCCTCTGTGTGTGGGGAAACTGTTGTGTATACAGTCTTGAAATGGGCTGCAAATCTATCAACTATTTCATGCGGGTCCGTTACTGGGTTACCTCCCTCCACCCCAAGTTCAGGGACCAGCCTGCTCACTCATTCCCTCCTATCCAGCCATGCTATGAGTTTCCCTGCTTTATCACCCAGTTCATAGATCCTACCCTGCTGTTCTCTGCTGAGGGTTTTAGCCCTTTCAGTGACTAGTGCTTTGTAGTCATGCTGTTTGAGGCTCAACAGGTGGAGTTTCTCAGATGTCACCCCTGCTTCTAGGTCTCTCTCCAGTCTATAGATTTCGGTTTCGAGTTCTAGAACTTCTTTTTGCATTTCTTTTTTATAGCCCGAAATCAACGATAAGGCCTGCCCCCGAATAACAGTTTTGAAGGCTTCCCATAAGGTCTGGGAGGAGGATACGGACCCCACGTTCTCAGAGAAATATTAATCTATTGCTTTGATAAGGTCTTTACGGATTTTGGGGTTCAGAAGATGCCAGGGATGGATTGGGGCAAGTCTACCTACTTTGCTCTGGTTGAGGAGAATGTGGACCCATACTGGTGAGTGGTCCGAGATGTCTGTAGCCAGGTGTTTGATTTCGCTTATGTAAGTGTCGCAATCCGGAATCTTTCCCAGAGGGAGGCTGGCCAAACCAATGAAAGTTTGTAAGAGAGAGGGATAAAGTTCAGCAAGTTTTGTTTTATTCCAAAATTCAATTTGTCAAGGACACAAAAATTAAGTCAAAGTATGTGGTCTTTCAGGGGTCCGAACTCCTGGTTGGAAAAGGTTCCATCTTCACCAGGTCTTCCCCTGGACTTGGGTTTGGATATTCGGTACGTCACCTTCCCAACGTTGATGGAATGGCGTGGGTGGATGGGGATAAAACAACAAAAGAAATAGACCGGAGTGAGTCGCAGGGAAAAACTGGCGTTTCTCTCTCAGGGAAGGGGAGTGAGGGGAGAAGTCACCTTTGACCGGCACCGAGTGAGCCCCGACGTGACCTCCCTCCTCCCTCTATACAACGTCCTTCCCCCTCCTGTGTCCCGTAAGTCCCTGTAGCATGTACCACGTGAATCTCCTTTTTAAGGAGATTCACGTGGTACATTTGGGTTTTATTGGTGGAGAGGCGGAGCACGTAGGTTGTCCTCCCGACCTTCTTCACGACCTCATAGGGACCCTGCCATTCTTTTTGTAATTTATGAGAGGAGGAGGGGAGAAGGATTAAAACCCAATCACCTGCTTTAAACTCCCTCCACTTTGTCCCCTTGTCGTATTGTGTCTTATATCTCGTTTGGGGTTTATCCAACTGCTCGTGGGCCAGGGTTCTTAGCTTGGGAAGTCGTACCTTCACTTGGTTTGCCTAGTCCAATAGAGCGTGTGCTTCCGCAACACCTTGTTCTTCCCACGTTTCTTTTGTGATTTCAAGGAGGGTACTAGGGCGCCTCCCGAATAAGAGTTCAAAGGGAGACTGTAAAACTGGTGACCTTACCCGGCGGGAATGGTGGAGTCCGACCTCTTCTGATCTGTCATTTCCGGCTTCTCCACAGGATCACGAGTGGGTACACGGAAACGAGACTGCTAGCGAATACGAAGACAGCGGGCCCTTTAAGTGGGCGTCGGCATACGAGGGTGAAGCCCCGACCCTCCGTGACGTCCCTGGCTCTGGATTGGTTAAAACAGGGGAAGTCCTGTACACAGGGGGTGGAGACACCGCGAGGAGGAAGGCGGAACCCGAGGAGACGGAGAAGCGGAGCACGTTGGACGCAGAAACCGGAAGGACCGAAGAAGGAGCCTCCAGAGGAGCTGGAGGAGAAGCTGAACCACAAGGCGAGCCAGGAGGCCAACGACCCTGCGGACCGCCGTGCCACACTCCCGAGGGAGGAGTGTGGCTGACACAGGTACGGCGGCGTTTGGCGGCTTGGCTAGGAAAGCGTAACGATAGCGTGTAGTGCGCAGCTGTATATAAATCTTTCCTCCACGACCTTCCACTCCACCCCCCCCCTTACCCTCACCCTACCTTTTCTTACCGTACCCCTCTTGCACTGAGCACTGTAGATACGAATAGTCACACCGGGTGTAAACCACACACTCCCTGGGCCCCCTTGGTGCAAACCCTGTAGAGGACTGTGACCTAACGGCTTTCCGTCCTGTCGGTCTTCTTTCTTACATGTGGAGAGATTCCCGACGCCCGAAGAAAGAACGCCACTTCCTGGGGAAAACGCCTATAGACGAACAGCGCCACGGACTCCAGTACCTTTGCCCGGGAGAGACTAACTTTCAGGACTCGAAAGACGTTGGTTAATAAACCTGTCAGAACTATAAAAATAAAACCTTCCTTAAACCCTACGGTTGGTGTCACGGTCGTCCCTTCACCCACGTCCACAGAGACACACCCAGGCTTGACTGCACAGTACTCCGGATCACAAAGAGCACTAACGGAAGAAGCTGATCCCAGTTTCTTCCATCCCCTGACAGGAGCTTCTTTAATGTAAGCTTCAGGGTCCCATTATAACGCTCTACGAGGCCGTCTGTTTGTGGGTGGTATACGGACGTTCTGATGTGCCGTATATCTAGCTGTTTACAGATCTCCCTCATGAGACGGGACACAAAAGGGATGCCCTGGTCCGTAAGGATTTCCTTCGGAAACCCCATCCTTGAGAATACCTCGATTAACTTCTGGGATATGGAGGTGGTAGTGGCTGTCTTCAGGGGGAATGCTTCAGGATAGCGGGTGGCATAGTCAACGATCATGAGGGCATATTGATGGCCTTTGCTGGACTTAGGCAGGGGTCCTATCAGGTCCATCCCTATACGCTCAAAGGGTCGTCCAATAATAGGCAGGGGTTGTAGGGGTACCTTTGAAGGGGTGTAAGGGTTGCGCTTCTGACACACTTCACACTCCTGGCAATACTTTCTTATTTGAAGATATATGCCAGGCCAGTAGAAGTTGTCTAGGATGGCTTGGCTGGTCTTTTCTGCCCCCATATGACCTGCTAACAAGTGGGAGTGGCCGAAGTATAAGACCTGGTCTCTGAAAGTCGTTGGTACTAAAAGCTGAGGTGTGGCCCCCTCCTTAGCTATGCGGTACAGAAGCCCGTGCTGTTCTAGAAAGCAAGGATAGGTCTTGTTTTGGGCATTCCTCATTTCTTGCGCACTCTGCCAGGCATGCTTAAGGGACGCGTCATTTAACTGGGCGGGCCTGAAATTTTTGTCCATTGCCCACGGTTCTGAGGTCAGTAAACCATTGTGTGAATTGTTTGAGGCTGTCTCAGGTTTCAGGGCACTAGCAAGGAGGAGAGGAAAAGAGGGATTGTCTACCCCTAAAATAAGTGGCTCGGGAAGAGCGGGGAGAACCCCTACGGTAATGGTGGTGTGGGTGCCTGCCTTGGTGCTTACTGGTAATTGGGCTATGGGATAGACCCGGGTGTCCCCATGCACACACCGTATGCCAACATTTCTCCCTTCTATGATTTGCGAACGAAGGACCACATCACCCCGGGCCACTGAATGCTTACACCCAGAATCCAGGAGGGCTTTTATTTCCCGCTTATTTACAATGAGACTCACGTAATACATGGGTCCCATCTCCTGCGCAAACAGAATAGATCTGGGGGCGTAGCTGACATCCATGGGCTCGTCATCTGGTTTATCCTTCTTATTTCTACAGAACCGAGCTATATGGCCCCACTCGCCGCATTCGAAGCACTGAGGGCTGGAGGTGACTGGTGTGTCATATCTCATGGGTTTGGCTTTAGGGGGGTCAGGGTACGTTTTGGCGAGCCTTCTTTCCGGCTTCGTTGGGAGAGGACCTTTGTGTGGTCTTTCGGGTTCTTTAAAAGGTCCTCGGCTTTGGGCCCGGGTGAACGAAGTGGCCATTTCGACGGCTTGTTCTATGGTCAGGTTTGCGTGTTGCCGTAGCCACTTTTGAGTACCATAAGGGAGCATTTCCAGATATTGTTCTAGGAATATTTTGTTCATTACATCATCAATATTGCCTTCTTGAGGCTTTAGCCACTGGTCGGTAGCTTCTTTCATCTTATAAAAAAGTGTCTTGGGAGTGTCGCCGGCTGTTCCACGTTCTTGCCTAAATCTAAGGCGGTGGGCCTCGTCTTCAACTCCAAGGCGGTCCAGGATGTATTGCTTCACCACCCCGTATACGGCGGTTCCATCCCGATTGATGGTCTGATATGCTGCCTGTGCTTCTGCTGTGAGTAAGGGAGCCAGGTAAAAGGGCCATCTGTCGCTGGGCCACCCGCTGGCCCTAGCGGCCCGTTCAAAATGAAGAAAAAAGGCTATGGGATCCTCCCCAGGTACGTACTTTTGTAGTGGAATAACCGTGCCAGGTGGTGCGGGAGTTCTCCCTTGTCCCAGCCCCAGAAGGAGCTGGTTTTGTCCTTCGGCCAGCTTCACCAGGTTGTCCGCTTGGGCCTGTATGGCAGTGGTAAATGTTGTCCGGTCCCTTTCTGCTTGACTGGTACTCTGCTCGATGGCCCATTCTAGTTTGGTTTGGCTCTCCTTCAACTGGAAAATGAGGTTCTCCATCTTGTAGCGACGGAGCTATGCCCGCATTCTCCACCACTTTGTCGCAATCCGGAATCTTTCCCAGAGGGAGGCTGGCCAAAGCAATGAAAGTTTGTAAGAGAGAGGGATAAAGTTCAGCAAGTTTTGTTTCATTACAAAATTCAATTTGTCAAGGACACAAAAATTAAGTCAAAGTCTGTGGTGTTTCAGGGGTCCGAACTCCTGGTTGGAAAAGGTTCCGTCTTCACCAGGTCTTCCCCTGGACTTGGGGTTGGATATTCGGTACGTCACCTCCCCAACGTTGATGGAATGGCGTGGGTGGATGGGGATAAAACAACAAAAGAAATAGACCGGAGTGAGTCGCAGGGAAAAACTGGCGTCTCTCTCTCAGGGAAGGGGAGTGAGGGGAGAAGTCACCTTTGACCGGCACCGAGTGAGCCCCGACGTGAACTCCCTCCTCCCTCTATACAACGTCCTTCCCCCTCCCGTGTCCCGTAACCCCCTGTAGCGTCGCCCGTACCTTAGTAAGCCACCCTCTGCGCGAAACATAGTCCCGTTGGCCTCCCGGCTTGTCGTGTCTGCACGCCACAGCAGTACTTGCTTCGGTCTCTTCTTTGGCTCCGCTTATTCTCGCTGCTATTCTGCCTCCGCTGTTCCTCTCTGTCCACGCCACAACCTCTCCTGCTCCGGGGAAACCTGCTTCCGTCTCCTGAAAGAAGGACGGCCCTCTTGTTTGCGGCCGCTGCTTCTCCGATAGGCCGCTTGGGTATGACGTCGTGGGCCACACCCCCCGGGATATCGCCTGAGTGATTCCCTTAAAGGGCTCTTGTCATTCCTGCACAAAGGGTGAAACAACTGGGTCAGAATCGAAGGGCAACAAAGTCCGCAGTTCGTTATCGGACTCGTGACAGTAAGTCACTTGAACTGCTGGTACAAGACAGTAGTCTAAGCGGGAAAGGCTATGGTGTGCCCCAGAGTGAAAGGTATGTTGTATCTTATCTGGGTGATAAGTTCTCCACCTGTCAACCAGTCCCATAGTGTTGAGAAAATCCGGCAACCAACGGGCAGAAGGCCCCACCTCCCGCGGGGATATCTATCCAACGTGCCTGAAACCACAGCATTAAAATCACCCCCAAGGAGAAAAAGGCCATCTGGGATGGTGAGAAGGACAGTACCTAAATCAGCAAATGTAGTGCCCTGCAGGCCCGGGGGGACGTATACTGACATAAAAGTGACAAGGCGGCCCTCCCACACCCCGGAAACTCCAACGTATCGACCTCGGTCATCTGTCCATGTAGAATTTATGATGAATGGGAGTGTATTTTTCACCATGATACCCGCCCCTCTGGACCCAGAGGTGAACCCTGCATGTGCAACTATTTTATAACCTCCTCTATGCATCGCTTTACACAAATTTCCTATCAGGTGCGTCTCTTGGAGCATGACAACATTCAGTGCCTGCCTTCTGATGTATTGAATCACCACACTACGTTTAATTTTACCCCCAAGCCCGTTAACATTCCAACTCAGGATTTTAACACTTTTATCCCCCAGTGTACTTGTCAATCAGTTTGTGATTCACAGAGACCTCCATATTGTTACATACTGCACCCCTTTTGTGGTTGAACTCAGATGTCGCACCGATGTCAAACAAACAACAACCCCCAACCCACAACAAACCCCCAACCCATCAACCCCCCACCCTGCTTCCCTGCATTGTGGGTGTCCAACTGCCCATACAAACCTGCAGATCGCCTATTGCCCTAACTGGTTAACTAAAAGGAGAAAAAGAGGGGGAATAGCACCCGACCCGTTGCCCTCCCCTAAAACTGTAGTCACGTATAACCCAATTAAGTCACAACCAACTGTCATCTTGATCCAGCAGCCAGGATGGGCATCATTGCAGGAGAAGGTTCCTTTGCCCTCCAGAAATACAGGGCCTAGATGACAATCCGATTGCCTATCCGGTGTGCGCCCTCAATCTGCAAAGTTAATGTCAGTCTCCGTGTCCACCAGTAGAGTGGCCCTCGCGGCCGGGCTGCCCAGTGCCCTGGTCTACCCGGCCGTCCAGCCACTCCGAAGCCATGTCCGGTTGGTCAAAAAACCTCGTTCGACCTTCAACTTCCACCCGGAGCTTCGCGGGAAATAACATGGCATACTTGAATCCCTGGTCCCGAAGTCGTTTCTTCACTGCCAGGAAGGATCTTCTCTGTCTCTGTACCAACTGAGTGAAGTCGGGAAAGTAGGTGATATCTGCATTTTCATAGCGAAGGGGAGCGGACATTCTAGTGTTTTTAAGGATAACGTCTCTGTCTCTAAAGTTCAAAACCCTTGCCAGCATGGGGCGCGGAGGGGCTCCAGGTTTCGGACGGCCTCCCGGTACTCTGTGTGCCCTTTCTACAACGAAACATTTGCTGAGTCCTTTAGGTTGCAGATAGTTAAGGATGAGCTCTTCAACGAAAAGGTCTGGTGTCTGCCCCTCCGCCTTTTCAGGGACCCCAAGAATGCGGATGTTGTTTCTTCTAAGGCGCCCTTCATAATCGTCCAGTTTATGCTCGGCAGTTTTGCAAAATGATTGTAAGTCCTGTATAGTTTCCTGCAGCTACAACACGTCTTCCACCAAACTTGCTGCCGTGAGTTCAACCTGTTTGAACTTCTCAGTGGCTTTGGTCAAGTTTGCCCGATAAGATTCACCTCGATCGAGAGCGTATCCATCTTGTGCTCCAGGGAGGTCCTTATACCAGCAATAGCCTCCATAACATCTTTAAGCGTTAGTTCCAGGCTTTTACCACTACTTTCTGTCATCAGCCTGGTCCCAAGACGCAGGTCCGGTGGCGAATCTTTGGGGACTGTATAGCGGTCTAGTTTGTTCGACTGGACTGGCTTGTGACCCTTCAGCCCAGTCGCCTTCGGCTTATCAGAGGTCGCCATACTCAACCGAGGCCGCAACCGTCCGGCCCCCTCCCCTCCGCTGCCCACTGGCGCCGTTAGGAGTGCTGGGCACTTTTTCCACCCAAGGATTCAGCAAGGAGAGGTGTCTTACGCGATGAACAGCAGCAGGGAGCCCGCTGCCCACGCCGAGGCAACAGCCAGGTGTGCAGTGAACCAGGCACCAATTTCGCCCTCCACAGCGAACCGCCTCCCAAGGGCCTGCACTTCAGGTCTGTATTTACTGCGCAATAGTTGAGGAGGTGGACGCTGTCCCAGACACACAATTGCACTTTTGCCTGTTCGGGGGGGGGGGGGGGGGGTGGTGGTGTCAAATAGTCTCAATGGCCGTCAAACATCAGCCCCCAATCGCACTGCCTCCTCCTGGGCTCCGCTTACCTCCACCCCATCGCGCCCGAGGGCCGCAGGTCTCCTCGTCAGCAACCGGACGCTGAACTCAGCCACTAATCTCGGCAGGGAGGGCCTCAGCTCGTGTATGCCCCCCCAGAGGCAAGGGGGGATTTCCGCTCGCCGATCCCGGGCAGCCGCAGTGTTCCGCTGTGAGACCGCCCCGGCCCCTGGGTCACGTTTTTCGGCCGACCGCCCGCTCTGACTCTTCCGCCGGCCACCCCCAGCACTCCAGGCCTCAGACTCAGGCGGCTTGTAGGCCTCACTGCAATCAAGGTTGCCAGTACTCCCGGGCCCCGGAACGACACCGGAGCGCCCAGGGGGGAGTCTGCACCCCTTCCGATGCAGGAATCAGCAATCGGGTGTCGGATATATGTCACGGATAGTCGTGGGGGAGTTCACGAGGACGGAGCTTTCGGCTTACGTGGCCATCTCTCTCCGCCGCTTGGCCACGCCCCCAATTGATACATTTTTAAAACGTATCCACACTCTTTTTACAATAAATATGAAAGTTTGCTTAGATGATGTGAATATGCACTTGTAATATTTGCAAAACTTTTGGGTTCAGTATGTGCCCATTTCATGCGGAATGCTATATTATTGATGTGGAGGCCCAGTTATTTTTTTATATTGCAGCTAAAGGGAGTGTGAGCACAGGAGAGGAAGACTTAAAATTAAAAACACCCATCTTGTGGTGTGTTTGCACCGGTATGGGAAGGCATGGCCAAAGCCAATAGCTCTGGCTAAACACTTATAAAGTCTCAAAAGCGAGACCTATTGGCTATGCCAATGCTTGTTAAAATCTGGAAGTCTGCCTTATGATGTGTTGTGCCTCTCACCACCCCATGAAAATTCCAGCAAAACATGGGGCAAAACAACTCCCCATGTCAGTCCCAGTGAGTTGTTTAAGCCACTGTTCCCCGAAGAGAATATTCTCCACGCAAAACTTCAACATCTCCAAGAGCATATTGGAATAATCATATAGGGCACTTGTTTTATCCCTGAAAAAGTGCCTACAAGCGTCAAAGCGCGTCAGCTGGCAAAATAAATCACCAGTGTACCGATACCTAGAGTGACGGCTTCTTTCTTTGTGGTGGATTGATGACAGAGAGACTTCTGCAGATTAAAAGAAGTGTCCTGCTCCTGCTGCCATGCACCGGCCTTGAGAGGTGGATGATGTCATGAGTGATGTAATGTGTGCGGTAATTTGCAAAGCCTGGCGAGGGCATGATTATAGTTACCTCAGGGCACAAGTTATTGTGTTACTGAAGGTAACTATAAGTGGTGAATTGCTCTGGTTTTTAGTATTTAAAATGCTGCATTGTCACTGAACATTTCACCAAACTATAATGTTACTTTAACCTTTATTTTTTTCTGTGAGTCTCTATTTTTTTTTAAAGTTACAGAATATTTTATTACCATACGTAAATCCAACCGCCACCGTGTGCAGGGGGTTGACTGCAGGGCTTGGCCTGCAGCCAGCCCCCCCCAGCCCCCATGGGCAGCCGACCTTCCCAGGAATCCCATTCCCCAGGGCCGTAACTTATTTTGATGGGGAGGGGAGCCAGGTGACCCCTGTCTCCCCCACGTCCTATTGCGTCCAGTGACCCCTTCCCCTGGGGGCAACAATGGATATAGATAAGGGGGAGGGCCCTCCCCAAGCCTATTTTGACCCCTGGTTACCCCAACCACTAAAGCTGCATTTTTTTAAACGGGGGGCTGCTGAGCCCCCCCTTTGAGCCTCAGCAGGCCCTGGTGACACCATCCCCCAGGGCCGTTTTTATTTTAAATGGGAGGAGTGCATGTGGCCACCCCTTCCCGAGCCTCTCCAGGCCCAGGGGGGCCCCATGCCCATATCCCAAGCCTTATTAGACCCTGGAGACCCCATCCCCCAGGGCAGTATGTATGTTGAAGGGGAGGGGAGCCACATGGTCCCCTCCCCGACCATCAGGCCGTGGGGACCCCATCTCCCAGGGCAATATCTCTTTTTAATGGGATGGGGGCCTCGAGGCCCTCTTCCTCGTGCTTATTATGGCCCTGGGGAACTCATCCCCAGGGCCGGATTATTTCACAGTGAGGGCACCCACCATACACATGATCAGGGCCAACGTGTGAGCCCCAGGGCCCCCCTGGCCCCCAGCATGGTGCAGGAACAGGCATTGACCCCATCCGGAGGCAGCAGCTATTTATGCTCCTCCCTCTGGACAGGAGCCACATATTGATCGGTTTCCCTGCCGGCATCAGTGCAGGCAGAGAAACAGATCACAAGTGTACTCCCAACCCCCAGGAGCATTTGTAAAGCTCCTTAATTTCTCAAAAATTATATGTTACACAGTGCCAGTCGCCACTGTGCAGTTATAGGTAGGACCTAGCTGCCATATGAAATGGATTTTTGATTTTGCCAAAAACTTTTGTACCATTTGACTAACGTTCACGAAGCTTTCCAAGATAAAGGTTCATCCACCTCAGCTCTTTCCTCAAAGGTTTTGCGGTTATCTGTCAAGTATGGGCAGAGAAAACGGGGGGGCCCTAAAACGAGGTTTCCCCATGCAATTCTCATAGGGATTTTTTAACAGCGTCATTACCAAAAAGGCTGAATAGAATTATACCAAATTTGACAGAAAGCTAGATCTCTACCCAGAAAATATGCTTGTTGTGATTTGGTGTAAATGTGAGCAGTAGTTTGAGAAATTAAGGTTCAAAATTCATAAATATCTGGATGATGGTGTTAGCAAGGGTCCAGTGGGAACACAACTTTAAAAAAAAAAAAAAAGATTGCTCGAATTGGCGAAGAGCGCTTTTTTTGCTGTGGGCCGCATACAGTAAATACGTCATAATAGTTACTATGTATCTGTCCAAAATGTACAGCCCTGAGGAAGCCCCAGGCCGGATGGCCAGTGTAAGGGGGCGAAACACGTGTTGGCTGTGAAATGTCCTACTCTGGTCTTGAAGCACTAAGAAATAAACTGGAATCTGTTCCAGAGAACAAGTGATGCGTCTTACTCATTCTGGCACATCTACAGGTTCTGTACCAGTAATGGGGAAAGGGTCTCCCATTGTCAAGAAAGAATAAACCACACCAAACAAGCTCTATTATTACAGGACTGCTAAGGCTCTGGACCCATTACCCCACACTTTCTAAAGTACTCTGGTACGGCTGCAATAAGAAGGATGCCAGACCAGCCAGTCCACAACAGCTCAAAAACTGTCTGTGTGTGTATCCGGGAAACTGTCTCAGCCCGGGCTGACATACACTACGTGGGGACTGAAGATCTTTGAACCCTATGGGCAATACGCGCCTGAGTTGAAGGTGCATGCTGATCAATGTTCCCTCTAATTGTTTTCGTCTGTGTGCGGCAGTGTAAGGTCTCTGTGCACTGCAGCCCAGGCTATGTGCGCCGACAACCAGACCGCGCGTGTGGGTGCAGCTCCAAATATCACTCCAAATTTTTGCTTAATAAAGTGAAAGGACGGTGCATTTCCACACCTGTAGCACCACATGAAGGGTCTAAAGACAGGTGTTCAATTTAGATACACACGCCATGACATGAATTGGTTACACAGGCAAGTACACTTCGGGTTTAGAAAAGCACAGGACTCCATCGATGGTACCTTAAGATTTTACTAAAGATCCTCAGCTCGAGCACTGTTCATCGGGTGGGGAATGTTGGGAGCCTATACAAGATCACATATATACAATACACATGGATATGGAACTAGATGAATCTGGCTGCGGGTGGCTTGGAGACGCCTTCAAATACACAAAGTGCAAGCACTGGGTCTAGCCTCACAATGACCCCGGCGCCTTATCTTATTTTCCGGCTCCTGAAACTACGGAGCTTAAACAAAGAGTTGCATAAAACCATGTTCCAATACTTCCCCGCGCATTGGCTTGCAATGCCAAAGGAGTGTGTAGTAATTACAAGGACACTGACCCAGCATCACCCAGCTTGTCATTGAGGTGCCTTACACAGTGTTTGGTTAAAGTTAGAACACCCTTTCAAGCAATAATACAGTAAATTACCTTTGACACAATTCTGTCCCGAGTCACTATTAGGAAAGTGTATTTGTTGCGCTTGATCCCATTAAAATGGAAAAGGTTGAAAGAGTGGCGGATTTCAGAAAGGAAAGAGTCTATTGTGATTTAATGTAGTTCTCTGCTCATATTAGTTTGTTTTGCTTAATTTTGATTCTTCTTGAGTCTGTACATTTGTGAGCGATAAAAGGTTCACACCTTTTAACTGCTGCCTAGTACCAGTGATCACTCATGTTCAAGTGTTAGCAGTTGAACAGTGGTTATTGAAGGTAGATGTGAAGACGTCTTTTTCAAAGAAAATCCTGCAACACCTTGTATTGCAAAGGAATTGGTCACTGTTCGATATGCTTGAAGTGTTATGTAGATGCCTTTTTTATTTCAGAACAATTTTATATGTAAAAAGGAAACATTATGAAATGCAATACAAGCTTTGTAAAGTATGCAAAGGCAACACACACTAAAATCAGATATGAAATCACAAGTTCTACAGTTTAAGGTGCAGTGCTAATAGGGATTAAAGTCTATGTTAATTAATTCACTGTTATATTGGTTATGGATCAAAATGTTGTTGGGAAGCAAAATATTGAGACGCATCAGACATAAGAATAGAAATGTCACACAAACACAAGAAAAATATGAAAATGTCACATAAGGAATATGAAACTTGCCAGCTATCTTTTGCTGGAAAGAAAGCGTCATTCATAGTTGTTGAAATGTCACTAATAATTACACTGAAATCAAGAAAAGGTCACACAGAGCAATGTGGAACCTTGACAGCTATGCATGTAATTTCTACATAAGTTTCTCTCCTCCTTATGGCTTGATTTTGCTGGCGAGAAAGTATTACTCACAGCCCTGCCAAGGACCACGCATCAGGTGTTAGACTAACGCATTTCAGTGTGGTGGTCCGCACTGAAATGCAAATTCACGCACAATAGGCATAGCACCTGCCTTGGCTGTCAAGGCATAATGCCGCTACACTGGCTTGTACGAGAGCGCTGCTCCTGGTAGGCTTTGCGGGCTGCTGGCTACAATGTATTAGTTAAAATAGGAAGTAATTTTCATTGCTGCGCGCGGCAGTACGCAGGACGTGGAAACGCCAGGGCATTGCTTACACCATAGCACAGTAATTTAAGCATAATCATGAATGATCCCTGCCTCTGCCGAGACCCAATCCCACGGACCCGATCGGCGGCCACTGGAGTCCAGAGCACGCACTGTGCAGCTGCTGAGTCTGAATGCAGCCCGGTGGCACGTTTGCCGAAGGAGTCATTCTTTGTGGCCAAGAGGACTCTGGTTTATATGATTCGAGAAAGGGCAAAGCTCTGGTAAAATAGGCGCGTCGGTGCTAGTTGGTAAGTGTGCTCGCTTTTAAAATGCGTGCTTTTAATGAATATGCATACTTAAGCTCATGGTATTTAGAGAAGAAACGTGCCGTGGAGTTGAAAACATTCCAGACTTCAGTCTAATCTATATCTAATCACAAGTGTATGATTTTTATTGATCCAGCTAGATCTTTAGTGGGACGATCAGTGCCCCAGTTGTACGCCGGCAGAGCCAGAGGACAGAGCCGCCAGTCACAGTGCCACGCAAGGAGAGAGTAATTTTCCACCCTTGCACAAGGACTCTTGGCTTAATTGCAACAGTAGCCTCAGCATGGCTGTGTGTGTGCGGGGTGTTGATTTTGGGGGGGGGTGGGGCAGTGTGGACTGAAGGTGGATGGTCCCAACTTCTCAATTCATCAGAAGGCGATCTTGAATTGAAGTCAGCTGTTTATGCCTAGCTCCTCTATTTGATGTAATGTATCATCGTTGACAAAGATTGATAGGATTAAAGCTGTTTGGGAGCGGATAGAAAATGGAGTGAAATGTAGATAATTTGGTGAGGTGGAGACTAAGCCTTTGAGGAACGCCATGGACCAGATTTATTGGACTTCCATCAAAAGATAGCCTAATTTTTCCACAGACAATAAACCCGGCTGCCAGCTGACAACCGACTTTCACAAGACTGTCCATGCCTACACACACAAGAAGTGTTAGATGTTTTACGTTTATTTTCCCATCATTTTTCCCTTTACAAAGATTTGTGAAACATTTTGTATTGCATGAATGGAACTGTTTTTTTCTACTTGTTCTACTGTTTTTTCCGACACTATCATACATAAGCATTCAAACGTTACACGTAAGAACACAAAACATTGAAATGTCACACGTAAGCACACTGAAAACTTGGCAGCTATGTTCAGACTGGAACAAGAACATTTAATTCCAGGACAACCATTGCAACAAAAGAAAATGTTAAGTCATTTCTTTATCGGGCAAGTTCGTTTTGCCTGGCTTACACTGCCCTCTTTCATTTTTAGGTCGAGGACCGTCCGGTCTGCCGAAGGCAGATCCGGAAGTAAGAGATTTAATGTTTTGGAGAAGAGGGGCTTGCACCCGCCCCTCTTCTCCCCTCTTCTCCATTGGCTGGCCTCTTGAATGCTGGCCAGCCATTGGAGAAGAGCTTCATCACTCCGAACAGGCCCCGTCCTTTTCGGATTCGGGGGCGTGTTTTTTGCTACTTTTCTGATTATCTCCTCCAGCCAATGGCAAGAGGAGAGAACAGCAAAACACGCCCCCAATCCGGAAACGCCGCTGCCTTTCTCCGAGGCATTTCTGCTTCGCCTCGGAGAAAGGCAGTGGTGTGCTTGTCTCCTTTAGCCTTCAATTTCTCTCCTGTAAGACTCTTGCCCGTTCCTCTCCCTCTCATCTCCAGCCCTTCCCCTCAGGCTCTTCTTGCCCGTCCCTCCTTCTCGTCTACTATAATTCCCTGCCTGTCAGACTCAAGACCTGCAATCTCTCACCCCACACTCCCTCCCCTGGTTGCCGGTCCTCCCAGCAGTCATCCCCTCCCACTCCCTCCTTTGGTAGCCTATGCCTTCAGACTTCCATCGCAGTCCGGTCTGCCGAAGGCAGAACCGGAAGTCAGAGATTTAATGTTTTGGAGAAGAGGGGCTTGCACCCGCCCCTCTTCTCCATTGGCTGGCCTCTTGAATGCTGGCCAGCCATTGGAGAAGAGCTTCATCACTCCGAACAGGCCCCGTCCTTTTCGGATTCGGGGGCGTGTTTTTTGCTACTTTTCTGATTATCTCCTCCAGCCAATGCCAAGAGGAGAGAACAGAAAAACACACCCCCACTCCGGAAACGCCGCTGCCTTTCTCCGAGGCATTTCTGCTTCGCCTCGGAGAAAGGCAGTGGTGTGCTTGTCTCCTTTAGCCTTCAATTTCTCTCCTGTAAGACTCTTGCCCGTTCCTCTCCCTCTCATCTCCAGTCCTTCCCCTCAGGCTCTTCTTGCCCGTCCCTCCTTCTCGTCTACTATAATTCCCTGCCTGTCAGACTCAAGACCTGCAATCTCCCACCCCACGCTCCCTCCCCTGGTTGCCGGTCCTCCCAGCAGTCATCCCCTCCCACTCCCTCCTTTGGTAGCCTATGCCTTCAGACTTCCATCGCAGTCCGGTCTGCCGAAGGCAGAACCGGAAGTCAGAGATTTAATGTTTTGGAGAAGAGGGGCTTGCACCCGCCCCTCTTCTCCATTGGCTGGCCTCTTGAATGCTGGCCAGCCATTGGAGAAGAGCTTCATCACTCCGAACAGGCCCCGTCCTTTTCGGATTCGGGGGCGTGTTTTTTGCTACTTTTCTGATTATCTCCTCCAGCCAATGGCAAGAGGAGAGAACAGAAAAACACGCCCCCAATCCGGAAACGCCGCTGCCTTTCTCCGAGGCATTTCTGCTTCGCCTCGGAGAAAGGCAGTGGTGTGCTTGTCTCCTTTAGCCTTCAATTTCTCTCCTGTAAGACTCTTGCCCGTTCCTCTCCCTCTCATCTCCAGCTCTTCCCCTCAGGCTCTTCTTGCCCGTCCCTCCTTCTCGTCTACTATAATTCCCTGCCTGTCAGACTCAAGACCTGCAATCTCTCACCCCACGCTCCCTCCCCTGGTTGCCGGTCCTCCCAGCAGTCATCCCCTCCCACTCCCTCCTTTGGTAGCCTATGCCTTCAGACTTCCATCGCGTGTGTTCCAGACCATCGGGGCCGGGCATAGGGTTGCAGCAGGCGATTCGTTTCCTGATATGGCTGGTATTTTAATGTGAAGTTGGTAAAAGGAAAACGGGAAAATCAACAAAGGCTACAATATTCAATTTTTAAGTTAAGCCTAAAACAGAAAATCCAAGAGCTGCTGCTCACACTATTCATAAACCACTTTTAAAGTAAAAAGATGCAGGACTGCAGGTAAATACAAATTATTTTATACAAAAACATCTTGACAGGGCAGCTGCTGGTCCTACCAAGATCTCTAAACATGACAAATCGCTCGTATTTTTCTCCACGGAAGTCACTAACTCTAGCCTGGTCGGGGGGGGAGCTGTCCACCCCAGCGGTTCATCCTCCAGCGGAGCAAGGTAAGCCTAGTGCTAGCTGTTCCACTCTTAAACTGCCAGTGGTTCCGGTCCTGGCCGTAGAGGGCCCATCCTGGAGTCTCTCAGAGGATAAACATCCAGAGGAGCTAAAAATGAACCAGCACCAGGAAGGCTCCTCTCACAGGTCTGTCCAGGGCACGCTCTGTCTTCAGACGGACTGTCTGCACACCCCTCACCACCCAGCTGATCCCCCACGTACATCCTCTATGCTGACAACAGGCCCTGCTCGGGGTGGTGGCAAACAGGTCTGCTGTGGCTCCAGGGCACACTCTGTTTTCAGACAGACTCTGCACACCCCACACCACCCACAAATGCATCATGACAACTGGCCCTGCTCAGGGTGGTGGCAAACAGGTCTCCCATGGCTCCAGGGCACACTCTGTTTTCAGACAGACTCTGCCCACCCCTCAGCACCCAGCTGACCCCCACGTGCATGCTGACAACAGGCCCTGCTCGGGTGGTGCCAAACAGGTCTCCTGTAGCTCCAGGGCACACTCTGTCTTCAGACAGACTCTGCACACCCCACACACGTGCATCATGACAACTGGCCCTGCTCAGGGTGGTGTCAAACTGGTCCCCTGTGGTCTAGGACAAGCAAAGAGCAGCTCACCCACTGCTAGGTCCTGTGTGTCGGTGCCACCCAGTGAACTGCCAGGACCGGGCGCTCGGTGCGCTCTTACCTTCCGGCTTAGAATGTTCACTCTGAGGGACCCTTACACTCTCTTCATTTTTTGCACCAACCTCCTTTTATTCCACAATTGTCTAGCAACTGAAAGTGTTCAGGATCTATATTGTTTAGGTAAACTAAACCATCTACAAGAAGCATGTCAGATAAAAACCGAGCATCAGTTTATGGATGTAACTGCTCTTGCCTCAGAATTCATTCTCTTGTAATAAGTCCCATAGAAGCATTAGCTAAAACAGCAACCGTCTCTTCAAAGAATGTAAGAATTCCATCCAGAAATAATGCCAATGCAGTCTTCTAGTACACCAGGAAAGGAGCAGTCTCTATACTTATTTTATAATTATAATAAATACAAAATAGCACGTTTATTGCTTAGAATCCCGTTGGCTCTTTCTCGGAGTCATCCTAATAATTTCCCGGCTGCATTCAATTAATGACTACTTCATTCTAATCTGTGCACATTCATCGTAGGGCCTCGCAAGCTGCGGCGGGTCTCGGCACATAATCGCGGTGATTAAAAAATGTTCTCTCTGACCTATAGTGCTGGCACCCTGCTGCTGGAGTGCTGCTAGGTACATAGATGGACGGAGGAGCAAATGTACTCATTCTTTGGCTCTAGTTGCCTGACTGTATACACGCACATCGCGCGCGATAGTCTGGGGCGCACTCAACTCAGCAGCAGACACCGTGCCAAGGCAGGCACTTTCAGCGATGTTCACCACTCTGTCACCCCGGAGACACTTTACTTTAAACCAAAGCCAGCGAGAAAGCTCAGTGAGCTGAACGGTCGCCGCTGTCACAGTGCAGTTTACCTCCGGTGGTGAGTTCGAACCCCACCTAAAACAGAAACAGTCTTACCGTACATCGTTACACTTAGTCACCTAACTTATGAAACCATAACTTCTGTGGTTACAGTGCATAGAAATGGCATACGTTCGGTATTTAGCACTGCATTCAAAAAAAGGTGCTATTAACATGCTTTATGGAGCTTGCAGGGCACTGAGTGGAGTGACATTGGACATCCACATTTAAATAAGAATTGTACTGCAATAATTATATTTGATTCCTGAGTGAAAACTTGATATGGCCCATTTCGTCAACTGATGCAGCTAGTTTGGGACCAATTGCTCAGAGGGCACCAAAGACAGGTTGAAAACAGGGCTCTGTAATTGCCAATATAACAAGCATTGAAAATGCAATAGGTCTCGCCTTTTATTAAGTTAAAGCCATTTGCTTTGCTGTACAATACCATTAGCAAAGCAAATGGCTTCAACTTGATCAAAGGCGAGACCTTGTTGGCTCTATGCGTGGGTGGCTCTGTCTGTGGGTAACTGTGCGTGTGTGTAGGTGGCTCTGAGTGGGTGGCTCTATTTGTGTGTGGGTTGCTCTATGTGAATAGCTCTGTGTAGGTGGCTCTGTGTGGGTGGCTCTGTGTGTGTGGGTGGCTTTGTGTGTGTGGCTCTGTGTGTGGGTGCAAATGCAATAGGTTTCTCATTTGAGAGAGATTAAACTATTGACATTGTAAATAACAATGCAGTTTCTTTAAATGTTTTAAAAACAAAAACAATGTCATGAGCAATGCCAACAGCTCTAACTTTAACAATGCCGAGACCGTTGCATTGTAAATGCTTGTTTTAAATCCAAAGAGACCTCTTGTTGCTGCTTTTATTTTAGACTTCATAAAACTCTGTATTTGCTTTGTATAACTGCTAGAAATCCTTCATCTAGGCTCTTACTGCATCACGTCAGGACTATGGTAGCAACCTTTATTTGAGTGATGCTCACCTAACGTGCCCCCTCTGGCAATTTCCATCCCCCTTCGCCAGGCCCAGCCTTACCACTCTTAAACTTCACCAGCCGCCACTGTTTGCTATATTCGTTTTGGTAAGAGTGGGCAGCTGTGGGGTTGAATGTGGGCCTTTGAGATAATAATCATGTTAATTGTAGCGCTGGTGTGCACTGCAATTAACAAGAATACTATCTCAAAGGCCCACATTCAGCCACGCACTTTTAACAAAAGAAATGCTGGGTCAAACACGACATGTGATTCTGAAAGCCCAAGTTGTGTTTGACCCTGCATTCGTTTTGCTAATAGTGCGGGGCTGAATGTGGTCCTTGAGATAGTATTCTTGTTTATTGCAGCACCCGTGTGCACCGCAATTAGCATGAAAACTATTTCAAAGGCCAACATTCAGCCCCGCAGATGCCTACTACTAGCAAAGGAGTGCAGAGTTCAACACGACGTGTTCTTTCAGAATCATCTGAAAGAACATGTCACACTTTAGATTATCACATTCCTTTTCCTAATAGTGCACGCCAGCGGGGCAGTTTGTGGGCCTTTGTAAAAGTATTCATCTTAATTGCAGCGCATGATGGCGCTGCAATTAACATGAATACTTTCACAAAGGCCCACAAACTGCCCCGCTGGCGTGCACAATTAAGAAAAAAATGCATCAAGTGCAGGCGGCACTTGCTCGTAAACCCGAGTCCTCTCCAACCATACAGAGCACAAGGGAGAAGACACTTTCCTGACGCTCAGCTGTGTCCTCTCCACCGTCGTCTGCAGCTCTGCCTCCGGCAACCAGGAAATTACCGTTTTCGTGCCGCTCCCGTTTTAAAAGCGGCGGCCGGACTTTCAGGCTGTGTTGTGTGTGTGTGCGCGCTACAATTGGGACAATGCGCGCTTGGGGGGACTTCAGTGGGCACCCGCGCACGTTCTAGGGAACAGTGATGCCGATTGTTTTTGATAAAATTCAAGAAGGAGCCCATTTTTTCAAAACAATCTGAAAAGAGTATTTAAGCTAAACAAAAACAAGTGTTAAAGAGGACCCTTAACACTTCTGAGAGCTGAGGGCTGGAGCTTGCTCAGAAGAAAGCTGTAAACACTTTTTCGAAGGCTGCTGGCAGGCAGTTCTGGGCTACTGACAGGCCATATCGGCTATGTCTCTTCACACAGAAGAAATTCTCTGTTGTTCCATTTAGGTATGTTGATGAAAGGCAAGGCTACCTAAGAAACTCATACAGCTCCTTTCTGTGCTAAGATAGTTTAGATCTTCCTCAGTCCCAATATGAAACTGTGCTTGCCTCCCAGCAACACTGAACCTATGGAGTAGAGTGGTGCTCCCCAGAAGCAATCTTATTTTAGCCCGCTGTTGGCCAGCATGTATACTGCCTGGTAAGCGGTTGCCAGCGCCTACCATTTCCAACCAATCTGCAACCTCTTAGAGTGGTGTGTGAAGGGCTTGGGCAATGCTCACTTTGTCAACTGGCGGAATGCATGCGATCTTGTTTGCGGGCACCCCTCATGCTATAGTTAAAATGCAAAAAGAAGCATATGACGCAGAGGGCAGCACTTTAAGATAATGGCCAGGAATGGAAAAGTTGTACCTGACGAAAAACAAAGGTGCCGGTATTTAGGAACAGCAAAGAGGGAGCTATAGTGAACAAAAAAACAATAAAGGGAACTTTAATTTTGCCATTACCATGTAGTGCAGTTAAGAAAATGTGAAACTGGAAAAAGATAAACAAACAGTTTTCCTTTTTTAAAGCCAGGAGTGTTAACATATGTCCATGGACAGGGTTACAAGGTGACTTACAGTTACAAAGACAAGTTTTCTGCCCCACGGCTCCCTGATATCTCCAGGATACTCAGTGGTGTTGGCAGGTACTCTGCTGCCCCGCGGCACACTATTGTTTGCAAGGTACATGGGGTCAGCAGCTGCTGTCACATATGCGGCTGCACCGAGGCTCTCTGATGTTTCCAGGGTACATGGGGTAAACTGGAATTGGCAGGCACGTTTCTGCCCCCACGGCTCTCTGTTGTCTCCAAGGTACAGGGGGTCAGCTGGTGTTGGCAGGTACTCTGCTGCCCGCGGCACACTGTTGTTTCCAAGGTACATGGGATCAGTAGCTGCTGGCACTTATGGTGCTTCCCCATGTCTCCCTGTTGTTTCCAGGGTACAAAGGGTAAACTGGTGTTGGCAGGTAGAGTGCTGACTTACGCTCCATGAGGTCTGCAGGGTACCCCGGGTTAACTGGTGTTGGCACATATGCAGCTGCTTGGGGCTCCCTGTTGTTGCCAGGGTACATGGCACCAGCTCGTTTTGGCAGGAATGGGGCTGCCCCATGTCTGCCTGATGTCTTCGGGGTACATGGGGTTAGCTGGTTTTGGCAGGTACGGTGCTGCCCCATGGCTCCCTGTCGTCTGCAGAGCACATGGACTTCAACTTGCATTGGAACGATCCTAAAGACCCCCAGGTCAACGCCATCAGACACTTCTTGGATGATCATGCCCTTACCCAAGATTGTTCTCTCCCTACTCATAAGAATGGCGCCACCCTAGACTGGATCATTGCTAAGGAATCAGCGGTCAAACTTATCTCTATTGACCCTTGTGATTGGTCTGACCACCACGCTATCTCCTTCCTCCTGCCTAGCACCCACAAGACATGGACACCACAACCTGTGATTCCCAAACGATGGGTTAGAGACACCAAGAACCTGGATCACGGGAAACTGGCTGCGCGCTGTGAGATCGACCTCCCACCCCCCTCAGTCAACAACCTAGCGGATCATTATTCCTCAACTATATCCGACATTCTCGATGACCTGGCTCCACTAAAATTAAAAACAACCCAGATCAAAGACAAGAATCCCTGGTTCAACAGGTCCCTCAACAAGGAGAGGAGATCCCTTCGACAGACTGAACGAAACTGGAAACAGCACCCTTCAGCAGCCCATCTAAAACTTCTCCGCCAGGCCAGAAATTACTACAGTAAGAAAATCCTCAACTCTAAAAAAGAATTCTTCAGAACTGAACTTGAGAACGCCAAGAATCGACCTCGCAAGCTATTTGACTTGGTCAAACACCAATCCAACAAACTAGCAAAAACCTTCCAAGAAACACCTAAACCCCTAATATCAAGCGAGGAATTTTCATCCTTCTTCTATGACAAAATCTCTGCCCTAGGAAACAGACTTAAATGCGCAACTCACCACCAAAATCAAAATCTGTAAGCTCTACCTCTTCTCTCCGCACTGCCTTCCCAAACCTCACCCAAAAACCAAGCGCATTGGTCCAACTTTAAAATCTATGACGAACACTCTATCTCGAGAATTCTAGCCTACTTAAACCCGAACAATCACTTCAATGATCCTCTCCCTTCTAACTGCCCAGCTGTCGCCTCTCAGGCCAACATCCCCTCCTGGACAGCAATAATCAACGCTGTTGGCAGGTCCGGTGGTGCCCCATGGAATCCTGGTGTCTGCAGAGTACATGGGTCCAGTTGGTGTTGGCAGGTACGTTTCTGCTCCGTGGCCTCAGGATACCTGGGGTGAGCTGCTGTTGCCACATATGCGGCTGCCTCATGATTTCCTGATGTCTCCGAGAAACATGGGGTCAGCTGGCACTGGCGGATAGCTGCTGTCCATGGCTCCCAGATGTTTTCAGGGCATATGGGGCCACCTGGTGTTGGTGCTGGAGCGGAGTTTTCAGTTTGAAAATTCAGTGGCTTTTGAAGCTCTGGCATGTCTATTCGTTGTACTAATTTATTAATAATGAATAATTAATTATTTGTCTTGTGCAAGTGTGTTTATATTAATCAATCCGTTTGTCTTAACAAGAGAGAGAGTTACACGAGGGTACGCATAAACGTGCTGATTAATTATAATGTGCGTGTTTTCATGTTTAAACGTTGCTATGTGCTGTTTATTTTTTAGCACAAAACGCTTTCCGAATTAATGCTTTTCTATGTTGCAAGAGCTAGATAAATACATACACATAAGGGTATTAGTGGGGTTAACACTGTTTAATCACTATGCTGTAGTAACGATTGTTTTTGTCTCTTTAATTAAGATGGTCTATTGAGGCCTATGATGGCCTAGAAAAGATGGCCGATTTGTAAGCCTGGCTGTGATTTATAATATGAAAACAGTGACGAGGGAGACCCCTGCTGGAAATGGTCCTGAAGCTAACTGACCATGGTCCTTGCTTGCTTGTTTGAAAACTTTCCATGAGGACAGCAGCAGTTTTGGGAGATCTCCAAGTGAAATGAAAATGTCCTTGGCAGCCTTGGGAAACAAAGGAGCCTTAGAGAAAAACTCTGAACTGTGGCTCGATTGCCGAGAAGTAGAACTAACAAGATACATTTTTTATTTCTTGGTTCCTGTTCCGTAGTCTTTATTATGTGAACTTTTCCTGAGCGGAGATTTTCAAATGTAGCGATGTTACATCCTTTCCTTCTCGCTCTGCTCAGCAGGTCCGGCGGACATTACAACTTTTTCTATGTTTCCAATGTATCTTTCCATTGTTTTAGACACTATAAGAAATATTAGCCTAGAGAGGGTTTTTGCCACTTGCCATTTTGCCTTTGCCGCGTACCGAATCTGCGTTGCTGAGGATCGATGCTGAAGGGACTTCGTCTTGAGAGACATTTACAGAGAGACTTGTCCTGACCCATTCTGACATTTAGCTAGAATAGGTAACTATGAGAAAATGATTTACTCTGATTGATTTCCTTTGACTAATTTAGATAAAGCAATATAATTTTAAACATGGTGTTGGATATTCTTTCTTGTCAATTATTGGGTTTACATTTTTGATCATTGCTGTATATGTTGTATAGATTATGTTTAAGGACAGTCACAAAAACCAGGTCTTATCGACCTCGATATAGATGCAGGGTGATTAGGAGTTTTTCTTTCCACAGGTTTATTGCTGGTAGAGTATTTGAGCGTATGTTAGTGTAGTGAAATGGGCCCTAGCGTATGATGTATGCATGTGCGTGTAACTGTGAGATTACTCTATCCGTGGTAGTGGGAATATTATACACACCCTGATCTCTATCAATTTCCTGGTAGCAGAGGATAAGAAAAGAGAGGAATCTGAAGATAGAACAACTTATTCAGCATTTCCAGTGAGAGAAAAAGAGAAACCAGTGGATAATTATCCTATGAGAGAAATACCTGGAGGAGGATATGTACATGTTCCATGGACTAGACAGGATATTTTATCATTTACGAATGATTTCCCTCGATTGAGAGAAAAGCCCGTCGAGTGGTATAGGCAGGTAGATAGGTTTGTGAAATTGTCAAAAGTGCTGTGGGTTGACCTGAATAGTCTGTTTGATATAATTGTTCCAGCAGACTTGTGGGCTGAGTGTAAAATAGTTGTGAGTTGGCCTACTGAGGAATATCCAAGAGATCCAAGAACAGGGGCACCAGATCCAGAGGTAATGAGAAAGTATGATCAGGTGATGGTATACCTGAAGAGTAAAGTACCTGCAAAAGAGACAGACTGGGTTAAAATAGATCGAACACAACAGGAAGCGAAAGAATCAGTTCATGCTTTTTACGAGAGGCTGATACTGGCATTTAAACAATTCAGTGGAGATGAACACCTGGGTGACAAAGATTTGAGTCATTTTGTATACAGATTTGTATATGGCCTTAGACCTGAAATTGGTGAGAGAATTCGTGAGCACACAGTGGATTGGCAGAGTAAGAAAGTAGATGAGATCCTGAGGCATGCAAAATACTTCAGTGATGAAATTGAAGCAAAACAAAGAAAGCTGAAAGAGAAAGCAATGTGGGCACAAGTGAAAGTTGCGGAAAGACAGGAAGCGCAGTTAGTGGAACAAGCGAATAATCCAGGAAACAATGCAGGGAATAGACCTAGATATGCAGGGAAAGGAAAGGGAAGTCTTGAGGAAGCGAAAAAAAAGTTTCCTTGTCACAACTGTGGCCAATTGGGGCATTGGAGATCGGAATGTCCTAATCCACCATTAGTAAGTAATGAAAATAAACCCTTAAATCAACAGGTGCAGAACGAAGGAAATAATCAACAGCAGCAACAACAGAAAGTTGTGAGACAGCAGAGTCAAGAGCCAAAACCGCCCTTGCCGCAGAATAGAGGGTTACAAAAGTATAATCAGGATTCAGGATTCTACAATGATGAGCAGGTAAACAAACCAAGACGTTCTAACAAAGTACAACAGTACTTGTTAAAGAGTGAGGGGAGTGAGTCTGAGGGTGATTATTGACGGTGCCGAAGAGAGGAGGAAGAGTGCATACTTGGTGCAACTCTAGAAATAGACCAGGCAGGACCATTTGTGGATGGGAAAATAAATGAGGAGAGTGTTACTTTTTTGGTAGACACAGGTGCGACAAGATCAACTGTCAGGTCAACAGATGTTAGAAATCTTCCTCTCTCGGATGAAGCAATCCAAGTAGTTGGTGTAGCCAATACACAAATCAGAACACGTCTTACTGAACCAGTGAGAGTACAGATAGGGAAATTTTCAGATATGCACAGATTTATCGTCTGTGACACGAGTCCAGTGAACTTGTTAGGTAGGGACTTGTTATGCAAAATGAACTGTACAATTTTTTGTACACCGGATGGAATAGCTTTTGAGACACCAGATGAGGATGTTTTGTACCGAGTGACTCTAGAGAATAGAGAAAGTGAGTTAATTGGTGCATTTGCTGTGTTTGATCCGGAGGATTTGTCTCGAGAACTAAGAGACACAGTGAAAAGGGCAGTTTGGGATTTTACTGGAGAGGATGTGGGATTGATGAATAATGTAGATCCAGTGAAAATTGCAGTGAATAAGGGAATCACATATCCTAACATTCCTCAGTACAAAATGACACCAGAAATAATTGAAGGAATAACTCCTATAATTGAGAAAATGATTCAGCAAGGAGTCCTGAGAGAACTACTGAGTAGTCCGTGTAATTCACCGATAATGGGACTAAAAAAGCCCAATGGGAAATTTAGGATCGTACAGGATTTGAGAAAAGTTAATAAAATTGTGGTGGCATGTTGTCCTATTGTGCCAAATCCATCAGTGATCCTGTATCAAATTCCACATGATGCTGAGTGGTATACAGTGATTGATTTGTGTCATGCGTTCTTTTCAATTCCATTGCATCATGATAGCCAGCCGATTTTTGCATTTAGGTTTGGCCAGCGTATTTTAGCATGGTGTCGTATCCCACAGGGGTATACGGAGAGTCCTTCGATATTCAATCAGTTATTGAAGAAATCGTTGGAAAGTTTGATCATGCCCGAGAGTTCAGTGCTAGTGCAGTATATTGATGACCTACTGGTGGCATCAAAGACACGTGAAGCTTGTGAAGTAGATACCATAGCTTTACTAAATCATCTGGCAGATGGAGGGTTAAAGGTATCTCCAGCCAAATTGCAATTTTGCAGGAAAGAGGTGCATTATCTTGGACACAATATTGAAAAGGGTCTGAGAAAAGTGACTGATGACAGGATCAGAATAATCAGAGAAATGAAAGCTCCAAAAACCCAGAGAGAAGTGAGAATGTTCCTGGGTATGGTGGGTTATTGTCGTCAGTGGATAGTTAATTTTTCGCTGATAGCAAAGCCATTGATTAGACTGACAAAAAGTGAAATGACAGATCCATTGGATCTAGATGCAGAACAAATGGCAGCATTTGAAGAGCTCAAAAATAAAATGTGTGAGGCTCCAGCCTTGGGTATGCCTGACTATGAGAAAGAATTTGAGTTGTACTGCAGTGAGAGGAATGGATGTGCACTTTCAGTGTTAATTCAGAAGCATGGATTACTGAGAAGGCCTATTGCGTACTTCTCATCGACACTTGACCCTGTAGCTGTGGGTTTACCAGGTTGTCTGAAATCTGTGGCAGCAACATGCAGAAGCCTGGAACAGAGTGAGGGAATCATAATGGGATATCCTGTAAGGGTATTCGTACCTCACAATGTGGCAATTCTTTTGACAAGAAGCAGAACTCAGTACATGTCACATAGTCGGTTGACTAAATATGAAAAAGTGATTCTGGGAGCATCAAATGTGACTCTTGAGAGATGTGTGAATGTGAATCCAGCGACACTCTTGCCGGATATTGAAAATGTGGGTGTGAAGATGGAAGATGATCATGATTGTTTGGATGTGCTTGATTACTGTACAAAACCGAGACCAGACATAAGGGATCTACCCTTGGATGAGAGTGATCATGTGTTGTTTGTGGATGGATCATGCCTGAGAAATGATAATGGTGTGCTATGCGCAGCATATGCGGTATGCAAAGTTTCAGAGGTCATGGAAGCATCACCATTGAAAGGAGTGAAATCTGCGCAAGTTGCTGAATTGGTGGCATTGACAAAAGCTTGCGAAATTGGGAAAGATTTGAGGACAACTGTAATGACTGATAGTCAGTATGGATTTGGAGTGGTGCATGATTTTGGCCAGCTTTGGCTACAAAGAGGTTTCTTGACATCGGGTGGAACTCCGATAAAGAATGCTGAAATGATTGGTAAATTGCTTGAGGCGATACAGCTGCCTAAGGAGTTAGCAGTTGTAAAATGTGCTGCCCATGGACAAGGAGAGGATTTTATAACGGTCGGAAACCGTTATGCCAACGATGTTGCGCAATACTGTGCCAAGACAAATCAGTCCATTAATCGGGACCGAGAGGGGGAAATGTCTTTACTCTCTGTGATGTTTACTAATGTCTTAGAGACATGGGATGAAGTGAAACAGTTGCAAGATGAGGCAGGTGAGGAAGAGAAAAAAGATTGGATTAAGGCAGGATGTGCTCCAAGAGAAACAGACCATGTTTGGGTCTACAGAGATGGCAGACCAGTAATGCCCAACTCCATCTTGTCGTCAATGGCAAGGATGTATCATGGCCAGGGACATTTGGGGAGGGATGCGATGGTTAGGTCGTTCAAGCAGACCTGGTACAATGCAAAGTTCAGGACAATTGCAGAAAGCATCTGTCAAAGGTGTTTAGTTTGTCAGCAATTTAACACTGGAAAAAAGACAGTGGTGAGTCTGGGGACAATAGGCAGAGAAGGAGGTCCTTTTACAAGAATGCAGATTGATTTCATTGAAATGCCCCAAGTAAACAGACTGAGGTATGTTCTAGTGGTAGTCTGTTTGTTTTCAAGGTGGGTGGAAGCTTACCCGACTAGAAGAAATGATGGATTAACAGTGGCAAAGTTACTGTTAAGGGAGTTGATTCCTAGGTACGGGTTTCCAGTAACAGTTGAGTCTGATAGAGGTGGACACTTTCAAAATGAGCTTATGGGTTTGATTTGTGAAGCACTGAAAATACAGCAGAAGCTACATTGTGCATACCGACCAGAGGCTTCTGGTGTGGTTGAGCAGATTAATGGCACAATCAAGAATAGGATTGGAAAAATGTGCTTAGCCACTGGCATGAAATGGCCAGACGTTTTACCTCTAGTTCTGATGACTATGAGATCTACTCCAGATAGAACTACTGGTTTGAGTCCGCACGAAATAATCATGGGACGTGCAATGCGCCATGCATTTGTGCCTGTCAATAAATTGGTGACAATAACTGATGACATGATTTTGGATTACTGTAAAGGCCTGGCTGACGCAGTTCATTCTGTGTTTCACCAGGTTGGAGAAGAAGCTACCACACTTGAGAAGAAGCAAGCCCATGATCTGAGTCCAGGAGACTGGGTGAGGATTAAGGTACACAGAAGAAGAAATTGCTTGATTCCAAGGTGGGGAAGGCCGAGACAAGTTATTCTGACTACGACGACTGCAGTAAAGTGTGCTGGAGTGAAGCACTGGGTACATGCAAGTCATACTCTGAGAGTTCCAAACCCAAAAGAAGGGACTGGTAAAGAGTATTTTGAAGAGTCAGATTCCAGTGATGATGAAGATACAGAATCAGTGAGGAAAGAAGCAGAAAAAGCTTCGAATGAATCACTGCGAGTATCAGAGAGAAGATCAGATTCTGTAAGAGAGCCTGAAGTTTCAAACAGCAGTGAAGGAAAAAGAAAAGAAAAGAGAAATCACACAGAGACTACTCCTGAATCAGAAGAGGAGGAGATTGAAGAACCACTTGAGATTATACTTGAAGAAGCAGGGTCAGAAGAAGATAGAGAGGGACAGATTGCGGAAGACCCCCGAGGAGGTGTAGGGAACATTCATGACGAGCTAGGTGAAGGGACAAGTAGACAGCAAGAAGATTGCGTGTCGGAGACCCGAGGAGGGACAGGAGTAGGGAAGTCTCAAATAGTGGTGAAGAAATCTGTGGGGAAAAAGAAAACTGCTATAAAACGAAAACAGAAGGCACTTGAGACAGAATTGGATGATGAGAATGAACAAACAGAGGGTCGAGTTCTGAGAAAGAGAACTTGGATTGGAGAAAGAAGCAATAAAGAAATAAAGCCAAAAAAAAAGGTGATAAAAGGAGATCGTTGGCCTAACAACAGAGTTAAGAGGCTGAGATACAGAATAATAAGAGCAAACACATCGAAAGCTGAACAAGTGAATGAAGTATCGAGTCAAAGTTCAAAAGCTGAAGGAGAAGAATCAAAGGAATCAAAAGAACCAGTAGAAATAAAAAGAGTAAGAAGACCCAACCAAAAGTACAGATCACCGGAATGGTCTTATGTGGCACTGTCTGAAGAAGGAAAAGAAGAAACAGTGACTCGAGATAATCCGGAAGAGATCTTGAGAGAAGTGGTTGAGGAAGATACTGGTGAAATCCTGAGAGTAATCTTGACTGATATTGGAGAAGAGTCAGATACTGAGGATTTTGATGTTGGAGATCTAATACAATTTGATGTTGAAGAAATTGAAGTGAAGAATGACAAGTATCCAAACTGAATAAAAGAAAGATTCACTTGGATTGAGTGAACGAGAAGATCTTTTGGAGAAACTGGAGGAGAAAAGAGTTTGAAACAATCGTTGAAGAATTTGAAAGTTCCTATTTCAGTAGTGGAGTAGTAGAGGTTAAAGCAAAATAGTAAAATGGCTAACATAGAGAATAATCAGAATAGATGTGCCTTCTTTAAGAGGTGGTGTAGGATGTGCTGCTGCTGTACTGGATTATTAATGCTTCTATGGGGTGTTTTAATTTTGTTAGTTACTTTTAAAGTTGAATTTGAGATGCATACAGAAAATGTGACAAATATAGAGAAGAATTCACAAAAAGTAGTTCCGATTAGAATAAGTAATACTTACATACATAAAGATAGGTCAATTAATAATTTTTCTAGTAATGTTTTTTCAAAATTGTTATATGAATATGTGAAAACAATGGAAGTGAGGGATTGCTACGTTTGTATGCAATTACCTGCATCCGTTTCAGAGGGTGTTACTTATCACCATTTACCAGCTACATATGGTATTTCTTGTAGTATTTTAAGTAGTGTTTTTTATTTGTTAGGGAAAGTAGATTATAAGATGTCTAACAGAGATAGTATTTTTGGACATTTGCCAATGAACAAAGAGCTGAATCCAGCTAAAGAAGCTAACACTTTTGGTGAGATTTTTATTGAAGAAAAAGGATTAACATTAGATTACATTTTTAAGAATAATTTAACTTGCAGTCTGAAAGGAGAAGAGAAAGCTTTCCTGGATATGGTAGAGGAAAGGAGATTGAACATGCATGAGAAAGCGGGAAAATATAAAGTGAGTGAGACAATTTGGGACATTGAGATGGGAAAAGAGTTGAAAAATGGGGCTAGTCCAACTTTAGCTCTAGATGCATCGCAAAAGGGTAAACTTTGCATTACGAGAAGGAAATCCCAATATGATACATATTTTGTTGGGACTAGTGAGTGCCATGATACATACTTCATTGCAACAGGTTGGGGTTTCAGAGGTGGAGAAGATACAATTTTTCCAGGAGTGTACTATGTTTGTGGGAACAAGGCTTATTACAAGTTGCCTGACCATTGGTATGGCACGTGTTATGTGGGCCTGGTTTTTCCGAAAATTTTTCATATAGATAAGATAAGAGATGTAGAAGATATTAACTTACTAATGCGTTTTAAGAGAGAAACTTGGTCTGAAATTGTAGGTGACAATTTTGGGGTTTTGATTCCAGCAGTGGGAATTTCTTTAAATGCTTATGGAATTCGGAAACTGTCCACAGTGGTTGATCGCTTATCGACAAATACCGCAGGAGGGTTTCTTTTGGTGAATACGGAATTAAGTGTCGTACGTGCCATGTCTATGCAAAATCGACTTGCCCTTGATATTCTATTGGCCAAGGAGGGTGGAGTCTGTGGAATGCTGAAAGTTCAACATTGTTGCACTTACATTCCAGACGAAAGTAAAGACCTGAAGGTCTATATCAAAAATATTACTGATTTGCATGAAGAATTAGTACCATTTGAAGCTGAGAGTTTATGGACTAAAATAGCTAATAAAATGATAGCTGTTAAGGATTTTATTGCAAAAATAGGTAGTACTATTATAGGTAGAATATTGTTCCCTTTAACTTGTATAATTGTTGCTTTATTGATACTGAGATTAGTGTGTGTGTGTTGTAAAAACAGGGGATGGAAAAGGAAATTGGATAAAGAAAAGAAAAACAAGAGGTTGAAAAGAGAACCGCAAGAAATTGAATTAGAAGAATTGAGGGAGAGTGTTTATTTAGAGACAAAGAGGGATGATGAAAGAGTGACTGGTGTGTAATGATGTGTGAGGAGAAAAAGACATTTCCGATTTCTCCTAAAATGGGACTAAATTTTCACTAATTTTTTTTTGGGGGTTTATTTGGTGATAAAATCACCAAAGGGGGGATAACAGGGGATGGAAAAAGAAATTGGATAAAGAAAAGAAAAACAAGAGGTTGAAAAGAGAACCGCAAGAAATTGAATTAGAAGAATTGAGGGAGAGTGTTTATTTAGAGACAAAGAGGGATGATGAAAGAGTGACTGGTGTGTAATGATGTGTGAGGAGAAAAAGACATTTCCGATTTCTCCTAAAATGGGACTAAATTTTCACTAATTTTTTTTTTGGGGGTTTATTTGGTGATAAAATCACCAAAGGGGGGATAACAGGGGATGGAAAAAGAAATTGGATAAAGAAAAGAAAAACAAGAGGTTGAAAAGAGAACCGCAAGAAATTGAATTAGAAGAATTGAGGGAGAGTGTTTATTTAGAGACAAAGAGGGATGATGAAAGAGTGACTGGTGTGTAATGATGTGTGAGGAGAAAAAGACATTTCCGATTTCTCCTAAAATGGGACTAAATTTTCACTAATTTTTTTTTTTTGGGTTTATTTGGTGATAAAATCACCAAAGGGGGGATTGCTGGAGCGGAGTTTTCAGTTTGAAAATTCAGTGGCTTTTGAAGCTCTGGCATGTCTATTCGTTGTACTAATTTATTAATAATTAATAATTTGTCTTGTGCAAGTGTGTTTATATTAATCAATCCGTTTGTCTTAACAAGAGAGAGAGTTACACGAGGGTACGCATAAACGTGCTGATTAATTATAATGTGCGTGTTTTCATGTTTAAACGTTGCTATGTGCTGTTTATTTTTGAGCACAAAACGCTTTCCGAATTAATGCTTTTCTATGTTGCAAGAGCTAGATAAATACATACACATAAGGGTATTAGTGGGGTTAACACTGTTTAATCACTATGCTGTAGTAACGATTGTTTTTGTCTCTTTAATTAAGATGGTCTATTGAGGCCTATGATGGCCTAGAAAAGATGGCCGATTTGTAAGCCTGGCTGTGATTTATAATATGAAAACTGTGACGAGGGAGACCCCTGCTGGAAATGGTCCTGAAGCTAACTGACCATGGTCCTTGCTTGCTTGTTTGAAAACTTTCCATGAGGACAGCAGCAGTTTTGGGAGATCTCCAAGTGAAATGAAAATGTCCTTGGCAGCCTTGGGAAACAAAGGAGCCTTAGAGAAAAACTCTGAACTGTGGCTCGATTGCCGAGAAGTAGAACTAACAAGATACATTTTTTATTTCTTGGTTCCTGTTCCGTAGTCTTTATTTTGTGAACTTTTCCTGAGCGGAGATTTTCAAATGTAGCGATGTTACATCCTTTCCTTCTCGCTCTGCTCAGCAGGTCCGGCGGACATTACAACTTTTTCTATGTTTCCAATGTATCTTTCCATTGTTTTAGACACTATAAGAAATGTTAGCCTAGAGAGGGTTTTTGCCACTTGCCATTTTGCCTTTGCCGCGTACCGAATCTGCGTTGCTGAGGATCGATGCTGAAGGGACTTCGTCTTGAGAGACATTTACAGAGAGACTTGTCCTGACCCATTCTGACATTTAGCTAGAATAGGTAACTATGAGAAAATGATTTACTCTGATTGATTTCCTTTGACTAATTTAGATAAAGCAATATAATTTTAAACATGGTGTTGGATATTCTTTCTTGTCAATTATTGGGTTTACATTTTTGATCATTGCTGTATATGTTGTATAGATTATGTTTAAGGACAGTCACAAAAACCAGGTCTTATCGACCTCGATATAGATGCAGGGTGATTAGGAGTTTTCTTTCCACAGGTTTATTGCTGGTAGAGTATTTGAGCGTATGTTAGTGTAGTGAAATGGGCCCTAGCGTATGATGTATGCATGTGCGTGTAACTGTGAGATTACTCTATCCGTGGTAGTGGGAATATTATACACACCCTGATCTCTATCATTGGCACATATGTGGCTGGCCCACGGCTCCCTGATCTCCGCAGGGTGCATGGGGTTAATTGGGGTTGGCAGGCACTTTACTGCCCCGTGGCTCCCTAATGTCTTCAGGATACATGGGTTTGGCTGATGTTGGTAGGTACGGTGCTGCCCCACGGCTCCCTGATGTCTGCAGGGTACATGAGATCAGCTGGTGTTGGCATGTATGCAACTGCCCCATGGGTCTCTGATGTTTGCAGGGTACATGGTGTCGGCTGGAATTGGCAGGTACGCAGCTTCCCCGCAGACTCCCTTCCTCCTCGGCTGGACGCAAGGGCCTGATCCGTGCCCGCGGGCCCTGGGGTCGGCGCTGTCTGTGCACAGGGCACAGGCTCCGCTCACCCACATGAGTTCCACGTGCAGCCATAAGCGCACTTCCGCGTGTACCGCTACTTCCGAGGTTAGGTCTGACGTCTTCCGGGGCGGGGAATTTCGACCAATCGCATGCTCTGTGGGGCGTTACAGGCACGGAAAACCTGCCTAAATCTCCCAGCCTCTCCTTGTAACCCCGCCCCCTGACCCGTCAATCAGGGGACGACAGCTTCCCATTGGCTCTCCCCGCCTCTATGTTTTGAAGTAGTTTTGGAGTTTTTGAGCCCAAGAACCGGACGAGGAGGTGAGCGCGACCGGGTAGGGGGGAGCAGGGAGGGGGCAGCGGGCCCCCGCATTCCCCTAGAGTCTGTCTGAACTTTAAATGTTGAAGCGTCCCTGTGTAACGTCACCGGTGCTCATGTAAAGCGCTCCAAAACCTTGGGGTCGAGTTCGCGCTATATAAATCTGCAATAATAAAGAAAAGGCGTGTCCTGGAGGCCCCCCAGGTCCCCACACACCCCTGACCCTGTGTATGTGTCTGCCGGACACCTGACTGCCAAGGTGAATGTGATCACGAGCGGCCTGTGGTGCTCTTCTGGGGGGGGGGGGGGTATGCAGTGTATGGGAGACCAGGGTCTGCATTGATGTATGTGTTTATTTCTGCATATGTGCACAGCCCGGCATTACCCATGGGTGCTCGAGCTCTTTACAGCAGCAATGCTTCTTTACATCCAAGTCACAGATGCTTTAAGATGGACAGCACAGCCGCCAGTCATTGCAAGGTTGGCAGCACAACAGGTAGATCATTCCATAAAACAGAATGTGCAAAAGCTGTAAGAAGGTTGAGATGTCTACAAAATACATGTATCTCTGTGAACAGGTAGCGGTAGTCTACAGCCTTGCAAAGATTGAGGTAGTTTAGAGGTCCGTGCCACGAGTTGGTTACAGTGTTTTAGCTGAAAATACCATTAGTGGAGAAGGGCTTTCAGGTCTGCTTTGAAAGTCCTCAGCTGGATAGTTGTGCACAGATCTGAAGGTAGTGAATTCCAGATTCTAGATGTGATTCTTGGGATGGCCTGCGCCACCCTTGAGAAGGAGTGCGCCATTTTAGGTCCAAGCCTTCCAGGCAGCGCAGCTGTCTAGTTTACTAACGACTTCTTGGGCACATTCAGAAAGCTGACCTAAGAATGCATTCCGCCCGTTGCTTACCATTGGCTTTGTTGTCTGTAACTCAAGCCGCCTTTATTTGCTTTAGGCTGTTCAGCGTCATTTCATTCTTCTGTTGCCCAAACCTTGTTACAGTATTCTTCCACAAACTCGCTTTCAGTAAACGGGCCTTTTTAGGTCGAACCTAGCAGCAGCGCGCATACACTGCAAGGCATGATGTGTTAGAGTATGCACTAGCAGCCCCACCCAATCTCCACCCATATTTGTCATTAGCTTTGTATCATTGTCCTTCTTAAATGGTGGCTTCTCGTTCGTAAATAGGCTTGTTAGTCCAGCCTTGGTACCACATTGTCTCCATTTGTTACCACCCGTAACGACTGGACCTTTTACGTGGCTCTTTACACGGCCTGCTTATCTACTGGGTGAGTGCTTCACAGGTAAAGACCATTTACGTGTTAACGAGGCTTTGTTGTTTTTCACCCTTTCTTAGAGCCCCTGCATCTCCACTCTGCATATTGCTGGAAGAGTCCGCCTCCCCCCCCCCCCCCCCCCCCCCCCCGAAATTTTTAGTAGCCCCCCCTACCCCCGAAATTTGGGTCTAGTTGCGCCTCTGACTGATGGGGACAGTGGGAGCAGATTTTTTGGTATTTGCATAATGAGCGGGTGCCCCCTTTAGGGACACCGCAATAATTTTTAATTTTACTTTTATTAAACTTTCATGTTGAGCACGGCGTCCCACTTCTGGGGCAATGCGCTCTGTTAAAATTATTATTATTTTTTTAACTTTCATAGTGAGCGCAGTGCCCGCTTCAGGGACACCGCACGCTGTTTCTTAATTTTTTTTCTAACTTTAAAACTGAGCGCGGCGCCTCTTGAAGTACACCACACTCGCTTTCTTTTTTTTTTCTCTTTACTTTAACACTGAGCGCGGCACCAGCTTCAAGAACACCACTCGGTGTTGAAGTAAAAACAAAAAAACTGAGCACAGTGTCCTTGAAGCAGGCGTCGTGCTCAGTGTTAAAGTAAAACAACCATTTGTAATGCCATAGGTCTCGCATGTACGCAAGTTTAATCTATTGGTATTGTAAATCTATGCCTTTTAGCTCCACTGTACTCTGCACCACTTCATGTCACTGCACTCTATTCTGCACTACTCCATTCTACTCTTCAACACTGCACTCTACTCAACTGCACTCTATGCCACTTCGCTTTAATCTGCACCATGCTACTCTATGCCAATGCACTCTGTCACTCTACGCCAAAGCACTTTCCTCCACTCTGCGCCACTCTATTCTGCACCACTGCGCCACTACAGTAAATTCCACTCTACGCTGCACCACTGCACTCTACGCCACTATGTTCTACACCACTGCACTCTACGCCACTATGTTCTACACCACTGCACTCTATGCCACTCTACTATGCACCACTGCACTCTACTACGCACAACTCATATCTACGACGCTGCATTCTGTCCCGCTACACTCTACACCGCTATACTCTACAACAATCTATTCCAATGCACTCTACTCACACCACTCCTGTTACCCCCTTTACCAGTGCACTCTCCTATACACTGTACCATGCACAACTGCACTCTACTCTACCCCTCTGCACTCTGGCAATTCTCTGCAACACTGCACTCTATTTACACCACTCTACTTTGTACTGCTGCATTCTTTGTCACTGCACTTCACGCCACTCTACTCTGCATCACTCCACTCTATGCTCCTTCACTCTGCAGTACTCCTCTCTACGCCACTGCAATGTATGCCACTTTAATCTGCGACACTGAACTCTATGAAACTGAACTCTGTGCCACTCTACTCTGCACCACTGCATTCTTTGACACTGCACTTTGTCACTTAACTACGCCACCTCGCTCTGCAGTACTCCACTCTACTGCATATCTCTGCACTCTGACACTATATTCTGCACCACAATATGCCACTCTGCACCATGCACTCTACTAAGCAACACTCAGATCTACACCTCCGCATTCTATGATGCTGCATTGTATGCCGCTGAATTCTATGCCGGTGCACTCTATGCCACTTTAGTCTGCAACACTCTATGCCAATGCACTCTACACCAGTCCACTCTACTTTACTTAACGCGACTACATTCTATGCCACTCCAATACACATCACTGTGCCACTCCTCGGCACTCCATGATACTCAACTACATCACTAACTTTTAGCCATGCTGAACAGCAGCCACGCTGGTGTACAGCATGGGTAAAACACATTGGCAAAGTCATTAGCTCTTATGTAGGCCAATGCTTGTTAAGGAATGGGGGTTAAAGGAGCATTGCTCCGGTGTTTCGCAAAGGTCTAGAGCTGCCTGAGAGCTTGAGTTTGTCCGCTGGGTAACAGGGAGTGGATGTGTGCAGGGCTTTACGGGTAATGCATGCAGTCTTAAAGATAGCCCATGCCTCACTTGTCAACCATCGGAGAGTGATCAGTAATGTCCCCAGTCCTTTTGACATGGTAGACGATCTGTGCTGCCAAGTGTAGCATCGCTTTCTCCCGGGCGCCATGGGTTTTGGGGAGACCAGTCAGGAGAGAGTTACAGTGGTCTATCCTGGCGAGCACCAGTGTATGAGCAAGAGATTTTAAATCTTGTTCTGGGATGTAGCAGCGGGTTCCTTTCAAAAGATGTAGTTGATGGTAAGCGTTTTTGGCCACGGTGCTGATTTGAGAATGTAGGTTGAGCCCAAGCTATTTAATGTCCGATGGTAGCGGCACATCGCTCATGCCGGGAGATTACTCAAGCCCAAGGACCACGCGACTCCTGTCCAAGCAGCAGCGCAGTGACAGGTGGCACGTAGACAACCATTTATCTGGTCTTGAATTCACCCTGCATGTTTATTACATCGCAAGGTAAGCTGAGTGTCCATATAAGAGATTACCTAAAATCCATGGCCCATCCTCACTTTACTCGTGATCAGTGCAGGATGCTGCTGTGTAATACTTGATTCCCAAAGTTTTCTACATGTGTTTTTCTGCCCATGGGCCTTACACTCATTTGTTTAATCATCCACATTGTCCAGTTCAGCCTGTGAATTGGAGGTGAATGCCCTGGTTCCGGTGGTTTGATCCTTTTTGGTTACATGGTACAGATTTAAAATCTTCTTGTTTCTGCTGGTGGAGCTGAGCGGTTAAGTGAGCTTCAGCAGTGGATTAAGAGTCATAGTTTTTGCTGATGTCATAACATTTTGTGAAATCCACACAGTAACGCTGCACAATGGCATTTACAAATGCTTTGCAACCACAAACAATAGCTTGTTGCTTTTCACAAAATGCAAACGGTATTGGTGATCCACCTGACTTACAAGAACTGGATCACCAGGGTCCATGGACCGCACCCATTACCACCCCCTCTCCCCCGTTTTCACGTTTCCAGTCTGCGGGCGTTGAGGGGGGTGTTGTGTTGGGGTCTTGAACAGCGGCAGCCTCTTTCACCCACAGTTCAGTTGCTAGTACAAAGAAGTTCAGTCCGGGTCTCCCTCCGATGAAAAGACCCATCACAATCACCCCGGAAGTGCCCCAATGAGTGGCCGGAAGGAAAGAGGTGTGGAGTGCTGATTAGATGGGCCAACTTTTAAGAGAAGGGAAACCCATTGGCAAGAGTGTGTGCGGATCTAGGCACTGAAGGGCTGTAGTAAAACCGGATCAGAAACGAGGTGGGTGATCTGCGGAATCCCGAAGAATCCTGTTATCCAAGTATTAAGTGTTCTTTTTTCATGAAATCCGTTATTTTAAGCAAAAAAAAAAAATCAAAGGTTTTTCGTTGAAAGCTGCATTCATCTAAGTAGTGTAACTGTTCCGTTAGCAGATACGAGTGAGCTTGGGCAGAGAGTGATTTGTGTTTTCAGTGTCGGCCTCTCTCTGCTCAGCGCTTACCTTTTCCAAAGCACCCCAGCCCCGAAGGAACCACGCTCGCCCCCTCCAAGCCTGCAGTGTATTCAAGGCCCGCTGTGTTGTACACAAGGCCAGGTCCTGAAACCACTTCTTAACCGATATTAAAAGTACCCCAACCCTCCCTCATTTAAGACTTGTGACTTCTGGAAACTCTTCAATTAACAACAGAAATCTTCACCCACTAATGGTAAACGGTACTGCGTCCTATCTCTGGGCTCTTCTCAGCACTGTTGCTCTGTACTTAAATATGCATGCTTACATGTCCATCAACAGAAAGCTTTCAGACCGGTGAGATGTGGTTTGCCTTTATGGGATCTGCAGTGAGTTCCTCTGTAAATGAAGCAGGCGCTGCTTGTGAATGCTGTGTCTACAACCTTTGTAGGGTGCCGTACTTCATGGTGTGGCGTTGTCCTGCCTTCCTGGTGTTGCCCTGTCTTCGACTTGTTGTCCTGTCTTCGTGCTGTTGTGTGGTGAAGGCGATTCTACAATTCACACAGTATGACGAGCTGGGCGGCCACATTAGCTTTTTCCTAAAGACGTTGAGAGGGTCAGTAGGAAGTCAGTGAGGTGTTTAGTGGTGTGCAGGAGCTGGTAAAAAGGACTCCATAGAAGAATGATTAATAGAAGGGAAGGTCCGCTTGTGATATCAAGAGCTCAAGGCTCCAGAGACTGGGCTGAAGATTACAGTCTTCGAAATATTCCTGAAAGCCGAGCCCGGCGATGAATGTATGTCCGAGGTGGGGCTCTGGCCATTGATGCACTTGGACACGTTCTTGATGGTGTGGGTGATGCTCTGAGTGGTAGACCTGAAGTTCCTGCTTGGGTTGGGGTCGCTAGGCCTTGGAAGTCCTTTCAGACTCTCCCCTGGGGGCTTTGTGTAGATTACCCGTCAGCATGAGTTAGGGCCGCATTGTACCTGCATTTGGTGTAAAGTCTTAAGAGCTGACGTTATGTGGCGAGACTGTCGCCACTGAGCATGGTGGCCGAAGGGGTCTGTATTTTCTTGTCTTCTGGCAGTGTTGACCAGCAGCTGTTTCATTGTCGGCCATGCAGGCCTTCAAAGTGTTGGTGGCTAAAATAAACTGGGACTGGTGGAAGGTATCGCACAGGGTCACTTGCACCTTTGTAGCTGACCTTCGAGGTGGGTGTGGCATTGATTGCCAGTGGCACATCGCTAAGGGTGCTCCACTGCATACCCTCACCCAGTAGATTCCGTTTGAGTTTATTCCAGAATGGAGCCTGTCCAACGGGAGGGCCGTACCTACCAACAGCTGGTAGATATTGGTGCTGATGTACTGCGGCTCGTGATATAGGATGCCTTAAGTGGTGGTCCTACGATGGAAGAGTGTCATGTGCATTAACATTACATACATCATTCATGGTTCACTTGTGCGAGAAAAGGCCATGCACCATCTCTGCTAGGGTTGCCCCATCGCTGCAGGTCAGGAGGTTTACATGCTCAACTAAACTTCCAGGGATCATGTCTGTACTTTTTAACTGAGGAAATGTGTTTGAAAGTGTTTGGTCTTCGCTGACCACGAGGAAGAATTATAGTGTTCTCTTCTGAGCACGAAGCAGGTGGACAGTGTTCCATTCATGCAGCTGCTGTTTGCTATTGATAACAGGGGAACTCTAATCCCAATCCTTCACAGACCAGCAAAAACAGCTCTCAGCCTTCTATCCCCACCCCAACCCTTTTTGAACATCTGGGATGGTATAAGTAGCCAGTTGAGTGACCTGTTACACCTTAAATTATGCCCGTATTCAATCGTCTAACCGCCATCGGGGCTAGCCTGGAAGGAATATCTAACAAGCATTTGCAATGCAATAGGTCTCGCATTTACGCATGTTTGAGCTATTGGCATTGTCAATGACAATGCCTTTTATTTGTTTTGGTTTTTACAATGTTAATAGTTTAAACTCACGTAAATGCGAGACCTATTGCATTGCAAATGCTTGTTTTTTTTAAAATGCGCTCTCCCTGGAGCAAAGGAGCTGCTCGAGAACTCCTACAGCCCTGGTTTCAGTAAAACCAAAGCAGCCTTGGAGGAGAATGTGCTCCTGAATGAATGAAAGAATGAAATACTACTTTTGTGGGAGCCTAGGAGCCCAAAATCCACTGCACCCCAAAATCTAATTGCATCCGGATTTACCTTAATTGAACCCACTCCACAGTCCTTGATCTGGACGTAGAATACTGCAGCCTCGCCCCAATACAAAGGTGCCTCAAACAATATGAGTAGATCATGAGCTGGCCAGGACAATCGATAGCTGAGTTGTAGTGCAGGAGGAATTTTAAAAGCTTTATTACATAAATATTAAATGTGGTAAATAAATATATTTTTTCTCTTGGGGGAGTTATTCTGCATGCCTAATTGCCCAAACATCATCCAAAAATCACTGGTTTGCAAAAAGTGTTTATTTCATATTGTTTAAGGCCTAACCGTGTATACAGTGTAGTGGGTTTTCATTCATGAAATATAGATTTCCTCAAAAGGAACGTCCGAATTAGCATTCAGCAAGAATCTCAAGTTCTTTACGAGCATATCTTCTTGTCTTTTTGTCAAAATGGGAGACTTCCGACTGTCACCAGTTGAACCCACGGTAAATGGCAAGCATCTCATCTAACACCCGAGGAAATATTTCACAAACCACGCTATTCACACTTGCACTCACGACTCGAGCATAGGTGTATCCGCCGACGCTAACTACAGGGACCACAGTTCTTTGGGGTAACACGCAGGTAGGTCAGCAGTGTGCGACCATTTTGTTGTAAATATTTCACAAACCAATCATAAAAGTTTTGATGCTTCAGGTCCTTAAACTAAATCTGAAATGAAAACGGATGCTACTGTCTGTACAGTTTTCACCAACATTTCAACAGTCTTATTTTGAAAATTACCGGACGCAACAGTTCACTCACGATGAAGAGAAGTCGTGACCGGTTTAAAAATCTGTTACAGTTCATAAAATAATTTGTTTCCGTGACTTCACGAACGTGGATAACTCTCAATCGGCAGTCACATCGTGCAAAACTAACTAGAAGTTACTGTGGAAAAACAGTAGTTTGTAGAATACGCCTTGCTTTGGCGAATGAAGGTGCCGTATCTCACCCGAAAGGTGAAAGAATAAAAAAAAAAACATTCAAGGCGGGAGAAGAGGTGGGCGAAAACCACTGGTAAACTGTAGCCGGCAACATCACCCCTAAGTGTTTTATCTGTGGAAAACTTTGCCCCGCACTTGCTGAACAAGCATTGGCATAGCCAATAGGTCTCGCTTTTGGGACCTTATAAGTATTTAGTTATGCAACTGTTGCATGGCTTAACACTTATAAGGTCCCAAAGGCGTGACCTATTGGCTATGCCAATGCTTGTTTTCTTTCTAATCGTGGCACCGGTGCTTTACTTTTAACATTAAAAGTAAAGCGCGGGTGCCGCGATTATAGCAAAATTAAAGAAATAGAAACAAACATCTAGTTCTTTAATTTTGCTATAATTGCGGCACAGGCGCTTTACTTTTAATATTAAAAGTAAAGCACCGGTGCCGCGATTAGCAAGCTAAAAATGCTTCCGCCGGCCACAGCTTGCAGTGCATCTGCGCGAGTGGTGCGCGCGCAGCTGTAATCACGCCATATGGTGCCTCTGCTGAAGCGCGCGCCCGCGCACAGGCACTGCAAGCTGTAGCCGGCGGTAGCATTTTTTAAAGCCCTTACTAAAGTCTCTCCGAGTAGCGCATGCGCGCTGACTCAGCGAGACCTAAAAATGGTGGGCCCATCCAGCCATGCACAGAAAGATACATAAGGAACGTTCCATTGGAGAGAGAAGAGGGGAGGAATTCAATATGAGGCGACTGAAACATTAAACCAAATACCCCAACAAACTATTATACATGCGTGATGTGCCCTTTCCCGGGAAGGGGATACACCCCACCAAACCCAATGGTCCAGGTGCAACAGCAGTACTTTCACTCGCTGTTCACCACAATAAAGAAGAAACGCGCCCCGCCCGCGCCTTTTGCCCGGTACCTTGCCGAAATGTGCAGCCCAGTGAATCGGGAGTCAAGCCGTAGAAGGAGTCCTCCGTGGCCAGCAGCTTCAATGAATTGAAATGCCACAATAAAGAAGAAACGAGCCCCGCGTCTTTGCCCGGTACCTTGCGGAAATGTCCGGCCCAGTGTTTAGGGTCCAGCCGTAGAAGGAGTCCTCCGCGGCCAGCAGCTTCAATAAATTGAAAGAGGAAGCGGTGCTTCACACACACCGTTCCCTGCTGCTACCACTGTCTGGGACACCAATGTAACAAACAAAAAAAGTGCCTACCCAGTAATAAAGGACACTGGATAACGCCGTAAGTAAACGATCCAGTCCGGGTGGGCGGGGCCAAAAGGAGACAGGGCGGTAACAAGGAGGGACTATAAAGCCTCGTTCACAATAGAAAACTAGCGTTTAGCATAAACTGTGACACAAGCCAATGGGAAGAAGGGGCGGGGCTTAAAGCACCCTTCTGAAAGCTGCTCGATTACAAGAAGCCTCGCAGAGCGAGCAGCGCATCCACGCTGCAACGCAGGTCTGCGTGACCTAAAAAGGGTAGTGAAAGATCTGTAGCAGCTCCAAATGCTCAACCTATTGGGGTCGGTTAACAAATTCAATCTACAATGTCTACTACGTGTAATGTCAAAGACGGTCATGTTAGGGGCATAGATACCGTGCAGAGTTCTGGAACACCTACAGGAATCCCCCCCCTCCACCCCCAGTTCATCAGCTAGGCCAACCTCTAGGGAGGCAGCTCTACCCACGAACCCCATTTTAGTAATCTCCCAGGTGAAAGGGAAACTTGCTTCAAACCTCTACCTGTAACTAACCTTCCTCCAGCCTGCTGTCCATGCGCGACTATCCTGACCAACGTTCCAAGTTTGATCCCGGGCACTAGGGAATCAACAATTGAACTAAAAAATAAAGTCTCTCATTGGCTCAGTATAAACGTAAGATGCCCCAGCAACATCTATGATGAAATCCTCTTTGCGCGGAGAGTCGGGGGAATCGGGTCTTTGCATAGGCAGTTCACTGGACACTGCATAATTGTTAATTTTTTAAGGCTTTTTGTAGCTGGGCAGATTCTGGTACACGCCAGGGATAGTCCTATAAAACCAAGATTGGTAAACATCCTTCAGTTTGGGTATTTTTATAAACATTTGGAACCTAATGCCCTGTTGACCAATGGCAGTCAGAACTCCCCCCACCTTCCTTCATTTCCACAAGGTACGTCGCCGCTCCTGAATGGGAAGAGGTTCATGGTACTTGTCAGATTGGAGGACAATGGCTGACTAGGTGGAAGGAAGCATGATTCTGCCCTTTTCCTACGGGTCTTTGCAAAGTCCCTCTGCCCACGGTCCTGCATAGGTGGGCACCCAAGTCCCCGTCGGCACCCAAGGCAGTCCTGCTGGCTTCCCTATATTTAGGCTTTTGTCCCTTCCTGTAGTGGTGACACTAATTTGTGTTTTCTAAATTGGAACTTTGCAGGTTTGGCCTCCAAGCTATGTGTTGAGGACTGGTGTACCCTGTTTAACACATTTGTTATTGTCTTTTTGCAAGAAACGTGGATACCTAATAATATATGTTATGACGAATGTACTTGTTCTAGCCTACCTGCAACTCCCTCTCCCGCTGGCTGCGCCAAGGGGTTTGAGCGCTTAAAATGGGTATTGGGTGCAAAATTGCCCAATTTCCAATGGGGAGGGATACCATGCAGGCCTTTGATTTGAGCTGGGGAACTATGATTTTTACTTTGAGATTAAACGTTTTAACAGCATAATTTATAGGTCGAACAAAGCATCTACGACATCTGGGTTAGTTAACGCTAACAATTTTTAAAACTATTGTGATCGAATATATTGTTCTTACCTGTAACTCGTGGTTTTATTATTACATATTGTGTTTACATTGTAAACTTTTATTTTATGATCTTTTATTGTGAGATCTAATACAGAACTTTTGATTTCCACATGCTCAAGTATGGATTTTTAATGAAGAACCCAGTGCTCTATGGGACTTGCAGTCTTTATTTTGAGAGCAAAGGGACTATCACACCTGGTATTAACGATTTGTGAAATGTAAGCCCAGAACTGAATACAGAGAGCCGTATTCACAAATGTAAATTCTGTCTTAAACACAAGTTTACAAAAGAACTCACATTTTTTACACTCCAAGAACCCAAAAAGAGATTACTGGAAGGCACAACTGCGTTTTCTGATCCGGATTTCACCGTCACAAGTGTGGAAAAAATCACAAGTAACAAACCCCGCTCGGGGTGGGGAGTTGGTGTTCCAAGGCGTAGTTTGCCTTGGAAATTTGGGAATACCCACAGACATGTTTTTGTTGGCATTCCCGAACTATTTTCCGACCTCTTCCCACTCTGGAAATGATTGGTGATTTATTCCAGCCAAGGGCTGAGGAAGGTCTCACCCTGGAAGTGAAGGCACACAACAAGCTCATATTCCATGGGGGTATGGGGAAAGGGCTTGTTCCACTATGGAGAACTCCACACAGAGGGAATTGGAGCCCTTGGGAGACGTCACATGACCTTCCCAGGAGCACCCCCGGAGGCTGCACTTGGGGCACCTCTCCACGGATGTGTTCTGGGAATGTTTGTGAATAGAAAAGAAAGCATAAAAGCGCTCACAGGCTGCAGTGTGAAACTCTGCCTGCCCCTCGCCGGAGTGCCTAACAGGGGTTTAAGAGGGCCAGGCCCTTTCCGGTTTTCAGGATGTCTTAATTAATCTAAACGGAACTCATTTACACAATGGCGATCTTCAAAATCTAGCGGGGTTCTGGCTCTCTTGGACCTTTGGTTGACACCCTTGTCCTGTTCGATGCAAATGACCATTTATTTGCACCATATGTTGTGGATAGCCGTGGACCAGACTCCGTTCGAGCACATGTAGTATAGTAAGTTTTTTAAAATTAAAGTGAAAGACGACAGTTCTTATTTTTTCATTTCAAAATTCCATTCTCTTTTGCCCTTAACCTCCTCGTCTCTAAACATTATAAAGAAACCCTTTAGTGGTCGTGAGCCGTGTAAACCTGTATCCTCTTTAGTTCATATCCGCTGCTCTACGGTGTATCTTGTTCTTTGTGTGGGTAGACACCGCACAGGAAGCCGTGCTAGGCCTGTGGGCGGTCTGTTATGTGAAAAGTTGCCTTTCAGTACTTATGTATCCTTTGATATAGTTTGTTTCTTGCAAATCCTCACCTTATGCTAACCATGTGCCTAAAGCCAACACTCCTTCCAGCCAGACCTAAAATGGGATGTTTGCTTTTCAGTATTCTGCATCTGGACCGCATGCCCTCCGCCTTCTGCCACCATGATCACTCCTGCTTTTGACCTGAGCCAAGACCCTGACTTCCTGACCATCGTCATCAAAGTACCGTATGCAAGAGTTTCTGAGCTCGACCTTTACTTTGAAGGGGAAGATTTCAAATTTTACGCCAAACCTTACTTTCTGAGGTAAGTATCGCATTGTGTAAGTAAAGGGGTACTTGTGATACGTGTATGGTGAATAATGCTGTCTGCTGCCCTGTAAGGCAGCTGTCCCGCTCTTGTTCATCCTGTCCTGAGTGCAGGCCAGAACAGCACCACCCTTCCTTGAACAGAACCTAAAATGCACTCAAACTGGGGCACAAAGTGGCCTGGGAGGAACATGTTGTATACCTGGACAGTTTTACATTTGACGAAATACTCGGTACTTGTGTAGAAGCCACACTAACCAACCACACACCAACCCCGGCAGGAGACGGGGTGCTAACTACGACGTGATCATTCGGAGCGACCCGAGACCCTGTACACACGACTGTGTTAACATCCCTTAGAAGCGATACAGTGCTCACAAGGATTCATACCCCACGTCCATGACCAAATCCGGTCAAGAGACATGGTGCCTTCTACGACGACACCATTCGACACGTCTTGAGACATTGCACATACAACGGTGTTAACATATCCCACAAGTGACTCTGTGCTTGTAGCAAAGATATTACACGATGCGCAAGGACCCATTGTGCATATTACTATATTCATGTATCTTATGATTGATATTGCTGTAACGCGCTCCGACACCTTCGGGTCTGGCTAGTGCTATATAAAACCCTTAAATAATAAATACTAATAACTTGGAGAATATTGAGAGACAGTCCACATACCTTCCAGATATATATTTTTCAATAAATAAATCAATCAGTTTACTTTTCCTGCCTTTGAATACATTTATAAACGTTCACATTTCATAATAGTATTTTAAACGTGATTAACGCACAGTACAGAAACAGCCCTCATTCTCGCCACAGTCAACCTCACAGAGGAGACACACAGCCCTCATTCTCCTGTGTGCTGTGCGTCATTTGACACGGTCTCGCCAATGCTTATCTGTAAGGAAAACGGGCGGCATTTAAAAAAAGAAAAAAACCTGCTTTATCTAAAAACAGCCCCAGACATGGTGGTCTGCTGAGCCCAGCAGGCCACCATACCTGGGAGGGCCTGCCATTCCCAATGGGGTCGCAAATTGCGAGAGGCTCATTAATATTCTTGAGTCTCTCTATTTGCGACCCCATTGGGAATCGCTAACAGTGTGTTATACACTGTTGTACATCCAAAATAGCACCTCGCAAATTGCGAGTCGCAAAAGACTCACAATTTGTGAGGCGCTATTTAGGCCATCGTACATCTGGCCCATAGCATTACTTTTAGGCTGGATCTCCGGCAACATGTCTTTTAAATTCTGTTCAGTTTCCTGCATGAAATTTGAAAAATAAGCCATGCTGATTATAAAGACTGTCAGCCAACAGATAATTTTCACAAGGAACTCATTTGAACAAAAAATAAGGCAAGCTGTATTACTTCTTTGTACCCAAAGTGGAGTTGTATTTAGAACGGGGAGTTTTATCCTTTTAACTTTATTTTATTAGTTCCATACGAAATCAGTTAACATTTTTTTAATTAAAGCCCGCAAACAAGGGAATATCTATCAAGCCCACTTCAGCCAAACATGGGCGTAACTTTTATTTTGCAAATAACAATCATAAGAAAAAGGAGTAAAACAATTACTGTGTATTCACACTATATACAAGATAAAAAGTGATCCAAGTGACTTTTGTGCCCCAGGGAAGTGACCAAAACCATTAGTGACATATTATACAGTGACTAATAAAAAAAGCAGTTGGTTATTGGAGTTAACAAGGAGGCCCCTTATGGAATCAAATATCAATCCACTTAGTAGGATTTTTTTCTAGTGTCCGAGGACTCTCCCTTTCTGTAGTCGACGACGTTTCAACCCTCTCGCGTTACGGGGTCTGTTCAGGGCAAGGGTTTCTGGGGACTGTAGTGGGACCATGAATTAAAATAACGAAGGCTGAAAGTGAGCAGTGAAAAGGAAGCTGACCTAAAGTGGGCGTACCCCCGGCTTTCACATTTGTCCGAAGGTTTAGGATTAGTTCGTCTTGATGTAGATGGTCAAGGAATAGTGACCTGTTAAAACAAATGGGAATTTAAAATACGTAGAAGGCATGAATGAAACCAACTACAAAATAATAAAAAAAAAAAATAGGTTTATTAACCATACTCTGTGTTGGCCATAAATAAGCGACAAAACAGAACTATTACAATTGGAGAGAAAAAGATTCATAAAATCAGGCTGATTCTTTTACAAACGCCCGGTCTATCAGAAGGATGGCGGCAGTAATAGAGGTGCTATGGGAATCGTATATATCCGTAGTATGGATCTCAACCCATCGTGAAGGGGACAGATGATTTGTGAATGCCTAGGTCCGAAGGAATTCTAGATCAAAGATAAAGGCAAACATTTGTATGATCGTAAGTAAGATAACCACTCAAGTGCCTAATGCCACACGGGTATGCATAAGGGTCTAATCCAATGAATGAATTCAATCGGTGTGGAACGGTCGTAAAAGTGAAAAGCTCCCAGGATGAACCCGGGGGATCAAACCCTACACACACGCAGCATTAATGACAGCGAATATATGGAAACCCACAAGTTTCAGGATGACAGCTTAGCAGTAAACCAGCTCTTGTCACTAGACGGTGACGGTCATATTAGAAAGGTAACCATAGTAGGCTACAGTCAATAACGCAGCTAAGATGTTTCTATACATAGATTGCGCTAAGACAAGCGATACCATCGCGTAATTGGTACTCTTTTATTTTTTGAATAATATATTGTCTTTAGAAAGGCAATACAGGAGCCCGTAGGGTGCCGTTCCTAATACAGATAGTAATCTTCTCAAGGATTAATGCAAGTAGCACTTATGCATGTAAGGCATAATTCACAATACTTATTACACACAGAGGCCTATTGGATGGAGTCATTGATATTAGTGAGGTGCGATACATATTCATGTCATCATAGTGGTATACTTAAAATGTAATGGTTCTAACCATTCACCATATTATATACATCTTACATAGGAAACCTGAACAGTACTAGTACTCAGTACCTATGTACCCTGAATGGAAATTTTATATCATAGTTAATCATAAGTTTAAAAGAAACAGTTAATGATACTCTGGCATTAAAGATATGCGTCGTTAGCATTCCACTGTGACCCTGCTCTACTCACAGAAATCTTCAACTACAGTTCAGAAGAAGGTCCCTGTTCAGGTTCCTAGTGCAGTGTAAAGCAGTAGTGCTGGAAATGTTAGATTAATGCAAACAGATTAATTTGCGCCGCTCCTCAAGGCTATTCAAACCTTTCCGGATAGAAGCGCATTTCTCGATCCATTTGCACTCTAGGGTTTGTAAAATCAGTGACATGTTACCTCCTCTCTGTGGGGTCTTAGCTTTTTCAAGGACCTGCCAGCAAATCTCTTCTGCAGTGTGGGGTTTGTCTTTATAACGTTGGACCAGTGGTGCATTCTGAACTAAGACTGAACATTTTGATTTCACTGTTAATTTTTTAGATCTATTTTGCATTTCCTCCAGATTTTTATTTTCTTTTTCTTTTTTAAACCATGTGTTACAAACTAGCTTTGGCTAAACCAAAAGCATCGCTCTCTCGTTACAATGGAAAAACCTGTTGGTTTTTGCCAATGCTTGTTTTAATAAGGATTTTTCAAAAAATGCTACATAGATTCATGTCATTCAAACCAGGTTGCTTTCTAAAGAAACCCCTGGCTGCATGCCATTTTGTGATCTGTAACAATACATGTTTTTTGTTATATTGACTGCTAAATTCAGATATAGGAAATTCTATTAAAATGTTTTTTCACAACTCTTCTGCCTCCCACAAAAAAATCTTTGGCACTTTGACCAGTTTTCACAAAACCTGGCACAATCATTCGTAGTTGGCAAACCCCAACATTTTGAAAGTTTAATGCAGATTTCGCAAAGGGCACAAAAGCTACAAGTTGTCTGACATATCCATTTTTAATAGAGTTGAAGAAATGATCTTTATTTTCATATTTTTATTTTGCATTTGACAAGAAGTACAGTTCTACATTTCAACTCTTCCCACCCCACCCCGCTCCATTTCCCCACTCATGTAGGAACGAGTCACATTACCAATCTACGGATCTCCAACAAATTCCAGCAGTATCACATTAAATACAGGTACCAGAGGTTCACATATGCTTGGGTGACATTACACACAAACGAGCAATAACTTACTTTCATAGTTCAGCTATTATACCCTTCAGTTACGTCATTGAATCGCCTATAATTTGTTCGAGTTGTATTTTCGCCAATCGTCATACCGTCCTACCGTCTTGACCCTGCTCAGTGCAAACCAATTTACATCTCACCCCGCTTCCAGCACACATCGAGCGCACATACTCTCGCAACCAGTTCTTACTCGTGGGGGTAATCCAGCATCTTGCGACACATATTTTTGCTAACACTAATTCAGCGATTCTTTTTTTTCTGCATGTTTGGTCAATTTAGTGGGAGGTATCAAGCCCAGTAGACATATCTGAATAGAGCAACTGTCAAATCTTTCAGTGTCTTAACTCCCTCCCAAAAGTCAAGTATCCTTGGACATTCCCACTGTATATGTATGGACGTACCTGTCACATGGTTACATTTAGGGCAGCTGTCTGGTTTAGTGGGGTGCACCCTTTGCAATTAACTTGATTAACATAGTCCCTGTGCACACATTTATAGAGTATTAGTTTGAGTCTCGCATTGCGTTACACTTTCCTGCAATTACCAAGAGCATATATCATGTCTATAACCTGTGGTGCTTCACCTATGTCTGCCTCCAATTGCGGTATCAAAACACCTATATGAGGTGTGTTCCTCTGCAGAAGTAATGTATACAAGCCATTGATAAGTTTACTTTCTCCTTCCATGTCCGGTAGGAACTGATTAAGAAAGTGTGCATCTGTTTCCTTTGGGATCCCTACCCAGGCCTTGCAAATTGCCACAGACAACCCGGCAGAGGCCAGGAAACCCCCCTCCTGACAGATCCCACTAAGCACAGAAAGTTGCGTAACTCTTTAGTCGGCCATCCTCATGTTAATCCCCCATTGTATGTGGAGAGTCGGCCCTCTCCCCACTCCTCAAGAATATCAGCAACATGGGACTGATGTCTGTTAACCATGGTATCAGCTGTTGTAACTATATGTAGCCATCGTTGTTATCTTCCGTAGCCTGTTCCCATATGTCTAACAGTGTGTGTATCTGAAATGGGAGCTACCTCCTTCTTTCTGTGAACCAGTGGCAACGCCAAAATCTCACCAACGTATCCGTCACTGGGTCGTTATACTGGTCCGCAAACCACTCTACTACATGCTGTAGGTGTGAAGCCTGATAATAGCTTTGAAAATGTGAGGCCAGTGAACCCCCCGCTATCTTAGGGTCATTGCAACACCTTCAAACTAATATGCGCTCTCCCCGTACCCCAACATAAAAGGCGAAGCAGCTCATCTAATCGCCTGAAACAAGCATCTGGTACCCACATCGGCATATGCTGCCGGACACACAAAACTCGAGGCAAAAGAATCATTTTGTTAATCGCAGTTCGCCCCATGAGTGACAGTGGAACTCTTAGCCCTCGACGGATACTGCACCCCATGCTATCCAGCAAGGCTCCCACATTGGCATCATATATTTCAGTTATGTTGGAGCTCATGTCCACTCTTGGGTTAATGGGAGTCCTCTGTAGGCATAACCCAGAAAAAGATCATTCCCCCAATTCAGGTATCTGTATTGGATAAATTACAGATTTATCAGTGTTCAGCCTAAACCCCAGAATGTGCCCCCACTGCCATGATGGTAGCATACTCCACAGGCCACGGATGTTCAGGATCCCTTAAACGCAAAAACAGGTGATGGACAGAAGAATGCAGAACAATGTCATACATTCACCCCAGTACAGAGATCTGGGCCTAAATCCATCGTTTTTTTGCTCACCATGCCATTCCAGTATGAACCCAGCCATATGCAAATCAGTCTTGAACCTGTGCCTCATTTTTTTTGTTTAAATATCTTTATTAGGGGTTTTTTTTTTCTCCAAAAAATGTCCCCATTTGCTCATGGTACATATCATAACAGTTCTTCAGAAAACAAAGATTAAATAAGAGCAATGTTTCCAAATATACATTGCATTTTTGCGTCAATATTGTTGCGAGTAAACCACTCAGATTATTGCAGATCATAGTACAATGCGTTACAACATACACAATTTTCATCGAGTGACTATCGCTCCTAACACTCCCCAGATTAGCAGACCTACATATCCCTCCACAGTGCTTAATCGCCCGCGGAGAGAGAGGAGTACAGCCAAGTGAGAAGTGAGGGAGAGAAAAAGATGCCAGTGCTACTTAATAACATTTCCTATAGCAATAAGACCACCCTTATCAGATTGTCGTGGGAATGACAAGTGTTGAAAAACAATCTTCAGTGGCCAGTACACCAGGCCGACGAGGGAATGGTGCCAGAGGGAAATAGGAAGGAGGAAAGCAGATACCCCAACAAATTAAACCTTTTCTATATAAACTATAAACAACAATTAAAAGACTGCCTTCTAAAGACCGTTCTGAAAATCATTGCACTATAGAGTATGGGACATTTAAATGCAGGAGGTATGGCAGGAGAGGGCACTGGGGCGCAGGTCGAGCGCATGACAGTGCCATGGACCCGCTCCAGGTGCGTAGGTGCCGGGACATAATAAACAAAAAAAAAAAAAAAGGGGGGGGCAGAGGATTACGCAGCGCCAGGCCCACGCCACTAAATGCAACCAGTGAGAGGTGAGTGAATGAAGGTCTCCATGTGTCCGTCTCCCTCCCCCCAGGACCGTCGGTATGTGTCGTATGGGACGACTGCCTAGGTGTGGTAGCCCTCCCCAGTATTCACAGTGTTGAAAGCTGTCAGTAGGGCGTCCCATTGTAGTGCTATGGGATATTTACGGAGCCCCGCCGTCTCTTCCCTATGAAGTGCTGTGCTTTCTGCCTGCGCCCATATCTGAAGTGAGTGCGTCCAGCTGATCGTCTCCGGAGGGTTCGCCTGTTTCCTTGAACCTGTGCCTCATGGGATCCCTTAAAGTCAGCAGAATGTCGTCAGCATATAAAGATCCATCTACTTCATGTCGAGGTCATGATTTCATTATTTTTTTTTTTTTTTTTTTTGTTTATTAGATTTTTTCCGTACTCATTACATCAAAATAATTTGCACACAGCATTAATCAATACAAGGGAGGAACATTGATAGAGAAGAAAACCAAGGACCCAAGAGTTTACATTCCCAAAGCAATCTCGCTATATTCAGGGAGCCTCCTTCCATCTCCTAACAGGTTCTCATATACGCTTATAAATCACAAACAAGGGGGGGGGATCTGGGAGCTAAAGAAAGGTCCAGTGTCCATGCTCCCTAGACTAAGTATATATCACCAGGAGGACAAAGTTCCTACGGGCGGGTGCAAAAAGTCACCTAAGCCCTAAAAGAGGCAAAAAGAGAGTGAAAGAGTTCCTAGTTTAAACACCACTCAGTTCAGTGGAAGACCACTCTATGTCCTCTGTTGCCCTCACACACCCCGAAAGGTGTCATGCTTCATCATCGGGCGGTTGCTCCTCGTGGGGCCGGCGCTGCAATTCCCCACGGGCCCCCGAAGGGTCACTTTGACGGAGATCTTTTAAGTACCGCCGGATGGTGCATGTGGGTGTGTGAAAAAGTGGGTTCGGTGTGAAGGGTAAAAAGGGGTGCGTGCAAGTTTGTGAAAATATGGAGGGTCATCATGCAGCGAATCATATAGATGTACCCTGAGCAGAAATAAACTGCTAAGAAAAATTGACCCTGAAGGTACATTACGCCCAGGAATCATGGATCAAAGGCCTTTGGCGTTTAAACTAGGAACTCTTTCACTCTCTTTTTGCCTCTTTTAGGGCTTAGGTGACTTTTTGCACCCGCCCGTAGGAACTTTGTCCTCCTGGTGATATATCCCATATACGCTTGACAAGGGCTCTACCCTTTTTCCCCTTTCTATCGTATATCCCTTTTTCCAAATTGTATGCTGACAATAATCTGGCCAGCCATTGATGGAATGTTGGAGCTGTCTTATCCAACCATGCTGATGCAATACAGATTCTATAAACAGACATAGCCACAAACAACAAAAAAAGAGGTGAGCCAGATTGCTCTTCTGCCCCTCCTACTCCCAGAAGGATCCATACTGGTGTAAGGACAACATTAATTCCTAAATTTACGTCTAGAAAAGATTCGAGGTCATGATTTCAAATGAAAGTGACCAAACTAGTTATAATGGCAAAAAAATCCTTCACCGCTTCACGGATTATCTCCCTGTAATGCACAAGGCTGGAATCTCCACTGTGGTAATAGGGCCACATATGCTTGCCCCCGCATCATGGCCACAAGAGGGGCATGATCTGACAGCGTGTAATCAAAATATAGTGTCTGTCCAAATTCAGTAGCCTGATTTGGGTGTACCCGCATATAATCAATTTTATAAGAGGTGCCATGGGCAGAGAATAGAAGGGCAGTTTGTTTGGCCACAAACCGCCCTCCCCAATTCTAGTAAATTGAACGCATCGATACTCTCTAAAAGTGCCCGAGACGCTCTGCCTAGCGGCTGCGCCACTAGCCGGGTACTGTCTAACTCCCTGTCCAACACACAGTTCTAGTCCCCCATCCAGATAATATTGTGGTGTGCAGAGGGCGCAATAACTCGTCAACGCTTCATAAAAATTAGGAGTATCTATATTAGGGGCACATGATGTAAAAAGCACGTTTGGTACAACCCAATCTCTCCCAGCACAACCATATAGCGCCCATCCGCAGCCTTCAACTCCATTTCTACACGTAGTGGGACACTAGTACCCACCCACAGTAGCACCCCTCGTGCTGTAGAAGTAAAAATTGCATTCCATAGTCTCTCTCCCCACTTGGCTTATAGTTTCTCAATCTCGTGGGGCAGTACGTGTGTCTCTTGTAACAACTACTTTAATTTGTTGGCTGCGAACTTAACACCATATTCTTTGCGGCTTAATAGGATTCTGAATCACTGTAACATTCCATGATACGATTGTCACCTTCATATAGAGTTGTAAAAATCATTTATCAATCAAAAAGGGGGGGGGGGGGGGAATGGGGTGCGCTTATAGGTCCAGCATACATGCCCCTGGGTATATGCATCACAACAAAGGTATACAGTTCCTAGAAAGTGTAGGACGGAAATGGAGAGGACTGACCTGTGTAAGTTAATTTCCCAAAAGGTGAGGAGTCTCTCACTTTAGGAACTAGGACCCTCACACACCTGGCTGGGTGTCATGCTTCATCATAGGGCATGCTCCTCGTCAGGCTGGCGCTGCAGTGCTAGCTGGGCACCTTATGAGGGGCTCTTTTTCGGACATCTTTTATTCCCAATGCCGTAAGGAGCGGTGCGGGTATAGGACCTTGTGGTGTAGATGAGTATCAAAAGTGTTCGTGCAAAGTGGGGGGAAAAATAGTAAAATGGGATTTAGTGGTCCTCAAAATTAATTTTAATCCCGGAGTTCACTAGTCCCAGTTAAAAACAGTAACGGCCTCTACTAATGTAATGTTCAGCAGGGGCTATAGGCTAAAGGTCAACATGTTTCTTGCAAGGGTTGTCACAGGGTCAAATGGCAATTCGTCAGGATCAGAAATGTATAACTATCTGCACAGTGGTTGGTTTCCTTAATTAGTATCCAGGGTAGACCAAACACACAAACAACCTAACGGGGATGTACCTTGTTTAATGGCCTGACCTAGAAAAGTAAATCTCAGGATTCATTAAACCGCCCTCTATCGGAGCAGCATGCAAATTGAAGTCCAGCTGGTAGTGAAAGGTAAAAAGTGATCGGCGCAGTAACAAGGAAGAGTTATGTGGCATGTGAATGAGGCTAAAATCAAATTGTGCGGCCAAGTGTGAGTTCACAAGCCAGCTTGGTAAGGGACCCCAGTCGCCACGCCAACTGATAGTCTAAAAATGTGTGCAGTGGCATCTTTTATAATCTGTAAAAACAGTAAATTGATTGGGGAGTTGATGGACATGTGTTTGTAAAAGTGAAATGTGTGGGTCCGCACTGGGATTCATGGTGGACAGAACAACACAGCTGATTGCATAAAAACAATGTAAGAATGTGCGATGAATGGCACGGGGGCTGCAGAGGTTGATAGTGGTAAAGGTAGAGCAAGCCAAATGGGGTTATAAAGAGTACGGATGTAGTACTGCACCCGAGATAAGAAATGACAGGTCGCATAAGTAGGATGCGAATGTGGCAGATGTTGTGTAGACGGAGTTGTAAAGTAGCAGATGTGACTGTTAGATGTCTTGGGTAAGGCAGTATGAGGCAACTGGATGTTGTCGTAGTGTAGGCAAAGTAACACAGTAGTTGTGATGCTCTAGGGTCATTCCATATAGAAGTATGTGGATAGGATAGCGTGTGTGCCAATAAGTTGGCTAAGCCCATTTGAGAGATATTTCAGATAAGTTCACCCCAAAGATGTCCTCATTAAGACCCTGTCTGTCCGTGGAGAGTCGAAAAATCCAACTTTACTCTCTTCTGAAGAGGGCATTCTTTTCACCTGAGGGTGTGCCTCGATTACTGTCCATCGTAAACTGTGTAGTGTGCGTCTCTACTGTTCGAAGTGTTTGCACATCTTGGTATTGAGTTTACAGCAATGAACGTTACTGCGATTTTCCATAATCGGAGTTTTTACCATCCTGGTAGTCCTACCAATATATCGTAAGTTACAAGGGCATGTGAGGGTGTGTATGCAGTTGCTAGTATTACAGTTGGTATGTTTTTTCTGTACCCATTTGAACGTGTTGGAGAGTTTAATGTCTTTAGTGATCTCAGTGAAAGCACACACTGTGCAGGATCCACATGGGTAGTGTCCTGTTTCTGGGGGTAAACCCCACAGGGATCTTTGATTACACGGATAGAAGAAGGCGGTCTGGTATGGAAGAGTATGTCCTTTAAGTTCCTTGTGCATTTAAAAGCGAAGTGAGGTGGAGGTAAAGTAATTTCACCAGTTTGTAGAATGCCCCAGTGTTTTTTAATGATCTTGCGAGTTCGATGTGGTGACACCTGTCAATGCGTCTGTTGTTTGTCTCTGATTCTGTTCCTACAGCGCCTCTCTGTTATTATTTCTTATCCAATTCTACGCCAGTTTTATGCTGTGTGTGGGGTATTCACAGGAGTTCTGTTCCTACAGCGCCTCTCTGTTATTATTTCTTATCCATTTCTACGCCAGTTTTATGCTGCGTGTGGGGTATTCACAGGAGTTCATAAGATGTGCTACGTTGGTTAGCCTTAGTATTGTAGTCCGTTAGGGTACTACAGTTGCAGCGCAACCTCAAAAATTGTCCAAAAGGTAAGTTGCCTTTCGGAGCTTTAGGATGGTGGCTGCTGTATAGGAGCAGGCTGTTGCAGTCAGTGGGTTTTCTATAGACTGTGGTGCTTAATTGTCCGTCAGTCAATGTAATCATGAGATCTAGGAAAGGGATGTTCATGTGGGATATGGTGTGGGTAAAATGGAGGTAGGGATTAAGAGTGTTAATCCACCTACAAACGTGCTCGCACATTGTCAATTCTCCCTTCCAGGCAATCAAGATATCATCAGTGTTTCTTCGCCAGAGTAATATGTTGGTGTTGTAGGGATTAGACTCGCCGAAGATCATCCTTTTTAGGTCTCGCCTGGCATAGCTGCGCGAATGCACAGTCTCGTCCGGCGAGATTTAATGTTTTGAGGGATTTTCTGTAAGGGGCATTAAGCCCCGCCCCTTTTTTCCATTGGCTGGCGTCACCGCTTATGCTAAACGGTGGCCAGCTATTGGAAAAGAGGTGTCGGTGACGTCTTTGCTTGGCTTTCTGAGCCGTCCCATTTGGACGGCCTCGCCTGCTTTGTGTTTGTCGCAAAAGGTTTCTTATCTTTATGGGGCCAACCACATGGCCCCATAAAGACAAGAAACCCATGAACAGGCGAGGCGAGGCCGTCCAAATGGCTCGGCAGAGAAAAGCACGAGCAAATACGTCATGGCGTCATGCGATCTGCTCCGGGCCCCGGGAGGAGCGAAGAGGAGCGCCGTGCTGCAGCTGAACGTTTCCACGTTCCCCAAACATGTGGTGCAGTACACGGACTCTGGAAGGAGGAAACGCAGAGACGGCTCGTTTTTAAGGTGCTGCGGGTTTAGGGGCATTCTTTATTTAAACACGAGTGGGGAAAAAACAGCTGGTTTAACATGGCCGCCTTGCAGCTGTGCGAGCTGGCCTCTCCCACTCCAGCGGGCTGTTGATTTATGGCTAACAGGATCCGAGGCCTCTTTATGAAGAGATAAAATGCGAGGTGTGCTTGAACATCAGAGAGCTATGGGAGGCATGGGCGGCTGCCGCTTCCCCTCTAAAAGCATTCCGGTAAGACATCGTTGATTTCCAATACACCAAATAGATTGCTTTGCGTCTCTTGAGCAGATCGTGCATACAGAGACTGCTATTTGTTAAAGGAATCTTTTCTTCAATTACCAATGTGAGCCTAACCCGCCACAGTTGTGGGATTTGTTACAGTCCGATCTCTTTAGGACTTGGACCTTGGCGTGCGTTGGGGGTATCTAGTGTTCACGTCACCACCATCACTACTCTCCACAATCGCTGCTTTCCAAAACCAGTACCCTCCACTACAATAAGTGTTCACCTACCCCACTATGCATGACCACCACACACTGCTGCCAACACCTGCCAAATCCACCATTTTTCACATCACAGCTCTGCAGTCCCGTCACATTCTGCCTCCATCACCCGCTACATGCGCCCCCACCCCTTTTAGCCGATGCGGTGTTACTATTCGTTATGGTAACCTCAGTACATCTAGTACCAGTGGGTCACCCTTGGATTTACAGCGCCATAGATTTCATTTGACTAGAATATGAAGGGCAAGCGTAACTGTTAAGGTTGTGCCGTGCTTTTCTGGTACCGACTGTCATCACTGCTTAAGGAAGCCTCGGTTCAAACAAGTGAAATGTACTGAACAGTTATTTTGAGGTGACAACCAAAGACAGAATGATAAAGCCGTTTACCACCATATATTTTAAGTAGCCCACCAGAGGAAACCCTTTAGAGTGGATGTCGTACGCCAGTGAAAATATACGGGGCAGGTTATTTCGAGCAAATGTAATACCAAACATGCATTCAGGCATTTACTACACCAAAGTAAATTCAAGTTTATTACCACAATGCTGCAAAATTTATAGGCGAAAACTCTTTTGTACTGCTTCGCGGACTTCAGGTAATAAATAATTTACACATTAAAACAAGACTACTAATACACAGTGTAGTGGGAGGGTTAAAACAAGACTACTAATACAAAGTGTAGTGGGGAGGGTTTTGTAAGTGAGAACTAATTGAAGCATTCAGAAAAGATAACGAATTCAAATGATAAAAATTTTTCACATGAAAGTAAAATGAACTAGTCTCCAGAGCGAAGAAAAAGAGTGCTTAGAAGCAAAGTTTCCAGAAGAGTTCATTGTCTCAGTCCTGAATGTGTTTTACGCTGCTGTTCGTGCTATCTTGGCCACTGGAATTGATTTGCTTGTCTCCGTCCAAATTCCAACATGCCGGATAGTGTCACGTTTTTTTGTGTGCAGTTTCGCGTAGTGTAAACTCGAACCTAAGGTATTGGAGCGCTTTACATGACCACCAGTTAGTTACATTACACAAGGACACATTAATTTTTTGGTAGGCACGGGGGAGATTAAGTGATTTTCCCAGAATCACAGGATCTTGAACCGACGCCGAGACTCGAACTTGGTTCCCCGGCATCAAAGTCGACAGCTCTGGCCGTTATGCCACATCCCTTAACTTTATATACCCATGTCTATAGATGCACTTACATGTTACACCGGATTGAAGGGATAAGAAATGCCTCTAATATGAAAATACGTTATTTCCGGCACTATTGAAAGTGTGGCATAGGCTACCACACATGCAGAAATGCGTTCTGGGCATATAAATAATTGCTTGTTTTTCCATTGCGCTTCATAGCAAGCTTGAGCTTGTGTGCGAATATGCACTAAATTCTATTAACAATACAAACCGCAGTTCTGTCGCATCTAGGCGGTGCCCCATTCAATGGCGCTCATTTCTCCATATGCGAAGGATGGAAGGCTGTGGCTGCCGTGCCAGGATTCGGACTCGTGATCTGCAAGTTTCAGAGGTGATAATTCAGTTGACAAAGCCCCTTACTCTTCATAAATGTGCAAGGAAAATACACCCTTTTAATTGACGGAGCCAAGCCATGAAAACAAACAAGGAAACAATAGTTCTACGTAGTTTCGCGCCCCCCCAATGACCAACAAAAATGGGTAACAGAATACCATATGTATGTTGGGGTTCCATTGGGTAAGAACTGCTGTACCAGCTTTCACTGAGTGGGCCCATGAGGGAAGAAGGGTTAGTATATCATCTACATGTAACTGTATAAGGAGATCTGAACTTCTTAACAGGACACTGAGAGCAGGCAAACAGATCGTGCAGCGGCAAGCACTGTCTGTGTATTTATCTTCCGTCCTCTGATAGCGGGTTTTAACACTTTAGCTTCATTAACAAACTATGCGTGCTGTGGTAAGGATGGCCACCTCGAATAAAAATATAAACAGGACAAGAATCATCTGTTTATCGAGCAGCACGCACCAATGATAAATTCGCGGTCAGGGATTCTTACAGCCTAGCTAATGTTCTCAGAGCATAGAGAACATGTGAAATTTGTGTTTGAGCTAAACGATTTAGGTGAAATACAATGACCACGTTAAATGGGTTTTTATTTTAATCTGAATTAATTCACACGAGATAAACATACTATAAAGTAAGCGATGGCTGATGAGCTTGTTATCTCTACTACCCCTGCGTGCTCTGTTTATTCAGCAGCAGAAACATCGGTGCTCGTCTAGCGCTGAAGGCACCAAGGGGCTGCACTTTTAAAGTTTAATTCCCAAACTGAATCCAAAACATAACAACTGATTACATCGCTGGCCTTTTCAATTTGAATATCAGTACGTGCCTACATTTATCTATAATGTGCATTGGCTTTATAAATCAATAATAACTTTAACTTCAACTTCCTTACAGTACCTGCAGGATTTCCTTCGAAACTGCGGGGCAGATTTACAATATCTGGCGCATCCCTGCATATCAGCAGGGATGCACCAGTTATTGTGCGCCACAGCTCCGCCACCTCCTCAACATCCTACTGATGCTGGGTCCCGGCGGGCACCCCAGGCTTGTCAGCACCCACGCATAAGGTACCCCAGGACCACGTTCCTGGTGTGCAAACACCCCTGAAGATCTGCGTGACGTTATCTGTGAGAAAATGGATTTACAACTAACCAGAACAAGCATTGACATAGCCAATAGGTCTCGCTTTTGTGAGAGTTTATGCTATTGGCATTGTAAATGACCATGCCTTTTTTTTTTTTTTTTTTAAACCAACACATTAATAAAAGGCATTGTAATCTACAATGCCAATAGCTCAAACTCTAGTAAATGCGAGACCTAATGCATTGCAAATGCTTGTTTCAAAAGCTGCCATGTAGAGACATGCCTAACTCGGGGCAAATGTGCTGCCCATGGAAGTCCCCTGGGTTTGGTGGTATAGTTGGTTTTTAATTGAAAAAAGTTTTCAGTTAAAGCTAGTGTGGCACATCCCAAAATGAAGTTGACAGGGGTAGGTGAATCCCAATCCTCAGCTAGGAGGGCAGCCTCTATCACTTCCAGTCTGACTGTTTGGGGAAGGTTTGTGTAGAGTGCCTCTCCAGCCAACGTGACTAATAAGTCAGTTTCAATTTGTAGTGTGAATGTTTTCAATCAGCCACAGTACATCCCTCGTGTCCTGTAGGAATGATGGGGTTTTCTGTATCACTGGTTGTAAAAAGTGGTGACAGAACCGTGACAGGGGCTCAAGGAGAGAATCAATCCCTGATACAATGGGTGGGGGATTTTGGCCCTTGTGAATTTTGGGTAGCATATAGAAGTAGGGCATTCTTGGTTCCCTATTGATGAGAATATCAGCCTCATTCTTGCTGATCCAACCCTGAGTTTCAGCTGTGAAGACCATTGCAGTGATGATAGGCTCACTGGCGATTGGGGTGTGGTATTTAATCTTGGCTAGTTGGTGATTACATTCAGTGTCGTAGTCCAAAGTTGACATGATCACCGTAGCCCCTCCTTTGTCTGTTTGTTTGATGGTTGTAAAAATCATCTCCTATACATATTTCAATTGTTGTATCAATAAATACTGCGTTGACTCCAGTCACTCCCTCCCAATGGGTGTATGAAAACAAAACTCTCCCTCCCCCTCCCGTGTGGACTAGCCCAGCTTGGCCCCCACATGCGACACAACAGGTGTCTGCCTCCCCAACTTACAATAACACAATCAAACTTCGCTTGTAAAGCGCAATGTTCCCCAGGGTTCCAGATGTAGGAAGCCTAGGGACAGCAACGCTATTGGGGACAGGCATGCCAAGAGCAAATAATGTATCTTACCCACCCCAGCCCGACCAACACGTATACTGTTCTCAATTGCTTGTAACACACCCTCTCCCCCTTGTTCATCTCCTATAATGTCGGCTCTTCTCCCCATTATCTATCGTCGTCAGAACACTGAACTGAAACAACATTCATCATCTACTGGTCATCAGTGGTTCTCCAGAAACTGCATGGCTTCCTCAGGTTGTTCAAAAAAAGACCTCTTTCATTACCAATCAATTCATAGACTTGCTGGGGGCAGCAAAGCATAATCCCACCCTCTGTCTCTAAGTTTGTTTAACTTCTACAAATAATTTACGTTTTTTTTGGTTAGCCATGCCATATTCTGGGTAAAAAGAAATTCGGTTACCAATGTACTCTACCTCCCCCTTCGTACGAGCCGCTGCCAGTATACCCACTGTTCGAGGCATATGAGCTGCAGATTACACACTTGTGCATACACACTTGTGCATAGATCGCCATCTGGTGTTGGGCCCGGATGTTTGCAGTTTGTTTTTCCTCTTGGAAAGTCTTTGGAAGTCACGAGGTCGGTGACTCCTCCTTTGGATCGTATTGCGCATGGGCTTCGGCTCCATCCTCAGATTGTTTTTTTTCCGCCATCGGTCTCGGATGTAATCTTCGCGCTCCGGTTCCGAACAGCTTCCAGTTCGACGATCGACGCGCAATCCTCACCCCAAACCGCGGTATTGTTTAGATCGCGATCTCCCCTACTCGACTTCGGTTCCATTCGTCGATGGCGGCCTTTGGGCCTCTCCAAGCCTCGGTCCTGGCTAATGGAAAGGACTCTCGATGTGGGTCCAAATTTCCCCACACCGATCTCCACGAGGTATGCAATCTCTGCCTCTCCCCTGAACACGAGGCTCGAGACTGTCTGACGTGTAAGTCCTTCCGGTCCAAAAAGACTATTCGGGACCGAAGAGCCAGAAGAACTATGGCGCACTCCTCGACGACAATTCCGGACGACATCTTCGGAGAAGGCATCGACGCTCCAGAGCGTTACACCGAAGAGGGCCTCGTCAGCGCTTCTGAGGCTGACGACTCAGATGTGGAGGACATCACCCCGGCGCAGAGGGTCGTGAGTACTGATTTCCCCCCCCCCCCCCCCCCCCCCCCCGCCCACTCCCCCCCCCCCACGCCCCTGCCGGCACCGAAAAAGGCTCCGGTCACACCTTCGCCTCCGGGCCTAGGCTAGACCAAGGACACTGCTTCCAACATCGCACCTTCGGGCCCGGTAAAGAAGCCAAGCAAGCCTTCCGGTGGCTCAGGCTCGAGCCAGCCTATCGTCGGTGCCGATAAACACGCTTCGGCACCGAAAAAGAAGCCAACCTCCATATCGACACCGAGCCCCGCACCGAAGCACTCGGGGACGAAACCCAGCTCTTCGGCACCGACGCCACCTTCGGTGCCGACCAAAGCCCCCAGGCCACCGACACTTCGAGGCCGAAATCCATCTCGGCGCCGACCAAGCGTCCGGAGGTTCCCAAACCAGGTTCCAAACAACGAACCGGCACAGAAAAGCCTAAAAAGCCAACGGCCCGACGCCTCCGGCGCCGACCGACCGACCAGCCTCACCGGACTTATTTACACCGGATCCCTTGCAAAAAACACTCACCAAGGTTCCAAAAACTGGACATTTAACACTCTCTTCCAAAAAGAGACATTTGGAGAAGCCTGCTCCACCTCCGCCTCCAAAGAGGAAGGACTCTGCTACCTCTCCGTTCAGAATACCTTCCCCACCTCTTCCACCTCCACCCCCTCAGCCTTCTCCACCCCAACCTCATCGTTCTCCCACCCCTTCTCCACACGATGATGATCACGGGGACCCATATGATGAAATGGGGGATGTCCCCCAGGACCTACCCACAGGGGACCCCACCCCTACAGGATCCCCAGACCCATGGGACGACTACAATATCCCTGATATCCCCAACGTCCCACAAGATGATCTTTAGCCCTCCAGACCATCTCCACCAGAAGACTCATTGGGGTTCCTCCATCTACTGCAAAGGGCGGCACACTATCACGGGGTAGACTTGCATACCGACCCCGTGGAGGAAGATTTCCTCCTCGACACATTCGACACCACACATAGGTCTACCTCCATATTACCTATGCTTAAAGGAGTGGTAAAGCATGCGCCAGAAGTTTTTAAGGGCCCAGTTAGGGCCAGGGTTATTAACCCGTGCATAGAAAAAAAATACAAAGCTGCCCTCACAGATCCCTCCTACATCAGAGGGCCAGCGCCACTAGATTCTCTAGTGGTATCCACTGCACGTAAAAGGGCAAATTCCCAGGCGTCAGGCGAAGCACCACCACCTGACAAAGAGTCAAAGCTACTGGACGCATCAGGAAAGCGCACTGCGTCACAAGCAGCCAATATGTGGCGTATTGCCAATTCTCAAGCGCTATTGGCCAGATATGACCGGGCACATTATGATGAGTTAGAAAGCATAATGCACCACCTCCCTGAAAAATATAAAGCTAGGGCCAACGAACTAATTCAAGAGGGTAAGACTATTACTAACACCTCTATACGCTGTGCCTTAGATGCAGCAGACACAGCTTCCAGGGCCATCAATACCAGCGCCCTCCTCCGTCGCCATGCTTGGCTAAGAATATCAGGGTTTAAACCGGAGGTACAAGCCTCCATCCTTAACCATCCCTTTGACCAGGAACATCTATTTGGCCCAAAGGTAGATGAGGCCCTAGAAAAAATGAAGAAGGATACGGATACGGCGAAATCCATGGGAGCCTTACAGTCACACCCTCTTAGACGCTCCTTTCGCCGCTCTTCCTTTTAAAGTACATCTAGAGGCTACTCCTTAGACACCGCGTCCACTTCATACAAGTCCCCTACTCAGTCCACCTTCACGAGGGGTTATCAAAGAGCCGGCTATAGGGTAACAATAATAAAGGCAGAGGCAAAACAAACAACGCCCGCTCTGCCACAACGCCTACCCAATGAATTCCCCCCGCTCCCCCCAGACCATTCCACTCCGGTCGGGGGCAGACTCCACCATTTCCTTCCCCTCTGGCCTACCATCACCTCAGACAAATGGGTAACACAAATAATTCGGTCAGGCTACTGCCTAGAATTAATATCTACCCACCCAAACATTCCACCCAGGCAGCGCCCAATGTCACAAGAACATTTAATACTCCTAAAGCAGGAGGTAATCTCCCTCCTACAGAAACAGGCAATAGAACCCGTTCCTACCAACCAACAAAACATGGAAGTCTACTCCCTATATTCTCTCATACCAAATAGGGACGAGACTCTGCGAGCCATCCTAGATCTCCGGCCCCTAAACACATACATACACTCAGACCACTTTCATATGGTGACGCTTCAGCAGGTACCTCCGCTCCTCTCCCAAAACGACTTTTTGACCACCTTAGACCTAAAAGACGCTTATTTCCACATTCCAGTGCACAAAGCTCACCGGAAGTACCTCAGATTTGTAGTGGACGGACAACACTTCCAATTCAAAGTGCTCCCGTTCGGAGTCACAACAGCGCCAAGGGTATTCACCAAGTGCCTAGCAGTGGTGGCAGCACATTTGTGAAGACAACTCATCCACGTCTTCCCATACTTAGACGACTGGCTGATAAAAGCCGGGTCATACAATCAGTGTTTACAACACACATCTACCACCATTCAACTACTCCACCAGTTGGGCTTCACAGTAAACCACCAGAAGTCCCATCTCCAACCATCCCACATAAAACAATACCTCGGTGCCACCATAGACACCTCAAAAGCGCTAGCCTACCGGAATCCTGCCAGGTTTGCAAGCGTTCAAGCTCTACGCACAAAATTCATAGCACAACACTCCCTTCCAGCTCGAGTGTTTATGCAACTAATAGGGATGATGGCCTCTTGCATTTTCATAGTGCCTCACGCAAGACTCAAGATGCATCCTCTCCAAGAGTGCTTAGTGCGCCAATGGAACCTGGCCCAGGGGCAACTGACAGATCTGGTGTTGGTAGACGGTCGCACCCATCGCTCTCTGCAGTGGTGGAACACCACAAACCTTTCCAAAGGTCGACCGTTCCTGGACCCGGTTCCTCAAATAGTACTGACAACGGACGCATCGCTCTCCGGCTGGGGAGCTCATCTACTACATCTCACCACACAGGGCAAGTGGACACCTCAACAAAAGTTACTCCATATCAACCATCTGGAGTTACTAGCAATCTTCTTAGCCCTAAAATCTTTTCAAACTCAAATTTCAGGCAAGGCAGTCCTGATCCGAACAGACAACATGACAGCCATATATTATATTCAAAAACAAGGCGGCACACACTCTCCACAGCTCTCACCTAGCACAGAGCATATGGAGATGGGCAATACCCCAGAAAATCTTTCTCCTAGCTCAGCATGTCCCAGGAGTCCAAAACACAGTGGCAGATCTGCTCAGCAGGCAGACACAACAGATCCACAAGTGGGAGCTTCACCTGCAAGTTCTTCACCCATACTTTCAGATGTGTGGGCATCCACAGACAGACCTCTTCGCCACCCACGAAAACGCCAAATGCCCAAGCTTCGCCGCCAGATACCCACACCCATTGTCCAAAGGCAATGCGATATGGATGAACTGGTCAGGCAGATTTGCGTACGCTTTTCCGCCTCTCCCACTCATTCCACTAGTGGTGCGCAAACTACAGCAACACTCCCTCACTCTAATCCTAGTAGCTCCACCGTGGGCCAGACAACCGTGGTACACCACCCTGCTGGAACTCTCTGTAGTACCGCACCAAAAACTACACCTCTCACCACACCTCTTAACCCAGAACCATGGAGAGATCAGGCACCCGGACCCAGCTCAGCTCAACCTTGCGATCTGGCTCCTGAAATCCTAGAATTCGGGTACCTAAATCTTCCCCCTGACTGTATGAACGTCATCAAAGAAGCTAGAAGACCTACCACTAGAGCGTGCTACGCCGCTAAGTGGAAACGTTTTGTTGTTTATTGCCATAACAACACCATCAATCCACTGGACGTGTCCATTCAACACATCATAGGCTAGTTACTCCACCTACAAAGGTGCAATCTAGCATATACGTCCAATCGACTACACCTCGCAGCCAGAGCAGCTTACCTACAAAACAGGCAACATCTATCACTCTTTAAAGTGCCTGCCATCAAAGCCTTCATGGAAGGCCTTAAAAGAATAATTCCCCCCAGAGTGCCACCCTCACCTGTGTGGAACTTAAATATTGTTCTCACAAGGCTAATGGGGCCTCCCTTCGAACCTCTGCACAAATGCGAACTACAATTCCTAACATGGAAAACCGCTTTTCCTGTAGCCATCACTTCCCTTAGAAGGGTCAGTGAGATACAAGCACTTACCATTCAAGAACCCTTTCTCCAAATGCACCATAACAAGGCTGTTCTCCGTACCAACCCAAAATTCCTCCCTAAAGTCATTTCTCCCTTTCACCTAAACCAAACAGTAGAACTACCAGTATTTTTCTCGCAACCACAGACCATTGCAGAAAGGGCTCTTCACACACTGGATGTCAAACGAGCCTTACTCTACTACATCGAGAGAACACAACCTTTCCGTAAAACCAAACAACTGTTTGTCTCTTTCTCTCCACCACACAAAGGCAACCCCATCTCCAAATCTGGGATAGCTAGGTGGATTGAAAAATGCATTCAAATCTGCTACCATAAAGCAAAGCGAACGCTATCCATTCCCCCGAAAGTCCATTCTACACGAAAAATAGGGGCTTCCATGGCATTCTTAGGGAACATCCCATTAGATGATATCTGCAAAGCAGCTACATGGTCAACACCGCACACTTTCACCAAACACTATTGTGTAGATGTGCAAACTAAGCAACAAGCTAGTGTGGGCCAGGCTGTACTCAAAACATTATTTCAAACCACTGCAACAGATACGGGTGGTCGCCGCTAACGGTGGGTACTGCTATATAATCTATGCACAAGTGTGTAATCTGCAGCTCATATGCCTCGAACGGAATATGCTACTTACCAGTATGCATCTGTTCTTGGCATGTAGAGCTGTAGATCTACACACGCCCACCCGCCTCCCCGGCTACCTGTATCTGTCCCAGTTTATCTTATTTAGATAGCACACACATGGGTTTCTTTACTGTTATTACTACGCTCCATCTTTCCCTGCTGGCAAAAAACAATCTGAGGATGGAGCCGAAGCCCATGCCCAATACGATCCAAAGGAGGAGTTGCCGGCCTCGTGACTTCCAAAGACTTTCCAAGGGGAAAAACAAACTGCAAACATCCGGGCCCAACACCAGATGGCGATCTATGCACAAGTGTGTAGATCTGCAGCTCTACATGCCAAGAACAGATGCATACTGGTAAGTAGCATATTCCTTATCTCTATATCTCAGCAAACGTGCAATGAACATGCACAGGGCGTATCAGGTTTAGGTCTACCACCAGGAGTCCTATGAGCTCTGTCCCTGTGGTGCTCTCCTTCCACATTGAGTCCCGGCGGTACTGTGGGAAGCCAGCCTTCCAGAAACCGTTCCACTGGTTCCGTTCTGTTCCCTCTGCTAATCCAACGCACATTGTTGCGCCGGGATCGATCTTCCTAATCCGCAATCTTCGTCTCGTGCTGCTGTATGCGTAGCTCCTGGTCTCTCAGTTGACTAGCATGGGCGCCCAAAAGTTCCTCTGCGTTATCTGTCCTTGTGCCTAAATCTTTAACACGATCCCTTCATTTATCCATAGCCTGTCGCCGTAGCGTCACTGTTATTGCCACACCATCCGTCTTCTCAGTAATAGTTTTATTCCTTCTAGAATCAGTTTTTTTATGTATAAATTAGACAGTGGAGCAGTTTCTCCTTCCGCACCCGTGTCACTTGCAACCCCAGTTTGCGCCATCCTAGCGAGACTATCCTCTGTAGTGTTAATGGTCTTTGAGGTGCCCCATAAGTTTTGGCGACATACAGGCAAAAAAAGTATCCTGTAGCGGTTGCCGAGAGCTCAATATACAGAACCAAGCTCGGCCTGGACCCCTCAGGCAGCAGGGAGCTCTGCCCCTCTTTCAGGTTATACTCCGCAATCCGCACTGGGTCAGTCGGATGACCTCCCCATAGGTTCTCCCATGCACAGCTAGAGTGATCCCGACTCTCTCCTACACCAGGTAAGGGAAAAAATAATAAGACCCCCCCCCCCCCTTCTTCCTGGATCGCAAAAAGCTAATTCATAGCAGAATTGGGGGGAGGAGTGGAGTTGGGGGGCGGCGGTTACCTAATCCAGATCTTTCCACCGGGTCTCCAGTTCAATATCCTGGCTACTGCTGCGATCTTCTGGGTCAAGAATTGCCCCTATTCCCTGTGTAAATTCAGCCTGTGGGGCCCTCCTGTGCTCACTGCAAAGTTCTGTAGGACCAGGTGCGCAGTTGATACTGAGAATAGGCTGATACCAGCATATTGTACCGCTATGGGTGGAGGGGGTTATGACGTACTTACCCCCTCTGGATGTTGAAACTGTCCAGTCGGGCCCCAGCACAATCCTCATGGCCCCCATGGTTCAAAGCAAGTCTGGGGGATCTCTACTCCGGGCAACAGCAACAGTGACGCACCCGGACAATGGCCTACCCTGCTAGGCGGTGCCGCACTCTCCATCCGGTCCCGTTGCTTGACTGTCACCCGAGTTGTGTCTCTGGCTTCAGCTCAGTCTCTCTGCTTTCTCTGCCCTAGCCCCTCAAATCAGTAGGCCTCCCCGGGCCTCACTCCGTCAGCGACTTAAATTGCGCCAGTGCAAGATCCCGGCCCCCATTATCAAGTTCGCTGGCTGGGGGCCTCCTTATAATGTCACTCTAACGTCGGGGAGCAACCCGTGAGGCCTGGGAGGGGTGGTAGGGGGGGTATTCACGGTATGCCGGTTGTCAGAACTACGATTGAGCACATCCGCACATTGGGCCATCTTGGCTCCACCCCCGAGTTGAAGAAATAATGTTGACCAGAGTAGATATGGCTCACTCTGCTAAATATATTCTCCATCAAATTCATGACGATGTTTGTCAAGTTATGGTTCAAGGGCTATGTGGTGTGACTAAATCCTTAAGAATGTTCTTTTTCTTTGTTCTATTTCTTGAGGAGGGTGTGTGGTGCCCCAAGGTCTGCGAATGGCTGCAACTTTTCACCAGATGTGATCTTAAGTTGCGCTGTGTAGAGCATTGTGTTAGGAATTTTCATCATCACCAGTTTATCTTGAATGCCTTTAATGCTGCCTGGACGGATACTGTGTCTGCGAATATTGATGTTTTTGAGCCGGCATGGTTGAAGTCTTTCTTTTCACATGCAAGGTTCAGAGCTACATCTCTATTTAGGTCATTTAAGAGACATGTTTTTATCGAAGTGGGAAAGGAGAGAGGCCAGGCACTGGTTTGTGGCCAGAGAGCTGTCTCTTCTGTAAACACTGGTGAGATCCTAGATTTGCAGGAAGTGTGCATGTAGTGTTTCTGTGAAAGCCTCTGTTGCCAGTGTTGGTTGGTTCTTGGATTCCTGTAATTTGCATGTTATTGCACTGTGAGTGCTCTTCCAAGTCTTCATTATTAGCCTTATAGTTTGAAGTACTTAATCCGTCTTGATTATCCTGTCTTGCGGGGTTGTTGCATCATCTTCTATGTCAAATGTTTTACTTTCTGCAATGTCTAATCTCTCTGCTTGTCTGTCTAGTGGCTCAAATAGACGGTCTACTCTGAGTGTTAGTATCGACTATCTACGTGCAGAGACTTCTGCTCATTTCTTTCAGTACAGATTTCTTTTGTTTATCTTATAGGGCTTCTATTTTGGGGAGCACATTTGGTTGGATTCTATATGTCGATTGCACCCTGCTTTCTTAGGATCAAAGTTCAACTTGGAGTGTCACGGTCTGTTTTTCTCCTATTACCAATGACTGTTTGGTCAGCCGCTCCCTTCCTCAAAGCCGGCAATTATCTCTAAGTGCCTCCTTTCTCGTAATTTCACCTGTGTAAACATCTCAACTTCCATTACACCATAGCGTGTGTGATTGTTTGCAAGTTATACCCATTCTTAATGCCATGAATTTCCTTGTGGGTGTCTCCAGGAGGTCACGGTCCCTTCTCCCAGCTGGGTCCGCAGGGTCGGTTCTCCCTTCCCAGGTCTTTCTTGTGACGGGGACAGAATACTTCTTCCCCCACTGGTCCGCCTTCTGTTGTTGCTCACGTTTATGTTGAGATGTTCCTTTCTGGCAGGCCTTTGTTACCTCTAGAATGTTAGAGAATTTTCTAAAATGACTGCTCTTGATAATGACCTCAGTTCCTGTGATTTAGTTTCCTTTTTGTTTAGCATTCTTTATTGACACAAGGCAGGGGTGCTCAGCTTTGAGACAGGCCTTCCTGTTTTTTGAAATAACTCAATATTATGGTGGCTTTCGTTACAGTACTTGAGCAAAAGTCAGGTGAGTGGGTGATTCCGAGTCAGTTACATACCTGGAGGTAGACTGGGGACAACCGAAAAACAGGCATTGGAACCAAGATAGACATAAATACAGAAGAGGCAATAGAGGGGAGAGACGAGAGGCCTACAATAGCTCTACGATCTAAAGGCGGAGGAGGTGGGTGGCATATTCTTAGAGAGGTGTGATTGTAGACAGACAGGCCAGAGGTTATTTTGTTTGCTTTTTATGTCTACTTCTCCTTGGGTTTTTGTGAGACCTGTATGCACATGGGGTAGGGGCAGTGACTCATTGGACCTATACGTTCGCCCAAAGTTTTCTGCGGCTGTTACTGTTTGCTTCCACTCGAGAGAAAGTGAGGTGAAGAGAATCTCAGCGTTAAAGAATTAGATTTCAATGTTTGAATCCAGAAGATGAGCTGCACGTCTTTTTGGAGAGCCACGAATATAGATCATTTAAAGTTGTTTTTTATATCACCCCTCATAACAGTTAACGATGTTTCTAAGCACTGTAAATAAAAACTTTTACTAATACCCAACTTAATGTTACTCAGTTTGGAGAGCTCAGAAGATTATAACGTGAGCTGCAGGTCATAGCAGATGTTAATGGCGACCGTTTTACTCACTGAGCCATCCTGTTGGCCTCCCCAATGCTTTAGGCACATTTATCCAGTTTGCTGGCGGCAGGTGACTCCCCACGCACGTGTCTCCAGGCTGTTGTGCATTGAAGATTCTGTCAAGTTGGGGCTCCCTGCGGAGGTAGAGCCCAGTATAACATATTCTACCAATTGAAGTGCAATACAATAATATTTCCAGTCGTGCCAAATTGGTAGGATGGTTTTTGGGGTACATCAGACACTTCCAACACCCATCAGATTCCAGGCTGAGGGAGCTTCTAGTCCGATTCCAAGTTCTGGGTCCCCCCCTATGCTCCTAAGGTGGAACCAGAGCAGTACCCTATAGTCAGAGGTGGGACTTGTAGGTTCGCTCAGGAGTAAAATCGGGATGTTCTTCCTCACCAAATGCACAGTAAGTTAATGAAACCCTCTTCTTGTAGGAGTATTTGTAATGCATCTCAAAGGGCATGGCTGGACACAGTGGAGTCATTCTGCTGTCACAGGAGTTAGTCTGCGTAGATACTAGAAACGTCACGGAAACTGGTAGATGCAAAGGGCTTCGCAGGCCTCGTTTGTCCTTCATGTCCTTGTGTCTTCCTGTGTACCCTAAACCCTCAACTGTGTCTTCTCTTTACAGGTTGAATCTTCCTGGACGGGTTGTTGAAGATGGAAGAGAGAACGCCTCTTATAATGTTGATGAAGGTATCCGATTTAGTTTCTTTTGATCGGAATCCGTGGCTCTCGCTGAATTTCTTGTCTTCTACAAGCTTTAGAATAAAAGTCTCTTTGAAACTATTTAAATGGTGAACATGACCTTTCCCCAGAGGCTGGAGACCGTGTTACTGGCACAGTTCTAGTCATCATACCTAAATTGTGGCAAGCACAAAATACAAGAATTTAGATAGATAACAAATATGATTACACTGGTTATAGCTAAAAAGCACAGAAGTGCCATCCAGAAATGAATAAAAAAAAAAACATTTTTTTTTTATAAATGTATTACTTATTTCCAATATTTATAGAGCGCACGTTCATCCTCAATGGGCTATCCAGGCGCTAGACAACGGCGCTTACAAAATAAAAACACACACAAGAAGACCATGCACCAGCAGAATAACCTAATAACCTCTAGAGATTAAAGAACCAAGTTTCAATATTTTCTGCAATGTATAATATTAGAAGTGAGGCCCAGTTTGAGGGGAATTCAATTCCAGTGGGTTGTAGCCAAAAGAGTAAAGGAGCTCTCAAAGGCATGTAAAAGAGTTTCTGCTGCTTGGAACCATGGACCGGTCAAACAGACTCGCTGGTCCCGTGGCACCTGGAAGGAGCATTTAGTAAACCAAAGCCGAACGATTGCACCTAAGCCTATGGCTAACTTTAAGTCTGGCACTAACATTATGCCAAGTCCCAGCCCTCGCCTTCCAACACACAATCCTCATCCTAAAACCACCCGTCTCCCTTAATGCTGACCCTAAAACTAACCTAACTAATCCCAGAATTCCACTCTAATGGTCGCCATTATCTCAAGATCATCTCAAGCCACCTTGAATCTGAACCTAATGGTAGCCTTTTTTGTGTTTTTGTGTTTTTTGTTTAAAAGCTTTATTTAACCATTGAAACAAATCGGAGAATTACAAGAATCATCGTAAGTCTTATAACTGCAGCTAGAGTAATGAACTACTTGGGTATAGAGAAATACATCATAGGTAAAGCTATGTGACAGAAATAACACATCAAAGCTTATTTTTACTTTTATATAGGGATAGATGTGTAGCGTGAGAAATAAAATAATTTAAAAAAGAAAATAGAAGGGGAAGGGAACGGAATAGAGAAGACCATGTAGGAATAGTATTAGCAACAAACTAGTAACATGAAATACCAGTAATAAAGAAAACAGTTATATAAGTGAGTGAATGACAAAGCAACTAGTGCAGGAGTGCGTGAGGAAAGAGCCAGCATGTGTTCAAGGTGGTTTAAAACTTTCCGATGTGAGAGAAGAAACATGTAACAGCTTTTAAGACATTCTACAAAATTGTTATTGGGAGCCACAATGCACCTCTATGAACTGGGGGATTTGAGGAGCCCACAAAGGCTCAATCCAAGCTATGATGATCGACTGCGTACCCCCATGCTTAGAAGGATATATTTGAAGAATACTTCCAATTGATGGTTATTTGCTCAAAAGCAATTGCCAATAAAAGATCAAACCACTTATTGCGGAATGTTGAGCAACAATTATTGTCAATGAATCCAGCACAAACCTAAGTTAGTCTTTCTTTTAATCTACACGGGCCACAAAATGCAGCTGTAGAACCAACGACAAGAGGTCCCTGCACTACCAAGCTGGAGCATGAAAGCTCCAACTCGTAGAATACTTTGAAAGCATAAAAACCTCGCCCTCACTAGCCCCCCAGTGAGTGACTGCACACGCCTGCAAGGGTATGTATGGGGTGGGGGAGTCCCCCTTCAGAGGGCTGCCATCCGGGGGCGCACTGACAGTGCGCCTCGCAACAGCTTCTTTGCTTCTGCGTCTGTAGTATGGCCCGGGTGCAGAATCAAAGGGATTCCCTCATTTGCATTGGGCCACGCCCCCTTGTAAATGAGGAAACGCCCTCCGATGATCGTGCTGGCGCTTTGTGTGCCAGCTCTATTGGTATTACAGAAGGGGACGCACAAGCGTCTGCGGCTCCTACTGTAATTCCGAAGTGCCCAGGGGGTGCACAGAGTTGGCTCAAACACCCGTTGTGCCCCGGGCCACTTCTGTAACACAAGTCCTGGTTGGCACAAGGGACACCCTTGATCCTTTCAAGTTTTTCTCTGTCCCGGTGTGGTCTAGGCCTTCGTTGATCAGCCTGCCACTCTTTAATTTGTGTTTGTAAACATTCAGCTTAGGGTGCCTCATAAAAGGAGATACAGGCCTTGAGGAGAGGCTGACCACACACTTGAGCCCTCTTACATGCCTGTGACTGGTTTCTTAAGACGCACTGCCTCTGCCTTTCTACTCCTGGTAGGTGTAATGTGGGCCAGAGTCCAATTGGTGGTGTGCTTCACTTAACCACACTTGAAGAATCAGGACCTAAAGAGGATTGGCTGATTGCTACTCTGAGGATGAAGATTGGCTGATTGCTACTGCGAGGATGTAGATTGGCTGATTGCTACTCTGAGGCTGAAGATTAACTGATTGCTACTCTGAGGATGAAGATTGGCTGATTGCTACTCTGAGAATGAACATTGACTGATTGCTACTGTGAGGATGAATATTGGCTGATTGCTACTCAGGATGAAGATTGGATGATTGCTACTCTTAGGTTGGAGATTGGCTGATTACTACTGCAAGGATGAAGATTGACTGATTGCTACTCTGAGGATGACGATTGGCTGATTGCTACTGTGAGGATGAATATTGACTGATTGCTACTCTGAGGAGGAAGCCTGGCTAATTGCTATTCTGAGTAGGAAGACTGGCTGATTGCTACTCTGAGGATGACGATTGGCTGATTGCTACTGCGAGGATGAAGATTGGCTGATTGCTACTGCGAGGATGAAGATTGGCTGATTGCTACTGCGAGGATGAAGATTGGCTGATTGCTACTCTGAGGAGGAAGACTGGCTAATTGCTACTCTGAGGAAGAAGATTGGATGATTACTACTCTGAGGTTGACCCGTCATCGGGGAAGGTGCAGTGTATGGTGTGATCTTGTCTTCACATGCCAAGTATCGACTGCAGGTGATGGGCACTTGACTGACACAGATGTCATTGCTCCTCACTGCCCTTTTAGTCGATGTATAATAAATATATTACAATATAGGTCAAAGTCTTTGCATAGTTCACCAAAAACAGAAATGTTATATTATAAAAATGAACTAGCAATGTTTAAATGTAAGTATATATCTTTTTGCTTCAGTTATGCTTGTTTGTAACTGAGGCAGCTTTCAGAGGTTATCCCACTTGTTCAGAGCTGGCCATAAAAAGCAACAAACCATTGAGAAATACAAATCTTCTACCCTATATTTTGGTGTGGGTTTCAACACGCATTCACACTTTATGTAAAACACTGATCCATTCTTGAACAAATTGTATCCTGGTTTGTGAGAGGTCGCGCAAACCTTGTGTTTTAGCATCCTTGTTTATTTAAACTTTAGCAAGTGAATCCCCGTTAGTTTTAATCAGAAAGGTAAATTTCCTATTTAGATTTTGTGTGCCTGACCCTCTGCTTCACCAAGGCCGTGAGAGTTGGCAATACTTAATTATTTTGGTGTCAAGATTAATTTAATTAAACATTAGTTGTGTGGCCAGAATAGAGTAAAACCAGGAACATTAGATGACTTAAAATATTTGAAGGTAATGAACTCAAGGGCCACATCATTGAAAATGCATTTTCATGGCAGAGAAACGTATTTAAGGAAGGGTATCGTGACTGAATTGGAGGAATTATGGCTGAAAAATATGAGCACCATCAGGACCAAAATTGTTTTCTCCAGTCTGGGCATTCGGTCACACAGAGATCATGTAGATAATGGAGCCCAGGATGGCTGGCATGGATTAACATTGAATGATGCATAAACTGTTGCACTTCTGCAAAGAAGAAGTGTAGATCTGCAATGTGTCCTTTGCTGACAGGAGGCACATACTGGGGGGGGGGGGGGGGCGCACCACGCCGGGCCGTACTACAAGAGCGTGCACCAGGCGAAGACGCACCAGGAGAGGGCGCACCGGGCGAGGGCGTACTAGGATAGCGTGCACCAGGCGAGGATGCACTGGTTGAGGGCTTACTAGGTGAGCGTGCACCAGGCGTTGGCGCACCGGCGAGGGTGCACCGGGCGTGAGCGTGCACCAGGAGAGCATGGACCAGGAGAGGGCGCACAGGGCGAGGGCATACTAGGATAGGGCGCACCGGGCGAGGGCGCACCGGGCGAGGGCGCACCAGGTGAGGGCGCACCAGGTGAGGGCTCATCGGGCGAGGGCGTACTAGGATAGCGTGCACCAGGCGAGGGCGCACCGGGCGAGGGCGCACCAGGCGAGGATGCACTGGTTGAGGGCTTACTAGGTGAGCGTGCACCAGGCGGGCCGCACCGGGTGAGGGCGCACCAGGCGAGGATCCACTGGTTGAGGGCTTACTAGGTGAGCGTGCACCAGACGGGGCCGCACCGGGTGAGGGCGCACCGGGCGAGGGCGCACCGGGCGAGAGGGTGCACCAGGAGAGCATGGCCCAGGAGAGGGCGCCTCAGGAGAGGGTGCATTTAGCAGAATCAGTGTTTTAACTACACATCTTGTTAGATGCTCTGTGCAATCAACCCAGTCTTGCTCTTCTGCAGGGACATTTACTGTGAAGTTGCCAAAGGAGACGCCAGGCCAGCACTTTGAGGGGCTGGGTATGCTCACCACCCTCCTGGCACAGAAGGGATCCCGCTCTGCCAAGCCCTTGGTGGAAGAGCTGGGTAAGTGAAATACATTTTATATGGCCTATAAGCAAAATGTATGTATTTACTTATTTGTTTTCAGTGTGTGCATAGTGCATCCTTAGACCAAGGCTGGCCTTTAGCACCAGGCTGGGCCCCTCAAAAATCGTCGCATATAGAATGATCCTAAGGTGTCACACACCACCGAAGGGTGCACAGCTTTCCAGAGGCACAGAACTGGTTGGAAACCTCTTACGTATTCCAGATACCAGGCACTACTGTTTGGGATACCCCCTTTGGTACACATCATGTTTTTAAAAAACCCTTTACAAAAAAATGCATATTCATAATACAAAATATAGGTTACATTTAGTTCATTGCGTTAACATCCACTTACAAAAATATGCAATTTCATAATGCACAGATGAGTGAATGAATAAACAAATGTCCCTCTTGTTCTATGTCATGTAGATGCCTCTGCCGAGCCTGAAGAGGAGGAGGAAGACGACGATTTTGATTGGCAGATTGAGCAGACCCCTTATGAGGAAAACTGCTCAGCCGTTACCTCACAGTGCAGCTATGGTTTTGGGAACCTGCGCTCTGGAGTGTTCAGCCGCCTTCAGGTACTTGTTGTTGTGTTGTCCGTAGCGTTAAGGTGCCATGAATGTGACTTGTACTACCTGTCATTGCCATGACGGCAGCTAGTAGTGGATGCCAGCAGCATAATGGATGCCACCAGCTAGTGATGGCTACTACTCGCTAGATATGGAGCTATGTAGTAAATATATCCGTTCTCAGTCTCTATTGGGCGGGCTTCTTCGTAAGGGTGAGCTGGGAACTCCTTGTCTTATAGATCAGATTCATACCCCTCATCTAGTGCAGTCTGTACCTGCATCTGCACGGGTTTACTGGCGATCCTCTGATATAACAGAATGTATTGGAACATGGGCGTAAGGATGGGAATGGCAAGATGGGTGGTGTCTTTGGTGGAGGAATTTGGAGCGCAAAAGCCGCCAGGCTTAAAATACACAAATACAAATGTTTTTCATTGTTCATTTGGAAAGGTGTAGGGGGAGCACTGCTTCTGGGCACGTGCCTAAGAAATCTCCGAATTGCAAAGATAGTGATACCGAAGCATAGGGCCTTGGGTTGTGCAGCACCTAGAGGCCTTCCTTCGTGTTTGCCCTTTAACAGCTCTCCGCAGCTCCTGTTGCAGTCCACTAGTGACATTCCATAAGTGGCGAGCTGTGGATATGTCTATACGTAGCCCATGCAGAGGACAGGGTCGCTCGTCTCCAGCGGTGGCTATGTTGCACCCCTCCCAAATGCTTTGCTGCTTCTTTGCCTTTGTTCTACTCCGTTGCATGGTTCTTTGCCTACTCCGTTGCATGGTTCTTTGCCTTTGTTCTGCTCCGTTGCATGGTTCTTTGCCTTTGTTCTGCTCCGTTGCATGGTTCTTTGCCTTTGCTCTACTCCGTTGCATGCTTCTTTGCCGTTGCTCTGCTCCGTTGCATGCTTCTTTGCCGTTGCTCTGCTCCGTTGCATGTTTCTTTGCCTTTGCTCTGCTCCGTTGCATGCTTCTTTGCCGTTGCTCTGCTCCGTTGCATGCTTCTTTGCCGTTGCTCTGCTCCGTTGCATGCTTCTTTGCCGTTGCTCTGCTCCGTTGCATGCTTCTTTGCCGTTGCTCTGCTCCGTTGCATGCTTCTTTGCCGTTGCTCTGCTCCGTTGCATGCTTCTTTGCCGTTGCTCTACTCCGTTGCATGCTTCTTTGCCTTTGCTCTACTCCGTTGCATGCTTCTTTGCCGTTGCTCTACTCCGTTGCATGGTTCTTTGCCGTTGCTCTACTCCGTTGCATGCTTATTTGCCGTTGCTCTGCTCCGTTGCATGCTTCTTGGCCGTTGCTCTGCACCGTTGCATGTTTCTTTTCCTTTGTTCTGCTCCGTTGCATGCTTCTTTGCCGTTGCTCTACTCCGTTGCATGCTTCTTTGCCTTTGCTCTGCTCCGTTGCATGCTTCTTTGCCTTTTGCTCTGCTCCATTGCATGCTTCTTTGCCTTTGTTCTGCTCCGTTGCATGCTTCTTTGCCGTTGCTCTACGCCGTTGCATGCTTCTTTGCCTTTGTTCTGCTCCGTTGCATGCTTCTTGGCCTTTGCTCTGCTCCGTTGCATGCTTCTTGGCCTTTGTTCTACTCCGTTGCATGCTTCTTGGCCTTTGTTCTACTCCGTTGCATGCTTCTTGGCCGTTGCTCTACTCCGTTGCATGCTTCTTTGCCTTTGCTCTTGGCCGTTGCTCTACTCCGTTGCATGCTTCTTTGCCTTTGCTCTGCTCCGTTGCATGCATCTTTGCCTTTGCTCTGCTCCGTTGCATGCTTCTTTGCCGTTGCTCTGCTCCGTTGCATGCTTCTTTGCCGTTGCTCTACTCCGTTGCATGCTTCTTTGCCTTTGTTCTACTCCGTTGCATGCTTCTTTGCCTTTGCTCTGCTCCGTTGCATGCTTCTTTGCCTTTGCTCTGCTCCGTTGCATGCTTCTTTGCCTTTGCTCTGCTCCGTTGCATGCTTCTTTGCCGTTGCTCTGCTCCGTTGCATGCTTCTTTGCCTTTGTTCTGCTCCGTTGCATGTTTCTTTGCCTTTGCTCTGCTCCGTTGCATGCTTCTTTGCCTTTGTTCTGCTCCGTTGCATGCTTCTTTGCCTTTGCTCTACTCCGTTGCATGCTTCTTTGCCGTTGCTCTACTCCGTTGCATGCTTCTTTGCCTTTGTTCTGCTCCGTTGCATGTTTCTTTGCCTTTGCTCTGCTCCGTTGCATGCTTCTTTGCCGTTGCTCTGCTCCGTTGCATGCTTCATTGCCGTTGCTCTACTCCGTTGCATGCTTCTTTGCCGTTGCTCTGCTCCGTTGCATGCTTCTTTGCCTTTGTTCTACTCCGTTGCATGCTTCTTTGCCGTTGCTCTGCTCCGTTGCATGCTTCTTTGCCTTTGTTCTACTCCGTTGCATGCTTCTTTGCCTTTGCTCTGCTCCGTTGCATGCTTCTTTGCCTTTGCTCTGCTCCGTTGCATGCTTCTTTGCCTTTGCTCTACTCCGTTGCATGCTTCTTTGCCGTTGCTCTACTCCGTTGCATGCTTCTTTGCCTTTGTTCTATGCCGTTGCATGCTTCTTTGCCGTTGCTCTGCTCCGTTGCATGCTTCTTTGCCTTTGTTCTGCTCCGTTGCATGCTTCTTTGCCGTTGCTCTACTCCGTTGCATGCTTCTTTGCCTTTGTTCTACTCCGTTGCATGCTTCTTTGCCTTTGTTCTACTCCGTTGCATGCTTCTTTGCCGTTGCTCTACGCCGTTGCATGCTTCTTTGCCTTTGTTCTGCTCCGTTGCATGCTTCTTTGCCGTTGCTCTACTCCGTTGCATGCTTCTTTGCCTTTGTTCTACTCCGTTGCATGCTTCTTTGCCGTTGCTCTGCTCCGTTGCATGCTTCTTTGCCGTTGCTCTGCTCCGTTGCATGCTTCTTGGCCGTTGCTCTGCTCCGTTGCATGTTTCTTTGCCTTTGTTCTGCTCCGTTGCATGCTTCTTGGCCGTTGCTCTGCTCCGTTGCATGTTTCTTTGCCTTTGTTCTGCTCCGTTGCATGCTTCTTTGCCTTGGCTCTACTCCGTTGCATGCTTCTTTGCCGTTGCTCTACTCCGTTGCAAGCTTCTTTGCCTTTGCTCTGCTCCGTTGCATGCTTCTTTGCCTTTTGCTCTGCTCCGTTGCATGCTTCTTTGCCTTTGTTCTACTCCGTTGCATGCTTCTTTGCCTTTTGCTCTGCTCCGTTGCATGCTTCTTTGCCTTTGTTCTACTCCGTTGCATGCTTCTTTGCCGTTGCTCTACTCCGTTGCATGCTTCTTTGCCTTTGTTCTACTCCGTTGCATGTTTCTTTGCCTTTGTTCTACTCCGTTGCATGCTTCTTTGCCTTTTGCTCTGCTCCGTTGCATGCTTCTTTGCCTTTGTTCTACTCCGTTGCATGCTTCTTTGCCGTTGCTCTACTCCGTTGCATGCTTCTTTGCCTTTGTTCTACTCCGTTGCATGCTTCTTTGCCGTTGCTCTACTCCGTTGCATGCTTCTTTGCCTTTGTTCTACTCCGTTGCATGCTTCTTTGCCTTTGTTCTACTCCGTTGCATGCTTCTTTGCCTTTGCTCTGCTCCGTTGCATGCTTCTTTGCCTTTGCTCTGCTCCGTTGCATGCTTCTTTGCCTTTGTTCTGCTCCGTTGCATGCTTCTTTGCCGTTGCTCTGCTCCGTTGCATGCTTCTTTGCCGTTGCTCTGCTGCGTTGCATGCTTCTTTGCCGTTGCTCTCCTCCGTTGCATGCTTCTTTGCCTTTGCTCTGCTCCGTTGCATGCTTCTTTGCCTTTGCTCTACTCCGTTGCATGCTTCTTTGCCGTTGCTCTGCTCCGTTGCATGCTTCTTTGCCTTTGTTCTGCTCCGTTGCATGTTTCTTTGCCTTTGCTCTGCTCCGTTGCATGCTTCTTTGCCTTTGTTCTGCTCCGTTGCATGCTTCTTTGCCTTTGCTCTACTCCGTTGCATGCTTCTTTGCCGTTGCTCTACTCCGTTGCATGCTTCTTTGCCTTTGTTCTGCTCCGTTGCATGTTTCTTTGCCTTTGCTCTGCTCCGTTGCATGCTTCTTTGCCGTTGCTCTGCTCCGTTGCATGCTTCTTTGCCGTTGCTCTACTCCGTTGCATGCTTCTTTGCCTATGCTCTGCTCCGTTGCATGCTTCTTTGCCTTTGTTCTACTCCGTTGCATGCTTCTTTGCCGTTGCTCTGCTCCGTTGCATGCTTCTTTGCCTTTGTTCTACTCCGTTGCATGCTTCTTTGCCTTTGCTCTGCTCCGTTGCATGCTTCTTTGCCTTTGCTCTGCTCCGTTGCATGCTTCTTTGCCTTTGCTCTACTCCGTTGCATGCTTCTTTGCCGTTGCTCTACTCCGTTGCATGCTTCTTTGCCTTTGTTCTATGCCGTTGCATGCTTCTTTGCCGTTGCTCTGCTCCGTTGCATGCTTCTTTGCCTTTGTTCTGCTCCGTTGCATGCTTCTTTGCCGTTGCTCTACTCCGTTGCATGCTTCTTTGCCTTTGTTCTACTCCGTTGCATGCTTCTTTGCCTTTGTTCTACTCCGTTGCATGCTTCTTTGCCGTTGCTCTACGCCGTTGCATGCTTCTTTGCCTTTGTTCTGCTCCGTTGCATGCTTCTTTGCCTTTGTTCTACTCCGTTGCATGCTTCTTTGCCGTTGCTCTGCTCCGTTGCATGCTTCTTTGCCGTTGCTCTGCTCCGTTGCATGCTTCTTGGCCGTTGCTCTGCTCCGTTGCATGTTTCTTTGCCTTTGTTCTGCTCCGTTGCATGCTTCTTGGCCGTTGCTCTGCTCCGTTGCATGTTTCTTTGCCTTTGTTCTGCTCCGTTGCATGCTTCTTTGCCTTGGCTCTACTCCGTTGCATGCTTCTTTGCCTTTGCTCTGCTCCGTTGCATGCTTCTTTGCCTTTTGCTCTGCTCCGTTGCATGCTTCTTTGCCTTTGTTCTACTCCGTTGCATGCTTCTTTGCCTTTTGCTCTGCTCCGTTGCATGCTTCTTTGCCTTTGTTCTACTCCGTTGCATGCTTCTTTGCCGTTGCTCTACTCCGTTGCATGCTTCTTTGCCTTTGTTCTACTCCGTTGCATGTTTCTTTGCCTTTGTTCTACTCCGTTGCATGCTTCTTTGCCTTTTGCTCTGCTCCGTTGCATGCTTCTTTGCCTTTGTTCTACTCCGTTGCATGCTTCTTTGCCGTTGCTCTACTCCGTTGCATGCTTCTTTGCCTTTGTTCTACTCCGTTGCATGCTTCTTTGCCGTTGCTCTACTCCGTTGCATGCTTCTTTGCCTTTGTTCTACTCCGTTGCATGCTTCTTTGCCTTTGTTCTACTCCGTTGCATGCTTCTTTGCCTTTGCTCTGCTCCGTTGCATGCTTCTTTGCCTTTGCTCTGCTCCGTTGCATGCTTCTTTGCCTTTGCTCTACTCCGTTGCATGCTTCTTGGCCGTTGCTCTACTCCGTTGCATTCTTCTTTGCCTTTGCTCTACTCCGTTGCATGCTTCTTTGCCGTTGCTCTACTCCGTTGCATGCTTCTTTACCGTTGCGCTACTCCATTGCATGCTTCTTTGCCTTTGTTCTACTCCGTTGCATGCTTCTTGGCCTTTGCTCTGCTCCGTTGCATGCTTCTTTGCCGTTGCTCTACTCCGTTGCATGCTTCTTTGCCTTTGCTCTACTCCGTTGCATGCTTCTTGGCCGTTGCTCTACGCCGTTGCTCTGCTCCGTTGCATGCTTCTTTGCCGTTGCTCTACTCCGTTGCATGCTTCTTTGCCTTTGCTCTACTCCGTTGCATGCTTCTTTGCCGTTGCTCTACGCCATTGCTCTACTCCGTTGCATGCTTCTTTGCCGTTGCTCTACTCCGTTGCATGCTTCTTTACCTTTGTTCTACTCTGTTGCATGCCACTCATCAAAAACCAAAAGATCTTCGGGAAGCGTTTTTGGCGCCTAATTCCCCTATTTGAATTGAGTGTAAAAACACAGTGAACATAAAGTTACATTTGAACCATTGCCAGAGCATTCTTGTAAATAGTCTGCCCCTATACAGTGCTCTTAAGATGAGATTGATAAATTATTGCAGAACGTTTGAGAAGACTTCCTGAACAAAGAATAAAACCTTAAAACTAAGTAATGTGTGCATCTTTATAGCGTTCTGATACATTGATGCTACAAACGTCACTTACATGTGTTCCGGTTTTCCCCCTGACATGAAGCACACCACTGCGTGGAGTTTGTGTTTGGTAATCTCAGTGGCATGTTATGTACTAAAACATATTGCTGTTCCACTTTCTCTTTTGGTACCTATGCAGTAGCAGTTTTGAAGTATTTGTTTCCTGTTGTACCGTCTCGATAATTTTTGATACATACTCTTAAACTATTTGCAATCTGACAGTTCAGCTTGATTATTTTTTTTTTGGCTCGCAAAATGGAATGGTGTGAATTTCAAGTAGCTCCTGTTCCATGTCCTGAAGACTACCTTGTCTCATTCTAGTTCTTTGAGGCCGAAACATCAGCTATTGTAATCCGACAGATTCTACATTTTGGATAGTTTTTATCTGAATTATTATTATTTTGCTTTAAAGTGTGCCGTACCTATACATACTTGTATTGTCTACATCACACATATTCATAACCACTCTCCCTTTAACAACTTTTAGATGTTGTAATTGACTCCAACAGCATTGTAGGTTTCCAAATTTCTGAACACCACCACGCGCTTGTCCAGACCAATTAAGTGTCTGAGACAAGAAGACTAGCGTCAAATAAATTGGTATTTTTGAGAGAAGATTTAATCCCTGTCTATTCTCTTATCCAATAAAAAAAGATATTTCAGATGAGACTCAGAGTTATGCCTGATTTGTAAATATTTCAGTAAATGAGCACCCCATGTAGAACACTGTTCTTTATGTTCCTTAGTTACTCAGTTCCTCTTGGGATGTTCGGTTACTCTGTTTATAAATATTTCAATAGGGACAAACTGGTTCTCTGCTAGCATCCAGCATTCTTTCTTGTAGTTCATGAACCAGCCTATCTTTGAAAAAGGGATTCATTTCTAGCTGTGTGTTGATGGAACAACAAACAGATGGTTCGTTCCTAGAGGGTCTTCTTTACACCTTCTAAAACACTTGGAAGAGTCCGTAAGGAGCCAGGGTAGTAGGCGTAGATCGGGCGCAGACCAGCAGTGCGCTGACCAGATGCTTTATGCTTCTTCTTTTCCTTTGCTTGGTCCCACTCCTTTATGAGGCTTGAGATTTAAATCCAGCCAATCACTGCAAAGACCTTCACAGGAACATCAATGGAAATTCAATCTGCATATCCTACACAGGATTATCTACACTGTAAAAACCTACAAATGATCTTTTTGAAAAATGTTTCTATTCTCTTGCCTTTTGCAGTAAGCAGTCATTGTCTACACCTCCACCTGTTTACATTTAGGTGCAGAGCAGCCTACATGCATACTTGGGAATATTTGTCCCTATTTTGAATTCTGGTGTGTCTCAAGAGGACTATGCCCTTAAGAGTACCTCCTACTCCCACATGAACTCTCAGTATTGTCCTCATAAGGTTTATGGCATCGCCCTTTGAACATCTACATTTGTCCCCCTTCAGGTTCTGTCCTGGTCGCCGTTCCTCACTTAGACGCATTAGCGACCTACAGGCGCTCATCCTACAGTAGCCTTTCATTCAAGTTCACCGGGACAGGATTGTCTTGACAACCAATTCTAAGTCCCTCTGTAAGGCGTTGTCGCCCACCCATCTTAACCAAACCGTGGAACCAGCTTTTTCCCACAACCAGAATCCGCTGTGGAAAGAGCAATACACACATTAGATTTCGAAGCAGCTCTTATGTTCAAGCCATTCTGAAAGTTGAATCGGCTGTTGTTTTGCTTTGCAATCCCTGTGATCGGGGCATCCCATCTCCAAGGCAGGCATAGCTAGGTGAACAGTCCAATGCATTCAAACCTGCTACCTTAAAGCAAAGAGGGTTCTACCGGCTCTCCGAGGGCGCACTTCACCCACAAGAAGGGAGCGACCATGCCGTTCCTAGGACACATCCCTGTGCGGATATTTGTAAGGAAGCCACTTGGCCAACACCTCACTCCCTTACCAGGCACTATTGTGCGGACAATCTAGCCAGCCAGGAGTGCATGGTGGACCAGATGGTGTTAAGAACCTTGTTTCAGACACAAGCGTCATCCAGAGTGCACTGTATTAGCATGCGTCTCTATAGTCGCAAGCAATGAATGGACAGTGCTACTTACCCTGTAGGCCCCTGTTCATAGTGTGTAGTGCTGTAGATTCACATGAGCCCACCCTCCTTCCCGAAAGCCTGATTCTTTGGAAAATCTTAGTTACTGTACTTCACTGCACGTTTGAACTTGATGCACCATACACCAGTTGACACTCCATACATGCTCTCACCGACTTTGTGAAAACAATCCTAACATTGAGTCGGTGCCCATATGTACACCAAGAGGAGGTGCTGCATCACACCTCAAGGGATGTCTTTGAATAAAACAACTTGCAAGTGTCTGAGCCCAACACTAGATGTCAGGAGTATGCTAAGCATGTGAATATACAGCCCTACGTGCTACAAAGAGATGCTGCACTGTAAGTAGCATTTTCCTTGTCTTATTCTTTCAGCTCTCCTTGAGAGTGCATGTGTTTATCTCTCTCCCTTGTGTGCTGCTTCCCTGGCCTGAACACGCCCCATATTGCTTCCTCACCCTTCCCATCAAGCTCGTCCATTGTTTCCCCACACCACCATTTATGTTTTTTTTTTTTGCCCATTTCCCGGCCAGGCATCAAGTGCCTCCTCATCTCGCTTCTCCCTCGCCTGGCTTCCAGTTCCTTCTGCAGCAGATTCTGTGTTGCTCCACCCCGGGGTCCTATTTATTTTACATTTTTTGGAAGGCCGGCAACAAATTGCTGTCAGCTGCTCTGCCTTACTGTAGGAAAGGCCCCCTTTTCGACATGGTCACAACCACTTTTTGCCTGGTATTTGATGCAATTGTGACTGACGTACATTGGGTTCCTGCTCGCCAGGTCCCCAGTGCCAGTGCTTTTCCCTAAAACACATTAACTGTTCAATTTTCCCCCAATTGGTAGGACCTTTAGCACCCCTGTAATTCCCTAGTGAATGGTACCCCTGGTACCTAGGGCATGGGTACTAAAGAGGGTCCCTAAGAGCTGCAGCATGTATCGTTCCACCCTAAGGGACCCACCACCAAACCCATGCAGGCTGCCACTGCAGGCTGCGTGAAATAGTGCAGACAAATGTGAAAACACGACATGGTACACACCCTGGGTGCCATACCCACAGACACTGCATGCAATATATGTAAGTACATCCCTACAGCAGGCCTTATAGCCCTAAGGCAGGGTGCATTATATTCCATGTGAGGACATATCTACATGAGCAGATGTGGGCCTGTGCTGTGTAGCTCAATTGCTAGATAGTACAAGTGAACAGGGAAGCCATTGTAAGTATTTGTACTGGGCAATGGTCATTACGAGTTCCCCAGCTACATGATGACTTCATTGAAAATAATGGGATTTGCTATCAAACACCTTGTCTTAATAAATCCATACTGATGCCAGTAGGGGCTTTATTAATATAAGCACCCAGAGGGAACCTTAGAGGTGCACCCTGAAAACCTACCCACTCTTAGTGTGCTGGCTGGCATCGCCCAGCCTGCCACCACAGACTTGTTTCTGACCCCCTGCAGGTGAGTGCCCGCCCTCTCTGAGGCCAGAAACTATGCCTGCTTCAGAGAAATGTGTTCAAACCTCCTCCAGCAGGATGGCAAGTGAATCTGCATACCAAGACCTGGGACTTCAAAGCCACTGCCGCCTTTGATATGAGAACCCCAGCTTCCCCTTCCCTCAGACCTGGGAGATGCCACCACCTGCCGTGAAGCGTTACAACAAACAAATGATGGACGGAATGCTGACAATGCGGACATTCTCCCCCAGTCAAGAGATCTGGGTTAAATGCATCGTTCTTTTGCCCACTACGTCACCCCAGTTCAGACATGGCGATATGCAAATCAGTCTTGACCCTGTGCCTCATGGGAACAGTCCAGCCCGAACTGCCATGTCTTCCCTGGACCGGAATCAAGCATCCTAGGACCGGTTTCTGGCTATCAGCCGTCATCAGCCAGGATAGCTTGACTCCAGTGGCATAGTGAGCACGGGTCCCACGTCTGGGAATACCCATCCCACTTAGGGCGAAAAGCGTTACACAAATGATGGACGGAATGCTGACAATGCAGACATTCTCCCCCAGTCAAGAGATCTGGGTTAAATCCATCGTTCTTTTGCCCACTACGTCACCCCAGTTCAGACATGGCAATATGCAAATCAGTCTTGACCCTGTGCCTCAGGGCTGGACTGTTCCCATGAGGCACAGGGTCAAGACTGATTTGCATATGGCCATGTATAAACTGTCGTGACGTAGTGGGCAAAAGAACGATGGATTTAACCCAGATCTCTTGACTGGGGGAGAATGTCTGCATTGTCAGCATTCCGTCCATCATTTGTTTGTTGTAACTCTTTTCGCCCTAAGTGGGATGGGTATTCCCAGACGTGGGACCCGTGCTCACTACGCCACTGGAGTCAAGCTATCCTGGCTGATAGCCAGAAACCGGTCCTAGGATGCTTGATTCCGGTCCAGGGAAGACATGGCTTGGCAGTTCGGGTTGGACTGTTCCCATGAGGCACAGGGTCAAGACTGATTTGCATATGGCCATGTCTAAACTGGGGTGGCGTAGTGGGCAAAAGAACGATGGATTTAACCCAGATCTCTTGACTGGGGGAGAATGTCTGCATTGTCAGCATTCCGTCCATCATTTGTTTGTTGTAACGCTTTTCGCCCTAAGTGGGATGGGTATTCCCAGACGTGGGACCCGTGCTCACTACGCCACTGGAGTCAAGCTATCCTGGCTGATGACGGCTGATAGCCAGAAACCGGTCCTAGGATGCTGGATTCCGGTCCAGGGAAGACATGGCTTGGCAGTTCGGGCTGGACTGTTCCCATGAGGCACAGGGTCAAGACTGATTTGCATATGGCCATGTCTAAACTGGGGTGGCGTAGTGGGCAAAAGAACGATGGATTTAACCCAGATCTCTTGACTGGGGGAGAATGTCTGCATTGCCAGCATTCCGTCCATCATTTGTTTGTTGTACCACCTGCCGTGAGGCCCATTTAGCATCAGGGCAGGCGAGAAATGAGATTTGCTAGGAGACATGGTGAATTACCAGTTCATCAACACAACAGTTTAAGAAAGGGTCTGAGGGATCACACAACCAACCTGGACAAGACCCCTACTGACAATGTCAAAACACGAAAGTCCAGAGGTAAAAAGCTACAAAAACACAAAGCACATGGGCTCAAAGTGCCTAAATGCAACTAAACTACGGCCAAGCTAACAAAGTCCTCAAAAGGAGGACGTAATCCCATCACCCACCGTGGTGGCATGCTTCATCATGTGGGATCTCCTCTCAACCGAACCTGGTTTGGCTGAGGAGCTACTACTCCCAATGTGCAGCTACGGGAGGAGCTCGCGGATGTTTTATTCTACGCTGATGGAACGTGATCTCCTAAAGATCGATGAAGCTAACCTGAATATGGTGAATATAAGCAGTGCAGTGTAAAGAAAGTGATTTAAAATTGGCTACAGGAACACAAGGAACTTTAATAAGGAATATCCCTGTGCCAACGTTAAAAGCAAGATAGTCGCGCGGACTGGCCTAATAACCGAACGCACTAACTAAATCCAAAAAGACGGTCTACATGTTTCAGCCTATAACGATCAAAAATTATCTAGGCTTTCATCAGGACCATTATAACAAAAACTACTGCACCTACAGCGAAGTGCAAAAATCAACAACTTATACTAGTGTTTAGGTGAAAACAGGCCGATACACCAACCTTGTACCGCAGGATCAAATGCAATAATTTAAAGTATCCTGCCAGTCACAATGGTGAATACCTGTGTAAATAAAACAAAAAACAGATAAATCAATCAATTAATGGCTAGGCAGTGTAATGCAAACGAGGCACAGGCCCACATGAACTGAAACAGACGAACTGTAATGTACCAGTCTTACCTGTAATTAAATCGGGACTTCGCCTACCGCTCCTGGTAACAACTCAGGGCGTGAGACAACGCTCTGTGAACAAAGGAAAATAAAAACAGCGTATAGTGTAGTGAGCAAAAAACCAACAAACATGTACCAAGCCAAAAGGCCAGTTATTTTTGTAAATGCTGAAGCGAGATCAAGTGGATGGTATGGTCATCTCTTCACAACAGGACCTCTCATACACACGCCCAGGAGCAACTCTCAAAGGAGCGCAATGCCCAGGCCATGTAATTAACATATACTCATCCCATTGATCTATCTCTAAATAGAGCAAATCGTTTCTATTGAACCACTCAAAGCAGGAATACTGATGATCATCTCGGAGAGGTTCATAGTGTTTTTGAAGGAGGATTGCATACTGTGAATCTAGGCCACCCTCTTATTCCAAGGAAAGCAGATCGTGTCTAACAATCTACTAGAGAGAGGGAGAGTAGAAGTAATCAACCCAAGAAAATTCAGAGTGTGTTTAACAGAAAATGGTCTATTACTGAACCAAGTCACTCTCTTGTTCGTAGTGAAAGGCGAAGGCCACCAGAGCGCGGGGCAAGCCGCTACTCCGTGATGTCAATGATGCAGCAATTCAAGTGCGGATATTAATACAGCGGAGGATCAGGTGTCCCAGCCCTCGTGTACATCATACTCACGCACCAAGGTAGCAAATGGACCATCACCCCCAAGGGGAAACAATAACCCTAAAGGCGGTGCAGGCGGATTACCCTATCGAATCAAGTCACCTTGTGAGGGTCACATCACTAATGCGTGTGAAGACTACGAAAGATGCCCTCGGCATCAAAAATCAAAGTAAACACCCATGCAGGGTCTCCTACCTTTCCGGCGCTGCCCCGGGCCTCCTTCCTGAATGCTAGTGGCGGCCCCGGACGACTGCCGCTTCCGAGTTTAAAAACCAAAAGCTCTGCCTAGGCGCGTCAGTACGCGCCGTCACGTGTCGATCCCAAGTACACGGATCATGACGTGACGACGTAACCTAGCAGTCTGGGTAATGTAGTTCAATAGCTAGAAAGCGCGGCGTAAAGAGCCCGGAAGTGACTCAAAACACAAGTCACAAAGTAAATGTCGTGCACCCACGCCAAACAGGTTATTAACAAGGCACTGTCTAACCTAATGAAGGCATAATGCAACCCCACCAGGGATGTGAGCAAATGTGCATCAAGCTGGAAATGAAATGCAGTGAGGTGTCCAAAAATGAAGATGTAGAACAATGGACAGCTCCTGGCTATTGATCCAATCTACACATATAAACAGCCAAAGGCCATGTGGCAACTATCTTTCTACAGAGACGACCAAGGTATAGAATCATTGAGGCTGTGGCGATCTTTAGGAGATCACGTTCCATCAGCGTAGAATAAAACATCCGCGAGCTCCTCCCGTAGCTGCACATTGGGAGTAGTAGCTCCTCAGCCAAACCAGGTTCGGTTGAGAGGAGATCCCATATGATGAAGCTTGCCACCTCGGTGGGTGATGGGATTACGTCCTCCTTTTGAGGACTTTGTTAGCTTGGCCGTAGTTTAGTTGCATTTAGGCACTTTGAGCCCATGTGCTTTGTGTTTTTGTAGCTTTTTACCTCTGGACTTTTGTGTTGAGGAATTACCAGTCCAGTCACATCCTATGGTGGCCTGCCTGATGTGCCCCATGAAAGAAGGATTCCACCATCTTGATTTTGGTGGAATTAGGAACTCTGGGACAGGGTTAGGCCCACTCCTGACAGGAAGTGTTCACAAAGGGGACGTAGTGACCCCATGGGTAAATAGCCCATTGGCTACTACCCTTCACTCTCCTTAACACCCCTAAATTCAGTATTTACGTGGCCCCCTGACACCAGGAACTTAGATTTGACTGACTGAAGGAAGAAGATCAGAAGAAGTGAAAACTGCTGACTGCTGGTAGACTTTGGTGTCAAAACCCTGCCTACCTGCCTTCCTGCTCCTGTCCCACAATTGCGACAAGCCAAACTGTTATTGTGACCGTTCTGCTGTTCACCGGGTCCACCGACACAGCAGCCACCCAGGAATAGGGCACTTTGCTCCAAGAGCTCAGACTCGTCTCGCCAAAAAGTGAGAAGCTGCCAGGACCAACCAGAGCTGCCAGCATGAATACCTGTTGTACAGGACCCTCCCTCTGCAGCAACCAAAGCTTGTCCAGGAGGCGCTGTGTGTTCTGGTTGGGGCATGTGGCATAATACTTTATGGGTAGACCATCAGAGGCAGGGTTTTTACCACGGGCAATCTGGGACACGGTGATTAGCACTTCATCTAAGGGCAGAGGCTCCTGTAATTCAGCCCTCTGCAGTGTGTTCAAGCGCGGTGGATGTAGTGCGTCAGAAAAACCACGCAAGGTCTGTCAGGGCAGAGTAAAGCCCACTGTAGTAATCCATGAAGGCCCCATTAATATCCAACTGTGTGGACAACGGCATTCCATCCCTCGATCTTATTGCGCCTCTTGGGACGTGCCGCAGGTCCTGTCGCACCAGCCATGCCAGTAAATCCCTGGCACTGTCACCCTGAACATGCTGTAAGGTAAACGCTGCTTGTAATCATGCCTACTCCGTCTGTATGAGCTGGTCATTGGTAGCTGCCCGGTTGGCCAGACTCCCCTCCAAGAGGCGAAGGTCGCGTTCGATGGTCAGGAGGTCCTCAGTCTCATGCGTAGACCCCACGTGGTCGAGGAGAAGTGGCCTCCTGTCACCGACTTGTGAGCATCCCGTTCGACAGCATGGGTTGATGTAGAGCCAGGATTGAGCGTGAAATCGTGTTCTATACATTGGGCAGGGTCCGCCGGAAAGGGTGGATCAGACAGCGCCGCCTCATGAAGTCGCCACGTGGGTATGAGGGGGGCATGAACTCCCCCATCGAACACTGAGCAGCAGAGCAGAGTGGTCTGACCAAGTACACGCCAGATACTCCACTCTGGACACTTCAGCGCCGAGGTGGGGGTGCAGAGTAAGAGCCCAATCCTGGTAGGAATGTCGAGTACAGGTGATAGAAAGAATACATGCGGTCTATCAGGTGTATCGGAGGCGCAACTAGAGCCAAATTTCGGGGGGGGGGGGGCTAAGAAAAATATTCGGGAGGGGGGGGCTGAATCTTTGAGCAAGAGTGGTGCTGCAGGGGCTCTTAGAAGGGGTAAAACAGCGAGGCCTCATTAACATACAAATGGTCTTTTAAAGACCTGTGAAGTGCTCGGGTGCGGCTGTGTGTGTGCCCGGGAAGCTGTCTCATCCCGGGCAGCCAAACACAACGGGGAGGGGGGGCTGAAGCCCTGTGAGTCCAATGGGAGCAACGCGTTCGGGCGGCGGTGCACGGAGCGGGGGCGCAGAGCGATCCGCGGCTACGTCCAAGACACAATTAAAGTCCCCACCCCAGAAAGCGGGAGAGTTCGGGTCGCGGAGATGTGCCAGGGTTAAAGTGTCAATGAACTCCCATTAACGTGTGTTGGGGGCGTATGACGCCGCAATGACCAGGGGGAACCGTCCAGGTGACCCTCAAGCACCACATATCTACGCTCCGTGCGTACCTTCTGGGTAGCCCCAATGCATGGGACTCCAGGTGCCGTCCAGATAAGAACTCAAAGCGCAAAGAAGGGGGGGGGGTGGTGCCATGTACCTGTCCCCGGCAGCGCGCCCGGAGTTTATGTATTTTACTGATGCTGAGATGTACTGCCTACTCAAGAAAGAAGGGGCAACCAATCCCAGTTATAGAAAGTATTATATAGCATGTGCCTTTTCAAGACTGTAACAGTATCCATTGTGCAACATACACAAATTATGTAGGTATATGCAGCTGTGTCTCTCCTCAAACTCTATGTAACACATTTTTAGGTTTCGCCTAGACAGCGCATGTTTAGTCCGTGTGAGACATGTTTACATACAGTGGGCTTACAGCCCGCCCTCCCATAGTTTACCATTTGTTAGCTTCAGCATCGCTCTCATTTCCTTTGTCCCCAGTCTCTGTACTGGGGTGAATGTTTGACGTTGTTCGGCATTCTGTCCATCAATTGTTCTTTATGCATTTGTCACCCCGAGTAGGACGGGTATGCCCAGACGTGGCGTGGGTCCCGTGCTTTCCATGCCACTGGAGTCCAGCTAGCCTGGCTGATAAGGGGTGAAACCCCGAAACCGAGACCAGGATGCTTGCTTCCGGTCAAGGGAGGACCTTGCCTGGCAGTTTGGGCTGGACTGTTCCCTTGGGGAATAGGGTCAAGACTGATTTGCATATTGCTGGGTTTAAACTGGAATGGCATGGGGAGCAAACAAAACTATAAATTTAGGCCCAGATCTCTGTACTGGAGTTAATGTTTACCATTGTTCAACATTGTGTCCGTCGGTTGTTTTTTTTCCCCGTGTGTCACAGCATGCGGGCATCGGGTCCTCTTCTTGCATTTGGCCCTCTCCTGGAGCATGGACCAAGTTCTTGTGTCCATCCACTGCTCCCGTGTTTGGAGCTACTTTTTTCATTGTTTTAACACTTCATAATGAGTGCTTGTGTTTTCAGTCTGTCTCCCATGTGACCGTCCATGTAGCTTCTATCTCCTCCACCCCCCCTCCATGTTGCTTCTTTTTTCAATGTACTCTATGCCACTGCACTCTGCTCCACGCAACTGCTCTCTATGCCCCAAAAGTACAAATAACTCCTGGTATAGAAGGCAATATCCCCGTGCTCCCTTACCTGGAGCAAGATTCTCTGAATGGCTCTCCAGGGAATAACTCTGGTACAGGCAACATGCCACCACACATTGGCATAGCAGAACAACTTGTTTGACACCACCTTGCAGTGCCATCTATCTCCACCTTTGCAGAACTACTACTAAGTTGGAGCATTGTGTGAATCAGATTAGGGGATCCTTATTGTGCTACTTTTGTTGATGACCACAATGTTTATTCCAGGAGAGATGGGCATTAGAACAAGTGAATAGGTGTGGTTACAAAAGCTATAGTGGCCCAGCTATCAAATCTAATGGGAGGCGACTTTCTGGTGGATTACCAGTATTGGTCCGCTCCACCATAGCCTATGCTGTCACGCAACTTCATGTGGACTCCCCAGATGTCCACGGAATAATTATTTCCCACCCCAACTCCCAGGCCCTCATAATAATCAACTGCAGTCAGAGTAGTAGTTACAAGCAGGAATCAAAAACGCTGTAGCTATTGGATAGAGTGCTAGGTGGCCACTCGTAATACCCATCATGTGCTCATAGCAGTGGATTTCAATCTCGCATTTGAGCCGAATAATCGGGCATGCGAATTGTCTAGAAATAAACTAACTTGGGTATCCTGGACCTTGTCTGCCCCGCGAGAAGACACCTTTCCAGATCGGCGCTCTAGACCCTATCGCATGGAATCCAGGCATGCAATGGACTATCCCCTTCCAATAAACAGTTTGCACCAACATTCAGACGAGGCCCATACTCTAGTACAATCGACTATTTTTCTGGACATAAGGTGTTCGAGCAAGCTAGATGACATGATTGTGGTTGAGCGAGAGGAGAATGACCATAAGCCCTTGGTATTAAGACTCAATCTATGACTCTCCCCTGCTTGGCAGCTACTGAGCGTGCACTTATGGACCTTGTGACCACTAATAACAGGAAGAACGTGAAATGGGAAACAGTGGGCTCCTCACCCGAGGGAATCTGGGCCTTATACGCAATTTCGGCCACCGACATGGGCAACATCTATGCCAACTGGGGGGGCCAGTGAGGTTATATTAGCAGAGCACAACATACTTGCCAAGTTGAGGAATCTCTTCACCAAGGAGTCAAGGGGCCACTCAAACACAGCGCAGACTAAGGGTTGGTTCAATGTCCAGTGTAAAAAGGCTAAGGCAAACCTGTTTCAATCTATTGAAGATGGGGACATGCAGGTTTTTTGGGGGGGAACGGGCCATTTATCGGGCAACTCCAAGAGAAGCTAAAGGTGCTTGGTAAGATGGCATCTGATCTGACCTACTGGATGCCACTATAGCTAATGACCAGAGGAAATTCTGGGCACTGGTCAGTAAGAGCAATGGGAGGACAGGTAGCCCAGCTGAAACATCCATTAGACTCTGACTGGATTGCCCACTTTGGGTGTCTGTACCCCCCCCCCCCCCCACACACACACCAGTGAGCCTGCAGGGGCTACGACTATGCTAAGCAACAATCCATCCCTCCAGTAGTTTTCACCATGGAGGAAACGGAATGAACTGAGGTTTCACTCCAGTCCGGAAAAGATCCGGGTCTTGACAAAATCCCTGCTGATGTGTTAAAATTCGCCCCTGGAGTGTGGGTCCCTTATATTAATGTGTTTGTCAACGCCATTGCGACGGATGGCATGAACCCTCAATCATGAATGGGACGGATATTGTGCCCATCTTTAAGAAAGGGGATCCCAGTCTGCCCTCCATCTACCGCCCTATCGCCCTCCTTGCATTTCTTTGCTGGATTTTGTTGGATTGGCGCGAGGAAAAACGCATTCTTTCAGGATTACAAGCAGGTTTCAGGTAAAAGACCAGTGCGGTTGACCAGGCCTTCTGCTTTCTACTGGTAAAGTGGAACACAGTGGATCTGTCGAAGGGCGACCTTTATGTGGCATTTATTGGCTTCTGCGCCACGTTTGACCTTGTGCCTAGGGGGAGGTTGTGGGATATGCTTTGAAGAATGGGGACCCCTTGATCTCCTGCACTTGATCCAGCTGTTTCATGAGGGAAATTATGCCCAAGTAAGATGCATGGTGTAGGAAGAATTAACCAATGCCTCCCCCATAAAACAGGGTGTGCGTCAGGGATGTGTCCTTGTCCAACCCTATTCCTCCTATGTATTAACAACTGCATCGCCTACATATTAAACTGTGTCAATGACTACCCAACCCTGGTTTGGAAAAATATCGTCCCCTCTTTTTTGCGGTCGACACTTTGTTGCTGTCCAAAACCAGGAGGGGTCTTTAAAACTTGATTGATGGCTTCAACCAATTCTGTGAAGATTTTGGTCTCAAAATGAATAAGTGCAAGACCAAATATAGGATTTATACCAGGAGAGGCATACTGAGAGTTGTCATCCACGTGGGCTCTAAAACACTGGGAAGGGTCCAGCAGTTCGATTATCTGGGTATCTGGCTGGACGACACCGGTTCCTGGAACCCACAGATTAACAAGAGCACTTTAATCGTGAAATACAGAGCTGCAGTCATACACAAATTTTCCAGAAAAGCATCCTGGATCCCTGCCCATCCAGCAATTGAAATTTACAAAGCACAAGCGGGGGTGGTTATGGGGGGGGAAATGGCTCTATACGAGGCGGGACTATGGGGCCATTGTAATATGGGTGCCTTTAGCACAGCTGAAATCAACTTCCTTGTGTGCCTTCTGGGCCTAGGGAAATGCACACCATTGGTCCCTCTTCACCTTGACTTAGAGATCAATGAGATGTTGACGTAGATAGTGTTGAGACCTTTATTGTTTTTATTCATATTTTGAGTACCCATGAATTGCGCCACCTTAGGGAGGACCTGCAGGAAGTTATTGGGTCTAATGGGGTGGGGGAAGGTCAGATGGTTGGGGTTGCTTAAAAATGCCTGGATTGATCTGGGGCTAGATAAATTTAGATCCGAGCTTCAGTCCATTCGTGCTCCAGTCCATTCGTTGAGGAGACACTCTTAAAGTAAAAAATCTGTCCCAGGAGAAAGTTATCAGCTGTGGGACTGTTCATCCATGCTAGGCCGCTTAACAAGTGCTTTCCATCTCAACAAATCTGTAACCAAGGCATAGGAATTTCTGGATTTTTATCTGCCTGGTGCGTGCTCGGTCTCTTTCTCCAGTTTAAGTACCAGACCCTCCCAGTAGCTGCTTTTACTGCTAACTGGGGGAGGTGGAAACAGGTATCTGACCATTGTTTATACTGCAGAACTGTCCAAGAAAGTGACGAGCACCTGTTAATTTTCTTCCCACTCTGTCAAACCCAGAAACAAATGGATCTTCCCTTTGTGTAGACCCCTTAGCTTACAAATACGAGTTGAAGCTATTAGAATAAGCAAAAGGTACCTGCCTCGATTGTGGTTGTGGCTGTATCAAAGTTTCTGTATATATCCTGGGCAATTAGAGCCAAAGTACTAGGGCTAGTATAAGTAGTCTCGCCCCAAATGATTTATGCATGTTTTTTGGATTTATGGTGCTTTGAACTGTGGGAATATGTACCATGTGCTTTTATGATTATTTATTAGTGTTCAAATTTGCTTAATGTTTTTATTGTGTTTTGATCATTTTGTCAATGTATCCTTGATCAGACTGACTTTTCGAACTATAAATGGAATGGACTCTACTCTTCACCGCTCTAGTCTACACACATGCACTCTGCGCTGCAAAACTCTTTTCTATACCACTGCACTCTACACCACTTTATTATATGCCACTGGACGCTAACCATGCTACTTTGCACCGCTGTATGCCACTGCACTCTGCGTCACTCTATGCACCGCACTTTACACCACTCTACGCCGTGCCACTGCACTCTACTCCACGGTGCTTTACTCCACGGCACTCTACTCTTCTCTGCGCTGCGCTGCTCTACCCTACCCTACTCCGCCCTATTCTACTCCTACTCTACGCCATGCTGCTCTATTCTAAGGCACTCTACTAAAAGATAATTGGCAGTGCCAATAGCCCTCGCACAGGCAAAACCTTTTGGTTTTTACCAATGCTTGTTAAATGTTTCAACACTCACAGCACCATTTTGAAACATGTCAAACTCCTGCAGCTCAACCAGCATCTTCCACATTGGACATTTTACACTCCGCACCCTTCCAACTATGCACTCCAGTGATGCACTTTGTATCAGTGCAAATTGGAGCGCATCACTCCCTCATCTATGGTATGAAGTGATATACAATGCAACAATACCACCCTGTTCTTGTCGCACACTCACTATTCAACTCCTCTACAGATAGTGCAAATAGTTTCTCTTGCTTTTGCAAGCCGGAGAACACCATCACCTAACCCATATGCCTTTAATTCCAATGTTGCAGTAAAAGAAGGAATGTTAGTCCGTACTCAGTAATTTCCTCTATATCCTGCTCGTGATACCAAGTCTCATTCACCTCAGTCTCATTCTACGCCAAGATACCCTTTTACTGTCACATTAGACTGCTTCTACAATATCACAAGCCTGTAAACTCCTTAATCTTGGGCTTACGATCAGTGTATGTTTTTATTGCCCCCCTTTTTTAAAAACAAATGAGATATTTGTGTACGGATGTCCTCAAATGATTGGTACTTCTCAATGCCTTTGCAGTTTGTACTATGACCTGTCTGGAGATGGGCGGCAAGCTTTTAGTTGAAAGTTGTGTATCTACAGGCCTGCGTCAACCTGCAACTTCTTTTCTCCCCAAAAAGTTTTATAAACTTATGTCATAAAGTTTACCAAGCTGCGCATACGCTTATAAAAGAACTTTTTGACTTAAAAAATAACAAGCATTTGCAATGCAACAGGTCTCGCATTTATGTGAGTTTGAGCTATTGGCATTGTGAATGACACTGCCTTTTATTTATGTTTTGGTTTTTGAAACCTAAATAACACGCATTGTCATTTACAATGCCAATAGCTTTAACTCGCGTAAATGCGAGACCTATTGCATTGCAAATGCTTGTTGTTATGTATCTTCTGGCGTACCGGTCAATGGTCGTTGGCTTTGTAATTGCTCTCTGTAACCGTGGTAATGTAATGCGTTAGCGCTCAATTGATTTATTGCTCTTTATTTGTTTTTGTTCTATCAATTTTTGATTACTCTGCTGGTTTGTATGCGCATGATGTTTGTTTTCCTCAATATTTGTATCTGTGGGTGTTTTGATTGTACTGATTTGTATTTGTGATTTACACATGTGAACGATTCATCACCTCTATTGCTTGTTACATTACATTTGTAGGTGATGTCTCCCTCTGTACCTGTCTTTAAATGCTTTGTTCTTCTGCATCGTTGCCTGTGCGTGCGCATGAAGGTGCTTACATCTTTCTTTCCTCTGTTACAGGATGAATTGAGTGACGTTATTGATCTCAAGTGTCCGGATGAGACCCCTGTCGATGACCGCCAGGCGGCCCAGCTGGCTGCCGAAGATGCCAAATTTGATCCTGATCATTACCTGTGAGTGCTGGATGTCTGGTGTGCGGTCTTTGCTTTGCTGTGTCAGCTGTTAGACTCCTTGATGTCTGGTGTGCGGTCCTTGCTGTGTCAGCTGTTTCACTCCTTGATGTCTGGTGTGCGGTCTTTGCTTTGCTGTGTCAGCTGTTAGACTCCTTGATGTCTGGTGTGCGATCCTTGCTGTGTCAGCTGTTTCACTCCTTGATGTCTGGTGTGCGATCCTTGCTGTGTCAGCTGTTTCACTCCTTGATGTCTTGTGTGCGGTCTTTGCTGTATCAGCTGTTTCACTCCTTCATGTCTGGTGTGCGGTCCTTGCTGTGTCAGCTGTTTCACTCCTTGATGTCTGGTGTGCGGTCCTTGCTGTATCAGCTGTTTCACTCCTTGATGTCTGGTGTGCGGTCCTTGCTGTGTCAGCTGTTTCACTTCCTGTTGATGTCTAGTGTCCGGTGCTTGCTGTGTCAGCTGTTTCACTTCCTCTTGATGTCTGGTGTGCGGTCCTTGCTGTGTCAGCTGTTTCACTCCTTGATGTCTGGTGTGCGGTCTTTGCTGTGTCAGCTGCTTCACTTCCTCTTGATGTCTGGGTTCAGTCTTTGCTGTGTCAGCTGTTTCACTTCCTCTTGATGTCTGGGTTCAGTCTTTGCTGTGTCAGCTGTTTCACTTCTCCTTGCTGTCTTTTGTGCGGTCTTTGCTGTTTGAGTGAAGATTCCATTTGGAATGTGGAATCAATGCAGTCTTGAGATATGCAGTAATCCGGTTGTGTTGTCAGTAATGTTCAGTCCATCTGGATGCAGTGATGTACCGTTTAAAATCACTGCATCAAGATGGACTGAACATTACTGACAACACAACCTGATTACTGCATATCTCAAGAGCTCTCAGGACTGCATTGATTCCACATTCCAAATGGAAACTTCACTCTTTTTGTAAACATTTTTGTTGATGGAGTCTTCACTCATGATGCTTTTTGAAAATTCAGCTGTGTCATCTGTGCAGCCACAGAGCAAACCATCTTGTACTACCTGAGGAAGGCGGAAGCTGAAACGTTGTAGTGGAAACATATTTTTTTTCTTTGGTGAATCTATCTGTTTGAGTCACTTCTTTCTGGGATATTTCATTTCTTTGTGACTCATTGTATCCTTTGGAATCCAGATTTTTGCCCTGGCTGGCTCTTCTTTTCTTGTGATCCTTCATCTTTATATATATATATATATAATATATAATCTCTCTTAGAGCTGCATAGAGCACGGCTGCGCCTCATTGATTCACACATTTTTGGGGGGGTCCGTGCAAGAACCTCTCTGAAATCCTCCCCAGCATCCACCGTGGATCTGGCCTCCCTGGCCCCAGGAGCTGCAACAAGTCTCTTAAAGGGTCACACAAGGCAGCCAGGTCGGTAGCGTGTACCCCACAACTCTTGTAAATATACCCCATTTACTCCAGTCAGGGGGTACTACAACATCTCTTTGTTGAAGGGATGGGGAGGCACTTCCTTTGCGGCGCTAGCTGCTGCAGGCTGGAACGCCCTTCCCTTGCATCTTTGTACGACCAGGGATGTGGGCCCTTTTAAACGTAGCCTAAAAACTTGGCTTTTAAAGATGCCTTTTAGATTTTGTCCCTCATGTAGTAAGCCCCGAGTTCTATTGCACCTGTAGTGCCGGGACACTCTACAGAGTACCTGTGCACTTTAGAAGCACTATTTGATTTGACTATATTAGAAGAGGTCTTAATTCACCAACAGAAATGACTCTGTGGTGGAGAAGATGGCAGCCGCGGTCTGTAAAGGTAACAGCAGTGGGGCTGGGTAAGGGGGAATTTCGAGGGACGATGCAGAGGGAAAATTTAAATAAATAATTAATTATTCCCCTTCATTGTCTCTTGAAAGCCCACCTTGCCCGGCCCCTCCGCCCTACCGTTGTTACCTGCATAGACCGCAGCGGGAAGATGGCTGCTTCCCAGCCCTCCATTGAGATGTGATGGGCGGGGCCACACCTCATTGTTGGTCCCTGACTTCTCACCCCTTCAACAAATGTTCTGAAGACTGACTGCTGGCATGAACTCCAAAGCTGTGGGCCCAGACGTCAGGACCCCTTAAACAGAATGTCATTAGAGCGGGGCCAAATATTAGCTCAAGGTCAGAACTCGCTTCCATTCAAACGTAAGGGTCCCTACTCTGAATCATGGACTATAACCGGTAGGAAGATATCCATTCCTTCTTTAAACTCACTCCCTCTTCAGATGACACCCCAACAATTGCTGGTGGCGTACCCCACCTTCTGACACCTCGTTGAAGCACGTCATTCGCCCATGGTTGGTCATTGGGCCATCCTTCCTTCACACTCAGTAGCACAGATCCCAGTGGCGTGAGTGATGCTAACACGTGTTGCAGCTCTTCAGAACGAGGCAAGCACCATATAACTAGTCTTTCTTGTGATAGCTCACCTAGTTGTGTTGACCTCGCCATCTCCTGGTGTTTCAGAGCAGACCTGTTTGAAGATGACGCCATCCGCCCGATGCTGACTTTCACACCCTGGTGGGCAGTTGCCAGAGCGAAGGATGCTGCGCCGGACAGTAGGACCTCTGAGGACCAGGACAGCCAGGAGCCAGCAGGTGAGACACAAAGGAGGTGTCATCCTGTCTTTGTGTTACCGCCTCCCCTCGAGAGGGGCCTTAATGGCCAGCATTGGAACACAGAAACAACACCTTAGTTCCTCTGCACCGCTGCATGAGCCTTACACACAAGGTAGAACAGATCTTTAGTCCTCCATATGCTTTAGTCTTTTAGTATTGGAATACTCGCGCTGTGAAGGACTCCCTCTGACTCTGTGGGGCGGGTATATGGTCACTCCTGTGGGAACTGTGGATAATGTCTGACATTCAGGCGCTGAGCTGCGTCTTGGCGCACCTTTCGCTAATGTATGCGATCAGTATATTAATACCGCACACACTTCAGTTCCAGCTCCTGTGAGTAATGCGATTTAGGGATTTGATCCCCATTTTTCTGTAGTTTTGGACCAGGCCACAGAGACTGTTGAGACCCTGTTTAGAATTGTAGACTTGGGTGTATTACTTTCTCTTTTACACACACATTGCGATTTACACCCTTTGCTAGTCAGCCTGTTGATGCTCACATGGACATAGATGGATGAAGGAGATAGGATATTTAGGTCTAAGTGGTTTTCTAGAAGATGGCAGGTTTCCAGATATCTGGGAGACCAATGTCCATACATACAAGGGTGGGAGGGGATCATATACACAGGCGTCGTGTAGGAGAGATGTGTGCAAAGCGGACGCAGAACGTACATGCTTCAGTTGCCTCATTTTCAAAACATTCAGGAATAATGTTGCACAAATAATACAGTGAGAACAGTGTGTGCCTTCTCTTTAATTTCGCACGGTTCTAAATACTCTTTAATTTTGTTTTTCCACCATTGTTAACTGATTCTCCCACAGAAAACTGAACGTGCGTCCAGAGAACTTGCTATATTTTTCTTCCTATTTAGATGGCTTTATAAATCCGGAAGCATCCAGTGAACGATATCGCGACACATCTTAAAACCCCAACTGACCTCATCCAGGAAACTTCTAGAATGTCTCTTGCAGGTGATTGTAAGAGCTGCGGGCGGAGTTTAGGAGAACTTCTTTTCATCTCTACTCTGGACACCCCTTTATTGCCATGAGCCGGAAAAGTCCTCGTGAAAGAGGTGGCTGTTATTATAGTCAAGACCCAAAATATGGCAAGCATCGTGTTTCTCAAATGGAAGATGGTCGGGACAGCTGCTATCGGCTTGAGGCACCTAAAGTGATTTATTTTATTTTACTTTGAGCTGTGGAGAGACAGCATCTCCAGCTAGACCAGGGCAAACCTTCTAATATTTTTTGGTCTGTTATATTAAGAGAATTTATTTGCACGTACGCATAAACCTAAAGTCAACACATCCTCATTTGAAACTGCTCTGGCCAGTGCACACATAACTAGTGATAAAAAAGCAGAGTTTTTGACAATTCTCTAGAAAAAGAGGTAGACAAGATTCAGAACATAAATCCAAAGACCTAGCATTCCACACTTTATTCGCTGCAGTGGAAAACGCTTTGTTGTTTAATCGGAAACCCGTCCAAATTTGGTTGCAGATAAAAGAACTGGCCGGCAGAACAAGACTTCGGATTATCTTTACCAAGAAAATCTAGAGGCCAAACAGGAGATCCTCTGGTTGTCGCTTTACGTACTCGGGCCGTAGATTTAAGAATGTCTGTTTCGAATCGGCAGCAAATGGAGTGATGATAGAACTAGGCCTGATCAGAATTTCGATTACGTAAAAGTGATCGGAATAATTTCAGAAATTCCGCATTACTCTTTGATGCAGAATTAACAATAATTACACAATTACCCCTGCTTGCGTAAATCGCAGTAATTTGGGGGGAGGGGCGGGAATCCTATCCCGAGACACCATTTAGCGCTTCCTATTTGATCTGCCGCATTTAGCCCAAAATAGACATGCGGGTGGATTTTGTGCTAAGAAAATAGCGCTAAATGTCAGTAGTGAGTTTGTGGCAAGTCCTACCCCAAGAGCACATTTAACGAGCACGAAGGACCGCTTGCTGTTTGTGTTCCGTTGCATTTACTGCTATTTCTTAGTGCAAAATGCATCCTTGCGTTCATTTTGGACACAAAGAGGCATTTTTGTGCTAAGAAATAGCGCTAAACACAGAATTACTTTTCTCACGTAATTGAAGTGTAATCTTGTGAAATTCTTAGGTAAATCTACGTGATTGCACTACACGGAATTAGGCGAACATCCCTGATTAGTATCAGAGTGATATGATTGCATTCTGGAGCAGCCAGCACCCAACCATGCTGCTGCGTTTTGCACTAACTGGAGGCGGAGAAGCAGTTTGGCATCTCGCTGCTGCGTTACCAGAGCGTGAGTAATATCTCACTGTTCCATTCCCAGAGCATGAGGAACATGTCACTGATCCGTTCCCAGAGTGCGAGGAAAATCTCAGTTGCGTTCCCAGAGCGTGAGGAGTATCTCACTGTTGCGTTCCCAAAGCGTGAGGAGTATCTCACTGTTGCGTTCCCAGAGCGTGAGGAACATCTCACTGTTGCGTTCCCAGAGCGTGAGGAACATCTCACTGTTGCGTTCCCAGAGCGTGAGGAGTATCTTACTGTTGCGTTCCCAGAGCGTGAGGAGTATCTTACTGTTGCGTTCCCAGAGCGTGAGGAGTATCTTACTGTTGCGTTCCCAGAGCGTGAGGAGTATCTTACTGTTGCGTTCCCAGAGCGTGAGGAGTATCTCACTGTTGCATTCCCAGAGCGTGAGGAGTATCTCACTGTTGCATTCCCAGAGCGTGAGGAGTATCTTACTGTTGCGTTCCCAGAGCGTGAGGAGTATCTTACTTTTGCGTTCCCAGAGCGTGAGGAGTATCTATCTCACTGTTGCGTTCCCAGAGCGTGAGGAGTATCTTACTGTTGCGTTCCCAGAGCGTGAGGAGTATCTTACTGTTGCGTTCCCAGAGCGTGAGGAGTATCTTACTGTTGCGTTCCCAGAGCGTGAGGAGTATCTTACTGTTGCGTTCCCAGAGCGTGAGGAGTATGTCACTGTTGCGTTCCCAGAGCGTGAGGAGTATCTCACTGTTGCGTTCCCAGAGCGTGAGGAGTATCTTACTGTTGCGTTCCCAGAGCGTGAGGAGTATCTTACTGTTGCGTTCCCAGAGCGTGAGGAGTATCTCACTGTTGCGTTCCCAGAGCGTGAGGAGCATCTCACTGTTGCGTTCCCAGAGCGTGAGGAGCATCTCACTGTTGCGTTCCCAAAGCGTGAGGAGTATCTTACTGTTGCGTTCCCAGAGCGTGAGGAGTATCTTACTGTTGCGTTCCCAGAGCGTGAGGAGTATGTCACTGTTGCGTTCCCAGAGCGTGAGGAGTATCTCACTGTTGCGTTCCCAGAGCGTGAGGAGTATCTTACTGTTGCGTTCCCAGAGCGTGAGGAGTATCTTACTGTTGCATTCCCGGAGCGTGAGGAGCATCTCACTGTTGCGTTCCCAGAGCGTGAGGAGCATCTCACTGTTGCGTTCCCAGAGCGTGAGGAGTATCTCACTGTTGCGTTCCCAGAGCGTGAGGAGTATCTCACTGTTGCGTTCCCAGAGCGTGAGGAACATCTCACTGTTGCGTTCCCAGAGCGTGACGAACATCTCACTGTTGCGTTCCCAGAGCGTGACGAACATCTCACTGTTGCGTTCCCAGAGCGTGAGGAGTATCTCACTGTTGCGTTCCCAGAGCGTGAGGAACATCTCACTGTTGCGTTCCCAGAGCGTGACGAACATCTCACTGTTGCGTTCCCAGAGCGTGAAGAGTATCTCACTGTTGCATTCCCAGAGCGTGAGGAGTATCTCACTGTTGCGTTCCCAGAGCGTAAGGAACATCTCACTGCTCCCTTCCCAGAGCGTGAAGAATATCTCACTTCTCCGTTACCAGTGCGTGGGAATATCTCTTGTTTTAGAGCACTCGAGTTTCAGAAAGTTATCTGAAATCCACCATTGCATGATAGGCAGCCAGTCACTCAACGTAACATGATTGTCAGTCAAAGATAGAGACTTGTGGGAGCAGCAGATGGCAAAGATAAGATGCCCACCAAAGGCGTTCATATCAATCTGACCCATTGCTAAGGAAGAAATGCTGTCATTTAATACAAGTATTGAATAAATAGAAAAGGAGGAAGGATAGATCATTGTGAGTCAACACACATTAAAGATCTTATTTTTCAAGTAAACTGGGAAAATCACTCACATTAAACAACTGCGGCGTGGCCGATGGGATTTGATGCCGCTGACGGATCTAAAAGTAGCATTGCACCGGTGCCACCGCTGTCCAGTACCCAGCGTAGATAGTCTAATACTGAAAGCACCTCAACTTCATGTCTGTGGCCCGGTCTAACCTTGCCTGTGAAATGTCAAGGAAATCACTTTCAGAGAAAACCTGTGATAAACCGAAGAGAAGTCTTTGTAGCAACCTACTTAAACACGATGGGAAAAAGAGAGGCTGAAAATTGCCAGCATTCTCCAAACGTAGAGGTTTTTTTTAGTGACTAGATGGAAGATGTTGAGAAGATGTCGAAGAGCAGCAGGAGGTTTTCTTTCAGATGAGGACAGAAATGCTCCATCAGATTTGCAGGACATTGAGCACTGAGAGACCCAGGGGAAGGAGCTTGTGAGATTGTGTCCATCCGCTGCGATTCCTTAATAGGGTGAAATGTGGAAGCATGGACCAGTGGCAGGAAGGGGGGGCGCTCCAGGTGATGCTCTCAGTGGGGTGGGATTTCCTCTTTGTGGATGACCCCTTGGGTTTTTGTGATCATGTCGTGTAAAAAAGGACACTTTAGCACATAGTTCTCTTGAAGGAAGAAAACCCAAAATCTTGACCGGGGAGGAAAGAGTTCTGCTATAATTCTGAAAAGTTCTTTGAACAGATCCGGACCGGATTTCATTCAGAAAAATAGAATGTATTTGCCTCCTGTATTTTGTGTTAATATTCAGCCATCTGAAAGACATTGACATTTGAATTCTAGGGAGCGATATAGCTGCCATTTCCTTTTTGGAGATTGAAGTTATTTGCAAATCTTAAAGGGAGATTCTGGAACTTTTTCCTGGCAAGGACTGGTTATCAAACCTATCGATAACAAGTATTGACATAGCCAATAGGTCTCGTCTTTGGGACCTTATAAGTGTTTAGCCATGCAAAAGTGATTGTTGTTGCACCAAGGATATTGTGCTGCATAACTAAATACTTGTAAGGTCCTAAAAGCGAGACCTATTGGCTATGCCAATGCTTGCTGAAGGATAGGCAGAGCGCAGTCCATCAACCTGGGAAGGATGAAATGCTCAGTTAGCCCCCTCGACATGACAAACCACAAGCTTCACGCCGCATGCTGAGTTATGTAGTATGTGTATTAACCCAGTGGTCTGTGTTATTGGATAACGGGCTGGGGTTGGACCCAATTAGCAGACATTTTAACTTCAGGCTGACAGTTTTATGTGGTATTAGTGAAAGTGAAGGAATTGTGCCTGACCTTCGTTCAGTTGCCTCACAGGCAGTCCTGCCTATGCAGTGCTAGGTGTCATGGCTGTCACTACTGCAGTGCGTGTTTGGCCCCAAACTATGCCAACAGCAGGTCATTTTGCTTCTCATAAGCTGCTCACGCTATACTACTTGTATACCTTCTAAATAATAATAAAAAAAACGAACACCACCGTACATATGCAGTAAAAGTACACCAATATTAATGTGAATAATTAGTATTCCAGACAGAAACAAGCATGTAAAACAGTTAATCCTGTATTAATGTGGCCAGTCAGTACTCAAGCATGTCACATCACAAGCCTGGTGCAAAGCAGAAGGTGATGGAGCGCACTCCTGAAACATCAAACCAGACGTTTCCTACAAATTTGGTACCACACGAAAAGCAGCTAAGATATTAAAAATGCAGGAAATGCCATATCTAAAAAATGTTTAAATATTTACAAAATAGCACTGACTTCAAAATAAGACACATGCAGTAGTAAAAACAGCTGTATATTTTGAGTATTATTAAAACATCCAATAAAATGATATAAAATATATGTCAAGTTAACGAAACCGGCTGACGCAACATCACTCGAACCCTGCACAAAACCTTGCGCAAATGAATGCGGACATGATGAATGCAAACCCCAGGGCAGAAAGATATTACAGATTCATTTCAAAGTCCTGATATGTAAACATTTGGGAGAAGGGAAATAAAAACGCATCTTAAACACAAATTACAGAAAGCAATTATACTTTTATTCATTCAATTTACACACACTTGTGCAAGTCTACAAGCTTTGAAATGTTTTCAATGTTTATTTTACTCTATTTTTGCGTTGTTAGCTTTAATGATTTTAAAGGACGTTTTACTGAAGGTGTGCATCTTTTATTCACCTGAAGTTTGATTCTTGGTAATTAATCCAATAAAGTATATGGAACACAGGCGAAATAAGCATGGACGTCAATTCACCAAAGAGGTTGCGGAGTAACATGAAGCATGCTTGGACCACTGAGGGCAAGGGGGTGAAGTCTTTTCTCACCCTTAGAGAATCAGCAGTCACCCCTTTCCTTCTGGGGGTTACGAGTAACAATGAAACTACGAAAACTATTACTTTATATTCATGCCTTCATGGTCACCGGGGCTCTGTTTACCAACACGCAAGCAACGGGTACAGGCTGTCACAACAGGCTTTAAACAGACGTCCGTGAAAATAACTCCGATAAGTCTCCAGCATTACAACTAAATCCCTTGTTCGACCGTTATCATTGAAGTCAAAGATAGGTCACGAAAACCAGGAAGACGATGATAAACTGAGCGGCCATCTTGGAATAGCTCGCATCCTTTCAAATCTAGCAAATGTTCACCGACCAACCACGCAACAAACTGATACAGGATTCTTTAATCTAAATAGAATACATTGCACTGTTTAGAGTTTCTTATAAGTTATATTTTTACTTTTAGTTTTTATGTTCAAAGATAAAAAAAGTATTGTTAAAAATGTCTACCGCTGCTTTTATATTTTTGTTTTCTACTAAAAAGATATGTTAACCCAGACGAATGCTTTGCTACTAATTTTGTTGGCTGCCAAGTCAAAGAGAAACTGGTGGTAGCCTTCTTGAGCTTAAAATGCGTGTGTTTTCCGGACAATGTACAGCAGCTCTATTAATGTCAGGAGGAACATATCTTCATTGCATGGTCGGGAGTAATAAAAGATACTGGATCGCCATGTTAGGGTACCGGCGCGCGCAGTTGCCAGGGGAGTGGGTGAAAACGCTGCAGGACAGAGAGGGAGGTGAGGTAGGGTGGGGGAGGGTAAGCAGTTTATAAGCACTCATACTTGCGGGAGCGAGGAGCGGCGCGCGCGGCCATGCTAATTGAAAACATATGGTCGGCGCGCCGCTGCTTGCTCCTGCAAGGTGGATGCCACCACAAGCGCACTTGAAAAGGAGCAGACCGATGGCTAAAGGCCCTCCTAGAACATCGCATGCGCGCTGCCTAGGCGAGACCTAAAAAGGACCGTCAGAATGACCCTGACAGTTGTAGCTTGGTCTGCCTGCTAGACGCATCAGCAAAGACCTTTTTACAACAATATTGACGTATCTGGAAAATTGGGCAAAGTCAAAAGGAGTTATTCCTGCAGACAAATGAGGGTTCCAATGATAAACCATGTTTGGACCTTTGGGCACAGGCGAGGAGATCCATCGAAGTCGTTGGAAAATGATGTTGCTGCTTCGTGGACTTCCGGGCAGCGTTTGATCTGGTTTCCGGAATCTGCAGTGGAATAAATTGTTGAACAGGAGATACTCCCTCTGTTTGCTTATGTTGATCCGGATCTTCCATTCCAATAAATGAGTTCAGGTCAGTGGTACTCTTAGAAAATGGACTGAAACAGGGGTACGTTTGGCCCCTAAATTATTTACTCTATTTCTATCCGATTTAACCAGAATTATTTCGGGGCCCACTTTTTAAACAAACACAGAAGATTTACAGCTTCCTTTCCTGATGCATGCTGGTGATTTGGTGATCATGGAATATACCCCAGCAGGTCTGCCAAGCAAGGTAAATCCACTCAGTTGCTGTTGTAAAACCAAGTGCCCAATAATAGAGGTGGACAAAGACGCCCAAAGTGTACACTTGGTATCTGCACAATACCCCCTGGACAAGGTTTGTTCACATAAATACTCAGAGGCTTAGTTTGAGAAAACCTCAGATGAAAGCTACACTTGTCCACACTAACTCTAAACTCCTGTCTCTTGCGGATGCACGCAAGCGCTTCGGTTTGAGATATGAAGGGGTTTCCGATGACTCTAAGGCTTGTATGGAATTGATTTATTGGCCTTTGATCCAAGGGTGGTTTTGTTTGTCGTAAATACACCTTTTACAAAACCTCCCACTACAAGGACCTGACCCATAAAGATTGAAATGGGTCGAGCTTCGTGGGTCTGCATGGTTATGTCTCTAAAGGGCAGTTGTACAAAGCAATTTTTTTGGCCACAAACAGCCCGATTCGCAGAATGGATTGCGGACAGGAAAAGGGCGTGTTTTGGGCGTACCTTCCAAATACCGAATCGGAGTAGTATGCATTACTGGTTTGCGACCAAATTCCGGTCGCAAAACAATAATACTTTACCACCATTTTAAAAGTGCCGTTTCCCTTTGAGAGTGTAGAATTCTTTTTTTTTTTTGCTCGTCGCACCTCGGTCCTCGTCAACAAATATCTGTTGTGACGTACCAATAAGCGATCACAGACACAGGTCATTGAGGATCGAACACCGCAGGAAGCCCCAAGGGTCTTTTCTTTTTGATTAAACTGGAGCATGAAATCGCATCTCATTGGAGGGAATTTAATTCTGAACACGGAGCACCCTTTGAAAGTTGCAATCATGAAAATCTCGACACATCGGTGAGAAAGTTGCCTTTTTCGCAGCATGGCGGCTGCCAGCTCTGCACGGAGGTGCAGGTATTTGCTTGGTGTGCCTTGACTTGTTGAGGTTTGCATTGTGCACGATGATACCAAAATATACATAAACAGGAGTGTGGATTCGGTGGTTGCTTTTCTTTGGATTATATATTAAGATTTTTCTGGGACTGTCTACGATCCATGTTGATTTGTTTTCTTGACAGAAGTTGTTCATTCCTCGTTCTTGGCTGGCAGGTACCCACTGACACTATGTGGTAAGCACAGTGGGAATGAAAATGGATGGACTGTGGATGGAGTGGGTGGCATCGCACTAGGGAGCGTGCTCCAAAGAGTACATTCCAGGGTCTGATGAATGATTCATTCATTCTTACAGCCCACAGTGCTGTGAAGAACCCACTTCCGTGTGCTGCGGCTCCAACAGGGATGTCACTGACCCCAAATCCCAGGAAGGAGAGGTGAAGGGGATCAGCAGGGGACTAGAGGAAGGAAATGGGGTCTCAGGAGGGGGGAGAGGGGGTCACGCGCAGATATTTTCACGTCCGAGGTGAGCAGACAAAGCTTCTCCTGTGACCTGCTAGTTCAAAGACCGCTTCAGATAGTTTTGATTTTTCTAAACTCTATAAAACTGCACATTTTATAATGTTTCATCTGAAAATTCTCAACAATCAATTGCAATGTATTGCTGCCAGGAAGGGCAGGTTATTTTAAATCTCCACCCGAATCCCGATAAAATGGGCGTGGCTTGTGTGGGGTGACAGGTCATGGAGAGGGAAAGGACCATATCTACAACCACGTCAGAGCCATTAGAGCGAATCCATATTTCTTTACATCAAGTCTACCATTGGCGCCTTCTTGACTGGCAGTGCCCTTCTCCCATGGCATGCAACTCAGTCTGGGAGGGTTTTTTACCCATGGTGGCTGCCTCTCGCCTGGTAGAGCTCTGTACCCTGGGTGCTGTACCCAGATTGCGTAGGTCGTGTCTGAGAGTGGAATATTTCAGGGTTTGTAGTTCTTGCACTCAGGGTGCTTATCTGCTGACTGCGAGGGCATGCACCCAGGGCGCTGAGCTACTGACTGCGAGGGCATGCACCCAGGGTGCTTATTTACTGCCTGCAAGGGCACGCACCCAGGGTGCTTAGCTGCTGCCTTCAAGGGCACGCACCCAGGGTGCTTAGCTGCTGGCTGCGAGGGCACGCACCCAGGGTGCTTAGCTGCTGGCTGCGAGGGCACGCACCCAGTGTGCTTAGCTGCTGGCTGCGAGGGCACGCACCCAGGGTGCTTAGCTGCTGGCTGCGAGGGCACGCACCCAGGGTGCTTAGCTGCTGGCTGCGAGGGCACGCACCCAGTGTGCTTAGCTGCTGGCTGCGAGGGCACGCACCCAGGGTGCTTAGCTGCTGGCTGCGAGGGCACGCACCCAGGGTGCTTAGCTGCTGGCTGCGAGGGCACGCACCCAGGGTGCTTAGCTGCTGGCTGCGAGGGCACGCACCCAGTGTGCTTAGCTGCTGGCTGCGAGGGCACGCACCCAGGGTGCTTAACTGCTGGCTGCGAGGGCACGCACCCTGGGTGCTTACCTGCTGACTTGCAAGGGCATGAACACAGGGTGCTTAGCTGCTGACTGCAGGGCACGCACCCAGGGTGCTTAGCTGCTGACTGCAAGGGCACGCACCCAGGGTGCTTAGCTGCTGGCTGTGAGGGCTCGCACCCAGGGTGCTTATCTGCTGCCTTCAAGGGCACGCACCTAGGGTGCTTAGCTGCTAACTGCGAGGGCACGCACCCAGGGTACTTAGCTGCTGACTGCGTGGGCACGCACCCAGGGTGCTTAACTGCTGACTGCGAGGGCACGCACCCAGGGGGCTTAACTGCTGACTGCGAGGGCACTAACCCAGGGTGCTTTGCTACTGTATGAGAGCCTGTCGGAGAGAGTGCTTCGCTCCCATTTGCAAGAGCAGTGTATAAGCGATCCGTATTTCTGCCTTAGAGAGCCTTGTACCCTACATGCTTAAGTACTGCCTGTAAGCCACCTGTTAAAGTCAAGTGAACGTGCTGAACTGCCCTGGAGCCGGCGGTACTGTTACAAATGAGTGAGTCCTCTAACATGGACCGGAGAGGCAGTACCGTTACATGTGGAGGAAGGGCTGGACCTGTACTGGAGAGGGCAGTGCTCTTCAGACAAGTGAAAGTGCCCTGCAGCAGGCAGTACTGTTACATATGAGTGAATTCTCTAACGTACTCTGAAGGGTGTCCTCCTTTGTCTCTACTGCTCCCTAATAATCAGTGGCCCCCTTTGCCTCTACTGCTCCCTAATAATCAGTGGCCCCCTTTGACTCTACTGCTCCCTAATAATCAGTGTTCCCCTTTGTCTCTACTGCTCCCTAATAATCAGTGTTCCCCTTGTCTCTACTGCTCCCTAACGATCAGTGGCCCCTTTGTCTCTACTGCTCCCTAATAATCAGTGTTCCCCTTTGTCTCTACTGCTCCCTAACGATCAGTGGCCCCTTTGTCTCTTCTGCTCCCTAATAATCAGTGTTCCCCTTTGTCTCTACCTCTCCCTAATAATCAGTGTTCCCCTTTGTCTCTACTGCTCCCTAATGATCAGTGTTCCCCTTTGTCTCTACTGCTCCCTAATGATCATTGTCCCCCTTTGCCTCTACTGCACCCTAATAATCAGTGGCCTCCTTTGCCTCTACTGCTCCCTAATAATCAATGTTCCCCTTTGTCTCTACTGCTCCCTAATAATCAGTGTCCCCCTTTGTCTCTACCTCTCCCTAATAATCAGTGTCCCCCTTTGTCTCTACTGCTCCCTAATGATCAGTGTCCCCCTTTGTCTCTACTGCTCCCTAATATTCCGTGCCCCCCTTTGCCTCTACTGCTCCCTAATGATCAGTGTCCCCTTTGCCTCTACTGCTCCCTAATGATCAGTGGCCCCCTTTGCCTCTTCTGCTCCCTAATGATCAGTGGCCCCCTTTGTCTCTACTGCTCCCTAATATTCCGTGCCCCCCTTTGCCTCTACTGCTCCCTAATGATCAGTGTCCCCCTTTGTCTCTACTGCTCCCTAATATTCCGTGCCCCCCTTTGCCTCTACTGCTCCCTAATGATCAGTGTCCCCTTTGCCTCTACTGCTCCCTAATGATCAGTGGCCCCCTTTGCCTCTACTGCTCCCTAATGATCAGTGTCCCCTTTGTCTTTACTGCTCCCTAATAATCAGTGTTCCCCTTTGTCTCTACTGCTTCCTAATAATCAGTGGGCCCCTTTGTCTCTACTGCTCCCTAATAACCAGTGTCCCCTTTGTCTCCACTGCTCCCTAATATTGTCTCTACCTCTCCCTAATAATCAGTGTTCCCCTTTGTCTCTACTGCTCCTTAACGATCAGTGGCCCCTTTGTCTCTACTGCTCCCTAATAATCAGTGTTCCCCTTTGTCTGTACTGCTCCCTAATGATCAGTGTCCCCTTTGTCTTTACTGCTCCCTAATAATCAGTGTTCCCCTTTGTCTCTACTGCTTCCTAATAATCAGTGGGCCCCTTTGTCTCTACTGCTCCCTAATAATCAGTGTCCCCCTTTGTCTCCACTGCTCCCTAATAATCAGTGTTCCCCTTTGTCTCTACCTCTCCCTAATAATCAGTGTTCCCCTTTGTCTCTACTGCTCCTTAACGATCAGTGGCCCCTTTGTCTCTACTGCTCCCTAATAATCAGTGTTCCCCTTTGTCTCTACCTCTCCCTAATAATCAGTGTCCCCCTTTGTCTCTACTGCTCCCTAATAATCAGTGTTCCCCTTTGTCTCTACCTCTCCCTAATAATCAGTGTCCCCCTTTGTCTCTACTGCTCCCTAATAATCAGTGCCCCCCTTTGCCTCTACTGCTCCCTAATGATCAGTGTCCCCCTTTGTCTCTACTGCTCCCTAATGACCAGTGTCCCCTTTGTCTCTACTGCTCCCTAATGATCAGTGCCCCCTTTGCCTCTACTGCTCCCTAATGATCAGTGTCCCCGTTGTCTCTACTGCTCCCTAATAATCAGTGGCCCCCTTTGCCTCTACTGCTCCCTAATGATCAGTGTCCCCTTTGTCTCTACTGCTCTCTAATGATCAGTGTCCCCCTTTGTCTCTACTGTTCCCTAATAATCAGGGGCCCCCTTTGCCTCTACTGTTCCCTAATGATCAGTGTCCCCTTTGTCTCTACTGCTCCCTAATAATCAGTGCTCCCCTTTGTCTCTACTGCTTCCTAATAATCCGTGTTCCCCTTTGTCTCTACCTCTCCCTAATAATCCGTGTCCCCCTTTGTCTCTACTGCTCCCTAATAATCAGTGTTCCCCTTTGTCTCTACCTCTCCCTAATAATCAGTGTCCCCCTTTGTCTCTACTGCTCCCTAATAATCAGTGCCCCCTTTTGCCTCTACTGCTCCCTAATGATCAGTGTCCCCCTTTGTCTCTACTGCTCCCTAATGATCAGTGTCCCCCTTTGTCTCTACTGCTCCCTAATATTCAGTGCCCCCCTTTGCCTTTACTGCTCCCTAATAATCAGTGTTCCCCTTTGTCTCTACTGCTTCCTAATAATCAGTGTCCCCCTTTGTCTCTACTGCTCCCTAATGATCAGTGTCCCCCTTTGTCTCTACTGCTCCCTAATATTCAGTGCCCCCTTTGCCTTTAATGCTCCCTAATAATCAGTGTCCCCCTTTGTCTCTACTGCTCCCTAATGATCAGTGTCCCCCTTTGTCTCTACTGCTCCCTAATATTCAGTGCCCCCTTTGCCTTTACTGCTCCCTAATAATCAGTGTTCCCCTTTGTCTCTACTTCTCCCTAATAATCAGTGTCCCCCTTTGTCTCTAGTGCTCTCTAATGATCAGTGTCCCCTTTGACTCTACTGCTCCCTTATAATTAGTGTTCCCCTTTGTCTCTACTGCTCCCTAATAATCAGTGGCCCCCTTTGCCTCTACTGCTCCCTAATAATCAGTGGCCCCCTTTGCCTCTCCTGCTCCCTAATAATCAGTGGCCCCCTTTTCCTCTACTGCTCCCTAATGATCAGTGTTCCCCTTTGTCTCTACTGCTCCCTAATATTCAGTGCCCCCTTTGCCTTTACTGCTCCCTAATAATCAGTGTTCCCCTTTGTCTCTACTTCTCCCTAATAATCAGTGTCCCCCTTTGTCTCTAGTGCTCTCTAATGATCAGTGTCCCCTTTGACTCTACTGCTCCCTTATAATTAGTGTTCCCCTTTGTCTCTACTGCTCCCTAATAATCAGTGGCCCCCTTTGCCTCTACTGCTCCCTAATAATCAGTGGCCCCCTTTGCCTCTCCTGCTCCCTAATAATCAGTGGCCCCCTTTTCCTCTACTGCTCCCTAATGATCAGTGTTCCCCTTTGTCTCTTCTGCTCCCTAATAATCAGTGGCTCCCCTTGCCTCTGTGGCTCCCTAATAATCAGTATCCCCTTTGCCTCTACTGCTCCCTAATGATCAGTGTCCCCTTTTCCTCTACTGCTCCCTAATAATCAGTGTCCGCCTTTATCTCTACTGCTCTCTAATAATTACTCATCTTCTCAGTTCAGGACACATTTTTAGTTTACGTTAAGTTATGTTTACATTTCCACTGCATATTGTAACTTTTTAACAAGATGCTTACTTTACTTAGGAAGAAAAGTCCAATTAATTTACCATTACTTCAGTCTCTGACTGATGTCTTCGGGATAACAGAATTCTGTTGCAGACTGATTATCAGGCCTTGAAAGGGGGAGGAGGGGTGGCTGGTATAAAGCTGAGCACTGCTTTGTCTTTTTTTCTAGTTGTATTTTCTGAAGAAGAGAAACAGCAGCTGCGGAACTTCAGAAACAAGTCTTTCCTGCTGGATAAGAAGGCCCGCCACCAGGCGTACCTTTCGTTGGTCGATATCCTCCTGGCGTACTGCTACGACTTCCGGGTCACAGAGGGTGAAAGAAACGTAAGTGTGTGATGTTCTGTGCTGCTTCAGATTGTGGAGCTCGTTCATCGACAAGACCCCAGTGCTGGACACCCAGGCTGGGAGCGGCCCCAGGCTGGGAGCACCGCCATGGCTAGGAGCAGCACCCCCTAGGGCATAGCGAGGTGCTTAGGGTACCCATTTTAACCAACGCTACACTGGTGTAATATGCTCTATGTAGACTCTTAAGTTGAATTAATTTAAACCGGGAACGAATCGCAACTTCCCGGGGGGATGCCAGTGCCTCCTGCCACTCTTCATCACTCATATCACCCACATCGTCTACCCATTTTGCACGTATTTTCCCCAATGTGTCAGGTGTATTGTTTAGTATCTTCAAGGAGTCTGCCCTCCAGGGGCGTAGAGGCCGGGAGATCAGTACCTCTGGGGACTGCCCTATGTAGTGCATTGCGGACCTGAAGGTATCTAAAAGTTTCCCCTGCACCTAGTTCATAGTCCCGTTGGAGGTCACTGATGGGGACAACTTTCCCCCCTGCCCACACATCACCCACCTTCGAAGGACCAATCGAGTCCCATTTATCGAATCCTGGACATTTTGCTAACTGCCTTAGTTGGTCCGTTTTCCACCCCAGGGCGGTCGTTGCCGTGTGCTATAAAGTGACGGTAGTTGAGGTTGGTGTATACTTTGGCCCATTCGTCCCCCCCCCCCCCCCCCCCCCCCTCCCCCTTAATAGATTGCTTTCAAATATTTCCCAGGCGTCATATTATGTCTGTCCATCCTGTAGGCTGGTTCTGTTCCTGGCCAGTGTACCCAGTGATTGGTGACAACTAATTGAGAGGCCCAATAATAACTTTTATTTGCAGGGAGGGTTATTCCTCCATCGTACCAGCTTTTCATGAGTTTGGTCAATGCTATGCGAGGGATGCCATTACCCCAGAGAACTGTGCCTACTTCTGACTCTATTGCTTGGAAATACTTGGCTGGTGTGAGAAAGTGGGTTTCTGTTGCAGTAAACCCCCCCCCCCCCCTTTTTAGGTCTCGCCAACCCGCCCCCCCCCTCTTTAAGCAGAAGCAGAACACTTTCGCTTTCCCGTGTCAAGTTTTCATTGCCGCGCCAACCCGCCCCCCCCGCTTCCTTATTAAGCAGAGGCAGAACACTTTCGCTTTCCCGCGTCACCATGTGATATTACAGAGTGCTCTTGGTGAGTTTTCAATCTTGCTGATTTTGCCATTATTTATTATTTTTTGCTGCTTTCTAACCTTTCCGCCTTTACGTTTTTGTTACCGATTGTGCCCCCTCCCGTCGCTGTGTTCAATTACTCTGCTTTCATCCTTCCCTTACTTTTTTCAGTTCCCGCAACCCTCACCCTCCCGTCATTGTTTTGTCTTTCCAAAAACCCTCAGCCATTGCTTTCAGCCCTTTTACCTCCCCGATTACAAACCCCATAAGACTGGGACCTGGATAACTAAAGGCTTATGGTATCTGAAGCGTGCAACGTGCAAGCGCAGCACTATACTAACATGTCGCAACTCCGGAATTAGGTCGCTACGTAGGTGGGCTTGAACTCTGAATGCCCAACAGATAGAGAGCTTGTGTCATAGTCTTCTGAATAGGACATTTCACAGTACGCTCACTACAGGGTAAGACACTGCATGCTTGCCATTGTTTTAGTTGCACTGTAAGAGGAGTCACGTACAGCAGTGAAGGATAGATTATACACTGTAATTCACACGCAGCGTTCTGGATCTTTAAGCCGGTCAATAATTTCCACATATCTTTCTCTGGAGTTTGCTTCTCAGAGATGATGGTACAGTGAGGACAGATACTGTATGCTGGAGGTATGCAAGACATGTTTTAAATTGAAACCTATATAGACAATCATAAGAAAGAACAAGCATTGGCATAGCCAATAGGTCTAGCCTTTGGGACCTTATAAGTGTTTAGCCATGCAACAGTTGATGTGGTTGCACCAAAGATATTGTGCTGCATAACTAAATACTTATAAGGTCCCAAAAGCGAGACCTATTGGCTATGCCAATGCTTGTTCTTTTTTTGTTGCCAGACTACTGATGCTCTTTGACTTGGTGTGTCCTGGGCTCCTGCCAATCAGGTGCCCAGGGCCTGTGTTCCTCCTCTAAAACTGCCTAACAACCTAAACCCAATTGGCATATCTGGCCACAAGTCAGCCCCTGGTAAATGGTACCACAGGTACCCAGGGCACTGTGACCAGAGAAGGCCCCTAAGGGCTGCAGCACTTATTGTGCCACCCTTAGAGGCCCTGTACCCTGACACACACACACCGCCTTTGCAGGCTGAGTGTCTTGGTGCAGAACAAAACAGAGAGTCGACATGACACACATCCCTGTGTGCCATGCCCACAACACACACTGCCCTGGCATACCTCAGTCACCCCTCTAGCTGGGTGCCCTATGCCAGTGGTGTGGGTACAGGTGCATGAACCCTGTACCCCTACAGTACCCAGGTCTATTCCTGGGCACTGTAAGTGCAGTGCTGCCATTAAGAGTATATGGAGCTGGGAGGTCGTCATCACAAACTCCACAGCACCATGATGGCTGCACTGAAGACTGAGAAGTTTGATATCAAACTTCTGAGCACATTAAAACCACACTGATGCCCGTGTGGGATTTAATGTAAGATGCACGGCAGAGGGCAACTTAGAGTTGGTCCCTGAACCTAACCTACAATCCACGTCCTGTCTGAGAGGCTGCCTAGGCTGCCACACAGCAGACATGTTGCTGGACCACTTGGTAGAGAGCCATCCTCTCTCCTGGGCCTGCAACAATGCACATCCTGGGCAAGGTGCTAGGTCTCCTCCCCCAGGATGGGCAGGGGAAGCTTCAAAGGCATGCCGCCTTTGTGAGCTTCTCCAGGCCACTTGCTGTTCTCAGCAACTGGCCCCCACCGGTTCTGACCCCTACTCTGGCGGGAAGACTGGCGGGAAACCCCAAGGGAGGAAAGGGGATGTGCCAGCATCTGCCAACCCCACCCCTCAGGTGGAGGAATGCGAGGTGAATCACATCTGCGGGCTCTCGCCATCTTGAAGATGGGGAGCCCTGCCTAATCAGGACTAGGCTACTCCCCCCTACCAGAGGAGAGTGACAGGATAGGGGGCGTACCCATCCCAGGACAGGGACCCATTGGTCCCTGCCCTTTACCTACCTGTAACGCCCCTCAATTTAGTATTTAGGTGCACCCTGAACCTTCCTTCCTCAGATCACGATTCCGAAACAAACAAGAAGAAAGAAGACCTGCTGTGCAGCTGCTAACAAGAGGAAGACACCAACTGACTTGGCCCCAGCCCTACAGGCCTGTCGACCCTCGAACCTGCTAAACCCCGGCGTCTCCAGTGGTCAGCAATCTCAAAAACCCCGGAGGACCTGACTGCCTTGTGACTCTAAAAGACTGGGACTCCCAAGAGCAGTGGTTCTGCTCAAAGCAAGTAACAAGCCCCTGGTGCCAGCCAGGAACCGTGACTCCCGCACACTCTGCACCCGCCAAGCCTGGTCCGTGCCGGAGTGGACAAAGACCACGAGGACGTCCCCCCGGCGACTGTGACCCCGAATCCGGGCACCCAAGGACCCACCTCGACGCTCCTGACGACACCTACAGCCTCAGAACCAGGGACCCCTCCAACCACGACCAGCTGAGGGTAAGATTTCCTGACACGAAAAGACACCCCTGCGGCCCCCTGTGCCCAGCTCCTGTGTGCCTACCTAATCTACAGCTTCCCAACTTACCTCTTGAAGTGGTGGTCGCACCTGAAGTATCTTCGTCCCAGAGCTTGCAGCCTTTGTTCATCATAGAGCTTCTCCATTAAAATCCATTGAGCGCCCGATGGCTCAAAAGCACCCTGCACTCAGCTGCCCGAGTGCCCCTGGGAGTGCAACCTCTGTCCTATTTTTCTTCCCCACTTGCCCTGAGCAAGTGACCAGGAGCCCAGCTCCCACAGCAGTGTGGCCTGCCTGCTAGCAGCCACCAACCAAAGGCCCCCTGCCCGCTATAGGCTAATTGGACCTAACTCTCTCTGCACCCGGCTGCCCCTGTGCCGCTGAGGGTGTAACAACTGTACCTACCTGACCCTGGGAGACCCCTAAGTCTATGCCCAGAACCTTAACTCTGCCAGTCGAGTACTTACCCAAAAGCCGATAACTCACTTTTCCTCCATAGGGTAACATTGACTGGTTTCACTTGGAAATTCTTCTAAGTGTCGAGTTTTGAAACTTTAAAATATTCACCTAAAATCAACCGAACAACGAAAACGAAATTACTCACCTGTTGCCAGGAGAGATGCCAGTGCTGGATCTTGGTGCCCAACACTGACCCTGAAAAGTAATTATAACTGTACTTACCGCTAACTTCAATCCATCAATCAATCAAGGCATTTGTAAAGCACACTACTTACCCATGAGGGTCTCATGGCGCTGGGGGGTGGGGAGTTCTGCTACTGCTTGAAAAGCCAGGTCTTGAGGCGTCTTCTGAAGGTCAGTAGGTCATGGGTCTGCCGTAGGTGGGTGGTGAGGGTGTTCCATGTCTTGGCGGCGAGGTGGGAGAACTATCTGCTGCCGGAGGTCGCTCTTCGGATGCGGGGGACTGTGACGAGGGCGCGGTCGGCGGAACGGAGCTGGCGGGTGGGGGTGTAGAAGCTGAGTCGTTTGTTGAGGTATGCTGGTCCGGTGTTGTGGATAGCCTTGTGTGCGTGGGTGAGTAGCTTGAAGGTCATCATTTTGTTGACGGGGAGCCAGTGCAGGTCTCTCGGGTAGGGTGTGATGTGGCTGCGGCAAGGGGTGTCGAGGATCAGGTGTGCTGAGGCGTTCTGGATGCGTTGAAGCCGTTTCAGGAGTCTGGCCGAGGCTCCTGCGTAGAGTGCGTTTCCGTAGTCCAGTCTACTGATGACGAGGGCCTGGTTGACCGTTCTTCTCGTTTTGGTGGGGATCCACTTGTAGATCCTGCGGAGCATGCGGAGGGTGTTGAAGCAGGAGGAAGAGACGGCGTTGACCTGCTTTGTCATGGAGAGGGTGGAGTCGAGGATGACCCCTAGGTTGCATGCGTGGTCGGTGGGTGTAGGAGCTGTTCCCAGTGCAGTCAGACACCAGGAGTCGTGCCAGGCCGACGGGTGGAACCGAGGATGAGGACCTCCGTCTTGTCTGAGTTAAGCTTCAGCCAGCTGTTCCTCATCCATTCGGCGACGGCCTTCATTCCTTCGTGGAGGTTGGTTTTGGCGGTGTGGGGGTCCTTGGTGAGGGAGAGGAACAGCTGGGTGTCATCGGCGTAAGAGATGATGTTGAGGTCATGCAGTCGGGCGACGTGGGCGAGCGGTGCCATGTAGATGTTAAACAGCGTTGGGCTGAGGGATGAGCCCTGGGGCACGCCGCAGATGATCTCGGTGGCTTCGAAGCGGAAGGGGGGAGGCAGACGCTCTGTGTTCTGCCGGAGAGGAAGGAGGTGGTCCAGTCCAGGGCCTTCTCTTGGATCCCGGCATCGTGGAGGCGTGTGCGTAGTGTGCGGTGGCAGACCGTGTCGAAGGCGGCTGATAGGTCCAGGAGGATCAGGGCCGCGGTTTCTCCGTTGTCTAGCATGGTCCTGATGTCATCGGTGGCGGCAATGAGGGTAGTCTCGGTGCTGTGGTTGCTGCGGAACCCGGACTGGTATGGGTCCAGGATGCTGTTCTCCTCGAGGTAGCTGGTCAGTTGTTTGTTGACGGTCTTCTCAATGACCTTCGTCGGGAGCAGGGAGATGGGCCGAAGGTTCTTGAGATCCCTGGGGTCCGCCTTGGGTTTCTTGAGTAAGGCGTTGATCTTGGCGTGCTTCCAGCTCTCCGGGAAGGTTGCCGTCTCGAACGAGATGTTGATGGCTTTCCGGAGATGGGGTGCGATGGTGGTGCTGGCTTTGTTGAAGATGTGGTGTGGGCATGGGTCTGACGGGGATCCGGAGTGGATGGTGTTCATGATCTTGATGGTGTCGTTGTCGTTAATGTTGGTCCAGGAGAGCAGGCGGTAGGTGCGGATGGTGGTCGTGGGGGCAGAGGTCTCAGTGGTTGTCGGGACGGTCGTAGCGTTGAAGCTGTCGTGGATGTCTGCGATCTTGTGGTGGAAAAAGGTGGCCAGCGAGTCGCACAGGTCCTGTGAAGGTGGAATGTCGTTGGTGTTGGAGCTGGGGTTGGAGAGTTCCTTCACGATGTGGAAGAGCTCTTTGCTGTTGTGTGCTTTGTTGTCTAGGCGGTCTTTGAAGGAGGCCCTTTTGGCGGATCTGATGAGGTGATGGTGTCTGCAGGTGGCGTTCTTGTGGGCTGCGTAGCTGTCGCGTGTTTTTTCACTGAGCCAGTTCTTCTCTAGCTTTCGGCAGGTTTGCTTGGAGGCCAGGAGGTCTTCAGTGAACCAGCTGGCTTTCTTGCTGGTGTGGCTGTTGGGGGGGGTTTCTTGAACGGGGCGAGGGTGTTGGCACAGTCGTCGATCCACTGTCTGAAGTTGCGGGCGGCGGTGTCGACGGGTGGGCTCTGGGCGAGGGTGGTGGTTAGCTGGTCTTCGGTGACTTTGCTCCAGCAGCGGCGAGGCATCTGTTGGGTGCGGTGGTGCGTGGTGGGTTTCCGGAAGGTGAAGTGGATGCAGCGATGGTCGGTCCACTGGAGTTCGGTGGTGTGGCTGAAGGTGACATGGGGGCTTGCGGAGAAGATGGGGTCAAGCGTGTGGCCGGCGGAGTGGTTGGGTGTTGTGACGAGTAGTCTGAGTCCGAGGTTGTCGATCAGGGTGGTGGAGTTGGTGTCGTCGTTGTTCTCGAGGTGGAAGTTCAGGTCCCCGAGGAGGATGTAGTCTGTGGAGGCGAGGGCGTGGGTGCTGATGAAGTCAGCGATGGAGTCGCTGAACTGTGGTCGGGTCCGGGGGGGGGGCTGTAGACGAGGGTTCCTCTGAGGGTGGTGTTGGGGTCGGTGTGGATCTGGAAGGGCAGGTGTTCGGCGGTGCTGGGGGTGTCGTCGGTGTTGGTCGAGACTCTGAGTGTTCCTGTGGACGATGGCGATACCTCCTCCTACTCCGTTGGTGCGGTCCCTGCGGGTGATCTTGTAGCCTTCCGAGACGGCTATGGCGATATCGGGTGGCGAGGAGGGGGTCAGCCAGGTCTCCGCCAGGAAGGCGACGTCTGGGGTGGTTGAGTCGAGTAGGTCCCAGAGTTCGACGGAGTGTTTGCGGGCGGAGCGGGTGTTGAGAAGAAAGTATCTGAGGTGGTTGGCTTCTTTCCTGGTTGGTGGTTTGGCGGGTCGGATGCTGGTGAAGCTGCAGTTCCGGCAGGAGAAGGGGCCTTGGGTGCGCTTTGGGGCGGTCAGGAAGCAGGTGTGTGATCGTCCGGTGTTGAGTGCGTGGAGGGTGCTGGCATTGTAGCGGTGTCGTGGCGGTCGCGGGAGCCAGGGGTTCTGGCGCTGGGCGTGGTCCAGGCGCAGACGGGCTTGCCTTAGGCGCGCACTCGGCGCGTCTGCGGCGCGGCCGCACAGCGACTTGCATTTAAGGGTAGGTGGGAGGGAGGAGCAGCTGGGAGGCGGGAGCGGCGAATGGGCGAGCGGGGGGGCCGCAGGGGACGCAACGGCGGGAAAAACGGGCAAAGCAAGGGGTACAGAAGGCAAAAGACGGGCAGGGGGGCACAGTAAAAAGGGAAAACCAAAGAAATAAGATTATACAAGGCCAAATACACAGGCAGTATACAACAGGCAGAAGCAGAAAAACAGCAGTACCGGCCTACCAGACCACCGAGGCCGAGGGGCTTCGAACCTGCGGTAGTGGTGGAGAAAGGCAGCGGGGGTCCACAGAAGCACTGGTGGAGCTGTGCGGCGTGGGGGGAGCGACCTACCTTAAACAGGGTCAAGGGTCGCTCTCCTCACCGCGCAGCGACCGCCATTTAAGGGTAGGTGGGAGGGAGGAGCAGCTGGGAGGCGGGAGCGGCGAATGGGCGAACGGGGGGCGGGGACGCAGCGGCGGGAAAAAACGGGCGATGCAAGGGGTACAGAAGGCAAAAGACGGGCAGGGGGGCACAGTAAAAAGGGAAGACCAAAGAAATAAGATTACACAAGGCCAAATACACAGGCGCAGTATACACAGGCAGAAGCAGAATAAACAGCAGTACCGGCCTACCAGACCACCGAGGCCGAGGGGCCTCGAACCTGCAGTAGTGGTGGAGACGGGCAGCGGGGGTCCACAGAGGCACTGGTGGAGCTGTGTGGTGTGGGGGGGAGCGACCTGCCTTAAACAGGGTCAAGGGTCGCTGGAGGAACTTGATTTTCCTCCTTAGGATAACATTGCCTGGTGTCGATTTGTGAAACAAACAAATATTCCTTAAAAATCGCCCGTGTAACAAAAACGATTTCTTTCAACTGTTTACAGGAGATGCACCAGTGCTGAATCCAGGATCCAGCACTGAGTAAGAAAAAGTAACGGTAACCCTACTTACCTGCTAAGTGGATTTCCTCCCATAGGATAACATTGTTGATTCTATGTGAAAAAGTTTCAACTTTTGAAATACAATAATATTCCTTGAAAATCATACCTGTAACCAAAACGTATTTACTTACCTGTTTCCAGGAAATGTCCCAGGACTGAATCTAGGATCCAGTCCTGTGGTTAGAAAAGTAATCCTAAAAGTAGTTAATTGCATTTACTTAGAAATTCCCATTGAGCTCAATGTTATAATTGTGTTTGAATTGTGTTGCCTATTGCAACAACTGTATCTATTGCATTCAAAAGTCAATTGCCTATTGAAAGTATTTAACTAAAGCATCTCATTCTGAGAAAGTATATTTTGATACCTATTGTTGGTTCTAAAATACAACAACCATATATTTTTATATACAAACCATTGGCCTAGAGTTCAGTTATTGAGTGTGTGAGACCATTTGCTGACTGAGTGTGTACAACAAATGCTTTACACTGTCCTCTGATACTGCCTTACTGCTCGACCAAGCTACCACTTTAGAGACTAAGGTTATATCTAACTTTAGCCTCTGCCAAACCTCTGGGGACTGTGGGCTCTGTGCACACTGTACCTTACCTTGGTGCAGTATATACAGAGCCACTTTCTTACAGCTGGGACAAGTAATGGTGTGTTTTGTAAGACATAAACAAAGCGGGGAAGTGCCATCATTTTATATAAAGAAGCTCAACCGAGCAACGTGAGGGGGAGAGTCTTCCAGTGCTGCACGTACTTTTGTAGTCGACGTAGTGGGGGGGCCAAGTTGTTATAGTAAAATACAGTAGGATTTGCCATGACGTAGATCCCCAAATACTGAAAGCCTTCGGTAACTGTCTAGCTCCACAACCGTTGGGCAGATTGGAGCATTCCCCGCACAAGATATATATGAGCGATTTATCCCAATTGATAGTGTACCCTGAGTACTTTTGGAAGAGGGTAAATAAGTGTAAGATTCTGTGTACTGAGAAATATGGTTTGGCCGAATAAAGCAAAATATTATCGGCATAGAGGGAGATTCTGTCCTCCCACTCCATCGTCCAATTTAGTCCCCTGATAAAGGGGACTAAATTGCCAGAGGTTCGAGGACCAATGCGAATATCGATGGAGGAAGTGGACAGCTTTGTCTCGTCCCCTTCTGCAGTTTAAAAATCGCTGGCTGTCCACCATTCGCTGTATCTCGTGCAAGGGGCCCAGAGTAGAGGAGCCGTACACATGACAAGAATTTCCCTCCAAATCGTTCAAGAGACGCGAACAGGAAGGGCCAATCGATCATATCGAATGCCATTTTAGAATCAAGGGACATTATCACTGCCTCTTCTCTTAATATTCCTAGCCCTGCCCATAAGACACCGTAGGGAGAGTGCGGTATTCCTGTCTGGCATAAAGCTGGATTGATCTGGGTGGATCAGTTTGTGGAGCAGGGGTGACAGACGCGTGGCTAGGATTTTGGCTAGCATTTTCACCTCTGGATTTAGCAGGGAGATAGGCTGATAAGAGCCACAGTGCTCGGGAGGTTTCCCTTTGGGAGGTTTCCCATTGGGAGGTTTGCCATTTTTGTGTATCACCACACTAGTGGCCAGTCTGTGAGTTTCAGGTAGGGTACCGTTTGCCACACTTTCTTCATACATTTTAATCCGGTACGGGGCGATTGTGGATGCGTTTGTTTTATAGAGTTCAATTGGAAGCCCACTCGGGCCCATTGCTTTCCCGGATTGTAGCGCCCCAATTGCCTTGATCACTTCCTCATTAGTCAAGGCTGAGTTTAACTCCTCTACATCTGAGCTTTCAAGGGCAGGAAGTTTGTGAATGGCCAACAACTCCTGTGTCTCGTTGTAAGTGGAAGCCCCTGTTGGCGTGTAAATTGGTTTAAAATGTTCTGCAAAAGCTTCCGCTTTGCTGTGCCTGTCTTTAAGCCGAGTCCCATCTCTTGTCTCAATCTCGGGAAAACACATCTAGTGGCCTTTTCCCATTTATTCGACCATGCCAGCAATTTACCCGCCTTATCCCCAATCTCATATATTCGATGTTGAGTGGCGCGGTATTGAGCTTTAGCCGCATCCGCAGCAATATCCCCATATTCTTTCTGCTTCATTAGGAATCTATGTTGTATGATTTATCTTTAGGTATTTTAGTATATGTTTTAATTGTATATGTTATACGTTCTATAATAATGTTTTTTAATATAGTTTGTGAATTTTTAGTTTTGAAATGTAATTGTTTATTGTCGCGGGTTGTGAGTTTATAATGGTACAAGGTGGGAAGTAAATTAATGTTTAATTATTTAATTGATAATTATGTAAATTGTGTGATTAATTTTTTAAGTTATGTTTTAGGTGCAGGCTGTGGGGTTTGTAGGGTGACAGGGTGGGAAGTAAATGAACTATAATTAATTAATCATTATTTTTTAATTATTTAATAGATAGTTATATAAATAGTGTATTTGTTATAATTTTTAATATGGAATTTAAATGTAGGTTGTGTTTTTAGGGTTACAGTTTGTGAAGTTATTTAAGGATTAATTTATTGATAATTATTACTTTATTATTTACTTGATAATTATTTTATTTGTGAAATTATCATGTTTGTTAAGTTATGTTTTAGGTGTGTGTTAACTTTATAGCCGAATAGGGTGGGAAGTTATTTAAGTAATCCTAAATTTAAAAATGTGTTCATTTTTAAAAAGATTTTATTTTCTTATTTAATATATGAATTGTGTTATACCTTGTTTATTCGTATTACATATTAGTTGTTGGCTGTTATGTCTGTGGGAATATAGTGTGATATTTTAATTATAATATTTGTTAGAATTATTAATTATAAAAAAATTGACATTTTTTTCATTTGGTAAAATGTAGACATTTAATTTTTATATATAGATTTTTCTATTTTTGGGTATGTAATATAGTTAAAATGTTATTTGTTTGAAGTAAAGTACTCTCTCTGTACTGTACCAGTGAATGAAGTGGGAATAGTACATTTTACCCCTCTGGAGTCCAACGCTTTCCCTACTGGTGGATATACTGTAGTGGGACTAGTATATTTATTATTATTAGAGTTTTATTGTTTTTTTTGTATTATTTAAATATTTATTATGTGTTTTTTATTTAACTTCATATTTTATATATATAGATGTATCTAATTTTTTACATAGTTTTAGTAAAACGTATTTTTATCTATTGTTTACTTTTTATGTATAAATAATTTGGAAATAGTTTACATTTTGTTGCAGTCCATTACGTTTACCATTTATTTTTATGTCTATTTAAATATATTTATACTTTTTATATATTGTTCTATTTAACAAAACATTACAAAATTTAAATATAGATTATAGTTAAATTGTTTTAAAATAGTTTTATATATGTGTATATAAATATATGCAGACTCATTGTGTTTAAGTATGTGTTTTATATATCTTTAAATATTAAATATATTTAATTTTCATTATATTTGTTAAAATATATATTATTTACTCTTTTTAATTTTATATATATATATATATAAAACAATATTTTTTCGATATTGGTGTAAAACGATATTATTTCAATATTTTTGTGCTTACCAATCTAAGTATAAACAACAATATTTTTGTGATCGGTATTTCTGTATCCCAATATTTCTGGTTTGGATATTGTGGTTAGGAGAACCGGCCCATGTGAGTGGAGGAGGAGTGGCTGATGGCAGCAGTGATTAAAGAGAGGATGTAAAGAGAGACTTCCTCATGGTTGAGATCACACACATTGATGAGAGAGTTGAGAGTGACACAGAGTGCAGGTTCCTTTGAGGCTCACAGATCTGTTTCTGTGGTGGTGTTGAGGTAGAGTTTGATTCAAAAAGACCACATATGAAAGCGCTGTGTAAAACAGGTTGGTACATCGTTTATGATATTGATTAAAAAAGGTTGTAATCTCTTAAAATATGACAAGACAATAGTCGTAAAATTAATATAAGTAATGCAAACTATATTGAGTGTTTAAAAGGCAGACCTTTGGAGCCCAGAAACTAAAAAGAAATGGCAAACCACAGCCATGTACTATGTGGATTAGGAATGATAAAGAATAAATTAAACGAAAGCACAGTTAACTATAATTCCTACTCAACATATCCATGTGCATAGTGATGGGGCAGAGGGATAGCTGAGCTATCAGAGAAACGACATACAAGCAGACAGAGCGATGGATGTATGGTCAAATGGAGAGATAAATAGCCAAAGAAGTGGGTAGGGATGTTGGGACAGGTAGATGGGCCATCAGATACATGAACAGAGAGACAGGCGGACCATCAAAGAACCAGAGAGAAAAGGTAGACAGAAACAGACTGTCAGAGAAGTGAACAAAGAGGCAGGCCATGAGAGATAGAGCTGGACGTATGGACCACGCTGGGCCACTAGTGAGACAGGTAGAGAGGGAAAAAGGCAAGATACCTCATTCTTAGCAGAGAATATTGTTTTTTGTGGTAATTCTGTTATGGCAATTTCTCTTTTTGACCATTTTAGGTCGAATCGTCATGGAACATTCGAAAACTGAGTGGGTCCCTGTCTTGGCTTCAGGTGAGTGGTTTCTCTGTGGGTTTTGATGCCACCAATTCACCCTGTGTGACTAACGTAGGTCTTTAACTCATGATTCTTCTTTAGTTTGGCAGAAACAATTGTAATTACAGTCTTAATGCCCCTGATTCTTCCAGCTTTGGCATCAGTGAAACAATATGGTTCTCGTTTCCATTTGTTTGAGAAGTTATTTTATAGATAATCATTCCTTTAAATGCTTACAAAACTATTACAAAACCCTTCACTGCTTTGTGTTGCCTGCCTGGAGCTTATTCAAGGGTACAGATTAAACAAAATATATATATATATATACGCGTTTCGGAGAATTCTCTCTCCTTCCTCTTGGGCCAAATGCGAGCATTCGAAATGCTTCAGGCAGAGTCTCATCCGGGGGCTCAATGAAGGCCCAGAAACTGTCTTTGTAATTTATGCGAGCACTCGAGCCCACTGGAGGGTTAAAATTATGCATTAAATTTGAACTACGAAGACCAGCCTGCACTGGGAGTGACAACGACAAATCGGCACACCGGAGGCCAATTTAGGAAATTATAAAGCACGCCGGGACTGTAGTTTGGCAAGAAGCTTTTCGAATGCTCGCATTTGGCCCAAGAGGAAGGAGAGAGAATTCTCAAACGCGTCGCTGGGTAATTTTGTGTGAATATAAATATATATATATATATATATATATATACACACACACACACTGCCACATGATGTCTGCAATATACCAGTAAGTGTAGAGTTGGCAGTCTGTCTGTTGTGAGTGTGAGATGCAAAGCACACAGTGCAGTACATGTCCGTGTAGATCGGAACGTTAACTTGCTATGAGTGCCGATGTGTGTTGAAGTGATAGTTCACTAGATCGGCACCTTTTCATGCTGACTGGTTCCTAGACACTTTGTAACATTAACACTGCTGGGAACGTTGGTTTAGTTTAGTTCATTGTGTCTGAATATGTTTTATGTTCGATTACCTTTATGCAGAAATTTACAAACATATGTTTGTATACACAGTGGGTTTGTTAACCGAATAAAAGTAAAGTTATTGCATATATATAGGGGCTAGTGGTGTCTTTGAGATCGCCTTGGGTATTTTACTGATTGGTTGCGTAATTCAAGGTGTGTGTGGCACCGCTGCTGGTGACTAAGTTGCATTCAGGGAATGAGAGTAATAGATAAGTCAGCTGTGGGTGGTTGCTCCTGGGTGTAACTGCAGCCTTATGAGTTTGGAATATTCCAGATGCCACCAGGCTGCCACCGCTAATGGAGGCCTTTTACAAACTCTAAGGAGGAAAACATACCTTCTCAGAGCTGAATCTTGGGACAAACCATCAAGGGGACCTGCTCATTGTGGTATAGTTGAGGGCAGCAGAGCAGTGCCGCACGGCCAGCAGCCTCCCCAGTGAATACATGCACTAGTCGCGTGCCCACAAATGCACACGAGTTGGTCTGCCAGGCCAGGCCAGGCCAAGGATGGTCGAGATTAGGTGGCGATGTCAAGTTTGTACCCATGGTGGCGGAGGCAAGAATGGTGTTTAAGTGGTTTAAATGAAGGACGTTTGAGGTAGAGGACGGCTCTAGCGAGGGTGTTGTGTAGGCAACAGATAGGAACCATTGGGGTAGGCGATAGGAGTCTGGTTGGAGCGGGCGCAGTGGTCTGAGGGGCAAGGGTTGAGCACGCTGGAGCGATGTAGAAGGTGGTGTATCCGGTTGAGGGAGTGGGAATGGAAAATAAGGAAGGTTTGTGCTGTAGTAGCAAAGTATAATGGAGTGTAGGGTATTTTAGTGTCTCTGCATTATATATAAGAATAGTAATGGATAGTGGGGTGTGTGTGCGAGGTAAGGGATCTTGAGTGGGGTGTGTGAGAGAGGTAATGTGTTAAGGAGGTGCCTTCAATAAGCATGCATAGCTACTGTCCACCCATATGCGGAGTTAGAGCAGCGCTGGGGAGGATTGGAACACTTTGATAATGTACCCTAATAATGTCAATGAAGCCTGTCCCACGGTGGAGTTATCCTGGTAGTGAAACGTACCTCGGAAGTGCAGTTCTGGTGAGTTTGGTGGGAGGCTGGGGACACTGTAGACAAAGATTCTGCTGTCCTGGTTTCCTTGTTGCACCTGGTTCAGCCCTGACTCGGGCATTCAAAACCCTGTGTCTGAGCAGAGCCTGTAGAACAGGAGCTCGTGAACATTGCTGAAGTAGTTCACAGTTTTCTGTTTTCCCACGGAGTGTCAGGGGATTTGTGAATTCGTAGATAATTGTCTGCTTTCTTGCAGAATACTTCAGTTCTGAATGATACTTTAGGTATTTATTTGTGGTTTTGTGTAGTGTGCTCTCCCTCCGTCACACCTCTGAGCTCTTGCATGATTATAAGAGGTAGTTACAAAGCGGGTACATTCCCTGATAGTTAAAGTTTGAAGACACATTAAAACTGGAGCAACATTTCACCCGCGTCTTAATTTTCACTTGGTCTGCTTCAAGCTTTGAATTATGCTTAAAAACATTGCACACTAATATGTTAGTTATATATATTTCCTTTTTTAGGTCTCGCCTGAGCCAGCGCATACGCTGCTCTGCGAGACATTTAGTTAGGGATTTTAAAATTCTTACCACAGCTCTATGTGTGGCATTCTGCGTGCGGTTACGCGAACAGGCATCATCTGGCTTTCCTCTCGCTCTCCCATGCGTGCACCTCACTCTGCCTCTCTGCAACCTTACAGCGTGCCTCGCTCTGCCCCTCCCCAACCACAGACCGCGTCCCCGCGATCAGTTTCGCTTTCACGGCCACGCTGCCGTGTTACTTTTACGGCCGCGCGGCCAATGCTTGTTATTTTAGTGCAGCCCCAGCAGTTCCTCCAACAATACAGTTTTAGAAAAAACATAACAAAAACTCTGTCAACACAACCATTGACAAAGACAAACAGCCCTATTTGTTTTGCCAAAGTTTGTGCTTTCTTACTGTACGAGTGCGACATGGCTCCCGAAAATATACTTTTTCCAAATATTTGATGTCTGGAGTGAGACTATTATATGATCATATCCTAGTAATACATGGGGTATTTCTGTGCCTCACCTCCGCTTTTGAGAAGGTGTATGGCTGTAAGTTTACTCTGGCAGGTACACACTCGCGGGATCTGAAGGGTTAGAATATCCCAGAGGCCATTTGTAGCTCAGTGGCAGGAATGTGTGTGCGCCTAATGCTCCCCTGTGTACTCTCAAGTGAAAGCTCCGTGTGCAAGGCCCCCTGCTGGCCAAGTCTTTGCAGGACATTTACTTTCCGACTTAAATGCACCAACCAATCATGCATAGTCTTTCAAAAGCCTGGTTGAACAATATCAGCAAGTATGTACCAACGGGCCATCCTTAGCTGATGATATTGCGCTCACTTACCCGTCCCTTGAAGAGCAGCTCTTCAATAAACGATGTCGTCATGGGGCAGTCCGCCCCATGCTGGGCATCGCATGTCTTATTTGATCATTCGCGGCTGGAATGCATTGAATTACTCCCTAGGCATGGCTGGCATTCTCGCATATCCGGGGTACAGTTGTTGGGCATACTCGTCGCTTTTTAATCAAGCAGAAAACAGATTGCTCGCATTCGTTGGAGAGCAGTCTGTGAAGCCAGGGACGACAGATGCCGGCCTACAGCTGGCATGTAAAGCGGGCTAGGAAGCTCCTCAGAGGTCGGCCTGCCGTGTTCAAAGTAAACATAAACACATTAACATACTGCGCCCTGCAGTCAAGGTGCTTAGTGTCTGACCTGACGCATACCCTACAAGTTGTCGAGAAGATTGCACTTAAGAATATTGTGAGAACTCCCTTTACTTGAACGCATTCGCATTATCACAGTGGCGATGAAGATTGAGCCATTCTATGATTTTCTGTATGCAGGAAATGCAGTTTTTAATGGTGCTTCGTCTCCTCCTACTCTAAGCACAAGTGTGCCCCCACCGTGTGCCCACGCAGTCATGCACACTGTGGTGGCAGCGGTTAGACAACAGAGTGCCAGGTCGGCGCACGTTTCGTAATATATATAATCTAACGAGGAAGAGGGAGATGGCAGGCATAGAGCACACTGCACATGAAAGATGAATGCTCTGCAGATGTATGTGGTGGCTGTGACCTGGCAACGGAAATGCAAACAAACACCCTGCCTGAAAGAAATGTGCTTTTGGGAGTCAAAATAATTGGCGGTATTGTTGTAACCTATTTATTTATATTTTTGAAAAGGCTATAAATGCTTTTGTTTGGTTGGAACAGCGACGGTTGCAGCACAGTGTTGAAGGGTTTCCTTTACTTGGTGCTGTGCTTTTTACATATTGTGACGTTTGTGATTTCAAAGAGGACATCAATGTGTGTCGATTTGCAGGTTGTGAAACTGGGCTGTCCCTGCTGTGAAAGCTCGTGGCCCTGGAATGAAATTCCAGCTGGAGTGTATCTCCATCGTGAGAGTATGCAATGCACATTGTCACATGCATGTTGTATTGTTGGGAATGTGTATTCATATTGCGATCAGTGAAAGCGTGCACGCCTCTCAGTATGATTATGGTGACAAAAATTGACCTCTAATTACGTTTTTTTGTTAGTAAGTTGCTGAGTTTATTCTTGAAAATGTGTACATTTAGAAATTGTTTAGTTATGAAGACTAGACGTAAATATATCCGTCATGCATCACAATCACACAACTTCCTGTTTTAAATAAGCATTGGTATAGCCAATAGGTCTTGCCTTTGGGACCTTATAAGTTTTTATCCATGCAACAGTTGATGTTATTTCACCAAGGATATTGTGCTGCATAACTAAATACTTATAAGGTCCCAAAGGCGAGACCTATTGGCTATGCCAATGCTTGTTGTCTCTTTACTGTTGGTGGATAAGGGCCTTTTACAGATTGGAGTGTTTGTTCTAGTCACTGACCCTATCATGAGATATTATTCTGCAAACATGAACCGTTCCTCTGGTAACTCGTCTTACCTTTGGTTGGACTAGTGGGACAGCACCGTCACTGCTCTGACGTCACACACCCGCAAGCGTCCATGGCTCTCATCCTGTGGAATCGCTGTGAATTTCTGTGGATCAGTCCATGGTTCTCTGTATTTCAGTCGAACGCCTATACCTGTCCGTCAGCTTCTTGGTGTCCGAGTGTCCAGTAGAGGAGGGGATATTCTTACAGCATGAGGGGCTTACATTTGTAACATCTCTTCCTGGTGTGCACATGTGAGTATGCACACACTAGTGCATTTTTCTCCATTTTCAGGGTTTTCGTGTGAGTATCCATAGGTTTGTTTACATTATTCGGTAAGAATCCTTAGATTCCTTGAAGTCCAAGTGTGTCTGAGGAATAACCCGGATGTCCCTAGAAATGACGAGCTGGAGACGTACATTGGCGGTGACGTGTCCTGCCAGAGGGAGTGCACGCGGGGGCTCTGCAGCTGTTCTAAGAAAGCCAGCGGTGCCATTTACACATTTCAGAAGCTGAATGGAGTGTGGGCGGCAGGAAGGCAGCTGAGCTGCCCGCCAGACACTGTAAACAGCCCGCTGACAAATGTGCTCCGTTCTTGGAACACGCCTGTGCCTGGTAAGGCAATTCATGTTCGATTTAGGCTGCGGTGGGGTTGCATGTTGTATGATATGAATGGGGAATACTCATTTTTTCTAAGCTACTTTAGTCTGACTTTCTTTTGTCATTGTTTTTATTGGCTCGTGTAAATTCAGTACATTCTGTTTATATGGCCCAATAGTTTAATACACTGAATTTATAGGTGGAGAAAAATAAATACAGTGAAAGAGGTTGGGTTTAAAAACGCGACTGAATCAATATCTTCATGAAAAAGTATGCGTGTCTGCCTGCCTGCCTGTCTGCCTGTCTGTCTGTCTCTCTCGCCCATAGCATTAAGTTAGCCAGAATGCAGTGGAGCAGAGGAGATATCTGTGCCTCGGTGTTGGAGAGAGGACCACCGGGGAGTCGGGGGGACTACTCCGGGGCACCTTCCTACCGCAAAGTTATAGCCGAGCGCCGCCGAGAAGCCTCCTAGGAGAGGTCCTTCTCTTGTGATCGTACTAGGCCCAGTAACACCACTACACAGGACTCCGTATCAGTTGCGTATCTTGGTACTTTATCAATGGTAGCACATTCAATATATTTACAGGGGGATCGAGTGATCCAGAAAGAGCCTCAATGTCTTTGTGGGGGTAGGGTAGCGGGACAGTCTTGGTACCAGCCTGGTACGGGGAGGCTCTGCGCCAGACCTTGCGTGCTGGTCTCAAAGCAGCTCGGACGTGGGGAGCCGCGACGGTGTCTGCAGGGCTCGGGTGGTAGATCCGCTTGGGTCGAGCCGCGACACAGTCAGCAGGGCTCGGGTGGTAGGTCCGCTTCGGTCGAGCCGCGACGAGGTCAGCTGGGCTCTGATGGTAAGTTCAACAAGGTCGGGCCGCGACAGCGTCAGCAGGGCCCCAAAGGTTCGTGAAGGTCTTTTAAGCACGATGGAGCCGCGACGTCGTCAGCAGGGCTCAGGGTGTGGTTTCAGGATGAGTCTTTCTCCGTAGGGTCAGCCGCGATCCGATCAGCAGGGCTCTTGACTCCGGGATACAACTGCCGTCTTGTTGCCGAGTCGCCCCAGATATAGGTCTGGAGCCCTTTGATGTCCGGACCCTTGCGCCCGGGGGGGCAGAGAGGCCGGATCGGGAGCGGCCAGACGCCCAGCAGGAGAGGCGCCAGGCCCAAGAGAGCTGTGGGGCGATCGCACCTAGGTGTGGAAGGACGGTTGGGGGTCCCATCGATACTGCCCTCCGCCGGGAGTGGGGAGGTGTTCACGTGGTATCCCCCTGGCCAGGGGTTGGCGCCCCGATGTCGGGCCTCGCTGGGACCGAGGCCGGGTGGAGCGGGGTCACGTAGGTGGTTACGTAGAGTCACGTACAATCCAAAATGGAGGAGCCCCGAGGTGCATGGGACCTCGTGCGGCTTAGCGAGGGGGAACAGGACCACGCCACGAGGCCGGCTCCAACACGCGTCCCCCCCAGCTGAAGGCATGGAGAGTCACCCATCTCCTTGGGGGTTCTCCTCGCCGAGGCGGAAGAATCTGGACAGGCCGTCGGCATTGGCGTGGTCGTTGCCGGGCCGGTGCTCCACGGTGAAGTCCGTCCCTTGCAATGAGATGGACCATCGCAACAACTTGGGGTTCTCGCCCCACATTTGCATTAGCCACCGCAAGGGCCGGTGGTCAGTTTGGACTCTGAAGTGGGTGCCGAAAAGGTAGGGCCGGAGCTTCTTGAGAGCCCATACCACAGCGAAGGCTTCCCGCTCGATGGTGCTCCACCTCTGTTCCCGTGGCAGCAGTCGGCGGCTGATGAAGGCCACAGGTCGGTCGAGGCCCTCGGTGTCCATCTGGGAGAGGACCGCTCCGACCCCGTACTCCGAGGCATCGGTCTGAACCACAAATTCCTTGCTGTAGTCAGGGGCCTGTAGCACAGGGGCAGCGCACATGGCCGCCTTGAGGGCTTCAAAAGCGGTCTGACAGCGGGGCGTCCAGTGCACCGCCTTGGGCTGTTTCTTGGAAGTGAGCTCCGTGAGGGGCCCCACAATACTGCCATAATCCTTAATAAATCGCCGGTAGTAGCCTGTGAGGCCTAAGAAGGCCCGGACAGCGGTTTGGGTTGCGGGGGGCTCCCACTCCTGGATGGCATCGACCTTTAACTGGAGGGGCGCCACCTGGCCACTCCCCACCTGATGGCCCAGATAGGTCACAGATCCTTGACCGATCTGGCACTTGCTGGCCTTAATGGTGAGCCCGGCCCTTTGGAGAGCGGCCAGGACTTCTCCGAGGTGTCCTAGGTGCGCGGCCCAGTGGTTGCTGAAGACGGCAATGTCGTCGAGGTAGGCCGCGCTGAAAGCTTCTAGCCCGGCCAGGACCTTGTTCACCAGCCTCTGGAAGGTCGCTGGGGCGTTCTTCATACCGAAGGGCATCACCCGAAAGTGGTAATGCCCATCGGGGGTGGAAAAAGCGGATCGTTCCTGGGCGCCGGGGGTGAGCTTGATCTGCCAGTACCCAGCGGTGAGATCAAAGGTGCTTAGGTAGCGGGCGGCTCCTAAGCGATCGATCAGCTCGTCTGCCCGTGGCAGGGGGTGGGCATCGGTCTTGGTGACTGCGTTCAGGCCCCGGTAGTCTACACAAAATCTGAGATCCGGGGGGGTGCCGGGGGCGGCGGCCTTCAGCACCAAGACCACAGGGCTGGCCCACGGGCTGTCGGATGGCTCGATGACTCCGAGGGCGAGCATCTTGGAGACCTCGGTCTGTATGCAGGCTCGGACTCGGTCTGGTACTCTGTAGGCGCGGTGTCGCACAGGGGGGCTGTCCCCGGTGTCCACGTCGTGGACGCACCAGGGGGTCACCCTGGGCGTGAGAGAGAAGAGGGCAGCGAAGGGTTGCAGCAGCTTCCGGCAGTCATGGCGCTGTTCTGGGGTCAGGGTGGCGGAGAGGTGGACGCCCTCCAAGGAGCCGTCTTGGCCCGAGGACCCCAGGAGGTCTGGTAGGGGCTCGGAGTCGCTTTCGCCCCCATCGTCGGTAGCCAGCAGCAGGCTTAATTCAGTTCGGGCAAAGTGGGGCTTGAGCCGGTTGGCGTGTAGGACCCGGAGGGGGTTCCTCGGGGACTCCATGTCGACCAGGTAGGTGACGGGGCTCTTCCTCTCAACCACCTTGAAGGGCCCGGTCCACTTGTCCTGTAGGGCGCAGGGGTCCACGGGCGGCATGACCCAGACTTGCTGGCCCGGCTCGAACTCGATGGTCGAGGCATTTTCGTCATACCAGCGTTTCATGTCTTCTTGGCTGGCTTCGAGGTTGGCTTCTGCCAGGGCCCGGAACTTCCGAGTCTGGTTCCGCAGGGTCAGGAGGTACCGGTAGACGTCGGGGGGGGCATCTTGGACGTTCGCCTCCCAGCCCTCCTTGACCAGGCTGAGGGGCCCTCGGATGGGGTGCCCATACAACAGTTCGAAGGGGCTGAAGCCCAGGGATTTCTGTGGTACCTCTCGATAGGCGAACAGGAGGCAGGGCAGCAGGACGTCCCATCTCCTCCGCAGGGGCTCTTCCTGGCCCTTGATCATCCCCTTCAGAGTTCTGTTGAACCACTCGACCAGTCCGTTCCCCTGGGGGTGGTAAGGGGTGGTGAATTTGTAGGTGACCCCACATTGTTGCCAGAGGGATCTCATGTATTTCGAAATAAAGTTCGTACCCCTGTCACTCACCACTTCTCGGGGGAACCCCACCCTGGAGAAGATGCCCATCAGGGCCCGGCCCACCACTGGAGCTGTCACAGTGCGGAGTGGGATGGCCTCGGGGTATCGGATGGCGTGGTCGACCAGTACCAGGATGAAGCGGTGTCCCAGGACGGTTCGGGGGTCGAGGGGCCCCACGATGTCGATCCCTACTCGTTCGAACGGGGTGTGGACGGCTGGAAACGGTTGGAGGGGGGCCTTGACTCGACCCCCAGTCTTTCCGCTAGCCTGGCAGGTCTGGCAGGACCGGCAGTGGTGGTCCACGTCTCTCCGCATTCAGGGCCAATAGAAATGGGTCACTAGGCGGCTGTAAGTTTTGTCTCGCCCGAGGTGTCCGGCGAGGGGCACGTCATGCGCCAGGTTCAGGAGGAACTCTCGGAATCGGAGGGGAACCACCAACACCCGGCCGGCTCCCAGTTCGGCGACTTTCTGCTTGCTATACAACAAGTCATTGTCCCAATAGATCCAGTGGGTTCCCGTGGGGTCCCCCGAGGCCTGGGCGACCGCTTGTTGTCGGGCCCCCTCGAGGGACGGGCAGGCCTTCTGCTCTTGCTGGAATTGTTCGCGGGTGGGGCCCCCGTCGTGGCGCCACTGGGCCAGCTCGGGGATCTCGCTGAGGGAGGCGGCCTCGTCGGGGGAAAGTTCGGATGGCCCGGCCTCATCGTCCGGTTCCTCCGTGCCGGAGGAGGGTGGCAGTTCTTGACCCGTAGGGTCGTCGGGGGCCGCGGCAGCGGCTGGTTGGGCGGTCATGGACCGGGTGGTGGCGCAGGCCCACTCGGGCAGCCCTAGCATCCCCAGATGCTCTCGGCGCTCCACCTGGGCCCAGGGGGAGCTCTCTAGGTCGTTCCCCAGGAGGCAGTCCACTGGGGCGTCGTCGCGGACAGTTACTTTTAGAGTGCCTGACACTCCTCCCCACTCGAAGGGGATCCTGGCCATCCGGCACATGCTTTCGGTGTTGTCCGCGGTCCGGACAGGGCATAGGACATGCGGCAGGATCTGTTCGGGGGTCACCAGGTGGCAGCGGACAGCGGTCACACTGGCCCCAGTGTCCCGGAGGGCTTCGGCCCGTTGTCCATTGATGGTGACCCACTGCTGGTATTTCTGGGTGTTGCTTGGGATGGCAGCTCGGGGCACCATTTCTCGGGAGCCCAGGCATACGAGTGACATGGCAGCGGGTTCCCACTCGGGGGACCCGTCCTCGCGGTTTTCCTCCTCTTCCTCTCTTTCCCCCAGGGCTGCGGCGGCGATTTGTCGGGGAGGGGGCCCAGCGGTCCCGTTCCGTCGGTTCACGGGGCAGGCCGGGTCGCTCGCATAGTGGCCTGTCTGTTGGCAGCCGAAGCAGGTCACTGTTGGTCGGGGTCCAGGCCTGGCGATGGGGGTCCCCCTTCGGACCAGGGTCGGGGACGTGTGGTTGGCGGCTTGGCCTCGTGGCGGGCTTCTGGGCGGCCCGGCCGGGAATTCTCGACTGCGGTGGGACCCCCTCCTCCGCCCCGCTGGCGAGGAGGTCCCGTGGTACTCCGTTGGTAGTCCCCCACGGGGTTCCGGGGGACCCGGGTGTTGACCCATCGGTCGGCTTCGGCAGCGAGCTTCCGGGGCTCGGTCAGCTTACTGTCCAGGAGGTGTTGCCTTAGTTCCACAAAGCAGTTGTTGGCGAGGTGCTCCCAGACAATGAGGTCGAACAGTTCGTTGTACGAGGTGACCTTGCTCCCTTTTATCCACCCTTCAAAGGCCCGGCTGAAGAAGTCCACGTATTCGACCCATGTGGTACCGGGGAGCTTCTTGCAGTCCCGGAAGCGCTGCCGGTACATCTCGGCTGATAGTCCGTAGCGTGTGAGTAGGGCTTCTTTCATGTGGTCGTATGATGTCATCACCGCGTCGGGGAGTTGCAGCAGGGTATCCCGGCCCTCGCTGAGGAACCTCCCCCATAGGCCGGCACCCCAATCCTTCCGGGGTACCCGATGGGAGGTCATGGCTACCTCGTAGGCTCGGAACCACTGCTGGATGTCGTCGTTTTTGTAGTATTCCTTGACGACATCCTTGGGAATATGAACCTTTGGCTCGGTCAGTGGCAGAGCGTCCCGGGCCCTGGGGGTGCTGGTCTCCCCCGTTTTGGATTTCAGTTTGAGTTCCTTGAGGCCCCTCTCGTGCTCGAGGGTTAGCCGTTTCTCTTCTAGTTCTCGATGCTGTTTCTTTTCTTCGATTTCCTCCTGCAGCCGTAGTTGCTCCAAGGCTAGTTTCTTCTCCGCCAGCAGGAGTTCACCGTCCAGCCGGAGTCGTGCGAGGTCCATTTCGTGTGTCCGGACCCTCTCCCGTTCTTGCATTTCTTTGTGGGATAGGCCGGCTTCCGGGATGCTTCGCCCCCCATCTGTCGGGGTTATGGTCGGTGGCAGGTTTCCGTCCCGGGCCGAGGTCCCTTCGGCTCGGGGTGGAGTGGTCTCGGATTCTGTCCAGGCTTTCAGGGCTTTCTGCATTTCTTCCTTGGTGCCCAATCCTGTGGTTGGGATCCCTTTGTCCTTGCAGAATTGTTTCAGTTCTTTGTGGGTGCATTCTTCCAGCCTTTCCGGCTGGAAGGTTGCGGCCATGGTTGCTTCTTGGCCGTTCATGGTTCCCTTCTTTCCGTCTGGTTAGGTAGTGGGTGCGTTACTTGCCTGTACGATTGCGTCTGGCTCGGATCCCGTCGCTGGCCACCAAATGTTGGAGGGAGGACCACCGGGGAGACGGGGGGACTACTCCGGGGCACCTTCCTACCGCAAAGTTATAGCCGAGCGCCGCCGAGAAGCCTCCTAGGAGAGGTCCTTCTCCTGTGATCGTACTAGGCCCAGTAACACCACTACACAGGACTCCGTATCAGTTGCGTATCTTGGTACTTTATCAATGGTAGCACATTCAATATATTTACAGGGGGATCGAGTGATCCAGAAAGAGTCTCAATGTCTTTGTGGGGGTAGGGTAGCGGGACAGTCTTGGTACCAGCCTGGTACGGGGAGGCTCTGCGCCAGACCTTGCGTGCTGGTCTCAAAGCAGCTCGGACGTGGGGAGCCGCGACGGTGTCTGCAGGGCTCGGGTGGTAGTTCCGCTTGGGTCGAGCCGCGACACAGTCAGCAGGGCTCAGGTGGTAGGTCCGCTTCGGTCGAGCCGCGACGAGGTCAGCTGGGCTCTGATGGTAAGTTCAACAAGGTCGGGCCGCGACAGCGTCAGCAGGGCCCCAAAGGTTCGTGAAGGTCTTTTAAGCACGATGGAGCTGCGACGTCGTCAGCAGGGCTCAGGGTGTGGTTTCAGGATGAGTCTTTCTCCGTAGGGTCAGCCGCGATCCGATCAGCAGGGCTCTTGACTCCGGGATACAACTGCCGTCTTGTTGCCGAGTCGCCCCAGATATAGGTCTGGAGCCCTTTGATGTCCGGACCCTTGCGCCCGGGGGGCGGAGAGGCCGGGTCGGGAGCGGCCAGACGCCCAGCAGGAGAGGCGCCAGGCCCAAGAGAGCTGTGGGGCGATCGCACCTAGGTGTGGAAGGACGGTTGGGGGTCCCATCGATACTGCCCTCCGCCGGGAGTGGGGAGGTGTTCACGTGGTATCCCCCTGGCCAGGGGTTGGCGCCCCGATGTCGGGCCTCGCTGGGACCGAGGCCGGGTGGAGCGGGGTCACGTAGGTGGTTACGTAGAGTCACGTACAATCCAAAATGGAGGAGCCCAGAGGTGCATGGGACCTCGTGCGGCTTAGCGAGGGGGAACAGGACCACGCCACGAGGCCGGCTCCAACACTCGGCACACAGTGATTCCCGTTAGATGTTCACACTTCTTCAGGAGGCGATCTTCAACCTTTGACCTGTAAACTCTACTTTCATTTGAAGCCGAAGACCCTCCAGTGGTCGCCAGTGTGAATCAGTACAAACAGTTATCCAAACCATTTATGCAAAGCATGTACACAAAGGATTGTGATCGTCATCCTCCTCGCACTGACTCGCGTGGGACACCCCTCTCCGGGTGTCCTTTCACCGGCCACGGTTTATTGTCGCCACTTCATGAATGATGACGGTGTGACTGTGGATATGCCATGTTTGGCACCAGAATAGATCTTATCAGTGCACACTATTGCAAAACCGGAAACTTACGCACTGTAACGCACCAGTCCTCCGTTTCAACATACTGAGTACTTACTTGTAAGGCTGGAAAAGTTACAGAGTTCCCCTTCAGCCCACTTTGAAGTTGTGTGACAAATTCTGACTTATGCAAATTTTTCACAGTTGTTATTCTTACTATTGCAGGGAAAAATGTAAAAAAAAAAAAAATTGCAAGAGAAAATCAAAGCGCAAAAGAACTTTCTTCTTACAAAACATTCGCCAAATGTGTGTGCATAGGTCGAAAACATTGGTGTTGATTTAAAAAGGAATTGGAGCCTGTGAAATAGTTCTCCATTAGTGTCTGTCTGTCTGTCTATATATATCTCACCTGGTATGCATTTTGGGAGTTCACCGCTCTTGGATTCTAGCTGAACTTGGCTCCGCCGTGCTTGGTATTGTGAGTGACCTGTTAGCACTAACTTCGCATAGCAATGAGGTTATACTTGTGGTTTCTGCGATGAGTGATCGCCTGATGAGCCAGACTGGACATCACCAGCCGGTCAGCCTGAGGTGGCGGAGGAAGTTTGGTGAATACCTGGACACAGAGGTCCCTGACCGATGCTCTCCCTGAGACCACCTGTAAGTTATCGGGGGGTAATGGGCGCCCCTTCTTGAAATATCTGGTTTTGGTGTGTGCATGCAGCTGTACGGCTCTCCTTTTTAAGCCAAAGCTAAAGTTGGACTTCCCTTAATCCGATATTTTGAGACAGTCGAGTATTGTGTGCGGAGGGAAGGCTCCAGCACGCCTCGACAGGCAGGATGTGCAACGAGGAGCTAGGTGACTGTGGTTTGAGCTGGGGTGGTTGAGTCGGTGACCAATGGAACGAAAGACAGTGATGCTCCAGCAGTGATAGCCTGCCGCACCCACTCCTTATCGATTTAGATGCATTTCTTCGTAGCTTTATGTAGCGTGAATGTTGTCCATGTGTACCGGTGTGCTCTAAAAGAGAAGGGAAATTTGTAATGAAAAACATAGAAACAGAAAGTACATGGTCCGCACAGTCATGTCCATGGAATGAAACAACGTGATCAATCTTGGACCAGTTGTTAACCAAAATCTTCTTGGAATAGGAGAAATGTAGGATGTTTTTAAAGGTAGCGAGATTGAGGTCATGCGTAGAGCAGGATCAAGAGATCCTTGTTGCACTGCTGGACAAAGACTGCTTCAGACACCGCTCTTGCTTGAACGTGGGAGGCCAGATAAGGAAGGATTCTACTTTCTTTGACCGCCCTTGGGGACCAGTGCATTTCACTACATCCGCCAGGTAGGCAGGTGTGGAGTTATGCAGGGCTCTGAGTGATGCAGGAGGTAGGCAGGTATGGAGGTATGCAGGGCTCTGAGCGATGCAGGAGGTAGGCAGGTGTGGAGTTATGCAGGGCTCTGAGCGATGCAGGAGGTAGGCAGGTGTGGAGTTATGCAGGGCTCTGAGTGATGCAGGAGGGAGGCAGGTGTGGAGTGATGCAGGGCTCTGAGTGATGCAGGAGGGAGGCAGGTGTGGAGGTATGCAGGGCTCTGAGCGATGCAGGAGGTAGGCAGGTGTGGAGGTATGCAGGGCTCTGAGTGATGCAGGTGTGGAGGTATGCGGGGCTCTGAGTGATGCAGGAGGTAGGCAGGTGTGGAGGTATGCAGGGCTCTGAGTGATGCAGGAGGGAGGCAGGTGTGTAGGTATGCAGGGCTCTGAGCGATGCAGGAGGTAGGCAGGTGTGGAGTTATGCAGGGCTCTGAGTGATGCAGGAGGTAGGCAGGTATGGAGGTATGCAGGGCTCTGAGCGAAGCAGGAGGTAGGCGGGTGTGGAGTTATGCAGGGCTCTGAGTGATGCAGGAGGTAGGCAGGTGTGGAGGTATGCAGGGCTCTGAGTGATGCAGGAGGGAGGCAGGTGTGGAGGTATGCAGGGCTCTGAGCGATGCAGGAGGTAGGCAGGTGTGGAGTTATGCAGGGCTCTGAGTGATGCAGGAGGTAGGCAGGTATGGAGGTATGCAGGGCTCTGAGCGATGCAGGAGGTAGGCAGGTGTGGAGTTATGCAGGGCTCTGAGCGATGCAGAAGGTAGGCAGGTGTGGAGTGATGCAGGGCTCTGAGTGATGCAGGAGGGAGGCAGGTGTGGAGGTATGCAGGGCTCTGAGTGATGCAGGGCTCTGAGCGATGCAGGAGGGAGGCAGGTGTGGAGTGATGCAGGGCTCCGAGTGATGCAGGGCTCTGAGCGATGCAGGAGGTAGGCAGGTGTGGAGTTATGCAGGGCTCTGAGTGATGCAGGAGGTAGGCAGGTGTGGAGTTATGCAGGGCTCTGAGTGATGCAGGAGGTAGGCAGGTGTGGAGTTATGCAGGGCTCTGAGTGATGCAGGAGGTAGGCAGGTGTGGAGTGATGCAGGGCTCTGAGTGATGCAGGAGGTAGGCAGGTGTGGCGTTATGCAGGGTTCTGAGTGATGCTCATGGTCTTCTGGTGTGCTCTTGCTTCAGCGGTGAGCCACTGAAGAGCCAGGAGGGCGGGAGAGATGTGGGTGCGTTTCTTGTATAGAAGCAGAGTTTACGGCTATGTGGAGCACAGCTCTCTGAGGGCCAGAACTATGGGGAGTCTGCAGCGAGAAGAGCAATCTCGTAGTCTAGGCTGGAGAGAACCAGCTCTTGGATTACAGACTTTAAGGCCCTTATTTTGATGTTGGTCAGACCGCAACGGACGGCCTGTCCGTTGCGGTCCAACCAACATCTAGTGCTGCAGTCCAACTGCCGCATTATGATGCGCGGCGGTCAGAGGCAGCATGCGGAGGGACCGGCCGACGATTCCAATGGGCTCAGGAAGCCCATCACTGAGAATTTAATCCGCTACAATGGGGTGGTGCCTGCTCAGGCTCTGCCGCAGGGATTACGATGTCCCTTTCAGGCAGCCTTTCAATGGCGGTCTGACCACCATTGAAAGACTGTTGGAAACGGACTTTGGGGTCCCCTAGCAAGGTCCCTGTCACTCTGCGGCCTCCACTATGGGGCCGGGTGCCCTGTGGTGGCCCACTAAACATCCATACCACAAATGCCAAGCACCCCATGGTGCCTGGCAGACGAGGCATGGAAATTTGTAAACATCCATTTTCCCAATGCGGCTTGAGCTGCGGCCCTCTTCCAGCCGCTGCACAAGCCGCAATGGAAATATGGATGTTTCCAGCCGCCTCATGGGCAGTTTCATCCTAATTTGTTGTATGGACTACTAGTCGTCGGTTTCTATTCCGACACGATGCCGGTCATCCAACCTCCATTGTATCTGGGTCCTAAGTCTTAATCAGGGAGGAACTTCCTGATGCCCCAGAGGAGCCTGAGGTGGTAGCGTGTATTCTTGTTTTGTTCCACAAAAGCCGGTTTGAAATGAGTCCGGTCAAGTCAATCCATGCTTAGGCGGGTAGACTGGATTTCTTTTGAGAGATTAGTAGGATTTCTGGTTTTGTAGGGTTTAGTTTTAGTTGGTGGTTTGACATTCTCTTCTGTATTTTGATTAGCGTGTTGGCAAACGGGTAGATGTCATTCTGGGAGAAAGTGTTAAGATAAAGCTGGGTTTCATATGCTTGTTGGTGGAGGAGCGGAGCAGAGTTTTTGTGGATCCCACCAAGTGGTTCCAGGTAGAAGGTAAATATAATGGTGGACAGAATTGAAACCTGAGGCAACCTTGCTCAACGCAGAGCTCCCTGTTTTTACCACTTGAGAACAGCTCGATCAATAGGACCTGAACTAGCTTTGACCTGTTACCTCCGTGCCTGTTCGATCCTTCAGAATGTTAGCCAGCGGGTGCTGATTGTCTGTTTTGACCACCGCCAAGGGGTCTAGAAAGAAAAATAGGCAGGAATTACCTGGTAGAGGAAACTAAGGGTGTTGTCAACCATTTGAAGAAGGGTAGTCTCTGGGCTGCATCCCAGCGTAAACCCGGATTGAAGATTCTTATGTAGGTTCTGTGCCTGGATATGGAGAGAGACGTGGGAGGTCCCACTGCTTTCACTCACCTTATGTTAGGTGGAGACAGACTGAATGTTTTTTATACTGGTGACTTTTTTTCCAAACAGGGAGAAACTTTGCTGCCTTTCAGATAGTCGGGGGAAGTACCTTGCATAAGCGATGAGTTCACCAAAGTGACCTGGTAGACAACAGATGCTTGGCAGGCTCCTTGCTGATGGTTCAAGTAGAGCGTTGTGGAAGGGGTTTGAAGCTTCACCGCGGCAGGAGTATCATGAAGCTCTGTTTCTGAGATCTTGTCGAAATGAGGCGAGGCTGATGGCACATTGCAGGTTAAATTGTGGCCGCGAGGGATTGACAGACTTTGGGAAAGTGAACCCTGAATGGTCTTCATTTTCTCATCAAAGAAGTTCTTAAAGTCTTTAAATTTGGGTCCCAGACCATGAACTGTGTCGCTGGGAGTAGGGTTGTTTTACCGATGATCACTTTGAAAATACATTTTGGGTAATTCTTGAAGCTGTCAGAAGTGATTTGATGTGTGAGGTCTTATCTCTGAAAATGTGAGATTGATGGCTTCTTCTGGCAGCCCTAAGTCAAATCAGATTCGGGGAGGAGGGTGACTGTAGTTTTTTTTTCAAGTTTTCTTATACCTTTTTTTTTTTTTTATCATAAAGATCTTTTGAGAACCAGGGAAATGAGGGTCTTGGTCTTTTCTTTTTACCCTTCAGTGGAGCAAAGTCATCAATCTGGTCCTTCATGCAGCTGTTGTATTAATTGATCACGCCAGACTTCTGTCCTTGGTGTCGCAAAACAACATAGTCTCTGTTTTTGGTTGTCCTGAGCCTTGTCTCTCGGCTGTAACCAGGGAAAGAATTTCAATAAATTCACCCTTCAGATTTTTTTCTTTTTTTAAAGTGGGACTTGTGTACTTACCTTCCCTACCCTTGACAAATTTGTTTCCTGTCCTCTCAAATACTTGGAAGAATTTGCCTCGCGTTGTCCCTTCGTACCAGCTTCTTCCTTCTTAGAATCGTGGATTCTGCCGCCCTTGGATCTTCAATAGGTAGCCGTCTGGTCGTTGACCCCTGTTGGTGCCTTTTGCTCATCGTATGTACCCATAGCCTTACTAGCTGTGCTGGTTGTTGCCGGTGTCTGGGGGCCTTGTGTCTTTTTCACACCCCTGATGCAATAATGGAAGCCAGAGGTTGCAGTAGCCCAGCCGTAGATGAAGCATTCATTCGCTCCTGTCCCAGTCATGTCTTGGATGACTCCCAAAGAGGGAGATATATCCTGGGAAGCTGGAATGATGGGGGGGGGGGGGGGGCACTGTGCACACTGGTTGGATATTATTGCTGTTCTTGTACCGTTGCTTTGGTGGTTTGCCCTAGTGCCCTCTCTTGGGTCGCTTGGCTAGTATACCTTCAATGAGGGGTGAGGCGCTATGGCTACGCTACACTCGCACGTGACCGGGGATGCTAAGGATGTGATGCGATGCAAATATTAATTTACCTGCTCAGCATGTGGGACCCCTCTTTCCCTGGCACCTGTGCTTGTGGCTGGAACCCTGGCACTGCCTTGTCCGTATCTTCTAATACTCAGACCCTTGCTGCTTCTGCTGTGCGCATCCCCTGCTTCATTGTTCCGCTCTCCATTAAGGTTATAACTCTCTCATTGCTAGTACTTGGGGTGCGACCCTGGTTAATCCGTTCCTTCTCCCCTTGGCGATCTGCTGGCATTAGCTGTGGCTGTGGCCTAGTGGCTAGAGCAGTCAACCTTGAAGCTGGGGAACCAGGTTCGAGTCTCGGTAGGGATGCTCAACATCTGTGATTCTGGGCAAATCACGTAATCTCCCCGTGCATAGCAAAAAATAAATGAATGTGTCCGTCTGTAATGCAACTGGTGCTCATGTAAAGCGCTCCGATACCCTCAATTTGAGTTTGCGGTGTATAAAACTGCAGGACAAAAACCCTGTGTACTGCCCCCAGCCTCTTCTTGTGAACTGTTTGCGCTAGTGACTGGCACAGGTAGCACTTGACCCTGGTCAGCCAATGGGGTTGGCTACTGATCTTTGTCGTTTACGCCTGTGCGCTGTGCCTTTTTTTTGTATTTAAAAAAAAAAAAAGAATTTACGCATTGGGGGCTGTACTTTTGTGCCCCGGAGAACCATGGGCACTCTGCAGTCTCAGGCTTGCTATCCAGTCCAAACTCATCCTCACCTTCCCCGAGCTTCACGAGCATGTGTTTAAGTAACAGTGCAAGCTGCGGGGAAGGGGGGGGGGTGTTCCCTGATTTTCCTCTAAACCTTCCAGTTGTGCTACCCGGCCCAAGTTAACAGAAACCTATCACCCTTACCCATTAGGCATCCCAAGACTCATCGCTATGGCAACCTTACCCATCCTTAGGCCTTCAGGCCTACCCGTGGATCTTCTTGTTACCGATTATTGCTCCCGCCCTCATTGTGCTAACCTGGGAGGTTCTGAACTGTAACACCCACAGGCTTTGTTCCTCTGGTGTGGGTGGATGGGACAGCTTTTGCCCGCCCCAACTCAACAGTAGTTGCTCCTTATTGGGCCATTTACAAGGCATGGCCCAATGCTGTTGGTGGGATTTTGCGCCCCTTCTTGGGATAGGCTGGCCTTTTGAGGGCCCACTCCCTTCCACCCAACCTGCCTAGGTTGGCCATTATGCCCTCCAGCGCATTAGGCTCGGCCTTACAAGGTAGGCTGCACCGCCTATACCTTTCTGGTCCCCTTAACCCCAAACATCCCCCCCCCTCCATATCGCTGACCACTGAATAAGATCGTATCTTAACTTGTTGAAAGACTTAAAGAGCTCAGGTGAGATTCAAACTCCTGAAATCAATGCACTGTTCACCACACAGATGCAAACCCGGCCCGATCCTCCCCTCAATAACATTGTACCTTATGATGTCGGAATCCTGGGCGCTGGCGCCACTTAAACTGCATGATTGCACGAAGGGAAGGTCACTCTAGGCCAAGGGAAGCCCTTCCCCAGAAGGTGTGCAGGCAAAGGGCTCCACACCAAGGTGTGGGTCACCTCCCCAAGCACCATTGCCAACTGAATATTGTGTTGTGTCTGGACCGGATCATAGGGAAGAAAGATTTAATTCAAGGTTGCCTGGTCTCAGGAAAATATCCACTTCCTGCAATAATGGCCCAGTCGTGACATCACATATCTCGGGACACACTTCTGCCTACGTGAGTCTGGTGCCCCCATAATACCAGAAGTGGCACTTACGTAGATAAAGGAACCGTCTATCCATGGGCTCCAGAAGCACCGTGGCCCTAGGCCCTGACGTGGCTAAAGAGTAGGGGTAGGAGTGGGTGACTGGTAAGGATACACTGCACCCCCAGTGCTATCTCACACCCCTGATGTGGGGGGCATTCTTTGAGAGTCATTAAATGTGTTCATAAAAAAGTCGCATGCTGTGGGGGGGGGGGGGGGGGACATCTAAGGGAGCATACACTGGCCCCCTTCATCACAGTTTTTTCTCCTTAGTGCCCGCAACCAACATTTGCAAAGTGTAAGATGCCTCTGACTTTGCGACTAACTGCTGCCTGCATTAACAGGTTGTTACATCCGGGGTCTGTGACTTTGTTTGAAGTCGCAAAACATCAATACATTTCATTGCAGCTCAGCAGGAGGAGGGAACGCCCCTTTCATTCCACCTTTCCAATTCCCACAGTGTCAGAAACTGTACTATGCTAGTTGGGCATTTCTAACTCGAGCTGTACATTTGCACATTGCGTTTTGTGTGTGCAAATTTGCAAATCGTAGACTTTTCAAGTTTGTACATTTAGCCCAATATGTTTTAGTAAGACACCGATATGAAACATTGATTTGTTGAATGCAGAACCAATAATGTGCTGATAACAATCTTAATTATTACATTAATTTTGTGAACTTTTTGTTTAGTTTATTTTAGTATCTCAAAGAATGTATTCTAATTTGCTTTCCCTCCATTATTTTCCTCCCTGACCCATAGAGTTACAGTTCTATCCATGATGTCCTGGTGTCCTTCGGGAGAAGAGTCTTGTGTTATCCACTGTACAGACACTTCAGCCTTGTGCTGAAAGCTGTGAAAGACACCAGCATCGTCTTGCACATGGGTGAGTTCACCTTCCACTAAACGTTGCAAGCCTCGTCTATCGAATGTGGAGTCTGCAGTGCTTTACTGCGTGTGTTCCTGCATCTGCCTTTCTCACACATCGGAGAGGGCGACTAACAGCTCTGCAAGGCACACTTCCTATTGCCAAAGTGTAAAGATTGCGGTGTGTAAATACGTATGCACTGTGATAGATGCGTCTAACCACATATCCAACCTCCTCCCGGTTTACAGACCCATACAGTGTGTGCCTCAGATGCACACATGATTTGAAGCCTTTCAAATAAATGCTCCCTTATACATCCGAAAGCCATCAAGAAGCAGGACACACAGTTTTATGTTGTCGAGCACAAGACATAGGGGTGGTCGCACTCCAAGCGTCTTGGGTTCTTCATGAACCAAGCCCTGGTCCTGGTCAAAGTTGCCACCTTGTGTAGTTCCTAGGCAAAGTCGAAAGAAAGGTCTCGACACCAGCATACGAAGTCCAGACGAGAGACTACACGACCCCCCCCGCCCATTGAACCCCTTGCCCCTTCTGCCGATGCAGGGCAAGGTTGCTTAGTCGGCACTCTAAGGGCCTGAGTCCTGGTTAGTTGTATAACTCTGATCCCATTCCCCAGCTGGAGCCAATGTACCCCAATTTTCAGGCCATCATCAACTCTGCGGCAGGTTGAGGCCTTCAAGGAGGCTATGGTGCAGCTTTTTTTGGGCGAGTCCAGGTGTTTTTGGAGCCCGAAGCCAAACTTCAACCAGCATAGCCTGCCCTGGCACTGAGTGAACACACTGGGCCACCATCCGGCTCCCTGCTGGCACTAAACTAGGTGGTTCAGTGCTGGCCTCTGCTCCTGAGGACTGGGTAAAGTCTGTGGCCTAGTGCAAAGACCATCTAGTTGATCCGCTGCAGGCAAAATGTTGACGTACTTCTGTTTGTTCTGTTGCTGACCTGGCAAAGTGTTGCGTGGGCACCATTCAAGGTTATTTGTCTTTTTTTCTTTGCATTTTCCTGATCAGTGCTCATTATTTAGGTGACCTGTTGTGACGCATTTACTGAAAGTGCATACGTATGTTTATTTGTGAACTTTTGCTGTGCTTCAGTGGAGCCATTGTATGATGCTTATGTTCATAGTCTGCGTACCTATCGAGCCTGAGCACAGCTGTTCTTTGAGTTTGCTGACCCTTAAGACATCCATCCTCTTTTGTGATCACGTCTGACCACTGCAGGTGATGTCAGTGCAACCACCGTAGACCATCTTCTTTCCAGACAAGCTGGTGCTCCAGACTCGGGCATCCTTTCTGTGGAAGGGGGTGTCGCCTTTCCACGTGGGGAAGTCTGTCACGCTCCCCACTTACTTCTTTCCAGCACGTTCTGCTAAAGAGGAGGAGAGGATTCACCGGTTGGACCTCAAGAGAACCCTTAGCTTCTGTATGGATCGGGCCAAGAGCCCTGGGCAGGCGCCCAACTGTTTGTTAAATTTGTTGGTGCAAAGATGAGAAGGGCAGAGTAGGAACTGCCACTATCAAGAAGGATTGTCTTCTGTAGCGCGAGATGCTATTCTTTGGTCAAGAAGGAGCCTCACAAGGGCTTTGTGGGCTCAGTCCACGAGAGTTAGTGGTGTTCCTGTGGTGAACATCTGCCAGGCTGCTACATGGGCTTTCGTCCAAACCTTCACTGGGCACCAGTGTATCTATTCCCCGGTCCACAGGGAGGGCCATTTTGCCTGATCTGTTCTGAACCAATTCCTGGTGTAACATCCGCTCCTCAGACTCACCGCCCCTGAGGTGGTACTGCTTTGGTATCTAATGAAAGTTTTTTTTCTTTTTTAATGAAATTCAACATAAGCACGTTTATACAAACAGTTCAGCTGTGTCATCAATCCATTACAGAGGATTTAAGATACATATTCAGGCACAATAGCAGCTTGGCAGCAGTGTGATTGCCTCTGAGATTCACAGCGAATGACAGATCGTATATGAAAGAGGAGGGAGTCATACAGAGGCAAGTAGAATCATAACTGCAATCGTATGTGGAATTACATGTATCACCAAGCTAGGCGTCGGTCTCCCATGCAGACGTGCGCACCAGGCTACCCATGGGAGCGTGATTATCAGAGGCATCGTCCGCTAAACCGTGTAAATAAGTGACCAATGGTGCCCAAATATCATGTGACCTGCTAGCGCTCGGTATAAGATTCCAAAATTCTGTTGTGTCTGGCAGTATGCCGCATCAGCAAGCCAAAGTTTGAGCATCGGTGCCAGTCTTCGGCCCCAGTGCATTGCCACTCTGCGTTTGGCCAAGACAAGTAGCATTGCCACCAAGCGCCTGCAGGCGTCGGGCACCTCCTTGACATAGCCAAGTAGGCAGAGGAGGGCATTTGGTGTAAGGGCGATTGATGCAATAGCACCCATTGTCGCGCACACTTCCAGCCAGCAGGATGCCACTTTAGGGCAGGACCAAGCTAAATGTATAAAAGAGGCGTCAGGCGACGCGCACGCTGCGCGTGTCCGTAAGGAGGCCCATCCTGTGCAGCGCCAATGGGGTACGATATGACCTCCTGGAGGAATTTAAAATGTATCTGTCTGAGTCTGTAGTTGGGGGAGAGTTTTTCTGTGTGGCAGCAACAGTATTGCCAGTGCTCAAGTGTAGGGCTGTCGAGCAGGTCCGCGCCACCAGCTCAGCACTAGTAGATGTAGCCGCCATGGATAGTGAGTACAATCTGGCGACAAGCTTGCGGTGTATAGTGGCCGTGTGGATATATTCCAGCGCCACATAGTGGGAGATGGCACCGGGAATAAATTATTCACGCTTTTGCATGTTGCCTGCATCTGATGGTAAAGTAGGCTATCTAATAAAGTGGGTGGCAGTCCGTTCAGGAGGGGGAAGGAACTGGCCGTCTGGGTAAAGGTCAGCATTTATGCTGATGCCTAGCGCCTTCGCGCTGTGCGCCATACCTGGATTTTGTAGTGGAGGGAAGGCTGGATTTTGCGGTAAGTTGCATGGACGGAGCGTATAGAGTGTCAGCACCGCTGTGTTTACGGAGTTCCTCCCATGCCCAGCGCAAGCGTTCAGTAGTACTCATTTCTTTTCAGGGGGTTTTATAGGGCAGGAACAGCGCAGTGCTAAGGGGCTGGGGGGGGCCAAGTCCGCCTCCACCGCTGTGTGCAGTTGGAATGGCATCTGGTGGAGCCAAAAATGCAAGAAGCTAGCCTGGGCACGGTAAGCGTATAGTTGCAGGTCGGCGGCACCAAGACCCCCACGTGCAAAAGAGCGTCAGTATATCATAGGCAATACGTGGTTGGCGTCCCACCCATGTCAGAGAGAGATGTTTGGATCGCAGTCTGTTAAAAAAATTGTATAGTAAGCGGTAGCGGTATGTTTAAGAACAAGTATAGGAATTTTGGCAAGACAATCATTTTAGCAATTGCAATACGGCCAGATAAGGAAAGTGGAATTTTATTCCAGATTGGGATTTGGGTTTCCAGCCATTCCACGATTCTACCGTAATTTGCGGCCCAGATTTCGTCTGTGTCTCTGCTGAGCCAGACGCCCAGGTAGGTATCTGATCGGATCAGTTGCCCATTTGAGCGGAAACTCAGTCGAGCAGGGTTGTGTAGCATCTGTAAGGGGAAACAAAATGGATTTACTCCAGTTAACATGTTTGCCCGAGAGTCCCCAAAGCGTATGACCTCTCTGGTCATAGGATCTAGATTCTTATGTGGCTCTCCACATACATGGAGGTGACCAACGCGCGGGCAGAGAACCCAATGCCCCAGTGAGTGTGATATTGGCGGAGTCGTGTAGTGAGGGGTTCCAAGACCAAGGCAGAGAGCAATGGTGAGGGTGGGCATTCCTGCCGTGTGCCCCTAGTGATTTTAATGGGATCTGTGATCTGTCTTGTTGAATCTGATAGAGACATTTCGCCGCAGATTCTTTAACTTAGAATATCCCCAGGTGTCAGACTGGACCCGGAAAACTTTCCGCAGCAGCACCTCTGCTCACCGGGGGCAGTGCCGCATGGCTCTGCCCTGACGCCGTCCACGGACGTGACGTCAGTGGAGCCATATAAGCCCCTCCCGGCATGCTGACGTCCGTTTTTCTTCTTTTCCGTGTCCCAATGCGGATCCTGGAAAACCAGCGGTTTCTTGGCCTGTTTTCGGGCCTTCTCGGCGCCTTTGGCATCACGGAACAGTGTGCGATGCCTTCGGGCTTCAAAGTGTGTGAAACCTGTGCGCGCCAAATGTCTGTCACGAACCCGCACGCCATTTGTATGTGGTGCCTGGGAGTGCACCACGACTCTGAAGAGTGCGACGCCTGTCAGCAGATGAAATGTAAGTCCCTACGGTAGCGTCGTATGAAGTTGCTGGCTGCACGGCTGTCTGGCCTGCACCTTCGTGCTGCCGATCTCCCTCTCAGGATCGGGCCCGCTCATGAGGTCGTTCCCGCAGACGTCGTTCGGAGACAGGTAAGTACAAACACAAGTCGCGGAGGTCGTCCTCCCGTAAACGTAAGGCTGGGGCCCGTCTCTCTCGGTCTTTGCCAGGCACCGGCGCCCAGCATTCGTCTCCACCATACCCACCCTTCCCGGGAGTCGGAGCAACAAGAACCCAAATGGAGGCCTATTTAAAGGCTCTCCACTCTTTCTTTGTGTCACCCCCTCTCCCTGGTGCGCCTTTGGGTCCCACAGTGGAGGAAGGCACTCATGTCGGGTCTCCACCGGCGGATTCGTCCTCCGCGCCGGCTGCGTGCATCGATTCCGGAGTCGATACTACATCGACGGGACACGTCCCGGAAGGTCCTCCCAGTCGTCCGTCCAGCCCACCCGTCCAGTCACCACATAGCCCGGTGGAGTTTCCTGCGCTAATGTCAGATGGTGCACCGAGTTCGACGCCCTGTCTACCTCTTTCCTCCCCGCAGGTAGAGGTTGGGTCACCGTCGGACCGCGCCCAGGCCGTGTCCCCTCTGGCAGTTCTTGACATCGATACGACGCCGTCTCGGCGTCAGTCGACGCCGGTGCCGGCGCCTACAGCTCCTCTGTTAAAGGAGGTTGAAGTCCCTCTGGACTCCCCATGCCCAAGGTCGTTTCGATGCCCCTTGGTGCAGGTACCTAGCGTTCCGTGGCCTTCGGATTAACCTCAGGCTCCTCCACTTTTACTCTCTAGTGGACAAGTTAGTCTCCCATAGATTCCTACCAATGGTTTGTTGGCGCCCCCCAGAATGGCGACTGTGGCTAGTGTGGCTTTCGCGAGGGATATTCGCAGGGCTGCAGATTGTTAGAATCCGGGGTTCTCTGGTTGGCACAGGTAGGTACTTGTGACAAGCAGGGAACCTTTCCTCTAGTCAGGGTAAGGTGTTACACTTCTGAAATAACCCCTGCTCACCCTCTAGGTAGCTTGGCGCGAGCAGACAAGGCTTATCTCGGTGCGTTATAGGTTAAGCATTTGTGAATACATACAGTAACCAAGTGACAACACTACAAATGGACACCACACAGGTTTTTATGTTAAAAATAAGGATTCGTTATATAGAGTTACCACAAGACCATTAAACGACAAAAATACACAATACTGTTACTTTAGATGGCAGAAGTTTGCTTAGTTCTCTTAAGTTCTTAAATGCGACAGTCAATGTACCTTAGATGCGACACGCAGGGCAACGAAAGTGTTGCAACGATGCTGATGCGATGAAGTTTTTGGTGCAAAGAAATAAAGATGTGAAGATCTTCCAGATGCGTTGCGCTTCTCCGATGTTGCGAGAAGACACGACTCGATGCGTCAGCTACAGCGGCGTCACCCCTTTAAGCGATGCGACGACAGCGGCCTTGGCAGCGGCACTCTTCTCCGACGTTTGCAAGATGCTTCCGCTCGATGCGATGATGCAGCGGCGTCACCCCTTTACGCGATGCAACGACAGCAGTTCCGACGGCGGCACGCTTCTCCGTGGATGCGAGGCGCTTTTCTTGATGCGGTGCAATGCGACAACTACGATGGCGACGCACTTCTTCCTCGATGCGAGACTCTTCTCTTGACGTGGTGCAATGCGTCAGCTACGATGGCTGCGATGGCGACACGCTTCTTCGGCGTTGCGAGACACTTCCGGAATGATGCGAGACGCTTCCGCTCGATGCGATGCTGCAGCGGCGACACCCTTTGCGAGATGCGACGACAACCGCTCCGACGGCGGCACGCTTCTCCTTCTTGAGTCGCGCTTCCAGCTCCTTGCGACACCCAGTCCCTCAGAAGGCCCAACAACAGCAGCAGGCACTTCCAAAAGACTCTGGGGAGCTGGGGTGTGAAGTCCACTGGTCCTGGGACTTCGTTCAGGGGGCAAGCTCAGCACAAGCCCTTGGAGATCTTTTAAGCACAAGTTGAAATAAAGTCTTTGTAGTCTTTCTCCTCTCCTTCCATCTGCAAGGCAACCACTGCAGGCCAATCCCCCAGGTCAGGGACAGTACTCCTCCTTACAGCTTTCCCAGTTCCTTCTCCTCAGGCAGAGGTTCTTCTTGTCAAGCAGGATCTAATTTCTTGGGAGCAGGGTCCCAATACTTATACCCCTAGTTCGAGGCATGTGGGCTGCTGAATTCATATCTGTGCATAGATCGCCGCCTAGTGTTGGGTCCGGATGATTGCACATTGTTGTCCTAGAAGAGTCTTCGAAGTATCCTGAGATGGGTGACTCCTCCCCTGGACCACAGTGCGCATGGGCATCCTCTCCATCCCCAGATTGTTTTTTTCCGCCATTGGGTTCGGATGCAACTATCTTAGCTCAACTTCGGAATACTTAGTTTTAGGCCAAAAGGCCTATAGTTTTCGTCGGTATAGTTACCGTTCGGTGTCGACTACTAGTTCTAGTGCTCCACACCCTCCTCACAATTTCGGACCGAATTGGTCCAAACTTCGACGCTCGATCGACGATGGAATCGAGAACTCCGTTCAAGAGGTGTCCGTTGTGCCACGCCAAGTACCCTCACATCGACGTCCACCCGGTCTGTAACAAATGTCTCTCGCCGGATCACGACGAATCGAAATGCATGGCCTGCGCGCGGTTCCGATCCAAGAAAACTCTACGGAACCAACGGGCAGCGAGGCTCGAGGCGCAGCAGGCAGCGCCCGCACCCACCAACATATTCAGCACCGAGGACGCCGAGAGCGTGGAAGAAATACTATCTAGCCCCGCTTCAGAGCATGGTTCCCAATCGGAAGAAGATGACGAAGAGCTCTTTCGACGTGAAGAAGCCGTCGACGAGGTAGGGGACTTCGACGAAGCCTATGGGGCTGAAGAAGACAGCTCTCCCGAGGAGCTAGGCCTATCCGTCGAAACGGAGGCCGAAATTAGTCGTCAGGCTCCGGTCGAGGGATCGCCTTCGGGCCTTACCCAAGACCTAATCCATGGTTCCTCGGCCCCGCCTTCCGGCCCGGCATCGGACACTATGCAAGAGCCAATATTACCCAAGACGACCGGGTTGTTAAACCCTGCCACATCCATCGCTCCAGTCCCTTCAAAATCGAAAGCGAAACTGGTGGTGGTCGGATCAAAGGCGTCGAAACAGTCCACTGCCCCGGCGCCGACGCCGAAGAAAGTCGTCGGCTCCGAACGCGTACAGAAAGACTTCGGCGCCGAGCTCACCGCAGCAGACGCGGTCGACGCACAAAAGAAGCGCGCCCTCGGGCACCACAAGGCACCGACACCTTCGGCGCCGACACCGAAGCCTGCAACCTCCGCTGTCAAAATGGTCGCCTCGGCTACGTCGACGCCTAAAGCACCGATGCCGAAGAAGTCCTCGACTACGTCGACTATCGATGCATCCCTTCAAACCAGTGACCCCCTTCCGACAAAAAATTCGGGGTCGGCCTCCACGCCTACTACCAAGATGCCCACCAAACCACCATCTCAGTTTGCTGTGCAACAGGTCTCTGCATCTCTACAACGTATCCGGGACCGGGCAGCCCTCCACGCTACCTCGGGTCCCGACACTACCTCACCCTGTAGAGCGCACTCGGAGCCCACCAACATTACCTTTGGGCTGCCGCCGACATCGGCACCGAAACTCTTTCAAATTCGGACACGTGTCCTCCACACACAGTCCACCACCTCTGGCCTAACAGAACAAGACTCTTCAGGGCCACAATTTATCGACGCCGACACTGGCAGGCTCATGCTCCACAAGCGCAAAATCACGCCAGTCAGGGAAGAGGTGCCATACAAAATTCCCCTCAAACGCAAGCTACCGGCGGAGCAGGAACCAGTGCTACAAGAACACTTCCATCCCCTCCAACTGGATCCGCAGTCCTTTTCTCCTACCCCTTCTGAATCGGACCCGATGCAGGAATATGGTGGGGATGATACCATCTACCCCGGGGACGCAGATCCCGATGAAACGCAAGATCCTGATCAGGCATGGGATGACCCCACAGACCAAAGTGTCACGCCACATACTCAGGATGCGCAACTCTACAACATTAAAACGTCTCCTACAGAGGACACGGCCGCATTTAATGCCCTTATCGAACGGGCTGCTGCTCATCATGGGGTGGAGCTACATTCTGACGCCATTGAGGAGGACTTCCTGCTTGACACTTTCGCATCTTCAGAAAGGACTGTCAAGACTCTGCCCATGCTTAAAGGGGTTCTGAAGCCTGCCAGAGACATTTTCAAGGACACCACAAGAGCCCGGGTGTTAAACCCCAGGATTGAAAAGAAATATAAGCCTGCACCTGGTGACCCTAAATACATTAGGGGTCAGTTGCCATTAGACTCTATGGTGGTTGCCAACGCTCGTAAAAGAGCCCACTCACAGACAACTGGTGATGCTCCTCCCCCAGACAAAGAGTCAAAGGTCCTTGAAACATCGGGCAAACATGTTGCAGCGCAAGCAGCCAATATCCTGTGCATTGCCAATACACAGGCACTCCTGGCACGTTATGACAGGTCACATTATGACACGCTGGAGTCACTGCTCCAACACCTACCGGAGTAGTATAAAGAGTCAGCCGAACTCCTCATTAGAGAAGGACAACTCCTCACTAATGCGTCCATAAAATGCGCCCTAGACGCAGCTGACACAGCGGCCAGGGCAATAAACACAAGTGTCATGCTGCGACGCCATGCCTGGTTACGCATCTCAGGCTTCAAACCCGAGATCCTAAACAATATCCTCAACTTACCGGTTAACCCGGAATTTTTATTTGGCCCAGACGTTGACACTACCCTAGAGAAAATAAAAAAGGACACAGATACTGCCAAATCTATGGGGGCGCTACAAACCCAACAATTTCGTAGTGGCTCCTTTCGTCGCACTGGAAATAGGGGAACGTCAAGGGGTCAGGGGTCACAACAACAGTATGCTAAAGGTGGCACACAAACCACCTACGACAAAAACAACAGGGGTGGATATCGTGGATCCAGCACCAAGGGCAGGGGACGTGGATATGGCAACACCAGGTCCTCCCCAAAAAACAAACAGTGACGTCCTCTCCCTACCCCCCGACCACTTAACACCTGTCAGGGGACGACTCCAGCTGTTCCTGCCCGCATGGAAGAACATCACCACGGACAGGTGGGTCAGGGACATCATTCAACATGGGTACTGTCTAGAACTAACCTCCACTCCACCCAACATACCACCAAAGCACCGTCCTATGTCAGCCGAACACTTAGATTTATTCCAGCAAGAAGTGCTTGCTATGCTCGCAAAGGGAGCCATAGAAGTAGTGCCCATCGCCCAGCAGGGCACAGGGGTGTACTCTCTGTACTTCTTGATCCCAAAAAAGGACGGCTCGCTCAGACCTATCCTAGACCTGCGACCCCTAAACCTATATATACTATCGGAGCATTTCCATATGCTCACCCTCCAACAGGTTCTCCCACTACTCAGTCAGGGGGATTTCCTAGCTACGCTAGACCTGAAGGATGCATACTTCCACATACCAATACACCCTTCTCAGAAAATACCTCTGATTCACCATTCAAGGGAATCACTATCAGTTCAAAGTTCTCCCCTTCGGAGTAACAACAGCACCCAGGGTCTTTACCAAGTGCCTAGCGACAGTGGCCGCGCATCTGCGAAGGCAAAATATTCACGTCTTCCCTTATTTGGACGACTGGCTAGTTCAGGCCAAGTCAGCACAACAATGTGCCACCCACATGTCCCACACCATTCACCTTCTTCACAATCTGGGATTCTCACTAAATTACCCAAAATCAAGTCTCCAACCTGCGCACGTACAACAGTACTTAGGCGCGACAATCAACACTCTGGCTGCCACAGCTCAGCCAACTTTAGTGAGAATCAACAGCATACAACTGCTGATCTCAAAATTCAAACCTCAACACTCCCTTCCAGCGCGAGTGTTCATGCAGTTAATAGGCATGATGGCCTCCTGCATCTTCATAGTCCCACACGCGAGACTACATATGCGCCCGCTTCAGGAGTGCCTAGCACGTCAGTGGAATCAGGCTCAAGGACAGTTGAAAGACCTAGTGTTGGTGAGCGGTAGGGCATACAACTCTCTGCATTGGTGGAATCCACTAAACCTTTGCAAGGGCCGACCGTTCCAAGAGCCTGTTCCACAAATAATACTGACAGCGGACGCGTCTCTCCAGGGATGGGGAGCTCATGTACTCAATTACACAGTGCTGGGACTATGGACTACACAACAAAAGAAGATGCACATAAACCTTCTGGAACTGATGGCAATCTTCCTGGCAATGAAAGCATTCAAAGTACACCTGTGCAACAAAGTCGTGTTGATCCGGACGGACAACATGACTGCCATGTACTACATACAGAAGCAGGGAGGAACACACTCTCCACAGTTGTCTCATCTGGCTCAGAGCATGTGGAAGTGGGCCATTCAGAGGAACATGTTCCTCATGGCGTAACACCTCCTGGGCAAGGACAACCAGATGGCGGATCTGCTCCGCAGACACAGCCACCAGATGCACGAGTGGGAGTTACACCCGTCAGTACTCCAACCGTACTTCCAGCAGTGGGGTCATCCAGAGATAGACCTATTCGCCACAAGGGAAAACGCAAAATGCCAAAGCTTTGCCGCCAGGTTCCCACATCCACAGTCGCAGGGCAATGCGATATGGATGAACTGGTCCGGCAGATTTGCGTACGCTTTTCCCCCAGCGCCATTGATACCGCTGGTGGCACGCAAACTGCGACAGCACTCACTGACACTCATCCTGGTTGCTCCAACATGGGCACGCCAGCCATGGTACACCACCTTTCTGGAACTTTCCGTGGTGCCGCATCAAAGGCTGCGGATTAAACCCGCGCTTTTGACGCAGAACCATGGAGAAATTCAACACCCAGATCCGCAACAGCTGAACCTGGCAATCTGGCTCCTGAAGTCTTAGAGTTTGGCTACCTAAACCTGCCACCTGACTGTATGGAGATCATTAAGGAAGCTAGGAGACCCACTACCAGAGCTTGCTATGCAGCCAAATGGAAGAGGTTTGTCATCTATTGCAACACCAATCACATTAACCCGCTAGACGCATCTTTTCAGAACATAATCTGCTATCTATTACACCTATACCGATGCAATCTGGCATACACCTCAATACGTGTCCATTTAACAGCAATAGCAGCCTACCTCCAAAACAGGCAGCACCTCTCTTTATTCAGAGTGCCTGCCATCAAAGCCTTCTTGGAAGGACTTAAACGGGTGATTCCCCCAAGGCACCCCCCAGCACCGGTGTGGAACCTCAACTTGGTCCTCACCAGACTACTGGGTCCACCCTTTGAACCTCTCCATTCTTGTGAGATTCAATTCCTCACCTGGAAAGTGGCTTTCCTGGTTGCCATGACTTCCTTAAGAAGAGTTAGTGAACTCCAGGCACTAACCATTCAGGAGCCATTTATACAAGTTCACGCAAACCGGGTCGTACTACGTATCAACCCCAAATTCATGCCTAAAGTAATATCGCAGTTCCACATGAACCAAACCATTGAACTGCCCGTTTTCTTTCAAAACCCACAAAATGTTGCTGAGAGAATGCTCCACACACTAGATGTAAAGAGGGCCCTCATGTACTATATTGACAGAACTCAAAACTTTAGGAAGACTAAACAACTCTTTGTTGCCTTCTCTCCACAACACAAAGGCAACGCCATTTCCAAAGCAGGTATAGCCAGATGGATCGTTAAATGGATCCAAATTTGTTATCAAAAAGCTAAACGCACATTAACGATTCCACCACGAGCCCACGCAACACGAAAGTTAGGGGCGTCCATGGCCTTCCTGGGAAACATTCCTTTACAGGATAAATGTAGAGCAGCCACATGGTCCACTATACATACATTTACCAAACACTACTGTGTAGATGTACACTCAAAACAGCAGGCAGCTGTAGGACAGGCTGTTCTCAAAACTCTTTTTCAGACTGCTGCAGCTGACATGGGCAGCCGCCGCTAATGGAGGTACTGCTATTTATTCTATGCACAGATATGAATTCAGCAGCCCACATGCCTCGAACTGAATATGCTACTTACCAGTATGTATCTGTTCTTGGCATGTAGGGCTGCTGACATTCATATCGCCCACCCTCCTCCCCGGCGCCTGTCGCAGCTGCAGCTCTCAGAATTACTGTATAGCATGGTCATCACTTCCTGTATCTACTCCATCACTGCCACAATGGCGAAAAACAATCTGGGGATGGAGAGGATGCCCATGCGCACTGTGGTCCAGGGGAGGAGTCACCCATCTCAGGATACTTCGAAGACTCTTCCAGGACAACAATGTGCAATCATCCGGACCCAACACTAGGCGGCGATCTATGCACAGATATGAATGTCAGCAGCCCTACATGCCAAGAACAGATGCATACTGGTAAGTAGCATATTCAATTCCTTTGTTCCTCTGGGGTAGAGGGGCCTTTGCCCAGTCCAAACCAGTTCTTGAGCACTTTGTTGACATGACTCTGCCTTTCTATTCAGGGTGCAGGGCATAGACATCAGCCGCTCCACAGGAGGTGGAGCCAGCATTGTGGTGGCAGAGCACAGCCCTATTCAGAGTCCAGGTGCACTCCTCCCACCCATCTGGATGTCAATCTCTCCATTCACCACCAGGCTACCTAGCCCTGCCCCTCTGGATTTCCCCAGCCCTGTCACTTACACAAACCAGACAGCAGATACACATCATAGCAGAGGCGGGTTGAAATGGTTAGGCAAGCAAATACCAACTTTCTAAAAGTGGTATTTGCAAACACAGAATATTAAAATAAACTTTACTAAAAGATGTATTTTATTATTCTGGGTTCAGGCATACTAAACTCGATTTTCTACCACGTTCCCTGGGTCTGTTAGGATCATAGGATGTAACAATTCTAACAGCCCATTCTGGCCTATGGAGAACAGGTAGCCTTACAATAGTGAAAAACTAAAATGGCTGTAATTCACTATTAGGACATGCCACACACATCAGGGCTTGTCCTACCTTATGCTTACAATGCACCCTGCCCTTGGGCCTACCATAGGGGTGACTAATATGAAGTTAAGGGAAGGTTTCGGGACTGGGAAGTGGGTGCACTTGCCCAGTCAGCATGACAGTACCAGACTGCACGCAGGTTCTGCAATGGCAGACCTTAGACACATTTTACTAGGCCGCTTCTGTGGGTGGCACAACCAGTGCTACAAGCCCACCAGCAGCATTTGTATTTACAAGCCCTGGGCACTCCTGGTGCACTTTACTGGGGTCTGACAGTAAACCAAATATGCCAATCATGGAATCCAACCAACATATACATTTTAAATAGGGAGCACTTGCACTGTGGCACTGGTTGGCAGTGGCACAGTGCGCTGAGCGGCCAACACCATAAAAACACATGAGGCACAGCGACAAAAAGTGGAAGGGAGACTCACGCCAAGGTGCCAGGTCTAACACGTGTCCCCTCCAGCTGAAAAGTGGGGAGAACTACCCTACCCCAGGGAGTTCCTCATCACTAAGGCGGAAAAATCTGGACAGACCGTCAGCATTGGTGTGATCTGTACCAGGGCGATGTTCCACCGTGAAATCCATACCCTGTAGGGAAATGGACCACCTCAACAGCTTTGGATTCTCACCCCTCATATGCATCAACCATCTGAGGGGCCTGTGGTCTGTCTGAACCCGGAAGTGAAACCCAAACAGGTAGGGTCTTAGCTTCTTCAGCGCCCAGACCACAGCAAATGCCTCACGCTCAATAGCACTCCATCTCTGTTCCCGTGGTAGTAACTGTAGGAGAGTAGGGTCTGCTTTCTATGTTCACCCCCACTTTTTGCTTTTGCTTTACTGGTTTTCGACTTAGATGTGGCTGTGGGCCTGCTAATCAGACCCACAGCCCTGCTGTTCTCTCTCTAAATTAATACTGTGTACTTTAGGTGCATAACCCATTTGGACAGGATCACCTTATTGGCCCCTGTACAGTGTACCCTAGGTACCCAGGGCATAGGTGTACCCTAGGCCTACCAGGGGCTGCAGCATGTATTATGCCACCCCTGGCCTGGCCTTCCATTTTGACACAACTGGCTGATCACTCAGCTGGGGCAAGATCGTGTAATCACCCCTTGCTTAGGTGTAGTATTCCTATACCTAACTTACATATAGACACATGTGTACCTATCAGTCACTCCTATGGCAGGCCTTGACAATCCTGGAGGCAGAGTGCTTGGTAACATGTGAGATGGTGCTCTAGCATGAGCTGAGCCTGTCTGCAGCTTTCGGAACCTTGTCCTTATAGCTGTTCTATGATATAGCCTACCATATACTCTTAAAGTGCCTTATAATCTTAGACGGTTATGGTAACTATGGTTTGGCTTTATCAAAACATGTCGTGTAAGGTGTCTAACACTAGGGAATAATACCCCCATGCCATTTCTGGACATGAGAATATTATTCCCCCCTTCTAGAGGGAAAGACATGTTAAAATCATACTTCAACTGTTAGCCTCTGACCAAAGCCTCAGCATCACAAAATGGATGCTGCTGCCACAACACAAGTCTGACCTCCTGCAGCTGGGAGTGATCCCAGCCAGGGAGGCCTGGACAATAGGTTTCCTGCTTGGGGAGGTGCTAGCACCTCCCCAGACAGCCTTTAGTGTATTGGGGCAGGGTGGGCTGAAAGGAATGAGACATGCCTGGGGCACACAAGGTGTTCCTTGCATAGTCCAGTTCAAACCGGCGCTGGGGCACTCCAGCCCCAGCTCTGGCGCGAAACTGGACAAAGGGAAGTGGGTGTAACCACCCCCTCCCAGGTCCCACCCATAAGGCGTGACCTAGCAGGTATCCCAGCCCCCCAGATTAGTATAAGAGTGGGAGTTGGGCCTCAAGACTTTAGATTATCCTGAACCTGCAAAACTGAACAGAAACTCTGGACCTTCGACATTCGACGAAAGAAGAAGACTGAAGAATCTCCCTTGTAGCCAAGGAGTGGCTACCCTGTGCAAACAGGCACCATCAAGAGACTACCCTTTGCTTTGCGACCGTTCTACGAGGAACCGACTGCAGAGCCCGACCAGAGCCTTGACTTCCAGACTTCTCCGACCCTCATCCACATCTGCAGCAGAGCTGAGATCCGTGGAGGCGACGAGCGACGTGGGACCGGCTACCTGGGAAAAGTGGCTAGTAACTTACAGCGCAGCTTCTGAGGTACCCTCGAAGTTGAGTTTGAGTTTGAGTTTAAGGGTTTTGTAGAGCGCTCATACACCCAGCGGTTTCTTGGCGCTAAATGACTACTACTGCTCAAGGGCAGGAGAATATGGGAAAGTGGTCGTTCAAGAAGAAAAGGCTTGGGTGAAGAGAAAGGTCTTGAGGCCCCTACGGAACAGGGGGTACTGGGGGCAGGTTCTCAAGTAGATGGGAAGGGAGTTCCAAAAGGCTGGAGCCGTGGTCGAAAATTTGGAGCCCCCCCACTTCTTACGTTTGAAACGAGGGACCACGAGGAGGTGATGAGAGGAAGAACGAAGTTCTCGCGAGGGAATGTAGTCTTGGATGGCTGTGTTAATAAAAGCAGGGGCAGAGCCAGTCCGGGCTTTGAAGATGGTACATGCAAGCTTGAACAAGGAGCGATGCCGGACAGGGAGCCAGTGCAGGGAGACCAGGAGGGGAGTGACGTGGTGGGATTTTGGTAAATTGAAGACTAGTCGTGCGGCTTGGTTTTGGACCAATTGAAGACGTCTCATAAGATATGCAGGCATGCCGTGAAAAAGGGCATTGCCATAATCTAGGCGAGATATTACCATGGCCAGAAGTATTAGTTTAAGCGCGTCAGGGGAAAAGAAACGTGAGACTTTACGAATTGTCCTGAGGGAGAGGAAGGCTGAGGAAACAACAGCAGAAACTTGGGAGTGTAGGGAAAGTTGATTATTAATTTTGAACCCAAGAGTTTTGACAGCAGGGACCGGACTAGGTGGGGTGCCTAAGGAGGAGGGCCAAAAGGAAGAGGACCAAGGACTGGCGCAACCACCTGTCAACACCAATTCCGTTTTATCGGGATTGAGTTTCAGGTGGTTGAAGTTCATCCAGTCCTGGATAAAGGTCATGACGAACTGGAAATTGGAAATTGACTCAGGAGAGGAAGAGAGAGGGAAGATGAGCTGGAGATCGTCTGCGTAATTATACACAGAGACCTCCAACTGCTGTAGGGCAAAAATGAGGGGGGCAATGTAAAGGTTAAATAAAATGGGAGACAGAGAAGCTCCTTGGGGGACCCCGCACTGGACAGGTCGAAAATCGGCTGAGTAATCACCCAGACGAACCGCCTGAGTCCGACCACTCATGAAGGAGGATAGCCATAGCAAGGCCGTCCCTCCAATTCCTGCCGCTTCGACACGTGAGAGTAAGATGGTATGGTCCACCGTGTCGAAAGCGGCGGAAAGATCCAAAAGGACCAGGGCCTGAGGTTGATTAGAGTCCATTCCCTGACGCAGGTCATCCAGGACAGATATAATTACAGACTCTGTTGAATGAGCAGGACGGAAACCGGCCTGTCTCGGGGCCAAGACACTATTTCTTTCCACAAACGCACTCAGGGTTTTGACTACATGACGTTCCAATACCTTAGCCAAGAAAGGTAAAAGAGAAATGGGGCGGTAATTGGCTGGATCCGAAGGATCCGCCCCGGGTTTTTTTAAGATCGGAACGATCACTGCCGATTTGAGTACAGGAGTAACAAAACCCTGAGATAGCGAGCTGTTAAGAAAGGTAAGGGGCAGTGAGGGGCAGTGAGAATAGATTCGCTTCAGGATATAAGCAGGACAGGGGTCCAACGGGGAGCCAGATTTAACTAGCGGAAGAATTGAGGAAAGTGAATCATTCGTGAGGGGGGGAATAGAGTCAAGGCGAGCTGTAGTTGGCGGACAGCAAGGATCAGAGAAGGCCGGGGAAGGGGGAGGGATCTTAGCTTTAATTTTACTAATTTTATCAAGGAAGAAGGAGTTGAGGGAATCGCATAGAGGTTGTGATGGGGAAGGTTTGAGTGAGGCTCGATCGGAATAAGCGAGATCTTGAACGATGGAGAATATTTCTCTTGGCCGATTCTCTGCAAGCTGGATTTTAGATGAGAAGTAATTTTTTTTGGTTTCCAGTATGGATTTTTTGTATTGTACTAGAAGGGCAGTGTAGCGGGTTTTAACCGCAGGACAGTAGTTCCGCCTCCACTGGCGTTCCGCTTGACGGAGCTGAAGTTTTTGACTCTTCAGATCGTCAGAAAACCATCGGTTAGCCTCTTTAAGGCGTTTAGATGAGATGCGCTTTAAAGGAGCGATGGTATCGCAACCAGCCCGCAGCCAGCTGTTAATGGCTTCTGCTTGTCCAGAAGAGGGCAGCCCGGTGAGGTCGGGGCTTGAAGCAAGAAGGATGGTAGATAAAGCCTCGGTATCGACGCGGTTCCATGATCGTGCCCAGATGTTTCTTACAGGAGTGGGCTTAGGTAAAGAGGGGAGGGATAGAGAGAAGGTGATCAGAGAGTGGTCTGACCAGAGGCAAGGGGAAATAGAAGGTGAGGTGACCGGGCACTCACGATGCCAGATTTGGTCAAGGATGTGTCCCCCCCCCTATGCGTGGGGGCATTGACAGCTGAGGTGAAGTTGAGCGACTGGAGGGAATCTGAGAACTCTTTGGAAGTTGCGCATTCCGCAGGGTCAGAGGGCCAGAAGTTGAAGTCTCCCAAGACAATAATGGAAGAGTGGTTGACAACCAGGGTCGCCATTAGGTCTTGGAAGTTGGGAAGAAACGTTTGAGAGGGGGACGGAGGTCGGTAGATAAGGACACACGTGAGTGGGGGAGTGAGAGAGAGTGAGCGGGCAACTAAACAGTCTGATGTTCCCAGGGACGGGGAGACTAGGGTTTGGAACTGGAATTCTTTGCGGGCGATCAGGGCAACCCCTCCACCAGGCCTACCCGAAGAGCGGTCCGCTCGGATAGCGTAGTAAGATGGAGGAAGTATTGCCAGCAGGGAAGGAAGAGAGCTGTCCGAAAACCAGGTTTCAGTGAGGAATAGTAGGTCAGGCTTGTGTGATTCGAGTAGGGTAAAAAGATCAAGCTGATGTTTAACTGCCGATCTAGTATTGAGGTACATAGCAGTTACCACTGTGGGGAGGGGGCCGACAGGAGGCAGGGTTAAAGGGTGGTTAGGCGAGGACGAGGACACAGTGTTGGTGTGACTTAGGTCATGAGAGGTCGCTAGTCCCAGGCTGGTGATTCGGGCTATGGTGGCATCAGCCAGTAGTGGCCACTTACCCTGCAGATCGGTCAGTTGCAGGCGGGAGTATTGCATGGGGGAGGCAGCGTGGCTGGCCTCTGGCCTCGGTCGGTCGCGGACGGGCGCAGACGGGCTTTCCTTTGGCGCGCCTTCGGCGCGCAAACGGCGCGCCCGCTGCGCTCGTCCGCTGCGCTTCCGGGGGAAGCACATTTGTAATGGAGGATGGGGCGGTGGGCGTGGCCTCTGACGGGGGCGTGGCCTGAAGTGCGAGCGAGGCGCTGAAACAGCGTCCCACGCCTGCAAGTGGCGAGAAATCGTCCCGTGGGTAAAGCCCAGTGACTGGGGGTAAGTGAGGTTTTAAAAGACACAAAACAATTTAACACTTTTTTAAAAACGAGGCAGTCTCCCGGCTTTCCGCCTCAGGAGCAGCGTGTGGTCAAGTGAAGGCGCTCGTGATCAGCGTCACACTTATACTGGAGGGCGGTGGGCGTGGCCTCTGACGGAGGCGTGGCCTGAAGTGCGAGCGAGGCGCTGAAACAGCGTCCCACGCCTGCAAGTGGCGAGAAATCGTCCCGTGGGTAAAGCCCAGTGACTGGGGGTAAGAGAGGTTTTAAAAGACACAAAACAATTTAACACTTTTTTAAAAACGAGGCAGTCTCCCGGCTTTCCGCCTCAGGAGCAGCGTGTGGTCAAGTGAAGGCGCTCGTGATCAGCGTCACACTTATACTGGAGGGCGGTGGGCGTGGCCTCTGACGGGGGCGTGGCCTGAAGTGCGAGCGAGGCGCTGAAACAGCGTCCCACGCCTGCAAGTGGCGAGAAATCGTCCCGTGGGTAAAGCCCAGTGACTGGGGGTAAGTGAGGTTTTAAAAGACACAAAACAATTTAACACTTTTTTAAAAACGAGGCAGTCTCCTGGCTTTCCGCCTCAGGAGCAGCGTGTGGTCAAGTGAAGGCGCTCGTGATCAGCGTCACACTTGTACTGGAGGGCGGTGGGCGTGGCCTCTGACGGGGGCGTGGCCTGAAGTGCGAGCGAGGCGCTGAAACAGCGTCCCACGCCTGCAAGTGGCGAGAAATCGTCCCGTGGGTAAAGCCCAGTGACTGGGGGTAAGTGAGGTTTTAAAAGACACAAAACAATTTAACACTTTTTTAAAAACGAGGCAGTCTCCCGGCTTTCCGCCTCAGGAGCAGCGTGTGGTCAGTTGTGCACCGGGGATTGAGAAGCCCCAACCCCAAGCACCATCTACACCGAAGATCAGCCCCCCACACTCCACGAGTCCTGCGTGGGGCCCTTCAGCATTTTCCTGCTTGCCGCGTCTGTCCGGTTGCTTGCCCGCTGGCTAGTGGCCTCTGTGACGACGCACCCTGAAATCTTCTGCGCTGGTTTGGCTCCTCCAGACTGGCTCCCGCTTCTCTGCAAAGAAGAAGCACCCCAGACCTTCCTGGTCTGCACCAGAAGCAAGTCCTTTGTTCTTCGTGGGTTCCGCTTGCCAAGGCTTGGTGAGTCCTAGTCCAACTTCGGCGCCGCCGACAGCAAGAGCCTTCGTGGGACAGCTCGCCTCCTGGTCCTGGTTGCCCTCAACGCTTCCTGGTCCTCCTGGCTGCAGCGACAAGCTTCACCTTCACCTGCAACTCTTCACGACATCGCCTGGTTCCTTCCTGGTTCCACGTGGTCACTGGCTAGTGACCTTGACTCTCTCCCCTCTGCTTGCAGGTTTCTTCTCTTCTTGATCCCAGCCTTGGGATCCACCGGACACTCTCCCCTGACTGCCTGTCAGCATCTTTCTTCAGGCATCCATAGGAGTCGACGACGAAAACGACGCATCTTCACCCCTATGCACCCGCAGCCTGTGGGCTAGGTAACTTGGGTACTCCGGTGCTCATCAGGATAGTGACTATCCTAGTGTCTAGTTTTCAAGTCTCAACTTCCTAGCTACTCCGGAAGTGTCCTAAATCTATCTATTTCTAAACTGTAATATTGCTATTGACTTTTACGCATTACGCGTGAGTGTTTCCACTCTGCACACGAATCCCGTGGGCCTCCCACTTCCTAACTAACGCTAGTGTAGTGTAGCCCCAGCGATTCCCTAGGCCTAGGCCTATCCTATTTCCGTGACAGTGGTTCTTATACCACTTAATTAGTATATGGTTTGCGTGGCCCCTAGGGCCTAACTGTATTACTTACCTGTGTGACTTACTGTATGCATTAATAAGACTGTGTCGTACTTACCTCTAATCTCATAAAGAGTGCTGAGGGTTTGCTTAGAATAAATACACTTTATTTTATATATATATCTGTTGTGGTGTCCTTTCATTTGGTATTCAAGGGATTATATATGGTATCACAGCTGGCTTCACATGCCATTCAGAGTTTAGCCTAAGACTGCTCTTGTCCATGCTACCACTAGGATAGCTGGTCTATAAGGTTGACTTTACAACCAATCACCATAAGGGTATTTGGACTGATATAAGGTGTACACTATAACTAGTGACATCATACATCAGGCCAACTTCTCACAGTAACCTCCTGCTAATAAAGGCTACAGGTTGATCTAGGCCCTCTTCATTAATCTGTGAAAGAACAGCCCCCACACCATGCTCTGAAGCGTCTTTCTGAACGATAAACTCTTTGGAGAAGTTGGGAGCCAAAAGCTTGGGTGCCATGCACATAGCAGCTTTCAGGGCCTCAAAAGATTTCTGACCGGTGTCAGTCCAAATCACCTTCCTGGGCTGCTTCTTTGAAGTCAGCGCTGTCAAGGGGGCATCAATGTTGCCATACCCCTTGACAAACCTCCTGTAGTACCCGGTGAGACCTAGGAAGGCTCTCACCTCTGTCTGGGTTTTGGGCGACTCCCAATTCAGGATGGTTTCTATCTTGGGTTGAAGGGGTGCCACCTGGCCACTCCCAACTTGGTGCCCCAAGTACATCACTGAACCCTGCCCGATCTGGCACTTACTCGCCTCGATCGTGAGGCCTGCCCTCCGCAGCGCCATCAACACTTCCCAGAGGTGGCGCAGGTGTTCCTCCCACGTGGAGCTGAACACTGCGATGTCATCCAGGTAGGCTGCACTGAACGAATCCAGCCCAACCAACACCTGGTTGACCAACCTCTGGAAGGTGGCAGGGGCATTCTTCATCCCAAAGGGCATAACCCGGAACTGGTAATGCCCATCAGGGGTGGAAAATGCTGACCTCTCTTTGGCCCCATCTGTCAAGGCGATCTGCCAATACCCAGACGTTAAATCAAACGTTCTGAGGTAGTTGGCAGCCCCTAGCCGATCTATGAGCTCATCAGCTCTGGGGATGGGGTGTGCGTCAGTCCTGGTGACCGAATTGAGTCCTCTGTAGTCCACACAGAACCGGAGTTCGGGTGTGGCTCTCGGCGCTGCAGCCTTTGGGACCAAGACCACTGGGCTGGGCCAAGGACTGCTTGAGGACTCAATTACCCCAAGGGCAAACATCTTGGAGACCTCCTCCTTGATGCAGGCCCTTACCCTGTCAGTCACCCTGTAGGCCTTGTGCCGCACAGGTGTACTGTCCCCAGTGTCCACATCATGGACACACCAATCAGTGACACCGGGAATCGGGGAAAACAGGTCAGAGAATTGTCCCAGTAACTGGCGACAATCGTTCTGTTGCTCAAGGGTCAGGGTGGAAGAGAGGATGACACCATCCACTGACCCATCTTGCTCCTTGGCTGTCAGGAGGTCAGGAAGAGGCACGGTCTCCTCCTCCATCCCAGCATCTGTCGCTAAGAGCATGTCCACTTGGGACCTCTCCAAGTGGGGCTTGAGACGGTTGACATGAAGGACCCTCAAGGGGTTCCTTGGAGACCGCAAGTTCACCAAATAGGTGACAGGGCTCTTGCGTTCCACAACCTCAAAGGGACCGGTCCACTTATCCTGGAGCGCACAGGGCTCCACTGGGGTCAAGACCCATACCTTCTGTCCAGGCTGAAGCTCTACCAGAGTGGCATTCTGGTCGTACCACCGCTTTATCTCCTCCTGGCTGGCTTCCAGGTTTGTCTGAAGGCCAGCATGTAGCTATATACATTCTGGGGAGGTTTCCTGGGAGATTGCTCCCAGCCTTCCTTGACCAGACTTGGAGGTCCTCTCACTGGGTGTCCGTACAGAAGCTCAAAGGGGCTGAACCCTAGAGACTTCTGTGGCACCTCTCTGTAAGCAAAGAGAAGGCATGGCAAGAGGACGTCCCACTTACGCCTCATGGGTTCCTCAAGACCCATTATCATGCCCTTTAGGGTTCGGTTGAATCTCTCAACCAACCCGTTTCCTTGGGGGTGGTAAGGTGTGGTGAACTTGTAGGTTACATGAACACATAAGGACCCTTTTCGATCCCCAATCAAGCAGCACAGCCTAGTCCGTATTAAATGGATCCAATGAATCAAATTGGTACATGTACTCTTCTGCTCATTTTCTTCATTCTTTATCAATATTTTTTCTTCACTTATAGTTCGATTTATTTTATCCATTCTTAACCAATTCCCAAGGAACTTCACAAACAGGAGGTCTTTCCAAATATAACGACTTTATTTAAAGTGCACCCAATGCATTTCGGGAAAGATTTCCCTTCGTCAGGGGTATCTATAAAAAACCATTAACAAAAAACCGTTGGTCTAAAATGTTTGTCAAACTCATTATATACACAACATCAAAAATCTCTGTTGCGTAACAAACCAATTTATGACTTTCTAAAGTTCTGTACACATAAGTACTAATCAACATTACTCCCTTGTACTTAAAAGTGTTGGTTTCACAGTGACATCCCTTCTTAAACACTCCGCTGTTGTGCAAACGCATCACATAGTCCTTAACAAAACTCTCAATTTGTAAACTTAACTGAAGCCCCATATCACACCACTTTTTTTGCTGTTATCTGACATATAAAGCGGTCACGCTTTCCGTTGTATATGTGGCTTTAAAACACTGGTCAAGAGCCCCAGCTTGCTCGGTTTAAAATTACATTGCCGTTTCAGCGAGTGCCTTAGCACGTCCCCGTGGAGAATGACTATATAAGCTGTTTCTACTTCCCGCCACCATTTATAGCTCCTCCCACTGTTTTCAGGAATGCCATCAATTAACTGAGTGTGAGCTGCAAGCTCAACGCCGGTGTTACCAACTTGCGTTTGAATTATTGCAAGAGCTCTAAAACTACATGAACCAGAATGCTGTGTTTCAGTATGCTAAACAAAGAAGAAAATTCCTCTCCTGCTTTCACCCAGATATTTACAAACACCGTGTAATGGATACCCAACCGTATATACCAACAAATTACACACTTTGTGAACGATCAAAATGCACCAAACTCTAATTTACATCGTCATTTTTTCTACTTAACCCAATGTTGTTCCCTTTGAATATTCGCACTAAAACTGTCCGATGTGAGCTTCTGTTTACTGTTTAGTCGCTTCTATCGGGAAAAGCACACTCCTGTGTAGATGGCGCGTGAATGTTCACACCACACTCTTGCCAAAGGGATTTCATATATTTAGATATGAAATTGGTACCCCGGTCAGACACCACCTCTAGAGGGAATCCCACTCAGGAGAAAATTCCCATCAGCGCACGTCCCACCACGGGGGCCGTCACTGTCCTCCGAGGGATTGCTTCCGGGTACCGGGTGGCATGGTCCACCAGGACCAGGATGAACCTATTGCCCATCGCTGTCCTGGGGTCCAGTGGCCCTACAATGTCAATCCCCACTCGCTGGAATGGGGTACCGACCACAGGGAATGGCTGGAGTGGAGCCTTCTGCTTCCTTCCACTCTTCCCACTTGCCTGGCAAGTCTGGCAGGTCCTGCAGTGAGTGTCTGAACTACTGTGCATTTGGGGCCAAAAGAAGTGGGTGACAAGCCTTTCAAAGGTCTTGTCCTGCCCCAAATGTCCTGCCAATGGCACATCGTGAGCCAGCCCCAGTAGGAAGGCTCTGAAGCGCTGGGGTACCACCAGCACACGGGCTGACCCAGGCTCAGCAGCCTTAGGCTCAGAATACAGGAGGTCGTTCTCCCAGTAAATGAAATGTGTTCCAGACTGATCACCGTTGGCCTGGTCTGCAGCCTGCTGCCGCATACCCACGAGAGAAGGGCACTCTTTCTGCTCCCTGCAGAATTCCTCCCCGGAGGGTCCTCCTTCTTGCTGCCAATGGGTCAGCTCAGGCAGGTCCCCCAGTTCAGCTATCTGTTCCCCTGTAGATTCCAGGGCATCCCCCTCAAAGTCTGCTACCTCCTGAACCGTGGGAACTTCAGGGGCCGGTTTCCCGCGCCCCCTGCCTCTTCTCCCTAAGGCCGGTTCCTGGGCCTCCCTCTCAGGCTCCAGGTCCTCTTGAGCACCTCTACTTGCTGTCATGGACCGTGTGGTGACACACGCCCAATCTGGCATACCCAACATCTCCAGGTGAGCACTCCGCTCCACCTTAGCCCAAGGTGAGCTCTCCAGATCGTTCCCTAACAGACAGTCTACAGGCATGGCGGGCCTCACAGCTACCTGAAGAGTACCAGAGACAGGCCCCCCCCTCAAAGGGAACCTGAGCCACCGGGCAGTGACTCTCGGTGTTGTCGGCGGCAACAACCGGATAGAATGCTCCTGGGACAACCTGCTCCTGAGACACCAGGTGGCGCTTGACTGCCGTTACACTGGCTCCTGTGTCTCTGAGAGCTTCCAGCCTATGGCCATTTACGGTCACCCACTGCCTGTATTTTTTAGTGTTCTCAGGCAGCTGGGTTTGGGGGACCACTTCACGGTCTCCTAATGAGACCAGGGACATTTCTACTGAACCCCACCCACCTTGGACACCCATCTCTCCACCCAGGGCTACACTAGCCGTCTGCCGGGGGGTTGCACCAGGGGGTGCTTGTTTACCAAACTGGCGACACTTGGGATCATTGGCAAAATGACCCAGCTCACCACATCTGTAACAGGTTGGGGGCCCTCTTTGAACAGGGGTACCTGTCGGGGCCCCAGTTGGTTTCTGGGGTGGGGGAGGCTGAGAACCTTTCCCTTGGTTCCCTTGGGGATTACTTTGGGGCCTCTTCTGGAACTCCCTCTGTTTACCCTTGTCCCCCCCTGCTCTTCAGCTGGGGACCCTGCCCACCTTTGGCGGAGTCTCCCACGGGACCCTTGTGGACCCTGGTACTGACCCAGCGGTCCGCCTCCTCAGCAAGCTTCCTAGGGTTAGTCAGCCTACTATCAATCAGGTGCTGGCATAGCTCAGGAAAACAATTACTGGACAAGTGCTCCCATGCCATTAAATCAAGAAGCCCTTGAAAATAATCAACCTTGCTACCCTTCACCCAACCATTCAGTGCTCTGCAAAAAAAAGTCACATACTCCACATACGTACTATTGGGAATCTTAGTGCAACCCCTGAACCTCTGTCTATACATTTCAGGAGTTAACCCATACCTAGCCATTAAAGCATCCTTCATATGGGGGTAAGAGTTATACACATCTGAGGGCAAATCTAGCAGTGTGTCCCGCCCTTCACTCAAGAACCGCCCCCACAACCCTGCTCCCCAATCCTTCTCAGGGACCCGGTGGGAGGACATGGCTACTTCGTAGGCTTTGAACCACTGCCCTATGTCATCATTTAAAAAAAAATCCTTCACTACATCCTTGGGTATGTACACTCTGGACTCTACCTGCACTGGGGGTGTGCTGCCACCAGAGGGAGTGCTTCCCAAGCCCTGGGCTTTCAACTCCAGCTCCCTCAATTTCATTTCATGCTCCATTCGGCTTTTTCTTTCTTACATTTCCAGCCTTTTTCTCTCCATTTCCAGTTGTCCATTTAGTTTCGCCATCTCTATCTCATGAGCTCTGGTTTCCTTCCTGTCTGCCAACTCCTCTGTAGATAAACTTTTACTAGAAACACTGCTACCTGCAGGGGAAGGGGTTCTCCTTCCTCTTGGACCCACTGGCCCATCCAGCTGCTCCTCTGCATTGTTATCATCAGTGGCATTCCTTGCTTTTACCAGGCCCTCAGCGCCTTTTAGAACTCTGCCTTGTTTTTACATCCAGTTGTAGAAACATTAAATTTCTTGCAGAAGAATTTCAGCTGCTTTGCAGTGTAGCTATCCAATTTCTTTTCTTCACATTCAAATTCAGTGTTAACAGAGACTATGGATGCTGCTTTCTCCACCATGGTTAAGCTTGGCAGTACTCAAAAATAGAAAGTCCCAAAAGAAATCTACCAACAAGTATTGGTTGCGTTTAAGGTCTGCACTCACTAAGTAGTGTTCACCAATTACTGTACATGAGTCACAAATGCAAGTCCAGAATCCTCACCGCTGACCACCAATGTTAGAATCCAGGTTCTCTGGTTGGCACAGGTAGGTACTTGTGACAAGCAGGGAACCTTTCCTCTAGTCAGGGTAAGGGGTTACACTCCTAAAATAACCCCTGCTCACCCTCTAGATAGCTTGGCGCGAGCAAACAAGGCTTATCTCAGAGCGGTGTTCGAACTGAAAACAGCGGCGGGCCCCTCTTGCCGCACCTCACACCAGTTCCTGCGATAATTGTAGTGGTTATCGTGCAAACTACCCCAAAACGCCAGCCGCTGTGTGGCGCTACTGTGCTCCAGATCAAATGTCAAATAAAAAATGAGAAACGGGGGTGCACGAAAAAGATAAGTCCGGAAAGGATTCTTTAAGTTAGGTGTCCACTTTAATTTTCATTTAAGTTTTGTATTTAAAAGGTTGGTCAGCCAACGCGTTTCATTCCCTCAACGGGAACTTCATCAGGGCTGTAACATGATAAAAGTGACATAGATATTACCAATAAATCAAAAGGCACAGGACTTACAACATGAACAAATAACCATACAATATGAAAATCATACAGACAAAACAGAATTGTAACAACATTAAAAAGTGTCCATGAAATTACACCAATCGATACTGGACATATTTATATCACGTTAAGAACATATACACAAACTAAGTTTTTTTAGGAGGACGAAAGTATACTGTAAAAGCTGTTTGTCAATTTATCTGGCTCTTAGATACTATAGAGAAACAACTAAGTGAACTCCATCAAGTTTTATGGACACTGGAAAGTAAAAGATAGAAAACAGAGAAATAAAAAGAAAATACATTATGAAAAATAGATAGATACAGAGTCATGTAAGTGTTTAAAAAGAAGAAGAAAAATCTCAGAGCGTTATAGGTTAAGCATTTGTGAACACATACAGTAACCAAGTGACAACACTACAAATGGACACCACACAGGTATTATATTAAAAATAAGGATTCTTTATATAGAGTTACCACAAGACCATTAAACGACAAAAATACACAATACTGTTACTTTAGATGGTAGAAGTTTGCATAGTTCTCTTAAGTTCTTAAATGCGACACTTTAAGTCAATGTACCTTAGATGCGACACACAGGGCAACGAAAGTGTTGCAACGATGCTGATGCGATGAAGTTTTTGGTGCAAAGAAATAAAGACGTGAAGATCTTCCAGATGCGTTACGCTTCTCCGATGTTGCGAGAAGACTCGACTCGATGCGTCAGCTACAGCGGTGTCACCCCTTTAAGCGATGCGACGACAGCGGCCTTGGCAGCGGCACTCTTCTCCGACGCTTCCGCTCGATGCGATGCTGCAGCGGCGTCACCCCTTTACGCGATGCGACGACAGCAGTTCCGACGGCGGCACGCTTCTCCGTGGATACGAGGCGCTTTTCTTGATGCGGTGCAATGCGTCAGCTACGATGGCTGCGATGGTGACACGCTTCTTCGGTGTTGCGAGACACTTCCGGAATGATGCGAGACGCTTCCGCTCGATGCGATGCTGCAGCGGCGACACCCTTTGCGAGATGCGACGACAACAGCTCCGACGGAGGCACGCTTCTCCTTCTTGAGTCGCGCTTCCAGCTCCTTGCGACACGCAGTCCCTCAGAAGGCCCAACAACAGCAGCAGGCACTTCCAAAAGACTCTGGGGAGCTGGGGGTGAAGTCCACTGGTCCTGGGACTTCGTTCAGGGGGCAAGCTCAGCACAAGCCCTTGGAGATCTTTTAAGCACAAGTTGAAATAAAGTCTTTGTAGTCTTTCTCCTCTCCTTCCAGCAGCAAGGCAACCACTACAGGCCAATCCCCCAGGTCAGGGACAGTACTCCTCCTTACAGCTTTCCCAGTTCCTTCTCCTCAGGCAGAGGTTCTTCTTGTCAAGCAGGATCTAATTTCTTGGGAGCAGATTCCCAATACTTGTACCCCTAATTCCTTTGTTCCTCTGGGGTAGAGGGGCCTTTGCCCAGTCCAAACCAGTTCTTGAGCACCTTGTTGACATGACTCTGCCTTTCTATTCAGGGTGCAGGGCAGAGACATCAGCCGCTCCACAGGAGGTGGAGCCAGCATTGTGGTGGCAGAGCACAGCCCTATTCAGAGTCCAGGTGCACTCCTCCCACCCATCTGGATGTCAATCTCTCTATTCACCACCAGGCTACCTAGCCCTGCCCCTCTGGGTTTCCCCAGCCCTGTCACTCACACAAACCAGACAGGCAGATACACATCATAGCAGAGGCGGGCTGAAATGGTTAGGCAAGCAAATGCCAACTTTCTAAAAGTGGTATTTGCAAACACAGAATATTAAAATACACTTTACTAAAAGATGTATTTTATTATTCTGAGTTCAGGCATACTAAACTCGATTTTCTACCATGTTCCCTGGGTCTGTTAGGATCATAGGATGTAACAATTCTAACAGCCCGTTCTGGCCCATGGAGAACAGATAGCCTTACAATAGTGAAAAACGAAAATGGCTGTAATTCACTATTAGGACATGCCACACACATCAGGGCTTGTCCTACCTTATACTTACAATGCACCCTGCCCTTGGGCCTACCATGACTAATATGAAGTTAAGGGAAGGTTTAGGGACTGGGAAGTGGGTGCACTTGCCCAGTCAGCATGACGGTACCAGACTGCACGCAGGTTCTGCAATGGCAGACCTTAGACACATTTTATCAGGCGGCTTCTGTGGGGGGCACAACCAGTGCTGCGAGCCCACCAGCGGCATTTGTATTTACACGCCCTGGCACTCCTGGTGCACTTTACTGGGGTCTGACAGTAAACCAAATGAGTCAATCATGGAATCCAACCAACATATACATTTTAAATAGGGAGCACTTGCACTGTGGCACTGGTTGGCAGTGGCACAGTGCTCTGAGCAGGTAACACCAGCAAAACACATGAGGCACAGCGACAAAAAGTGGAAGGGAGACTCACGCCAAGGTGCCAGGTCTAACACAGATACTCTTCGCTTTCAGCTCCCTGTGGTTTCCCTGCCCTCTGATCCTTTACTGGATCTCCTCCACATGGAGCCTGTTGAGGTGGAGCCTTAGTTGACCCTTTGTTTGACATCCTGCTTGGTACCTGGGCACGGCCCTCCTCTGGTGACCCTGTTGATCGGGCCATTGCTCGCTGGCATCGTCCAGCCCCGGATGATCCTCTCTGTCTGTCCCTTCACCCTAGAGCTCGGGGTCTGGTTGTCCAGGCGGCTTTTGACTTGCAGCCTTCTTCCACTTTACCGTTGTTACCTCCCAATAGGGAATCTCGGTGGCTGGAGACATGTGGTTGCCGCATTTTTGCCTCTGCCAGTGCGGACATCCGTGCCTTAAACATGTCTTGCGTGTTCGCATGTGCTTCCTTTGCCCTTTGGGACTTGGTAGAGCTCCTTCTTCCTTCTCTCCCAGAAGGGCCCCTGGCTGACTTACATCGCCTTCTTCTCGATAGCAGGGGAATGGCACAATTTTCCCTTCGATTAGCCCTTGACGCAACTGACTCTGTGGGTTGGGCACTGGCCCGGTCAGTTGCTTTGCGCCGCCATGCAGGGCTGCTTGACAGTCGTTTCCCAGTCAATGTTCGGGACACTCTTCTGGATCTGCCATTCAATGGTGTGGACCTTTTTGAATGTCGCACTGATTCAGTGGTCTCCCGCCTCATGTCTGGTCTCTCATGACTTTCTGGCCCATGCGGCCTAGTTATCTGCCTTGTGGTATCCTTTTCTCCTGCATAGGCGACGTTGCCTTGTTTGTTTGAGCCCTGGGATGGTCTAGGTGGTTGATCCGCCCTCTTTGACTTTGTTCAGTACAGCTGGTTGGCTGGTTCTGCCTTCTTTTCAGTCCTCTGACTGTGACCTTGTCCCAAGAGGAGCCCCCTTGAAGGGGTTATGACTTGCCCTATGTGGGGTATTTGCTGGCTATTATGTAGCTGCCTTTCTGCAGGGAAGGCTTAGTACGCTCCTGTGGAGTCTTTCTCATAGAGATTCTTCTGTGGCTCAGTGTATGCGACTTACAGGTTTGCGTCGCTATATTACACTTTCCAGTAGGGTTGGGGTATACGGTTATCCGTATTACTTCCAAGCGTCAGTACCGGTTCCCTACCATAAGGTCTCTGCCTCACCTGCCCCTCCCATGGGCGTTTTTTCAGCTTCGCTGTGCTCTTCGTTGTTCTGTTCCGCTCTGGCAGTTCTTCAATGGCTGCCGTCCTGCCGTCATCTAGCGCCAAGGTAGAGCAGCTGCGCGGCACACTTCTTCAGTGTTTGCACATACTGTGGGCACACCCTGGTATGTTCACTGTCATGGGGCGCCTCTGTTCTTCTTTCGCTTCTGCGGTGACTGGTCTACCCTCCATTCTCTGGGATGGGTAATGCTTTCTTGTCCTTCCACTCTGTCTGGCCTTGTCTATAGACGATGGCGCCTTCGTCATGTACGTCTGTGCTGTATCCTGCTTTGTGCCCTCCTTTCTAAGCACTTCCCATTCAGGAGTTTTTTGTCCTGTTCCTCTGCTGTTTTCCGCGCAGTTGTTTCCATGCTTCTCCTATGGGTTCCTGTTGTAACGCTCTCCGGGCGTAGTGTTCTCTTCATGGATGCTCGCTTCTTGGGGTGCGTGCTTAGGCCAATGCATTGGTCCTGCCTGTTTCCACTTTCGTGACCTGCTCCATCTCATTATCTTGCGGGGAACATTGGTTCCTCCCGGACGGGTAGCTGCTGTCGCATGCTTATCTGGACATTGTCTTGTCCAACTATACTTCGACATTACTGTTGGTATTTATGGCGTTTGTTTTATGCACACAACCCCTTTCAATGTGTATCTTTCTTTTTTTTTTTTTTTTTTTTTTTTTTTAAAAACCTTTATTTCGGTAGATGCACAATACACAGCGTCTGCCTACAACCCCCTCGGGGCCGGCCGCTATGACATTGGAGAACATAGAACAATAATGTCAGGACAAGAAAAGGTTTAATTTTATGGTTTTGTCGAGTACAACGTAGTGTACTTCGAAAAGAGTCGAAGCTAATCACTGACCAGGAGAGACATCACCGTTCACGGAGCACCCAGAAGGAAGCGTTATATAGGAAGGCATTGGTAAGGAGACAGGTAGCCACCATCCAGGGACTAAGAGCATACACTATACCACAGAATGATAAAACACAATAAGCTCCTTACTAACACTGAACCCCGACCCCGAAGAAACAAAGAAACATAAAAGAAAAGGAAACCAAAGAGGAAGGGAGAAAGAAAGAGAGAGAGGGCCATAGAGACGAAGAAGACATAGAACACATCCCATCCCCCCACCCTGCATACCAGCGGAAGGCCATGGCCCACCCCCCCCCCCAATAGGCATGCCTGTCGCCCCAAATGAACCCCAAGTAGGAAAGAGAGTCCGGAGAGTGGGAAATAACCTCCCAGTCTCCGACTCCCAGAGAAGGCAGGAGGAGGAAATGTTACATACTCCCGGTCACCACAGCCCATTAAGCATCCCCCACCCTGAAAATCATCAGCACAACTGAAGAAGCAAGCAAAGCGGCAGGTGGGGAGACTCCATTTCAAATGTGCGAGCAAAGCAGATAATTAGCAGCCTCATCCTAGTCCCCGCCCGCCAATACGTACAGCAAACTAAAGAAAATCGCCCAGCCCCGGCCCGATCCTGAGCGGCCCCACAGATCCACCCCCGCGGTAAACAGTAGCAATTTACACACATGCGGCACAACCGATACATAAGCAAATATTCTAGTCCGGGTCATGCCAGGCGGTCAAGCAGGATCATCAAGGGAGGCAACATCAACCCTGGCCTGAACGCGGAGACCCCACCAAACATGGCCGCCGCTGGGAGTGTACCTCAGGCAGAACAAAGGAGCAAGATGGCCGCTCACGGCAAAGAAGACGCAGAGGGAGAAGAAGCGAGAGTTCCCAGTCATAGACCATCACCACATCGATAGTGACAAACACAGTTTTCCCCACCGAACGGCACACACTCCGGCGATGTTGAGGCAGACACGGCAACACCCGTAGAGGCAGAGTCTCAGCTTGTAAAGTGGAAGGGAGCTTTGTATCTGCAACTTGATCATTAGACAAACCCTCGACACTGTAGCCAGGGAGAGGACGATCCATAGTATCCCCCTGTCGCCAATTTGTATCCGCCTCGAAGGGAATGAGAGGCATTGGGGGGTCAGACAACCGCAGTAGTTCCCTGGATGGCATAGCAGCATCGATCTTCCACTCCAGTTCTCGAGTGCGTTGGCACCATGTCGCCCGCAAGTCCCCCAGGGCTAGAAGGATATCACCATAGGTCAGGTCTGCTCCCTGCTGCAGCATGCCGACTGTATGTAAAGGCGCCACCGGGACACCCTCCAGCTCGACAGCAGGCAGTGAAGCCTGCGTCAGGGACATGGCGGCCTCCGCCTCTCCGGCGACGCAGACCGGCACCGACACCATTTCCGCCGCCAGCCCACCTCGGAGGGGTGAGGGCGACTCCATAGGACGGAGGAACAATAGTGAGGGCAAGAGGAGTTGCTGCTCGCTATACGGGGCTCACCCGATGGGAGAGCCCTCGGCTGTGTTGCAATGCGGGTGGTGGGCGCTCTCAAACGGTCACCGCTCTGACCGCTGGTAGGAGGACAAAGGAAGATTCGCCAGCCCGGACCCAATCGTACAGGAATTCTCTCCGTCGCGAAGAAGGCTCCGCCAGGCCGCCCACTCCACGTCCGGTCACATTTCCCCCGGCGCCGGTCCAGCCCCAGGTCGTCTCACCGTACGTGATAAGCGGTGTCCGGCGGTGGTGGTCGGGCCAGAATGCGTGGGCAAAGTCCAAAGTCGGCAAACTCTATGAATCCTCGACCAAAAAAGCCGGCGGGAACATCGGAGGAATGCGGAAAGTATCAGCGCATTCGTGGTTACATTTGCTCGCGCCGTAGGCAGGATTAAAGATCAGGATGTCATGTAAACAGCAGACGGGCTGCGGAGCCGGGAGCTCAGACGTCCTGTCCGTCCGCCATCTTGGCCCCTCTTGATGTGTATCTTTCTTAATGTATGTCTGGTCTCTGCTCTTCCCGCAGCGGGGTCGCGCATGCATCACTCCTTAATGCGGTATCCGAGATCTTCGCCCCGGTCTGCTCATGGGACGAGCTCTTGTGTGTGTGTCCGGCTTGCCGAATGGCACATTTTGCCGGTTACCTACCTGGTGGCGCATCCTTCCCATCTGGGCTGCTCACGCTACCCTACAGGGGGATTTCCCTATTCTGGGTGTGGTTCTGCCTTGAACACTGTATGCTTATGAGTATCCCTGTTTTCCACATGAATACCAGTTCTACTATGGTCCTGTTCTGGATGTTAATGTTTGTTATCGTCAGCCCTCTCACATGTCTTGTGAAGGAGCGACTGTGTACTGGAGTGTCTTGTGTTTCTGGTAATGTCGGGACTTTCCGGCCATGGGTCGGCATCCTACCGATGCTGCCCCTCGTATCTTAGCTGGTGCAGGTCAACAGTTTTTTTTCCACTGTTGTGCATATGCTGCAGATCAGAGCTTATAAATTCTCCCTACTTCCACGGACAGAGTAATTTCACAGTCATGCGCACATACACTCCTCATACGCTGGTGGGGCCCATAACACCAACATTCATTCTATTACTCTATCCACACTGAATATAAGAGAGAATTCCTAAATCAATCTGCACCTAATTGGAGGTCAATGCAACCAAATTGAATTGTCTCGAGTCATGATTTAAACAGTTTAAACACATTTGAAATCTCAATAATATGACAAAGAAATAACCACCCGACACTGAAATTCAAACAAGAATGTTTTATCTAAATTAGTTCATATGAAAGCCATTCAATTGCAAAGTCATTATTCTCATATTTACCTATTCTGGCTAAATGTCGTACTCTAAATTAGGACAGGTCTCTCAATAAAGAATCAAAGTCTCTCGAGTCGCCGTCCTCTCAGTCAGCATCGATCCTCTTGAGCATAAGTTCAGGAAGAAGTGGCCTTAGACCCTCTCTAGTCTAGAAATATTTATACTAAAATTTACATACTAAAAGTTACAAACAAACTCTAAAACGTCTGTTGAGCAGAGCCAGCAGGAAGGGATGTTAGCTTGCAACATTTAGAAAAATCTCTGCTCTCGGATATCTCAAAAATAAAAACACGGAAATAGGAAGTCAAAATATAGTTTGCAACATCCATGGATGCTCTTCTCCAGAATTGTATCACTCGCAGTGAAGCCACCGCAAGTTTATCAAAAATGTTCATTTGTGACAAATGTTCTCCACCAAGGATATTTGGCGACCATCCCAGAGTTGTCGTCTTTTTCATAGCTTTTAACTCAGACAGAGGCCAAGGTCACGTTCAGCGAGGCCTCTCTTCATATTTCATCTACTCAAATGCAGGCTGTAGATGTCGGCCATTTTCTCAACAGGCCAAAACGGACAACTTAATTAAAAAGAAACACAAAACATCGTTACTACATCGTATTGATTATACAGTGTTAATTCCCACTAATACCCTTATGTGTATGTATTTATCTAGCCATTTGCGACATAAAGAAGCATTAAAGCATATTATTTTAAAGCGCAAACACATAACAAATAGCGCATTAACCACACTTATTTAATTAATTTGCTCACCAACCTAGTTCACTTATTAATTAAGCCATGTAATTGCATTCCCACGTATAATTCTTTCATTAGTAAAGTTGATTAATATAACACTCGATAAAAATTAATACTTAATAATTAATTATTAGTAATTTTAATTATGACATATAAAAATATAAGCTGATGTTCGGGTTTAAATAGAAAACCCTGCTCCAGCAATCCCCACTTTGGTGATATATCATCACCACAAAAACACAAAAATCCAACCCAAAAAATTTAGTCCCCTTTTCTTAGGAGAAATTCAAATGTCTTTTTGCTTATTCATTAAACTCCAGTTTCTCTTTCATCATCTCTTTTTGTTTCTAAATACATGCCCTCTCTAAATTCTTCCAATTCTATTTCTTGTGGGTCTCCTTTTGACCTCTTTTGTCTCTTTTCAATATTATCTTTTATCATTCTCTTTTTACTCCTCCTGTATCTACAACATAAACACCCTAATCTAAGAATCAATAAACAAATAATCACACATGTCAGTGGAAATAATATCTTACCAAAAATGGTACTACCTATCTTAGCAATAAAATTCTTAACAGCAATCATCTTATTAACCATCTTAGTCCAGATACTTTCAGCTTCCAGTGGTACTAATTCTTCATGCAAATCAGTAATATTTTTGATATAGACCTTTAAATCTTTACTTTCATCAGGAATGTAAGTGCAACAATGTTGAACTTTCAGCATTCCACAGACTCCACCCTCTTTTGCCAATATAATATCAAGGGCAAGTCGATTTTGCATAGACATGGCGCGTAAGGCAACCATCTCTGTATTTACCAAAAGAAACCCTCCAGCGGTGCTTGTCGATAAGCGATCCACCACTGTTGACAGTTTCCGAATTCCATATGCATTTAATGAAATTCCCACTGCTGGTATCAAAGCTCCAAAAATATCTCCTACAATTTCTGTCCAAGTTTCTCTTTTAAAGCGTGTTAGTAAATTAATTTGTTCTGCATCTTCTATTCTATCCATATGAAAAATCTTTGGAAAGACCAGACCAACATAACATGTGCCATACCAATGGTCAGGCAACCTGTAATAAGCCCTGTTCCCACAAATATAATACACTCCCGGGAAAACTGGATCTTCTCCTCCTTTAAATCCCCATCCCGTTGCAATAAAGTATGTATCATGGCACTCACTAGTCCCAACAAAATAATTATCATATTGGGATTTCCTTCTGGTAATGCATAGTTTACCCTTCTGTGGTGCATCTAAAGACAAAGTTGGACTGGCCCCATTCTTCAACTCCTTTCCCATCTCAATGTCCCACACTGTCTCACTCATTTTATATCCTCCTGCCTTTTCATGCATGCTCATTCTCCTCTTCTCTACCATGTCCAGGAAAGCTTTTTCTTCTTCCTTCAAACTACAAGTTAAATTGTGTCTAAAAATGTAATCTAATGTTAATTCTTCTGTTTCAATAAAAATCTCACCTAAAATGTTAGCTTCTTTAGCAGGATTCAGTTTTTTATTCATAGGCAATTGCCCAAAAATGTTATCCTTATTAGACATCTCATAATCTATTTTCCCTAACAAATAAAAAATACTACTCAACACACTACATGAAATCCCATACGTAGCTGGGAGATGATGATAAGTAACTCCCTCTGAAACGGATGCAGGCAATTGCATACAGACGTAGCAATCCCTTACCTCCATTGTCTTTACATATTCATACAATAATTTTGAAAAAACATTGCTACAAAAATCATTAATTGACCTATCCTTATGTATGTATATATTACTAATTCTAGTTGGTACTACTTTCTGTGACCTCTTCCCTATGTTAGTCATATTCTCAGTATGTATTCCCAAAGTGTCTATTGTAACTCTAAAAGTAACTAATAAAGCAAGTACACTCCATAGTAGCATTAATAGTCCTGTACAGCAGCAGCACATTCTACACCATCTTTTCAAGAAGGTACATCTACTTTGATTATTTTCTGTGTTAGCCATCTTATTACTTTGACTGTGTCTTTTGACTTAGCCTCTACTACTCCACTACTAAATCTCTAGAACACTAGATTATTACAATCTGTTAATTTTTAGTTTCTTGTTCTTCACTCTTCTCCAAGTGACTCTTTCAATTCACTCAATTTGGATTTTCATCACTTTTCACTTCTTCTTCAGCAACATCAAATTGTATCAGATCCTGAACATCTGTCTCTTCTCCAATGTCAGTCAAGATAACTTTCAGGATTCCAACAGTTTTCTCCTCCTCAACCACTCTCCGTAAGGTCCCCTCTGGATTTCCTTGACTTTCTGCCTCTTCTTCTTCAGACAGTGCCACATACGTCCATTCCGGTGACCTATACTTCTGGTTAGGTTTTCTGATTCTTTTGATCTCCTCTGGTTCCTTTGGTTCTTTTCGTTCTTCTTCCTTTGCCTGATTTTGTCTTGACACCTCGTTCACCTGTTCAGCTTTTGATGAATTCACTCGTGTCAGTCGATATCTTAGCCTCTTTATCTTGTTAGGCCAAAGATCTCCTTTAACACTTCTTTTCTGTTTCACTTCTCTATTGTTTCTTTCTCCAATCCAAGTTCTCTTTCTCAGAACTCGACCCTCTGGTATCTCATTCTCACTCTCATCCGATTCTGTCTCATTTGCCTCTTGTTCATCAACAATTCTCTCTTTTTCCACAGTCTTCTTCTCCACCGATTTCCCTACTACTGTCCCGCCTCGGGTCTCCGACACACAATCTTCTTGCTGTCTACTTGTCCCTTCACCTAGCTTATCAGGAATGTTCCCTACACCTCCTCGGGGGTCTTCCGCAATCTGTCCCTCTCTATCTTCTTCTGACCCTACTTCTTCAGAAGTTATCTCAGGTGGATTCCTCTCAATCTCTTCATTTGACTCAGGTATAGTCTCAGTGGAATCACTCTTTTCTTCTCTTTCTTTCTCTTTATTTTCTCCACTGCTTGTTAGAACTTCAGGCACTTTTCCAGAATCTGAACTCTCTTCTGAGGTTCGCAATGTTCCTCTTGAAGCCTCTCTTGGTAAGAAAAAATAATCACCTGACTCTCTTTCTGACTCTTTTTCCCCCCTTTCAGGATTCTTTTTTCTTCTCACTGTTTCAGTGTCTGCATCATCACTGGAATCTGACTCTTCAAAGTACTCCTTCCCAGTCCCATCCTTTGGGTTTGGAACTCTCAGAGTATGACTTGCATGAATCCAGTTCTTCACTCCAGCACACTTCACAGCAGTCGTCGTAGTCAGAATGACTGGTCTTGGCCTTCCCCATCTTGGAACCAAGCAATTTCTTCTTCTGTGCACTTTTATTCTCACCCAATCCCCTGGGCTCAGATCATGGGCCTGCTTCTTCTCAAGTGTGGTAGCGTCTTCTCCAACCTGGTGAAACACAGAATGAACTGCGTCAGCCAGGCCCTTACAGTAATCCAAAATCATGTCATCAGTTATAGTCATCAGCTTGTTGACAGGCACGAATGCATGTCTCATTGCACGTCCCATTAATATTTCATGTGGACTCAACCCCGTAGTTCTGTCTGGAGTAGATCTAATAGTCATCAGTACTAGAGGCAAGACATCAGGCCATTTCATTCCAGTGGCTAAACACATCTTGCCAATTCTGTTTTTGATTGTGCCATTCATCTGTTCAACAACGCCAGAAGCCTCTGGTCTGTATGCACAATGTAGCTTCTGCTGTATACTCAATGCTTCACAAATCAAACTCATGAGCTCATTGTAGAAGTGTCCTCCTCTATCTGACTCAATAGTCACTGGGAACCCGTACCTAGGAATCAACTCTCTCAACAGCAACTTAGCCACTGTTATTCCATCATTTCTCCTAATCGGATATGCTTCCACCCACCTTGAGAACAAACAGACTACCACTAGAACATACCTCAATCTATTGACTTGGGGCATTTCAATGAAATCTATTTGCATTCTGGTAAAAGGACCTCCTTCTCTGCCTATTGTTCCTAGGCTCACCACTGTCTTCTTTCCAGTATTGAATTGCTGACAAATCAAACATCTCTGACAGATGCTCTCTGCAATCAGCCTGAACTTTGCATTTTACCAGGTCTGCTTGAAGGACCTAATCATAGCATCCCTCCCCAGGTGTCCCTGGCCATGATACATTCTTGCCATTGTTGACAACATAGAATTTGGCATGACTGGTCTTCCATCCCTATAGATCCAAACATGATCTTTTTCTCTTGGTGCACAACCTGCTTTGATCCAATCTCTCATTTCCTCATCTCCTGCTTCATCCTGCAGCTGCCTCACCTCATCCCATGTTTCGAGTACATTAGTAAACATCACAGAACAAAAAGACATTTCTTTCTCTCTTCCCCTGTTAATTGACTGATTGTTCTTTGCACCATACTGTGCTATGTCATTTGCGAACCGATTACCAAGAGTAACAAAATCATCTCCCTGTCCATGAGCAGCACATTTTACAACTGCTAGTTCTTTAGGCAGCTGTATCGCCTCAAGCAATTTCCCAATCACTTCAGCATTCTTTATAGGAGTTCCACTCGACGTCAAGAAACCTCTCTGCAGCCAAAGTTGGCCAAAATCATGCACCACTCCAAATCCATACTGACTATCAGTCATCACAGTCACTCTCAGATTCTTCCCAATCTTGCAAGCTTTTGTCAATGCCACCAATTCCGCTACCTGAGCAGATTTAACCCCTTTCAAAGATGAAGCTTCCATAACTTCTGAAACTTTACACACCGCGTATGCAGCACTCCGCACACCTTCTTCTGTCCTCAGACATGATCCATCCACAAACAACACATGATCACTCTCAGGCAGTGGCAGATCTCTTATGTCTGGTCTCGGTTTTGTACAGTAATCAAGCACATCCAAGCAATCATGATCAACATCATCTCTCACACCCACATTTTCAGCATCTGGCAACAGTGTCGCTGGATTCACATTCACACATCTCTCAAGAGTCACATTTGATGCTCCCAGAATGATTTTCTCATATTCAGTCAGCCGACTATGTGACATATATTGAGTTCTGCTTCTTGTCAAAAGAATTGCCACATCATGAGGTACGAATACCCTTACAGGATATCCCATTATTATACCCTCACTTTGTTCCAAGCTTCTGCATGTAGCAGCTACCGCTTTCAGGCAACCTGGCAAACCCACAGCTACGGGGTCAAGTGTTGATGAGAAGTACGCAATTGGTCTCCTCAGACGTCCATGTTTCTGGATTAACACTGAAAGTGCACATCCATTCCTCTCACTACAGTACAGCTCAAACTCCTTCTCATAGTCTGGCATTCCTAGAGCAGGAGCTTCACATAATCTGCTCTTTAACTCTTCAAATGCTGCCATTTGTTCTGCATTCAATTCCAATGGGTCTTTTACTTCACTTTTAGTCAATTTAATCAGTGGCTTTGCTATCAGGGAAAAGTTACTTATCCACTGACGACAATAACCTACCATTCCCAGAAACATTCTCACTTCTCTCTGGGTCATTGGGGCTCTCATTCCTCTGATAATTTTGATCCTGTCAATGGTCACTTTTCTTAGACCTTTTTCAATATTGTGTCCAAGATAATGTACTTCTTTCTTGCAAAATTGCAATTTGGCTGGAGATACCTTTAATCCTCCATCTGCCAGATGATTCAATAAAGCTATGGTATCTACTTCACAAGCTTCACGTGTCTTCGATGCCACAAGTAGGTCATCGATATATTGTACTAGTACTGAGCTTTCAGGCATGGTCAGACTCTCCAAAGACTTCTTCAGCAACTGATTGAATATTGAAGGACTCTGTATACCCCTGTGGGATTCGGCACCATGCCAAAATACGCTGTCCAAACCGAAATGCAAAAATCGGCTGGCTGTCATGATGCAATGGAATTGAAAAGAAAGCATGACACAAATCAATCACTGTGTACCACTCCGCATCGTGAGGAATCTGATACAAAATCACTGATGGATTTGGCACAATGGGACAGCATGATACCACAATTTTGTTAACTTTTCTCAAATCTTGCACTATTCTGAACTTCCCATTAGGTTTCTTCAGCCCCATTATTGGTGAATTACATGGGCTACTCAGTAACTCTCTCAAAACACCTTGCTGAATCATTTTGTCAATTATAGGTGTTATTCCTTCAATTATCTCTGGTGTCAATCTGTATTGTGGGATATTAGGATAAGAGATTCCCTCTTTCACTGTAATTTTTACTGGATCTACATTATTCATCAATCCCACATCCTCTCCAGTAAAATCCCAAACTGCTGCTTTTACTGTGTGTCTCAACTCTTGAGGCAAATGATCTTGATTAAATACAGCATATGTTCCAACAATCTCATTTTCTCTATTATCTAGAGTTACTCTGTATAAGACATCCTCATCCGGTGTCTCAAAGGCTATTCCATCCGGAGTACAAAAAATTGTGCAATTCATTTTACACAATAAGTCCCTACCTAACAAGTTCACTGGACTAGTGTCGCACACTACAAACCTGTGCATATCTGAAAATTTCCCTATCCTTACCCTTACTGGTTCAGTAAGACGAGTCTTAATCTGTGTATTAGACACACCAACCACTTGGATTGCTTCGTCCGAGAGAGGAAGATTTCTTATATCTGCTGACCTGACAGTTGATCTCATCGCTCCTGTGTCTACTAAAAAAGTAACACTTTCCCCATTTATTTTTCCATCTACAAATGGTCCTGCCTGGTCTAGTTCTAGAGTTGCTCCAAGTATGCACTCTTCCTCCTCTCTTCGGCACCGTCAATAGTCCCCTTCAGACTCACTCCCCTCATTCTTTAGCCAGTATTGTTGTACTGGGTTCGTACGTCTCGGTTTGTTTACCTGTTCATCATTGTAGAATCCCGAGTCTTGATTGTATTTCTGAGATCCTCTGTTCTGTGGCAAAGGAGGTTTTGGCTCTTGATTCTGCTGCTTGACAACCTTCTGCTGTTGCTGCTGATGATTACACCCTTCGTTCTGCACCTGTTGATTCAAGGATTGATTTTCATTACTCACTAATGGTGGATTTGTACACTCGGATCTCCAGTGCCCTAATTTTCCACAGTTGTGGCATGGAAATTTTTTCTTCGCCTCTTCTATGTTCCCCTTTCCTTTTCCTGTACCATATCTGGGCCTATTTCCTGGATTATTCGCTTGTTCAACCAGCTGTGCTTCTTGTCTTTCTGCAACCTTCACCTGTGCCCAAATTGCTTTCTCCTTCAGCTTTCTTTGTTTCGCCTCAATTTCATCACTGAAGTATTTCGCATGTCTCAAGATCTCATCAATCTTCTTACTCTGCCAATCAACTGTATGCTCACGTATCATTTCACTGATCTCAGGTCTCAAGCCATATACAAATCTGTATACAAAATGACTCAAATCCTTATCACCCAGATGTTCATCTCCACTGAACTGTTTAAAAGCCAGTATTAACCTTTCATAAAAAGCATGAACTGATTCTTTTGCTTCCTGATGAGTTCGATCTATCTTAACCCAATCTGTCTCTTTAGGGGGTACCTTATTCTTCAGGAACACAATAACCTGCTCATATTTTTTCATCACCTCTGGGTCTGGAGCTCCTGTTTTCTGATCCCTTGGATACTCCTTAGCAGGCCAATCTACAACTATTTTACACTCTGCCCACAAGTCTGCTGGAACAATTATATCAAACAGACTATTCAGGTCAATCCACAGCACTTTTGACAATTTCACAAACCTATCTACCTGCCTATACCACTCGACGGGCTTTTCTCTCAGTCGAGGAAAATCATTCGTAAATGACAAAATATCCTGCCTAGTCCATGGGACATGTACATATCCTCCTCCAGGAATCTCTCTCATAGGATAGGCATCCACTGTTTTTTCCTTTTCTCTCATGGGAAATGCCGAGTAAGTTCTGTCCACTGTATCTTCTCTTTTCTTATACCATCTATCCTTCCACTTTTCCACGTCACCCCATTTTCGCAATAAGGAAATAATTTCCTTAATCTGCCCTGTTCTGCCAACATCATTTAAATTCTCCTTGTCCTTATCCGAAAAGTCCACTCGGTAAGGCTTCTGCAAAGCTTTCACCTTGTCCATGTCAACTCCCATTTCACTCGCTATTCCTTTTAACCTGTCATGTGTATTCTTAGCCCTCCATGTGATACTCTTGCACATGAATAACAATTCTCCATCATGATGATTTTTTTAACATTTCTGTAGGAATTGTTCCCGCTATAAGCTCTTCCAGTTCTATGCGCAACCTGGCTACAGCAATTGCCTGAGAATCTCTATCCTTATTTTGGAGAACCTTCAACCAATCATTCAAATCCTCAGCCGTTATCTCTGTAGACTTTTTCCCTGTATTCACTTGTTCTGCCATCCTCTGTGGTTCCAAAATTGATCCTTCCATCATAACATTTCTTTCTACACAACCAGTATTCAATCCTGAATTAGGCTGTACAATTCACTCTCCACCACATATGGTATGTCTCAACTGATTCTCTCCCATCCTCATTCCTGACTCTCCCGGAGAACCAACTAGTCCATTTCCTACATATGGAACTGTTAAACCACTTTCACCCATTCTTTGCTTTTCAAAAATAGGCATAACCGGACCTATGGTTACAGGCACCGTAACAGCTTCTAGATTCTTGGTCAATTCCCTTATTTTCTCTGTCAACTCAGATGTGGTTCTTGCTAATTCTCTTGTTTTCTCATCCCCGATTGCACTCTCTCTTTCTCGCTCTCTCTCTCTTTCCCTTTCCGTGAAAGAGCTACCACTTTTCAGATCAGGTGTCACAACTTCTGTTTTAATGATTTGCAAAGTATCTCTCATTGGTGTAGCAACTGGTGTTCTCACTTCTGGTTCTGGTCTATATGGAGGTGGTCTCTTGTAAATCATGTCATCCAAGACTTCATCCTCATATTCATTAGCCCCATACCTTCTCAATTCTGCATCATGTACCTGTTCCGTACCTTTCCTCCATTCCGTTTCTTCAACAGTTCTCATAGGATATAGTCCCTCTGACATACTAGCATCTCGCCATCTCCTCATTCGATCATGATGAGTTTCACGATCATATTTCCTCTCAAAAATGTACCTATAGTTACCTCCACTCCTCTGTTTTTCTCGCTCATGCACCTCATCTTCCCATTCTACCAATGCCTCGAACTGTGTCGGCCTTGGTCTCGGCTCTAGACTCATCATTCTCTCCCTTAAATTTCTCAACACGGCCAGATTAAATGAACCATGTTCCGGGAATGCTAGAACACCATCTTCTTTAGTATACTTAGCCCAATTGTCTAACCAAATACAGGTATGATACCCATATTTCGCAACCATGAAGGATGCAGGGGTTCTTGTCGGAGGTAGTAACTCACCCTCTCTAGTTATTATGTCCTTATCCTTGTCAAACCATTTTTTAATTTTACTGAACAAGGATTTCTTTTTCTTTTCCTCTGTTTGGTAATACATTTTTGCGTTTACCACAACCCTCTAGTTCTTTCTACAACTGTACGATCTTTTGTCCAATAACAGCGCGACTCACACTAACGCACCAATCCCGGAGCGTCTACGTCACCCTGTACTTCTTCCAATCCCTGCACGGCTCACACCAACGCACCAATCACAGCACTTTCGCTGTTCTAACCCACTGTCCAATCACAGCGCGGTCTTTTCTGACGTCAGTAGTCGCTGCAGTCGCTTCTACTCCTGTCTCCTGTCACTCGTCTACCCCTCCTTTACAAAACCTTCTTTGTAGACTCTGTTTCAATTTCTACAAATCTATTAGTTACAACATATAAACATCTCCATTGTCTGCTTCGCTAACCACAGAATAGTAAGACCTTTCCCACGAGAATCCCGCTTCTCTCTAGAACAGCGCTTACCTCTGCTCTACTACGGAATTATTACTTTCGTTGACACAGTAGCACATCACTCTACTCTGCCCTTCTAACATGCATCCATTAACTGTTTCCTCCCGGAATATTCCAAAGAGTTTCACAATCAACTAAATGCCCATACATTCACGCACTTTCACACTAGAAAATGTAGCACATTTACACAGAATCCTGCCTTTCCCGAGAACAGCGAACAATCTGTCCTACTACAAAATTATAACACACGTTAACCAAGCAGCGCTTACCTCTGCTCAATCCTTCAAACAAGCTCAGAGAATACCTATTACTTCTCCAGCGGTAAGCTTTAACGGCAAACCTTACGGATCCCTGGGACTTAAGACCAGAGTTTCACAGATAACCTTTGCTATCATATACACTTCTTTTACACAGACATACGTCTCTAGTAGTAACACACGACGATGTCACTGAATCGAACCCAGACAATGCGACGCGCAACTTCAATTGTCTCACGCTTTTCCCTGCATTCGTACAGGGCCAACAATCCCGTCTTTCCTGAGAGCAGCACTCACTTCCCTCTGCCCTACTACGGAACCGTCACCGACTCCCTACGTCCCAGAAGCCGTACACACTACATATAACTCAATACGACGACTTCAACATTTAGTGTTAGTACATGTATCAACATCAATCAATAAATCCAAAAGCCTATGTACAAGCAATCTATCAGATCAAGACAATAATCAAAACCATCATACTGCTACCAGGAAACTGCTGCAGATCAGAGCTTATAAATTCTCCCTGCTTCCACGGACAGAGTAATTTCACAGTCATACGCACATACACTCATCATACGCTAGGGCCCATTACACCAACATTCATTCTATTACTCTATCCACACTGAATATAAGAGAGAATTCCTAAATCAATCTGCACCTAATTGGAGGTCAATGCAACCAAATTGAATTGTCTCGAGTCATGATTTAAACAGTTTAAACACATTTGAAATCTCAATAATATGACAAAGAAATAACCACCCGACACTGAAATTCAAACAAGAATGTTTTATCTAAATTAGTTCATATGAAAGCCATTCAATTGCAAAATCATTATTCTCATATTTACCTATTCTGGCTAAATGTCGTACTCTAAATTAGGACAGGTCTCTCAGTAAAGAATCAAAGTCTCTCGAGTCGCCGTCCTCTCAGTCAGCATCGATCCTCTTGAGCATAAGTTCAGGAAGAAGTGGCCTTAGACCCTCTCTAGTCTAGAAATATTTATACTAAAATTTACATACTAAAAGTTACAAACAAACTCTAAAACGTCCGTTGAGCAGAGCCAGCAGGAAGGGATGTTAGCTTGCAACATTTAGAAAAATCTCTGCTCTCGGATATCTCAAAAATAAAAACACGGAAATAGGAAGTCAAAATATAGTTTGCAACATCCATGGATGCTCTTCTCCAGAATTGTATCACTCGCAGTGAAGCCACCGCAAGTTTATCAAAAATGTTCATTTGTGACAAATGTTCTCCACCAAGGATATTTGGCGACCATCCCAGAGTTGTCGTCTTTTTCATAGCTTTTAACTCAGACAGAGGCCAAGGTCACGTTCAGCGAGGCCTCTCTTCATATTTCATCTACTCAAATGCAGGCTGTAGATGTCGGCCATTTTCTCAACAGGCCAAAATGGACAACTTAATTAAAAAGAAACACAAAACATCGTTACTACATCGTATTGATTATACAGTGTTAATTCCCACTAATACCCTTATGTGTATGTATTTATCTAGCCATTTGCGACATAAAGAAGCAATAAAGCATATTATTTTAAAGCGCAAACACATAACAAATAGCGCATTAACCACACTTATTTAATTAATTTGCTCACCAACCTAGTTCACTTATTAATTAAGCCATGCAATTGCATTCCCACGTATAATTCTTTCATTAGTAAAGTTGATTAATATAACACTCGACAAAAATTAATACTTAATAATTAATTATTAGTAATTTTAATTATGACATATAAAAATATAAGCTGATGTTCGGGTTTAAATAGAAAACCCTGCTTCAGCACATACTCGACTGGTATGCGTTGACTCTGTCATACAGTTTTGTCCTCTCTCTCTGGGTCTTGCTTCCTGTCGACACATCGGATCCTGCGGATACATCGGACCCTCGGGTGAGTTCATCTTCTTTACGAAGCCGTGAACTCTTACTCCAGCGCCGGCATTTCGGGCTCTGTGCTTTCTTTCTCTCAACCCGGTATGCACATGGGATTTTTCGTGCTGTTCTTTGATAGCTCGTGGTGCCTTTGCCTCCTATTGTTTTCCGTTCTTTTAGAGCTTCGTGCTCTGGTTTTGGCTGTGCTGGCGTTGTTGTCCCCACTGTGTTTCGTCACCTTGTTGACGGCTAAGTTCTTTCTGGAACTTGGTGGGGTTCAGTCGCAGATCCGCCTCCTCTATGAGTATGTCTTTGGTATCTATTCTAAGTTAAGGAATCTGCGGCTAGAAGTCTCTATTAGATGGACGAGTTTCTTACCTTTGGTAATAATGGTAGAGACACAGTCTAGCCGCAGATTCCTTAACACCCGCCCATCCTCGCTGTTCTGCGAGGAGCTTTTCAGTTTGGGTTTCCCGCATTCGCCTCCCTCTGGGGGCTTTGTCCTGCGGGGTGACATCTTTCACTTCTCACCTAGACGGGATGCTTCATTCTGTTTTGCTTGCTCTGCTCAACCATTCTCGTGATTGGGTGGTATGCTCATGTGTCATGTGTCCTTTTACATCCCTATGCCCTGGGTCGTCCAGTGTGAGGTCTGCTCCCCCCCCCCCTCCTCCCTGTTCTCAATCGGCCTTGGGGTCTCTTACCTCCCCTGCAGTCCATTGGTTTGAAGTCGATTGGCTCTACCTCAATCTATAGGTCTCTTACAGGGGATAAGACGTCCCTTCTGGTGCCGACTTGTGGTGGATTGTCTTTGCTCATGTGTTCCAGACTTGTTGACCATCACAGTTCTATATTGTGGTTGCAGACTTTCCGTCGTCTGCCATGATGTTTTTTTCACATCTTCTTCTACCTCCGGGGGAGGTTTAGCCTTTGCCTTTGCGGGGTTGCTTCTCTGAGCGGTGCTCTGCTCTTTCCCTTCACTAGTTTTCAATATACAGTGCCTGGCACTGTCCTTTATGGTGCTCTTTTTCACCATTCACTTCTTTTCATTTTCAGCTTTTTTCGCACACTGTTCCCATATTGTCACAGTTTTTGCTGGTAGCTCCGCGTTTTGGCACGGAAAAGTTTCTCCGACAAAAACTGACTTCAGCGCGCCAGGAGGGTCTTCTATGGCTCTACTGATGTCACGTCCTTGGACGGCGTCAGGGTGGAGCCGTGAGGCGCGGCCCCCGGCACGCAGAGGTGCAGCTGCGGAAAGTTTTCTGGGTCCAGTCTGATGCCTGGGGATATTCTAAGTTAAGGAATCTGCGCTAGACTGTGTCTCTACCAGATACATCGTTACCGAAGGTAAGTAACTCATCCGTTTATTGCGTGCAGTGGGGAGAGTATATAGCAGTTTGATGTTCCAAATAAAGCCCGCGCTGAGGCCTAGGCGGGCCAGCAGAGAAAACAGAAAAGGCCATTCGAGGGAGTCGAACGCTTTGGTAGCATTGAGAAGCGCAGCTACCGCGGGAAGAGTAGGATTCATTTGATGCATGATCCAGAAAATGGTTTGGAGGTTGTGTGCTGTGGACCCGCCAGAAATAAAGCCAGATTGGTCTGGACGTACTATTAGCGGCATGAGCGGAAGCAGCCGGTTTGCCAACACTTTGGCAAATATTTTATTGTCAGTTTTGATGAGCGAAAGTGGGCGGTAGGAGTCGCACGATGTTGGTGGCTTGTCAGATTTCAGTATTCGTGTGATGAGCGCCTCAATCTAATGAAAAGTTGAGAAATCTGCGTTTTAGAATTATCCATTGGAAGAAGTTGCTTACCTTCGGTAACACTCTTTCTCATGGGTTCTCGGTCTAGCCACTGATTTCTCACCGACCTTCCCACCACCCGATAGAGTGTTATTAGGGGTCCATGTCAGATGCTGGACCTGCTGTTCACTGTTTCAATCGATCATCGATGCTCCACATCAGAATAATTCAATTTTAAAGTGATTTCAGAGTGCAGGGGTGGGACAGCCTCTGGGCGGTCATTTCTGGAGGTGGGATAAGGCTGCCGCAGAGTCCGATGGTGCAAATTAACGGTTCCCAGAGGAATTGCTGGGATAAGTTCCGGATCCACTGTTGTTCCTGGGGGGGAATCCGAAATGTGTGCTTAGATGGAATATTCTCCTGAAAGAGAGTTGGCGAAGGCAAGGAGCTTGTTGTTTATTCACCTGTGGGCTCTAGCTCGTCATGGCCAGCAACCATTAGGTCTCCATCCTGTAAGGCTGCTTTCCTCTATAAAAGAAGGATGTTGATATCTGTAGAATATTGAAACTTCACCCGGAGAACATTGAGACCCATGTCTTGTTCCTCATACGGTACGTAAGAAGATATCCTAGCTTAGCCCACCTGAACATCCTTCGCAGCCCAGTCTTTGGCCTCCTGGAGATGTCGCGACATGTATCTGATAACTTGTCTCGAATACTCTAAGTCTCTATATCCTGATGACGCCCGAAGGATTGCAGAGAAATCATGGTCTGGGGGAGTAAGACATGATAATATGAATACGTATTAAAATGACAAGATAGCAAACTAATTTGGCCACAGAACGTGCAGCACAAGGCCTTTTCTTGCAGCATATGTTGGTTAACCCAACCCCCTTAATTTGTCCTTCCATTGCCACATAATTCCAGTGCCCTGATTGGCCTAGATGAAGGAATAGAATTATATTGAATAGAAATATTTAAGGGCCCGTACTGAGATACATAAATGATTAAAACATTGCTAAACATATCAAATATTCATAATATAATTTTCAGGGATCACGCAATATGAAAAGATCTTCAGCTGCTCTGTGTGACCCAGTGCCCCGGCCAATTAAAGACCAAGATAATTTAGCATTGTGTGTTTTGATTGCAGCATGCACCTTCATCAAGCCTTGGCTTGGTTCCGCCGGGGATGTCCAGTATTTCTTGTCCAGCGCTTTTTCCCATCCTTGACTATTGTGTCTCTGCATGGACCATGTTGAGTCTCCAGCTATAGTAGCTGCTTCCGGTGTTTCCTTTTCACTATTGTTCTAAATGTGTCCGTGCTTTTAAGGTGGGAGATTGATCCATCCGTGGGGTGAGTTAAGATAAAGTTGAGTATTTTCTGTAACCGTTCTTACCCAGTTGGGTAATAAAGGATCGCATGCCTGCGACTCCAGATTTGAGATGATGGACGGTTTCTTTTCTTAATGATAATATTTTTGGATTATGAGTGCTATTCCACTTGATTATTCTTTGATATATTGATCTTAAGATGTCAATGAAATTCAGATCTTTGGTCATCTGATTTATACTTGAGATATAATGAGGTTTGTTGTGTGTCGTGATCACTTTCCTTCCTTTCTACAATTTGATGTCTTTCACACAAGGAAAAGGTGCCACAGTGTCGTGAAGTCAATAATACTTTTTGATTTGGATGAGATGAATGTAGGTCTTGTTGGTGGATCTGAGAAAAATCCCCTATTTAATGTGCGAAAGTCCAAATCAAAAAGTAGTTTCCACATATAATAACTCTTTGTGTTGTTCCATCAGTTGTCAGTAAGAAGCATTTGAAGAAAAGTCTGGGAAATTCTCTCATGGAAATTTTTTCCAGTGGTTAATCTATGAATTGTTGTTAAAAATCCCCTATGATTATAACTGAGCAAGTTGGATTTTAGTGCAAGATAGACACAAGTTCACCAAGCACCGCCAGAAGACCCAAGTTATTCTTTAGTAATAATGGGGGAAAGTTAGCATTCAATAATAGAACTAGATTTTGCCTTTTGTGACCTAGTAAGGTTATTATTTGTTCTGATTTCGTATTAAATATGGTCGTTTTTAACCTGATGCTGTTGTGAATTAATTTTAGCAGTCCACCCGCTTGACGTTCCCTAGAACTCTGTTTAGTCCGAATTTCATATGTTTGAAAGTTTGGTAAATTAAAAGGTTTAGAATACCAGGTTTCCTGCAGACAGATCTCTTGATAGTTATCTAAAAAGCGTATTTATGGTATGGTATAAGTTGGCACCCTATTGACTTTTGAATTAACCCTATTGTGCCTTTGGTTAGGTACGGATTGGTCTGGCAATCCCTGGATAAAATGCGGGTCGAATGGATCCGTCATGGTAGCCTGGCGTCCAGTACCAGGATGTTTGATGACATTTATGCGTTGATTAGTATTTGTTGCACTGGAGGGACCTTTAAAAAGATTCATATCGTTATGAAGTCCAGACGGATGCTCTTGTTGGTAGGACTGCTCGTGTAATGTATATTCGTATTTTAGTTTGGTCGGTTTTGATATTAATTTGCCCCAGGAAGCTCGTTCAGCTTCCCTGGACCACGTTGTTTGCACTATTAATTCTGTAGACCATATTGCACGAGTGCACTCCGTTTTCGAGCTGAGTTCTTAAGATCTTACACTTGTTACATTTCTAAAAGATATATCACTCAGTTCCAGGAAATTGTGTCATCATTTCAAAATATTTTGATGATTAAGAATATGACGTGATCTTTGTGATTTGTGTTGGGGAGAAGGATCATGAGTGGTATTGAAGGAAGTGGCCGGATTGGGGTCACTCGGGTCACTCACGACCACCTCTCAGCCTTCCGTACCAAATGAAGAGTCGGTCAGAGAGTAGAGAATACAAACCGATACCTGTTTATTCGAATACACTCAGAGCGGAGTTCAGTCTGCCCAGTCGCTAGGAGTGCTGCAGAGAGGACTGAAAGCAACAAGCATAGAGATACATTATGTACATTTCGTAACTGGGCTAAAACACGCCCACAGTGGAATGGTGCAGCTAAACAGTGAAATACAGAAAAAACGGTTCAGCACTCCTATCTTGCACAAAGTTTCATGATCCAAGGTCTGGTGGTGCCCGCCACCAGACAAGGGGGAGAGGGCCTCTGTCTGTTGAGAAAGGTATGCGCTAATAGGAACAGTGTATTCATTGCTGGAACAGAACTGAAATGAAGAAAACGAAACTTTAAGGGCAGCATTTCTCTGGATTTGAACAACATCAGTTTCGAATAGCTTAAAATGGCGCCCGTGAAGAAAATGGCGCACCGAATGCTAACTTCAGTAGGGCAATGCGCAAACATGAACATTTCTATTCCAACAGCACTGTCGGTGTCAGGATTCACTGGCTAAGCAGATACTTTAGGATTATAGTACGATACAGGAAGTGGCAGTGGATTATCACCTGCAGTGGCGGAAGCTGATCATGCAGGTGACATTTATATTATATGCCTCACCTGTAGAATCACGAGTTTTACTAAGCTGGGATCCAGTTTGAACATTAAGGGGCTGATTACGATGTTGGTCGGAGAGGCTCCGAGTGGCATTCGGATTGACCAAACCCGTGCAAGTTTCCGACCGACTCTGAAATATTTCCGACTGACCGATTACGATATAAGGTAGTTGGTCGGTCAATCCAAATCGGTTCGGACCGGCATTTGGAGAGTTCGAGTGACGGTCAGAGCCGAATCGTACAGCTCTACGGGCCACGTTTCTGACTGACCGATTACGATGTCAGATTCTGACAGCTGTTCAAACTCATTCTGTCCAACACGGATCGGCTGTCGGAAACCGTATTTGGGGGCTCATACCAGGCCCCCCCTCCACTCGTAGTCCTCCAGTTGGGGCCCGTGGGGGTACCGGTGGGTCCCCTCTTTCCAACCATGCACAATGTGGCAGGCACCATGCGATGCCTGCCACAGGGTGCAAGGTTTTCCGCAACCACCCCTTTCTTCAATGGAAGCCTATGTTGTCGGTTGGAACACAGGCTCCTATTGGAGTCAAAGGGAGTCCGACCGAACGTTGTGCGGAACCATCGTAATCGGTCGGTCAGTCGGACTCTACGAACCAGAGTCGGTCAGAAACTATTCCGACAAGGAGTCGGCCGGAATGCTTTTTGACCGACATCGTAATGAGGCCCTTGGTGTTTTATAGCAGTAGTTGAGTCTGTGCTGGAAAGTGCTTTAACAAGAAATGCAAAACGATCTGCTATGGTTTTGGCAAGATTTGTGGAATCTAGATTTGTAGAGTGTTTAAAATCGGAAGAATCCTAGGGTCCATTGGAAGGGCAGTACTGGGCATAGGAAGCTTTGTTTGAGCGGATGGGGATGTCACCTGATCCATGCTAAAATTTGTATTTTTGACATTTATTGGACTGCAGACCTTGGTATCCACTTTATTCGGATCTCCTGTAGCAGGCAGAAGCTCCACGTCATTGTGTTGGAGCATTCTTTTGGATTAAATATTGGTAAAATACTGATTTGAACTTTGGAAGGTGGGGGGCACGCAAAGACTTTATTGTTAATCAAAGGGAGGTGGGAGCAGCTCAAATCTACGGTGAGCACCTTTTCTGAATCCGCTGCCATTTTTTCTCTTTGGGACACCTAGAGGTGTCATTTTGGTGGTGCGCGCTCTACCTCATTTTTCAGGTCTCGCCTGATCCAGCGCATGCGCTGGTCTGGCCGAGACATTTAGTACGTACTTTGAAAAGTGCTACCAACTGTCAAGCGCACAAGCATGTGCATCCCTAGCGTGCTTTAGCGCGTCATCGTGATCGCAATCACTTTCAGAGTGATCGCGATGACTTTTGCTTTTACGGCCATGCGGCGTTACTTTTACTGCTGCACGGCCAATGCTTGTTTTTATTAAGTCTCTTATTCTCCCAGAATAGCGCACATTCTTCTTTCACTTTCTCAAGGGAGATCATGGCAAAACCGCGTTCAAATGTGTTTTATTCATGTCAACTGAAAAAAACATGCGATGGAAAACATCCACTGGTATATCTGTCCACGTCCCAACCCCCGCTGTCTCTCCTGCAAATGATGTCTGCATCTCGCTCAGAGAACAGAACTAGAGGGAAGTATCCTGTTTCCCTCTCAACTCCCTAAACTGCCCCCCTACCTCCCACAAAATATGGGTAATACTCTCCCCCTCCAGTGCGTGCTGCACTTCCTCTGACCCATGCCCTTGCTCGCTTTGTTTACATGTCGTGTCTTTTTATCCACCCTTCCCTTGCCCGTTTTGTTTGATTTAGACCCTCTTTTTATTCCACCGTCTGTTTTTTACTTTATTTTTTAGGTTGCGTCTACCAGACAGTACAAGCTATCTGGTTGCGAAATACATACCAAGAATATACATAGGTTTGGAGCCCCACCATTACTTAGCATTCGTTGGCTTTACTGACGCTTTCATTTGGCTGCTTATTTTATGGGCTTTTTTGTCAATCTGGTGTTTGTCCCTCCCACTACATATTGCTCTTTAAGTACTCCATGCAAGTGTATTTGTTTTCCAGCTGTCTTTCTGGTGCGCTTTTTCCCCTCTCGCTCTCACTGCCTATATGGTTCTCCCCCCACCTGCACTCATGTTGGTCTTCTTTGCCTCTGTGTCTCTGCCCCCCACACCCCCCGTAATTTGCACATATTCTCTTTCTCCTGATGCTTCTCCCTAGCCAGCCTTCTCCACACCTGCTGTTGCTTCATCCCTGCCCCCTGCTCCTGCAACCCAACCCGCTCGCCTATTATTTTTTCAAGAAAGCACTTCCGCACAACTTTTGTTTTTATAATTTACCAATTCATCTCAGTTTAGTAAATACAAAAAAAGTATCCTTATGTAGGGGCGCACATACATGGTGAATGCATGCGTGTGCCTGTCAGTGTGTCGTTTTTTAGGTCTCGCTAGAGTCCGCGCATGCGCTGCTCTTGCGAGAAATTTAGTAGGTGGTTGAAAAGTGCTACCCAGGCTGGCCACCAGCTTGCTATTACGCGCACGAGCGCGCGCACGACGTGCGCATCACTTTTTCCCGTTGCGCGCTTGCGCACAACTCGCGTCACCACTCGCGTTTTTTTTATTTTTTATTTCATTTCGCGGCCTCGCGGCGTTACTTTTACAGCCGCGCGGCCAATGCTTGTGCTTTATGCGGTCCTTAAACTGCGGTTAAAATCTGCAGATAGAATATTTACACATGTCTATTGCTGCCGCCTCCTAAAACACCCACAGACAGCATGAAAAGACAGCAATATTGTTGCACAGGAAACTTTTGATGCCATGATTTATCATTAGCAATCCCCCTGTCACATGGTGGTAATCCCCACAACAAAATTGACTGCAGTAGACTGTTGACTAAATCCAAAAGCATATAACTAGGCTTAGCCAATAGGTCTCGTCTTTGGGACCTTATAAGTGTTTAACCATGCAACAGTTAATGTTGTTGCACCAAGGATATTATGCTGCATAACTAAATACTTATAAGGTCCCAAAAGCGAGACCTATTGGTTATGCCAATGCTGGTAGTGCGTGGACCCGCGCAACGGGTGCGCCGCTGTCGCACCTAACGCAAGCCCATCTGTACCTATCGGTATTCCAGAACCGGCCAGCGGCAGCTACTCTGCGTGCTGCTCTACAGAAGGTAGGCCGCCAAGAACTTATGAAGGCAATGCACTGCCTGGCACGGCTTCCAGATTTGAATGGACCCCCAATTATCCCCTCCTTATGCTAAGGGATAGTTTTTACTGCCCACACTCACTGGGCACCAAAACCTTCAGCAACATTACAGGCAGCAGCCGTCAGTCAAATAAAGTGTTCTATATTTGTGCCGCTCTATAGAATGTTCGCTCGGTGCAGAAGCAGGAGGTTAATGAAACCCTGAAATCTTGACCCGAACACAAACATGGCTCATATAATTCTCCAATCCGACTTTAACAGCACCCGTCCCCAGTGGTTACAAAACTCTCAGGAAAGACCGCCCTAAAGTGGGGGTGTTGCAATAGTACATCAAAATAAATTTGATTGTCCGCCGATCCCTCTTGAGGAATCTGAAGGTGCAGAAGGGTTACCCTCTCCCCCCATCAATCTGTAGGCGGAGCACTTATTGGCAGACCACCAGGATATGTAGGACCTCTCCTCAGATCGCTGGACAATGCCCAGGCCTCCTTGACCCCTAGATACGCTCACTTTACATCTCCAGGTGACTTTGGCCTCCAGATGGATAAAGCAGTAGATAATGAGGTAGCTTCACTCTTGGACACCTTGTCTTCCTTAGGGCCTATTCAACATGTGTTTAATCCATCACATCTGGCAGGTCATATACTAGACCAGAACCTTTCAAACCTCAAGATGCATCTGGTTGAACCTTTGCCACTGCTCTGGTCAGACCATCGTCCGGTCCGGTTCAGCTGGCAAAACAAGGCCAATGTTCTCCCCATACCAGAAATCGCCCGAGCCGCGTCAAGAGCATTCCATAGAATTCGACCATTGGACGTTTCTCATGCTCTGGAAGAGAAGATTCCTTCACTTTCAGGACCGATAGGGCTTGAGGTCAGTCGGTTAGACGACTGGATCTGCAGCACAACTAACAAACTGGCACCGGCTTCCGAGCTTGTATTGTTCAGAACCAAGCCGTCTGCTCCCTGGTTTAAAGAGAATCTCAGGAATAGAAAGAAACAAAGCAAGCACCTCGCAGGCAAATATCGGAAAACTATAACATTGATGACAAAAATATCTATAAGGCAGCATTAAAAAAAATATTATTTGGAGGGACACCTAACCAAAACACCTTACTTCGAGGCAAGGATAGAAGAGGCTGGTAGCAAGTCCAAGGACATTTTTAGAATTGTTAAATTGTTCATGATTCCAGAGACCGCCATTAGAGGCCATCAGCCCTCGGCTGAAGGTGCAACTCGCTGGCATCAGAGTAAAATGACTCCTGTTCAAGCGCGCCTTTGCTTGGTTTCAAGCGCGCCTTTGCTTGGTTTCAAGCGCGCCTTTGCTTGGTTTCAAGCGCGCCTTTCCTAGGTTTGTCAGGCAATTGTCTATCCTCCGAAGGTAGCGAGTAGTAGTAGGACTACCTCTGCGATGGCAGCTTTTTCTAACTTCCTCCCTGTTTCTTTGGAGGGATCACTGGTGGCCATCGAATGCCTTAAATCAGATATCGATCTGAGCCGTCTGCACCTAGCCTGCTTGCAGAAGGAGCCGCTACCATCAACCTTATAGCTGACAAAGTGCTTAATGGCTCATTGTCTGCAGGAATTGTCCCGGTGCAATGAAAGCAAGCTCAAATGTTACCCTTGCACGAAAAACCTTCTGCTGACCCAAATGTTCATGCAAACTATAGATCGATATCTCCACTCCCTGGTTTTTCGAAAGTATTCGTGAAATTTGTAAAACCAGCAACTTTCACAATAATCAGAAACGAATGCACTGCTGCATTCAAGCCAGCCTGTGTTACTCCCAGTTTCAGTACTGAGACGGCGCTGTTTCAAGTCTCTGAGCACATCAAAGACACCTTAGATAATGGGGGTAACACCAGACCTATTGGTGGCCTTCGACACAGTCTCTCGTTCAAGGTTGCTAGCCTGACTCCTGTCAGTCAGGATTGGTGGAACAGTGTTGAAGTGGCTTACATGGAAGTTTGGATGCCCCCTTGTCCTCAAAAGTACATGAGGTGTCAGTCGGTGTGACTCAAGGTTCGGCCCTTAGCCCTACCTTCTTTAATGTCTATCTTTTGCCCCAGCCCTGTTAGCTGAGGGTTTAGGAGCTAAAGTGATTTCATATGCCGACGACACCCAGTTTTTGTTCACCTGTGGAAAGGGAGACGAGATTGCTGTTGAGGTGGTAAATACATGCCCGTCATCTGTGTTTCACTGGATGACCAGCAATCAGTTGAAATGCAATATCGCCAAGACAGAATTATTATTCTTCGGCGCTATTTCACCAGAAATATGACAGTCTTTCTGGCCGAAGAGCGCCCTACCCCCTGGCCCTCAACAGGATACAGTTAAAAATCTGAGCATTAACTTTGATGGGGCCTTTTCTTTGGAACCACAAATTCTATTGGTGGTTGTCTCTTGTTTTGGGATGCTACATACTTTGAAAACGTTTCTTCCTTTCCTCTCCTTTTCTGCTGAATGACAGTCGGGCATTGATAACTTTCAGACTGGAGTATGGAAATGCCTTTTACTTGGGTCTCCCACATTACCTGCTTAACAGACTTCAAGTGGTCCAGAATTCTGCAGCCCGAACTCTCCTAAACTTCCCCTCAAGATCTCATACTTCCCCTTACGTGAAGGCTCCCCATTGGCTTCCACTAAAAATAGGATTCCTTTTAAAACATAATTCCTTGTCCATAAAGCACTGCACTCCACTGGGGCAGACCATCTCAGGGGAAGGATTATCAAACTGGGTTAACAGGAACACGTTATTACTGTGAAGCGCTGTGAGAAGTTGGCCTGGTATATGATGTTCACTACTTAAAGTGACCACCTTGTACCATGCCAAGCAACCCTTATGGTGTGGTTGTAAGTCAACTTTTTCGGACCAGCTGCCCTAGTGGTAGCGTAGGCTAAGCAGTCTTTGAGGCTAAACTCGTTTAGGCATGTAAAGCAATCTGTTTTACCATATGCAACCCCCCTTTATTCCAATGAAAGGACACCACACAGATATATATTCAAAATATATATGTATTTATTACTCCAAGTATCCCCTAAACTCTTTATGAGCACAGGAGCACAAATCGTTAAACAAGCAAGTATTATAATATACAGAAGTTGCACTTTATATGGATAGGCCCTGGTGGCCGCTCAAACCATATACTAAAATAGTGGTATAAGTACCACGAACAGGAAAGGGAGAAGGCCTAGGGCCTCTAGAATCGTTGGGCCTACAAGGAGCTAACTTTAGTTAGTGACCAGGAGGTCCACGGGTCGCGTGTGCAGTGAGGAAAGTTACACGCGGGCTCCTATAGGTTTTCAATGGGTGCGTAAAAGTTCAAAAGTTACTGCTAGAAGGGTCTTCTGGTTGGACTACGAAATCAAGACTTCAAACCTAGACACTAGAGATGTTACTCTACACTTGAGTACCGGAGTGCCAGCTTTACCTCACCCACAGGAAGCGGGTGCATAGGTCTCGAAGTGCGTCAGGTTTCGTCTATCTGTTCAATGGAGCCTGACGACAAAGATGCTGCAAGCGGTCGGTCCAGAAGAGATGCGGGAATCCAAGGGTGGATCAGAAGTGTAGAAGACCTGTAAGCAGAGGGGACAGTGTTCACAGTCACTAGCCAGTGACCAGCGTGGCACCAGGTAGGTACCAGGCGATGTCGGGTGCAAACCGGTAAAGAGGTGTAGCTTGTCTCTGCAGCCACGTGGTCCCTGAAGGTCGACGACGTCCAGGAGTTGGTTCACGAGCTGTCCCACGCAGGCTCTCGCTGTCGGCGACTCAGAAGAAGCAAACAAGCCTTGGCAAAACCAGGAGTCGCAGGAATCGAAGAAAGCTGTTAGCTCTGACCAGCAAGGTCAGAGGGGCTGCTCCTTTGGAGGGAAGCAGGGGCCAGTCTGGAGCAACCAGACCGGCGTCGTAGTTTTTCAACATGGTCGCCGAGATGGCCACTAGCCAACGGGCCAGGGTCCGGTTAGGTGCGTCGAGTTGCAAAGTGCAGAGGGGGCCCCACGCAGATCGTGGAGATGCTGGAGGGCTCACCTTTGGTGCAGATGCTGCTCGGATGTTGGGCTTCTCAGGACCCAAAGCACAACTTGGAGGGAGCCTCTGTTGTCGCGCTTGCAGCTTGTCGAGTGTCTTCCAAGATGGCTGGCTCCACGTGTCTCGGTGCCTCCACGGGTTCCTTCTTTGCAGGGACTGTGGATCGGGCTGTGAGAAGTCTGGAGGTCCAGTTCTTGTCGGTCTCTGGGCTCGGGCTCCGGCGGGAGGCGGCGGCAAAGCAGACGTCGATTCGCTGGTTGGTGCTTGCGTTAGCAAAATGGTCGCTCCCTGACCATAGGGGAGATTTCCTTCAGTCTTCTGTGCAGCAGAACGTCGAAGTTCCCGTCTTCTTCTTAGTTTCAAGTTGATTCCAGGATGTCTGAAGTCTTAGGACACAGCTCCTACCTTTAAGCGGATTCTAGGGGCCGGACTACCTGCTAGGTCCCTCCCTAAGGGTGGGACCAGGAAGGGGGGTGGTTACACCCCCAATCCTTTGTCCAGCTCGCCCCAGGTCCGGGGCTGGTGTGCCCCAGGACCGGTTTGAACTGGCATATGCACCGAGGCTCCTTGTGAGCCTCAGGCTTGTCTGATTCCATTCAAGCCCTACCTGACCAATACACAAAATCCTGTCTGGGGTGGTGCTCGCAGGAAACCCTTTGTCCACGTCTCCCAAGCTGGAACGACTCCCAGCAGCAGGAGGGCAGACTTGTGTCGGTGGTGGCAGCGTCCATTTTGTGGAGCTGAGGCTATGTCTGATTTTACCCGGGTTTCAGGATCTGTACATGTCGTGTCCCTCTAGAAGGGTGGAATGCTAACCCCGTCGCCAGAATTGGCGAGGGGTTAGTATTCCAATTCGTATGACACCTTACTCGACATGTTTTGATAAAGCCAAACCAAAGATGGCATTTAACCGCGAGGTTCATAATGCACCTAAGAGTATATGGTATGGCGATATCTGGAAACGGTAGAAGGAAGTTGTTCCGACCACTGCAGACAGGCCCAGCTCATGCCAGAGCACCATCTCACATGGAACCAAGCACTCTGCCTTCAGGATTGTTAAGGCCTGCCATAGGAGTGACTTATAGGTTACCAGGTGTCCCATTTAAGGTTAGGTATAGGTATACTACACCTAAGTAAGAGGTGGTTACACCAACTTACCCCAGCTGAGTGATCAGCCAGTTGTGTCAAATTGTTAGGCCAGGTCAGGGGTGGCACCATACATGCTTTCTGGATAAAAGAGGGCCCAGAAGCAGGCCTGGCTAGATATATAAGCGATAAATCGGGCCAGCAGTGGCCCACCCGAATGCACCCTTGGCCCACCCAAACATGAATTCCTGGAGCCGGGCCTGCATGCATGTAACATCAAGGCTTCAGGTACATTCAGGCCCGGCTTCAGGAATTTTTATTTGGGTGGGCCAAGGCTGCATTCGGGTTGGCTACACCTGGCCCGATTCATTGCTTATATATCTCTCCTTAGTCTTACAGGCCCAGTAAAACACACTCTTTTCCAAATCTCTTTCTAAACGTTATCACTCTCAAAAAGTACTTTTCTTCCATGTAATGTCCCTTTGATGGGAAGAGGAGGTTTCTGAGGTGGGAGTATCAGGCAACTGACACTTCTCGGGCTCCCCCTGTGCAAGCCTTCAGGGGGAATCCCTCTTCATTACTACCTCCACCTGACCCCGGACTCTGCAGCGCACTCCCTTACAGGCTCCCTCCGTGTGAGCCTTCAGGAGAATCCCTCTTCATTACTACCTCCACCTGACCCCGGACTCTGCAACGCACTCCCTTACAGGCTCCCTCTGTGCGAGCCTTCAGGAGAATCCCTCTTCATTACTACCTCCACCTGACCCCGGACTCTGCAACGCACTCCCTTACAGGCTCCCTCTGTGCGAGCCTTCAGGAGAATCCCTCTTCATTACTACCTCCACCTGACCCTGGACTCTGCAACGCACTCCCTTACAGGCTCCCTTTGTGCCAGCCTTCAGGGGTAATCCCTCTTCATTACTACCTCCGCCTGACCCCGGACTCTGCAACGCACTCCCTTACAGGCTCCCTCTGTGCGAGCCTTCAGGAGAATCCCTCTTCATTACTACCTCCACCTGACCACGGACTCTGCAACGCCCTCCCTTACAGGCTCCCTTTGTGCGAGCCTTCGGGAGAATCCCTCTTCATTACTACCTCCACCTGACCCCGGACTCTGCAACGCACTCCCTTACAGGCTCCCTCTGTGCGAGCCTTCAGGAGAATCCCTCTTCATTACTACCTCCACCTGACCCTGGACTCTGCAACGCACTCCCTTACAGGCTCCCTTTGTGCCAGCCTTCAGGGGTAATCCCTCTTCATTACTACCTCCGCCTGACCCCGGACTCTGCAACGCACTCCCTTACAGGCTCCCTCTGTGCGAGCCTTCAGGAGAATCCCTCTTCATTACTACCTCCACCTGACCACGGACTCTGCAACGCCCTCCCTTACAGGCTCCCTCTGTGCGAGCCTTCGGGAGAATCCCTCTTCATTACTACCTCCACCTGACCCCGGACTCTGCAACGCACTCCCTTACAGGCTCCCTCTGTGCGAGCCTTCAGGAGAATCCCTCTTCATTACTACCTCCACCTGGCCCTGGACTCTGCAACGCACTCCTTACAGGCTCCCACTGTGCCAGCCTTCAGGGGGAATCCCTCTTCATTACTACCTCCGCCTGACCCCGGACTCTGCAACGCACTCCCTTACATGCTCCCTCTGTGCGAGCCTTCAGGAGAATCCCTCTTCATTACTACCTCCACCTGACCCCGGACTCTGCAACGCCCTCCCTTACAGGCTCCCTCTGTGCGAGCCTTCGGGAGAATCCCTCTTCATTACTACCTCCACCTGACCCGGACTCTGCAATGCACTCCCTCACAGGCTCCCTCTGTGCGAGCCTTCAGGGAGAATCCCTCTTCATTACTGCCTCCACCTGACCCCGGATTCTGCAATGCACTCCCTTACAGGCTCCCTCTGTGCGAGCCTTCAGGGAGAATCCCTCTTCATTACTACCTTCACCTAACCCGGACTCTGCAACGCACTCCCTTACAGGCTCCCTCTGTGCGAGCCTTCAGGGAGAATCCCTCTTCATTACTACCTCCACCTGACCCCGGACTCTGCAGCGCACTCCCTTACAGGCTCCCTCTGTGCGAGCCTTCAGGGAGAATCCCTCTTCATTACTACCTCCACCTGACCCCGGACTCTGCAGCGCGCTCCCTTACAGGCTCCCTCTGTGCGACCCTTCAGGGAGAATCCCTCTTCATTACTACCTCCACCTGACCCCCGACTCTGCAACGCGCTCCCTTACAGGCTTGATTATCCACTTTTCTACCACCCCTCTCCTTTGCTTCTTGTCTCACAGCTGACCTTGGGCCCCAGCCCCATATCAGCCTCCATTCGCTTCCACTTTCATTATTTCCAGTAAAAAACAATAGTAAAATCACCTTCAAACTTGAAACATTGAATATAGCAGTAAATGTAATTAGCCATACTTTAAAGTATGCTCCACAGTTGTCCTAATCACCCGACTGTTAATTAAATGAACGAAAACAGAAAGGCCATGACAGGGCCGGCTTTAGTGCTGGTGTGAGAGTCTTTTTTGGTGCCCCACAATGACCTCTTTCTCTGTAGATAACTTAACTACCACCCTCCAACAGTGCCCTTCATCTCTCCGTGGCCCCTCCCCCTCATGGCGTCCGCCTCAGACTCCCTAACTACCACCCTCCATCAGGGCCCCTCATCTCTCCGTAGTTCCCCCACCCCATGACCTCCTCCTCAGATTCCCTCACTGCCCCCTCCACCAGTGCCCCTCATCTCTCGGTAGTTTCCCCCACCCCATAACCTCCTTCTTGGATTCCCTCACTGCCACCCTCCACTAGTGCCCCTCATCTCTCTGTTGTTCCCCCCTACCCCATGACCTCCTCCTCGACTTTCGCCACTGCCATCCTCCACTAGTGCCCCTCATTTCTCCGTAGCCCTCCACCCCATAACCTCTTCCTCAGATTCCCTCACTGCCACCCTCCACTAGTGCCCCTCATCTCTCTGTAGTTCCCCCACCCTGGGACCTCCCACCCTGACTCCTTCACTGCCATTCTCCACTAGTGCCCCTCATCTCTCTGTAGCTCCACCCCCACCCCGTGACCACCTCCTTGGATTCCCTCACTGTCACCCTCCACCAGCGCCCTTCATCTCTCCGTTGCCCTCTCTCATATCCATTTCATTTGTTGTATAGTTCTACTCAGATCAGTGTAGGGTGTCACAGTACTTTACATAACAGCACACGTTATACAGGGACTTGTCACATAAGCCAAAGAAGATTACAAGGTGTAGAAATCACGTCATCCATTCTGGTGGGCAATACATTTTACGAGGGTTTGGTCAGGAGAAGCACAAACTCAGGATTTAAAGAGTACTCCAGTGGTTGGGGGTTGGCTTTACTGATAAAAATGTATAACTGCCCAAACAAACTCTTTTTAGCAACATTAGAATAATGAAAGACTGGAAAAGTTCTAACTATATCACAACACAAAAAAGCGAAGTTTGTATGCAGCTCTTTGATGACAGTTCATAGGTCACTGTCCTATGTTAGGATAGTAACTTCTGAACTGCAAGTAACACAAGGATATCTGTGACAAAGGCAGTAACCCACTGAGCTATTCCCATAAAATTCAGTTTATCTGCATTTAACAACTACCAACAGACAAATGGTTGCTCTGCAGCAGGATCAGAAATCACCAGTTATCTGATTTTTTTTTTTTTATTGTTGTACATCGGTGGCAGATTCACTGTGAGGGCCATGGCTCATGCTTGGGTGGGCCAGGCTCATGTTTGGGTGGGCCTGGCCCACCCGCTAGAACCGGGCCTGCATGCATGAGTGAAGCCTAGATATTACATGCATTGGTGTCGGCGCGGTGAGCCCTGCGTGGGTGTTGTCGAGCCCTGCGTGGGTGTTGTCGAGCCCTGCGTGGGTGTTGTCGAGCCCTGCGTGGGTGTTGTCGAGCCCTGTGTGGGTGTTGTCGAGCCCTGTGTGGGTGTTGTCGAGCCTTTGCGTGGGTGTCGTCAGGCCCTGCGTGGGTGTCGTCGAGGCCCTGCGTGGGTGTCGTCGAGGCCCTGCGTGGGTGTCGTCGAGGCCCTGCGTGGGTGTCGTCGAGGCCCTGCGTGGGTGTCGTCGAGGCCCTGCGTGGGTGTCATCAGGCCCTGCGTGGGTGTCATCAGGCCCTGCGTGGGTGTCATCAGGCCCTGCGTGGGTGTCATCAGGCCCTGCGTGGGTGTCATCAGGCCCTGCGTGGGTGTCGTCTGGCCCTGCGTGGGTGTCGTCTGGCCCTGCGTGGGTGTCGTCTGGCCCTGCGTGGGTGTCGTCTGGCCCTGCGTGGGTGTCGTCTGGCCCTGCGTGGGCCCGTCTGGCCCTGCATGGGTGTCGTCTGGCCCTGCATGGGTGTCGTCTGGCCCTGCGTGGGTGTCGTCTGGCCCTGCGTGGGTGTCGTCTGGCCCTGCGTGGGTGTCGTCTGGCCCTGCGTGGGTGTCGTCCGGCCCTGCTTGGCTGTAGGAGTGTCCTCAGGCCCTGCATGGGTGTGGTCGAACCCTGCGTGGGTGTGGTCGAACCCTGCGTGGGTGTGGTCGAGCCCTGCGTGAGTGTCGTCAGGCCCTGCGTGAGTGTCATCAGGCCCTGCGTGGGTGTCGCCAGGCCCTGCTTCGGTGTATGACTGTCGTCGAGCCCTGCGTGGGTGTCGTCAGGCCCTGCGTGAGTGTCATCAGGCCCTGCGTGGGTGTCGCCAGGCCCTGCTTCGGTGTATGACTGTCGTCGAGCCCTGCGTGGGTGTCGTCGAGCCCTGCGTGGGTGTCGTCGAGCCCTGCGTGGGTGTCGTCGAGCCCTGCGTGGGTGTCGTCGAGCCCTGCGTGGGTGTCGTCGAGCCCTGCGTGGGTGTCGTCGAGCCCTGCGTGGGTGTCGTCGAGCCCTGCGTGGGTGTCGTCGAGCCCTGCGTGGGTGTCGTCGAGCCCTGCGTGGGTGTCGTCGAGCCCTGCGTGGGTGTCGTCGAGCCCTGCGTGGGTGTCGTCGAGCCCTGCGTGGGTGTCGTCGAGCCCTGCGTGGGTGTCGTCAGGCCGTGCGTGGGTGTCGTCAGGCCGTGCGTGGGTGTCGTCTAGGCCATGCGTGGGTGTCGCCTAGGCCGTGCGTGGTTGTCATCTGGCCCTGCGTGGGTGTCGTCTGGCCCTGCGTGGGTGTCGTCTGGCCCTGCGTGGGTGTCGTCTGGCCCTGCGTGGGTGTCGTCTGGCCCTGCGTGGGTGTCGTCTGGCCCTGCGTGGGTGTCGTCTGGCCCTGCGTGGGTGTCGTCTGGCCCTGCGTGGGTGTCGTCTGGCCCTGCGTGGGTGTCGTCTGGCCCTGCGTGGGTGTCGTCTGGCCCTGCGTGGGTGTCGTCTGGCCCTGCGTGGGTGTCGTCTGGCCCTGCGTGGGTGTCGTCTGGCCCTGCGTGGGTGTCGTCTGGCCCTGCGTGGGTGTCATCCGGCCCTGCGTGGTTGTCATCCGGCCCTGCGTGGGTGTCGTCCGGCCCTGCGTGGGTGTCGTCCGGCCCTGCGTGGGTGTTGTCTGGCCCTGCGTGGGTGTCGTCTGGCCCTGCGTGGGTGTCGTCTGGCCCTGCGTGGGTGTCGTCTGGCCCTGCGTGGGTGTCGTCTGGCCCTGCGTGGGTGTCGTCTGGCCCTGCGTGGGTGTCGTCTGGCCCTGCGTGGGTGTCGTCTGGCCCTGCGTGGGTGTCGTCTGGCCCTGCGTGGGTGTCGTCTGGCCCTGCGTGGGTGTCGTCTGGCCCTGCGTGGGTGTCGTCAGGCCGTGCATGGGTGTATGAGTGTCGTCATGCCCTGCAATGGTGTCGTCAGGCCCTACGTGGGTGTTGTCAGGCCCTGCATGGGTGTATGAGTGTCGTCTGGCCCCGCGTGGGTGTCGTCTGGCCCCGCGTGGGTGTCGTCTGGCCCCGCGTGGGTGTCGTCTGGCCCCGCGTGGGTGTCGTCTGGCCCCGCGTGGGTGTCGTCTGGCCCCGCGTGGGTGTCGTCTGGCCCCGCGTCTGGCCCCGCGTGGGTGTCGTCTGGCCCCGCGTGGGTGTCGTCTGGCCCCGCGTGGGTGTCGTCTGGCCCCGCGTGGGTGTCGTCTGGCCCCGCGTGGGTGTCGTCTGGCCCCGCGTGGGTGTCGTCTGGCCCCCCGTGGGTGTCGTCTGTCCCCGCGTGGGTGTCGTCTGGCCCCGCATGAGTGTCCTCAGGCCATGCATTGTGCATGAGTGTCGTCAGGCCCTGCAATGGTGTCGTCAGGCCCTGCAATGGTGTCGTCAGGCCCTGCGTGGGTGTCGTCTGGCCCTGCGTGGGTGTCGTCTGGCCCTGCGTGGGTGTAGTCTGGCCCTGCGTGGGTGTAGTCTGGCCCTGCGTGGGTGTAGTCTGGCCCTGCGTGGGTGTAGTCTGGCCCTGCGTGGGTGTAGTCTGGCCCTGCATGGGTGTCGTCTGGCCCTGCGTGGGTGTCGTCTGGCCCTGCGTGGGTGTAGGAGTGTCCTCAGGCCCTGCGTGGGTGTGGTCGAACCCTGCGTGTGTGTGGTCGAGCCCTGCGTGAGTGTCGTCGAGCCCTGCGTGGGTGTCGTCGAGCCCTGCGTGGGTGTCGTCGAGCCCTGCGTGGGTGTCGTCGAGCCCTGCGTGGGTGTCGTCGAGCCCTGCGTGGGTGTCGTCGAGCCCTGCGTGGGTGTCGTCGAGCCCTGCGTGGGTGTCGTCGAGCCCGTGCGTGGGTGTCGTCGAGCCCGTGCGTGGGTGTCGTCGAGCCCGTGCGTGGGTGTCGTCGAGCCCGTGCGTGGGTGTCGTCTAGGCCGTGCGTGGGTGTCGTCTAGGCCGTGCGTGGGTGTCGTCTAGGCCGTGCGTGGGTGTCGTCTAGGCCGTGCGTGGGTGTCGTCTAGGCCGTGCGTGGGTGTCGTCTAGGCCGTGCGTGGGTGTCGTCTGGCCCTGCGTGGTTGTCATCTGGCCCTGCGTGGTTGTCATCTGGCCCTGCGTGGTTGTCATCTGGCCCTGCGTGGTTGTCATCTGGCCCTGCGTGGTTGTCATCTGGCCCTGCGTGGTTGTCATCTGGCCCTGCGTGGTTGTCATCTGGCCCTGCGTGGCCCTGCGTGGGTGTCGTCTGGCCCTGCGTGGGTGTCGTCTGGCCCTGCGTGGGTGTCGTCTGGCCCTGCGTGGGTGTCGTCTGGCCCTGCGTGGGTGTCGTCTGGCCCTGCGTGGGTGTCGTCTGGCCCTGCGTGGGTGTCGTCTGGCCCTGCGTGGGTGTCGTCTGGCCCTGCGTGGGTGTCGTCTGGCCCTGCGTGGGTGTCGTCTGGCCCTGCTTGGGTGTCGTCTGGCCCTGCGTGGGTGTCGTCTGGCCCTGCGTGGGTGTCGTCAGGCCGTGCATGGGTGTATGAGTGTAATCGGGCCCTGCAATGGTGTCGTCATGCCCTGCAATGGTGTCGTCATGCCCTGCAATGGTGTCGTCATGCCCTGCAATGGTGTCGTCATGCCCTGCAATGGTGTCGTCATGCCCTGCAATGGTGTCGTCATGCCCTGCAATGGTGTCGTCATGCCCTGCAATGGTGTCGTCATGCCCTGCAATGGTGTCGTCATGCCCTGCAATGGTGTCGTCATGCCCTGCAATGGTGTCGTCATGCCCTGCAATGGTGTCGTCATGCCCTGCAATGGTGTCGTCCGGCCCTCCGTGGGTGTTGTCAGGCCCTGCATGGGTGTATGAGTGTCCTCAGGCCCCGCGTGGGTGTCGTCTGGCCCCGCGTGGGTGTCGTCTGGTCCCGCATGAGTGTCCTCAGGCCATGCATTGTGCATGAGTGTCGTCAGGCCCTGCGTGGGTGTCGTCAGGCCCTGTGTGGGTGTAGGAGTGTCCTCAGGCCCTGCATGGGTGTGGTCAAGCCCTGCGTGGTTGTCCTCAGGCCCTGCGTGAGTGTCGTAAGCCCCTGCGTGGGTGTCGTCAGGCCCTGCTTGGGTGTATGAGTGTCCTCAGACCCTGCATGGGTGTGGTCGAGCCCTGCGTGGGTGTTGTCGAGCCCTGCGTGGGTGTCGTCAGGCCCTGCTTGGGTGTATGAGTGTCCTCAGACCCTGCATGGGTGTTGTCGAGCCCTGCGTGGGTGTTGTCGAGCCCTGCGTGGGTGTCGTCGAGCCCTGCGTGGGTGTCGTCGAGCCCTGCGTGGCGGTCCACCGAGGCCCAGTGTGAGTGTCGTCAGGCTGTGCGTGGGGGTCCGCCGAGGCCCTGCATGGGTGTCATCGAGACCTGCGTTTGGGTCCGCCGAGGCCTGCATGGGTGGACGTTGCCGAGTCTTGCAGGGGTGTTGTAGAGGCCTGCATGGGCGATGCCGGGCCCTGTATGCACGGACGTTGCCGAGTCTTGCAGGGGAGTTGTAGAGGCCTGCATGGGCGATGCCGGCTCCTGTATGCACGGACGTTGCCGGGTCTTGCAGGGGTGTTGTAGAGGCCTGCATGGGCGATGCCGGCTCCTGTATGCATGGACGTTGCAGAGTCTTGCAGGGGTAGTTGTAGAGGCCTGCATGGGCGATGCCGGCTTCTGTATGCATGGACGTTGCCGGGTCTTGCAGGGGTGTTGTAGAGGCCTGCATGGGCGATGCCGGGCCCTGTATGCACGGACGTTGCCGAGTCTTGCAGGGGTTTTGTAGAGGCCTGCGTGGGCAGCGTTTCCTTCCGTGCAGGCCTCGCTCACCTCGCCTCATCACTACGATTCCACCATAATTTCTTGTCTCTGTCCGGGCTCCTGTGTCTCTTGCTTTCCCTCTTCTCTGCGCCCTCCTCCGCCTAGGGCCCCCACACAGATGTGGAGGCGGCTGTGTTCTTCTTCCAGATGTGCTCTTCCTTGGTGTCTGCTGGCCCCTGGCCGCCCCCCATGCAGTCAGCCCTGTCTAATCCACAGCCCTGCCTGCGCCGCTGGACCCGGCGGGATTCAGTAAAACGGGGAGAGGATTCTACTGTTATTGGTCCGCTGTCCCCTCACTTACTTATCCACTCTGGGCTGCCAATAATCACTAATGCAGCCCAGAAGCCTCATCGATCAAATGTCTCTTGGCTTTGTGAACCGAAGTCTGCGGACCACCACTGCAGGGCTTCGTGGAGCCGCGCGTCCTGTACCAAGTGTGCACATGGATTGTGAGTGTGCTGGCCACAGGAAGCACTTGTGTCCTCGCACCCGTGGCCTGTAGGCCACCCTGTCTGCTGGGGCTACAGGCCCAGTGCGGTGCTGGACTCACAGGAGGCGCTCGTGTCCTCGCACCCGTGGCCTGTAGGCCACCCTGTCTGCTGGGGCTACCGGCCCAGTGTGGTGCTGGACTCTCAGGAGGCGCTCGTGTCCTCGCACCCGTGGCCTGTAGGCCACCCTGTCTGCTGGGGCTACAGGCCCAGTGTGGTGCTGGACTCACAGGAGGCGCTAGTGTCCTCGCACCCGTGGCCTGTAGGCCACCCTGTCTGCTGGCGCTACAGGCCCAGTGCGGTGCTGGACTCACCGGAGGCGCTCGTGTCCTCGCACCCGTGGCCTGTAGGCCACCCTGTCTGCTGGGGCTATCGGCCCAAGCAGGGTGGGACTGGACTCACAGGAGGCGCTCGTGTCCTCGCACCCATGGCCTGTAGGCCAGCCTGTCGGTTGAGGCTACAGACCCAGTGCAGTGCTGGCCACAGGAGGCGCTCGTGTCCCCACACCAGTGGCCTCTAGGCCACCCTGTCGCTGGGGCTACCGGCGCAGTGCGGTGCTGGCCAGAGGAGGCACTCGTGTCCTCACACCCGTGGCCTGTGGGCCAGCCCTTCTGCTGGGGCTACCGGCCCAGTGCGGTGCTGGCCACAGAAGGCGCTTGTGTCCACGCACCCGTGGCCTGTAGGCCACCCTGTCTGCTGGGGTACCGGCCCTGTGTGGTGCTGGCCACAGGAGGCGCTCGTGTCCTCGCACCCGTGGCCTGTAGGCCACCCTGTCTGCTGGGGCTACCGGCCCAACCAGGATGGGGCTGGACTCGCAGGAGGCGCTCGTGTCCTCGCACCCGTGGCCTGTAGGCCACCCTGTCTGCTGGGGCTACCGGCCCAAGCAGGGTGGGACTGGACTCGCAGGAGGCGCTTGTGTCCTCGCACCCGTGGCCTGTAGGCCACCCTGCCTGCTGGGGCTACAGGCCCAGTGCAGTGCTGGCCACAGGAGGCGCTCGTGTCCCCACACCAGTGGCCTCTAGGCCACCCTGTCGCTGGGGCTACCGGCGCAGTGCGGTGCTGGCCAGAGGAGGCACTCGTGTCCTCACACCCGTGGCCTGTGGGCCAGCCCTTCTGCTGGGGCTACCGGCCCAGTGCGGTGCTGGCCACAGAAGGCGCTTGTGTCCACGCACCCGTGGCCTGTAGGCCACCCTGTCTGCTGGGGTACCGGCCCTGTGTGGTGCTGGCCACAGGAGGCGCTCGTGTCCTCTCACCAGTGGTCTGTAGGCCACCCTGTCTGCTGGGGCTATCGGCCCAAGCAGGGTGGGACTGGACTCGCAGGAGGCGCTAGTGTCCTCGCACCCGTGGCCTGTAGGCCACCCTGTCTGCTGGGGCTACAGGCCCAGTGCAGTGCTGGCCACAGGAGGCGCTCGTGTCCTCGCACCCGTGGCCTGTAGGCCACCCTGTCTGCTGAGGCTACCGTCCCAGTGCGGTACTGGACTCACAGGAGACGTTCGTGTCCTCACAACCGTGGCCTGTAGGCCACCCTGTCGGCTGGGGCTACCGGTGCAGTGCGGTGCTGGCCAAAGGAGGCACTCGTGTTCTCACACCCGTGGCCTGTAGGCCACCCTGTCTGCTGGGGCTATCGGCCCAAGCAGGGTGGGACTGGACTCGCAGGAGGCACTCGTGTCCTCGCACCCGTGGTCTGTAGGCCACCCTGCCTGCTGGGGCTACCGGCCCAGTGCGTTACTGGACTCATAGGAGGCGCTCGTGTCCCCACACCAGTGGCCTGTAGGCCACCCTGTCGGCTGGGGCTACCGGCGCAGTGCGGTGCTGGCCAAAGGAGGCACTCGTGTCCTCACACCCGTGGCCTGTGGGCCAGCCCTTCTGCTGGGCTACCGGCCCAGTGCGGTGCTGGCCACAGGAGGCGCTCGTGTCCTCGCACCCGTGGCCTGTAGGCCACCCTGTATGCTGGGGCTACCGGCCCAGTGTGGTGCTGGCCACAGGAGGAGCTCGTGTCCTCACACCCGTGGCCTGTAGGCCACCCTGTCTGCTGGGGCTACAGGCCCAGTGCGGTGCTGGCCACAGGAGTCGCTCGTGTCCTCGCACCCGTGGCTTGTAGGCCACCATGTCTGCTGGGGCTACTGGCCCAGGGTGGGTGTCGTCTGGCCCTGCGTGGGTGTCGTCTGGCCCTGCGTGGGTGTCGTCTGGCCCTGCGTGGGTGTCGTCTGGCCCTGCGTGGGTGTCGTCTGGCCCTGCGTGGGTGTCGTCTGGCCCTGCGTGGGTGTCGTCTGGCCCTGCGTGGGTGTCGTCTGGCCCTGCGTGGGTGTCGTCAGGCCGTGCATGGGTGTATGAGTGTCGTCGGGCCCTGCAATAGTGTCGTCATGCCCTGCAATGGTGTCGTCAGGCCCTGCATGGGTGTATGAGTGTCCTCAGGCCCTGCGTGGGTGTCCTCATGCCCTGCGTGGGTGTCGTCTGGCCCTGCGTGGGTGTGGTCTGGCCCTGCGTGGGTGTCGTCTGGCCCCGCGTGGGTGTCGTCTGGCCCCGCGTGGGTGTCTGGCCCCGCGTGGGTGTCGTCTGGCCCCGCGTGGGTGTCGTCTGGCCCCGCATGAGTGTCCTCAGGCCATGCATTGTGCATGAGTGTCGTCAGGCCCTGCATTGTGCATGAGTGTCGTCAGGCCCTGCAATGGTGTCGTCAGGCCCTGCAATGGTGTCGTCAGGCCCTGCGTGGGTGTCGTCAGGCCCTGCGTGGGTGTCGTCAGGCCCTGCGTGGGTGTCGTCAGGCCCTGCGTGGGTGTCGTCAGGCCCTGCGTGGGTGTCGTCAGGCCCTGCGTGGGTGTCGTCAGGCCCTGCGTGGGTGTCGTCAGGCCCTGCGTGGGTGTCGTCAGGCCCTGCGTGGGTGTCGTCAGGCCCTGCGTGGGTGTCGTCAGGCCCTGCGTGGGTGTCGTCAGGCCCTGCGTGGGTGTCGTCTGGCCCTGCGTGGGTGTAGTCTGGCCCTGCGTGGGTGTCGTCTGGCCCTGCGTGGGTGTCGTCTGGCCCTGCGTGGGTGTAGGAGTGTCCTCAGGCCCTGCGTGGGTGTGGTCGTGTAACGCCCTGAACGTCTCAGGATCGTTTAACAGACACGACAATGAGGACGCAACCACTTGTGAAGGGTTAGTTCTTTTAATGAAGGCAAATAAAATACAAAGAACAAACAAAAGTTATAGTCACTGGAATCCTCCAGGCTAAGTACGTTACCAGCCCACAGCACGGATGGTCCTAACCGTCCTCTGCATATACGCCGATCCCGGCGTATGCCAACAGAGGGCAGAAATGAAATGGCCGACAATGCCAATCGGTAGGCTGTGAGGGGCACGAAGAGTGTTGGGGAGAATCGAGGAGTCAGGGAAACACCCAGCCGGGGTCTCTACCTGAAGGGAGCAGCCGCTCAACCTCTTCCTCAGACTGCACCGGGACGCGGAGTCACCTCCTGGTGATGCGTCTCCGATACCCCAATCACAAGCAAGAAGACTGAACCGAGAGCAGCCGCTCGATCGATCCTGTGGACTTCCGAGTCTGTAACGCGGCAAACACCTCCTGGTGTGCGTTACAGCTGGCAGTCCCTGTGTCTCTGGTCGGGCTGGGAGTTACGACTCCAACCAGCAAAAGCGCCACTGCGCTTGGACTCAGCCGAGTCAAAAAGCGAAGCTCAATGGTTGACCGGTAGAGCTTCCGGGTCCTTCACAGGTGACGATGGGGCAAGACACGGCCCAGGGAGTAACGACTCGACCTACCTCCGTTCTTGCCTTACTGGAGCACCACTCCGGAACACTGCTCTTCACGAAGCAGGTACGTCGGTGTAAACACAATATCCGACAGCCTTGTACCTCCCGGTTCCTCCCTTTATAGGGCGTGTTTTCCTTGAGTTATGTAACAGCTCTCCTGTTTACATAAGGGCGTTTCCCTTGAGTTATGTAACAGCTCTCCTGTTTACATAAGGGCGTGTTTCCCTTGAGTTATGTAACAGCTCTCCTGTTTACATAAGGGCGTGTTTCCCTTGAGTTTTGTAACAGCTCTCCTGTTTACATAAGGGCGTGTTTCCCTTGTATGACAGGAATTCTTGACAGGTCGCACCCTGCGTGTGTGTGGTCGAGCCCTGCGTGAGTGTCGTCAGGCCCTGCGTGAGTGTCATCAGGCCCTGCGTGGGTGTCGCCAGGCCCTGCTTCGGTGTATGACTGTCGTCGAGCCCTGCGTGGGTGTCGTCGAGCCCTGCGTGGGTGTCGTCGAGCCCTGCGTGGGTGTCGTCGAGCCCTGCGTGGGTGTCGTCGAGCCCTGCGTGGGTGTCGTCGAGCCCTGCGTGGGTGTCGTCGAGCCCTGCGTGGGTGTCGTCGAGCCCTGCGTGGGTGTCGTCGAGCCCTGCGTGGGTGTCGTCGAGCCCTGCGTGGGTTTCGTCGAGCCCGTGCGTGGGTGTCGTCGAGCCCGTGCGTGGGTGTCGTCGAGCCCGTGCGTGGGTGTCGTCGAGCCCGTGCGTGGGTGTCGTCGAGCCCGTGCGTGGGTGTCGTCGAGCCCGTGCGTGGGTGTCGTCTAGGCCGTGCGTGGGTGTCGTCTAGGCCGTGCGTGGGTGTCGTCTAGGCCGTGCGTGGGTGTCATTGAGGCCGTGCGTGGGTGTCATCTGGCCCTGCGTGGTTGTCATCTGGCCCTGCGTGGTTGTCATCTGGCCCTGCGTGGTTGTCGTCTGGCCCTGCGTGGTTGTCGTCTGGCCCTGCGTGGTTGTCGTCTGGCCCTGCGTGGTTGTCGTCTGGCCCTGCGTGGTTGTCGTCTGGCCCTGCGTGGTTGTCGTCTGGCCCTGCGTGGGTGTCGTCTGGCCCTGCGTGGGTGTCGTCTGGCCCTGCGTGGGTGTCGTCTGGCCCTGCGTGGGTGTCGTCTGGCCCTGCGTGGGTGTCGTCTGGCCCTGCGTGGGTGTCGTCTGGCCCTGCGTGGGTGTCGTCTGGCCCTGCGTGGGTGTCGTCTGGCCCTGCGTGGGTGTCGTCTGGCCCTGCGTGGTTGTCGTCTGGCCCTGCGTGGTTGTCGTCTGGCCCTGCGTGGTTGTCGTCTGGCCCTGCGTGGTTGTCGTCTGGCCCTGCGTGGTTGTCGTCTGGCCCTGCGTGGGTGTCGTCTGGCCCTGCGTGGGTGTCGTCTGGCCCTGCGTGGGTGTCGTCTGGCCCTGCGTGGGTGTCGTCTGGCCCTGCGTGGGTGTCGTCTGGCCCTGCGTGGGTGTCGTCTGGCCCTGCGTGGGTGTCGTCTGGCCGTGCGTGGGTGTCGTCTGGCCGTGCGTGGGTGTCGTCTAGGCCGTGCGTGGGTGTCGTCTAGGCCGTGCGTGGGTGTCGTCTAGGCCGTGCGTGGGTGTCATTGAGGCCGTGCGTGGTTGTCATCTGGCCCTGCGTGGTTGTCGTCTGGCCCTGCGTGGTTGTCGTCTGGCCCTGCGTGGTTGTCGTCTGGCCCTGCGTGGTTGTCGTCTGGCCCTGCGTGGTTGTCGTCTGGCCCTGCGTGGTTGTCGTCTGGCCCTGCGTGGTTGTCGTCTGGCCCTGCGTGGGTGTCGTCTGGCCCTGCGTGGGTGTCGTCTGGCCCTGCGTGGGTGTCGTCTGGCCCTGCGTGGGTGTCGTCTGGCCCTGCGTGGGTGTCGTCTGGCCCTGCGTGGGTGTATGAGTGTCGTCGGGCCCTGCAATGGTGTCGTCGGGCCCTGCAATGGTGTCGTCGGGCCCTGCAATGGTGTCGTCGGGCCCTGCAATGGTGTCGTCGGGCCCTGCAATGGTGTCGTCGGGCCCTGCAATGGTGTCGTCGGGCCCTGCAATGGTGTCGTCGGGCCCTGCAATGGTGTCGTCGGGCCCTGCAATGGTGTCGTCGGGCCCTGCAATGGTGTCGTCGGGCCCTGCAATGGTGTCGTCGGGCCTTGCAATGGTGTCGTCGGGCCCTGCAATGGTGTCGTCGGGCCCTGCAATGGTGTCGTCGGGCCCTGCAATGGTGTCGTCATGCCCTGCAATGGTGTCGTCATGCCCTGCAATGGTGTCGTCATGCCCTGCAATGGTGTCGTCATGCCCTGCAATGGTGTCGTCATGCCCTGCAATGGTGTCGTCATGCCCTGCAATGGTGTCGTCCGGCCCTCCGTGGGTGTTGTCAGGCCCTGCATGGGTGTATGAGTGTCCTCAGGCCCCGCGTGGGTGTCGTCTGGCCCCGCGTGGGTGTCGTCTGGCCCCGCGTGGGTGTCGTCTGGCCCCGCATGAGTGTCGTCTGGCCCCGCATGAGTGTCGTCTGGCCCCGCATGGGTGTCCTCAGGCCATGCATTGTGCATGAGTGTCGTCAGGCCCTGCAATGGTGTCGTCAGGCCCTGCGTGGGTGTCGTCAGGCCCTGTGTGGGTGTAGGAGTGTCCTCAGGCCCTGCATGGGTGTGGTCGAGCCCTGCGTGGTTGTCCTCAGGCCCTGCGTGAGTGTCGTAAGCCCCTGCGTGGGTGTCGTCAGGCCCTGCTTGGGTGTATGAGTGTCCTCAGACCCTGCATGGGTGAGGTCGAGCCCTGCGTGGGTGTTGTCGAGCCCTGCGTGGGTGTCGTCAGGCCCTGCTTGGGTGTATGAGTGGCCTCAGACCCTGCATGGGTGTGGTCGAGCCCTGCGTGGGTGTCGTCGAGCCCTGCGTGGGTGTCGTCGAGCCCTGCGTGGGTGTCGTCGAGCCCTGCGTGGGTGTCGTCGAGCCCTGCATGGCGGTCCACCGAGGCCCAGTGTGAGTGTCGTCAGGCTGTGCGTGGGGGTCCGCCGAGGCCCTGCATGGGTGTCATCGAGACCTGCGTTTGGGTCCGCCGAGGCCTGCATGGGTGGACGTTGCCGAGTCTTGCAGGGGTGTTGTAGAGGCCTGCATGGGCGATGCCGGGCCCTGTATGCACGGACGTTGCCGAGTCTTGCTGGGGTGTTGTAGAGGCCTGCATGGGCGATGCCGGGCCCTGTATGCACAGACGTTGCCGAGTCTTGCAGGGGAGTTGTAGAGGCCTGCATGGGCGATGCCGGCTCCTGTATGCACGGACGTTGCCGGGTCTTGCAGGGGTGTTGTAGAGGCCTGCATGGGCGATGCCGGCTCCTGTATGCATGGACGTTGCCGGGTCTTGCAGGGGTGTTGTAGAGGCCTGCATGGGCGATGCCGGGCCCTGTATGCACGGACGTTGCCGAGTCTTGCAGGGGTTTTGTAGAGGCCTGCGTGGGCAGCGTTTCCTTCCGTGCAGGCCTCGCTCACCTCGCCTCATCACTACGATTCCACCATAATTTCTTGTCTCTGTCCGGGCTCCTGTGTCTCTTGCTTTCCCTCTTCTCTGCGCCCTCCTCCGCCTAGGGCCCCCACACAGATGTGGAGGCGGCTGTGTTCTTCTTCCAGATGTGCTCTTCCTTGGTGTCTGCTGGCCCCTGGCCGCCCCCCATGCAGTCAGCCCTGTCTAATCCACAGCCCTGCCTGCGCCGCTGGACCCGGCGGGATTCAGTAAAACGGGGAGAGGATTCTACTGTTATTGGTCCGCTGTCCCCTCACTTACTTATCCACTCTGGGCTGCCAATAATCACTAATGCAGCCCAGAAGCCTCATCGATCAAACGTCTCTTGGCTTTGGGAACCGAAGTCTGCGGACCACCACTGCAGGGCTTCGTGGAGCCGCGCGTCCTGTACCAAGTGTGCACATGGATTGTGAGTGGGCTGGCCACAGGAAGCACTTGTGTCCTCGCACCCGTGGCCTGTAGGCCACCCTGTCTGCTGGGGCTACAGGCCCAGTGCGGTGCTGGACTCACAGGAGGCGCTCGTGTCCTCGCACCCGTGGCCTGTAGGCCACCCTGTCTGCTGGGGCTACCGGCCCAGTATGGTGCTGGACTCTCAGGAGGCGCTCGTGTCCTCGCACCCGTGGCCTGTAGGCCACCCTGTCTGCTGGGGCTACAGGCCCAGTGTGGTGCTGGACTCACAGGAGGCGCTCGTGTCCTCGCACCCGTGGCCTGTAGGCCACCCTGTCTGCTGGGGCTACCGGCCCAGTGTGGTGCTGGACTCTCGGGAGGCGCTCGTGTCCTCGCACCCGTGGCCTGTAGGCCACCCTGTCTGCTGGCGCTACAGGCCCAGTGCGGTGCTGGACTCACAGGAGGCGCTCGTGTCCTCGCACCCGTGGCCTGTAGGCCACCCTGTCTGCTGGGGCTACCGGCCCAAGCAGGGTGGGACTGGACTCGCAGGAGGCGCTTGTGTCCTCGCACCCGTGGCCTGTAGGCCACCCTGACTGCTGGGGCTACAGGCCCAGTGCAGTGCTGGCCACAGGAGGCGCTCGTGTCCCCACACCAGTGGCCTCTAGGCCACCCTGTCGCTGGGGCTACCGGCGCAGTGCGGTGCTGGCCAGAGGAGGCACTCGTGTCCTCACACCCGTGGCCTGTGGGCCAGCCCTTCTGCTGGGGCTACCGGCCCAGTGCGGTGCTGGCCACAGAAGGCGCTTGTGTCCACGCACCCGTGGCCTGTAGGCCACCCTGTCTGCTGGGGTACCGGCCCTGTGTGGTGCTGGCCACAGGAGGCGCTCGTGTCCTCGCACCAGTGGTCTGTAGGCCACCCTGTCTGCTGGGGCTATCGGCCCAAGCAGGGTGGGACTGGACTCGCAGGAGGCGCTAGTGTCCTCGCACCCGTGGCCTGTAGGCCACCCTGTCTGCTGGGGCTACAGGCCCAGTGCAGTGCTGGCCACAGGAGGCACTCGTGTCCTAGCACCCGTGGCCTGTAGGCCACCCTGTCTGCTGGGGCTACCGTCCCAGTGCGGTACTGGACTCACAGGAGACGTTCGTGTCCTCACAACTGTGGCCTGTAGGCCACCCTGTCGGCTGGGGCTACCGGTGCAGTGCGGTGCTGGCCAAAGGAGGCACTCGTGTCCTCACACCCGTGGCCTGTAGGCCACGGGTGTCCTCACACCCGTGGCCTGTAGGCCACCCTGTCTGCTGGGGCTATCGGCCCAAGCAGGGTGGGACTGGACTCGCAGGAGGCACTCGTGCCCTCGCACCCGTGGTCTGTAGGCCACCCTGCCTGCTGGGGCTACCGGCCCAGTGCGTTACTGGACTCATAGGAGGCGCTCGTGTCCCCACACCAGTGGCCTGTAGGCCACCCTGTCGGCTTGGGCTACCGGCGCAGTGCGGTGCTGGCCAAAGGAGGCACTCGTATCCTCACACCCGTGGCCTGTGGGCCAGCCCTTCTGCTGGGGCTACCGGCCCAGTGCGGTGCTGGCCACAGGGGGCGCTCGTGTCCTCGCACCCGTGGCCTGTAGGCCACCCTGTCTGCTGGGGCTACCGGCCCAGTGTGGTGCTGGCCACAGGAGGAGCTCGTGTCCTCACACCCGTGGCCTGTAGGCCACCCTGTCTGCTGGGGCTACAGGCCCAGTGCGGTGCTGGCCACAGGAGTCGCTCATGTCCTCGCACCCGTGGCTTGTAGGCCACCATGTCTGCTGGGGCTACTGGCCCAGGGTGGTACTGGACTCGCAGGAGGCGCTCGTGTCCTCGCACCCGTGGCCTGTATGCCACCCTGTCTGCTGGGGCTACAGGCCCAGTGCGGTACTGGACTCACAGGAGACGCTTGTTTCTTCACACCCATGGCATGTAGGCCACCCTGTCTGCTGGGGCTACAGGCCCAGTGCGGTGCTGGCCACAGGAGGCACTCATGTCCTCACACCTGTGGCCTGTAGGCCACCCTGTCTCCTGGGGCTATCGGCCTAAGCAGGGTGGTACTGGACTCGCAGGAGGCACTTGTGTCCTCGCACCCGTGGCCTGTAGGCCACCCTGTCTGCTGGTGCTACCGGCCCAGTGCGGTGCTAGCCACAGGAGGCGCTTGTGTCCTCGCACCCGTGGCCTGTGGGCCACCCTGCCTGCTGGGGCTTCTGGCCCAGTGCGGTACTGGACTCACAGGAGGCGCTCTCGCGTCCCCACACCAGTGGCCTGTAGGCCACCCTGTCGGCTGGGGCTACCGGCGCAGTGCGGTGCTGGCCAAAGGAGGCACTCGTGTCCTCACGCCTGTGGGCCAGCCTGTAGGAGAGTAGGATCTGCACTTATGTTGCCCCCACTTTTTTTCTGATGTATACACTGGTATCTGGCTATAGTCTGGCTGGGTCCCTGCTAATCAGGGCCCCAGTCTCACTGATCTCTCTAAACAACTTGGTGTGCATATTAAATGCACTAGTGATTGGATACTGTGGTACCTTATGAGCCCCTAGTATATGGTACCTTAGGTACCTAGGGCATTGGTACTTCACAGGCCTACCAGGGGCTGCAGCATGTATTATGCCACCCTTGGGAAGCATTCACAATCTGACACCACAGGCCTGCTACTGCAGCCTGTGTGAGGTAGTGTTAGCACTCCTCCCTGAGGTATAGGTTCCTATATCTCACCATACACACACATATAAACCTATCAGCCAACCCTCTTGCAGGCCCTAACAATCCTGAGGGCAGGGTGCTTGGTTTACTATGTGAGAGGGTGCTTCTGCATGAGCAGGACCCCTCTGCAGCTATGAGAGTCTATTCTCTGCTGCTGTTTGTGGATGCGGTTAAACCATATACTCTTTAAGTGCATTATAACCTCGCGGTAAATGCTAACTTTGGAATGACTGCATCAAAACATGTCGTGTTTGGTGTCAAACAACTTGGAATCATACCCCCACACCAGTAACTGGTGTGGGAGTATGATCCCACCCTTCTAGAGGGGATGACATGTACCCACTGTACTAAACGGTAGAAATCTTCTAGAGCCCTGGCATCACAAAATGGATGCCACCAGCACAGACACTGGGCTGCCCTCCTGCTGCTGACCGAAACTCGCAGTGGAGGGAGCTCAACAAAAGGTATCCTGTCACAGGGAGGTGTCACCACCTCCCAGACAGGATTTAGTGTATTGGAGCTGGGTGGGTGCACTCTTAGAGTGCTTTGAAGTCCTGCACTGGGGGAGCAGTAGACTCATCTGTGCATATGCAAGCTCAAACCGGTTCAGGGGCTACCTGCCCCTGCTCTGGCGCGAAACTGGACAAAGGGAAGTGGGTGTAACCACCCACTACCCTGACCCTCCTAGAGGAGTGGTCATAGAGCTAGTCCCTCCCCTATCTTCACTATAAGATACCAAGCATTGCCAATGCAATTCAGATTACCCTGGACGACGCTCTACAAAGAAGAATCCTGGCCCTTCGACGTTCCACTATCTCTGGAAGACTGAAGAATCTCCCTTGGAGTCAAGGAGTGACTCCCCTGCTTGGCAGGCACTTGTAACTTCAATCGACGGTTGCAAACCTCACCGCTCCTGCCGGAGTCCGAAGTCCCTGTGTCCCCTGATGCGGATTTCCTGACCTCTCGACGGCCATTTTGAGTCCCCAGCGAAGCTGTGGCATCTGGACCCCACGAGTGACGAGGAACAGCAATACCAGGGAACCGTGCACTGATTTAGAGTGCAAACCCTAAACAAAGTTCTACGAACTTGTGCTTTGGACCATCTGTAGTCCAAGTCCCTAGCAGGTCTTGTTCCGAAAATCAGCGGCCTACCCCGTCCCGAGTGACCGTGGGCTCCTGTGAAACTTTTCCTGTGAAGGCGTCTTCGCGGTTACTTGCCCGTTGGCTAGTGACTCACTCGAAGACTTTCTAACCAACTTCAAGGGCTCTCCTGGTTGCTCCGGGCCTGCCCTCACTTACCCTCGCAGGGTAAGTCCATCAGACCTTGCTGGTCTGCATCACCGACTATCTTCAGTTCACACGAGACTTGCAGTTGCCAAGGCTTGTTGGCGTCAATCTGGTTGCCGACGCCGTCATCAGCTGCAGACGTCGTGGGACACTCCGAATCCAGCTGCTGGTCATCGTCGATCCCTCCTGGACCTCGTGACCGAAGAGACAAATCACCATCGACGACCTGAAATGACGCGACATCGGTGGTCATCCATCCTGCTGGCCACCGCTCACTGGCAAGTGACTTTGAACACAGTCCCCTCAATTTTCAGGTCCTCTTCATCTTCAATCCACCTTCGGATTCCAGCGGACACCTCTTCAGTCGTCTCAAGCAGCAAGTCTTCATTGGTCTCCATTGAAAACAGCATCGCGACCCGACACCAAAGGACACCTATGCACCCGGCTTCCCTGGGTGAGGTAACTCGTGCACTCCGGTGCCCAAGTGTGTGTTGGCCCTCGAAATACTTACCCTGTAAGTGGCTTGCTTGTTGACTTCTTTGAAGTGCCCTAAAACTTTAAAATACAAACCGCGACTTGTGCCATTGAAACCAATAGGAAACCCGCGGCTGTGTTTAGGCACTGCACGCGTCTCCTGTGGGCTGATTACTTACCTGCTAACACTGCAGAAGTGAAGCCCCAGCGATTCCCAAGGCCCTAGGCTTTGTCATTTTGTAAGTCGACTTTGTTAAACCATTTTCTTAGTATATGGTCTGGTACGCCCCTAGGGCTCCAGCCATATTTGTGCTTAATTTATTGAGAACTGTTGACATTTGAATGCGTACCTGGGTTCTAATCTCATAAAGAGATTAGTAGAGTGTATCTAGAAATAAATACATATATATTTGATATATATACCTGTGTGGTGTCCTTTCATTTGGTAATTCAAGAGATTATAAAGTAAAACAAGCTGCTTTACATTCCTCTGAGACTTAGCTTGAAGGCTGCTCTCCACAGCTACCACTAGGATAGCTTTCTTTAAAAGGTTGTCTTAAACCTATCTACCAAGAGTCGAATTGGACTGATGCAAGGTGGCCACTATAACTAGTGACCAGCATATGCCAGGCCAACTTCTCACACAGCCCTTCTGCTGGGGCTACCGGCCCAGTGCGGTGCTGGCCACAGGAGGCGCTCGTGTCCTCGCACCCGTGTCCTGTAGTCCACCTTGTCTGCTGGGGCTACCGGCCCTGTGCGGTGCTGGCCACAGGAGGCGCTCGTGTCCTCACACCCGTGGCCTGTAGGCCAGCCCTTCTGCTGGGGCTACAGGCCCAAGTAGGGCGGTACTGGATTCACAGGAGACGCTGCCAGAACTGGCGAGCACTTGAGCGGCGCACTCTGCAGACCAGCAGCGCGGCGTGTGATCTTGTTGTTCCCCTTTCCCCCTGGCCGCCCGTGAATTCTGCACAAAGCTTCCCTTCTTCATGCCTGTAGCCTTCCCATGCATGCATGGCGGCTGTTTATGCCTTTGGCAGTAGTTTCAGACACCAGGGGGTGGCAGAGGGAAGAGCCCGCACGTCTCCGTGATATCCCCTGCAGGACACAGCAAGCAGACCAGGTCCCGGGTGTGGACGACGAACAGAAATCCGGCTGCTGCCCGCAAGAACCAAACAAAAGCCGTGTGAAGACACTAATAACCAGGAGGCAAACTGGCGTAGAACAAGGGTTGGGCGGAGGTAGCGCTTGAATGAAACTGGCGCACTGGCAGGTACTCGGGGCGCTCTGCAGTCCATCATTTCTGCTCACTGCTCGCTAGACTCGAGGACAAGGCACGTGTGCCCGCCTGGTCCCCTCCCCAGAGGAGACCGTTCAGCTGTGCGTGGACTCTGAGTGGGAAACCGAGCCCCCAGATGCGCATCGTTTTTTTTTTTTAAGGCAGATAGATGGATATAGCGCGCACTCGACCCGAAGGTATTGGAGCGCTTTACATGACACCGGTTACGTTTCACCAGGACACATTCAGGCGCGGGGAGATTGAGTGATTTACCCAGAATCACAGGATGTGGACGCGACCCCGAGGCTCGAACCCTGGTTACCAGCACCGAAGTCGGCAATCTTGTCGTCAGACCACATTCTCTCACTTCCTCGTTCTTGTAGGGTCTTGTAAGGGAGACCCAGCGTGAGTCCCAGAGACAGATCTCCTGGGCCTCCGAGGCCAGTGTTTTCTTCTGGTGTCTCACTGGCTCCGGGCCACCTGTGCAGTACTTTGGGGTGAGTGATTAGGCACCCCACAAGCTCTGCTTCCCCAGGCCAAAGGCACGAGCGCTTACCATACCGAGTAGAAAGCCTTCTTGCGAGTGGAACAGCATCCAGACCCCTCCCGCTCACGAAGGACTGGGGTCCGTGAGGGGTGAGAAGCGTGCTCGAACATTTCCCACAGGTGTGAGGTGTACTGCTAAAGGGTTGGCCTCATTTTGAAGACCCCCTCCCCGGGGGGGAGGGGGGGGGGGGGCGGGCAGGCTCTGTCTCCATCTCAGGACTGAGATTGAACGCGTGGTCTGTCCCCTTAGAACCCGCGGTCTGTCCCCTTAGAACCCGCAGCTTCACCCAGGGTCCTGGCGGCAAGGCGCAGATGTGTCCACTGGTCTGTTTCTTAGACCAAAGGTCAGTGTTGTCTTCAGTGCCAGAGGCAGAGCCGTCGTGAAGGCCACGGGTGGAAGTCTCCAGTGTGGCCATCGGAGCCAGATATGGAGCCGTCGTGAAGGCCACGGGTGGAAGTCTCCAGTATGGTCATCGGAGCCAGAGATGGGGCAGTCGTCAAGGCCACGGGTGTAAGTCTCCAGTGTGGCCATCGGAGACAGAGATGGGGCAGTCGTAAAGGCCACGGGTGGAAGTCTCCAGTGTGGACATCGGAGCCAGAGATGGGGCAGTCGTAAAGGCCACGGGTGGAAGTCTCCAGTGTGGCCATCGGAGCCAGAGATGGGGCAGTCGTAAAGGCCACGGGTGATAGTCTCCATTGTGGACATCGGAGCCAGAGATGGGGCAGTCGTAAAGGCCACGGGTGGAAGTCTCCAGTGTGGCCATCGGAGCCAGAGATGGAGCCGTCGTAAAGGCCACGGGTGGAAGTCTCCAGTGTGGACATCGGAGCCAGAGATGGGGCAGTCTTAAGGCCACGGGTGGAAGTCTCCAGTGTGGCCATCGGAGCCAGAGATGGGGCAGTCGTGAAGGGCACGGGTGATGGTCTCCAGTGTGGACATCGGAGCCAGAGATTGAGCCGTCGTAAAGGCCACGGGTGGAAGTCTCCAGTGTGGACATCGGAGCCACAGATGGGGCAGTCGTAAAGGCCACGGGTGGAAGTCTCCAGTGTGGCCATCGGAGCCAGAGATGGAGCTGTCGTAAAGGCCACGGGTGGAAGTCTCCAGTGTGGACATCGGAGCCAGAGATGGGGCAGTCTTAAGGCCACGGGTGGAAGTCTCCAGTGTAGCCATCGGAGCCAGAGATGGGGCAGTCGTGAAGGGCACGGGTGATAGTCTCCAGTGTGGACATCGGAGCCAGAGATGGGGCAGCCGTGAAGGCTGCGGGTGGAAGTCTCCAGTGTGGCCATCGGAGCCAGAGATGGAGCCTTCGTAAAGGCCACGAGTGAAAGTCTCCAGTGTGGACATCGGAGCCAGAGATGGGGCAGTCGTAAGGGCCACGGGTGGAAGTCTCCAGTGTGGCCATCAAAGCCAGAGATGGAGCAGCCGTAAAGTCCATGGGTGATAGTCTCCAGTGGGGTCATCGGAGCCAGAGATGGGGCAGTCGTAAAGGCCACGGGTGGAAGTCTCCAGTGTGGTCATCGGAGCCAGAGATGGGGCAGCCGTAAAGGCCACGGGTGGAAGTCTCCAGTGTGGTCATCGGAGCCAGAGATGGGGCAGTCATAAAGGCCACGGGTGGAAGTCTCCACTGTGGCCATCGGAGCCAGAGATGGGGCAGCCGTAAAGGCCACGGGTGGAAGTCTGCAGTGTGGCCATCGGAGCCAGAGATGGAGCCGTCGTGAAGGCCACGGGTGGAAGTCTCCAGTGTGGCCATCGGAGCCAGAGATGGAGCCGTCGTAAAGGCCACGGGTGGAAGTCTCCAGTGTGGTCATCGGAGCCAGAGATGGGGCAGTCGTCAAGGCCACGGGTGGAAGTCTCCAGTGTGGCCATCGGAGACAGAGATGGGGTAGTCGTAAAGGCCACGGGTGGAAGTCTCCAGTGTGGACATCGGAGCCAGAGATGGGGCAGTCGTAAAGGCCACGGGTGGAAGTCTCCAGTGTGGCCATCGGAGCCAGAGATGGGGCAGTCGTAAAGGCCACGGGTGATAGTCTCCAGTGTGGACATCGGAGCCAGAGATGGGGCAGTCGTAAAGGCCACGGGTGGAAGTCTCCAGTGTGGCCATCGGAGCCAGAGATGGAGCCGTCGTAAAGGCCACGGGTGGAAGTCTCCAGTGTGGACATCGGAGCCAGAGATGGGGCAGTCTTAAGGCCACGGGTGGAAGTCTCCAGTGTGGCCATCGGAGCCAGAGATGGGGCAGTCGTGAAGGGCACGGGTGATGGTCTCCAGTGTGGACATCGGAGCCAGAGATTGAGCCGTCGTAAAGGCCACGGGTGGAAGTCTCCAGTGTGGACATCGGAGCCACAGATGGGGCAGTCGTAAAGGCCACGGGTGGTAGTCTCCAGTGTGGCCATCGGAGCCAGAGATGGAGCTGTCGTAAAGGCCACGGGTGGAAGTCTCCAGTGTGGACATCGGAGCCAGAGATGGGGCAGTCTTAAGGCCACGGGTGGAAGTCTCCAGTGTAGCCATCGGAGCCAGAGATGGGGCAGTCGTGAAGGGCACGGGTGATAGTCTCCAGTGTGGACATCGGAGCCAGAGATGGGGCAGCCGTGAAGGCCACGAGTGGAAGTCTCCAGTGTGGCCATCGGAGCCAGAGATGGAGCAGTCGTAAAGGCCACGGGTGGAAGTCTCCAGTGTGGCCATCGGAGACAGAGATGGAGCAGCCGTAAAGGCCACGGGTGATAGTCTCCAGTGTGGACATCGGAGCCAGAGATGGAGCCGTCGTGAAGGCCACGGGTGGAAGTCTCCAGTGTGGCCATCGGAGCCAGAGATGGAGCAGTCGTAAAGGCCACGGGTGGAAGTCTTCAGTGTGGCCATCGGAGCCAGAGATGGAGCAGTCGTAAAGGCCACGGGTGGAAGTCTCCATTGTGGCCATCGGAGCCAGAGATGGAGCAGCCGTAAAGGCCACGGTGGAAGTCTCCAGTGTGGAAATCGGAGCCAGAGATGGAGCCGTCGTAAAGGCCACGGGTGGAAGTCTCCAGTGTGGCCATCGGAGCCAGAGATGGGGCAGTCGTAAAGGCCACGGGTGGAAGTCTCCAGTGTGGAAATCGGAGCCAGAGATGGAACCGTCTTAAAGGCCACGGGTGGAAGTCTCCAGTGTGGACATCGGAGCCAGAGATGGGACAGTCGTAAAGGCCACGGGTAGAAGTTGCCAGTATGGCCATCAAAGCCAGAGATGGAGCAGCCGTAAAGGCCACGGGTGGAAGTCTCCAGTGTGGCCATCGGAGCCAGAGATGGAGCCGTCGTAAAGGCCACGGGTGGAAGTCTCCAGTGTGGCCATCGGAGCCAGAGATGGGGCAGTCGTAAAGGCCACGGGTGGAAGTCTCCAGTGTGGCCATCGGAGCCAGAGATGAGCCAGCCGTAAAGGCCACGGGTGGAAGTCTCCAGTGTGGTCATCGGAGCCAGAGATGGGGCAGCCGTTATGGCCACGGGTGGAAGTCTCCAGTGTGGTCATCGGAGCCAGAGATGGGGCAGTCATGAAGGCCACGGGTGGAAGTCTCCAGTGTGGACATCGGAGCCAGAGATGGGACAGTCGTAAAGGCCACGGGTAGAAGTTGCCAGTGTGGGCATCGGAGCCAGAGATGGGGCAGTCGTAAAGGCCACGGGTAGAAGTTGCCAGTGTGGACATCGGAGCCAGAGATGGAGCCGTCGTAAAGGCCACGGGTGGAAGTCTCCAGTGTGGCCATCGGAGCCAGAGATGGAGCCGTCGTGAAGGCCACGGGTGGAAGTCTCCAGTGTGGTCATTGGAGCCAGAGATGGAGCCGTCGTAACGGCCACAGGTGGAAGTCTCCAGTGTGGCCATCGGAGCCAGAGATGGAGCCGTCGTAAAGGCCACGGTTGGAAGTCTCCAGTGTGGCCATCGGAGCCAGAGATGGAGCCGTCGTAAAGGCCACGGGTGGAAGTCTCCAGTGTGGCCATCGGAGCCAGAGATGGAGCCGTCGTAAAGGCCACGGGTGGAAGTCTCCAGTGTGGCCATCGGAGCCAGAGATGGAGCCGTCGTAAAGGCCACGGGTGGAAGTCTCCAGTGTGGCCATCGGAGCCAGAGATGGGGCAGTCGTAAAGGCCACGGGTGGAAGTCTCCAGTGTGGCCATCGGAGCCAGAGATGGAGCAGTCGTAAAAGGCATGGGTGGAAGTCTCCAGTGTGGACATCGGAGCCAGAGATGGGGCAGTCGTGAAGGCCACGGTTGATAGTGTCCAGTGTGGCCATCAAAGCCAGAGATGGAGCAGTCGTAAAGGCCACGGGTAAAAGTTGCCAGTATGGCCATCGGAGCCAGAGATGGAGCCGTCGTGAAGGCCACGGGTGGAAGTCTCCAGTGTGGCCATCGGAGCCAGAGATGGGGCAGTCGTCAAGGCCACGGGTGTAAGTCTCCAGTGTGGCCATCGGAGCCAGAGATGGAGCAGTCGTAAAGGCCACGGGTGGAAGTCTCCAGTGTGGCCATCGGAGCCAGAGATGGAGCAGTCGTAAAGGCCACGGGTGGAAGTCTCCAGTGTGGCCATCGGAGCCAGAGATGGAGCAGTCGTAAAGGCCACGGGTGGAAGTCTCCAGTGTGGCCATCAAAGCCAGAGATGGAGCAGTCGTAAAGGCCACGGGTAAAAGTTGCCAGTATGGCCATCGGAGCCAGAGATGGAGCCGTCGTGAAGGCCACGGGTGGAAGTCTCCAGTGTGGACATCGGAGCCAGAGATGGAGCAGTCGTAAAGGCCACGGGTAAAAGTTGCCAGTATGGCCATCGGAGCCAGAGATGGAGCCGTCGTAAAGGCCACGGGTGGAAGTCTCCAGTGTGGCCATCGGAGCCAGAGATGGGGCAGTCGTAAAGGCCACGGGTGGAAGTCTCCAGTGTGGCCATCGGAGCCAGAGATGGAGCAGTCGTAAAAGGCATGGGTGGAAGTCTCCAGTGTGGACATCGGAGCCAGAGATGGGGCAGTCGTGAAGGCCACGGTTGATAGTGTCCAGTGTGGCCATCAAAGCCAGAGATGGAGCAGTCGTAAAGGCCACGAGTAAAAGTTGCCAGTATGGCCATCGGAGCCAGAGATGGAGCCGTCGTGAAGGCCACGGGTGGAAGTCTCCAGTGTGGCCATCGGAGCCAGAGATGGGGCAGTCGTCAAGGCCACGGGTGTAAGTCTCCAGTGTGGCCATCGGAGCCAGAGATGGAGCCGTCGTAAAGGCCACGGGTGGAAGTCTCCAGTGTGGCCATCGGAGCCAGAGATGGAGCAGTCGTAAAGGCCACGGGTGGAAGTCTCCAGTGTGGCCATCGGAGCCAGAGATGGAGCAGTCGTAAAGGCCACGGGTGGAAGTCTCCAGTGTGGCCATCAAAGCCAGAGATGGAGCAGTCGTAAAGGCCACGGGTAAAAGTTGCCAGTATGGCCATCGGAGCCAGAGATGGAGCCGGCGTGAAGGCCACGGGTGGAAGTCTCCAGTGTGGCCATCGGAGCCAGAGATGGAGCAGTCGTAAAGGCCACGGGTGGAAGTCTCCAGTGTGGACATCGGAGCCAGAGATGGGGCAGTCGTGAAGGCCACGGTTGATAGTGTCCAGTGTGGCCATCAAAGCCAGAGACGGGGGAGCCATAAAGGCCACGGGTAGAAGTTGCCAGTGTGGCAGTTAGATTTACAGCTGCAGCAGTCGTTAAGGCTATGAGTGAAAGTCTCCAGTGTGTCAAAGTAATGTGCTGTGAATGAAGCTTTGCTGTAGCGCTTCCTGACAACTTCCAGGCACTCCCCTACAGAACTATTTCACACAGTTTTCTCCTCCACTGTCGCCATCTGCACCAGAGGGTGAAGGGCTGAAGCATCCCTGCAGATCTCTGCCGCTGGCGCCTTACCCACAGTACTATGTTAGGCGGATCGGCAGCCGGGGAGCGTGTTTACTGTGAGTTTCACTCCCTGCCCGAGAGCCCCAGGAGACCCAGGCAGGCTCCACGCCGTCCACCTGCTGCAACAGTGACCAGCCCCATCGCCACGGAGCAAAATCTGCATAATTAGTGACGACTGCACGCGCTGCTCTCGGTTAATTGTGTAATTATAGTATGTTTGTTATGTGCCTCCTGGTGAGAGCTGGGGGAGGGGCTGCAAGTGACGAGAACAAGGCCACGGAGAGAGTCGTGCAATGCACCAGGCTTGGCGCACACAGCCCGCCGTAGCAACCCATGTGTCACGTCGAGGTCCCGGCGCACTGAAGCTTCGGTGCAGCGCTATGTGGCACCCACAAGGCTTTACCATGGACCAATGTGAGCTCTGCAGTGAGCTCGGGATACGGCGTGAATGCCACCATGCAGAGAATCCACCCACCGTGCCAGTGTGTGTGGGGGGGGGGGGGGAGTTGGAAGGACCTGCAGGGCGCAGACCAGCACCGCGGAGCTGTCCCCAGGCCTTGAATGATGAACTGAAAGGAGTGCGCCGGCCACTAGGTGGGAGCATGATAGGAGGATGTCAGTGTGTGGTAAAACGCGGAGCAGGGCAGTGTCCCCTCTGCCAGGGTGTTAGGAGGGCGCCGGCCACTAGGTGGGAGCATGACAGGATGATGTCAGTGTGTGGTAAAAGGCGGAGCTGGGCAGTGTCCCCTCTGCCAGGGTGCTAGGAGTGCGCCGGCCACTAGGTGGGAGCATGACAGGCTGATGTCAGTGTGTGGTAAAAGGCGGAGCTGGGCAGTGTCCCCTCTGCCAGGGTGCTAGGAGTGCGCCGGCCACTTGGTGGGAGCATGACAGGATGATGTCAGTGTGGTAAAAGGCGGAGCTGGGCAGTGTCCCCTCTGCCAGGGTGCTAGGAGTGCGCCGGCCACTAGGTGGGAGCATGACAGGATTATGGTCCGTGTGTGGTAAAAGGCGGAGCAGGGAAGGGTCCACTCTGACAGGGTGCTAGGAGGGCGCCGGCCACTAGGTGGGAGCATGACCTCATCAGTGTGTGGTAAAAGGCGGAGCTGGGAAGTGTCCCCTCTGACAGGGTGCTAGGAGGGCGCCGGCCACTAGGTGGGAGCAGAAGCCGCCGAAGCTCATGTGGTCTTCAGAAGGGACGTCACGTCTTTTAACCTGAAGCTGCTGACAGTGATAGGACCGGGGGCCCTGGTGGGGGCCGGTCTCAGCGCTGCGGAGAACAGGCCGTCCTTGGAAAGCCCCCCTTCCCTGTCTGCGCGAGGTTCGCACTGTTTGCTCAGGGGGGGGGAAGAAAGAACAGTTTTGCGCCAGAGTGTCTTCGTGCGAAACATTAACTGCATTTTGTAGGTATTTTTTTTTATTAGCAGATTTTTTGGGAGCGAACCTGACGTCACATTTTATGAGCTCGGGAGATGAAGGGATTTTCCGAGAATGACCGATTGATGAGTCGGGACCCGTGGCCATATCGGCTCCGGTTCTCTCCCTCGTGCGTGTCCTCTTGTATTTATTTATTTATTTATGCATAATTATATAGCGCCTGCATTACCCAAAGGGGCCAGAGCGCTTCGCAGGAGAAGTATTTAGTTACAAGGAAAGTACAGAATAGTTCTTATTAAGGAAGAGAAAGTGCACAAGATTGTGTTTGTATCCGGCAGTGAAAAGGCTGTGGGGGGTGCGTGGGTTTTTTTTTTTTTTTTATAGGTCTGTGCCAACATTCACTTCAATGTCTCAGTTACAATATCAGTTCAAGGAGGAGGGATTTCAGGTCCGTTTTGAAGGTCGCTAGCCAGGTGGTTGTGCGTAGATTTGGAGGTAATGAGTCCAAACTCTGGTTGCGCTCGCGGAGAAGAATGGAGCCAGAAGTCATTCCTTGTTGAGGGTCTAGGGTTCTAGCAGCCATGTTCCGGGGTCTCGCGATGGTCTTAAACCTCCTGAATGCTTGAGTTTGACAGTTAACAAGGAGTGGATGTGTGCACGGTTCTAAGGTTGATGTAAGCAGTCTTGTGTATTTCCTGTGAGTTGGTAGGACCTGCGCATTGTTCGGACAACATAAACTAAAGGCTTGGTATCAAGAATGATTCTGGACACCCCCGCAGGATATGTTGGCCTATAGACCAGCTGGTTCACCGTGCCCCCCTAACCTACCAGGGAGAGAATGGTTTTCTGGCAACCACTGAACATGACCACCCTGACTGCTCAGGGATCGTGATAACAGTACAGAACCTTTCGCTCGGTCACTCCTGCTCACTTATTCGAGGAGAAATATACCGAGAATACACAGTGGGACGTTTTCAATAATATTGACTGAACCATAAAATACGTGCGCTGCACTGTTGAGTAGACCGAAGCAGATAAACGTGATCACACGCACCAGAAGCGTAAAGCGTAGATATAGTTCTACCATGGCGCTAAACAATGTATATATGCAGGCATGTAATGAGGCAGTAATCTAGTGTACTCCTACTATACGAACCCCACTCTAAGTGTACCCAAAGCGTGTGTAGGTGTGGAGCCAAGAATCCCCCCAAGGGATGTTCCAACCCCATTACCTGATGGGACAGAGTGAAGGACCCTGTCATGGCCACGAACTGGACACCCCTCACGAGATGTCAGACCACCGCGTGGTGAAGTCTCAGCTTGCACGGACCCTCCATGTCAGCGGACCCGCCTCCTCTGCTAATCCATCGGGCCGCTCATCTTTTATAATAGAACGCAGACTTGCGATGTGCGCATTGATTGGTGATGTTATGGACATACAGATAGCCCTGTCGCCCGTGGATGAAGATAGAGATGACATTTGTACGTAGTGCAAAACGAGACCTTGTCCATGAGGTTCAGGGCGTTGTGATAACGTTGTGCGTAGCTAGATGTAAAACAAGTTTAGTGTCAGGGAAACAAATCCAACATTGTTGTGTGTGCAAACGTGTGCCAAAGGTCACAGCTGGAAATGTTATTTGTGAGGCCAATGTAAGAAATAAGCTGCTTCACTACATGGGCCGGACTCGGGAATACAACATTGTATATGGCCCTGGCTTCAAAGGGCAACCAGCGGAGGGTGGCCAGCGGAGGTGTGATGGTCATTCCTTCATAAATGTAAACGTAGTGCATTTATATAGCGCTCCGCACCCCCCCTAGGGTCTCTCAGGCGCTGTGCACATACCGCTGTGGAACCCTTCCTGGCCTTTCCCTGTGAAGTGCCCACTCCTGGGCACCCCCAAGGTGAAGCCAGGCATCCTAGCGCTTTTGGGGCTGTTGTGGAGATAAAGCAAGCTATTGCCCAGAGTTGCAGAGTGGGACCCATGATTAGAATAGGCACCGAGGCAAGAATTATTGGGTCCGGGGAAATTGAGCCCAAGACCCGCCAAGGCGGGAATTGAACCCTGGTTCGGGCCAGACCTCTGCATAAGGGTCTGCCGCTCTAACCATTGAGCCACACTTCTCCACTCTTCATGTGTCCACTCCCAGCCGAACGGGGTGATATTGGCACACACATCCAGACCCCTTTACCTACTTCTGGGGCGAAGTTTAAACTTCTAAAACTTTGTGTTGTATTTTTGCTGAAGCTCTTCAAGTGACTGCACCTCCGCTGAAAAAAAGAAGTGTTTAGGATAAAAAGGGAAGGAGCAGTGCCGAAAATATGCAAATTAAATACAGGGTATTTATTAGAGGGGCGGACCGCTGAAGGCTCGAGCCAGATGCATGGCTCTGGATTAGCTCGAGCTCCACATATATCCTTGACCCCAAGACGAGCCGAGCTTTCTGCCGCTCAAACCCTGTCCATCGTCTCCAGCCCCCCAGGCCCCGTCCACTGTGTCCAGCCCCCCACCTCCTGTCCTCCGTCTCCAGCCCCCCAGGCCCCGTCCTCCGTCTTCAGCCCCCCACGCCCTGTCTTCAGTCTCCAGCCCCCCATCCCCTGTCTTCAGTCTCCAGCCCCCCATCCCCTGACCGCAGTGTCAAGCCTTCCATCCCCTGCCATCAGTCTTCAGCCCCCGTCTTCAGTCCCCCACACCTAGTCCCCCGTCTTCAACACTCACCCCCTTTCCGCAGTCTCCAGCCTTCCACCCCGTCTTCAGTCTTCAGCCCCTGCCCTCAGTCTCCAGCTCTCGTCTCCAACCCCCTGTCCTCAGTCTCCAGCCCCCATCTTCTGCCCCCCAACCCCTGTCCGCAGTTTCCAGCCCCCACCCCCTGACCTCTGTCTCCAGCCCCCACCCCCTGTCCTCAGTCTCCAGCCCTCGCTCCCCGTTCTCAGTCTCCAGCCTCCCACACCGTCCTCAGTCTCCAGCCCCCATCTGCAGCCCCCCACCCCCTGTCCGCAGTCTCCAGCCCCCCACCCCCTGTCCGCAGTCTCCAGCCCCCACCCCCTGTCCTCAGTCTCCAGCCCTCCACACCGTCCTCAGTCTCCAGCCCCATTCCCTGTCCTCAGTCTCCAGCCCTCCACACTGTCCTCAGTCTCCAGCCCCCATCTTCAGTCCCCCCACTCCCTGTCCTCAGTCTCCAGCCCTCCACACCGTCCTCAGTCTCCAGCCCCATTCCCTGTCCTCAGTCTCCAGCCCTCCACACCGTCCTCAGTCTCCAGCCCCCATCTTCAGTCCCCCCACTCCCTATCCTCAGTCTCCAGCCCTCCACACCGTCCTCAGTCTCCAGCCCCCACCGCCTGTCCTCAGTCTCCAGCCCTCCACTCCGTCCTCAGTCTCCAGCCCCCATCTTCAGCCCCCCCCACTCCCTGTCCTCAGTCTCCAGCCCCCACCGCCTGTCCTCAGTCTCCAGCCCTCCACACCGTCCTCAGTCTCCAGCCCCCAGCTTCAGCCCCCCCCACCCGCTGTCCTCAGTCTCCAGCCCCCACCGCCTGTCCTCAGTCTCCAGCCCTCCACACCGTCCTCAGTCTCCAGCCCCCATCTTCAGCCCCCCACCCCCTGTCCTCAGTCTCCAGCCCCCACCAGTCCTCAGTCTCCAGACCTCGCTCCCCGTTCTCAGTCTCCAGCCCCCATCTTCAGCCCTACACTCACTGTCCGCAGTCTCCAGCCCTCGCCCCCCCCCCCCCCCCCCCATGCATCAGAGGCGGTGCTCCCAGCGCTGCTCACTTCTGTCGGTTTGCAGGCGGCTTGACAGTGAAGTGCATTCAGGGTGCTGTGAAAGTGCTTGGAGAGGGGTGTTACACTGATACCTTTCTCTAAGCACTTTCGCAGCCCTCTGCAGGGTCCTGGTGTCGGCCCACTGGAGGTGCCACCTGCCCTGGGCGTGAAGCACAGCGCGCGCTCCGTGTGGGTTCTGTGTGACCGTCTGCCATGGACTTAACTTGTGTCTTGTCACCTCCGTGGCTTCTCCAGACGCTGGTTTTGTTAATCTGTGTAGTTCATTCACTGACGTTTTGGGCCTTTCCTGCAATCAGTCTATTTTAAGAGCGGGGAAGAGCAGCTTAATTTGTAAAAAACCGTAGTGCCGGGGCTCTCGACAGGATCCGTTGCCCCTGGCAGCACCAACACACTACTAATGATCACACTCTTAAAAGTGTGACAATTCATACTATCACAAGCCCCCAGAGCTACAAGAATGGCTTTGGAGGCAAATACTAATAATTGCAAATTAAATTGACATTATAAACAGAAGTTATTGTGCACGTTCCTGAATTGGCAGACGCCACTACCATGTAGCAGACAGTCATAGGCCCCGGTGCTGGCAATTAAGTGCCGGTGCTGAGCACCGGCACAAATTAAGCACTGGGAAGAGGCTGATATTAACAATAGAAAAGAGCCCCTCTTGCTGTCCTGTAACAGAACTTTCTATTTATTTTTTAATAACTTGATTTAACATGATAATGTGTATTTAAGATAGTGTGCTGATGTAGCTCCTCAAAGAACTAAGGGCAAACGGCCAGTTGCCCACCCACACTCTGCTGTGCCCACCGAGGCTCTCATGGCCGGGTCTGAGCACCGGCAGTTTTTAGGTCTCGCCTTGCTATCGCGTAAGCGATCGCAAAGCGAGACTATTGTAAAGGGGCTTTTCAAAGTGCTCCCAAAAGCGGATTGCATGGCTAGCACGTGCACAATCACGCGCTTGGTGCCGCCATGCACTTCGCCTTTTGGGAGCACTTCAAAGGGTCCGCTCCCCCGCCTGGAATGCGCTCCCCCGCCAAGCGCGCGCGCCAGGCTTGTCTTGTTTAGTGTCAGTGCGTTCGGTTTCACTTTCACTGCTGCTAGTTAACAATGCTATCCCTTCTTTGCCTTTAAAAAGTCGTTGTTGGGAATGTCTGTTAAAATAAATATGCATAACTACATCATGCCTATACATCGACGTTATTAGATACTAATGTACATATGAGCCCAGCCATGCCAGTGTGCTGTAGGAACGGAAAATAAAACCGTATATTGTACTTGTAAGACCTGGGGTCTCCAGGCCCTAAGGGGGTAACGTGACACGAGCGGCTGGGCACCCAAAGGCCTGTGTGTTAAGCAACCATACAACACGCACATCCCCTGAAGCAGTAACCGCACACAATAAGGGACGCCACACAGTAAGGTGAATGCAAGTTAATCAGATTTATCTAATCAAAGGAGCACGCACAATATCTTACAGGGCAATGTATCCTAACTTGTACACATTAACATTATAGGCAATGCATCTTAACTGGTACCCATTAACATTTGCATTTCCGCCTCTTATTACGATTACCTCAGCAACCCCATGCGGAATGACCTTCACTAGTGCTGCAGGACACCCTATGACGCTAAGGCGTCGCTCTTACACGGAGCGCCTGGCACTTGAGGCCTCAACTGGAGAATGGAGCGCTTGAGGACACAAACGGAGGGTACACGCTATTTGGACTGGGCACTCATTGAGCACTTGTGAATACACATTAAGGGTCAGCGCTACTTAACCATAGAACGCATTGAGTACTTGTGAATACACATGAAGGATCAGCACTACGTAAACCTAGAACGCATTGAGCACCTGTGAATACAAATGACGGATCAGCGTTACTTAAACATAGAACGCATTGAGCACTTGTGAATACACATGAAGGATCAGCGCTACGTAAACATAGAACGCATTGAGCACCTGTGAATACAAATGACGGATCAGCGTTACTTAAACATAGATCGCATTGAGCACTGGTGAATACGAATGAAGGCTCAGTGCTACTTGGACTTAGAACACATTGAGCATTTGGGGAATACAAATGAGGGCTCAGCGCTACTTAACCATAGAACGCATTGAGCACTGGTGAATACGAATGAAGGCTCAGTGCTACTTAGACTTAGAACACATTGAGCACTGCAAGTCACACGGACGGCAGTCCTCAGTTACAGGCAATCCCACGGAGGGGAAACTCTCAGTACGGAGGGAAATCCCACGGAGGGGGAACTCAGTACGGAGGGAAATCCCACGGAGGGGGTACTCACAGTCTCTGCATGCGGTGTCGCTCCCACGTGGCAGAGGGCGCACTGGCCTTCTCAAGACTTCCGGGGAGCGGGGGGGGCGAGTCTCAGGCCGCCACACGGCCGCGCTACCTCCCAGCCCCCGGGGGTTACCTTTGTCTCGTCGCTCGGCTCCGCTCCGGGCCCTTCGCCCGGTACGTGCAACGGCGCGGGAAACGTCACAAATCCTCTCTCCTCCTCCTCACGCTGCGACGGCAGCAGCGGGGCCCCGGGCTTCTCCGCGGGCCCCGACTCGGCCCTGTCACGTCACTGAGGCCTACGGGCCGCGGCGGTGTTCACGCTGCTGGTCCTCGCACCGGGGGGGTCACAAATTATGCGGGAGCTCGGCCAGCTCCGCGCTCGATGACAGGTCAATGTAGGGGATTCCAGACCAGGTTGGGAAGCGCGGGAAACACAGCACTAGTACCTGGTTGATCCCCTGCAGTCGACAATCAATCGCCACAGAACGTTTCAATATGCAGCTCGTTGTCATGAGGTTCCAGCATTCAGTTCTGGTCATGGAGTTTCAGTATTCAGTTCTGGTGGCGCAGATGATACTGGCGCCCTTGGGGTTCTGTTCCTGGGGGGTAGGGAATGAGTTGGCGACTAGGACCTTCCTAGTCAGGCTGGGCAGAGGTTCCCTGGGTCCTCCTACTGCTGGGCAAGATCAGTGGGTTTCACAGGATCCCTCACTCACTTAAGAGGCAGCACCTAAATCCTGTCACTCTCAGAGGCATAAGTCCCTGGCTAGGCCCTACCGCCTACACTCCTGCGTGGATTCTCCAGCTCTGCTTCACCCCAACTGGCCAACTAACTGGAAAAAGTACCCTCCCTCACTTATGTATCCCTAGGTCAGGTGACCTCTAGCCAAGGCGGCAAAAGTAAAAACCACACCTCCCTTCTAGAAGGTTCCAGCACATTCCAGGAGCTTCCCCATTCTACCTATGGGACAAAAAAGGCGGGCTGGTGTCGCAACATTGTTGTGGGGTTCCAGCCAGCTCCTGGCAGCTAGGGTGCTACTAGAAAGGCCACTCTGCAGTAGCAGGGGCCTGTGGCAGCCATCTTGGGAGAAGGGAGCACCTGCACCTTAACACTGGTTGGCAATGAAAAGGCGCCCGGAGACCTAAGTCCAACATCAAAAATGAGGGTGGAAAAAATGAGGCACGATCAAAAAATAGATGGGGAGACCACCCTAAGGCTGACAGGTCCAACAGTACTGGCCACTCATCCTTTTAGAAGCATTTCTGTTCGTTCGTGAATATAAAGCACCCCCAATTTACTTTTTTGAATGAGTGTCACATCTACTCTGTTCACTCCCTCCCACCCTGCCAACGTTTTCTGGGGTACTTAGCACACTGTGCCTCAACCCTGGCCTAACCCAATACAACAGCAGGGCCCGGCGTGAAATCGTTCATTTCCACCAACAAACGCGCGTTTCCGCCTGTAAAACCTCCTTTGGGAGGTTCTGGATTTTGAAGCCGTCCCTGAATACCATTGAGTTGGGTAACAATAAACATCAGTTATTGCTCGCCTTGAGACCCAAGGGTGATACGTGCGCTGTACGAATACACGTGTTCTGGTATGTTATATTCACAGCCGTTAAAAGCCAGAAATATTTGCTCCACTGACCTAAAGTACTGCCCCTCTGTCGCTCGCACAGTCTCTTGTCCACTCTGCCTTTCAGCCTCTATCTCGTCACGCGTCGGTTTCTTGTCCTCTGTCCCTCGCCGTCTCTTACTTTCTCTCAATTTCGCTCTCTCTTTCCGCGTCTCTGTCTCGCGCGCACACTGATCGCCTTTATTATTGGGTGGAATCATCGATTTTCTGAAGCAGATTTAAATTAAAGGTGATGCAAATGCATGGTGTTCTCCAACGGTTAGACACTTATAGTGAGTAACCCTTTAAGGTACCTCAGTGAGTTCCGCATTGGCGGCTGAGATTTGGGTTCAGTCTGCAGGTCACTGATCTAGATCTCGCCTAACTCGCCTTTTCGTACTTCCGAGGTCATGTCATTGAATGTTTGAGTCGAGTGTTTGCTATATTTATCGACTGCAGGGATACAAAATAGCACAGTGGTGACCAAACCAGCACACATCCATTTGCTGGCTGATTGATTAGTCGCTTTTCCTTTCGATAACTATCTTTTCCCCTGTGTGCCCCAAAGCGCCTGCGACCTACTGAAAAGTGGTTCGCAGCGCTTTACAAAACCCCCAAACAGAAAACAGTTTGTTGCCCCAGTGCACGTAAGTGATCCAGTTCAGGCATCAAACATCTAATTGGGACACTCCATTTTTTTCTGAATTTTGTCAGCTAATATCATTGAGACGCGTGGAGATTTGCCCACGACCCCACAATTTCATAAAGTACGGAACCGGGATTATAGAGGTTTCCTGTTATATCGGAAGTTAGTTAAGAGTTTAACCGGAAGGACCACATCCCATTCTTGAGCAACAGGTGTTTATGAAAGAAAAACCTACGTTTGCATTACATCTCATATGAAGCTTTAGTTGAATTATTTGTCACCTCCCTGTCTGATGCTTGCGTTGCGCTGCTGCACCATTTGGTCGTATGAACACTTGATAAAGGAATTAAAATTAAACAGCAAAATGAAATTAACCAGTTTTCCCCCCACATTTCATTTGATTGTTGAGCCCTCTGCAAATATGTCAATGAAACTTGAAAGCTGACCACTAGATCTTACTACGACCTGGTGGTCACAGCCTTTTATCTTTCAGATGTTGATAAAATGCGCTTGATTGAGGTACAATGGTAACACCTGTTCTTTACAACACGACCAAGCGGCAACAGTCTACTAACAGGTGTTTGGTATAAGAACACACTGCTGCACGCCACACACTGCTGCACGCCACACACTGCTGCACGCCACATACTGCTGCACGCCACACACTGCTGCACGCCACATACTGCTGCACGCCACATACTGCTGCACGCCACACACTGCTGCACGCCACACACTGCTGCATGCCACACACTGCTGCACGCCACACACTGCTGCACGCCACACACTGCTGCACGCCACACACTGCTGCACGCGTAACACTGCTACACGCCACACACTGATGCACGCCACACACTGCTGCACGGCACACACTGTTGCATGCCGCTGCACGCCACACACTGCTGCACGCCGCACACTGCTGCACGCCGCACACTGCTGCACGCCGCACACTGCTACACAAAACACTGCAGCATGCCACACACTGCAGCACGCCACACACTGCAGCACGCCACACACTGCTGCACGCCACACACTGCTGCATGCCGCTACACGCCACACACTGCTGCACGACTCACACTGCTGCACACTGCTGCACGCCGCACACTGCTGCACGCCGCACACTGCTGCACGCCACACACTGCAGCACGCCACACACTGCAGCACGCCACACACTGCTGCACGCCACACACTGCTGCACGCCGCACACTGCTGCACGCCGCCCACATCTGCTGCACGCCGCACAATGCTGCACGCCGCACACTGCTCCACTCCACACACTGCTTTTATGCAAGTTTATGCTACTGACATTGTACATGACAATGCCTTTTGTTTGTTTTAAGACCAAAACATAAATAAAAGAATTGTAATTTTACAATGCCAATAGCTCAAACTCTTATAAATGCGAGACCTATTGCATTGCAAATGCTTGTTTTAAGGGGGCGTCGAAGCGGGTCTCTATCGGGCTCTGTTTTGTGTCCAGGCACAGGCGGTCCGTTTTCTTCCCGGACTGCAGTGAGAGCAGGCACATCGATGTCCCCCCCGCATGCTCACACTTCTCACTAGTGGAGAAGTTACGGCATGACGTCAGGCCAGGTGAGGTTGTAGGGGAAGGGAAATCCTTTAAAGAGAGTCACTTTCTCTCTGGATTTCCTTTCTCCTTTGAAACTCAGGAGCTGCAACATTGTCGTGGTGTCACCAGGGCTTTAAGTGGAAGATTTTTCAATATTATATACAAGCCATAGTTGCTGCTTATTTATCTTATGCAACTAACAGCCATTGACAAAGCCAATAGTCCTGACTTGTAGGTATGATGTGACTTGTATCATATATCTGGACGCAATGATAGGAAAAGCAAAATGCAAGTCGCGCGGCACACTGTGCTACACACAGATTTTTAGCTTACGTGTTTTTAAGCCACACTCTTAATTACATTGACCACAACCCTTTGAGAGACCCCCAGTTTTTTCATCCCACTTAAAGCCCTGCTGCAGGGTGCACTAATGCCCCATCCTTGACCGAATCAACGCAATACAGATGGAGATAGTAGGTCACGGGAAAATCAAACGGCTAATTCTGGTAAACACTTACTGGCACCCAAACGGGAAAAAAATTGGCGCAAAATCCCTGGTGTCAGAACTGATGAAACTTATCACTGAAGTGGACATATCAAATGATATTGTATCAGGAGACTTTAATATGTTCCTTTCAAGGAGCCCCGGGAACGGTCAGCCTGCAGACAATCAATTGCTTGAATGGGGGGGTCCCACCTCGGAAGAGTGCACGTGGGGAAAACAAACTAAGCTATCCAAAGACCTACTAATGGATTTAACAAGTTTGGGCTTGATAACATTAAATGGGCGAACACCTGGTGACCGCCCCCAAGCAGCAACTTACCGCAACTCCATGGTTAGTACTGCGATACACTACACTCTCTTATCCTACTCACTTTTCAAATTAGTAAGCGATTTTAAGATTGAAATGTCAGATTGTAGCGACCACAAGAGCTGACCCTGACAGCACAGGGAACAGCACTTACCTTCCCAATCGAAGCCAAAAATGTAATGGTCTCATCAAACTGCAAAAGAATTAAATGTAAAACGAGCGACCCGGAATTTTTTTTGGCAGAGGCTAAAACTTGCTGGGAAGAAATGAAACTACAGAATGATAGTATAAATGCCTGGGAGGATTTCTTGAAAAATTTTGGACCAGCTATCTCCAAATTAAAACCATCAAAAGCAATTAATGCTAAAAACAACCAAAATGAATTACCCACCAGGCCCATAAATAGTAAAAAAAAAAAAACTAAAAAAATCCATCCCCCAACAACCCAAACCGGCAAATTAAGGCAAATAAAAAGCGACATTAATAGAACACTCCGCAGACTCAGTAAAAAGGGTCCCGACAGCAGCACACAGATGGAGCTGAGGAAGTTAAAACGCAGTAAGAACAGGATCATTTGGCGAATAAAACAGAAAAACACAGAAACAACATGGGCTAAATTGCTATACGACGCAAAAACTAATAATAGCACAAGATTCTGGCACACAGTAAACAACATAGAGAATCCTAAGGCTCCCGAAATAAACTCCCACATAACTGAGGAGGCCTGGGTCAAACACTTGGTGCGCTACTTCAATAAAGAAGCTGATGAAACAAAACAAAATGCTGCGGTCCGGCAGCTAGATCTGGAGGCCCTAAAACACCCAGTCGAGGAGACCAATTTCCCAGGTACAACAAAACAGATCAAGAAAAGAATCGCGAAAGGCAGGAAAGAGGGGGGCCCCTGGGCCAAACGGAATTTCCCCAATTCTTTACAAACAGGACCCAAATTATTGGGCAGAGCAACTGCACCCTCTCTTCAAGAACATCTGGAATGCAGAACGAATCCCCAACTCTTGGAAGGGATCAATTATCTCCCCGCTCTACAAAAAAGGCAATAGGAGCCAAGCAAAGAACTACAGGCTCATCGCTCTAATAGATATAGACGCCAAATATTTTGCGGGACTCTTATTAGATAAACTTACCTTATGGGCATCAGTGAAAAGTTTAATTCCCATTAACCAGACAGGCTTTCAAAAATGCACAGGTACAACGACAAATATTCTAGCGCTCTCTCTTTTAATAGATGCCACCATAAAACTTAAAAAAAACACTATTTGTCTGTTTTATTGATTATTCGTCCACTTTCGACAGTATAGATAGAGGGAAACTCTGGGCTAAATTATCAGGCTGAGAAATAGACCCAAAAATTCTGAATCTACTAATTTTACTCCTTTCTGAGACATGGATTCAAATAAAGCTGGGGACAGGCAATTTTTATCAAGGGAAATAACCAAGGGGCTGAAGCAGGGCTGCGTCCTCGCCCGACCCTGTTCAATCTCTTGATGTCTGACCTCTCGGCAGAGCTTGATAATTGCAACCGTCACGCCCCAAATCTAGGGGGCCTTACACTGTTGAATCTTCTGTACGTGGACGATTTAATATTTATTAGCTGAACCCCAGTAGGCCTCCAACACCTTATAAATACGACAATCAGCTTTTCCGATAAGAACGGGCCAAGTATAAACCTAGAAACATCAAAGGTGGTGATACTAAATCAAAAATGCAAAAAACATCAACCTCAGTGGGTTCAAAACTGTCTATGCTGGCAGTCCCTGAATCTTGAACCTACCTCTATTTTAATACACACGATCTACCTCAAACAGAACCTTAACCTCACATTACCAACCTCGAACGGCCGAACCAACCTCAGGAAAGAAACCTGAAACTTGGATCTTAAAATCACCCTAATGCGAAGAGTTGAAGTCTTCAGGGTTGCGACTGTAACAGAGCGCACTAACCAAACAAAACAGTTGATGTGACAAAGAAGTTATATAAGAGAACACTTTAATGACTGGTATCCTTTTTAAGAACATTTCTACAGGAATGTATAAGTGTGAATGTACTAACCATGAGTGCGCTCCCGTATCGATCAATAGGGGTCTATAGTGTGCTAGACAAGATATGCAGAAGCAGTGAGGCGGGGGAAAGTAACTATATAGATGCTCTGGCGTACAGAACCCTCGTGTTCCAGGGGGAAGCGGAGCCGGATCTTTGCTGTCGCACGTCCAGAATTCTATGTGTAGGAACCGGGGGGGGGGAGTTTGGGGGGGGGGGTTAGTGTCTTTTGTGTCATGTTAGTAATGTATGTCAGGTACGCCTGCTTTGATTCTACCCACTGCACTCCACCCTTTCTAAACCTTTCCCTCTACACTTTTGCATTCGAGGGAGGGAACGACATTAGGTCTTGGGAGGGAGCAGAGATGAGGGGCCAACGGGGGGCGACACAGTTAGCACACACCCGATGTCCCAAAGAGGGGAGGAGCAATACCGAACAGAAAGGGAAAATGACCTTGGCTAAACAACCAACACCCAGCATAACAAAATGGCAATAGACGGTCCGAAAACACTAACGTCCAACCTAAAGAAAGTCTCCCTAAATGTTAAAGGTCTTAATCACCCAGTTAAAAGAAAAAAAATACTAGATTGCCTAGCTAAAACTAAAGCAGATATCTACAGGAGACCAGACTATCCTTTGACGATGCAGAACGGATTAGGGCGAGATGGGTTGGACAGATGGCCTGCTCTCCAGCCGTAGGGAAGAAACGGGGCGTGATCACTCTGATAAATAAGAACTCCAAAATAAGTATGGAAGAACAACAAAGCCATGAGGAAGGGAGAGCACTTGACGCATTTGAAAAGGGGGGAAGAAAACATACACGTGCTCAAGATCTACGGGCCAAACTCTGATGATTCCGACTTTTGGGAGGGCATCTCTAAAAGGTTGGAGACACTCCCACAAAATGACCTAACGGTGGTGGCAGGTGGCTTCAATATGGCGTTAGATTTCACTCTAGACAGCCAATCACAGTGCCAGTCACTACCCCCAGGTGCACACACCGTACTAAAAAATGTATGTACCAGGTTTAATCTTAAAGACCCATGACGGCTACGACACATGAGATTACACTTTTTTTTCCAACCCACACAACTCATACAGCAGAATAGATTACATACTGATCACAGGAACACACACCCACTTAATAGAACACACAGACATAGCCACGAGAACTGTCTCAGACCACTCCTGCATTAGCCTACTGCTGTGCGAGCGCCACAGTGAGGATCATCCACGAAGATGGAGATTCAACAGCGATGTCTTGTCAGACCAGAGCAACAGAACCAAAATAGAGGAGGCCATTAAGGAATACATTAGTTTTAATGACACTGCAGACACAGATCCTAAAACCATGTGGGATGCATTAAAAGCCACAATTAGGGGGACAATTATGGACATTAAAGCCAAGATTAACAGAAACGCGAAGGCACAGTTGAGACAACTGGAAAGGGATATCCAAAGATGAGAGGCAATCCATATCTCAGACTCCAAGAACGCTTGTGCACTTACAGAACTCACAAAGAAGAAATACAAATTCAACAGAATTTTGAGCGAAAGAGCTGGTATGTGGATAAACAAATTTAAAGCAATAAACCTATGCGAGGCCAATAAAGCGGGAAAGCTCCTGGTCTCTTACCTAAAACATAGACAAAGACAGCATACCATCTCATCGATCACAGACTCACAAAATATCACACACACAAGACATAAGGAAATACTCTGAACATTTAGTGAATTCTATCAAGACCTCTATAAAAAAGATGAAACGCTGGATGAAAATGGGTGCATCGAGTACCTAAACAGACTAAACCTCCCAAAGATAACACCAGATGAAGCACACACTCTAGGACGGGAGATAAGCGCAACTGAAATTGAGATGGCAGTTAAGTCTCTTAAAGTTAACAAGGCACCCGGGCCAGATGGATACACAGCCACCTGTTATAAGACTTTCTTAACTCACTTACTACCTACTTTGAAAAAAGTATTTAACCACTGCGAGGGGGCGGGGATGGTCTCACATACCATGTCCAAAGCGAATATAATAGTTATCCCCAAGGAAGGCAAAAACAATCAGATGCCCCAAAACTACAGGCCGATCTCTCTGATTAACGTTGATTGCAAGATATACGCAAACATTCTGGCAACAAGGCTTAATAAAGTACTACCACAACTGATGAGTAACACACAAGTTGGTTTCCTCAAGACACGCATGTCACACGATAACACCAGACTTTTATGCCACATACTAGATAGGGCCGCCAAGTCCGACAAACCAGCGGTGACCATCACACTAGATGCAGAGAAGGCGTTTGATAGGGTATCGTGGCACTTCCTGGAGCGTGGCATGCAGACTTTCAACCTGGGGAACTCTTTCACGCGGAAAGTTATGGCACTATACGAAAAACCCAGTGCTGGTATCGCAGTCAATGGGGCTGTCTCAGAGCCCTTCACCCTGCAGCGAGGGAGTAGGCAAGGTTGCCCCCTGTCCCCCTCACTGTTCCTACTGGCCCTGGAACCACTGATTAGGGACATCGAGGCCGATGAAGAGATGAAAGGGGTCACCATCAATGAGCTGACAATCAAACTAGCCGCATACGCGGATGACAATCTCATTGTCACAGAAAGCCCTAAATCCTCCATCACTGCCCTCATGGAATCCAAAGATAAGTACTCATCCCTCTCCGGTTACAAGCTAAACAAAGACAAATCAGAATGTAAACCACTCAATATACACACCACAAGAGACATACTGGGTGATTCGGGCCTTGCCTGGCAGACTGGTTTCGTAAAATACCTGGGTATATACTTTGGGAATTACCTCAAAAACACACTGGAACAAAATGAAAAACTAATGCTGGACAAGGTAAAGACGCTGCTGGAGGGCCTGTCACCCAAATTCATAACATGGTGGGGGAGGATAGAGACAGTAAAGATGATGGTCACCCCAATGGTCAACTACCTGGCAAATATGCTGCCTCTAATACTCACTGACGACTTCCATCGCAAACTAGATAAGATGCTGAATAATTTCATCTGGCGGGACAAGAAAGCAAGGATTAGCCTTAAAAAACTAAGATTGGGGAAAAAATTGGGGGGGTTAAACCTGGCGGATTTCAAAACTTTCCAAACGGCCTTCTTGACAAAACAAGGGGGTTATTGGATCCTGCCAAACCAGGAATACACACCAGTATGGCTGGGACTAGAGAGAGCCATACTAAACAACCTCGAACCCTTAACGCTACTAACAGCCAATAAACATATGCTAGCAGCAACCCCAATACTCAAAAATACGAGAAACACCCTACTGAAGGTAGACCAGAAGATGGAACACAGCATAAAAAACTCGAGATGGGAATCTTTGTGGGCAAATGCAAAGATAAAATACAGGGGCAGAGCGCTCTCTATGGACTTGTGGGGGAAAACCGGTATCTCCCACCCTATCCAACTCGAAGAGGGAGGCAATCCCACCACTTTCAGGATGCTAAAAATCAAACATAACTTACCAGACATAGAACTATATAACTTCTTAAAAATCAAAACAGCACTGAGCAAAGCGAAGCTTTCGGATACCAAGCCGTCAATCATCCAATATATGACCAACCTGAACAGAATAGGGCACCAGGTATCTCACCTCTATCGACTCCTACGGCCCGGCTCAACCAAACTTAATGAAAAGACACGGAAATACTGGGAGGCCCAACTTGGAGAGACACTTAGCGAAAAAGAGACCCAGATGCTTTGGTCCTCCCCCACACAAAGTAAAATCACCCCGGTACTAGCTCAGACAAAGTTCTGGACACTACACAAAATCTACTGGACCCCGGCGCGCCTGGCGACCCTGGGACTGAACACCAATGACCAGTGCTGGAATTGTAATAAGGGAAAAGGGGACCTGGCCCATCTCATATATTACTGTCCCAAAGTCAAATCATTCTGGGAGAAGATCTTCGCCTTTTTAAACAACATGTTAGGTTGTACTCTTAAAATGAAGTTTGCCACTCTGGTAACTGCCTTCATTAGAACAGATGCAGACTCACAACAAGACAGAGACCTACTGGATCTCCTACTAACAGCAGGTGTAAAAATGATACTCCACAAATGGAAAGACACCTCCAAGGCAACGTTTAAGGGATGGCTCAACTGGGCGACGTATCTCAGAGGAGCGGATACAGTGGCCCTACGAGACTCACCGTGGAGACAGCCCTGCAGAAAAATGTGGGCATCCCTGGACAAGTATCTAGACCCTTATGACCCGCCCTGAAAAGGCCTAGTATAACTACCAGATTAGCAACCCTCATTAGACAATAGCGAGTAGGCTAATTCTCCCTGTACGCGATACCTCTTCTCTCTCTCCGCTCTGGTCCCTCTCCCTGTCCCTCTCTTTGCTTTCTCTGACCCATACGAGGACAGGGGTTGGGGGGGCAGCCAAAATAGGCAAACTGTACTACAATTAACAAAGTCAATGTGGGCTGCCCTGTAACAACAAGCGATGCAGAGTACATGTTATATGTATGCGATATGTTATATGTTTAAATGTCATATGCTGTTTTAAAAAAAATATATATATATATACTGAAATAAAAAAAAAAGAAACAGAGGGATATCTCTGGCCGTTGCATTAAAGAGCATCAAACACAAAATAACGGGTCCAAACTTAATCCCTTTGCTAGAAGTATTACAAGCAAGATTGCTACCGTCTATAACTTATGGCAGTGAATGCATGAGAGGGAGAGACGAGACCACCTTGGATAAAGTGGAGTCCAAAGGAATGCAAATAATAATCAACCTCCCACAGTACACTTCGCCAGCACAACTAAGGCTTGAGTTCGGCCTCCAAAAACAACAAATAGCACACAAGGGTGCCTACACCAAATGTTGGCACAAAATAAAGGGAGCTGAGACGGGTACTCTGAATTCATATCTATGGAAAGAGCTGGAAAGGAATAAAGACTGCCTAGCAATGGTCTATCTCCAGACAGCAATAAGCTCTCTTGCATTACAAGACCTCTGGGAAGTGAACGGGACCCACAAATCTTTCAAGCAGCTCGTAAACAAAACAGTGAAGACACTATCTCTGGAAGAAGATAAAGCCACACTCACCAGGAGGGCCCATGGGTGGTTTGTCATCCAGACTTGTACCAGGTCCCTACCACAAGCTTATTTGGGAATAGGGCTTTCACGGACTGTGAAGGAATCTTTCCTGCAATTGAGGATGGGAGTCCTACCAGCAAAAGAGCATCTCCCCCCATGGAAACGTTTGGAAATAACAGCGAACTGTATACTCTGCGGTGACCAAAAAGTGGACGTTTTGCATTTACTGTGCAGCTGCAAAGGTCTAGAGAAAGAGCGAAGACTATTATTAAAACAGCTCTGGAACCAAAGACGGCTTCGAACACGCAGACAAACATTAAAAGCCTGTTTTGCAGGAGGAGACATTCAGTTAGTTTGTAGATTGGTACATTTCATGACAATAGCAAAAACCATGTTAAATCCTTCTGCTAGTAAATGATTTGACTAAAAACGCCAACATTTAAATTCAGATCTGTAATCTTTATCTGTTAAGCAGTCTTCTTGTTAGATTTGGTATGAATTTTTAGGGTATAGCAAGTAGAAAAAGCATAAGTTAATATTTGTCAATTGGAAACCCTCTGCTTTTCAATTTTTAATCTAGGTTTGATTAAAGAGATTTTATAATTTTTATTTGTAGTAAATAGTATAAACATAAAAGTATAAACACATTAACCCCTTCAGTGCCCGCCCCTTTCCCCGCCCAGTGCCGGCCGTTGCATTAGCGGGCGGGGTCTATGACGAGCTGGACTCGTCATGGGCACAGCGCCACCGCGGCCCATGACGAGTCCAGCTCGTCATGGGCACTGAAGGGGTTAAAATTCAACAAACGGTCTTAAATTAACCATTCTAATGAAATGAGTTGTTTTATGTGTTTTTGCAAAGGTGCTTTCTTTTGTATTTTTAACTTAATTGCAAAGATTTTTATCGATCACGCAATAAAGACAAATTTCAATTTCCATCCTTGAAACTCTCCATGTGTTTGATGCTCCACGTTGTTGTCTTTGTAACAGAACGGCTTTGAATTGGACCATGTTTTGCCTTTGCCTATCTCACTTTTATCGCCTTTCCCTTTAGTTTTGATCTCTTTCACATTGACATGCACTTTCTTCCTGTACTTCTGTGCAGTCATGTCTGAAGGGGCTACTAAAAATGGGCTCTTATGATTCCTGCGGGCTCCCGGCTCGTCCCTCCCTTTTTGTGAACTCCATCCTGTGCTATGAATTTGTCACCTATTCCTTTTCAAGCTCTTATCCCACGCTGGGCCCCACAACTGCCGATCCCCTTGACTCCGAGTCTAGAGGGTGGACAATTGTTGAGATTTTTCTTGAGTCCCACTTGACCAAATCTGTGGATTACCGATCATCTAGGAATGTGGCTTCTTATTGAAAAGATTGGAGCAGTTTCTCTGTCATGAACTCATTGGATATGATGCTGTTGTGTGGGCCGGGTACCCCTGTGTCTTCTTGTAGTGTGCGCTAAAGCATTCCTCAATTTTGCAGTAGAAATGGTCACTAATAAAATATTGTTTTTAGACTTTTCCTTTCTTTTTTAAGGTCTCTTTTAACCATAGTCTCATCTTCTTCCAATTTCCTGTAGGTAAAGCAGCAGTTTTGAAATGTTACTTACAAATACACCGCATTTTTCAAGAGAATGACCCAGCCTACATCCTCAACGATCTCTACATCACCGACTACTGTATCTGGATCCAGAAAGTCAAGTAAGTTTCACCTGCTGGGGGTGAGACCGTCTCTAGACCACTTCCTGTTTCTGATGGTCACCTCAAAAGTAGGTAGTACCTCTGGGTGTGGCTGACCGGAGGTCTGTGGCTAGTCCTCCAAATGGACCTGATCCCCCAACATGTAGCCGATAATTGAGCATGGCTGAGTCGGGGGGTGGGAAGCTGATCTCCTTGGGTGTGTCTGATCCCATGGCTGGGGTGTGTCTGACCCTAGACTGTGCCCATTTCTTGCGCTTGGCTGGTTCCTGCTATGTGTCTTATCCCTGTGTAAGGCAGATATTACATTTATTAGAAGAAGGGTCCATTTTTCGCAGATGAGTGACTGTTTCCTCTATTGCCATTCTTTTCAGTCAATAGACAGAAGCGGCCTTCGCTGTTTTGTGGATAGTTAACTCCTGCTGGCACTACTCTACATGTTTGTATTAAGATGACCCCTGCTGTTGTTGCCGTCTTCTGATTACAGGCCACTGAAGGCATAGATTGAGGTAGCGGAGGCCTTGAGTGTTCACCATATTATTATTGACATCAAAAGTGAGGTCTTTTATAAAGGTTACTACATGAGGATGAGCTCAAAGTACAGGGAATGAGTGAGACAGGATATGCGAATGAGCCTTGGCTTAGATCATGGGATCTGTGTGTTCATTCCATTTAATGCATAACTCTGGTGGTTCTCGCCATGCTGCTTCATGACCTCCTCTGGTGGTACTCACCGTGCTTTTTGATGACCTCTTCTGGTGGTACTCACCGTGCTGCTTGATGACCTTCTCTGGTAGTACTCACCATGCTGCTTGAGGACCCTCTTTGGTGGTACTGAAAGGCTTTTTGATGGCCTCTCCTGGTGGTACTCACCATGCTGCTTGATGACCTTCTCTGGTGGTACTCACCATGCTGCTTGAGAACCTCCTCCGGTAGTACTCACCATGCTGCTTGATAACCTTCTCTGGTGGTACTCACCATGCTGCTTGAGAACCTCCTCCGGTAGTACTCACCATGCTGCTTGATGACCTTCTCTGGTGGTACTCACCATGCTGCTTGATGACCTTCTCTGGTGGTACTCACCATGCTGCTTGAGATCCTCCTCCGGTGGTACTCACCATGCAGCTTGAGGACCTCCTCTGGTTGTACTCACCGTGCTGCTTCATGACCTCCTCTGGTGGTACTCACCGTGCTGCTTCATGACCTCCTCTGGTGGTACTCACCATGCAGCTTGAGAACCTCCTCTGGTGGTACTCACCATGCTGCTTCATGACCTTCTCTGGTTGCACTAACCATACAGCTTGATGACCTCCTCTGGTGGTACTCGCCATGTTTCTTGATGACCTCCTCCGGTGGTACTCACCATGCTGCTTGAGGACCTCCTCCGGTGGTAATCACCATGCTGCTTCATGACCTTCTCTGGTTGCACTCACCATGCTGCTTGATGACCTCCTCTGGTGGTACTCATCGTGCTGCTTGATGACCTTATCTGGTGGTACTCACCATGCAGCTTGAGGACCTCCTCTGGTGGTACTCACCGTGCTGCTTCATGACCTCCTCTGGTGGTACTCACCGTGCTGCTTCATGACCTCCTCTGGTGGTACTCACCATGCAGCTTGAGGACCTCCTCTGGTGGTACTCACCGCGCTGCTTGAGGACCTCCTCTGGTGGTACTCACCATGCTGCTTCATGACCTTCTCTGGTTGCACTCACCATGCTGCTTGATGACCTCCTCTGGTGGTACTCACCATGCTTCTTGATGACCTCCTCCGGTGGTACTCACCATGCTGCTTGATGACCTCCTCTAGTGGTACCCACCCTGCTGCTTGTGAACCTCTTCCAGTGGTACTCACCGTACTGCTTGAGGACCTCCCCTGGTGGTACTCACCATGCTGCTTGAGGACCTCCTCTGGTGGTACTCACCATGCTGCTTGATGACCTTCTCTGGTGGTACTCACCATGCAGCTTGAGGACCTCCTCTGGTGGTACTCACCTCGCTGCTTGAGGATCTCCTCTGGTGGTACTCACCGCAATGCTTGAGGACCTCCTCTGGTGGTACTCACCATGCTGCTTGAGAACCTTCTCCGGTGGTACTCACCATGCTGCTTGATGACCTTTTCTGGTGGTACTCACCATGCAGCTTGAGGACCTTCTCTGGTGGTACTCACTGCGCTGCTTGAGGACCTTCTCTGGTGGTACTCACCATGCTGCTTCATGACCTCCGCTGGTGGTACTCACCATGCAGCTTGAGGACCTCCTCTGGTGGTACTCACCGCGCTGCTTGAGAACCTCCTCTGGTGGTACTCACCGCGCTGCTTGATGACCTTCGGTGGTACTCATCATGCTGCTTCATGACCTTCTCTGGTTGCACTCACCATGCTGCTTGATGACCTCCTCTGGTGGTACTCACCATGCTTCTTGATGACCTCCTCTGGTGGTACTCACCATGCTGCTTCATGACCTTCTCTGGTTGCACTCACCATGCTGCTTGATGACCTCCTCTGGTGGTACTCACCATGCTTCTTGATGACCTCCTCAGGTGGTACTCACCATGCTGCTTGATGACCTCCTCCAGTGGTACCCACCCTGCTGCTTGTGAACCTCTTCCAGTGGTACTCACCGTACTGCTTGAGGACCTCCCCTGGTGGTACTCACCATGCTGCTTGAGGACCTCCTCTGGTGGTACTCACCATGCTGCTTGATGACCTTCTCTGGTGGTACTCACCATGCAGCTTGAGGACCTCCTCTGGTGGTACTCACCTCGCTGCTTGAGGATCTCCTCTGGTGGTACTCACCGCAATGCTTGAGGACCTTCTGCGGTGGTACTCACCATGCTGCTTGAGAACCTTCTGCGGTGGTACTCATCATGCTGCTTGATGACCTTCTCTGGTGGTACTCACCATGCAGCTTGAGGACCTCCTCTGGTGGTACTCACTGTGCTGCTTGAGGACCTTCTCTGGTGGTACTCACCATGCTGCTTCATGACCTCTGGTGGTACTCACCATGCAGCTTGAGGACCTCCTCTGGTGGTACTCACCGCGCTGCTTGAGAACCTCCTCTGGTGGTACTCACCGCGCTGCTTGATGACCTTCGGTGGTACTCACCATGCTGCTTCATGACCTTCTCTGGTTGCACTCACCATGCTGCTTGATGACCTCCTCTGGTGGTACTCACCATGCTTCTTGATGACCTCCTCTGGTGGTACTCACCATGCTGCTTGAGGCCCTCCTCCGGTGGTACTCACCATGCTTCTTGATGACCTCCTCTGGTGGTCCTCACCGTGCTCTTTGATGACCTGCTCTGGTGGTACGCACCATGCTGCTTGAGAACCTCCGCTGGTGGTACTCACCATGCTGCTTGACTCTGGTACTTGAAAAATAAAGGTGATAGAAGTGTGTGTTATGATTGTGTCTGAGATTCTAAAGGGTTCAATGACTTCCTATAGTATCGATAATAGTTCCGATACCTAATAGCAAGAAATACTGGATCGCTCCCACAGCTGTGCGCTGTCGTTATATCAAAGTAACACAAGAAGGGAGTGAAGAGGTAATGCTCAAAGGAGCAGACGAGGTGGATACGTCCTCCTCAAGTTATATTGTCAAAAAACAAAGGGATCCACCCTTATGGGAAAGTATAGAAGTGTTCCTCCAGATTACGTGTGTCTCCTACAATGGTGGAAAGCACACAGCTGTGTTTAAATACCCCTCACCCACCAAAAGGACCCTTGGTGGCATGCTTCATCATCGGGGTCTTCCCGCCCCGCTGCGGGACGGGGCGTGCTGCGACCTACGACTACGTGGGAGCACTGGTTATGAAAAACAGTACTATCTATGGTGTAGGAGTCCGAGTGGAAGGGTCAGAAGTGAGTGAATGGTGAATAGTGAAAAATTAAAAAATACCTGGCTCAGTGGAAAAAATAAATGTTAATGTTCATTTGAGCTGGTATCTTTAAAAGAGGGAATGAGCTGGAGATACTATGCTTTAATGAGCAGTGTCTCCTGTGTCGACGTGTTTCGACGCCCTCCCCTGGCTTCTCATCAGGACCTAGAAGAGATCCCTTCTACACTTGAATCAAAACAACTGCGTATTTACATATAATCCTAACTAAGTGGTGCACATTTATTTAACATGCACAGTATACTATACCCCAGTAGGTATATTGCTGAATGGGTTCTGGAAGAATAAAAACAGAGTTAAAATAACATAACACATCCAAACTGCGCCATATGTGGTTTTGACCTGTAAATAAAAGTGATGTATTTCTGTGATATATATTTTTCTTATCTTTATGCGTTATAATTGGTCATCTGTGCTGCGTTATGCCGGCGAGATGGGACAGTACAAAAACATACACACACAAAACATAAAACACACTCTATATCTAAGGACCGCGTGGTGTGCGTGTCCATATGATAAGTATAACTGAGAGTATCTGTTAAATATAGCTCTCCTTCAAAAAACAGTTTAGTGACAGATAAAGAAGGCCCCAAAGTTTAGGCTGTTCACGTACTCTTATATCGCCAGATAATGCCCCATGAGCCTTCAGAACGGGAGGGAAGGGGGACCTAGAGTCAGACACTGTTAAAAGAAATTGAAAAAGAAAAGGAACTGTTGGTTCTGAGATCCCTCCTAATTGAGCAGCGTTGCACTGTTGCAAATCGGCTGTGCCGTACTTACAATAACAAGGTTACCGCCTCACCAGGACACTGCCTCGCCGCGGCTCCGTGGAACATTGAGCCAGTGTGGGCAGTGTCCTTAAATACTGAGCATAGTTGGTAGTTTTGCCGCAAAAAAAACTGCACTAATTGGTACAAACACTAGACCGTCAGAAAATCCAAGCTGGTGACCTAGAATGGCACTTCCGGCTGAATGTGTTTGTTCCTCACTTCCTGTTGCTCAAGGGTGTTTGTTCCTCACTTCCTGTTGCTCAAGGGTGCCTGTTGTATAGCCCTAGGAGCGAAAAAGACTAGTACGCTAACTAAAAGGACACTACCTCTTCCAAACAACCATTCTAAATCAGCCGTTCAATCAAAAACAACATTTTGGGCCGGCTGTGGACACTGCTCTTGAAAAAATGAAAAAAGATACAGAGACTGCTAAGCCCATGGGAGCGTTGCAGTCTCCGCAAGCGTGTGGCTCCTTTTGTCGCCTCCAAGAACGTGGGCACAGATAGCTCATCTTCCTTTAAAAACACCACCCAAACATCCCCCAATAGAGGATATTTCAGAGGAGGTTACAGAGGGAACAACAGTAAAGGGAGAGGCCGAGGTAACCACAACACTCGTACCTCCCCTGCTGCTAAACAGTGACTTCCCTCCACTCCCCCCAGAGCATTCCACTCCGGTCGGGGGAAGATTAACACAGTTCCTACCTGTCTGGAAATCCATCACAACAGACAAGTGGGTAAGACAATTTATCAAGTATGGTTACTGCCTGGAACTTACAGCTACCCCCCCAAACATACCACCCAGACAGCGTCCAATGTCCGCAGACCATCTTACACTTTTGAAACAAGAGGTTCACTCACTGCTTCAAAGCACGCCATAGAGCAAGTCCCCTTACTACACCAGGGAACAGGGGTTTACTCCCTGTATTTCCTAATCCCCAGAAAGAATGTGACCCTACGGCAATTCTCGACCTCAGACCCCTCAATCAGTATATACACTCAGATCATTTTCATATGATCACTCTACAACAGGTGCTTCCACTACTACAACAAAGAGACTTCCTTGCCACACTAGATCTCAAGGACGCCTACTTCCACATTCCCATACACCCTGCTCACAGGAAGTATCTAAGGTTCGTACTGGACAGTCAACACTATCAGTTCAAAGTCCTTCCATTCGGAGTCATCACTGCTCCAAGAGTGTTTACCAAGTGCCTTGCACTAGTAGCAGCACACTTACGAAGACAACAGATCCATGTCTTCCCGTATCTGGATGACTGGCTAATAAAAGCCAGATCATTCAACCAGTGTGTCCAACACACTCTTCAAACCGTCCAAACACTACACAACTTGGGGTTCACAATCAACTATACCAAGTCGCACCTTCAGCCCTCTCATGTACATCAATATCTGGGGGCCACAATAAATACTTCCACAGCTCTAGCATATCCCAGCCCAGCCAGGCTAGCCAGCTCTGCTCACCAAATTTCAAATCCAACACACTCTCCCAGCCAGAGTGTTCATGCAACTCATAGGCATGATGGCATCTTGCATATTTATTGTACCTTATGCAAGACTTCAAATGCGCCCCTTACAAGAATGCCTAGCACATCAGTGGAACCAGGCTCAAGGACAACTTACAGATCTGGTGTTGGTGGACAGCCGCACACATCGCTCTCTGCAGTGGTGGAACACAGCAAACTTATCCAAAGGGCGGCCGTTCCTCAAGCCTGTTCCACAGATAGTACCAACAACAGACGCATCACTCACAGGGTGGGGAGCCCATCTCCTCAACCACACGACACAGGGCAAATGGACCACTCAACAAAAAGTGCTCCATATCAATCACCTAGAACTAGTAACAATATTCCTAGCACTAAAATCATTGCAACTCCATGTACAGAACAAGGCTGTCCTCATCCGGACGGACAACATGACAGCCATGTATTACATACAGAAACAAGGAGGCACACATTCTCTCCAGCTGTCCCAGCTCGCACAGAACATTTGGAGATGGGCCATCCCACAAAACATATACCTGCTTGCACAACACCTTCCAGGAGTTCACAATCAAATTGCGGATCTGTTAAGTCGACAGACACAACAGATTCACGAATGGGAACTGCATCCCGAAGTTCTTCTACCATTCTTCCAAAGGTGGGGCCAACCAGACATAGATCTATTTGCCAGATACGAAAATGCAAAATGCCCAACCTTCGCCGCCAGGTTTCCACACCCACTGTCCAAGGGCAATGTGATATGGATGAACTGGTCAGGCAGATTTGCGTACGCTTTTCCGCCTCTCCCACTGATTCCCCTAGTGGTACGCAAGCTCCGACAACAATCACTAAAAATGATCCTAGTGGCTCCCACATGGGCACGCCAACCGTAGTTCACAACACTACTCGAACTCTCACTAGTCCCACACCAAAAACTACCCCTCTCCCTATCACTACTAACGCAGAACCATGGAGAGATAGTGCACCCCGATCCAAAGCAACTGACTCTCGCGATCTGGCTCCTGAAGTCCTAGAGTTCGGTTACCTTAACCTTCCACCGGACTGTATGAACCTCATTAAAGAGGCCAGACGCCCCACTACTAGAGCCTGCTACGCAGCAAAGTGGAAAAGATTCGCCATTTACTGCACTAACAGTCATATCGATCCACTGGACGCGTCCTTCCAGAACACCATTTGCTACTTACTACATTTGCAAAGATGTGATTTGGCATACTCATCCATACGACTACATCTCGCAGCGCTTGCCGCTTACTTACAAAACAGACAACACTTGTCACTCTTCAGAGTCCCTGCGATCAAAGCCTTCATGGAAGGGCTTAAAAGGATTATTCCTCCCAGATTACCACCCTCTGCGGTGTGGAATCTCAACATTGTACTTACTAGGCTCATGGGACCCCCATTTGAACCTCTGCATAAATTGTAAACTTCAGTTCCTCACATGGAAAGTATCTTTCCTTATTGCAATCACTTCTCTCAGGAGGGTATGTGAGATCCAGGCTTTAAGCATACAAGAACCCTTCTTACAAATACATCATAAGAAAGTGGTTCCCAGAACAAACCCAAAATTCCTGCCTAAAGTCATTTCTGCATTTCATCCTAATCAATCTGTGGAGCTACCGGTGTTTTTTCAAAACCCGGACTCCGTAGCAGAGAGAGCTCTCCACACCGTAGACGTCAAAAGAGCTCTACTCTATTACATGGACAGGACTAAATCCTTTTGCAAAACAAAACAATTGTTTGTAGCTTTCTCTCCACCGCATAAGGGTACATCTCAAAAGCTGGGATTCACGATGGATCATTAATTGTATCCAAATATGCTACCAAAAAGCCAAGCGCATATTATCAATTCCCCCTAGAGCGCACTCAACACGCAAACTAGGGGCTTCCATGGCATTCTTAGGGAACATTCCCCTAGAAGACATTTGTAAGGCAGCGACATGGTCTACAACACTCACCTTCACTAAACACTATTGTGTTGAGGTGCAAGCCAAGCAACAAGCTTCTGTGGGCCAGGCTGTTCTTAAAACACTTTTTCAAACTACTGCAACAGATACAGGTGACCACCGCTAGGGGAGATACTGCTGTACAGTCAATGCATAGTGTACAATCTGCAGCTCATATGCCTCGAACGGAAAATGCTACTTACCAGTATACATCAGTTCTTGGCATGTAGAGCTGCAGATCCTCACACACCCACCCACCTCCCAGGAACCTGTATATGTTCCAGTACTATCTTACTTAGATATACACACATGGACATCTCTTTCTTTTCTACAAACTCCATCATTTCCCATCATGGCGAAAAACAATCTGAGGATGGAGTCGATGCCCAGGCGCACTATCGTCCAAGGGAGGAGTCACCTATCTCGTGACTACAAAGACTTCTTCCAAGACAACAACAAGGTGCAAGCATCCGAGCCCAACACCGGATGGCGATCTAATGCCAAGTGTGAGGATCTGCAGCTCTACATGCCAAGAACAGATGCATACTGGTAAGTAGCATTTTCCTTGTGTGGAGCAGTCTCTTTTCAGGGCTCAAGAACCAATCATCAGGGACTCGTTCAGTGTCCAGATAAAGGAAGCTTCGCTATCAGGTTGGTGGTTACAGGAGTCGACGGCTGGGGGTCACGGCGGAAGAGGGTACCTTGGAAGCTTCTAGCCAATATTGAAAGTACCTTCCAGCAGGACAGAGGTTAGACTCGTTCAGAGTAAACTTGACAGATGTTGTGAAGTCTGTCTTTGAAGTGAGAGTCAAAGGACTGAAATCTGAGAGTTTTGAGAGAGGGAGACACTGTGGAGACTAGTTAGTACCTCGGTGCTGTGGAAGCAAAGGAGGGCGATGGGAGGGATTGTCGAAGAACTGCAGGGATGCTGAGGAGGGTATTAAAGAGACGCGTAACCATAGTAAGGCATACGTACATTATAGGAGTGTGTATGATTGGAGCTATTATTCTTTCTTGTGAAAGTCTTTGACCTGTGGATAGAGTGATGAAGAGAAATGGAAGATATTCTAGAAGAAATGTAAAGGCAATGTAGAGATATGTAAATACATTGTAGGAGGGGTTGTATGAAGGAATACAGTATGAAGTGTTAGCAGTGGAGAAGGAAAGGATGTGGGTGTGAGGTTTGTGGGGCGCCCAGGCAGCAAGGGAATGCAGAGGAGAGAAGGTTTTGTCTGAAGGAGCGAGGTGTGAACTTTTCATGGGTGGTCACTTTATGACCAGCAGTTGTTTGCAGAGGTGCAGGTATGAGCAGGAGACCCATTGACGCGTGCATTTAATACAGCTGTGTTTTAATTTAGTAGCGCGTTCGCCTCATTGGTGGTGTCCATGCACCAACCACAGAGGTGAGTGTGCAGTGAACCCCACTCTCCTTAGAGGCCTCCATCCATCAAGTTTCTTCTGCACGGTGCTTGTGAGGAAAGTCCCTCCAGAACTGTGCTTTTGGCAGCTTTGCCATCTAATCTTTCACTAATTTTAATTAAACGTCTACAACATCTCCAGATATGAAATCTTCCTTCTTTGTTTACCATGGATTGTGTCGCTATCTCCATATTCGTGTGCAGCCCTCACAACCCCTACCCGGAGAGCCCCTTCTACCCCCATCCAGCTAGTTTGTGGCTGCTTTTGGCACCGAGGGAACTGATCATCAGATTGCGGTGTTCATTTAAGATGTTCTGGCAGAAACGTCTGCCAGAGTGACAAAGGTGCCGTCGCACCCTCCTCCACTCGCAGCGTTAAGAATGTCGGCGGTTGACGTGAGATGCCTGTTGCCTCCCTTATCGGCGTGTGTCCGCATCCTCATGTAATCTGTGGCTTGTTTTTGCTTCAAACGGTACCCCCACTGTCTGCTGCCTCCGTGGCCGCCCTGCCTGCTGCCTCCGTGGCCGCCCTGCCTGCCGCCTCCGTGGCCGCCCTGCCTGCCGCCTCCGTGGCAGCCCTGTCTGCCGCCTCCAGGGCCCTGTCTACCGCCTCCAGGGCCCTGGCTGCCGCCTCCAGGGCCCTGGCTGCCGCTTCCACGGCCCTGGCTGCCGCCTCCTTGGCCGCCCTGGCTGCTGCCTCCACGGCCCTCTCTGCCGCCTCCACGGCCCTCTCTGCCGCCTCCACGGCCCTCTCTGCCGCCTCCACGGCCCTGCCTGCTGCCTCCGTGGCAGCCCTGTCTGCCGCCTCTGTGGCAGCCCTGTCTGCCGCCTCCGTGGCAGCCCTGTCTGCCGCCTCCGTGGCAGCCCTGTCTGCCGCCTCCGTGGCAGCCCTGTCTGCCGCCTCCAGGGCCCTGGCTGCCGCCTCCAGGGCCCTGGCTGCCGCCTCCAGGGCCCTGGCTGCCGCCTCCACGGCCCTCTCTGCCTTCTGCCTGCTGCCTCCAAGTGATGTGCACAAGGCGGGAGTGACATCTGTGGGAGCAGTGGGGCCACCTGGATGAGACAGACGGGTAATGTGGAGTGATGGTTGGATAAACTGGGACTGATGGATGGACGTGTCGCACTGATAGATGTAGGGGCTGCTGACTGACAGCCACGATCATTCACTGCTTAGCACTCGAGCTCTCAGTGGAGCGCGCATCCCTCCTCCGGGAGGGCTCCCTGCCCTCTCTCCAGCTGTCGCCGTGACATGCCACCACGGAGCTCATCGGAGGGAGGATGAAAGGGGCCTGGTGACTGCTGTCATATTTCACAGCCGGATCCCGTGCGCTGAGAGAGGGAGGAAGGAAGGGATGGAGGGAGGGAGAGAGACAGAGAGGGAAGAGAGAGAGAGTGAGAGTGAGAGACCGGGTAGGGGAGAGAACGAGAAACAGAGAAGGGGGGGAGAGGAGATTGAGAGGGGAGGGAGGGAGAGAGAGATAGAGTGAGTGAGAGGAGAGTGAGTGAGAGGGGAGTGAGTGAGAGGGGAGGGAGAGTGAGTGAGAGGGGAGGGAGAGAGAGAGAGACAGAGAGGGAAGAGAGAGAGAGAGTGAGAAACAGAGAGGGGAGAGAGAGAGAGAGACAGAGAGGGAAGAGAGAGAGAGAGAGTGAGAGGCCGGGAAGGGGAGAGAACGAGAGACAGAGAAGGTGGGGGGGGGGAGATTGAGAGGGGAGGGAGGGAGAGAGAGATAGAGTGAGTGAGAGGGGAGGGAGAGTGAGTGAGTGAGAGGGGAGGGAGAGTGAGTGAGTGAGAGGGGAGGGAGAGTGAGTGTGAGGGGAGGGAGAGTGAGTGGGAGGGGAGGGAGAGTGAGTGAGAGGGAGGGGAGGGGGTGAGAGGGGAGGGAGAGAGAGTGAGGGGAGGGAGAGAGAGTGAGGAGGGAGGGAGAGAGTAAGAGGGGAGGGAGGGAGGAAGGGAGAGAGAGTAAGAGGGGAGGGAGGGAGAGAGAGATAGTGAGAGGGGAGGGAGAGGGAGAGTGAGAGGGGAGGGGGGAGAAAGAGGGAGGGGAGAGAGAGAGAGAGGGGAGGGAGGAAGAGAGAGAGAGAGAGGGGAGAGAGAGAGAGTTAGCGGGGAGAGAGAGAGAGTGAGAGGGGAGGGAGGGAGAGAGAGAGAGAGAGGGGGGAGAGAGAGAGTTAGCGGGGAGGGAGGGAGAGAGAGAGTGAGAGGGGAGGGAGGGAGAGAGAGAGTGAGAGGGGAGAGAGAGAGAGTTAGAGGGGAGGGAGGGAGAGAGAGTGAGAGGGGAGGGAGAGAGAGTTAGAGGGGAGGGAGGGAGAGAGTGAGAGGGGAGGGAGAGAGAGAGAGAGAGAGTGGGAGGGAGGGAGGGAGAGAGAGAGACACAGAGAGGGAGGGAGGGAAGAGTGGGAGGGAGGGAGACAGAGACAGGGAGGGAGGAGAGAGAGAGAGAGAGAGAGAGAGAGAGAGAGAGAGAGAGAGAGAGAGAGAGAGACAGAGGGAAGAGAGAGAGAGAGAGTGAGAGACCGGGAAGGGGAGAGACAGAGAGACAGAGAGGGGAGGGGGGAGATTGAGTGGGGAGGGAGGGAGAGAGAGAGTGAGAGAGAGAGAGGGGGGTAGAAGGAGGGATAGAGAGGGGGGAGAGAGAAAATGGAGAGAGGGAGGAGGGAGGGAGCGTCAGAGTGAGAGAGGGAGGGGCGAGACAGAGAGGGAAGAGAGAGAGGGGGATAGAGGGAGAGAAAGGGGGTAGGGAGAGAAAGAGAGCGGGGGAGGGGGAGAGAGGAGGGAGGGACAGAGAGTGATAGAGGGAGGGGGGAGAGAGGCCGGTCTTGCCGCGTGCGGATCTGAAGCTCCCAGACTTCTGAAAGGCTGGGAAAGAAGCAGTCGCGTGTGCACGAGCACCTGTGTACAGATCACCCAGCCCCTGCGTGTGCACGAGCACCTGTGTACAGATCGCCCTGTCCCTGCGTGTGCACGAGCGTCTGTGTACAGATCACCCTGCCCCTGCGTGTGCACGAGCGCCTGTGTACAGATCACCCAGCCCGTGTGTGCCAGAGCTCCTGCGTGTAGACGAGCGCCTGTGTACAGATCACCCACCCCCTGCGTGTGCACGAGCACCTCTGTAGAGATCACCCACCCCTGCGTGTGCACGAGCACCTGTGTACAGATCGCCCAGCCCCTTCCCTCCAACACGTGTGCACGAGCGCCTGTATACAGCTCACCCTGCCCCTGCGTGTGCACGAGCGCCTGTGTACAGATCACCCAGCCCCTGCGTGTGCACGAGCACCTGTGTACAGATCGCCCAGCCCCTTCCCTCCAACACGTGTGCACGAGCGCCTGTGTACAGCTCACTCAGTTCCTGCGTGTGCACGAGCGCCTGTGTACAGATCACCCTGCCCCTGCGTGTGCACGAGCGCCTGTGTACAGATCACCCAGCCCGTGTGTGCCAGAGCTCCTGTGTGTGCACGAGCGCCTGAGTACAGATCACCCAGTTCCTGCGTGTAGACGAGCGCCTGTGTACAGATCACCCAGTCCCTGCGTGTGCACGAGCACCTGTGTACAGATCACCCAGCCCCTGCGTGTGCACGAGCACCTGTGTACAGATCACCCACCCCTGCGTGTGCACGAGCACCTGTGTACAGATCGCCCAGCCTATTCCCTCCAATACGTGTGCACGAGCGCCTGTGTACAGCTCACCCAGCCCCTGCGTGTGCACGAGCGCCTGTGTACAGATCACTCAGTTCCTGCGTGTGCACGAGCGCCTGTGTGCAGATCACCCTGCCCCTGCATGTGCTTGAGTGGTTTTGCTGGTGTCTGTGTATAGCGCTTCAAGGCCCTGCATGTGCACATGTCGACGCTGTCCGCGCCTTCGTGCACAGCCCCCCGTGTCTGCATGTGCACGATTGGTGCAATCTGCCCTTCCTGCCATGAGGTGTGAAAGGCACCATCTAGCCACACTGGGGCCTGTTCACAAACTGCATGTTGTCGTATGCTTGGCAGTACAACAGTAGCGCTGCTCGGGCAGCACAAGTGCTATTCACAAACCTACATGCGGCGACTCCGCCTCTCCTACCTGTTCTGTGCTGAGATCTCCGCGCTGACCGCGCAGACCTCTGGGCCCGTGAATCCGCCTTTAAGTAATAAATGTGGAAGGGACGGGGGAGTGGCCTGAAAATGGGGAATACGGACTACTGAATGGGGGGGCTTTGGGGTGGAGTAAGGAGGGATTTATGGAGGGTCATGGAGACGTTTGGGGAGGGACAGACACACACGAAAGAGTTATCACACACACTGCTATTCAGACAGTGCACTTAAAGTTACTACAGCTGAAAAGAACCGAAAGCACTTACAGCTCAGACCTGGAGTAAGCCTAGCAGCACATGGCCAACACTGGTGCTGCTGCACCACCTGCCCTTCGAAGATACTGAAGGCAGGGACGTAAATAGAACCTCCTAGGAAATGTGATAATACATTAATGTATTTCTACTTTTTAAAATGATGTACACATTTAATGTGAAAAGAAAGTATATGAATGAAAGGTAAATATTTTATTTTAAACTATTTAAATTACTTTTCTTATTTAAAAATAAATGTAAGTTTTTTTTTTTTTTTTTAAATAATTTCATTGTCAATTCAGTATAGAATTGTAAGACATTTTTAATACCAAATATTAAATATAAACATTGTACTTTCGGGAGGTTTTCTTTTTAATAACCCTGTTGCCAAATAGTTTTAATTTCATATATTTAAATTTAAATCTTTATTTGTAAATGAAGTTTCGTGCCGTAGCCGGCTGTTGCTAGCGCGCATTGATCTGGGTGGGACTGCAGGTTCCGTCGTGCCCTTGAGGTGGGTGGTAGAAGTGAGCGGAGGCATGTCTTCTTACTGGGAGGCTGGATGGCGAACCGATTTCTGCCCCACATACAATCCAGGGGGGCTTTTACGACGCCTATCAGCAGTGATGGCCTGTTGGGTGGGTTTACCCTTGCTCATGGGTGGAGACTTCAGTGCAGGAGAAGACATGGCCTCCGACAGGTCCCACCTCCTGCTGGCCATCGCTGCACCGGTGCAGGTAGCCAAGGCTGACGAAATGTCAGACACTGATGTTTGAAGGAGAGTCGATCCTAATGTAATCGAGTATCCGTTCTACTCCCCCATGCATGATTTACGTATCAGATGAGATCAAACCTATCGGCACCGAGTTACCTCTTCACATACCTCAGACAGAGCGCCGAGGTAGAGCAAAGTCTGTCCTATGTCTCCTCATTTGACGCCGCTTACGTGGACAGCGATTGGGGACCCCTTCATGGAGACTGCACCCCCAAGCACCAGAGACAGCCTGAGGAGGAGAGAAATCAGAACTTTGAAATCAAACATGGTAGAGCGGAGGAGGTCACCAATGAGAGGGGGCTTTTAGCATTAGGTGGTGTGTGCACGGCAAGCGCCTTTGGCACTAGGAAGGGCCTGTCGGAGTTGGCACTAGGAAGGGCCTGTCGGAGTTGGCACTAGGAAGGGCCTGTGGAGTTGGCACTAGGAAGAGCCTGTGGAGTTGGCACTAGGAAGAGCCTGTCGGACTTGGCACTAGGAAGGGCCTGTCGGACTTGGCACTAGGAAGGGCCTGTCGGACTTGGCACTAGGAAGAGCCTGTCGGAGTTGGCACTAGGAAGGGCCTGTGGAGTTGGCACTAGGAAGGGCCTGTCGGAGTTGGCACTAGGAAGGGCCTGTCGGAGTTGGCACTAGGAAGGGCCTGTCGGACTTGGCACTAGGAAGAGCCTGTCGGAGTTGGCACTAGGAAGGGCCTGTCGGAGTTGGCACTAGGAAGGGCCTGTCGGAGTTGGCACTAAGAAGAGCCTGTGGAGTTGGCACTAGGAAGGGCCTGTCGGAGTTGGCACTAGGAAGAGCCTGTGGAGTTGGCACTAGGAAGGGCCTGTCGGACTTGGCACTAGGAAGAGCCTGTGGAGTTGGCACTAGGAAGAGCCTGTGGAGTTGGCACTAGGTAGGGCCTTTCGGAGTTGGCACTAGGAAGGGCCTGTCGAGTTGGCACTAGGAAGGGCCTGTCGGAGTTGGCACTAGGCAGGGCCTGTCGAGTTGGCACTAGGAAGAGCCTGTGGAGTTGGCACTAGGAAGAGCCTGTCGGACTTGGCACTAGGAAGGGCCTGTCGGACTTGGCACTAGGAAGAGCCTGTCGGAGTTGGCACTAGGAAGGGCCTGTCGGACTTGGCACTAGGAAGAGCCTGTCGGAGTTGGCACTAGGAAGAGCCTGTCGGAGTTGGCACTAGGAAGAGCCTGTCGGAGTTGGCACTAGGAAGGGCCTGTGGAGTTGGCACTAGGAAGGGCCTGTCTAAGTTGGCACTAGGAAGAGCCTGTGGAGTTGGCACTAGGAAGGGCCTGTCGAAGTTGGCACTAGGAAGAGCCTGTGGAGTTGGCACTAGGAAGGGCCTGTGGAGTTGGCACTAGGAAGAGCCTGTGGAGTTGGCACTAGGTAGGGCCTGTCGGAGTTGGCACTAGGAAGAGCCTGTGGAGTTGGCACTAGGAAGGGCCTGTCGGAGTTGGCACTAGGAAGGGCCTGTCTGAGTTGGCACTAGGAAGGGCCTGTCAGAGTTGGCACTAGGAAGGGCCTGTGGAGTTGGCACTAGGAAGGGCCTGTCGGACTTGCCACTAGGAAGAGCCTGTCGGACTTGCCACTAGGAAGAGCCTGTCGGACTTGCCACTAGGAAGGGCCTGTGGAGTTGGCACTAGGAAGGGCCTGTCGGACTTGGCACTAGGAAGAGCCTGTCGGAGTTCGCACTAGGAAGGGCCTGTGGAGTTGGCACTAGGAAGGGCCTGTCGGAGTTGGCACTAGGAAGAGCCTGTGGAGTTGGCACTAGGAAGGGCCTGTGGAGTTGGCACTAGGTAGAGCCTGTGGAGCTGGCACTAGGTAGGGCCTGTCGGAGTTGGCACTAGGAAGAGCCTGTCGGAGTTGGCACTAGGAAGGGCCTGTCGGAGTTGGCACTAGGAAGGGCCTGTCGGAGTTGGCACTAGGAAGGGCCTGTCGGAGTTGGCACTAGGAAGGGCCTGTCGGAGTTGGCACTAGGAAGGGCCTGTGGAGTTGGCACTAGGAAGAGCCTGTTGGACTTGGCACTAGGAAGGGCCTGTCGGACTTGGCACTAGGAAGGGCCTGTCGGACTTGGCACTAGGAAGGGCCTGTCGGACTTGGCACTAGGAAGAGCCTGTGGAGTTGAGGCTGACCATGAACGCCAGGCCCACGTGCAAGGGAAGCGCGCAGCTCAAACACATTCATTCGAATGTCGCGATTCTAAAGCCGGCTTAGATCCGGATGTAGAGTTTGGGGGATGGGATACTATGTCACGAATGTGATGGATATCCCATACGCCTCTGGGAGAGGATGTAGCCTTATGGCTAGAGCAGCCGACCTCAAAGCTGGGGAAGTGGGTTCGAGTCTCGGCAACGTCGCTCAACATCCTGTGATTCTGGGCAAATCACTTAATCTCTCCGTGCCTAACAAAAATGTATGTGTCCTTCTGTAACAAACCTGGTGCTATGTAAAGCGCTCTGATACCCGATTTGGGTCAAGTTCGCGCTATATAAAACTCTTGGAAATAAAAATACAAGTGACATAGGAAACGATGCACTTGTAATTCGGCAGACGGGATACCCGTCACGTTTGTGACAGACTCTCATCCGCCAAACTATAAATCGGGCCTTTAGTCTCCAGGTGCGATGAAGGAGACCGCTGGCCTGGCTTATTGGCCAAAACCAAAGCCATCTCCCCGTAATTCAAATAACTATTAACATGAGTCACTCAAGCTGGTATTACCGAGGCGTCCTTTAATTACTACTTTAATCTTTACACTTTAAACCGAGTACCTCCTTGTGGGAGCTGTCAACGGGTTGAATGTGAGAGCAGTCATTCTTGTTAGATTCTTCTTGTCAAACCATATGTTGAGGTCTCCTAGAATGTATAGATTTTGGTGTTGGTTACTGCGTCAAGTAGGACCTCTTTAAAGGCGCCATTGCTGCGTCGAGGTCTGTATTAGGAGGAAGCAAAAGGTAATAGCTGGAGTGTGGTGACCCCTCATCATCGAGGATTCGCAGCCGCCCATGGTGAGTTTGTTTTATGAATGACCGCCAGGCCTCCACGTTTGCCAGCACAATTTTGTTAATGATCTGAAAATCAGGCGGGGTGACTTCATGCCATGTGGGTGCGCAGCCTTCGCGGAGCCACGCTTCTGTGATGAAGGTGAGGTCCGGCGTTGTTTCTGAGTGTAGGTCGCGGTTTTTGTTCCTGCATCTGGCGTTGAAGAGCAGCTTTTAGTTGTGTTTCTCTTTTCTTCATGTCCTTTGGCTGCTTTGGGGGTGAAATGTGCTTCTTGCTGTAGTTGGAGGTGGAAGGAAGCTTGTTTGGTTACAGAAATGTGAACTTTAAGACGTGGGCTTTGTGTGGTGGGTCGTGGTGTTGTAACTTCTGTGTTGTCTGGTCATTTGTTTAGAGTGTGGGAGAAACCTTGTGACATACGTTCACATCTTCCCTTCATTTTTTGTTTCCTCCTGGCAATTGACATTGTATCCGTAGTTTGTTTGGGTTGCGGTCAATGCGTTGTTGTATTGTTTGTGCTAAATTGTCTGGTGTTGTAACGTTTTTTGTTTTGGAAAAGTTAGATTTGCTAGTAGTTAAAGTTATTCAGTGCTTGTATATGAGGGGTCTACGTAGTTTACATAAACCTGGTTTTACTCACCTCTGTAGCATATATGCAAACAGCTCCAGTTCATGCGGGAGGCTTTAGATTTTTGAAGCCAATATCCCCTCTCGCCTGTTTTTTAGGTCTTGCCTTGCTATTGCGTAGCAATCGCTATGCGAGATTCTAGTAAAGGGGCTCCCAAAAGTGCTCCCACAAGCGGATTGCATGGCGAGCACGCGCACAATCGCGTGCATCGTGCCGCCATGCAATCCGTTTGGCATTGTACTTCAAAGGGTCCGCTCCCCCGCCTGGAATGCGCTCCCCCGCCAAGCGCGCGTGCCACGCTCCGCCGGGCTTGTTACTTTTCTTGAATTCGTTCTAGTGCATAGGATTGGTGAAAAGCAGTCGACCGCATTCTTCAAAAATGTTTTTTTTTATATAGTTGGTGCTCTTTCACAACTTGTATCAATTCAATTTCTGAACCATGTTCTTTCGAACCAATGGTACACAGCTTTGTGCAATTTAAAGAGGATGTTTGTAATAGTTTTTTACCGTACTATAGAATTTAAGGCAAAACCGTGTACCACGTATTTGACGAGGCTCCGTGCCCTTATAACTTGTATGCAGAGGATGCAAAAACGTAAATGATTTAGTGCTAAAATAGAAGTGTGCCTGTAGCACAATGCACTGTGACAAGCACGGCGCCGGAGTGCTTCCTTCAAGGGAGGTTGTAGACTTTCAGCAGTCTTTATTTGCGATTTATATCACTGCACTATAATTTTAATCTGACTGTACTTCGGAGGCAATTGTCTCTTCACCCGACCGGCTTTATTTTTAATGAGACCGTAACAGTTCTGGGCTTTTACACTACTGCAGCCTGGTAATATCACCCGCTTATCTCTCTGCAGGGATCCAGCTTGCTGATTATCTTGCATTTACTGCCCTGAGAATATACGATGCAAACTTGCATTTTGTAGACGGCTCTTCTGATCCTTTATCCTCGGGTCTCTGCTAACACTTCCCGGCTTCAGAAAAGCTCGTCTGGACTGGGCATGGCAATGCCAGTTGCTGAGTAGCTTCTCATTTTGCAGCCACCTGAAGCGCAGATCTTTACCCCCTGCTGTAATTGTTTATTCTATTGACTAGATTCTCTAGGGCAGAGGTTCTTAACCTTTTTGACCAAGTAAATCTCTACTAGAACTCCCCGATCCTGACATACGAAGATGCTACCATGTGTAAGAAATTAAAACTTGACTTCTAGTATTCAGTTTTACTTTCTTACACATTTTAAACAGCAATTTTACATTTTCAAATTTGTGTGGGATATATTTTCAAAACAGTCAATGCCCATCTGTGTACGTGTATTTGTCCCCAGGTAAAGGATCCGCTACTCTGGCCTGTACCTAGCTAGGATGAGAAGGGCTGACTTGGTCGATTGGCCCCAAATCCGAGTGATATCCTGGCATGGAGGTGTGAATGTCCTCGACTTGATACAGAGCTAAACTCTCCTCAGCTGGCAAAGAATTTTTTTGCATTATGCAACAAGCCAGGTGATTGACATTGCTTTCATTAATCTTGGCCCATGGCAATCGCTGCCGGCTGCATTCCTGTAAGTGTCAGTACTGACTAATTAGCATAAGGTGGGCATTGCGTCTATAGTGGGTTAAAATGCTGCCAGTGATTGCTGGTGCTTGAATTTTCTCAAGCATTCCTTCCATCACCTTTTGTGTAATTGAAAGTATTAAAATGTTCGCCGGCGGGCCTGGTGCGCAGTTTACTTGGGCTGAAACAATAGGAACTGAACTACTGTAACTCCTAGCATTGTATTACTTGAGGAGGAAAAGTGGCACTCTGGTTAGCACACCAATTTTCCTTCATCCTAGCATCAGTCGTGCCAGCTATTTGTAGGCAGAATAGTTGCTGCCTCACAGCAGGGTTGCACAGGCATCTGAAAGCTAAACTCCGGCTGAAGACTGGCGGCAGCAGCCGCAATACGAGCATCACTCACAAATATTCCAGCACAGCCAGTAGCTGTTCACGCTTCTCTTGTGCCCACAACACGTTTAACACAGGAACAGCAGCGTAATGTTCCACTTGTGCACCTCCAAGTGGCAACAGTGAAGGCTTTGCTTGACACCAGTACCGCATGGGCACGAAGCTTGCGTATGGGAGATTCAGTGTTGGTAGAGAGCCTTCAGAACCAGTGCGTCTAGTAAAGCTACCCAGATGCCGTGCAATACTGAAGCCAAACGCTGCAGTAGCAACACAGTATGAACACCTGTTTTTTTATGTTATATAGTTTCTTTTTCTGCCAGTGTCTAATTTAAAGGAAGTTTCCGTCAGAAGCAGGTGTCTCACTTGGAATCGAAGTAGATTTCATTCTTGATCCGAGATGTTTTCAAGTCATGGGTAAAGTGAGCACCAGACTTTCAGGGGACTCCTGATAGAGCCAGCTCTGTCCTGCCGAGAGTCCTGCCCTGATGACATTGAATAATTCTTAAACAGATTGCTTTAAATATGGTTTTCCTTTAATTTAGTTTTAATGAGTGTAATGTATGGGAGACTATCAGACATTTCTGCGCAGAATGTTTGTTGCATGTGTTGAGAAGTTCTTTTTGAGCAAAACAGGACCTCTCATATGAGAAATGGGAGTGGGGCCACAAACGCGACTACTAATACTGCGCATAACGCACAAATATTAAGAACCTCCTTAACTATGCATACCTGTTGCCCAAATGCCTATACAACATGCTCGCTCCAGACAGTGCTGGAAATGGAAAAATAGAAGTGCAGGTACCCTGTATCAAAGTGCCTGCTTGTTTCTGAGAAGTGCTGGCATTCCAATTAAAAGTATTGCGTCACTCTTGAGAATTGTAGGTATTCTACCTTTAAAAATACAAATGTCCCAGTATTCAGGACCAGCCCATTTAAAGCACTAGCTCCTGACAATAAGCAGCCAAAGTACAGTGTTCTGAGCCATCACTGACTGCAAGCAAGCGCACAGAGGCCCATCTCGTACCCAACACTGTATGGATGTTCTTCGGGCCGGCCTTGCATTTACACAGACATCTCCTACACAAAACACTCTGGATTATTGCCTACTCAGCACACTTTGGGTGACCTCTTGCCCAGCATATACAGTGTTACATTCACCTGCACTGCACCTGCTGCACCAACATCTTCCCAAAAAAGTGCCTCCGCATCCTCTACAGAGGCTGTGGGCCGCCTAGACAGCGGCTCTCAACTGTCTGATGGCCATGCACACATTTTATTTTGTATATTTCTTTGTGTGGAAAAAGTCTCTTGAAAAACGGGCAGAGGAATGGTTTGTGATATCTTACAAAAACATGAAAGGTCACAACACAGATAGATAAAAAAACAAAAAAAACAAACGTGCAATAATTTTAGCTAAGGCTCACCTTCACTCAAGCAAATCAGGTTGACTTGATTGGAGATCCTAAACAAAGTGATAGGATTAAAAGTTTCTTCTATACACCCACTCCAAATGCAAAAAAGTAGCTAAAATGTAACTACATTTCACTTCATTTTTACCATTTTTGAGCCTAACTTTAGAGAATAACTTAAAGAAAAAAATGATTGGAGCTCCTCTGAAGACCCCACAAAAGCAAGCGGTTAACTTCAGGCCGAAGTGAGATACCCCCGGGGACTTTAAATTCTAATTAAGCTCACAATGCAGCTGTGACATACATTATCACCATGAGTCATGTGGATCATGTTTGAGTGTGCTCTCAGTTTAAAACAAACTAATAAAACAAGTATTTGCAATGCAATAGGTCTCGCGTTTATGCGAGTTTGAGCTAATGGCATTGAATATGACTGCCTTTTTTTGGGGGGGGGGGATTTTAAAACCTAAATAAAAGGCATTATCATTTACAATGCCAATAGCTTAAACTCGCGTGAATGCGAGCCCTACTGCATTGCAAATGCTTGTTCTTTTCTTCGAATTGCAAACTTTTCTGGTCATTTATGCTGTAGGCTGCACTTCTCTTTCACGTTCTGGCTTTATCTGGAACACCCCTGAAGATGGCCTTGAACCCCTGTCCTAAAGCAGCCATGTTAATCCCATTCACCCATCGCTATCGGGGGCTATGGGGGGGGGGGGGGGGTGTGCGCGTGTGTTTGTGTGTTTGTTTGTTTTGTTCATGGATTTCCACGTCCGCTCTAACTAGGACATTTACTCGAGGAAATAACATTGTTCAGATATGTGTCAACATTTGACGCAAAAAGTCAGTAGTAACTAAGATTCTTTAAGCTGGGTAGATCCGAGGGGGCAGTCGCCCTCTCGTCTCATCCTGGAGTTGTTGGCGCAGGTAAGAAGAGCTCCTTGTAAAGGCTTGTCCGTAGGCAATAATTAACTGAACTTTAAAGAATAAAAAAACAGCATTTATTTCAAGCATTTTTAACAACTTACATACAGCAATAATGAATTTCACTGCAGAAAATGGTGTATCTGCTCACAACGTGTCCGTATGTCTATTGTGTTTGCGCTTGGCCAATTTTAGGGAAAATGGATGGACATTGACCTCTGTGACCTTGTGTATCTGTGCATGTCTGCCACTTTCACCATTCAATGGTTACGAAGCAAGTTCAAGGCTTAGATTTGGGGAGCGGAATCCACAGTGGGCACGCCCTGGCGAGGCCATGGGTTGGGATCACCGCGGCGCTATGGCTGTGTGCGCCATCATCCAGAGTGGTCCAGGCAGGGCTTTGAACCTTCTAAGATGAGTGAAAGCATCTAGTGCCGCGAAGAAACTGCACAATCACATCTCCTCACAAGTAACCTCTATAACCACTCGTCACCAGTAGTACCACTTACAATCCCTCCTCGTCACCAGTAACCTCTACAATCCCTCCTCACCACCAATGACCTCTACAATCCCTCCTCGCCACCAATGACCTCTACAATCCCACCTCGCCACCAGTAACCTCTACAATCCCTCCTCGTCACCTGTAACCTCTACAATCCCTCCTCGCCACCAATGACCTCTACAATCCCTCCTCACCACCAATGACCTCTACAATCCCTCCTCAACACCAGTAACCTCTACAATCCCTCCTCGCCCCCAGTAACCTCTACAATCCCTCCTCACCACCAGTAACCTCTACAATCCCTCCTCGCCACCAGTAATCTCTACAATCCCTCCTCACTACCAGTAACCTCTACAATCCCTCCTCGCCACCTGTAACATCTCCTATCCTTCCTCCCCACCAGTAACCTCTACAATCCTTCCTCACCACCAGTACCTTTTACAGTCACTCTTCACCACCACTGACCTCTACAATCCCTCCTCACCACCAGTAACCTCTGCGATCCTTTCTCACCACCAGTAACCTCTACAATCCCTCCTAACCACCAGTAACCTCTACAATCCCTCCTCACCACCAGTAACCTCTACAATCCCTCCTCGCCACCTGTAACCTCTCCTATCCTTCCTCACCACCAGTAGCCTCTGCAATCTTTCCTCACCACCAGTACCCTCTACAATCCTTCCTCACCACCAGTACCTTTTACAGTCACTCTTCACCACCAGTAACCTCTACAATCCCTCCTCACCACCAGTAGCCTCTACAATCCCTCCTCGTCACCTGTAACCTCTACAATCCCTCCTCACCACTAGTAACCTCTACAATCCCTCCTCGCCACCAATGACCTCTACAATCCCTCCTCAACACCAGTAACCTCTACAATCCCTCCTCAACATCAGTAACCTCTACAATCCCTCCTCGCGACCAGTAACCTCTACAATCCCTCCTCACCACCAGTAACCTCTACAATCCCTCCTCGCCACCAGTAACCTCTTACAATCCCTCCTCGTCACCTGTAACCTCTACAATCCCTCCTCACCACCAGTAACCTCTTACAATCCCTCCTCGTCACCTGTAACCTCTACAATCCCTCCTCACCACCAGTAACCTCTACAATCCCTCCTCGTCACCTGTAACCTCTACAATCCCTCCTTACCACCAGTATCCTCTTCAATCCCTCGGCACCACCAGTAACCTCTGCAATCCTTCCTCACCACCAGTAACCTCTACAATCCCTCCTCGCCACCAGTAACCTCTTACAATCCCTCCTCGTCACCTGTAACCTCTACAATCCCTCCTCACCACCAGTAACCTCTTACAATCCCTCCTCGTCACCTGTAACCTCTACAATCCCTCCTCACCACCAGTAACCTCTACAATCCCTCCTCACCACCAGTAACCTCTACAATCCCTCCTTACCACCAGTATCCTCTTCAATCCCTCGGCACCACCAGTAACCTCTGCAATCCTTTCTCACCACCAGTAACCTCTACAATCCCTCCTTACCACCAGTAACCTCTACAATCCCTCCTCACCACCAGTAATCTCTACAATCCCTACTCACCATCGGTAATCTCTACAATCCCTCCTCACCACCAGTAACCTCTACAATCCCTCCTGGTCACCTGTAACCTCTACAATCCCTCCTCACCACCAGTAACCTCTACAATCCCTCCTCGCCACCAATGACCTCTACAATCCCTCCTCAGCACCAATGACCTCTACAATCCCTCCTCAACACCAGTAACCTCTACAATCCCTCCTCAACACCAGTAACCTCTACAATCCCTCCTCGCGACCAGTAACCTCTACAATCCCTCCTCACCACCAGTAACCTCTACAATCCCTCCTCGCCACCAGTAACCTCTTACAATCCCTCCTCGTCACCTGTAACCTCTACAATCCCTCCTCACCACCAGTAACCTCTTACAATCCCTCCTCGTCACCTGTAACCTCTACAATCCCTCCTCACCACCAGTAACCTCTACAATCCCTCCTCGTCACCTGTAACCTCTACAATCCCTCCTCACCACCAGTAACCTCTACAATCCCTCCTCGTCACCTGTAACCTCTACAATCCCTCCTCACCACCAGTAACCTCTACAATCCCTCTTTACCACCAGTAACCTCTACAATCTTTCCTCACCACCAGTATCCTCTTCAATCCCTCCTCACCACCAGTAATCTGTACAATCCCTACTCACCATCGGTAGTCTCTACAATCCCTCCTCACCACCAGTACCCTCTACAATCTCTCCTTACCACCAGTACCCTCTACAGTCCCTCCTCACCACAAGTAACCTCTACAATCCCTCCTTACCACCAGTATCCTCTACAATCCCTCCTCACCACTAGTAACCTCTACAATCCCTCCTTACCACCAGTTATCTGTACAATCCCTACTCACCATCGGTAGTCTCTACAATCCCTCCTCACCACCAGTACCCTCTACAATCTCTCCTTACCACCAGTACCCTCTACAGTCCCTCCTCACCACAAGTAACCTCTCCAATCCCTCCTCACCACCAGTATCCTCTACAATCCCTCCTCACCACCAGTATCCTCTTCAATCCCTCCTTACCACCAGTAACCTCTACAATCCCTCCTTACCACCAGTAACCTCTACAATCCCTCCTCACCACTAGTAACCTCTACAATCTCTCCTCACCACGAGTAACCTCTGCAATCCTTTCTCACCACCAGTGACCTCTACAATCCCTCCTTACCACTAGTAACCTCTACAATCTCTCCTCACCACCAGTAACCTCTGCAATCCTTTCTCACCACCGGTGACCTCTACAATCCCTCCTCACCACTAGTAACCTCTACAATCTCTCCTCACCACCAGTAACCTCTGCAATCCTTTCTCACCACCAGTAACCTCTACAATCCCTCCTCACCACCAGTAATCTTTACAATCCCTACTCACCATCGGTAATCTCTACAATCCCTCCTCACCACCAGTACCCTCTACACTCCTTTCTCACCACCAGTAACCTCTGCACTCCTTTCTCACCACCAGTAACCTCTACAACCCCTCCTCACCACCAGTAACCTCTACAATCCCTCCTCACCACCAGTAACCTCTACAATCCCTACTCACCATCGGTAATCTCTACAATCCCTCCTCACCACCAGTACCCTCTACAATCTCTCCTCACCACCAGTACCCTCTACAGTCCCTCCTCACCACAAGTAACCTCTGCAATCCCTCCTCACCGCCAGTATCCTCTACAATCCCTCCCCACCACCAGTATCCTCTACAGTCCCTCCTCACCACCAGTATCCTCTTCAATCCCTCCTCACCACCAGTATCCTCTTCAATCCCTCCTCGCCACCAGTATCCTCTACAATCCCTCCTCACCACCAGTACCCTCTACAATCCTTCCTCGCCACCAGTGACCTCTGAAATCCTCCCTCTCCACCAGTAACATCTAGAGTAGCTTCACACAACAAGCAGCTCTTACAACTGTCTTCACCACCAAGAACCTTTACAGACCCTCCCATCCCTCACCACTGGTAACATCTGTAATCCTTAAACAACATCTGAAACTTCTGTAGTTCTTCTTCACCACCAGAGATCCCTACAGGCCCTCTCATCCCTCGCCACTAGTAACACCTACAATCCCTACCCGCCACCATTTACTTCTACCATCCCTACCCACCTCTATTAACCTCTACAATCCATCTTTCCTCTTCACTACCAAAAACTTTCCAAATCATCCTCCTCAACAATTTCTACATTCCATCCTCATCAGCAACAAACTTTGCAATTCATCTCACCACCAACAAGTTCTACAATCCATCATCTCCCACCAAGCAATCTCTACAATGGCTCCTCCTGACCAACAATCTCCACAATCCCTCCTGACGACCAGCAAACTTCACAATCCCTCCTGACGACCAGCAAATTCCACAATCCGTCCTGACGACCAGCAAACTTCACAATCCCTCCTGACTGCCAACAAACTTCACAATCCCTCCTGACAACCAGCAAACTTCACAATCCCTCCTGACGACCAACAAACTCCACAATCCCTCCTGACGACCAACAAACTCTACAATCCCTTCTGACGGCCAACAAACTCCACAATCACTCGTGCGTACCAACAAACTCCACAATCCCTCCTGACGACCAACAAACTCCACAATCCCTCCTGACGACCAGCAAACTTCACAATCTGTCCTGACGACCAGCAAATTCCACAATCCGTCCTAACGACCAGCAAACTTCGCAATCCCTCCTGACGACCAGCAAACTTCGCAATCCCTCCTGACGACCAGCAAACTTCACAATCCCTCCTGACGACCAGCAAATTCCACAATCCCTCCTGACGACCAGCAAACTCCACAATCCCTCCTGACGACCAGCAAACTTCACAATCCCTCCTGACGATCAGCAAACTTCACAATCCTTCCTGACGACTGGCAAACTTCACAATCCTTTCTGACGACCGGCAAACTTCACAATCCTTTCTGACGACCGGCAAACTTCACAATCCTTCCTGACGACCAGCAAACTTCACAATCCTTCCTGACGACCAGCAAACTTCACAATCCTTCCTGATGACCAATAGACTCCACAATCCCTTCCCCAATAACTTCTATAAGTCCTACTCGCCACCAGCATCTCTACAAGAAACTCTGGGCATGATTGACAGGAAACGTATCTATGTGATCAAATAAGAAGCTCACATTCTATGTGAAGTCGTCGAGTCAAACAGTTTTCTGTACCCATGATAAGTCTGCATAGTTAAAGCTTGTATGTGTGTTTATTTAAGAATTTTGGTATATCTGAATATTTACATGTTTTGTTTTTTATTCCCAGGTCGAAAAAATTGGCAGCTCTTGCAGATTGTCTGCAGACAGCTAAACTAACCAAGGCGGACTTGCGATTTGAGCTGGATGAGCTGGAGTTAGCTGCATTGCTTGTGCAAGAGGAAGAGAAGGAGGCCTCTGGGGCAGAGAAGAAGCAATCATGTGGGCCTCCTCAAGATGAGGCAAGTGGCACCGAGGAGTCGAGCAGCGCCTTCTCCTCCGATGAGACCGACTCAGACTCGTCATCCGGGTCAGACGAAGAAGATACAGATTCATCGTCGGCGACTGAGGTCAGTAGTTCAGATGAAGAGAAGGTCTCCGACAAACAACATGTGAAACCAAGCTCTTCTCGAGAGGCCCTTTTGGAGAAGATGAGAGCTCCACTGGTGGAGGTCCTTGGACAGGGTGGTGGCCAACAACCAGGGCAGTCTTTGCATTCACCCCCTGCCTCTGGAGACCCGCTGGAAGAGTTGGGTGAAAAGCTGTTGAAGACTGTTCTTTCTGAGCCCTCTGAAGACCTGGCTAGAGAGGTGGAGCCAGGTTTACAAAAAGCATCGTCAAGTTCTGCTCAATCATCGCGTGAAACTGATATTGGAAAGTTAAGCTGTCCTTTGGCATCCGGGTCTGTTTCTGGAAGACTAGAAGGAGACCCAGGAGAGCCCCTCTGGGCAGCAGTTTTACTCTCTGAAGGTGCTGAGGTGGGTCTTGCTGACACGGATGCAGGGCCGCCACCACATGGCACTAGCATTGAGAAGCTGGACTGTTCTTTCCAGTCAACACGAATTTCTGGAAACCTGGTTGAAGAACTTGGAGAATATTTGCACACAGCAGCTGTGCTCTCTGAGCCAGAGCTCGAGGCTGGCTCGCGGGACACAGAGACAGAGAGTACACGAGATGCATAGCGAAGGGAGGTAGAGAAGTCCACGAAGAGCTCAGGTGGGACTTGGGAGGATTGTGGACAACCTGGTACCTCTGACCGGTCAGAGCACCTGGTCACTGAGGCCATTGAAGGCTTGTAGCACCACGTCACACACTTTGCACATCACCATGACATCCGTGTTGAAGGGGGTCATTTCTTTCATGTGCCCAGGCACAAAAAAACTTTTTCTCATAATAGCCCATTCCGAAGAGGTGGAAGTCTTAGCGTCTTGGACAACAATTGATAACGTTAATGTCAAGAGACACAACGGTATCTGTTTACGTCATCGTTAGGCTGAGGCGAAGTTTCAAAATTTTAGATGATTCAGGGTTCAATGTGCTTACTGATCTGCACCCATTTCAGTGGTCGGAGGGCGGAGGCTCTTTGTTCTTAAGATGCCTCGGGATGAGTCGGGTTCCCCAGAGGGCAGTGAGACAATGTTCCAACCAGCCATGCTCTTCCAGGGCAGTGCTGCATTTCCCTCCCCTGAACCCTCACCCCTAGATGAGCCCTTATGGGGAGTTCCTTTGTAAGCGCACAAGTCTTGTCTATAATGTCTATGATGAGAGATACAAGGTGCATCCTGCTGTAGTCTGTCTATTATGTTTATGCCAGTTTCAGTGCTCCTAATAAAGACATTCTGTCAGGTAAAGACAGGGGTGGGGAGGAAAGTGCTGCACTGTCCTGTAATGGTCTGTCCTCCTCTGAACAGCATAGATGGAAAATCCCCCAACCCCGTGTGGGACATTACATGAAACTAAAGCTGCACAGTGAGGCACACGAAGGCACGAATCATTCACACAACACACATGCAGAGGCCTTCTCCTATTCAACGATTTGGTAAACACAATATAATAAAGCATTGGACCACCCCTACATGAAGTATTACTCACAAAAGGAGAGGCTATAGTCGGTTCACAGCCCTATCACACATCACAGAGGGTCTATAGGGGTCTTAGGATCACCAGAAGGACTGAAGACCTGCTGACCTCAAGGCCCCACAAGAAGTAACCAGAGTGAATCACATCCGAAACCACACACCCGTGTCCTGGAACTGGCTGACCACACACCAACCCCCTCAATCACCCAAAGAAACATATAAAACAGGCAGGTCCTGAATTACAAGTGTTTTTTTTTTTTACAACTCTGGGAACAATATCGTCCAAGACCCACGGCATGGCTTGCGTCAGATGTATACTAGACACTTACGCGTCTGTGTAGAAAATAAAAAAGTTCTATGAACCCTGTTTTTCTTTGTAAAGCCCCGACGGTCCGCACTATATAAAAACCTCAATAAATAAATCAATGCTCACATGGCAAATGCCAAGCACCCACAAACGGTGCAGGTGTGGCAGAGAGTGTGTGTAGTTCCTTTCACTTGTCTTTTCTGTAACTGTACAATTTCTTGCAGAGGTCTGTATACACAATGTTTATTGTTTTTTTACACTAAAATTAACACCCTCCGGTACGTGACAGATGTTATGTGGTTTAAGCCTGCTTTTCGTCACATATGGCTACAAGGAGTGTCAGGAGGGCCAGTGGTGGCACATGATAGACGTTCAGCAGTCTAAGCCTGCCTCCCGTCACATATGGCTACGAGGAGTGTCGGGAGGGCCAGTGTTGGCACATGATAGACGTTCAGCAGTCTAAGCCTGCCTCCCGTCACATATGGCTACGAGGAGTGTTGGGAGGCAAGTGTTGGCACATGATTGACGTTCAGCAGTCTAAGCCTGCCTCCCGTCACATATGGCTACGAGGAGTGTTGGGAGGCAAGTGTTGGCACATGATTGACGTTCAGCAGTCTAAGCCTGCCTCCCGTCACATATGGCTACGAGGAGTGTTGGGAGGCAAGTGTTGGCACATGATAGACGTTCAGCAGTCTAAGCCTGCCTCCCGTCACATATGGCTACGAGGAGTGTCGGGAGGGCCAGTGTTGGCACATGATAGACGTTCAGCAGTCTAAGCCTGCCTCCCGTCACATATGGCTACGAGGAGTGTTGGGAGGCAAGTGTTGGCACATGATTGACGTTCAGCAGTCTAAGCCTGCCTCCCGTCACATATGGCTACGAGGAGTGTTGGGAGGCAAGTGTTGGCACATGATAGACGTTCAGCAGTCTAAGCCTGCCTCCCGTCACATATGGCTACGAGGAGTGTCGGGAGGGCCAGTGGTGGCACATGATTGACGTTCAGCAGTCTAAGCCTGCCTCCCGTCACATATGGCTACGAGGAGTGTTGGGAGGCAAGTGTTGGCACATGATAGACGTTCAGCAGTCTAAGCCTGCCTTCCGTCTCATATGGCTACGAGGAGTGTTGGGAGGGCCAGTGGTGGCAAAGAAAGGCCTTGGGTAGTTGTATAAGTTGCACCTTGAGCGCTACAGTTTTCAGAGCTTTTACTTAGCTCCAAATTCATGCTCTTGCTGGTTATGCAAAGTGTACTTTTGCATCAGTCCCTAGTTAAAGTGATTTAAAAGGCACAACTTGTGTGCCACAAAGATACTGCTGACACCTAGATCATCTTAAGACTGGAAACCCCCTCTGTCCTTGACCAGTGCATGATGGCAGTGGACCCTTGGGTGTTGCAGAGCCACCTTAAAGCAGTGCCAGAACTACGACCCTGTAGCCCAGCCTGCAAAGATGAGAAACTGCCCACCAACCCGACGGAAGTGAGGAGCTTCGGACCGGGTATGGACACCAACCTCTCATTCCAGGCCCAGGCGATGAACATCCAGACCACAGATGCTTTCTGTACCTTGACCTCGCGCGACCGCATCATTCTTGCTTATCCCCTCCATGTACGAAACAGGCATACATCGCACTTGTGCTGTTACATCTCGATTAGGCAAATAGGCTCTAGATTGGACCTCGTAGACATCTAATAAACTGACCACCACGAATCCAGAATGCAGCAGACGGGCAAGTCCTAACCCGGGTAGATGTGATGACATCACTGCTGCCTTCAAGGCCTTGCACTGGCCCCAGACACAAGAAGATTCTGCTTCAAGTTCCTGTGCATGAGTCGAAGCGATGCACAGAACAGGGCAGTCTTTCTTCAATCCAGAGTCAAGCTGTACATCAAAAAGGGAAACCTTCAGTCCAGACTGAAGTTATACATTAGAGAAACCTTCAATCTGTACTACAGCTGTTCGTTCAGAGAGAAACCCTTCAATCCAGACTCAAGCTGTACATTCAGAGGAGAAACTTCAACCCAGACTCCAGTTGTACAGTCAGAAGAGAAACCTTCAATCCAGGCTCCAGTTCCACATTCAGAGGAGAAACCTTCAATCCAGACTCCAGCTGTACATTCAGAGGAGAAACTTCAACCCAGACCCAAGCTGTACATTAAAAAGAGAAACCTTCAATCCATACTACAGCTGTTCGTTCAGAGAGAAACCCTTCAATCCAGACTCCAGCTGTACACTCAGAGGAGAAACCTTCAATCCAGACTCCAGCTGTACACTCAGAAGAGAAACCTTCAATCCAGACGCAAGCTGTACATTCAGAGGAGAAACCTTCAATCCAGACTCCAGCTGTACATTCAGAGGAGAAACCTTCAATACAGACTCCAGCTGTACATTCAGAGGAGAAACCTTCAATCCAGACTCCAGCTGTATATTCAGAGGAGAAACCTTCAATCCAGACTCCAGCTGTACAGTCAGAGTAAAAACCTTCAATCCAGACTCCAGCGGTACATTGAGAGGAGAAACCTTCGATCCAGACTCAAGCTGACCCCTCCGAGGAGAAACCTTCGATCCAGACTCAAGCTGACCCCTCCGAGGAGAAACCTTCATTCCAGACTCAGATGTCTGGCATGTATGGCTTTGATGGGACTGGATGGGGGTCTGTGGCCTGCCGTCTGCACTTTTATTCATCACTTTGACTATTAAATTGCCTCCGCTGTTATCTGAACTTTTACTACTGATTTTACCCCATAACACCCATGGAGAGCGGGGTGCAGCCAGCATGACTCTTATGTACCACTTTGAAAACCTGTCACATGTTATCCAGGGGGCGCGGGTCCACTTGCAGGGTCTATCAGTTGTTACCAAGGGAAGGGGATCCACTCCAGGGTGTCTATCACGTTACGCAGGGGGGCGGGGTGGTGATCCTCTTGGAGTATCTATCACATACCCTGGTGGAGTAGATCTAATTTGTAGTGTCTATCACATGGTACCGAGGGGGCAGAATTACTCAGACTGTCTATCACATGCTTTCCTTGGGGAGTAGATCCATTTATAGTGTCTATCACATGGTACTAGAGGGGGCAGAGCCACTCAGAGTGTTTATCACATGTTTCCCTTGGGGAGTAGATCCACTTGGAGTGTCTTTCACATGATACCGAGAGGGCAGAGCCACTCAGACTATTTGTCATGTGTTTCCCAGGGGGAGTAGATCTACTTGGAGTGTCTATCACATTTTATCGAGTGTGTGGATCCTCTCAGGCTATCACGTGTTTCCCAAGGGGAGTAGATCAACTTAGCGTATCTATCACTTGTTAACCAGGGGAGCGGATCCTCTCGATGTATCTGTCACATTACCCAGGGGAGAGATCTGCTAAAGTGATCTATTTAGCATGTCCATCACATAAGTTACCCAGGGGGAGGGCATCTACTCAGTTTGTGTTGTGTTACCCATGGCAGCGGATACATTCATCATCTGTATCCTGTGTGTTACTCGCAGAAGGGGGCCTACTCAGCATGTACATCACATGCTCCCCAGAGAGACTGGATCCAACCAGGGTATGTATCATGTGTTTCCGGATTTATCGGGCCGGGCGGAAGACGCTTTCTGACATGTTGACAGACACTTTGAATTGAAGCACGATTTGGATATTTTAAAGGACTGAGGATCTTTTTTGGAAGTAAATGAATCAATTGGAGAACGATATTTTTGGGAAGGAAAGATTTGGAGAAGAGCCCTGATGATGCCCCAGAAGGGGAGGAAACGCGTTGGCTGTGTAAAACATTAATTATTTTCAAGTTGGAAGATATTGATGACATGATTTGATGCAAAATAAATAACAGATTATGAAGCAGACAACATAAGGATCTTCTCTGTTTGGACTCCAATATTTAATTGTAGAATTTTTGTATATACTAACGCTCCTTCTAGAGTATTGCTAATGACTGTGTATCATGTGTTACCTAGTGGGAGCTGATTCATGAATTACCCCTATGAGTGGATCCACTCAGCTTGTGCATCACTTGTTGCCCAGAGAGATCAAATCTACTCTGCATGTGCCTCACATATATTGCCCAGAAAGAAGGGATCCACTCAGCATTTGCATCACATGTTACACAGGGAGACAGGATCCACTCAGCATGTGCATCACATTAACCAGAGGGAACAGATCAACTCAGCGTGTGCATCACATCTTGCCCAGAGAGAAGGGATCCACTCGGTGTGTATGGCATGTCACCTAAATAGCCTGGATCTACTCAGCATGTACATCACGTGTTACCAAGAGACAAGATCCACTCAGCCTGTGCATCACATTACTCAGAGAGAAGGGATACGTTCAGTATGTGCATCCCTTGTATTACCCAGAGAGAAGGGACCTGCTCAGCTAGTGCATCACATATATTACACCGAGAGAAGGGATCCACTTATCGTGTGCCTTGCATGTTAACACTGGGAGAAAAGAGATCCACGCAGCATGTGCATCACAAGTTCTGCAGAGAGACTGGATCCAACTAGGGTGTGTATCATGTGCTACCTGGTGGGAGTGGGTTCATGAATTACCTCTGGGAATGGATCCACTCAGCATGTGCATCACATGTTTCTGATAGAGACTATTAGTTGTAGATTCCTTACCTTAATATTTCCCCAGGGTGTCAGTCTGGATCCGGAGATTTTTCTTTAGCAGTACCCCTGCGTGTCGTTAGGTGGCGACAGTCAGCTCTGCTTCCGTCGTCGGCATCATGGGCGCCGGGAGGACATCGCAGAAACTACATAGAGGCCGCCCATGCGCGCTGACGTCAGTTCTTTCTTTTTCTGCGCCAGCTAAAGTGCAGATCTAGAGTGAGCTACCACTTAGCCATTTTTGGTTAGTCTTTTTTGACTTCTGTCAACTTCTTGTTCGCGTTCCGAACTCCTGGTGCATCAAAGGATGTCCCAACGTCGGACCGGCTTCAAGCCTTGCGGCTCCTGTCATAGAGTGATGTCCATGACAGATTTGCACCTCGTGTGCCTTTGGTGTCTGGAGCATGACCAGACATCGTGCTCTGAGTGCTGGGCCATGAATCTGAAGGCTTTGTGGGTGCGGTCCCGAGAGCTGCGGGAGGACCGTTGTTTGGCTCCGCCTCATCTTCGTTGGAGAGGAAGACTACTCTGCGCCTCTCTGCTTTTCTTTTATTCATTTTTTTAATATCTTTATTGGCAGTTTCTTGATTTCAGTACAGATACAGTTGAGGTTTTCAAGAGGTAAAAGCAGGACCATATTTACATTTCCGTTCAGAGGCAATAATATGTATAACCGTGATATACAACCCAGTATAGATGGAGGTCATAGACAAAGAAAAATAGGTAGCAGTGTTCCCCGAAGGGAGAAAACGCAGATCAAATAGTAACCCTGTGTATTTGTCTCATAGTTACAAGCGTGTATTCTTGTATTCCAAAAGTTGGAACGGGGTGCTAGGGCAGCTTGTAACACCTACTACCTAGAGATGTCAGCACATTACAACATAACATGCGTATACATAAACACAAAAAAAAAACATTTGCAGCATACCCTTATGTATAATGATCTGTCCAACACTAGTGTAGGAAGAATTCAAAACACAAACAAGATTTGTATATTGGTCCAGCCGATAAGCATGATTGTATGCCGGGAATCTTTTTAAAAGAACCAATAAAGACAAGGATCTGAAAATTGTTTGCATGTTTGGACTGCCTGTTGGTTTTGAACAACATTGATTGAATTTAATGTTTCAATATCGGCTGGACCAATATACGAATCTTGTTTGTGTTTTGAATTCTTCCCACACTAGTGTTGGACAGATCATTATACATAAGGGTGTGCTGTATAAGCTTTTTTTGTGTTTATAGATAGAGGTCATCTCAGTTCCCTCTCGTTTCAAACCCTTCCCTTCCACCTCCCCCCCCCACCACCCTCTCTCTGCTTTTCTTGGAGCCGGAGTGTCTCCTGCCCAAATCCCAAAATTCTGTAAGGCCCTGCACCTAATTTTTGGCCAGCTCGGCTCTGCTTGAGCGCCTTCGGACCTCGCGGAGCTGGTTGAGGGGCCATAGGCCGTCTATGCTGGCGGCTCCGGAGGGCCCCTGTGGATCCAGGCCTGGATCCGGATCGACGCTGGTCGATCTCACTCGACCTTTCCCAATGACGATTCTCCCGGAGTCAACTGTGCCCTCAGTCTGCACCTACCCCATCCTCATCACCGAAGTGGACACGGAGCCGGACTGATGTCGATCGGCATCGGTTCTGATGCTGGAAGGAGCTTTTTATCCTTGTGTTAATTCTTAGCATTCATTTTGCGCCAGAAGGTGGGGAAGAGGACTGGGAGGGTCCGCTGGATTTTTTAGCTAATCAACTTGAAGAACCAGACCAACGAATGGACCTGGGTGTTGTCAGTGGTCTGGACACCTCCCCTGACACTGGCTTCCTTTCTTTCTCTATGGTAGCTACGTAGAAGGGAGCTTCCTATGCTGTGGTGGTGAGCAGGGCAGCTGAGGTCCTTGAGCTCCCTACGGTGGCAGTCGGGACTAACCTCCTTAGAGAGGTGCTTCCACCTCTAAACCCCCTTTTGCCGTTCAATGAAGCACTCATGGAGGTCCTTCTGGGCTCTTGGTCCAAACCCAGCACAGGGTTTCCTGTGGATAGAATGGTTGTCTGCTGCCACTGCGCCTCTCCAGGCGATCCTTCTACCTGACCCAACACCCCTCCTCTGAGAGCTTGGTCGTTCAAGTCTCATCATCGAAAGGCGCATTCCCTTCTGCTCCTGCAGATAGGGAATCCAAGAAGCTAGACCACCTTGGGAAGAGGATGTTTTCTTCCACCAACTTGGCTTTGCAGTCGATGAATACCGCTTGCCTCTTGGGCCGATAGTCCCATACTTTCTGGAATATGGTTGCACAGGTGCTGTCTCAGTGCTCAGAGGAGGCCCAGGCAGTTCTCGCTCAAGCAGTTCCAGACGGGTGAGATGCAGATGAATTCACCATACGATGTGGACTGGATATCACTGACCAGAACGATTGCCTCATAGTTAACTCCTTGACGCTACACCTGGTTGAGAACTTCTGGCTTCTCGGGGGATGTCCAGTCTTCTATGATGGACATGCCTTTTGATGGCGCTCGCCTTTTCGGTGACGAGGGAGACTCGGCGATTGAGTGCTTCAGGGATACTCGAGGTACGGCCTTATCCTTGGGCCTTTCGGCTACCTCCCATCCACCTCAGTCTGCCTTTCGTCCGTTTCATGAGTATGGAAGGGGCACCCAGCCACATACTACCCAGCGCAGCCACAGAGTCACACACAATGTCCAGCCTCTGCATGGCCACGGAAGTGGGACCCAGCGTCCTTGTGGGTCAGGAAGCCAGCAGGCTGGCCAGTCCACCCTTCCACCTCCCCGCGGCAGCCTCCAAACCTTCCTATTCCGACGTTCAGGACCCATCACCAGCCAGTCGGAGGCAGGATTTGCCATCACCTCCTCTGCTGGCAATCCATCATGTCGTACTAGTGGGTTCTGCAAAAAGTCTGAAGGGGCTACTCCCTCCCCTCGAGATTACCCTTCCCTTCTTGCCACCCTCTTACGATCACATGTTGGAGGATCATTTGGCACTTCTCCACAAGGAAGTTTCAGCTCTCTTGGCCAAGGGAGGCATAGAGAGGTTCACTGTGCCAGAAGTAGGTTGCAGTTGCTATTCCCGCTACTTTCTGGTGCCCAAAAAGGACAAAGGCCTACGTCCTATCTTAGACCTCAGGCCCTCTACTTCGTCCTCCAGAAGGAGAAGTTTAAAATACTCACCCTAGCCCAAGATCTGTCTGTACTAGACCCTGAAGACTTGATGGTGGCGTTGGGTTTGCAGGACGCTTATTCCTATATCGCCATCCTGCCAGCCCACAGACTTTACCTTTGGTTCATGGTGGGCTACAAACGTTTTCAGTTCACCGTGCTACTCTATGACTTTACCAGTGCCCCACAGGTGTTCACAAAGGTGATGGCAGTAGTCACAGCTCATCTGCACAGATCAGGGGTTCCAGTCTTCCCCTATCTCAATGACTGGCTGTTGAAGGTGGGATCGCCCCAGGCTGTCGTTTCTCACCTCCAGACTACGGCAGACCTACTGCTCTCCCTGGGATTCACTATCAATGAGCCAAAGTCACACCTGACTCCCTCTCAGACGCTCCCTTTTATCCGGGCGGTTCTGGACACAGTGCAGTTTCTGGCCTATCCTCCTGAGCTGCTAGTCTGGAATATTCTGGCTATGACACCGATGTTTCAGCCTCTAGCCTGAATTTCCGTGATAATGACTGTGAGGCTGCTGGCCTCCTGCATCCTGCTGGTGGATCATGCCAGATGGCTTATGCAGGCTCTGCAGTGGGACCTGAAGTTCCAGTGGGTGCAGCATCAGGGGAATCTTTCTGACTATGTCCAGATCTCCGAGGGAACTGCGCACCAACTGCAGTGGTGGCTAATGAACCAAAACAGATCCCTCTTCCTTCCCCAACCAGATCTAACGGTGGTGACAGATGCATCACTTATGAATTGGGCGGCCACCTGGGAGAGGCCGAGATAAGAGGCGTCTGGTCTCTGGCGGATTCCGGTCTCCATATGTACCATGACACTGAAGGCAATCCTTCCCTCTTTCAAGGGGAAAGTGGTGCAGGTGTTCTCCGACAACGCCACCGCCTTGTTGTACTGCAACAAACAGGGCGGGGTTGTGAACCCTTTGTCAAGTAGCTGTCCGCCTCTTGACATGGCTGGAACATCAGGGTATAACCCTGGTGGTGCAACACCTGGTGGGCTCCATAAATGCCAGGGCGTACAAACTCAGCCATCGGTGCCTGGTTGATCCCGAATGGCATCTCCATCCGCAGGTGGGGCAAGATCTCTTTCAGCAGTGGGGAGAGCCTTGGTTAGATCTATTACCCTCCGAAGAGGGCACACAATGTCAGCAGTATTGCGTGTTGGAGTTTCCAAGGTGGCGCTCGCTCAGCGACACTTTTTGACACGGGTGGAGCTGCGACCTCCTGTACGCCTTTCCGCCTGTACCACTACTGCTCAGAGTGCCCCTTCGGGAGAAACCTCTGTCGCAGCAGCAGGGGAGGGTTCTTCACCCGAACCTGTCCAGTCTCCACCTCCTTGCGAGGGGGTTGAGCGGCAGAAGTTGACAGCTTTCGACCTTCCGCCTGAAGTCTGTAATGTCATCTTGGCAGCCAGGCAGCCTTCCACTAAATCGTTATACGCCTGTAGATGGAACAAGTTTGTGGCATGGTGCACAGCAAAAGCTGTGGATCACCTTTCTGACACTCTTTCAGAGGTTCTCTTGTATATACTTTCTTTGGCTGAGCAGGGATCTGCCTTGGGCACTCTTAAAGGATACCTTTCAGCCATCTCTGGCTGCCAGACAAGACTTCCTTATTTAGATCGCCTATTGTTAATAGATTAATAGACTCTTTAAGGGTCTTACTCATCTGTTCCGCCCGTCTTCTTTCGTAATGCCCCAACTGGACTTAAATCTGGTTCTCACCTTTCTTAGGTGTGCTCCCTTCAAGCCTCTTCATAACTGCCCTCTCAGGTTGCTGACTCTCTGCTCACAGGGTGAGAAAGATGTAAGATTCATCTTCCAAGGCCCCCTTTTTATCTCCCCCCTGGAGTTTTTGTAGCGCAAACTTGACCCGAAGGTATCGGAGCGCTTAACATGAGCACCAGTTGTATTACAGACGGACACATTCATTTTTTTTGTTGGGCACAGGGAGACTAAGTGATTTGCCCAGACTCACAGGATGTTGAGTGTCCCTTCCTGAGACTCAAACCCAGTTCCCCTGCTTCGAGGTAAACTGCTCTAGCTGTTAGGCGCTTCCTCTCCCTTTCCTATCTGTCTATCTGGATAAAGCGGTGGTTCGCGCGAAACCTTTGTTCCTTCCTAAAGTCATCACATCTTTTCATGTGGGACAATCTATCACTCTGCTCACCTTTTATCCTCCCCTGCATATCTCCAAGGAGGAGGAGGAGACTCCAACGTCTGGACCCAAAACATACATTGTCTTTTTATCTTGATCACACGAAAGACTTCAGAGTGGATGATCAACTCTTCGTTGGTTATGTGGGTGCTAAGAAAGGTCGGGCTGTTCAAAACCAGACCATCTCCCGAAGGGTTGTCCTATGCTTCAAAATATGCTATGGCGAAGCAACGACGACAACCATAGCATTAGCACGTGAAGTCCCAGTCTTTGACATCTGTCAGGCAGCAACGTAGGCATCCCTGCACATGTTTACTAGACACTACTGCCTGGACAGCCCATTCCGGCGGGATGAGGACTTTGCCTGTTCGGACCTCCAGGGCTTCCTGGTATGATCTTGGTTTGCCGACCCTCCTCCAGGGATGATATTACTGGTGTATCTATTCTAAGGTAAGAAATCTACAACTTATAGTCTGTCATATGAACAAATTACTTACCTTCGGTAACGATGTATCTGGTAGAAACATATATTAGTTGTAGATTCCTTACCGCCCTACCCCACCTCCCCACTCTGCGAACTGATTTCTAGGGCTAGGGACCCACACTACAGGGCCCTAGTTTTGATGCACCAGTGGTCAGTGTCTTTCATGGCTCTGCACTTCTGGTGTGGAAAGTCGTGTTAAGAACTGACATCAGTGCGCATGGGTGGCGTCTATGTACGTCCCGCTATGTCATCCCGACGTCCATGACAACTGACGCGGAGCCGACCAACGTCACCGAACGACTCGCAGGGGTACTGCTGAAGAAAATCTCCAGCTCCAGACTGATGCCTGGGGGAAATTCTAAGGTACGGAATCTACAGCTAACATATGTCTCTACCAGATACTTCATTACCAGAGGTAAATAACTTTTTCATTATCCAGAGAGAAGGGCTCCCCTCAGCTTGCACATCACGTTTTACCCAGAGATGTGATTCACTCAGCGTGTGAATCACGTGTTACCCAGATAGACTGCATCCAACAAGGATGTGTATCACGTGTTACCTAGTGGTAGGGGATTCATGAATTACCCCTGGAAGTGGATCCATTCCGCTTGTGCATCACGTGTTGCCCAGAGAGAAGGGATCCTCTGAGTGTGCATCATGTGTTACACAGGGAAACAGGATCCACTCATCATGTGCATCACATGTTCCGCAAAGAGACTGGATCCAACTAGGGGGTGTATCATGTTACCTAGTGGGAGCGGCTTCATGAATTACCCCAGGGAATGGATCCAGTCAGTGTGTGCATCACATGTTGCCCAGATAGAAGGCATCCACTCAGCATGTGCATCACGTTACCCAGAGAAAAGAGATCTGCTAAGTGTGTGCATCACATTACCCAGGGAAAAGGGATCTGCTCGGTGTACATCACATGTTTCACAGCGATACTGTATCCACTCAGCGTGTGCATAACATTACCCAGAGAGATGGATCCACTTAGTGTGTGCATCATGTGTTACACAGGGAGGCAGGGTCCGCTCAGCTTGTGTATCACGTGTTCTGCAGAAAGACTGGATCCAACTAGAGCGTGTATCACATTTTACCTAGTAGAAGCGGGTTAATGAATTACCCCTTAGAGTGAATCCACTCAGCATGTGCATCGCATGGATTACCCAGAGAGAAGGGTTACACTCAGCTTGCATATCACGTTACCCAGAGACAGGATCCGCTTAGTGTGCTCATCACATGTGTTGCCCAGAGAGAAAGGATCCACTCAGTTTGTGCATCACGTGTTCGCCAGAGACTGGATCCAACCAGGGTGTGTATCGTGTTATCTAGTGGGAGCTAGCAGGAGGCTAGCTTAGTATATGGTGCACACTTATCTAAGTGAGGCCTATTGCACTAATCGTGGCAACCCTTATGGTGGTTTTCGTGGTCTTAGACAACCATAGAAAGCTCTTTAAATGGTAGCAGTGGAGAGCAGCCTTCAGGGTTATCTTGAAGGAGTGTCAAGCACCTTGTTTTAACAGATCTAATCATGTAGTGTAGGTTACATGAAAAAGAGCCACACCGTGTATATATATATATATATATGTATTTCAATTTATTACACAACACTCACAAACACATTGGTATATCTCTTAACCGGAGATAACAACACAAATAAACAATAATACTTCATTTGCAATATGTACATACGCACGAAATACAGTGTTCTCCAGGCAGAGACCAAACCATATATTTAAAAAGTGGAATGTGAACTGCGACCGAAGTTCGGACTTGGACGAGGAGACCCAGAGCTAGGGACACCAGGAACTACTCAAGCTGAGTACCCAGGAACCCCACGGGGGCTGTGTGTAGAGTGGAAACACAGCCTTGTGTTCAATAGAAGTCAATGGGGAAGTTGCGGTTGTAGTTTAGAAGAAAAAGGACCCTTTCCAGTGGACCTTGAAGAAACCCTGCAGAAGACAGAAGTTTGGGGAGTAACCCCACACGTGGATACTCTGGTAACAAGGACATATACACCAGGGAAGCCCGGTGCAAAGTGACGTCGGAAATCACCATAGACCACAATGGAGGACTTCAGGAAAGATGCAGCTGGAGAAGACTGTGCAAGAGTCCGGTAGAATCCAAGGGTGGATTCTGGAAGTGAAGAACCTGCAAGCCGAGGGGACAGTGTCTATGCCACTCGGAGGTGACCAGGAGACTCGGTAGAGTAATGCCCATGATGTCGGAGCGTAGAGGGGAGTTGATGGTGGTCTTGTCTCTGCAGCTGTGGGGACCAGGCGATGCTTAGGAAGAGCAGGAGCTGTGCATGAGCTGCCCCACGTCAGAAGTCGAGAACCAGGGTTTTGGTGTCTGGTGGGAGCACCAACAAGCATTGGCAGCTGTAACAGGCGTGGAAAGCAAAGAAGGAGCAACGTTTAGACCAGCAAGGTCCAAGAGACTCACCACAAGCAGTAGAGTCGGAACAGGCTCAAGGAAGCAGGCGAGCCCACTGAAGCAGGTGAAGATCCTCAAGAGGACCCACAGGCCGGAGGCACAGGAGTCGCAACAGGACCTCGAGCAGCTCACCAAGAAGGAAGGCCCATGGTGCAGAGGATGCAGTGAAAACACTGTACTTGGCTGGAAGAGATGCCGGAGACTGGAGCTTCTTGTAGCCCGAAGCTCTCTGGAGTGCAGAGTCAACAAGCCTTGGCAATGGAAAGTCTACGCGGTGCACAGGGGTTTGGTACCAGCGGTTCTGATGATGGATACTGGCCTCAAAATTGCAGACAGAACCGGTCATGCCCAGGGAGTTGCAGAACCACCAACTGTGTTGCTGAGCCTTTCGAAGTTCATGGGACGTCAGGAGCAGCAGACCAGTTTGCTTTGCAGGGACACCCTCACACTTCTAACCAAGCACCCTGCCTTCAGGATTGAAAGGCCTGTCTGAGGGGTGACATAGGTTTGAAGTGCAGTGACCTCAGATATAAGAAAACTTATATCTGTCATGAGGAGTGCTAGCACCCACTCACACAGGCTGTAATATCAGTCCTGTAGTGGCAGGTAGAGTGGTCTTTCATGGTTGGCACAATGCACGCAGCAACCCATGGGAAATCCTTGGTGTACCTATAACCTGCGAACCTTATTGCCATATACTATTGACTTACAAGGGTACACCAGTAGTCAATTGTGGATGTACAACAGCACTTATCATGGTCAATTTAGGGAGGAAGCAAAGGGACTGGGGTCCTGATTAGCAGGATCCCAGTCACACTAGTCAGAAAAACATACTGACACCAGCAAAAAGTGGTAGACGGATCCTACCTTCCTCCCACAACCCTAAACGAAAGGAGATAAGGCTAACCTTGGCCAGACGAGTCTTTATTGCCTAAGTGGCCATACAAGGACGGCCCAACCGCAGTGGTAAAGATACTCCCTGTTTTATGGTCCACTGAGAAGTTCCTCTCCTGGTGGGGCTTAGACACTCTCAAAAGTTTGAGGTGTCTACCTATCCACTGTGCAAGCCAAGAGAGAGGCTTGTTGGGTGTCTGAATATGGAAGTGAGGCCCTAAGAGGGTTGGTCTCAGCTTCTTTAGAGCACTGGCCACAACAGAAGCCTGTTTCTCTATGATCGACCTGTATTTGTCCCTAGAAGTCAACCTTTTGCTGATAACAACTTTTGGTTGAGGCTATCTGGTTGGAACACTGTGGGGCCAGTAAGGGGTGGTACAGTCTTGTCCAAGGTCTTTCTTTCCCCAACAGAGTCCATTTGGGGGATGTCACCTGCTGAGGGTAAGAGGGATCCCTCAGATTGCTGAGTAACATCTACCTGGCTAGTAGTACTAGGTTGGGGGGGGGGGGGGTAATCTGTGGATGAGGGAATTCCTCGTGACTGTGGGTCTTGTGGGGCCCACTGACATACCTGGCCTCTACAGCACCTGGCTGGCTGAGGCATGGCAGAGAGAGGCAGGATGCCTGCTCCAGACTGGGTACCTCCTTGGAAGACTCTACTGCCCTCAGTGGCTCTGTCAGGACAGGCCTGACCTCATCTGGGCCAGTTTCTTCACAAGGGGCAGGATCAATTCCAAGAGGAGGCTGACCCTCATCTACAGTCTGGGGGGGAGGAGGAGGACTTTTCTTCCTCCCTTGTGCTCTCTGTTGGAGCTGGGTAGACCATACTTTCAGGTTCCACTGCTCTGGGGTTTCTCTGTGGCTGGACGTATGCCCTAGGGGTCACACCAACCTGCTCAGGGAGGCCTATCCTCTCTAGATGGGCCTTGAGTTCTACTTCAGCCGAGGCTGAAATCTCTAGATCATTGTCCTGGAGGCAATCTACAGGCAGGTTGGGGGATACTGCAACCCTTTTAGTGCCAAGTACTCCTTCTCATCTGGGATTGACAATGTCCGTGGGGTGATCTATTCTGACACCATCAGTGTTGGTCACCTGGTACATATACGAAGGTAGAAGCTGAAGAGAGGACACATGTTTTCCTATCACCATGGTGACACTGGCCCCTGTGTCCCCACAGTCTACAGCCTTCTGCCCATTGATCAGAGGCACCGGTCTGTACATGTCCAAGGTATTGAAATTTACAGTAAAAGTGGCAAACCCCATGCCACCATCACAGACTAAGGTGGTCTTTGTAGGGGATCTGGCTAGGCAAGACTCCACCTCAGTACCCCATGAGAACCCAACTAAACTTTAGGGTGCGCTACTACCACTTTGAGTGCTACTACTAGGGGCACTAGGGGTTGTAGCAGTGGTGGGAGTGCTGCCCTTAGGGCAATTGGAATCTTTTGTCTTATGGCCTTTCTGTTTGCAGAGATAGTAATAAGGCTTCTTACCAGGAGAGGAAGAGGACTGGGACCCACCCCCAGGGGAAGACTTTTGGGGACCTTCAGAGGATTACTATTAAGATTTTCCCCCACCTTTCTCTTGGAAGAATCTTTCTTCTGGTCACCACCACCTTGAGACTTAGTCTTAACCCTGGTACAAACCCATATGTCTGCCTCCTTTCCCAAATCTTGGGGAGAGGCCAGATCAGAGTCCACCAGGTACTGGTGCAGTTGCTGATTTGAACAATTATTAAGGATGTGATCCCTCACTAGTAAATTGTACAGTACTGTGTAATTTTGCACATTACTTCCATAAAGCCAGCCTCCTACAGCCTTAAGAGCACGGTCTACAAAATCAACCCAGTCTTGGGTGTGTGCCTTCTGTGTGTCCCTAAACATAACCCTGTATTGATCAGTGGTTAAACCAAACCCATCAATGATGGCACTCTTCAAGACTGAGTAGTTGTCAGCATCTTCCTCCCTTACAGTAATGAGATTGTCTCTAGCTTTGCTAGCAAAGGAGAGTCCTAGGATAGGTGCCCACTGCCCTTGAGGGACTTTCCGTACATAACAGACCCTCTGCAAGGCATTGATCCATTCATGGATATCATCCTCCTCCTGGCAAGGAGGGGCTATCCTGCTCAGGTTCCTAGTGTCAAAGGATGCCTTCCTGACCCTAGGCTTGCTAGTGCTGCCACCATGGGACCCGAGTCCCAAATTCTTCCTATCCTTTTGTACTTCAAGGGCCAACTGCTCCTTCTGGAGCCCGAGCTTGGCTCTCCCAAGTTTGAGCGGGTGGTATCCCTTCTCTAAAGAGCCCTCCCTCTTGCTAGGATGGAGGTCCCTGTGGGAGTGTTAGAGGCATGGGCGGTTACTGAGCAGGGCCTAGTCCTCCCCTGAACTCTAGTCACCCTCCCAGAAGGAACAAAGTGGAACCTACCTCTAGGGCCCCCCTTTACGTCATCTGACCCATTCTCTGTGAGAATAGAGTTTACCAGCGTGTGGTCTTCAGAATCCTCCTGGTCATGCTTGGGATCACTATGATGAGCCACCCCTGACCCTTTTTATTGGCCTTCACCCATACCAAAGTCACCCTGCCCTTCTGACCCTTTGGACTTCGGGGTGTCATACTGCAGGAGCATCTCTAGGAGTTACTCTCTGTTAGGGTTACTACCGGTCTTTAACTTTCTGGATGCAGCCAGGGTTCTGTGTTCCTGGAACTTAAGACCACTGTAGCTAGAGGGTTGGGACCCTCTGGCTTTCCCAACTAAAGGCATGGTAAACTAGGTGTAGTGTGGTGTTGCTTCTACCTACCCTAGTGTAAACTAAACTTCCAAAGATTGGAGAACGGGTTGTGCTAGATCCTTAACTGACAATAAAAATACAATCAGCAGAACCTACTGATACAAAAATGTGTCTTACAGAATCGGGCACAGAGGCAAAGGAGCTGACGGGGGCACAACCACTGGACCCACACTCGCTACACGTGCATGCAGGTGGGTCTCTGGCCCTTTTCTTCTGCTTGCCGCCTGCGTTGCGAAATAGGGACTGGTGACTTCAGACCGCCTACCCATGTCACTGGACACCTCCTGTAGCCTAATTTCACCACCTTTGACAACATGAACACTTAGGAGCCAAACCAGTCTCCTGGACAGACCACACCCGCATCAAGTTCAGCATCCCTGTCCCGGTCCAATGCACATGCACCATTACCAGGCCTGCCCATGGAAACTGGAGCAGCATCACTGCGCGGACTGGAACACAGCTTTCAACACCCAACGACCCAAACACAGCAACAGGCTCCCCAAAGCCATCAAGAATTTCAACAATTGGATCACTTCCTACGCGTACTCCCTGGACCCCTCAAACACAGCAATACAACAAGATCAGACCAGTTGGTGCAAGTAGGAACTCAGACTGATGAAACGCCACCGCAAACAACTGAAGCACAAATAGAGAATGAGCCAGGGCAATACAGACCGGAGCATGTCCAAATCCACCCTAAGATGCTACCACCAAATGTGCGGCTTTGGCGAACCTTATTGACGCCAGCACCAACAGAAGCAAAGAAATCTTCACCATTCTGAAGGATTTCACCTCACCAACTCGATCCTTCCTCTCTTCGTAGGACCTGTCCAAAAATCTCTCGCAGGTCTTCAGCAACAAAATCAACACCATTTACAGCAACTTCAACTCGCAACCGGGCCGACATACTCACCAAACACCTCTTAATCTTATCCAAAGAACCAATGGTAACCATGTGGCCTGTCATCACCCAAGAAGAAACCGCCGCCACCATGAAGTCCATCCACTCGGGCCCCCACCACACCTTCTCCAGAGGACCGCAGCCTGTTGGCTCCATGCTTACACCCATTCTGAATGCCTCCATCTCTCCTGCGACCTTCCCACATGCTTGGATACACACAACTGTCCTCCCATTGCGGAACAAACCCTCACTGCACGCCATCCCCAGGCTGAGCTCCCTGATACCCAAGACCTTCCCGGGTGCTCTATAAATGTTTGATAGATTGGTACCATTCCTGGCCAGGGTCTTATGGAAAATCGTCAACCGCCGCCTCACCGAATACCTCAACAACCACCAACTCTTTGACACCACTCAGTCTGGTTTCAACTACGGCACGGAAACTGCCCTCATCTCTACCACAGATGACATCCGCATTACTCTGGAGAGAGTAGTAACTGCAGCCCTCATCCGCCTGGACCTCTTTGCAGCGTTCAACATGGTCTCCCACCCCATCCTCCTACATGACATTGGAATCCAAGGACATGCACCCCGATGGACCCCAGTCAGCATGGCACCGTGCCTCATCTGCGGAGTTCCGCAAGGATCTTCCCTGAGCCCATCCCTCTTTAACGCGTACATGATCCCTCCAGCCAGCATCATCTCTCACGATATCAACAAAGGCACACAACTCATTCTCTCCCGCGCGGACAAGACATCAGTACCTGGATCAAGATCAGTGCATGACTGTAATCGCCCACTGGATGAAGTCCAAGTGTCTAAAGCTGAACACTCTCAAGGCCAAAGTTGTGATCTTCGGGAAGAGCGCCTCACTGTGGGACTCCACCTGGCGGCTAACAGAGCTAGGACCGACTCCCACCACCACCGTCTATGCCAAGAATCTCAGGATTGTCATGGACAGCAAGTCAACGCCATTACTGCCTCATGCTACAATACCCTGAAGAGGCAGAGGAAGATTTTTAAATGGCTTCCAATCAGCACCCAGAAAACCTTCATGAACGCACTGGTCACAAGCAAGCTGCTCATCGGAAACACCCACTATGCCTGGATCAACAAAAACTCACCAGAAGGCAGCAGATTATTCAGAACTCGGCGACCAGAATCACTTTTAACCTTCCCTGTTGCACTCTCATCACACCACAGCTGGAGAATCTCCACTGGCTCCCCACACACAAACAAGCACAATTCAAACTTCAAGGCGCTACATAACACTGGCCCATCGTACCTCAACAGTTCCATCTGCTTTCACAAACCAACCAGACACCTCCACTCCCGATTACTACTTGCATAAATCCCATGCGTAGGGAAAACCAGATCCTGCAGTCAACCCTTCTCCTGCATCCCTCCAAAAGTGTGGCACAACCTGACACTACTAGGGATTAAGACGCCCAACAACACTGTTCAATAAAGTTGTGAATAAGGTCATTTGAATTGTGTGTGCTCCTGGGGTGGCGTTTTCCATTCACGACGTCAAATAGAAATGTGATTGCTGCATAAAGGGTGTGTCCCCCCAGGCACAACTCTTGTCCCATTTGTAGGCTCGTCAAGTTATAAATAAAGGTAATCCAAAAAAGTTCAATCTTGGTTTTTATTTTGTGCTTTATTGTAATTCTTGTGGCTTTGCTTCATTCAATCTGAGCAATAAACCTTAAATCATAACTGGATTGAGATATCCAATGCGTTTCGGGTATCTTACCCTTCGTCAGGGGTCAATCCTACGATAAACATATCATGAGGGACAAAAACCTATATACATTTTGAATAAAACAGCAAAGCTTATGGTTGCATGCAGTCACTCGTACGGGAGGTGCTCGATGTGTAGAGCTCTTTTAGAACTTGGACTGAGGTGGATTAATGAACCTGACTCTACACATAAGAGCTGCTGCCTCAATTCTTAGATTGCGCAAGGAGCTAGACCCACTAGGCCAAGGTTTGACTCGACTGACACCTGCCTAGTGCCAAGATACTCTACCGGGTGATAGTACGCTCTACAAATACATATAACAACAAACCACCTTTCATTGATATAGCACCAACGCCGGCAAAAGTTTCTGCATTTATATGAATACGGCACATTGTCACGTTTTGCGCCATGAGCACTCAGAAGTGCTTCTCTGCACAGACCAGGGTAGGGCATCCCTTCTGTCATGGGCCCTGATGTGCTATTTAGTCTCCAGTTGACAAATACGTGTACTCCAACAGTGGTGTGTGTGAGGTGCACGCTAACAGAGGTATGTGTGATGTGCACGCCAACAGCGGTGTTTGAGAGGTGCACGTCAACAGCAGTGTGTGTGAGGTGCCCACCAACAGTGGTGTGTATGAGGTGCACGTCAACAGCCTTGTGTGTGAGGTGCACCTCAACAGCAGTGTGTGTGAGGTGCACACCAACATTGGGGTGTGTGAGGTGCACACCAACAGCAGTGTGTGTTTGAGTTGCACGCCAACAGTGGTGTGTGTGAGGTGCATGCCAACAGCAGTGTGTGTGAGGTGCACACCAACAGCCGTGTGTGTGTGAGGTGCACACCAACAGCGGTGTGTGTGAGGTGCACATCAATAGCGGTGTATATGAGGTGCATGCCAACAGCGGTGTGTGTGAGGTGCACGCCAACAGTGGTGTGTGTTTGAGTTGCACGCCAACAGTGGTGTGTGAGGTGCATGCCAACAGCAGTGTGTGTGAGGTGCATGCCAACAGCCATGTGTGTGAGGTGCACACCAACAGCGGTGTGTGTGAGGTGCACATCAACAGCGGTGTATATGAGGTGCATGCCAACAGCGGTGTGTGTGAGGTGCACGCCAACAGCGGTGTGTGTCAGGTGCCCACCAACAGTGGTGTGTGAGGTGCATGCCAACAGCAATGTGTGTGAGGTGCCTGCCAACAGCAGTGTGTGTGAGGTACATGCCAACATCGGTGTGTGTAAGGTGCCCGCCAACAGCAGTGTGTGTGAGGTGCATGCCAACAGCAGTGTATGTGAGGTGCATGCCAACAGCAGTGTGTGTGAGCTGCATGTCAACAGCGGTGTGTGTGAGGTGCACACCAATATCGGTGTGTGTGAAGTGCCCGCCAACAGTGGTGTGTATGAGGTGTATGTCAACAGCCTTGTGTGAGGTGCATGTCAACAGCGGAGTATGTGAGGTGCACGCCAATATCAGTGTGTGTGAGGTGCCCGCCAACAGCGGTTTGTGTGAGTTGCATGCCAATAGCAGTGTGTGTGAGGTGCATGCCAACAGTGGTGTGTGTGAGGTGCCCATCAACAGTGGTGTGTGAGAGGTGCCTGCCAACAGCGGTGTGTGTGAGGTGCACGCCAACAGCGGTGTGTGTGAGGTGCAATCCAACAGCAGTGTGTGTGAGGTGCATGCCAACATCGGTATGTGTGAGGTGCACGCCAACAGTGGTGTGTGTGAGGTGCACGCCAACATCGGTTTGTGTGTGGTGCACGCCAACATCGGTGTGGGTGAGGTGCACGCCAACATCGGTATGTGTGAGGTGCATACCAACATTGGTGTGTGTAAGTTGCACGTCAACTGCCTTGTGTAAGGTGCACTCCAACAGCGGTGTGTGCATGCCAACATCGGTGTGTGTGAGGTCCATGCCAACATTGGTGTGTGTGAGGTGCATGCCATAAACAGTGTGTGTGAGGTGCCCGTCATCACTGCTGTGTTAGAGGTGCCTGCCAAAAGCAGTGTGTGTGAGGTGCATGCCAACAGCGGTGTGTGTGAGGTGCACACCAACAACGGTGTGTGTGAGGTGGAAGTCAACAGCGATGTGTGTGAGGTGCATGCCAACATCAGTGTGTGTGAGGTGCACACCAACATTGGTGTGTGTAAGGTGCACGTCAACTGCCTTGTGTGAGCTGCATGCCAACAGCGGTGTGTGCATGCCAACATCAGTGTGTGTGAGGTGCCTGCTAACAGCGGTGTGTGTGTGAGGTGCATGCCAACATTGGTGTGTGTGAGGTGCATGCCAAAAACAGTGTGCGTGAGGTGCCCGTCATCACCGCTGTGTTAGAGGTGCCTGCCAAAAGCAGTGTGTGTGAGGTGCATGCCAACAGCGGTGTGTGTGAGGTGCACACCAACAACGGTGTGTGTGAGGTGGAAGTCAACAGCGATGTGTGTGAGGTGCATGCCAACATCAGTGTGTGTGAGGTGCACACCAACATTGGTGTGTGTAAGGTGCACGTCAACTGCCTTGTGTGAGGTGCATGCCAACATCAGTGTGTGTGAGGTGCCTGCTAACAGCGGTGTGTGTGTGAGGTGCATGCCAACATTGGTGTGTGTGAGGTGCACGCCAAAAATGGTGTGTGTGAGGTGCCCCTCATCAGCGCTGTGTGAGAGGTGCCTGCCAAAAGCAGTGTGTGTGAGGTGCATGCCAATAGTGGTGTGTGTGAGGTGCACGCCAACGGTGTGTATGAGGTGCATGTCAACAGCCTTGTGTCTGAGGTGCATGCCAACATCTGTGTTTGAGGTGCATGCAGACAGTGGTGTGTGTGAGGTGCACGCCAACAGCAGTGTGTGTGAGGTACACACCAACAGCGGTGTGTGTGAGGTGCATGCCAACAGTGGTGTGTGTGAGGTGCATGCCAACAGTGGTGTGTGAGGTGGATGCCAACAGCGGTGTGTGTGAGGTGCACACCAACAGCAGTGTGTGTGAGGTTCACACCAACAGCAGTATATGTGAGGTGAGCACCAACAGCGGTGTATGAGGTACATACCAACAACAGTGTGTGTGAGGTGAAAGTCAACAGCGATGTGTGTGAGGTGCATGCCAACATCAGTGTGTGTGAGGTGCACACCAACATTGGTGTGTGTAAGGTGCACGTCAACTGCCTTGTGTGAGGTGCACGCCAACAGCGGTGTGTGAGAGGTGCCCGCCAACAGCAGTGTGTGTGCAGTGTCCATCAGCAGCAGTGTGTGAGAGGTGCATGCTAACAGTGGTGTGTGTGAGGTGCATGCGAACAGCTGTGTGTGTGAGGTGCACACCAACAGCAGTCTGTGAGGTGCATGCCAACATCGGTGTGTGTGAGGTGCCTGCTAACCGGTGGGTGTGAGGTGCATGTCAACATCGGTGTGTGTGAGGTGCACACCAACAGCGGTCTGTGAGGTGCTTGCCAACAACGGTGTGTGAGGCGCTTGCCAACAGCGGTGTGTGAGGTGCACGCCAACAGCGGTGTGGGTTAAGTACATGTCAACTGCGGTGTGTGTGAGGTGCAAGCCAACATCGGTGTGTGTGAGGTGCATGCCAACAGCGGTGTGTGTGAGGGGCAAGCAAACATCAGTGTGTGTGTGAGGTGCATGCCAACATCGGTATGTGTGAGGTGCACACCAACAGCAGTGTGTGTGAGGTGCATGCCAACAGCGGTGTGTGTGAGGTGTATGCCAACAGCAGAGTGTGTGAGGTGCACGCCAACAACGGTGTGTGCGAAGTACACGCCAACATAGGTGTGTGAGAGGTGCACAGCAACAGCGGTGTGTGTGTGAGATGCATGGCAACAGTGGTGTGTGTGAGGTGCACGCCATCACCGGTGTATGTGAGGTGTATGCAAACATCAGTGTGTGTGAGATGCACGCCAACAGTGGTGTGCGTGAGGTGCATGCCAACAGTGGTGTGCATGAGGTGCACACCAACATTGGTGTGTGTGAGGTGCACACCAACATCAATGTGTGTGAGGGGCCTGCCAACAGTGGTGTGTGTGAGCAGTGAGCCAACAGCGGTATATGAGGTGCATGCCAACAGCGGTGTGTGTGTGGTGCACGCCAACATCGGTGTGTGTGAGGTGCACGCCAACAGCGGTGTGCGTGAGGTGCCTGCCAACAGCGGAGTGTGTGAGGAGTGAGCCAACAGCAGTGTGTGTGAGGTGCATGCCAACAGCCATGTGTGTGAGGTGCCCGCCAACAGCGGTGTGTGTGTGAGGTGCACATCGACAGCGGTGTGTGTGAGGTACACGCCGGCAACGGTGTGTGTGAGGTGCTCATCAACAGCATTGTGTGTGAGGTGCATGCCAACAGCAGTGTGTGTGGGGTACACCCTGACAAAAGTGTGTGTGAGGTGCGCACCAACAGGGGTGTGTGTGTGTGTGAGGTGCACACCGACAGTGGTTTGTGTGAGGTGCACACCGACAGTGGTGTGTGTGAGGTGCACATCGACAGCGGGGTGTGTGAGGTGCATGCCGAGAGCAGTGTGTGTGAGGTGCAAGCCAACACCGGTGTGTGTGAGGGGCACACCAAGAGCGGTGTGTGTGAGGTGCACGCCAACAGCAGTGTGGGTGAGGTGCACACCGACAGCAGTGTGTGTGAGGTGCACACTGACAGCGGTGTGTGAGGCGAGAAGGCAGTTGCAAGCCGATCAGAACATAAAATATGTCTGGTTGTTTTACCCCAGTTCTGTGGTTCCAGTGCTCGTCCACCTTTAACAAGTTCCAGTATGGCCAGGTACTACCTAGACCCCCTCCTCCCTTATCAATATCAAGATAATAACATGAGAAGATTTTGGATTAGGGGGTCGTAAACCCCCGGCCGTATTTATTTACATAAAAATTTAAAACAAAATTAATATACAATATTTACACAATACGCAGAAAACCATTACATTGCATTGATTCATTGATAAATACAGATGTCAGATGGCTAACCTTAACATATCCCTAATACAAAGGTATTCCTGGCCAAATCTAAATATATCATAATCGATAATCATACTAATAACATTTCATATTTCATTTTCTGCGTATCCCTATTTTGAGCCTACGGCAAGGTCAGTAACTGGCGCCAGATCCTTATCAAATCATGCTCGCCCTCCAACCGGAGTGCGCATGCGCAGGGCGCCCGTTCACCGTGAGGGTACTCCCCCCCCGGTCACCCCCATACGTCCGCCCTCCAACCGGAGTGCGCATGCGCAGAGGGCCCGTTACCCGTGAGGGTACTTCCCCCCCCCCCAGGTCACCCCTGTATGCCTTGTAGATTATCTCCATAATGGGGCCCTTGCAGTTATGCGCCGTTTACTTGTGCCATTGTGCACATGCGGGGTGGCCAAGCAGCCTACTGGAAAGCGTAACTCCCACTCCCCGCACCCATCCAGCCAACCGGCTGTAACTGCCCCTGGAGTTCTATGAGAGACCACTTGTCCCTCCCCCTTGGGCGACCCCATTCTTGATTGCCGCCGCCCTCTAAGGACTTTAAATTTACTGCTCACCAATCATGACCTTACCGCCTGACCAAGGAATAGCACTAAAATACGACAATAAAAATAACCTGTACATGGAAAAACCTCCTAAACAATAGGAAAGAAAAATCATTACACATGCTAAACATAAAAACAAAAAGATCAATGGAGAGGGAAAAAAAGCTGTGGTCCATTCGGCTTCCTTATATTAAATGCAAAAAATCAAAAAGGGAGTGGACCACTTGTCCTGTATAGCCAGGGTCTTTCTTCTGTTAGTTCCTTCATAAAAGAACCCTCATAACTAAACACAGGTACAAAAGGCGGCATGGACTGGGTTACCGCTTATGTGTATTAGTGCAGCATCATCATTGGGTCTTTTTTGAATGTACGCTGCCCTCCACCCGGAGGAAGACCTTCTGGTTCAACAGTAGTATCCAGACATGAAAAACAATGGAGGGGGATGTGAGAGGGTTCGTATCTGGTGAGCTAAAATCTCTTGGTCATTGTTTCCATAGTGACTTTATTCTTGAAAGCTTGATCAGAGAATTAAAAAGAAAGAAGTGCGGAGTGAGACGGAGTTACTGGTCTGCCGTACTTTTCATAATGTAGGGGTCAACATGTTTCAGCCTTCTGTAATGGTCTAAAGGCTTTCATCAGGACCGATAATTGTAGGAAGGCGCATTGTCGCTCCTAAAGCGAAAAAACTTTTCCACTAGTTCTGAGTAATGAGGTCAGATCAATAGTATCTGTACCTTCGACAAAGATATTAGCATTCTTTAGGAGATGCCAGGGGACAGGTTGAGAAATCCATTGCGATTCTCTCACGTTCCTTGCCTGCATCTGCCTCTTACCGCGGGGTCTCGGAGTTTGGTTCTGTGGACAGTTCGGGTCATTGGCGTAGTGGCCGACTCGCTGGCATCGGTGACACGTGACATTGGCTCGGAACACCGGGCGCATCGGGGGGTTGCCCCGGCTGGCCGGGGGCGGGGTGCTGGCAGCGGGGGCGGCCGGGACGGTGTCTCTTCCTCGTCCCTGGCCTCCTCCTCCTCGGGGCCGGTGCTGACCTTGGTTGTTCCGGTTCTGTTCGTGCGGCCCCCTCCGGCCTACTCGGGTGCTTTCCCACCGGTCAGCTTCGGCGGCGAGCTGCCGTGGGTCAGTCAATTTACTGTCGAGGAGGTGCTGCCGGAGCTCGACGAAGCAGTTGTTAGAGAGGTGCTCCCACACCATGAGATTAAAAAGTTGCTCGTAGGTCGTTACGTGGCTTCCCTTGATCCAACCCTCGAAGGCTCGGCTGAAATAGTTTACATATTCCACCCAAGTTGTACCCGGGATCCGGGTGCAGTCTCGGAACCTCTGGCGGTACATTTCGGGTGTGAGCCCATATCGGGTGAGGAGGGCAGCCTTCATGTGGTCGTAGGATGTCATCAGATGGTCTGGGAGCTGTAACAGGGCATCGCGGCCTTCATTGACGAACCTCCCCCATAGACCGGCTCCCCAGTCACTTCGATCGATCCGGTGGGAGGTCATGGCGATCTCGTAGGCCTTGAACCACTGTTGTATGTCGTCATCTCGGAAATACTCTCGAACGACATCCTTGGGGATGTGGACTTTCTTTTCTGTCACTCCTGGGGTGCGCGGTTGCTCGGGCACCCCCAGTTCTTTGTTCTGCTTCCGTAGGTCTATTTCTGCCAGTTTGCGCTCGTGTTCGTACGCTAATCTCTTTTCTTCGAGCTCTCTCTGCCTCTGTTTTTCTTCCCGTTCTTCTCGGAGCCGCAGATGTTCTAGGTTCAGTTTTTGTTCGGCTAATTTTAGTTCACCGTCCATTTTGAGCCGTGCCATTTCTAACTCATGTAGTCTGCTTTTTTCTCTCTCTTGGATCTCTTCCTGCGAGAGACCCGTTCTTTGCTCCTCGGGAGCCGTGGTGTTCCTCTCTGATGCTGCAATGTTTTGGTCCGGGGGTCTGGCGGCCCCGGTTTCTGCCGACGACTCAATGGCGTGCTTGAAATCGTCTTTGGTACTCAGACCGGTGGTAGCAATGCCTAGTTCAATGCAGAATTGTTTCAACTCACGATGGCTGTACTCTTCCAATTTCTCCATCTGGAATTTCTCGGTGGATCCGCTCTCTTTGGTTGTCATTGTGGTTTCGTCGTGGGGTGAGCTACTCTCTGTACGATTACGCGTTGATTCGGATCGTGCCGCTGGCCACCAATGTTAGACGGACCGGGAGGGTCGGCCGAGGACAAGGGGAGAGGTCTCCGGGGAGAGCCGTCTCCAGCGATCGTACAGACGAGTAACTTCCCCCCCACAGATGTACACCACCCGAAGATAAGGTTTAACGCTCTTTATAAGCAATCTTTAGGTACGATAGAATGGTACAAGGAGGCCAGGACTCAGGGGTCCCCTCGATTCTAGTCTCTTGGTTGGGAAAGGGGGTAGCGGGACAGTCTTGTTACCAATCTGGTAGATGCGATGATATGATGGATAGCTCACAATCCTCAAGCTCGGCGTTCTAGATGGACGGGCCGCGGCAGCGCCGGCAGGTCCCGAGACGATCGTAGGTAGTGACGGTCCGCGGCGGCGCCAGCAGGTCCCGGTGAAGGTGGTAGTTACAACGGTCCGCGGCAGCGCCAGCAGGTCCCGACGAGGATGAAGGATGCAGAAGGTTGCGGCAGCGCCAGCAGGCAGGACGATAGTTCGCAAGGCAGGGCTACGGCAGCGCCAGTAGTCCGTCAAGGATGAGTTCTTCACGGTGTCTCTCGACTCCAGGATACAACTGCCTTCCTACTCTGGAGCTGCCCCAGTTATAGGTCTGGCGCCCTTTGATGTCCGGACCCTCGCACTTGGAGGCCGGGAGGTCCGGGATGAGGGAGTCCAGACACCCAGCAGGGGGGTGGAGCCAGCGCCCGGGGGAGCTGGGGGGCGATCGGCACCTGGCGGGGGAGAGCCATCGACACTTCTTTCTCCCATTGACCTGCCAAGTGGTCCGTTCACCTCCTGGGTGGATGGTGGTGCCGGGATGTCGGGGCCTGGCCAGGCCCAGGGTTAGGGTCGAGCTGAGGCCACGCGGCCTCGTGGTGCAGTGTCCAAGATGGCGGCCGGGCCGGGCGAGGGAGCCGGTAGTGGTTCGGCCCCATGATACAGAGATGTCCGGGGGCAGGAGTCCCGTATGAGACGGGGTGCGGGTTGCTTCTGTGGGTAACACCTGGAGGGCCGGGGCTCGGGCCCTGTCATGCGGGGAGGGAGCAAGCCCTTTATGTGGCCTGTCCAACAGGGAGTATAACAAGGGGTGCTGAAGGGACGATGGCAGAGAAGACCTGGACTGACGAGAGCCTGCGGACCTGGTCGCGGCTCGATCGCTCACCGAACAGAAGAAACGCTATCCGAACTATGAAACCACCTGGGCCCTGCTGACGCCGTCGCGGCTCCTCGAATTCTGAACCATCTAAGCCCTGCTGACGCCGTCGCGGCTCCCCGAACGCTGAACCATCTGAGCCCTGCTGATGCCGTCGCGGCTCCCCGAACGCTGAACCATCTGAGCCCTGCTGACGCCATCGCGGCTCCTCGAATTCTGAACCATCTGAGCCCTGCTGACGCCGTCGCGGCTCCCCGAACGCTGAACCATCTGAGCCCTGCTGACGACGTCGCGGCTCCCTGAACTACGACCCTCCGGTGCCTGCTGAGTGACTCGCGGCCCGCTCCTCCAAGAGAATCGGCAGAGATTGCCGAGAGAAGCAACATCCCCTCAGCTCGAGGATTGAGAGCTGTGCGCCGGATACCTCACAGAGACACTGATTGAAAGACTGTCCCGCTACCCCTTTTTCCCATCATCACAAGATCGCTGCCGCTTGTGGCATTAATTCTGCACCTGCCTGCCGGATCATAAAGATCCCTGACAACTACCGATAAAAGCTTATTGCCTTATAACGAACTACTGTGTGGTGTCCCTCTATCCGAAGAGAGAGTAAGCGCAGCGCGTGCGATCCTAGGTGCGAGACCCTTCCAGGAAGGGCCTCCCTGCTCTTGCTCGGCCTAATTCTGGGAAAGGTGGGCCTCAGGGTGGTCAGGAACCCATTCCGCAGCCTCCCCGGGGAACGCCTTCCAACAAACACGCATAGGACGAGAAGCCACAAACAAACCTCGGGCTGTCAGCGTGGCGGGCTTTACAGCTTGAATGAACACGCCACAGCTGGATGCAGACCGGACAGCTTATCAACACCCTCCCAAAGGCACACAAACACACTACATGGATGGGCACTACATGGATGGGAAAGTACATTTCAAAGATCATTGGGACGTAAACATAGCACGTCATAGTAATTCACAGACCACAACACCAAACACACTCCATAGACAAGGACTCCATTGAACGTCACAGGAAAGAACACCACAGGTCGAACTAGAGCTATATAACATTTTCTAAATAAATAAATGTAATGGATGCCAAAGGCCATGTACATAGGGTAGAATGGGCTTGTGTGAGGGGTCTCTTCAGTTGCAGAGGGAATGTTTAGGTGGGAAGAGGATTCTCTAAACAACTATGGAGGTTCATCAGAGCTGGGATGAAGGCGGAACCCACCAGATCCCCGGTCCAGCAGAGATTAGTCAGCCAGATCGGGGATCCGTTTGGCCCCAGTGAAATTTGCTGACATGGTCTCGGTGTAATTTGCCAACACGTGGACACATTTCAGCTGCCTCCGTCCATTCTCTGCCTGGCAATAAGGTGGCTTTTTACGACCTCTTCTGTCTTGGGCCCAAAACGAAGGCCGGTTTAAAGGGCCATCAGCCCTCTTTTTGTTGGAGTACAGTCCTGTCCGGGGAGCTATCTGCAGCCTTACACATAGGTGCCAATGCACTCTGTGAAACAAAGCCACACAGCTTGCTATCACCTCACGAGTACTTAAGAGAAACTTAACACATTTTGGGGCATATTATCAAGCACGGCGTTAAAATGATCTCCGCTTTAGTGGCTGAAAACGGCCGCTAAAGCGGCGATAATGGGCTTGATAATACGCCGCAGAGAATTCCAATAGAAGCCCATGTTGACACCAGAACATGGGCTTCTATGGGAATTCTCAAGGGCATATTATCAAGCCCATTATCGCTGCTCTAAAGCGTTAAAAGTCACACATCGGCTTCAATGTTTGGGATTAGGAGCTAAGATTGTATGGCGAGGGAGACACAAAGGCAGGATTTAAAACGTAGCAGAGTGCGTGGCGTTATCTCTTATTACTACCCAAAGATACCGTTTTAGTAGCCTTATCATAACAGATTGAGGAAAATAAATACGGTTTTCAACCCATGGCCTGCAGTTTACTTGCAGACTTTGACGCCTGTTCACTGCTCGCTTTATGAACTGCAAGTAATAACAAGCATTTGCAATGCAATAGGTCTCGCATTACTGAAAGCTTGAGGTATTGGCGTTGCATTATAATGTCTAACACTAATAGCTTAAACTTTTATTAATGCAAGACCTATTGCATTGCAAATGCTTGTTTAAAGGAGGCCTCGAAACGGGTCTCTATTGGGCTCTGTTTTGTGCCCTGCACAAGGGTCCGTTTTTTTCCGGACTGCAGTGACAGCGGCACATCGATGTGTGCATGCTCACACTGCTCACTTCTCACTAATGGAGAAGTTACGGCACGACGTCATGCCAGGTGAGCGTTGTAGGGGAAGGGAAATCCTTTAAAGGGAGTCATTATCTCTCTGGATTTCCCTTCTCTTTTTGAAACTCCGGAGCAGCAACATTGTCCTGGTGTCACCAGGGCTTTAAGTGGAAGCTTTTTTCAATATTATATACAAGCCATAGTTGCTGCTTATTTATCTTATGCAACTAACAACCATTGAAAAAGCCAATAAACCTGATTTGTAGGTATGATGTTACTTGTTGTATCATATATCTGGATGCAATGACAGAAACAGCAAAATGCAAGTCGGGAGGCACACTATGCTAAACACAGATTTTTAGATTATGTGTTTTAAGCCACGCTCTTAATTACATTGGACACGCCCTTAATGAGACAACCCCCCCCCCCCAGATTTTTCATCCCACTTAAAGCCCTGGGTATGCCAAGCTTTACCTGGCATACCCAAGGCTGATATTGCACCTGTTAGGGGTAGGTGTGTCCAATGTGGCTGTTGGTTCCTTGTGTGCATGACTGAGTATGTCTATGTGGGGCTTATTGTGCCTGATATGTGGCACACGGTGGCTGGTCTGGGGCTGTGTGTGCCTGATTAAAACCCAGGATTTGGAAAAGCGCTCAAATCACCAGCGAAGTGCTGAATTGTAGGCAGGGGGAGATTAAGTGATTTGCCCAGAATCACAGTATGTTGACGCTGATACCGACACTTGAACCTGGTTCCCACCGGCTCTGTAGTCGGCAGCTGAGACCGTTATGCCACATCCTCCCCATTTTTTGGCCTTCCCATGGCAGTGTGTGCTCGATGCAGCTGAGAGTAGAAGTGGTATGTTGGCATGGGAGAGTGTTTCTAAATGGGGCAGGTGTGCTGGTGCAGCTGAGTGTGCGTAGTATGGTGTCAGGGTGCCCATTAGAGTGAGCGTGTCTGAAGTGGAAGTCAGTTTACCTGCCAGGAGGCCACTGTGTAGACATGGAGCTGATTGTTCATGGCTTGGGGATCAGGGTGCCTGAATGGGGCTGAGTGTGCCTAGTGTGGGGCTGAGAGTGCCAGGTGAGGCGGAGTGTGCCTGATGACGTGCTGTCTTCCTGATGTGGGGTTGAGTGTACCTGATGAGGTGCTGTGTCTTCCTGATGTGGGGTTGAGTGTGCATTGTGGGGGTAGATGTGCTGCATGAGGCTGTGTGCACCTGTCTGTGTGCCTGTTGAAGTGAGTGTGCCTGGTGTGGGGGGGGGAGTCTGTTTGATGGGATGAGTGTGCCTGGTGTGGGGGGGAGTGTGCCTGGCGTGAACAGAGTGTGCCTTATATGGGGTTGAGGGTGCCTGGTGTGGGGCTAAGTGTGCCTGGTGTGGAGCTAATGGTCACTGGTGTGGGCTGACTGTGCCTGGTGTGGGGCTGTATGTGCCTAATATGGGGCTGAGTGTGCCTGGTGTGGGGCTGAGTGTACCTGGTATCGAGCTGAGTGTGCCTGGTGTGGGGCAGAGTGTGCCTGATGTGGGGACGAGGGTGTTTGATGTGGGGCTGTGTGTGCCTGGTGTGGGGCTGAGTGTGCCTGGTGTGGGGCTGAGTGTGCCTGGTGTGGGGCTTAGTGTTCCTGATGTGGGCCTGATTGTGCCCGACGTGGGCCTGAGTGTGCCTGGTGTGGGGCTGAGTGTGCCTGGTGTGTGGTGCCTAGTGTGTGGGGCCCAGTGTGCCTGGCATGGGGTTGAGTGTGTCTGACGTGGGATTGAGTGTGCCTGGTGTGGGGCTAAGTGTACCTGTGTCTGGTGTGGGACTTAGTGAGCCTGGTGTGGAGCTGAGTGTGCCTGGAGTCGGTCATAGTGTACCTGGTGTGGGGCTGAGTCTGCCTGGAGTGGGGCTGAGTGTACCTGGTGTGGGGCTGAGTCTGCCTGGAGTGGGGCACAGTGTACCTGGTGTGGGGCTGAGTCTGCCTGGAGTGGGGCTGAGTGTGCCTGGTGTAGGGCTGAGTCTGCCTAATACAGGGACAAGTCTACCAGGTTTTGCTGAGTGTGCTAGTTGTGGGGCTCAGGGTGACCACTGGAGTGAGTGTGCCTGATGTGGGGCTCAAAATTCCGGGCATGGGCTGAGTGTGCCTAATGTGGGTCCTAGTGTGCCTGGTGTGAGGCTGAATGTGCCTAGTGTGGGGCCGAGTGTGCCTGGTGTGGGGATGAGTGTTGCAGTTGTGGGGATCAGGGTGGCCATTGGACTGAGTGTACCTTGTGTGTCTGGTGTGGGGCTGAGTGTGCCTGGTGTGGGGATGAGTGTTGCAGTTGTGGGGATCAGGGTGGCCATTGGACTGAGTGTACCTGGTGTGGGGCTGAGTGTGTCTGGTGTGGGGCTGAGTGTGCTTGGTGTGGGGCTGAGTGTGCTTGGTGTGGGGCTGAGTGTGCCTGGTGTGTGGTGCCTAGTGTGCCTGGCGTGGGGCTGAGTGTGCCTGACCTGGGGCTGAGTGTGCCTGGTGTGGGGCTGAGTGTGCCTAGTGAGTTGCTATGTCTTTTGGTGTGGGGCTGAGTGTGCTTGGTGTGGGGCCTAGTGTGCCTGGTGTGGGGCTGAGTGTGCCTGGTGTGGGGCTGAGTATCTACAAGTAAATGTGTACAGATCCTGTCACATATAACAAGATGTACTGCTCAAGCCCTTACGGTGCAGAATATCAAAACAACGTTTTTTTACAAAAATCCCAAAGTTCAACTAATTTTAACAATTTCTATTTTGCCAATTCATGCATGGTGCAGCCATATATTCCTTATGACTGATCAATGATAAACGCAAATAACAGTGCTCAATTTTCAATCAATCCGTCATTGATGTAACATTTATTTAGCAAGTCATATTTCTTGCATCACATTAAACAGATCCGATTCTATGCCGAGTCCCCAATGCAGTTCGGGAATCCCTTCTTCATGGGAACTCCGGGCCTCGGTAAACCACAACCGCCAATAGATGTATCTGGAAAGGACGTAAAGCCGCTGTTGGTGCTGAGACGGCCGAGTGTTTCCACATCTGACGCCGTTATCCCTTGTGCAACATGTCTACATGTTTAGACATGCGACGACTGTGATTCAAGTGGCGGTACTTAGAGAACCTAAGAGGCTCGAGGGATGACGGCTGTCACATTTGGAGACGCTCAAGCAGCTCCGAGAAATGCGCAGCACCAGCACCCCTCGCGGGCGGCACCGGAACGCTCAGGGCAGTTCAGGAGAGCGCGAACTCACCCTCACAGCCAGGGGGGTATAGAGAGACTTCTTCTGCAAGATCGTCATGAGGCGAGCAAAACAATCACATTCTCACCAAATCAGAACTGAGCGTTATTACACGTCATATTGCCTAAGCTTCTAAGCGCTGTGCTACTACGTGAATATGGATCGTGCTTCTGCCCACTCTCTGCTGACGTCATCCAGAGCCCGATGGCAAGAAACTAGTCACACGAACAGCAGCAAACTCTTGTGAATGTGCAGAGTGCGGCGAGCTAGCGGCAGGCCCTGTGGAAAAGAAACATTATTGTGGCCACGATGGAGAGTTTTCAAGGAGGACCCGCCAATGGGAAGAAGCTAACAGGCCCAGGGCACAAGTCGGGGGTGCACGTGGGTAACGCCGTCCACCCTGCCAGGACGTTGGGTCCCCCTGAAAAAGATGCTGAATCCGTCCCGGTGTCATTTCCAAACACCGGGACACGTTCAGCAGCGCCTGCGCGTTGTTAACTGTTTTCAATCCGCATCAACGTGCAGGTGGGGACAGGGCGGGGCTCGTCTTATTTCCGACTCCTGCTGGGCCCATAACAAAGGCCGAATCTGAGGGGTCATCAGGCCTCCTTGGCTGGGAGCAGTCAGGAGCCTCACACCTGATGCAAATGCAGCAGAGGGGAAACAAAGACACGCACCTTGTTAGCGCTTCACACACAATTAAGAGAGGCCGCTTTTCACTCTGTTCAGGCTCTGTTTAGGAGATGTGAATGCACTGTAAGAATGTCAGATGTGTAGCCTTACTACCCATGAGGAGGCGTTGTAATAATTGTAATAATTTAAATATCACTATTTTTTCTTTTAAAGCACTATAGGCAGAGGGAGCTTTACGCTGGCAAAACGCAACACTGGTTTACGTGAAGCTTGCAAAAGTGTGACTCTTCTGCCCAAATCAGGACGGTTTGCAAATATACTCGAAATTTGCTCCAGTGTACTCATGATAGACCTGCCAAACATATATGTGAGGGTTTTAGATCTGATGTCACTTCTTGTGATGCCACTTCCTGTGCTTTCACGCGCTGTGATGTCACGTGCCGCAATGTCACGCGCCGTGATGCCACTTCTATGCGGATTAATTGGGTTAGTCCCCCCACTTCTTTTTTAGGTCTCGCCTGGCGTAGGCTGCGCAGACATGCGCAGTCTCGCTGGCGAGATTTAATGATTTAGGGTAGCTTTCACTAGCAGGGTTTAAGCCCCGCCCCTCTTTTCCATTGGCTGGCCTCACCGTTTATGGTAAACGGTGGCCGGCCATTGGAAAAGAGCTTCCAGTGACGTACACTTTTTTCTTTTAGAGCCGTCCCAGTTGGACTGGCTGCCCCGACTTACTGCTGGCGTAAAAGGTTTGTTATCTTTACGGGGCCAAACACATGGCCTCATAAAGATAAGAAACCTTTTAGCTCAAAAGGAAGTCAGGCGAGCCAGTCCAACTGGGACGGCTCTAAAAGAGAAAAGCGTCTCTGGCTTCTCTGGTGACTTTAACAACCGTGGGCGCTATACCCCGACATTGTAATGTGAGAGCTTGTGTCTCACTCTTCGCCAACCAGCATGAAGTGCGTGAATCTTCTGGGAGCGAGGGGCACTTATGGAGGGGCGAGAGTGTATCCCCCATGAGCACAAGAGTACCTCTGAGGCACGTGACAGTGAGTGCACGTGTGAGGGCGTGTGAGGTCCGCAGAGCCGTGTTTTTTCTCTTGCAATTTTCTATAGCTCGAACTCAACCCGGAGGTATCATGGCGCTATACACGAGCACCAGCTGTTGCAGATGGACACATCCATGTTTTGTTAGGTGTGGGGAGATGAAGTGATTTGCCCAGAATCACAAGAGGTTGAGCTGCAGAGACTCGAACCTGGTAATCTAGCTTCAAGGTCATATACTCTAACCGTTAGGCCACATCTTAATGAGTCCAGCCTGCAGGGACAGGGGCCCATGTACTTTCACTCCAGAGTGTGTCACTCCTGGGCGTGTCACTCTTAAGTTTGTCAGTCCTGTGTGTCTCTCCTGAGGTTATCACTCCTGGATGTATCACTACTGGGTGTGTCATTACTGAGGGTGTCACTCCTGAGTGTGTCACTGGGGCGTGGGGGAGAGCAAACAACCCCGTACTGGTCACCATGTTCTATTTGTATGCCGATGCTTGTTTAAAACCCTAAAGGCGCTTGGTGGGCGCTATACCCCAACCTTGTCACGTGAGAGCTTGTGTCTCACTCTTCGCCAACCAGCAGGAAGTAGGTGAATCTTCTGGGAGAGAGAGGCACTTATGAAGGGGAGAGAGTGCATCCCCCATGAGCACGAGAGTACCTCTGAGGCACGTGACAGTGAGTGCATGTGTGAGGGTGTGTAAGATCCGCAGAGCTGTGTTTTTTGTCTTGCAGTTTTATATAGCTCGAACTCGACCCGGAGGTATCATGGCGCTTTACACGAGCACCAGCTGTTCCAGATGGGCACATCCATGTTTTGTTAGGCGTGGGGAGATGAAGTGATTTGCCCAGAATCACAAGAGGTTGAGCCGCAGAGACTCGAACCTGGTTACCCAGCTTCGAGGTTGTACGCTCTAACCGTTAGGCCACATCTTAATGAGTCCAGCCTGCAGGGACAGGGGCCCATGTACTTACACTCCAGAGTGTGTCACTCTTAAGTTTGTCAGTCCTGTGTGTCTCTCCTAAGGTTATCACTCATGGATGTATCACTACTGGGTGTGTCATTACTGGGTGTGTCATTACTGAGGGTGTCACTCCTGAGTGTGTCACTGGGGCGTGGGGGAGAGGAAACAACCCCGTACTGGTCACCGTGTTCTATTTCTATGACGATGCTTGTTTAAAATCGAGATGAGCTTGGTGGGCGCTATACCCCGACTTTGTCACGTGAGAGCTTGTGTCTCACTCTTCGCCAACCAGCAGGAAGTGTTGAATCTTCTGGGAGCGAGGGGCACTTATGGAGGGGGGAGAGTGCATCCCCCACGAGCACGAGAGCAACTCTGAGGCCTGTGACAGTGAGTGCACGTGTGAGGGCGTGTGAGATCCGCAGAGCCATGTTTTTTGTCTTGTAGGTTTGTGAGACCGGCCTCGTGGCGTGGGCCCTCCCGACCAGCAAGTTACCCTGCAACCACGCCGAACCTCGTTGATACAGCCTTCCGGCTCCCGTGGGCCAACATCCTGAGGGCCGACCAGATCCCCAACACGCATGCCCGGCCGAGGGAGAGCGAAACCCCCCCAAACCAGACCGAGAGGCGCCGATCCTGTCACACCTCTGGTCTCTCCCCCGAGGGAGGTTTCGATCGACCACCAGGCCCCCGGGGAGCAGGCGCCTCGGCCGCTGGGTGTCTGGAGTCCCTCCCGGACCCACCTGAACAGATCAAAGGGCCGAGCGATAGGAAACCCCGACACACCGCCCCCCAGGCACCAGACCCCTCTCCGCGAGGACTCCGGACTTCAAAGAGGAGGGGGAGTATAACCAGGGGTGCTGAAGGGACGAGAGCAGAGAAGACCTGGACTGACGAGAGCCTGCTGACCTGGTCGCGGCTCGATCGCTCCCCGAACCGAAGAACGCTACCCGAACTCTGAACCATCTGAGCCCTGCTGACGCTGTCGCGGCTCCCCGAACTCTGAACCATCTGAGCCCTGCTGACGCTGTCGCGGCTCCCCGAACTCCGAACCATCTGAGCCCTGCTGACGCTGTCGCAGCTCCCCGAACTCTGAACCATCTGAGCCCTGCTGACGCTGTCGCGGCTCCCCAACTCTGAACCATCTGAGCCCTGCTGATGCCGTCGCGGCTCCCCGAACTACGAACCTCCGGTGCCTGCTGAGTGACTCGCGGCCCGCTCGTCCAAGAGAAACGGCAGAGATTGCCGAGAGAAGCAACATCCCCTCAGCTCGAGGATTGAGAGCTGTGCGCCGGATACCTCGCAGAGACACTGATTCAAAGACTGTCCCGCTACCCCTTTTCCCTTATCACGAGATCGCTGCCGCTTGTGGCATTAATTCAGCACCTGCCTGCCGGATCATAAAGATCCCTGACAACTACCGATAAAAGCATATTGTCTTACAACTAATTACTGTGTGGTGTCCCTTTATCCGAAGAGAGAGTAAGCGCAGCGTGTGCGATCCTAGGTACGAGACCCTTCCAGGAAGGGCCTCCCCGCTCTTGCTCGGCCTAACTCTGGGAAAGGTGGGCCTCCGGGTGGTCGGGAACGCATTCCGTAGCCTCCCCGGGGAACTCCTTCCAACATTTGGTGGCAGGCGACAGGATCCGAGCCAACACCTAGAGATCATGCAGTAGACGGCTTACGCACTACCAAGAAGAAATGGAAGGAGAAACTTCCCTAGGTGCCGCAGGCACCAACCCGAGCACGACATTCCAAAATGACCAGTTAGAATCTTATACGCACCGAGAACTGAAACAATTTTGCAAAGACTTTGGAATCGCTACCACCGGACTAAGCACGAAAGAGGACTTCCAGGGGGCATTAAAAACCTGGGTCGAGGCGGGAACTCCCCGGACACAAACAGAAGGAGAGCCTCCCAACGAACCACGAAGCACCCCGGGGAGGAACGGCGCCCCCGAGGGGGGCCTATCCCCAGAGGAACTAGCGGACCGAGAAAGAGGTCGCAACCACGAACTAGAACTAGCAAAATTAAAAATCGAAGGAAAGCTAAAACTGGCTGAAAAAAAGCTGCCGGTGGAACAGTTACGCCTACAAGGAGAACTCGAGGAAAAGAAACGACAAAGAGAACACGAAGAAAGAAAACTCCAACTAGAGCACGAACGTAGCCTAAAAGAGATCGAGCTCAAGGCTAAGAATGCGGAGGCCAGACCCTCGGAAACCCAACCCCTCTCCTCCACCGTGGAACCAAAGGTCCACATCCCCAAAGATGTGGTGAAAGAATACTATAAGAACGACGACATCCAGCAATGGTTCAAAGCCTACGAAGTCGCCATGACCTCCCACCGAGTCCCGCAGAAAGACTGGGGGGCTGGGCTGTGGGGCCGGTTCCTGAGCGAGGGGAGAGATACCCTGCTGGACCTGCCCTCCACGGTGATGAACTCCTACAGTCACATGAAAGAGGCCCTAGTAGCCAGATATGGGCTCACCCCTGAAATGTACCGGCAACGGTTTAGAGACTGCAAGAAGATACCCGGTACCACCTGGGTGGAGTACGTGAACTTTTACAGCCGGGCCTTGGACGGATGGATCAAGGGCAGCAAGGTCTCCACCTTTGAGGAGCTGTTCGACCTAATCGCATGGGAACACTTGTCCGCTAATTGCTTTGTAGAGCTGCGCCAGCACCTCCTGGACAGCAAACTCACAGACCCTCGGAAACAGGCCGTCGAGGCTGACCGGTGGGTAAACACCCGGGCCTCCCGGGGCCCCGTGGGAGACTACAGTCGCCACAGTCAGGGACCCCCCCGCCAGAGGGGCGGAGGGAATCAAGGCCGGCCAAGGGAACTCCCGGGGGGATCCCCGCTCAGCCCCCCCAGAGGACAACCTCCGCCCTTTCCAGCTCCACCTCCGGCCAGCACCGGCCCACCAGGGAGGCCGGGGCCCCGAGTGAGGATCACCTGTTTCCGCTGCCAACAGACCGGACACTATGCCAGCGACCCTCAATGTCCCATGTACCAGCGAACCGCCACAACAACCCCGCCGGCTCGACAAATGGCCTCCGTAGCCCTGGGGGAAGAGATGGAAGACTCAGAAGAATGGGAACCAGCCGCCATGGCCTTGGTCTCTCTAGGGGACCGGGAGATGGTCCCCAGAACGTCCCTGCCCGCCAACACGAAGAAGTACCGACAGCAGGTAACGGTCAACGGTCACCGCGTCGAGGGCCTCCGGGACACAGGGGCGAGTGTCACGGCGGTTCATTGTCACCTGGTCTCCGAAGATCAGATCCTGCCCGGCGCCTTTTGTCCCGTCATATCATCAGACAATTCCGAGAACCTCTGCCGGATGGCCCTAGTCCCCTTCGAATGGGGGGGAGTCACCGGCAAGTTAAAGGTGGCGGTCCGAACCTCCCAGCCCGTGGACTGCCTCCTGGGCAACGACCTTGAGAACTCCCCGTGGGGACAAGTGGAACGAAGAGCCCATCTCGAGATGATGGGCCTACCCGAATGGGTATGCGCCACCACGCGCTCGATGACTCTCAGAGTGCCTTCCTCCGAGGGGGGAGAAGCCCTGCCGCTAAGCACCGCCACCATCCCCGAGGTCCAGAATACGCCACCAGGGGCCAACGACCCCCTTCTGGACGAAACGACCGCTCCCGACGAAGGGTCCGTGCCTTCCGACCCCGAATCCCTGACCGAACTCGGGGACTTACCAGAACTGGCCCAGTGGCACTGCGAAGGGGGCCCCTCCGGTGAAGAATTCTGCCAAGAACAATCCACCTGCCCATCCCTCATTGGACCCCGACAACAGGCCGAGGCCCAAGCAGCAGGCGACCGGACCGGCACCCACTGGGTATACTGGGAAAACGGCCTCCTGTACAGCGAACAGAAGTCGGCCGAGTTGGGATCAGCCCGAGTACTAGTGGTACCCCTGCGCTTCCGAAGTCTCCTCCTGGGCCTGGCCCATGATGTACCCCTGGCCGGACACTTAGGCCAAGATAAGACCTACCAACGACTTGTCACCCACTTCTATTGGCCCAAGATGCGAGCAAATGTGGAGACCCACTGCAAGTTCTGCCCCACGTGCCAGGCCCGCGGAAAGAGTGGGGGCAAGCGCAAGGCTCCGCTACAACCCTTCCCAGTCGTCAGTACCCCTTTTGAGCGGGTAGGAATCGACATCGTGGGACCACTGGACCCCAAGACCGCCCAGGGCCACCAGTTCATCCTCGTCCTGGTGGATCATGCCACCCGTTACCCCGAAGCCATCCCTCTCCGCACCGTGACGGCCCCCGTGGTAGGCCGGGCCTTGATGGGGATCTTCTCCCGCGGGGGGTTCCCCCGCGAAGTCGTGAGTGACCGGGGTACGAACTTTATCTCCCGATATATGAGGTCCCTCTGGCAGCAGTGCGGAGTATCGTACAAGTTCACCACCCCGTACCACCCCCAAGGAAACGGCCTAGTCGAGCGATGTAACAAAACACTGAAAGGAATGATCCTGGGCCTCGAGGAACCCCTACGCCGGAGGTGGGACGTCCTCCTCCCATGCCTCCTGTTCGCCTACCGGGAGGTTCCACAAAAATCCCTGGGATCCAGCCCATTCGAACTACTATATGGACACCCCGTCCGGGGACCCCTGAGCCTGGTCAAGGAGGGTTGGGAAACGACTCCCCGGGGGACCCCTCCGGATGTGTTCCGATACATCTTGGCGCTCCGCAACCAGACCCGGAAATTCCGAGAACTCGCAGAAGCGAACCTCGAGGCTAGCCAGGAAGAGATGAAGCGCTGGTATGACCAGAATGCTACGCTGGTCGAGTTTCAGCCGGGCCAACAAGTCTGGGTCATGGCCCCGGTGAAACCCTGCGCCCTCCAAGATAAATGGACTGGACCCTTCAAGGTGGTCGAGCGGAAGAGCCAAGTCACCTATCTCGTCGATGTGCAGTCCCCGCGGAACCCCCTCCGGGTTCTCCACGTGAACCGCCTCAAACCCCACTTTGTACGGACAGAATTGAGTTTACTCCTGGCCACCGACGATGGGGCCGAAGAAGACACCGAGCCCCTTCCAGACCCCCTGGGGGCGAAAGAGACCGATGGTTCCGTGGAGGGGGTGAGACTATCAACCACCCTCACAGCCCAACAGTCCGACGACTGCCGCCAGCTACTAAGGCAGTTCGCTGACCTCTTCTCCCTAACCCCTGGGGTCACCAACTGGTGTGTCCACGACGTGAACACCGGCGACAGCCCGCCAGTGAGACACCGGGCCTACCGAGTCTCTGATCGGGTCCGAACCTGCATCCAGACCGAGGTGGCGAAGATGCTGGACCTCGGGGTGATTGAACCCTCCGACAGCCCCTGGGCCAGCCCGGTAGTCCTGGTTCCGAAAGCGGCTACCCCGGGTGTCGCCCCCGAGCTGAGGTTTTGCGTGGACTACCGAGGACTCAATGCGGTCACCCGAGCGGACGCTCACCCTATCCCCCGTGCCGACGAGCTCATTGACCGCCTCGGGGCCGCTCGCTACCTCAGCACCTTCGACCTGACTAGTGGATACTGGCAGATTGCCCTCACCGAGGGAGCCAAGGAGCGCTCCGCCTTCTCCACCCCGGATGGGCACTACCGCTTTAGGGTGATGCCGTTTGGAATGAAGAATGCCCCGGCCACCTTCCAGCGGCTGGTGAACAGGGTCCTGTCCGGACTAGAGGGGTTCAGCGCAGCATACCTCGACGATATATCGGTATTCAGCTCCCAATGGACCGAGCACCTCCAGCACCTCCGGCAAGTCCTGCTGGCTCTGCGCCGGGCCGGCCTCACCGGTTACTACCGGAGGTTTATTAAGAACTATGGCAGCATCGCAGGCCCCCTCACAGAACTAACCTCCAAAAAACACCCCAAGAAAGTACACTGGACTCCCTCCTGCCAGAAGGCGTTCGACACCCTAAAGGCCGCCATGTGCGCGGCTCCGGTGCTCAAAGCACCCGACTACGCCCAGGAGTTTGTGGTCCAGACGGACGCCTCGGAACACGGCATCGGAGCAGTCCTCTCCCAGTTCGACGACAAGGGCATAGATCGGCCCATAGCCTTCATCAGCCGAAGGTTGCTGCCCCGAGAACAGCGGTGGAGCACCATTGAGAGAGAGACCTTCGCAGTAGTCTGGGCCCTCAAAAAGCTACGGCCCTACCTGTTCGGAACACACTTCCGAGTACAAACGGATCACCGCCCCTTGCGGGGGTTGATGCAGATGCGAGGGGAAAACCCCAAGCTGCTACGCTGGTCCATCTCCCTCCAGGGGATGGCTTTCACGATGGAACATCGCCCCGGGGACGGACCACGCCAACGCGGACGGCCTGTCCCGGTTCTTCCGCTTCAGCGAGGAGAACCCCCAAGTGGATGGGTAGTTCTCCCCACCTTTCAGCTGGGGGGGGCACGTATGAGACCGGCCTCGTGGCGTGGGCCCTCCCGACCAGCAAGTTACCCTGCAACCACGCCGAACCTCGCTGATACAGCCTTCCGGCTCCCGTGGGCCAACATCCCGAGGGCCGACCAGATCCCCAACACGCATGCCCGGCCGAGGGAGAGCGAAACCCCCCCAAACCAGACCGAGAGGCGCCGATCCTGTCACACCTCTGGTCTCTCCCCCGAGGGAGGTTTCGATCGACCACCAGGCCCCCGGGGAGCAGGCGCCTCGGCCGCTGGGTGTCTGGAGTCCCTCCCGGACCCACCTGAACAGATCAAAGGGCCGAGCGTCAGGAAACCCCGACACACCGCCCCCCAGGCACCAGACCCCTCTCCGCGAGGACTCCGGACTTCAAAGAGGAGGGGGAGTATAACCAGGGGTGCTGAAGGGAAGAGAGCAGAGAAGACCTGGACTGACGAGAGCCTGCTGACCTGGTCGCGGCTCGATCGCTCCCCGAACCGAAGAACGCTACCCGAACTCTGAACCATCTAAGCCCTGCTGACGCTGTCGCGGCTCCCCGAACTCCGAACCATCTGAGCCCTGCTGACGCTGTCGCAGCTCCCCGAACTCTGAACCATCTGAGCCCTGCTGACGCTGTCGCGGCTCCCCGAACTCTGAACCATCTGAGCCCTGCTGATGCCGTCGCGGCTCCCCGAACTACGAACCTCCGGTGCCTGCTGAGTGACTCGCGGCCCGCTCGTCCAAGAGAAACGGCAGAGATTGCCGAGAGAAGCAACATCCCCTCAGCTCGAGGATTGAGAGCTGTGCGCCGGATACCTCGCAGAGACACTGATTCAAAGACTGTCCCGCTACCCCTTTTCCCTCATCACGAGATCGCTGCCGCTTGTGGCATTAATTCAGCACCTGCCTGCCGGATCATAAAGATCCCTGACAACTACCGATAAAAGCATATTGTCTTACAACTAATTACTGTGTGGTGTCCCTTTATCCGAAGAGAGAGTAAGCGCAGCGTGTGCGATCCTAGGTACGAGACCCTTCCAGGAAGGGCCTCCCCGCTCTTGCTCGGCCTAACTCTGGGAAAGGTGGGCCTCCGGGTGGTCGGGAACGCATTCCGTAGCCTCCCCGGGGACCGCCTTCCAACAAGGTTTATATAGCTCGAACTCAACCCGGAGGTATCAGGGCGCTTTACATGAGCACCAGCTGTTCCAGACGGGCACATCCATGTTTTGTTAGGCGTGGGGAGATGAAGTGATTTGCCCAGAATCACAAGAGGTTGAGCCGCAGAGGCTCGAACCTGGTTACCAAGCTTTGAGGACGTACGCTCTAGCCGTTAGGCCACATCTTATTGATGCGGCTGCGAGACGCGATATGTGGTGGGGGAAGGGGAGAAGCGGGAGTTGTGTGCGCGCGTGGTCAATGCTTGGAAAAACAAGCATTGAAAAAGCAATAGGTCTCGCCTTTGATTAAGTTAAAGCCATTTGCTTTGCTAATGGTATTGTGTAGCAAAGCAAATGGCTTTAACTTAATAAAAGGTGAGACCTATTGCATTTTTAATGCTGGTTAATGCTTGTTTTGGGTAGCTTTCACTAGCGGGGTTTAAGCCCCGCCCTTCTTTTCCATTGGCTGGCGTCACCATTTATGCTAAACGGTGGCCAGCCATTGGAAAAGAGCTTCCAGTGACGTACACTTTTCTCTTTTAGAGCCGTCCCAGTCGGACTGGCTCGCTTTACTTACTGTCGTCGCAAAAGGTTTCTTATCTTTATGGGGCCATGTGTTTCAAACACATGGCCCCATAAAGACAAGAGATCACCACCGGGAGCTTCATCTGCTGAAAGCTCCTACGTCACCGCAAGTCGCGCTGGGATTGGCCCAGCGTCGCAGGTTACCTAGCAGGCAGCGGAGGGGGGGCTCGTTTTACATCATGAGAAGGGTGTGGGGGCATATCTCTATAGTCACACTGCCCTTAAGTGTACCATAACGTGGATACACCTACTTGGCACCCTAATCTCCTCTCGTTTACTCGCAAGAAGCTTCTTACTTAAATTGAGGTTCAAACGTGTCAACTACACCCCGCCCCAACGTGGCTAGGCAGTGAGAGGGGCCGCAAGAGGGTAACTTGACTACCATTTAACCTGGCCGAGCTCATAAAGTACGGGTGAGTCATTTCGTCAAAACATCACTGTTGCGGCCAAGCACTGTAGGAACACATTCTAAAATACTTCTGAATACGACGGGACATCCGCGCTCGCACAACTTACCTTCTCGCTCTAGGCGGAGGTTTTAAAATTCTGAGAACGCCTTGGGATTCTTAAGTGCTTTAAAAATGTGAAGGCAAGTCTACTACGTGAGCATAACAAGTCAGGCGGCAGTACCAGAGACAGTGCAACTACTGCAGCGTTCCAATATGCCTTCTAGCGAAGACGTCTCGATCGCCCCGGAAGTAATCACGAGATCCCGGAAAAAAGTGGGACTTTGAAGGGCGACGAGAGAACCGGTATGTCCTAGCCCCTTGGGAAAAAATGTCCACTTATTGGAAAACGACTAATCGGTGTGTGGTCCTGAATAGTACGCGTATAACGTTCTTTAAAATGTGCCCTGTGTATTTTTGTAACCTATTTTCTATTATGGGGGATTGTGCTTGTTTTAGGTTTGTTTTACCAGGGCTTGCGCTTGTTTCAACAGTCTTTTGAAGGGACTTTGTGCTTGTATTTTTTAGTACTCTAGAGCTCTCAACACTACTGGGGCAGGCAAGCAGGGAGGGCACCAGGCAAGAAGGGAGGGCACCAGGCAAGCAGGGAGGGAACCAGGCAAGCAGGGAGGGCACCAGGCAACCCGGTAGGGCAGAGGCTGTTCACAGGAACTTAAATCACGTGAGTTTAGGCTCTGCTACATCGTCCAAGGGCCGCTCTCCTGCACATTTACAAGTGTGTACAAAGTCTCGGGGAAGGACGCTTAGCAGTAAGGAGATACTTGGTCCAATTGATCTAAAGGTACGGAGGCAATATCAACAGGTAAACGGGTGTGTTCTTTTCTGGGTTTGAAATAAAACAAGCATTTACAATGCAATGGTCTCGGCAATATTATAGGTAGAGCTATTGGTATTGCTCATTATTTTTTTTATCATTTTTGTATCCCTAAATAAATGGCATTGTCATTTCTATTGGCATTAGTTTTTTTTTTGCATATGTGATACCTATTGCATTAGCAGAAAGAGAGTGAAGTGGTGAGATAGAGAGAGAGAGAGTGAGGTATTGAAATAGAGAGTGAGGTAGTGAGAGAGAGTGAGGTAGATAGAGAGTGAGGTAGTGAAAGAGTGAGTTAGTGAGTGAGGTATTTTCTGACGTAGTGAGATAGAAACAGTGAGTGATGTGAGATAGCAAAAGATTGAGGTAGTGAAAGAGCGTGAGGTAGTGAGGGATGTTGTGAGGTATTAAGATAGAAACAGAGAGTGATGTAGTGAAGTAGTGAGATAGAGTGAGGTAGTGAAAGAGTGAGTGTAAGTGACTTGGTGTATTTGAGAGAGAGAGTGAGGTAGTGAGATAGAGATGAGGAGTGTGGGGCCGAGTCAGGCAGCTCAAGACGGAGGCTGAACGTAACATCCTGCACTGGGCTCAAATGGTAGGGAGCAGGAAACAGAGCTAGAAAACACGCTGCGCGCGCACACTGCAACTTCACCAAAATCCAGAGCGGAGACAGAGCACAGGCTGAGCGTGGGTTCCAGCTCATGCACTAGAAAGTGCCGTGTGTGCTGCTGCTGCTCACAATACAGGAAGGAATTGTGAAGGGCAAATCAAGAACCAAGCTTACCGCTCATGCTGCGGAGTGCATCCTGCTATAATGTTTGTACATTTTTAACTCGTTTTTGAAACTTTTCTGACTGCATAGAGGTTATAAAACAATGTTTTAAGTACTATATTATACTAATTGTTGATCTCAGTAGAGGTCTTAATAAAAATGAAATGTTTAAAAAAAAAATACAATTTATAACAACACTGCGTGTATGTGCTCGAAAATCCTACATACAATACAGCGGGTTTTACCCAAAAAGCTAGGGACTGTCCGAAGGGTGTCCAACAGTCTTACAGAGCACCTACGTTCCAAGGTGAGAGCGCAAACAGAGACAAACAGTGAACAGCGGTGGTAAGGGGTAGCGGGGAATCAATACAGAAAGGGGCAGCTGGGTGGAGAGAAGATATAAATGCAAGAAGAAGCAGGTGCAGAACGGGATTATCAGAAACAGTTGTAAGGGGAGCAACGCTGTGAGGAGATTGTAAAGGTCAGAGGCGGGGTGGAAGATGTTTTGAACAAAGGTGTGGAGGTTAAAGAGGCAAAATGCACAAAGAAAAGGGCGGCAGAGTAGGAACGCGTGTGTATCGGATGGAGACTTCAAGAGTTTATTTGGGCATACGGCTTAGTGACTTCCCCTCCCTACTACTGTTCACCTTCAGGCTCTTGCCGGCCCCCGCCATCCGCCCCTGCATCTCGACTCCCCTGACACGGGAACTGGAGTCTTTCACGAGATCTGCCTGTCAGCAGCACAGTAAAACAGAGCACTGCCAACAGATCGCCTCCCTGTACCGGAACTACTGCTGTCGCCAAGAGGATGGCCGGGAACACAGAATACTGAACGAGAGAGGAGCTGAACAGGAGAGGGATGGAAATACAGGCAGACAGAGGTAACGGAAGGAGAGGCAAGGCAGGGGGCAGAGAAAGAGGGACGGGGAGTGAAAACAGAACAATACCGGCGGCGCTGGCCAATAACGTCATCTCACTGAAGGCAGTCCTCAAAAAATGGCGGATGAAAGCTTCGAAACTTTTTCGGATTCGGGGGCGTGTTCCTGCTGTTCTAAAAGGGCGTGGCTAAAAAGTGGAAAGAACAGCAAGGAACACGCCCCCGAATCTGAAAAAGACGGAGCCTATTTGGAGGGACGGCTCTCTCCTCCAATGGCTGGCCTCCGTTTAGGAAGCCAGCCAATGGAGGAGAAGCTAAAAGAGAGGCGGGCTAAATAGCCACTCTAGAAAACATTAAATCTCCGACTTCCGGTTCTGCCTTCGGCAGACCGGTAGTCCTCGACCTAAAAATAAATCTAATTTGAGGATAAAAATACACCAGAAGCACGTGTGCTGTACACTTGCCTACCGGCAGATCACCTGTTGATTCTCTGTTTGCTGTAAGTTCAGAATTATTATAAGGTGACCCCATTCACCTCAGTGGAGATTTACAACGTTTTATTGTAGCTTGTCGCGCGATTGATTTGAGTATCGTTTAGTTGTGGCCTTCACCCTTCCCACCTCGGTGTGCACACGCTTGTCATTCGGTAGTAATTCAAGAGATTTTCTGTTTGGACAATATCACTAGTGTGGTTTGGTGGCATTCGATTGTCGTTCTTCTGGTTTTTGCGCCTTGTTCCTTTTCAGCAGGATGGAATATAGAAGCGCATTTGCAGTAATTGCTTGCCGAGGTTGCAGTTTCCACATTAACCTGAAAGACGCCTGGCCTTTGATCCTCACAACGTTAAGAAACTTGCAGCCTGACTGTTCTTTCAGGGTTTTTATTTTCCGTCTTCTAAGGGGCGGAAGAAAGAATATTCCAGAGCGCTTGACTGAGGAGCTTCTTGATGTTCCAATGGCTCACATACATAGGAAGCAGATTACGCCATTAAAATGGAAAAATAATCTTACTCTATGACTATGGGCTTTGTTTACGGGTGACTCCAGGAGCTGGCCCCCCTCCCAAGTTGTTTGATTTCTTATGTGCCCTCCAAACCAATGGGGCCACTCTGATTACGAGACCTTACCTTGCACTTTGGCCCTCACCTTTTCTTATCCCTTGATCTCTCTCCCTCTTAGCCACCATTCTTACAGTCATCTCACCTCTCTTAACCTTCCCTTTCAGGGCGTCAGGCAAAGAACAACGTCTTGTGGTAATTTCCATGCTAGAGCCTAGGGCTAGAACCCCTGCCTCACACCCGCTCCTATCCCTCTGTGTAGCTCAAGTCCCAAATTCCCTCCACCCAAACTCTTTCTTCTTCTCAGAACCTAATTCTCGCACAACATCACCAATTGCTTCTGAGCTGCCTTAAGTTCTGTGGTAACCACGCCTGTGTACTTGCCGTACCACATTCAGAGTGGTGACTGCAAATACTTGCAGGTGTGGTACTTATGCAGCCTGCACATCAAGGACGTTAGGCCTTTGTTGCTCCTGGGAGGACTCCATATAGCGCTGCCTTGGGGCTTAGCAGCTCCCCCGATCAGCTGGTCTTCAATCACTCCTGGGTGGATACCCTATAGCATTCAATGGATGGCTTACCTATGCCTCAAATCTGTTGAACTTCATACAGGTTTCCTTTGTTGGGTTTAAGAGTGCCTACAATTGGTTGGGCTTTGATGCTACTGCTGGTTGGTTCAAGTCAAGTCAAATAGTCTTTATTTGGATATAGAATATCCATAAAAGTACAAGTCATCACCACCAATAGGATACACTACACATAACATAAAACACACATGTTAAAATAAGTTGAATAACGAATCAACATTATTAATAGCATGAACAAATGTGCAAAAATAGCAATAAAGTGCAGGTAAGTACAATGTGTGTAAATCACAAGACAGTTGTGCAAAATAGTGATAAAGTGCTAGCAGGTTCAATATATACATTATACAGACAACAAACCCAGCTATATCGATGTACAAATAGCCGTGCGTGAATATTGAACTAAGAAATGTTCATAGTATTTCTCGATCGTACCGCAGATTGCAAAAATGAGCTTACTCTGAAAATCATGTCATCACTTCCTAGCCGCAGTATTTCATCAAATGCCAATTTATAATCAATAATAGCATGTGATTTAAAATATGAGATCAAATACTGTTTAGTGTATCTGATATAAAAATTACAGAAAAACAGGAAGTGTAAAATTGTTTGTTTATGACCAGTTCCACATGGGCAGAGCAGGTTCTCTAGGTCTTTATTAAAACCGAGTGGGAAGCAAAGTGAGTATTTTATACTCCCATCCCTAAGACGAAAGAGCCGCTCCTATTCCATCTTCCGATGTTTTTCTTAAGATAGTCCTGTGGCGTGTCATTTTTATTGCCTGGGAATGTCAAAATGGAAATATATCTAATTATTGAAGGTTTGAAGAGCTCCGTATGTCCTCTAGCCCTTCGGAATGAATCATACAATGCCTCTCTCACGGTTTTTAATTCATACCGTCTGTATTTTGGGGATGGGAGAAAATATGTTCCAATTTCACACTGGCTAGACTTTTCTTAACAGCGCTGAGCCACGGTATGAAACTACCCCTGTCGCATTTAAGGCAGTCGTTGATTATTTCCTGAGCTAAAATTGCTGCTGGGTTTCGCCAAATCTTTAGCCAGAACAAAGCTGGCCGAGATTTGATAAAATCCTCGACATAATACAAACTTAGTTCTTTGTGACATATGTAGGTGGGTGAAGAGATTTGAGCCCCTAATACCTTTCTACAAAATCTATTTTCTTCGGTTTGAGTACCACTGCAATTTGTGCACCCCCACACCTCGGCGCCATAGGTTGCAGTTGGTCGACATTGTGATTTATAGATCTGTAGTAAAGGTGTCACTACCTCAGCCCGCTTTGGCTGTCGTAAACTTATAATTGAGTTAACTGCCTTCCCGAGTTTGTTTCTACCGTGGGCCACGTGTGCTGACCATGATCCGGAGTCTGAAAAAACTAACCCCAGGTACGGAAAAGTGCCAGTGCTTTTTAAGACATTATCTCCTGACACTATATGATTAATGCGATGTTTTTTGGGCCCACAAGACATAATGTATGATTTTTTAAAATTAGTACACAAGTCCAAATCTGCCATAAAAGAAACAAAATCCATAATTAAGACGCGGAGTGCTTTAGGTGTACGGCCCATCAGGACCGCATCATCCGCATATATAAGAGTACGGGAAGTAGTTTACCATTGATTTTCGGTACATCGCATGTTGACTTAGACAGGGATTTATTTAATTCATCTATATAGAGAATAAAAAGTAGGGGGGCCAAGACACAACCTTGTCTGACCCCCCTACCGATTAAAATATCCCCGGAGACCTCTCCCTCATTGTTTATCCTTACCCGAGCTTTTAGGTCTCTGTGCAAATGTGCCAAAAAATAAACAAGCGACTTATCCAGCCCGTATTTTAATAAAATCTCCCATAATCGTGAACGGTTAACAAAATCAAAAGCTGAAGATAAGTCCATAAAACCCAAATACAAGGGGACTTTTTTGGCGATGGTATATTTGCCTAATATAAGGTTTAGGTTTAGACACTGTTCTACATTTCCCACATTTCTTCGGAATCCCAGCTGACATGAATTTAAAATTTGATTATCCTCTGCCCAATTCCTAATTTTATTAAAAATCACTCTGCCCAAAATCTTTAGTGTGTTATCAATTAAAGATATAGGACGGTAGCAACTGGGATTTGATCTATCGTCCTTCTTGAAGATGGGCACGATGATACTGGTTGACCAGGTTTTCGGATTTGTAGTGTTGGACAGATTATTAAAAACATTACAAAGTAAAGGGGACCAAAAATCGGGTTCGGATTTAATAAGGTTGATTGATAACCCATCAGGGCCTGGGGCTTTATTCCCTGCACTTTGATTTATGCCATCTTCAACTTCAGTTATAGTTATAACAACCTTATTAGCTGGATAGTGATAATCAATAGTTGCTGTTGGAGCTGTATATATTCTTGCAAAATGCTCCTCCCAAGACTTACTAGGTATGTTACAATTTATAGCTGTTACATTTGATCCAATGGACCTCATAGCTTTCACCGCGCCCCAAAACCCAGTTACATCTTTAGTTGCAGCAGTACATGCAAGGGAGTCCCACCTCTCCTTCAATATCTCCTCAGTTCGTAATTTAATGGCTTTCTTATAGCGTCCTCTCAGGGTTTTAACCAAGGTCATGTCCTTGGGTTTTTCGGCTAATGCCTCACGGATTGGTTCTTAATATAGTCTCGTAGATCCACTCAAAAGGTTGATAAGTATCTGAATGCCAACGGTATTTATTTTCACACTTGCTGCTCCACTCCATGCGTATCTGTTGTGGCATTAGGCACCATGTTTCACCACGGTGTTGGTACCACGCGCTTCACCCAGGATGTACCACATAGGCCATTCAACAAGCACCCTTTCAACATGCTCTTGAAAGAGCGTCCAGGCACCCGATGCAAATCAGAGGACTTCTCAGCCTCCCGAGGGGGTGTGAGTCTCTATAAACAAGTCATGCTGTTGACCACCATGAAAGAACTTTTAGCCTTGTTTGGAAATCAGTATATAAAAAGAAATGTAATCGTTTTATGAGCACTAACCTATTTTTCCTGTACTTTAAGATCCTTTCTTTGATTACTTATGCACCTCTGCTTTAGGTAGAGGGTAGCCTGTTTGGCTAATTTCAACAGCCAATTTATTTGATAACTCATACATTTTATTCCCTTGTTGGGTCATGGTTTTGAGCTAACAGTTGTCGGTTTCATCTGCTCCAGTGTTCTGAAAGCTCCATGTTCTTGTATGTTTATCTTTGCTTTAACCCCTTCTGTGCCCGCCCCTTTCCCCGCCCTGTGCCGGCCGTTGAATTAGCGGGCGGGGTCTATGACGAGCTGGACTCGTCATGGGCACAGCGCCACCGCGGCCCATGACGAGTCCAGCTCGTCATGGGCACTGAAGGGGTTAAAGCACTCTTTGCTATGTTTCAAACAACCTTCCAACTTGACAGAGTGACTCGTATTGAAGAAGGCTTTTGAATGAAATAGGCAGGTCCTTCCAGAGACTAGGATGATTGGGAGGCTGGGCTGCCCAGTCCTCTGCTGCTGGTTCTATGTTTGCCTGCGCCTCCTGCTGCTCCTGGGTGTAGTCGTCGGAGCCTGCTGGCTGCATCGTAATTGAACAGCCTTTAGCCTGGATGTTTTAGTGATCTCCTTCTACCCCAAAGTTACTGTTTCTTTATGATTTATCTTCCGTTTACAGGAGTGTGGCGCGGCATCTGCGTGAAGTGTTTTGATGCTGTGAATGAATGGCAGAGACCCTCCAATCTGTGCTGCTGATCTGATATTTGCGGGGTGAACCGTGGACACACTGACCTGTAGTGACGGGTGTAACTGGTGTAATTCTCTCTAGCATCATTAATCTCAATTAACGCAAAATTACTCACAATTATGCATACTAGCATGAGAAGTGTCATCTGGCATTTAGCGCTATTTTCTCAGTGGGAAACGCTCCCTCGTGTCCAACACGGGCCCAAGGATGCATTTTTTGCTAAGAACATTGCGCCAAATGCTGCAGGTCGCGGACAGCAGTAGCCGCAGATGCCCGCTCGCTCTTTGGGGCATATTATCAATCTGAAAACTGCCGCTAAAACGGCGATAATGGGCTTGATAATATGCTCTATGGAATTTCAATTGAAGCCCATGTTAAATGTGAAGGACGTCTAACATGGGCTTCGATTGGAATTCCATAGAGCATATTATCAAGCCCATTATCGCCGTTAATGCGGCTATAATGTTATCGCCTGGCTTGATAATATGCCCCCTAGTCCGCTGTTCCTGTGCCCCTGCGGTGGGAAAATGGCCCCAACTTACTCGTAATTACTCAAGATGGCGTAATCACGTCATTTCGGTAACTTTGCATCTCAGGAGTAATGCATATTTACTCAAATGATTCAGATTGAGCCAGGGTAGTTAACATTTTGCCCGGGCACTCTTTAACGGGGGACGGAGAGAGGGCGGTAGGATGCGAATCCAAGAATTGCTCTGCCTTGAACACCACATCTGGTTGCACTTATATGCCGTGTTGAAAGTCAGTCCAGTGGTTAATTTGTAAAAAAAAAAAGTGCCGGGGCTCTCGTCAGGAGGCAGCTTGCACCAGCTCATTGCTCCTATAAGCACCCCCTATAGCGGATCTAACTACTACCCATTAAACCCTACAAGTGGGGACAGGATGTGGCGTAATGGCCAAAGCTACACAGACTATGGAGCTAGGGAAACAGCTTTGACTCTCGGAATAGGCTCAACATCCTGTGTTGACAATTACGTGCCGGTGCCGAGCACTGGAAACCCAGGCTCAAATTAAGCACTGAGTCAGTCACTGAATAATGGCACTGCCAATCAAAGTGAGAGTGTGAATTTAAATCCAGAGTGTCTGCCAGAGGGCATGCTGGATTGGAGAGGCAGGATTGGGTTGTCAGCCAGGCAGGGAACACAAATCAGCCCTGGCAATTAAGACGGAATGGTCCCGGGGATGGGGGGGGGGGGGGGGCGGCACACTGCTGCTTTGCTTTTGTTACATGGGGCCCATTTTACAGCACTGCTGCACAACCAGCCCCATTGCCAAAAACGTCCCACACAGCTCCAAAACCGGCTCTTACCCTTCCGGCCCACCGGGAAAACACCTGGTGCCCACTATGGCCAGTCCAGCCCTGGTTGCTGGTGACTGGTGTGCGCCATCTGCGGCTCCACACATGATGCACCCTCGGTCATACGGGCAGTCGAGTGTGTTTCAAGAGCCTTGCTAGCCTCAGCCGTTGTGAGAGACTCTCGCGACGTGACTTCAAGCTGCAATGGTTCTCAGAGCGACTGTGTGTGGATCAAGTAACCCCGGACACCGCCAGCACCCCAGGGTCTTCAGGGCTCACTTGCTTTCATTGATGGGGGTTCATCTGCTCCTCCACACAAGCACCTAGAGCTGGAACAGAGAGGGATCCAGACAGATCCTGAATCCAGCAGCTAATACTGAGCCAGATTCAGGTCGGTCACAGTGAAATTCCCTCTTTTTGTCAATTTGTCGACAGCAGGACACAAGCAGCAGCATCTACACTTCCTGCAGGCGGCGAGGGAGCTCTCTTACTTTCATGTCCATCCATGCCCAATGCTAATGCCTCATATAAAGGGCCATCAGCACTCCTTTTGTCTGAGTCTCATCCTGGCTGGGGGTATCTGTATCTTAACACCCCGATGCCAATGCCACCAGGCAAACAAACACACTGGGCTTGTCACTGCTCAAGTGTGTGAGACAAACTATGATCTGGAGACATGGGTTTGACTTTTCAAAGCTCTGTATCTCAGAATATGTACAACTGTTGGACTGTCATCTGTGTCTGTCAATGTGAGTAGCTGCACCGATACCCTTTCATATAGCGCTTTCTAATAGTGCTTATTACTATAGAAGAGCCTTTTCAGCAACATAAAATGACCAAACATTGGAAGAACAGCAGGATGGTTTTAAACTCAAGCCGGGCAGTTTGCGTGCAGCTCCTCGACGCCAGTTCATAGCTCCCCAAGGGCCGGGTTTATAGTTTAATGAAAGGCGCTACGTCCATCAGGTGGCGGAGGACTTTAACACCGCCACACCGACGTACAAGCGTCCATCGAATGTATATCCCTGTACATTGAAAAGACCCCCGGTCACAGTGGTTCCTTTCAATGTACAAAAAGTGTTATCAGACGGCTGCTCTCTGTTTGGACGTTTGTTCAACAAACTTTTCCAAAGCTTTCTTTTTTCTGACTCATGCTCCCGAGTCATGCAGTTTTACTCTCTATTTATATTTTTTTAATGAACATGAACGTCTACAATCTTGGAACACTAAACTAAAAAGAAAAAAGGCCCGTGCCGCATCATAAAACATACCTGCACATGCGTGATGATGACACATGCACATACATCGTCGCGCAGGGGATTTTTTTATTTTTGCCGATACTGAACAGCATTAGCAAAGACAATTGTAAACCCAAAAGACGCCAAACTTTGGTTTTGCTAATGCTTGTTATATTCTAGTCTTATGCACCCCTCATAAACCTGTAGCTGTACATACCTAACCGTGAACAGCAATGGAAACACTGTCTGGGGTAAGTCAGTTGCTTCTCACAACCAAACGCAGCTCTCAACAGCAGAGGCATCAACCCGCTGAGCTCTCTTCACGGGACCTCACTCACCGCGACACACACACACCGTGACCTCCTCCGTGAGTTTTACAATATCACTTCAGGCCTAAGGTCCGATGAATCCACATGAAGGGGCAGATTTACAAGAACTGGCGCATCCCTGCAGATCAGCAGGGATGCGCCAGTTATCTTGCGTCACGGCAGACACCTCTTGCTCCACCATGGATGTGCCACATTTACAATGCGACGCACAGTGGCGCAAGAATAGACAGATGCGTGACGCATCTGTTGGCGTAAGGGTGACGCAGTGCTGGAGCAACACAACTCCAGCACTGCTCAGGGGTGCCCTATTCCTAACGTGCTGCGTCACTCTGTACGCCTGCTTCAAGCAGACGCAGGCGTTTGACGCAGCAGGGACGTAAAAGTGACTCAGTGAAATCTTGTATATTTCACTGCGTCACTTTTACGGGGCTTCCTTGCGATGGAACGCCCACCCTGCATACATTATACCTGACGAAGGTATAATGTAGCGCAGGGCTTTACAACGTGACGCATCTCACTAGACGCGTCTCGTCGGAGTCCATGGAACGTTCGAGGTGCGTCTAACAAAGTCCCTGATGTCGGGAGCCTCAGACGCTGCGGGGGGGGGGGTGTAATTACGCCAATAAGCTTGTGCTCTTGGCATGCTTTGCTTTACTCTGCTCCCTGTCACAGCTCCATCTGCAGCGCTTGGTTCTTCCCTCCAGACCCCTCCCCGCTCCTGTCTGACGTCAGAGCGCCCTGGCAGGTGTGACGTCGGCAGACTCCTCATACATGACTCTTTAATGACGTCTCCCGGGACTCGGGGCGCCTTGTCTCTGTGCTCTGTCCATGCAGGGGGAACTTCCTGCCTCTGCTCGCCTACTGTTGTAGCCTGACTGAGGGGGATGGGGGGAAGAGGGGGGTGGCTCATAGAGGCGGGGGGAGGTGGAGGACGTATAATGACGGGGGCGTGCATTTATCAGGCACGTTGCAGAGACATATTTTTAAAGCTCTGTTGAGATTTTTAGGGCAAATCCTTTCAAGCTCAGCTGTGGGCTCTGACAGCAGAGACCACCCCAGCCCCTTTGAGCTGCGGCTAAGGTCATGGTATATAAGTATCATACATGCATACATGCACACAGGCAGATATATACACATGCAGACATACAGATGTACAGTAGAAAAGTACATACTTCCATTCATGCAAACTTACACCTATGTATGTATGATAAATATATCTGTACACACATACATATACACACACACACACACACACACACGAATGGTCCTAGTGACCTCATAAATCACGGAGCTGAATGACACTTCTATCTTGGTATGTGCAGTCGTAAAGATACTACTTGTAAAATACTTTTGTGAATAGCAAACAATCGTCAACTTGCACAAAAGTGTACGTGTACCTTTGTGGCTCGAGCCCACAGTTTGTAACTGCACACAAGCGTGTACAGCGCACGTTCTCAAGTATTCACACACTTAAGACAGATCACAGTCCGGTACAAAGTGACCACAGACCTAACCAGCTTGGCTTCCACCACCCACCCCTGAGTGCGGCGGTGCTGGTGCTGCGGTGGTGGCACCGGCGGGACTGAGGCAAGCTGCAGTTTCTTGGCTCCGCCCACTCCGCCCCTCTCCGGCTCCCACAGCTAATATGAAAACCAGATGCAACTCGGCCACAAATGTACTTCTGTGTTTGGACGAGGGACTGGAGCAGAGAAGACGAGGGCTGGCCGGGGTCGTGTGGGGTTACGAGCACCCACTGCATACCCACCTCAGACTATCCCCCTATATGTGGCCAAAGTGCCCCCGCCCCTCATCTCGCCTTCAGGATGAGAAGCGATACGCAAGGAGAGCCGTTGTACCTTGGGGAGTCTACGAGAAGAGGAAAACTGAGGAGGGGGGACATACCACCGAGGGGGCACCGAGTAGTTGGTTCCCTTACACACATCAGGAAGTAGGCTCACGCCATCGCAGGCCCTCCCCTCGTTTCTAACAGGGGGAGGGCTGCATAAGAACTGTATTCCGTCATTACCCTCCGTGCCACTGCCCTGGCCGCATGCGATGCCCACTCAGCGCTATCGCGCCCTGATTTCACCTCCCACCCCGTCACCACCTATCAGCCACCACCCTACGTCTTTGATCCCAGCCTTGAGTCCCAGATGGGTTTGCGTATGCGGCATGTGCCTCGCATAGGCCAAGAGCAGGAGAGTCCAGCTTACAGCTGCACATTGTTCAGGGTATGCATAGTCAGTTGACCAGTTGAAGGTGGTCTGCACTGGGTCTTGGGGCACATGGATTCTGATGGGCACTTCAAACCACAGATCCCTCATCTTGTAAACCTCCCCATGTGTCAGACTGGATCTAGAAACTCTTGCCATAGCGCCTGGTTGCCAGTAGGTGGCCCCACCGGCCTCCAGTGTGACTCTTTTCTTCTGGATATGACGAAACAGAACTGTATGTAGGCGCTAACTCTTCGTGCTGATGTCAGCGCCTCCTTTTCTGTGGCCAGTGACGTTGCTCTGGTGCTCCATAGCAACTAGTTCTGTTGCTTTTCTCCAAATATTTCCCTAGCCCTTTTGGTAGCACCCCCCCACCCCCCCCCCGGAATCGGTGCCGTGCATGTCACAAGCAGATGTAGGGCACACAGTCTGACCGCGGTGCTTCAGCTTGAAACAAAGGTCCCAGCTTGGGAACAAGGACTTCCTAGTCCATGCGAAGGTGGCGGAGAGGAGAAGCCGCTCTACCATGGCCAGTAGTCAATGCAGCGGGTCCTTCTCCGCGCCGTGGTCTTGTTACCCGTCCCATGCACCATCTTCATGTCAGTCCAAAGCAAAGTCGAGGGGCAAGTCCAAGAAGAACACGGGACCAGGCAAAGTTCATCGACTTGTTGACGCTTCAGCTGGAGGGAGGGTCTCATGGTCGGCACTCGAAAGGCTCAACTCCGGCATCGATGCAAACCTTGGATCCATTTCTGAAGACAATTTCCCAGGCCACCAGCAACTCCACAGCAAACTGGGGCCTTCAAAGCGGCCATGCCGAAGCTCTGTAGGATAGTTCCAGATTCCTCCGGCACGCCTTCGCTTCCCATGGGTCAATCGGGATCTCCAGTCGCCTTCTGCTGGTGGGTCCTTCCCCAGAGCGGACTGTCTCCGGATGAATTCAGCCCCTAGGGCTGGGCCATTCCAAGCCTGCCTCACCGTGGCCTCTGTCAGTTGTTCCCTCATCTTCACCGCCCCTGGCCAGAGATGCTAAGTTCCCCAGGTCCACGCGTAACTAGTTAGTCGAGTCCTGGTTGTTTTCTGAGAACTCTGAAACTTGTAGTCCTGGTTTTATACTGAGTTACATAAGACAAGTCACAGATCTCAAAACAAACAGGGACTCGCATGGACCTGAGAAACATGGCAGCTACGTCTGGCCACAGCGGCTTCAGTCCCCAATCCAGCTCTGATTATGGACCTAAAACTGGTTTCCTCTAGGACGTACCCATGTCACGATGCACTATTGAGCCTAACTTGAATTCAAGAAGTCCCTTCTATGTGCGTTGTCCAGAGGGAAAGCACGGGAGGATGGAGCCCTCTGTGGCTCAGATGTGGCCCCCTCCAAGGGCCTGACTCTGATCCCCATATGACGGTGATGAAGAGTAGACGGGCCACTCGCTACAATGCCACGGGCTCGGACACTTCACAGGTCGTGACATTGGATTGGACCGCAGGGCCTCAAGTAGGAAACGGTGGTGGCTCGAAGGGCCCAGGAAGTACCAGATCTTTAACTCCTCCCGGTGGAGATTGACGCCACCCTTCCAACCAGGACCTGGCAGCCTGGCCTTGGACATCAGGGCTCTCTCCGCCCTTCAATGAAGCCCGCCTGAGCTCCTCTATGAAGCCTCTTCTAAACATGGTTCATCCCTGCCAGGGAGTCGCCATATCGCTACAATATCCAGGCCTGACCCTGCATCCTGCTTCTGAGAGCCTTAAAGTGCAGGCATCGGAGAGTGGCGTCAATCCGGCTCTGTCCATTCTGGCCCACTGGACTGGTCCAGCCAGGCACTTTCAATACCGTCCCACCGGCAGGAAATCGAAAAGAATTGATAGGATGGGTAAGAAGCTGTTTTTATTGGCTAGCACAGCCATTCGATCCTTTCATGTTGTTTTTCTCCTGAGTCCATACACTCGCTGCCTCTGTGACAGGGCGACTGAGGTTTGGCCCCTTTGCCTGAAGACTTGGGGGCATATTTACAAGCTGGCGATAAAAAATTATCGCCGCTTTTGCGGCCGTTTTCGGACGAAAAGCGGCAATAATTTTATCGCCTAATTAGCAAGGTCACGCTAACGCCTGAAACCTTGCGTTAGCGTAGGAATTCCTAACGCCCAGCTTTGCATCTCTAATGAGATACAAAGTGGGCGTTCCTGACCTGACATGAGAAATGTCGCTAAACTACATTTCTCTATCATCAAGCCCCACGCTATGAAGCATAGCGTCAGGAAAAGTAGCGATAACCCCTGTTATCGCTACTTTCCTTACGTCTGCTTCAGGACTGATTTAGCCATGAAATCCTATGGAGGGTGGATATCATGGCTAAGTTTGTGAGTCCCTATCAACAAGCTAACGCCACATTGCGTGAGATTATCGCTGGGTTTCCAGCGATAATCTCACGTTAGGCAGTTAGCGCGAGGATTTTTATCGCTGAGGAGATAAGCGTTGTTAATAGCACTCTATCTCAGCGATAAAAATCCACGTTACCCGGCGATAATTATCCTAGCGCTAAGAGCGCTGAGCGATAATTATCGCCGGGTGTTGCTGATATGCCCCTTAGGAAGTTCCTTCACTCGGACTTTGCAGGATGGCCAGGACATGGTCTCCTCTGGATCCCCCAGGTTTGCTCTATTTGTGGCTCCAGGGGCAGGAGAGCTGGTGAAGGGCGAGGTCACGAACCGTGGCCTCCAGTACATCAGAAGAGATAGCCCTGGAGGCGCTGGAAACCCACGGTGCGCCCAGAAGGCCTCAATAGCAGACTTCTAGGCACGTCTTTTCTTGTTGAGGACTTGATGCTGCCGCTGTCCTCTGTCCATCACTCTGATATAGCTCCTGGAAGCCGCCTCTTGCTCCACGAGGCAGGGCGCACGTGCCGAGGCATTGCAGCGCTCCGAAGGTATCTAAAGATAACGACTGGTGCTTTACACCTACATAAAAGCTCTCTCTGGGCGCCCCAGCCATAAGCTCCCTTTCATAACACCTCCCGGCCCTTCGCCGACCCCAGCTCTCCACAGCTCGGCCCTTCACCGCCCCCAGCTCTCCGCAGCTCGGCCCTTCACCGTCCCCAGCTCTCCACAGCTCGGCCCTTCACCGCCCCCAGCTCTCCACAGCTCGGCCCCTCACCGCCCCCAGATCTCCACAGCTCGCCCTTCACCATCCACAGCTCGACCATCACCGTCCCCAGCTCTCCACAGCTCGGCCCTTCACTGCCCCCAGCTCTCCACAGCTAGGCCCTTCTGCGTCCCCAGCTCTCCACAGCTCGGCCCTTCACCGCCCCCAGCTCTCCGCAGCTCGGCCCTTCACCGTCCTCAGCTCTCCACAGCTCGGCCCTTCACCGCCCCCAGATCTCCACAGCTCGGCCCTTCACCATCCACAGCTCAACCATCACCGTCCCCAGCTCTCCACAGCTCGGCCCTTCACTGCCCCCAGCTCTCCACAGCTAGGCCCTTCTGCGTCCCCAGCTCTCCACAGCTCTCCCCTTCACCGCCCCAGCTCTCCACAGCTCGGTTCTTCACCGTCCCGCGCTCTCCACAGCTCGACCGTCACCGTCCCCAGCTCTCTACAGCTCGGCCCTTCACCGTCCCCAGCTCTCCACAGCTCGACCCCTCGCCGTCCCCAGCTCTCACGGCCCTTCACCGTCCCCAGCTCCCCACAGCTCGACCCCTCGCCGTCCCCAGATCTCACGGCCCTTCACCGTCCCCAGCTCCCCACAGCTCGACCCTTCACCGCCCCCAGCTCTCCACAGCTCGGCCCTTCACCGTCCCCAGCTCTCCACAGCTCGACCGTCACCGTCCCCAGCTCTCCACAGCTCGTCCCCCCGCCGTCCCCGGCTCTCACAGCCCTTCACCGTCCCCAGCTCCCCACAGCTCGACCCTTCACCGTCCCCAGCTCTCCACAGCTCAGCCCTTCACCGTCCCCATCTCCCCACAGCTCGGCCCTTCACCGTCCCCAGCTTTCCACAGCTCGACCGGCACTGTCCCCAGCTCCCCACAGCTCGACCCCTCATCGTCCCCAGCTCTCCGCAGCTCGGCCCTTCTCCGTCCCCAGCTCCCCACAGCTCGACCCTTCACCGTCCCCAGCTCTCCGCAGCTCGGCCCTTCACCGTCCCCAGCTCTCCACAGCTCGACCGTCACCATCCCTAGTTCTCCACAGCTCCCCCAGCGGACTCGAGGCCTCGAGAACTCATTCACTGACCCTCGTCAGGCAAGGCTATTAGGGAAATGGGATCGATCATTTGGGAGTACTTATTTTCCAAGCACACTCCTGTTCCAACACATTGATTTATGGGGGTGAAGTTCTGAGCACCGGGGGCCAATTCATCAGGCGCCTTCAGGGAAGATAGACACCTGAAACATGGCGGCTGTGCTGTGAGTTCATGCAGACCTCATAGTACCCCCAGGGGCACCCCGCTGTCCCCCCTCCCCCATAATAGGTTACCCAAATGACACACACAAGACAGTTGGTGTTGGGTAACAAATGCTGCAGGTTTATTACATAATTCCAGAATATGTAATGGGTGGGTTATCTTACGGGCGATCCAAGGGCAGGCAACCAATTGGGTCGCCTGCCCGCCTGATGAGCCGGGCAGCGCGGGAGCGATGCCCGCCGTTGCTGCCCTCCAAGTGATTCTTTCTATGATCACGTGCCGTTGGTAATTCTACTCACGCCCCCCTATCGGGGCGGAGCGTCGCATAGCAAGCCCCCGGTTGTTCAGGCCCACAACCGCCCGCAGGACTAGCGGGGCGCCGACACGGCTTCCGGGACCTCCCTTGAGGCTCCTCGTTTTGGCTCAGGCACCCCCTCTGGTGCCGCGCAGAGGTACCCTTTGTACCGGCCTGCTTCCAGATCGCCCTGTAACTCCGCCTGCAACGAAAAAGAAAACATTACAACGCTCAGAAAACCCCACCCAACGCCTACGCCGGGTAAGCGGTAGGGAGGGAAAAGGCGAGGTGGGCGGCAAAGAGGTCGCCAGGAAGGGTGGGGGAAGGCTAAATAGCCTCCCCCTCACACCAGGGCCAGGAAGTGACACGCATTGCGCGTCACTTCCGGCCCAGCCAGAGGAGGGGGGCTCCGGTCTGCGTCCCCGCCCCCCCCCAGTGGGAGGGGGTGGGGAGAGGTGACCGGTGCCCCGGGGCCACTAAGGCACCGACCGCCTATTGGCCCCCTGCGGGGGCCGTGGTCAGTGGCATAGTACCCCCAGGGGCACCCCGCTGTCCCCCCTCCCCCATAATAGGTTACCCAAATGACACACACAAGACAGTTGGTGTTGGGTAACAAATGCTGCAGGTTTATTACATAATTCCAGAATATGTAATGGGTGGGTTATCTTACGGGCGATCCAAGGGCAGGCAACCAACTGGGTCGCCTTTCCGCCTGATGAGCCGGGCAGCGCGGGAGCGATGCCCGCCGTTGCTGCCCTCCAGGTGATTCTTTCTATGATCACGTGCCGTTGGTAATTCTACTCACGCCCCCCTATCGGGGCGGAGCGTCGCATAGCAAGCCCCCGGTTGTTCAGGCCCACAACCGCCCGCAGGACTAGCGGGGCGCCGACACGGCTTCCGGGACCTCCCTTGAGGCTCCTCGTTTTGGCTCAGGCACCCCCTCTGGTGCCGCGCAGAGGTACCCTTTGTACCGGCCTGCTTCCAGATCGCCCTGTAACTCCGCCACAGCCCTGGAGGCGGCTCACCGTCGCAGCCAGGGCCCCCCACCAACCTGCTATTGTCTTGCCTGCAACCTCTCCTATCTAGGGCTTCCTGCAACTAGCTGGAAGGGAACCATCCTAGCAGAAAGAAGAGTTTGAAATTCTGCCACGTCATCACAGTGTGCAGCGCTAGCGGGACTCAAACCCTGTGAGATCCCTTATATCCACAGGCCCAAGACTTACCAGTGAGCTATAGCTCCTGGTGTTGTCGATGGCCCCATCTAGGCCCCCAAGGCCCGAGACGCTATCCTAATCGGATAGGGTCTGCTGAAATAAAGGACCCGTTGGGCCTGGGGAGATGTGCCAAGAACTATTCGCCCCCCATGCGGGCAAGTTACCCTCTTCACAATTCTGGGTCTGCCCTCTTTGGCTATGAAGGCGAGAAGGGTTTTACTTAACCTGTGGCCAGCCCCCTCTGATTGCTAAACCTGGAGCACAGGAGGGCTCCTGGCTGCCAGCGCGTGACCATGGGCAAGGGGCGACTCCTGCCCCTGCCCACCATCCCCTATTCCTTATGGGAATTATGCCCCTACAGATCCCTCAGTGATGTAACCCCCTAGGTATACCAGCCTCGGGAATCTGTCTGGCTTAAGCATTGCGCGCTGTCAGTAAAGTTCAAGCATTGAGGATTGACTAAGTCCTACTAAGCCCCTCCCATCATGCACCATGCCCCCCCCCCACAAACCCAGAGCATCCCCAGCAGTGCCAAATTCCTGCTCCGTTGAAGTGGAGATTTAGTGCACCCTGGGCGTGACAAATGTACTATTGACATAATGTCCCCTTGTGATTGCCCCGCTGACACCCCAGTATTGGGACAGCAGCATCCTATGTTTGCTGGCAGCGCCCCTAGCGCGGTAAACGTGTCCGTAAACCCGGATCCCAGTCTCCCGCAGCTGCAGTACGCGACCAGTGAATCCGGTGGGGGATACCCCCAACCGCAATGGTCCTCTAGACATCCAGAAAAGGCCCTATTTTACCTGGGCCTATCTCCAAATGATGGTGGTTTCACCCAGCTGTAAGGCCAGAGGCCCGCCTATGGAGCCTATTTACTTGTTTTGCTACTCGGCCCCTTTATGGGTAGGCCTCAGAATTAGGGCAACGCGCGGGCTCCCAGGGCACGGAGCTGCTGGAGAGCAGATGCCTGTTACCCACACGCTGATACTTTATCTGTTGCTGACAACAACAACAACGATACACGACCCAAGCCCCCCTTCAGCAAAAAGGTTGGAGACGAGGGACACGTGGTCACGTGTGGTCAGGATCGGACAGCGCGACCCTTGCTGTAAATAGCACTTTTATAATGCGTGAACTCGACCCGAAGGTATAGCAGCGCTGTGCATGAGCACCATATTTACACACATATTCGGGCACGGGAGTGAGATCATACGGCAATATTCACTGATTAACCCAGCGTCACAAACCCAGCGCGAACTCGATCCGAAGGTATTGGCGCGCGGTTCCTGAGCACCGTATTTACATACATAATCGGGCACGGGGAGATTAAGTTATCTGCCCGGCGTCACAGCGTGACTCGCCCGACGGTATATGGAGCGCAGTCCGTACGCCCCGTATCTACATACATATTCGGGCACGGAGTGGGATCATGAGCCGCCAAAACTCGCTACCCTCGGGGGCCCAGGTGGACCAGGCCCAGCAGCACGCATGCGTATCTGGGCATGGGGTGATCAGTGATTTGCCCAGCGTCACAACCACAGCGCGAACTCGATCCGAAGGTAATGGCGCGCAGTTCGTGAGCACCGTATATACATACATCGGGCACGTAGATATTAAATTATTTGCCCAGAGTCACAGCGTGACCCGCCCGAAGGTATTGGAGTGCAGTACATGAGCCCCATATTAGCATACCTATTCGGGCACGGTGGATTAGTGATTAGCTCAAACCGTAATGCGCGCAAAATTATTAGAGCGCCGGACACGAGCACCGGCCAAATAACCCATTCGGGTGCAGGGGGTGTCGTAATGCCCGGAATCACCTGATGCGCGCGAATGTGGGCACGAGCAAAATCTTGTGCACAATGCCTGCACTTGTATCAAGTGTCTGGCTTATCGGAAGCCAGCAGATACCTGTTGCCTATTTGTATAGCGCGAGCTCGACGTAAAAAGGTCTTGGAGCGCTTTACATGAGCACCGTATTTACATTACACCATGCCGGCATGGGGAGCGTAAGCGATTCGTACCATATAACACGATCCCCGTGCCAAATCACGCGAACACCGCACCCGATTAACCATTGAGGTGCGGGGGGTTTAGTAATGCCCGCAATCGCGTAATGTGAACAATACATGCACTTGTATCATGTATCCGCCTTATAGGAAGCCAGCAATACATGTTGCATAAATATATAGCGCGAACTCGACCCGAAGGTATTGGAGCGCTTTACATGATTACACATTTAAGCACGGGGAGCTTACAAGATTCGTACCAATTATCCATTGAGGTGCGGGGTTCAGTAATGCCCGCAATCGCATAATGCGGACGCGACCTCAAGGGGCGGAACCTCACTTCCCTAAACCAGCGTCCAGCTCGCAGTCGTCGGACTACCCCACCTCTGCAGGTCACCACGCCTGCCGCATGCAGCCCACTGCATGCCCACCCCCCCCCGCCCTCAACGGCAGCATAGCCGAAAGAGGGGGGGCGATACCTTATCCAGGGAGCGCCACGTGGGTTGCACCGCTCGCGATCCGCGGGGACCCAGGCAGCTCCCAGCCTTGCAGTGCTGGTGTATTAGGGCCGTGAACCGACGCTAATCTCCTAACGGCTCCCCCGGCGCAGGGTGTGCGGCTTCTTTGCCGTCGCACCCCCATTCATTTACTTTGCTCGTGAGGGCCGCAGCCATTGAGAAGTATGCCCCGCGGGTGAAAGGCCGACGGACACACGATCGATACAGTGTGTAATGAGCGCTCTACCCTACGCTGAATCACGCTGCGGCGACGCTTGGGCAGAGGAAGGTTTAGACCTTGCCCGCGAAACCCCCTGAACCCTAGTTCGATGCGGCCGCCAACCACTATCTCGCTGCGGCCGATGCATGGGCAGGAGGAGGTCTGGAAGGCATTGAAGCGCTTTAACTAGTACAGTGATGAGGAGGCGACACGGGGGTCGAATTGCCTTTGCACCTGATAAAGAAACTGTGGGCATAGTGCTGGAGACTACCTACCCGAATGCTGGGACCGCCGAGAGCGTCAAATAAGAGGAGACTCTCTTACTGCGCTCAACTATGTCCTACCTTTACTCTAGCAAACAACTCAATTGGCGACCGTGGATTGTGCTTGGGCCGCCAATCGTGCGGTGTCCTTTTCCTGGACTAAGCACCTTAAATGCCCCGGCTAAAGGCACTTGGCGTGCCGGCGCTTTGACTTTAAAAGAAAGAAAGCCTCGAGACCGCAGGTGCACACAAGTTGTCCAGTCGTCTCCCCCACCGAGCGACTCCTAGTAGCCCCGGAAGCATATTTATATAGCACGAGCTCGAACCGAAGGTAGTGGCGCGCTTAACGTGGGCACCGTTTGCGCATCCACATTCCAAAAGAGGAGATAAGTTAACCCGGAGGGATGAAATGACCCGCGCAACTCGACAAGGCAAGGTTTTTTTTTTTTTTTTTTTAATAATGCTGCATATTGATATAGCGCGACTCGAACCGCAGGTATTGGAAATGCCCACAACACCTGGTATTCCCAGGCGGTCTCCCATCCAAGAACTAACCAGGCCCGACCCTGCTTAGCTTCAGAGCTCTGACGAGATCAGGTGCATTCAGGGAGGCGTGTCCGTGCGGACCGAAGGCTCCAAAGCGGGATCGGCCAGACCGCAATGTCCCGCACATTTATACAGTGCGGTCTCAACCGACTGCACTGGAGCGCCAGCCTGAGCACCGTGCCTGCATTCGCAAAAGGGGGTGACCAGGAAATCGACGGGATGAAATGAACCCCGCAACAGCATGACTCCTTCATTGTTGCATCCTTCACTCGAACCGAAAGCCCCTGCAGCGTCAACAAACCCGACCGCAAATGCCCTGCACACTTATACAGCGCGGTCTCGATCCGAAAGCCGGAACGCTCAACATAAGCACCGCGCCACACTCGCACTCGGGTAAACACAGAGAGGACCAAATGCCCGCCCAGGATCACCGGACGTGGACGCGACCCCGAGCTTCGTACCCTGTTCCCAGCACCCAAGCCGGCAGTCCAAACCGACGGAGGCGCCACCTCTCTATCCTTCGAGACAAACAGTCTTTGGACTTGCCAGGACTCGAACTCCCGATCAGCCCAACCACTCTACCGTCCAGCGAGGAGCGCTTAACGCGCTGGGCCATTGCAGGTTCCGTACCCTGGGGGAAGTAGCGGTCCCGACACGCTGCTACGCTGGCCTGGAGCCGCCACGGTGCTCGGGCCTGCCCCATGTTCGGGTGGGGCGGGGGGGTGCTCTCTGACCGGGCATCGGCCTTCATCCCACCGAGCCCACAGCACGCAGGCGACAACCCCTTGCAGGCAAAACCCCGTGTTGCCCCCACAGCGCCCCTCCCCTGCTTCGAACTGCGCGCGCCACAAACTTAGCCAGCCGACCCCGCACCAAGCCCGTGCTACCATGTCCCAGGACAAAATCCCGCTAATATTACACTACACAACTGCCTATTACACTGCCCCTGGGCACTTTAGAGGGGCGCCGCGCTCGGACCGCCAACCCCAGTAGGGCCGGTTCTCCCCTAAGTCACCCATGCAAACATGGGTGCGCACGGCTGCCCTGCATTTTAACTTGCGCCCTCTCACAACCCCCCAGTGGCCGCAGTGAATCGGGGGCGACGGTGGCCTCTCCGAGTCGGGGACACACTCATGCATGATAAAGATGACCCCCGCGGCAGCACAATCTTATATGCCACCCCCTACATGCCCGATCCCCGTGCGGAAGCGGCAAAACTACGCCCTGCAGTTGCCGGGGCACCCAGGGAGGCCTTTTCAGCAGGCCGAAGGAGGTATGCAACTGGTGAGCAGAGTAATTTGCACTCACGTGCGAGATTGGCGGCAGACAATGTGTGCAGGAGCTGTGGGGATTAACCGCACCCCCAGAAGTACAGCTGTACACATGATGCACGGTTTGATCTCGACCCGAATTAGAATTCAGTGCCGAAAATGAGGTAGCCAGAGATGTTACTCAGCGCCAAGAGGCCGTGCACGTGACACGCTTCCCACGTACCACCAGACTATTAACGCTATTAGATTTATGTGAATTATCCGCAGAAATCTCGCCGCTGCTGTGCCCTCATGCAATTTATAGCATGTAATAGGAAGCCCTAGATCATGCGGCAAGGCTGAGTAACTAAATTATAGCGCAAGAAAAGCTTAATTATGCGGCTTAATGCAGCGCATTTAGTGAGGACATTACTTCCATAGTTTTGCCATTTTTACACAGGTTAACGTTGTCTGAGCATACCTTTCATCTCATTAGTGCCAGTTTATAGTCACATACAAAATGAGCCACAGAAAGTGGACCAGCCAACTTTCACCTTCCGCTGGGCGGCGCGCGCAGCCCTCGATGCGCCGGCAGCAACTTTTGATCAGTTTCAACTAGAAACATTATTTTGTTCCAATTTGCATGTTATGCAGTAGATGATGGATTATCTGGCAAAACACCAAGCCTCAAATCCACATGAGATACAATAAAGAATGATTTTGCGCAGTTTCTTCCACAGCACGTTGCTGTGACACGTCGCCAGAAGTTCGCAAGTTCACACGCAGCGGCAGTACGGCTTAGCCGGGATCTGAACTCGCGCTGCAAACCTCAAGCCTTAACCACAGACCGCAGCGATCGGCGTGGGCCGAGATCAAAGCGCAACAATCCTACAAATCTGCCGCCATCACCTATCCACCTTTTCGTACAATTCCAGACGGGCCAGTCTCAGGCTCGTAGCCAGCGGTACAATTCCACTCGCGTTGTGGGCTAAGTCGAGAGGCGGAAAGTAACCAACTCATAAGGCATTAAACCTCCCCTCTAAGCGATGTTTGAATAACCGAGCTTCAGACAGGAGAGATTGCGCCCGCCCCCGTGTGCATTTGGCACGGGGGTGCCGGATGAATGCTGGTGGCCGGACCTGAACTAAACTAAAGTAGAGTAGAGCAGGGTAACGAAGCACCGCCCCCCAAAGCCATGCGCAGCTGACCAGGTCCGACCAGTGCCTCGCTGGCCCACTCCTGGGTGAACCGCTGGCCGGGAAAGTGTCATGGAGGGGTCGCGCTGCTGCAGGCACCACGAGCAGCAGGATAAGCTGTGGACGGAGCCTTCTGCTACACCGGGGAAGGCACCGTGGAGCAGTCGGGTAAGGGGGGGGGACAGCACTCACCACAAAAGCACGAAACCAGGGGACACGTCCTAAGGGAGGCGAGGTGGGCGACAAAGAGGTCGCCAGGAAGGGTGGGGGAAGGCTAAATAGCCTCCCCCTCACACCAGGGCCAGTAAGTGACACGCATTGCACGTCACTTCCGGCCCAGCCAGAGGAGGGGGCTCCGGTCTGCGTCCCCGCCCCCCCCCCCTCAGTGGGAGGGGGTGGGGAGGGGTGACCGGTGCCCTGGGGCCACTAAGGTGCCGACCGCCTATTGGCCCCCTGCGGGGGCCGCGGTCAGCGGCAAACTCCCTGGGGCTGCTGCGCTGCGGCGGTGCCTCTCAGAGGCTGCTGCGCTGCGGCGGTGCCTCTCAGAGGCTGCTGTACTGCGGTGGTGCCTCTCTGGGGCTACTGCGCTGCGGTGGTGCCTCTCAGAGGCTGCTGCGCTGCGGTGGTGCCTCTCAGAGGCTGCTGCACTCTGGTGGTACCGCTCAGAGGCTGCTGCGCTGCGGTGGTGCCTCTCTGGGGCTGCTGTGCTGCGGTGGTACCTCTCAGAGGCTGTACCACTGCGATAGTGCCTGGGTGGTGCCTCTCTGGGGCTGCTGCACTGCAGTGGTACCTCTCAGAGGCTGCTGCGCTGCGGTGGTGCCTCTCTCGGGCTGCTGTGCTGCGGTGGTACCTCTCAGAGGCTACCGCACTGCGATAGTGCCTGGGTGGTGCCTCTCTGGGGCAGCTGCGCTGCGGTGGTACCTCTCAGAGGCTGCTGCACTGCGATGGTGCCTGGGTGGTGCCTCTCTGGGGCTGCTGCGCTGCGTTGGTACCTCTCAGAGCCTGCTATGCTGCGGTGGTGTCTCTTAGAGGCTGCTGCACTGCGGTGGTACCTCTCAGAGGCTGCTGCGCTGCGGTGGTGCCTCTCTGGGGCTGCTGCGCTGCGGTGGTACCTCTCAGAGGCTGATGCACTGCGGTGGTGCCTGGCTGGTGCCTCTCTGGGGCTGCTGCACTGCGGTGGTACCTCTCAGAGGCTGCTGCACTGCGGTAGTGCCTGGCTGATGCCTCCCTGGGGCTGCTGCGCTGGTGCCTCTCAGAGGCTGATGCGCTGTGGTGGTGCCTGGGTGGTGCCTCCCTGGGGCTGCTGCACTGCAGTGGTGCCTGGGTGGTGCCTCCCTCAGGCTGCTGCACTGCGGTGGTGCCTGGGTGGTGCATCTCAGAGGGTGCTGCGCTGCGGCGGTACCTCTCAGAGGCTGCTGCACTGCGGTGGTGCCTCTCTGGGGCTGCTGCGCTGTGGTGGTACCTCTCAAAGGCTGCTGCACTGCGGTGGTGCCTGGGTGGTGCCTCCCTGGGGCTGCTGCGCTGCAGTGGTGCCTCTCAGAGGGTGCTGCGCTGGGGGGTATCTCTCAGAGGCTACTGCACTGCGGTGGTGCCTCTCAGAGGCTGCTGCGCTGTGGTGGTACCTTGGTGGTGCCTCCCTGAGGCTTCTGTGCTGTGATGTTGCCTCTCAGAGGTTGCTGCGCTGCGATGGTGCCTTTCAGGGGCTGTTGCACTGTGGTGGTGCCTTTTGAGGCCTCTCAGAGGCTGCTGCGCTGTGTGGTACCTCTCAGAGGCTGCTGCACTGCGGTGGTGCCTGGGTGGTGCTTCCCTGGGGCTGCTGCGCTGCAGTGGTACCTCTCAGAGGTTGCTGCACTGCGGTGGTGCCTGGGTTGTGCCTCTATGGGGCTGCTGCGCTGCGGTGGTGCCTCTCAGAGGCTGCTGCACTGCGGTGGTGCCTCTCAGAGGCTGCTGTACTACAGTGGTGCCTGGGTGGTGCCTCTCAGAGGCTGCTGCGCTGCGGTGGTGCCTGGGTGGTGCCTCTCTGGGGCTGCTGCACTGCGGTGGTGCCTCTCAGAGGCTGCTGTGCTGCGGCGGTGCCTCTCAGAGGCTGCTGCACTGCAGTGGTGCCTCTCTGGGGCTGCTGTGCTGCGGTGGTACCTCTCAAAGGCTGCTGCACTGCGGTGGTGCCTGGGTGGTGCCTCCCTGGGGCTGCTGTGCTGCGGTGGTGCCTCTCAGAGGGTGCTGCGCTGGGGGGTATCTCTCAGAGGCTACTGCACTGCGGTGGTGCCTCTCAGAGGCTGCTGCGCTGCGGTGGTACCTTGGTGGTGCCTCCCTGAGGCTGCTGTGTTGTGATGGTGCCTCTCAGAGGTTGCTGCGCTGCGAGGGTGCCTCTCAGGGGCTGCTGCACTGTGGTGGTGCCTGGGTGGTGCCTCCCTGGGACTGCTGAGCTGTGGTGGTGCCTCTCAGAGGGTGCTGCATTGCGGTGGTGCCTTTTGAGGCCTCTCAGAGGCTGCTGCACTGCGTGGTATCTCTCAGGGGCTGCTGCGCTGCGGTGGTGCCTGGGTGGTGCTTCCCTGGGGCTGCTGCGCTGCGGTGGTACCTCTCAGAGGTTGCTGCACTGCAGTGATGCCTCTCAGAGGCTGCTGCACTGCGGTGGTGCCTGGGTTGTCGCTCTCTGGGGCTGCTGCGCTGTGGCCGTGCCTCTCAGAGGCTGCTGCACTGTGGTAGTGCCTGCTGAGGCCTCTCAGAGGCTGCTGCGCTGTGGTGGTGCCTGGGTGAGGCCTTTTAGAGGCTGCTGCACTGCGGTAGCACCTATCAGAGGCTGCTGCACTGCAGTGGTGCCCGGGTGGTGCCTCCCTGGGGCTGCTGAGCTGCGGTGGTGCCTGGTGAGGCCTCTCAGAGGTTGCTGTGCTAGGGTGAGGCCTCTCAGAGGCTGTTGTGCTGCGGTGATGCCTGGGTGAGGCCTTTCAGAGGCTACTGCGCTGCAGTGGTGCCTGGGTGAGGCTCTTAGAGGCTGATGTGCTGCGGTGGTGCCTGTGTGAGGTCTCTCAGAGGCTGCTGCACTGCGGTCGTACCACCCAGGGACCTTTGTGCTGTGCTTATGAATGGGTGTGGCTTCACAGAGGTTGCCTGGCTCTGGTGGTGCGTGGGTGGGCTGTCTCAGAGGCTGCTGTGCTGCCTGAGTGGGATCACCCTGAGACTACAGCACTTCAGTGGCACCTAAGGGTGGGGCATCCCAGAAGCTGCTGCGATGCGTGGTTGGGCCTCCCTGAGGCTGCAGTGGTGCCTGTGTTGAGGCCTTCAGATGCTGCTGTGTTGCAGTGGTACCTCAGTCGGGCCTTCAGATGCTGCTGCGTTGCAGTGGTACCTCAGTGGGGCCTTCAGATGCTGCTGCGTTGCAATGGTGCCTCAGTGGGGCCTTCAGATGCTGCTGCGTTGCAATGGTGCCTCAGTGGGGCCTTCAGATGCTGCTGCGTTGCAATGGTGCCTCAGTGGGGCCTTCAGATGCTGCTGCGTTGCAGTGGTCCCTCACTGGGGCCTTCAGATGCTGCTGCGTTGCAGTGGTGCCTCAGTGGGGCCTTCAGATGCTGCTGCGTTGCAGTGGTGCCTCAGTGAGGCCTTCGGATGCTGCTGCGTAGCAGTGGTTCCTCAGTGGGGCCTTAAGATGCTGCTGCTTTGCAGTGGTGCCTCAGTGGGGCCTTCAGATGCTGCTGCATTGCAGTGGTGCCTCAGTGGGGCCTTCAGATGCTGCTGCGTTGCAGTGGTCCCTCACTGGGGCCTTCAGATGCTGCTGCGTTGCAGTGGTGCCTCAGTGGGGCCTTCAGATGCTGCTGCGTTGCAGTGGTGCCTCAGTGGGGCCTTCAGATGCTGCTGCGTTGCAGTGGTGCCTCAGTGGGGCCTTCAGATGCTGCTGCGTTGCAGTGGTGCCTCAGTGGGGCCATCGGATGCTGCTGCGTTGCAATGGTGCCTCAGTGGGGCCTTCAGATGCTGCTGCGTTGCAGTGGTGCCTCAGTGGGGCCTTCGGATGCTGCTGCGTTGCAATGGTGCCTCAGTGAGGCCTTCGGATGCTGCTGCGTTGCAGTGGTGCCTCAGTGGGGCCTTAAGATGCTGCTGCTTTGCAGTGGTGCCTCAGTGGGGCCTTCAGATGCTGCTGCGTTGCAGTGGTGCCTCAGTGGGACCTTCAGATGCTGCTGCGTTGCAGTGGTGCCTCAGTGGGGCCTTCAGATGCTGCTGCGTTGCAATGGTGCCTCAGTGAGGCCTTCGGATGCTGCTGCGTAGCAGTGGTGCCTCAGTGGGGCCTTCAGATGCTGCTGCGTTGCAGTGGTGCCTCAGTGGAGCCTTCAGATGCTGCTGCGTTGCAGTGGTGCCTCAGTGGGGCCTTCAGATGCTGCTGCGTTGCAGTGGTGCCTCAGTGGGGCCTTCAGAAGCTGCTGCGTTGCAGTGGTGCCTCAGTGGGGCCTTCAGATGCTGCTGCGTTACAGTGGTGCCTCAGTGGGGCCTTCAGATGCTGCTGCGTTGCAGTGGTGCCTCAGTGGAGCCTTCAGATGCTGCTGCGTTGCAGTTGTGCCTCAGTGGGGCCTTCAGATGCTGAAGTGGTACCACAGTTGGACCTCCCTGAGTCCACAGTCGTGCCTCAGTGGGGCCCCCTTGACAGAGTCGGTCAGACAGTAGAGAATACAAACCAAAGTTATTTATTAGTATGCGCTCCGGCGGAGTCCGGTCTGACCAGCCTCCCGAGACAGCTCCAGAGGGGCTGACCCCTGTCCACACAGTAACACAAAATATACATTTCCAATACCTCTAAAGTCCCGCCCAGACTGGAATTTTCCAGCCTGGGCACTAACGAACAAAAGGAGTTCAGAAAGGCAAGCTACCATTGTGAGAAGTTGGCCTGGTATATGCTGTCCACTGATTAAAGTGGGCACCCTGTACCAGTCCAAACGACCCCTCATGGTGATAGGTTAAAGACAACCTTTATAGAAAGCTATCCTAGTGGTAGCTATGGCGAGCAGCCTTCAGGCTAAGTCTTGAAGGAATGTAAAGCAGCTTGTTTTACCAGTCTATAATCTGTTGAATGATTAAACGAAAGGAGAACCACACAAGAGATATATCAAATATATGTATTTATTACTAAACACTCTCTACTAACCTCTTTATGAGATTAGAGCACAAAGCACAAAGCACACAATGTTAAATCACTAGAACAACAGTAAATAGCACAATACACAGCGGGCTCCAGGGGGAGACCGAACCATATACTAAGAAAGTGGTATAACAACCACGACTTAACTAGACACAGTGCCTAGAGCACGTAGAATCGCTGGGACCCCAAGGAACCACCCAAAGTAGTGACACAGGGGACCCACGGAGGACGGGTGCAGTGTGAGAACACAGGCGCAAGCTCTGTACAACCCTATGGGAAAGTCACAGTTCCAAAATTACAGTTTAAGGACACTTCGGAGAGGACTTCAAGCAAACCCTTTGGAACATAAAAGGTTCTAAGGCCAGCATCCTTGTGAGTACCGAGGTACCTGTGTTACCTATCCCAGAGGAGCCGGGTACATAGGGTCAAGTGGTGTCGGAAAATCTCCTCGTTTTCAATGGCGTGATGCGAACAAGTGCTGCTGCCGGGAAGATGAAAGGTGTCCGGTGGATTCCAAGCCTGGATCGGAGCTGAGAAGAACCTGAAAGCAGAGGGGACAGAGTCTGGGTCACTTCAGAGAGACAAGGGGCACGATAGACGAATTCCCACCGATGTCGAGTGCTTCAGGTGAGAAGATAGGATGCTTAACTCTGCAGCCACGGGGACCAGGAGATGTCGATGATGAGCAAGGTCCGGAGGTGAGCTGTCCCACGAAGGATGTTGAGTGCTGGGGGGTCAGTGTCCGGATCGAACACCAACAAGCCTTGGCAACTGCAACCCACGCGGGCAGAGCAAACAAACTACGGTGAGGACCAGTAAGGTTCTGGGGACTCTCCAAGCAATTGAGAGTCAGGGCACATCTGTAGCAACCAGGAAAGCCCAAGTTAAGTCAAAGTTACCTTCACAGGGACCCACAGGCCAACTGACCAGGGATTACAAAGGGACCTCGAGCTGAATCACGAAATACCAGCCCACGGAACACTCGTGGAATGTAGGCCCAAAATCTTTTGTGGAAATACTGCTTGGGGTCAGGACTACACGTAGCCCAAAGCACAGCCTCAGGGGTCACCAAAAAGCATATGCTGCTGCAAAAGTACGCGGTGCACAGGGGTTCAGGATGCACAGTCCCCACGAGGGATACTGGTCTCAGAACTGCTGAGAGGTCAGATCAACTTCAGGGACGCTCGAGAACCCACCTCCTGTGTTGCAGAAATCTTCGGAGTCCTCAGGAGCTTGGGAGATGCAAACCAGTCAGATGCGTTTAGGTGCCTGCTGCTGCAGGGGAGTAACTCCTTTACTCCAAGGGAGATTCTTCAGTCATCCAGTGAAGTGTAGATCATCAAAGTACTTGGTTTCTGTAGCAGAGTTTAGTCCAGGTAGAATCTAAAGTCCTGTAGTCAGGGTTCCTACTTTACACACAGGGAAGGGGTGAGACAAACTCTGGGGACCCACCTATGGGTGGGTTAGGACAGAGGGGTGGCTACACCCATGTCCTTTGTCCAGTTTCGCGCCAGAGCAGGAGCAAATTTGAATTTGAATTTGAATTTAAAAACATTTATTGAGCGCTCTTTTACCAAGCGGTTTCATGGCGCTATGTGTGATGCAGTGGACGGCAGCAGCTGGAAGGGCTAGGCAGTGTAAGCTCGCACAAATAGAAAGGTTTTGAGATCCTTCCGAAACTGTAAATAGGAAGGCGATGTGCGAAGGGCAGCAGGAAGGGAATTCCAGAAGACTGGAGCAAGAACAGCGAACTTCGCTCCACCAGACTTCTGTTTCTTAAAACGGGGGGTAGCTAAAAGAGCCATATGAGTGGAGCGAAGTTCTCTGCCCGGAAGGTAGGGCTTAATAGCTGAGCATATGAACTCGGGGGCAGTACCCTACCTAGCCTGAAAAGTGAGGCAGCCAAGTTTGAAAAGGGCGCGCTCTCTCACTGGAAGCCAGTGTAGTGCTTAGAGCAGTGGAGTGGCCCGATGGTATTTAGGTAGGCCATGGATCAGGCGAGCAGCCTGGTTCTGTACCAACTGCAAGCGGTGGATCGCATAGGCAGGAGCCCCATTATAGATTATGTTGCCATAATCGATACGCGATAATACCATGGCCAGCACAATAATTTTTAAAGCAGAGGGAGAAAAGAAGCGGGAGACTTTCCTAATTATTCTAAGGGAAAAAAAACAAGAAGAGACCACTGAACCAACTTGTGAATGAACAGAAAGTTGTGAGTTCAGGAAAATCCCAAGAGTTTTATCTTTAGGTACGGGGAGTGGGGGGGCACCAAGTGACAGGGGCCAACAGGAGGGAGACCACGGACTGCAACCACCTCCGGTCAAGACCAGCTCGGTCTTGTCCGGGTTGAGTTTGAGGTGGTTGCAGTTCATCCAATCCTGAATGAACGTCATGACTGTCTGAACATTTTGGGCGGATGAAGATGAGTGGGAAAGGTTGAAGATTAGCTGGAGGTCATCGGCGTAATTAAACACCGTGACCTCCAGCTGTTGTAACATAAAAATAAGGGGGTAAATGTATAAATTAAATAGAAGAGGGGAAAGTGATGAGCCCTGAGGGACCCCGCACTCCACCTTACGGGAGGCCGCAGTGAAGCCAGCCAGATGGACAGCTTGAGCTCTCCCGGCCAGGAAGGACTCAAGCCATGAGAAGGCCAAGCCCTCTATGCCCGCCGCCCTGACACGGTTAAGGAGGATAGAGTGGTCCACCGTGTCAAAAGCGACGGACAGGTCCAGGAGGATCAGGGCTTGCGGAAGGTTGATGTCAATACCTTCACGCAGCTCGTCCATTACTAAGATCACCACCTTCTCCGTAGAGTGCAGGGGGCGAAAGCCGGCTTGACAAGGGGAGAGGCAATGGTTAGCCTCTACATGGGTACTCAGGGTAGTCGTGACGTGAGTTTCAAGGACTTTTGCTAGGTAGGGCAGAAGGGAAATAGGGCGGTAGTTGGAGGGGGAGGATGAGTCGGCGTCAGGTTTTTTTATAATAGGAATGACAACCGCTGATTTGTGTGAGCTGGGGACAATGCCTTTTCTAAGCGCGTCGTTAAGAAGAGTCAGGGGTGGGGTGGGGCAAGCTAGATAGATTTCCCTGAGGATATGGGCTGGGGCAAAATCCAGGGGGGAACCCGATTTAACCCGATGAAGCAGCAGGGGAAGTGTAGACAATGGGAAGAGGGTCTCCCTGTTTGAATTGAGGCCCTAGAGGAGGGAGCAAGTACAAAAATCTAGTATGAACCTCTAAACCGGCCTGTATAATTCTTCAACAGATCTATATAGATTCTGTATTTCCCAATCTAGCTATTTAAAGGTTTGTATTGCCACATTATTATTATAGAGTCCACTAAACTACAGTATTTTAGACAAAAATATATTTTTATTTGTTTTTACTCTTTTTTCATCTTAAGACAATTTATACATAATTTAGAAAGTGAAGCTTATCGGTTTTTACACTCATAATTTAGAATACAGACATTTTTACAAAAAGCATAATTGTGAAAGAAGACATCCTAGACATCTACAATGTAAAAAAGCATTTACTATCCATTCATACATCATGCTTGCATTCAAACAGAAAACAGTGAAGAAAATCAGTCTAAAGATAGAAAGCTAAAACTTTGAATTGGTCAGATTTTTCCAGTTCACTGAAAATTGGGAAGATGCTGGTTTTCAATATCTTCGATATTGGCAATTTTTGCGGTCAACGCGCGTTTCAGTGGGTGAACCACCTTCTTCAGGACCAACTGCCGGAATTAGCAAGTGGGAATGTTAAAAAAGGATGTCAGGGTGTCTGTAAAATAAGCACAAGGGATTTGTAATTGGCAAATGGTAGGGAAACATTAATTTTCATTTTAAATTTACAATTTACAAGGAAGGGGATAGCTATCATGCGCTTTAGATGTAGGGTTTTTTTGAGCGAGGGAACATGCGTCTAGAGGTGAAGTGTGGAACTTCAAAGACGACCCAGAGGTGATTTGTGCATAGCAGTAAAGTAGACTAATATGAAAATAAGTGACTAATGAAAGTGAGGTCCCAGAAAAAGGATTCATAGAGATCACAGAAGAATGTGCACAGAAAATACCTATGGATTCATCTCCTGAGATGTAGGTATACGGCCTTGCAAATCTACTATTTCTTGGAGCGAGCGGTACTTGGTATTTCTATAGTAAACAAAGCATTGAGAATCTTAGACAAAAAAGATCAATCTATTGCGGCATTTAAAAGGCTGTAATCAAAGTGTCTATTTAGATACCTTGGAAGGTCTGGATGTGAGCATATGTTCTCACTCCATAGTATATCTGTACAGCTGCCGGTATTTATCAGAGAGAACGGTACCTGAAATTCTACAAAAAGGAAGGCTTTTATGTCATGCTGTCTTTTGACAATAGTTTACCATAAAGTAGTGTAGTTTAAAGGTCAACAAATGTACCTCGTATTTGGTTTCCTATTCCCAAAGGGTTTCACGTTCAAGCAGCAATGTAGGCGGTCCTCCTATCTATCATTCCTCAAGATGCACATTTGATTTAAAATGGTGTGTCCTGTTACGGCATAACGCTGTGGGCGGAGAAAAACGTGATATGACATTTTGAGTAGTGCGTCCGCATAACAACTGTAAGATGTGGTGACGTTCAAAATTAGCAGCGAAAGACAACACAAGTGTGCTGAGAGCTGATAACAATCTCTACAATTGACCACCCCAAATGGCCCGACCAGATCTATAGTATCCCCGTGGCTGTCCTGAGCAAAAAACTGTGGTGCCCTGCATGGGTACATAAGGTAACCTCTTATGCGTGGCTGTAGCGTGCTCACTGGGACAGTCGGCTAAGACAAACAGCAAGCAATCTTTGTGGGTAAATATTATCAGATAGACTTTAAGATGACGTGTTTATTAATCTCTCCGTCTAATAGAAAATAAGCCTGTTTGCATCCGGGAGCTGTGAACGAAACTTAGAGAGGGTCGAGCGCTACACAACAAAGTTTAAGAAACCTCGAATCAAAGTTTGAAGTTTAACAGCCTGCAATAACCTCTACAAGGGATTCCTGCTGATGTTAAGGGGCATACCTGAGTTCGCCTTGACGTCGTAGGGCATCCATCGCCAGGAGTCGACATCTTGTGTTGTGAGATTGTCGAATTTTATGCACAAAGTCAGTCTCGCGAGATGACGTGCCTTCACTGAAAGAGTGGCTGGTATCTAACACGATATCCAGGCGCCATCTTGGAGTGGGGTAGAGGTCTTACTGATTGTACCGAAAGTTGCGTGAAATAGGAGGTAAAAATTCATAGCTGTGTAGTATACAGGACAAGTAGGGATTATCAGCTGTTGGTAAACACAGCGGGAAGAGATGAAATTTAATTAAGTTGGAAATTGGCATCCGGCCTAGATTTATCTAAATGCGAATACACGCCTTGCAACACGAATATCCCGTATGTGGTCCATGTTGCGTGCTAGATGTCCGTCACATACTTTTATTTCTAAAAGATGTGAATTGTGAGCGAATAGACATTGTTATTGCGAGACACGCCTATCATTGGCTATAGATAGGATATTACAAAGTCAGCGCCATGTTAGAGTAGGTGATAGTTCTTACAAATTAGTCTCAAGGGAGGCCTAAAGGAAGTGTCAGTTTGGAGGAGCAGTCATACATGCGGGATACAGTAAGGTCACCTGGTCGCTACAAGTAGGTCAGTAGTAACAGGCACAGATTGCCAATTGATACACTGAAGGGGAGCCTGCAAGGTAGGTACATAGGGTGACGTTAGACTGATGTCAAGCAGGAAGGTATGTGCAGACCGGATGGCCTATATATGTGTGTTATTATGTAGTTATCCAAATAATCTCCTCATTCAGACCTTTTCGGACAGTATCACAATGAAAAATCCAGAAGGTCTCTCTGTTTTTACGCACTTTGTGCGTATCTTGGCCCGACTTTGGAATTACTTTTTCTAAAATGAGCCATTTGAGATCTTGTTCTCCATGGTTATGTTCCACATAGTGTTGAACCATCGGGGCATGTTCCTTTCGGGTTCTAATGGCCGATTTGTGCTCCGAGAGCCTAGTGCGGAATTCACGGCCAGTTTCTCCTATGTAGCCTAGGCCGCAAGGGCAGAGGATGAGGTAGATTATATTGCTGCTCCTGCAGTTTGTATGACTTTTAAGTCTACCTCTTCTGGTTCCATATGCCCATGTGTCTGTGGTGATGGCTGTCGGGCAGGCGTGGCAGGTGCCACATCTGTGGTTGCCTAGAATTTCTGGTAATCCATTTATAGTGCTTTGAACCAAACGGGTGTTAGTTTGTTGCATTCTGCTGTGCACTAACTTGTCCTTAAGATTGGCATTTCTCCTAAAAGCTACTAAAGGTTTTTCAAGAGCTTTACTGCTTTCATTCGCATTAAGAATTTTCCAATTCTTATTCAGTATTTGCTGGACTTTCTGATTGTAATTGGAATGGTTAATTACACAGACAAGTCGTTCTATGGGATTTTTTTCCCGGCCCTGGAAAAGGCTGTCACGGTTGTAGTATTTAGCTCGTTTAAAAGATTGTTTGATGAGGCGTTTAGGATAGCCTCTGAGTAAGAGCCTTTTCTTTAGGTCTTCTGCATGTTTGTTGTATTCGTGTAGATTTGTGCAGTTGCGTCTGATTCTAAGGAATTCCCCGAAGGGGATAGAATCTTTTTGGCAGGAAGGATGAAAACTAGTGTGTTGTAAAATAGTGTTCTTTGCTGTAGGTTTACGGTATAAACTGACCTCCAAATTTCCTGTACCGCCGTTTATCCATATGTCCAAGAATTCCACTTTTTCTGGCGAGTGATGTGCGGTAAATTTTAGATTGTATTCACTATGATTGAGCCAGTCAATGAATTGATTGAGGTCCTCTACAGTTCCTGTCCAAATAAAGAAAATGTCGTCTATGAACCTATGCCAGGTGGCAATGTTTTCGTAAAAGGGGGCAACTTCGTTGTAGATATGTTTTAGCTCGAATTCCCCCATATACGTGTTGGCTACACTCGGTGCACAGGAAGCCCCCATGCTGGTGCCTTGTACTTGCTTATACAGTTGATCTTTGAACTCAAAGTAGTTGTGATGAAGTACTGTATCTAAGCATTCCAAGATAAAGGCATTAGGTCTCTCACCCTGTGTTCTATTCAGAAGGGTTTCCACTGCCTGTAATGCTCGGTCTTTGGGTATATTAGTATAGAGAGACTCTATATCCAATGTAACCAAAAGTTGGCTTTCTTTGTTAAATGGCATGTGTTCCACAGTTGCAATCATGTGGCCTGTGTCCTTGATGTATGACCGATATTGTTTAGTCAGGGGGCAAAGAAACGAGTCTACGTATTGTGACAACGGTTCTGTGAGCGAGTTGATAGACGAAATGATAGGACGCAAAGGGGGATCCCGTGTATCTTTATGGGTTTTAGGAACACCATAGAGTGTCGAGATTGTCGCGTTGTTTTTATTTAAGAAAGTCAATTCTTTTTGGCAAATGTAGCCATCTCTGAAAGCTTTTGACGTGCTGGTCTCTATTCTGGTTTGCAGTTCCTTCAAGGCTGATCTACGCGCTGGTTGGTAGTGCTCTGGTATTTTGAGCATGGTTTCCACTTTTTGTGAGTAGTTGTCACTGTCGAGGATGACGATGCCACCTGCTTTATCACTCGGTTTGATTATTATGGAGTTGTTGCCAGCTAGTTCCTTGAGGGCTGTGGTTTCAGATTTTGTCAAATTTGGAGTTGGTTTTCGAATGAATTTGGTAACTCTCTCCAGTTCTTTAATTACCATCTTTTCAAAAATTGCAACTTCAGGTCCTACCATTTCCAACGTTGGTGTGAAATTAGATGGTGGTTTGCAACCAGAGTGATTTTCTTCCTCTTCTAGCGGAATTAGATCTGACATAAACTTCTGTAAGCGGACTTTCCTAAAGAAGGAGAATAAGTCTTTATTTAAAGTAAAAATGTCAGGGGGGGTGCTGGGGACAAAGGAGAGACCTTTACTGAGAAGCGTGCATTCAGCATTGGTTAATTGGTGTCTTGAAAGATTGAATATAGGTATGGTTTCTACATCACTGCCTATTGCGACTTCCAATATTGCTGATTCCTCGTTCTCATGTATGGCTGAGGATGTGCTTGCTCTGTTGGATGGTAGTTGCTCCTGCCTCGTCTTTGAAATCTTGCTCGTCCCCTGCCCCTGCCTTGCTCTAAAAAAGGGGAATGGCCATACTGTTGATGATTATGCATGGCTCCCCTACGATTTCTAGGGTTGTATTCATATTCATCGTTCAGGTATGCATTCTCATGTTCAGAATCAGAGGAATTGGTATCTGAAAAGGTAACTATTTTCTGTCTTTTATTGGGGTACATGTTCGACTGTCCTGTTTCCAATTCCTCCTGTTGGAAGAAATTACTCTGTAGATAGGGGTAAATTTTTTCTTGTGAAAACCACCTTATATCCTTTTTTAGTTTTTCTGTTTTTTTCTTTATAAGGTAGTCTTCAAATTCTTGAAGTTCTTGATTCATATTTAGGAGCTTGTTTTTACCTTCTTCTACGCTGGTGTTAGTTTTAAGTTTCTCCTCTAACTCTGTGATTTCCTGGTTAAGGACTGATATCATTTCCTTGACCGTTTCGATAATAAGTATCATCCAGTCCCTGGAGCAGCGGTTCGCGATGTGCGACCATCGCTCCAGGAACTGGCGCACTTGTACAAAGAGTGCAGGGATATTTCTAACTCTACGCCCTGATGGTATGACCCCTGCTTTCAAGTATTCCAGCATGTAATGTGCGTGGGACTCCATTCTTTTAGCTTTCTTCTTGAGGTTGGTAAGTTTGTTCCATTCACTGCTGTCTTTTGCAGTGCTGCCAGTGTTTTGCATGGTGTCTGTTAGTTGTCCCACTAATGCTGCAAAATCAGCATCTGTGAAGCCAAAAGTTTTGAGACCTTCCATAGTGGAATATGGAGGGATAGAGATAATCTATATTGACCTTTGATGTTGTTATAGTGCAATCTGACAGAATGAGTAATAGGAGAAAGAGTTGAATGACCTATAGTTGTGAGTTTTTACAGCGTGAGCAGAGGGAGCAGGATAGTCACCAATTGTGTAGAGGTCTTGTTAGTGTTTAGTTCCCACAGAGTTACATCTAAGTACGCAAAATGATAGCAGCAAAAAGGAAGAATTCAAAATAGCAGCCTTCGGTAAAAACCGAAAGTAAAGACAATGGGAAGAGGGTCTCCCTGTTTGAATTGAGGCCCTAGAGGAGGGAGCAAGTACAAAAATCTAGTATGAACCTCTAAACCGGCCTGTATAATTCTTCAACAGATCTATATAGATTCTGTATTTCCCAATCTAGCTATTTAAAGGTTTGTATTGCCACATTATTATTATAGAGTCCACTAAACTACAGTATTTTAGACAAAAATATATTTTTATTTGTTTTTACTCTTTTTTCATCTTAAGACAATTTATACATAATTTAGAAAGTGAAGCTTATCGGTTTTTACACTCATAATTTAGAATACAGACATTTTTACAAAAAGCATAATTGTGAAAGAAGACATCCTAGACATCTACAATGTAAAAAAGCATTTACTATCCATTCATACATCATGCTTGCATTCAAACAGAAAACAGTGAAGAAAATCAGTCTAAAGATAGAAAGCTAAAACTTTGAATTGGTCAGATTTTTCCAGTTGACTGAAAATTGGGAAGATGCTGGTTTTCAATATCTTCGATATTGGCAATTTTTGCGGTCAACGCGCGTTTCAGTGGGTGAACCACCTTCTTCAGGACCAACGCGACAATCTCGACACTCTATGGTGTTCCTAAAACCCATAAAGATACACGGGATCCCCCTTTGCGTCCTATCATTTCGTTTATCAACTCGCTCACAGAACCGTTGTCACAATACGTAGACTCGTTTCTTTGCCCCCTGACTAAACAATATCGGTCATACATCAAGGACACAGGCCACATGATTGCAACTGTGGAACACATGCCATTTAACAAAGAAAGCCAACTTTTGGTTGCATTGGATATAGAGTCTCTCTATACTAATATACCCCAAGACCGAGCATTACAGGCAGTGGAAACCCTTCTGAATAGAACACAGGGTGAGAGACCTAATGCCTTTATCTTGGAATGCTTAGATACAGTACTTCATCACAACTACTTTGAGTTCAAAGATCAACTGTATAAGCAAGTACAAGGCACCAGCATGGGGGCTTCCTGTGCACCGAGTGTAGCCAACACGTATATGGGGGAATTCGAGCTAAAACATATCTACAACGAAGTTGCCCCCTTTTACGAAAACATTGCCACCTGGCATAGGTTCATAGACGACATTTTCTTTATTTGGACAGGAACTGTAGAGGACCTCAATCAATTCATTGACTGGCTCAATCATAGTGAATACAATCTAAAATTTACCGCACATCACTCGCCAGAAAAAGTGGAATTCTTGGACATATGGATAAACGGCGGTACAGGAAATTTGGAGGTCAGTTTATACCGTAAACCTACAGCAAAGAACACTATTTTACAACACACTAGTTTTCATCCTTCCTGCCAAAAAGATTCTATCCCCTTCGGGGAATTCCTTAGAATCAGACGCAACTGCACAAATCTACACGAATACAACAAACATGCAGAAGACCTAAAGAAAAGGCTCTTACTCAGAGGCTATCCTAAACGCCTCATCAAACAATCTTTTAAACGAGCTAAATACTACAACCGTGACAGCCTTTTCCAGGGCCGGGAAAAAAATCCCATAGAACGACTTGTCTGTGTAATTAACCATTCCAATTACAATCAGAAAGTCCAGCAAATACTGAATAAGAATTGGAAAATTCTTAATGCGAATGAAAGCAGTAAAGCTCTTGAAAAACCTTTAGTAGCTTTTAGGAGAAATGCCAATCTTAAGGACAAGTTAGTGCACAGCAGAATGCAACAAACTAACACCCGTTTGGTTCAAAGCACTATAAATGGATTACCAGAAATTCTAGGCAACCACAGATGTGGCACCTGCCACGCCTGCCCGACAGCCATCACCACAGACACATGGGCATATGGAACCAGAAGAGGTAGACTTAAAAGTCATACAAACTGCAGGAGCAGCAATATAATCTACCTCATCCTCTGCCCTTGCGGCCTAGGCTACATAGGAGAAACTGGCCGTGAATTCCGCACTAGGCTCTCGGAGCACAAATCGGCCATTAGAACCCGAAAGGAACATGCCCCGATGGTTCAACACTATGTGGAACATAACCATGGAGAACAAGATCTCAAATGGCTCATTTTAGAAAAAGTAATTCCAAAGTCGGGCCAAGATACGCACAAAGTGCGTAAAAACAGAGAGACCTTCTGGATTTTTCATTGTGATACTGTCCGAAAAGGTCTGAATGAGGAGATTATTTGGATAACTACATAATAACACACATATATAGGCCATCCGGTCTGCACATACCTTCCTGCTTGACATCAGCCTAACGTCACCCTATGTACCTACCTTGCAGGCTCCCCTTCAGTGTATCAATTGGCAATCTGTGCCTGTTACTACTGACCTACTTGTAGCGACCAGGTGACCTTACTGTATCCCGCATGTATGACTGCTCCTCCAAACTGACACTTCCTTTAGGCCTCCCTTGAGACTAATTTGTAAGAACTATCACCTACTCTAACATGGCGCTGACTTTGTAATATCCTATCTATAGCCAATGATAGGCGTGTCTCGCAATAACAATGTCTATTCGCTCACAATTCACATCCTTTAGAAATAAAAGTATGTGACGGACATCTAGCACGCAACATGGACCACATACGGGATATTCGTGTTGCAAGGCGTGTATTCGCATTTAGATAAATCTAGGCCGGATGCCAATTTCCAACTTAATTAAATTTCATCTCTTCCCGCTGTGTTTACCAACAGCTAATAATCCCTACTTGTCCTGTATACTACACAGCTATGAATTGTTACCTCCTATTTCACGCAACTTTCGGTACAATCAGTAAGACCTCTACCCCACTCCAAGATGGCGCCTGGATATCGTGTTAGATACCAGCCACTCTTTCAGTGAAGGCACGTCATCTCGCGAGACTGACTTTGTGCATAAAATTCGACAATCTCACAACACAAGATGTCGACTCCTGGCGATGGATGCCCTACGACGTCAAGGCGAACTCAGGTATGCCCCTTAACATCAGCAGGAATCCCTTGTAGAGGTTATTGCAGGCTGTTAAACTTCAAACTTTGATTCGAGGTTTCTTAAACTTTGTTGTGTAGCGCTCGACCCTCTCTAAGTTTCGTTCACAGCTCCCGGATGCAAACAGGCTTATTTTCTATTAGACGGAGAGATTAATAAACACGTCATCTTAAAGTCTATCTGATAATATTTACCCACAAAGATTGCTTGCTGTTTGTCTTAGCCGACTGTCCCAGTGAGCACGCTACAGCCACGCATAAGAGGTTACCTTATGTACCCATGCAGGGCACTAGAGTTTTTTGCTCAGGACAGCCACGGGGATACTATAGATCTGGTCGGGCCATTTGGGGTGGTCAATTGTAGAGATTGTTATCAGCTCTCAGCACACTTGTGTTGTCATTCGCTGCTAATTTTGAACTTCACCACATCTTACAGTTGTTATGCGGACGCACTACTCAAAATGTCATATCACGTTTTTCTCCGCCCACAGCGTTATGCCGTAACAGGACACACCATTTTAAATCAAATGTGCATCTTGAGGAATGATAGATAGGAGGACCGCCTACATTGCTGCTTGAACGTGAAACCCTTTGGTAATAGCAAACCAAATACGAGGTACATTTGTTGACCTTTAAACTACACTACTTTATGGTAAACTATTGTCAAAAGACAGCATGACATAAAAGCCTTCCTTTTTGTAGAATTTCAGGAACCGTTCTCTCTGATAAATACCGGCAGCTGTACAGATATACTATGGAGTGAGAACATATGCTCACATCCAGACCTTCCAAGGTATCTAAATAGACACTTTGATTACAGCCTTTTAAATGCCGCAATAGATTGATCTTTTTTGTCTAAGATTCTCAATGCTTTGTTTACTATAGAAATACCAAGTACCGCTCGCTCCAAGAAATAGTAGATTTGCAAGGCCGTATACCTACATCTCAGGAGATGAATCCATAGGTATTTTCTGTGCACATTCTTCTGTGATCTCTATGAATCCTTTTTCTGGGACCTCACTTTCATTAGTCACTTATTTTCATATTAGTCTACTTTACTGCTATGCACAAATCACCTCTGGGTCGTCTTTGAAGTTCCACACTTCACCTCTAGACGCATGTTCCCTCGCTCAAAAAAACCCTACATCTAAAGCGCATGATAGCTATCCCCTTCCTTGTAAATTGTAAATTTAAAATGAAAATTAATGTTTCCCTACCATTTGCCAATTACAAATCCCTTGTGCTTATTTTACAGACACCCTGACATCCTTTTTTAACATTCCCACTTGCTAATTCCGGCAGTTGGTCCTGAAGAAGGTGGTTCACCCACTGAAACGCGCGTTGACCGCAAAAATTGCCAATATCGAAGATATTGAAAACCAGCATCTTCCCAATTTTCAGTGAACTGGAAAAATCTGACCAATTCAAAGTTTTAGCTTTCTATCTTTAGACTGATTTTCTTCACTGTTTTCTGTTTGAATGCAAGCATGATGTATGAATGGATAGTAAATGCTTTTTTACATTGTAGATGTCTAGGATGTCTTCTTTCACAATTATGCTTTTTGTAAAAATGTCTGTATTCTAAATTATGAGTGTAAAAACCGATAAGCTTCACTTTCTAAATTATGTATAAATTGTCTTAAGATGAAAAAAGAGTAAAAACAAATAAAAATATATTTTTGTCTAAAATACTGTAGTTTAGTGGACTCTATAATAATAATGTGGCAATACAAACCTTTAAATAGCTAGATTGGGAAATACAGAATCTATATAGATCTGTTGAAGAATTATACAGGCCGGTTTAGAGGTTCATACTAGATGATTGCAGCAGGGGAAGTGTGTCATTGGTTAGCAACGGAATGGTATTCAATTTAAGGGCCGTAGGGGGTGGAGAGGGATTGACAAATGTAGGGGAGGGCGGGGAGATGTTGAGTTTAATATTGGCAACTTTGTCAATGAAAAACTCGTTGAGCGAGTTACAGAGGGACTGGGAAGGGGGAATAGTGGCCGTAGCTCTGCGGGATGATGCCAGTTCGTGGACCGTAGAGAAGATTTCCTTCGAGTGGGACTCTGCTGCCATTATCCTGCTCGTATAGAACTCTGTTTTGGCCTCAAGAATGCCCTTTTTATAGGTTTGTAAAACAGACAGATAAATTGTCTTTAGCGCGGGGCTGTAGGTTCTTCTCCAAGCTCGCTCGGCTCTCCTTGCAGCTAATTTCTTTCCTTTTAGGTCTGGAGTAAACCACCGATTGGCTGCATGGGCCCGCTTGACTGTGAGCCGCCTCAGGGGGGCGAACTCATCACCCGCCAGGGTCAGCCAGTTGTTAATAGCGGCCAGCTGGGAAGTAGCTGCAAGGCCTGAAAGGTCAGGACAAGTTTTGGCCAAGGTCGAGCAGAGAGAAGGCATGTCAGTTTTGCCCCATTTCCTGACCCAGGTGTTCTTGGGAAGCTGGGGCTTGGCCATCGGGGCCAGAGCAAGGGAAAAGGTAATAATGGAATGATCTGACCAGGAGCACGGGAATATTGTAGGGGATGTGGACGGAACATTCAATGCCCAGATTTGATCCAGCGTGTGGCCGTGTATGTGAGTGGAACTGTGAATAAGCGATGAGAAATTCAAACTGATCATGAGGTCGGTGAACTCTTTAGATTGAGGACTCTCAGCAGGGTCATTAGGCCAAAAATTAAGATCCCCTAAGACTAGTACTGATGAGTTGTTGATCACCAGAGTAGCCAGGAGGGCCTGAATGCTTGAGAGAAAAAAGGGAGTTGGTTGGGGGGGGCGATAAATTAGAACAAAAGTGAGGGGTACCTGATGAAAAGTCGAACGGGCTACAAGGTAGTCTACGTCAGGAATAGAAGGGGAGGGGAGAATCTGAAAGCTGAAATCAGTCCGAGCTATTAAGGCCACTCCACCGCCCCGCTTGCCCTCTAAGCGGTCCGCTCGAATGGCGGAATGTGAAGGGGGCAGTGCGGCTAACACATTGGGCAGGGAGTCAGCCTTGAACCAGGTCTCTGTTAAGAATAAGAGATCTGGTTCATGGGTATCGATGTAATCGAATAGCTCGTACTGATGGTTGACCGCTGACCTAGTGTTTAGGAGTGTGGCCGAAGTGTTAAATACCGGAGCAAGAGGGATAAATGGTGGTGGGGGAGTGAAGAGAGGCATAGTAGGTAGCGAAGCTAGATGTGATACGTTCCTGGGGGGAAGGTAAGGAGGGGAGGTGAGCAAACCAAGCTGCATCAAGTGAGTAGTTACTGAAGGGTCGATGGCACCTGGGGCCCAGTACGAGCAAAGTTGAGATGGCGAATACGTAGTTGAACGGGCAGCATCTCGTGCCCCCAGCCCTGGCCAGCCGCGGACGGGCGCAAACGGGCTTAACTCAGGCGCAACTCCGGCGTGCCTTCGTCTGGCTCCTGCAACTGGTTTGAACTGGACCATGCACAGGGACACCAAATGTGCCCCCAGTGCAGACTTTCAAACATTCTCAGAGTGCACCTACCCAGCCCCAATACACTAAATCATGTCTGGGAGGTGGTCACACCTCCCTGTGACAGGAAACCTATTGTCAAGCCTTCCCCTGCTTGAGCATGGCTCAGCAGCAGGTTTGCAGACTCGTGTCTGTGGCTGGCAGCCTCCACTTTGTGATGCCCAGGTCGAGAAAGCTGGTACCGGGTGTACTGGTGTTTCACATAAGTCCCTCTAGAAGGGTGGAATCATACCTATCCCGCCAGTTACTGGTAGGGAGGTATGATTCCAAGGTGTTTGACACCACACACAACATGTTTCTAAGCAGCCGTTTTAAAGGTAGCATTTACCGCGAGGTTATAATGCACTTAAATATATATGGTTGGCTGCATCACAAACATCCCCGGAAAATAAGTTCCGAAGGCTGCAGAGGGGCTCTGCTCATGCATGGGCACCCTCTCAAATAAAACCAAGCACCCTGCCTTCAAGATTGATAAGGCCTGCCATAGGGGTGACTGATAGGTTTATATGTGCAGTGATTTAGAATAGATATAGTGAACCTATTTCTAAGTAAGGGGCGCATGCACCACCTTACACAGGCTGCAGTAGCAGACCTGTGGTGTCAGTTTGAATGGTCTCTCAGGGGTGGCATAATACATGCTGCAGCCCCTGGGAGGCCCTCGGGGTACCTATGCCCTGGGTACATGGTGTACCATATACTAGGGACTGATAAGGGTATCCCAGAATCCAATCTGTGGTGTACCTAAAGTACATGCAATCAATTTAGAGGAGAAAGCAGCTAGACTGGGGTCCTGGATAGCAGGATCCCTGTCAATATAAGTCGAAAACAGTGATGCATCAGCAAAGAGTGGGGGTAACTATAAGAAGCAGATCCTACTCTCCTACAACCATCTTCAGAACGGGTACATGCTTTCTTAGTTTCAAGGTTACTCTGCCCGTGCTCGTCTGTCTGGAGTGGGAGCAGGCTTACTCGAGAGGAAAGGTACGCAGAGACAGAACGATCTATTCATTAGGGTAGTGGAGTTCAACCTTGAGAGTGATAAAGAGAAACAATCGAGACTGCTTTCTGCTGAGGCAAACATAATGAGACAGGAGCCTCGTTTCAACCATGGTACAAACTGGCAGCTGAATACAAAATGGTTCTCCAAATGCTAACTTAACTCGCATAATGCTAGAAGGAGTCTGCTAGACGCACTCTCAGTCCAACACTATGGCATGCTTCCATGTTTTGGGACTCTCCCTTGAGTGAGAGATAGTGCTAACAGCTGTGTGGAGATGGCCAGAGTGGAGTCCCCACCCTGTAATAAGATATGTAGGGGTACTGGATCTTGCGGGGAGCCTTATTTAATGTGCTGCAGCATCATGCTTGAGGTTTCCTTGCTTAGTACCGGAAAATGCACCAATACTGGTCCTGCGACCTGAGCCGAGAGATCCTATCGGGAGGTCTGGGTTCTGTGTGGGTATTCCCTTGCATAGAGTTGTAGATGTGTTCCGCTTCTAATTGAAGGTATCGAAAAATGTTAATGTGCAGTTCCTAAGGTGGAAGAGTGTTCAGGTCTCTTATGGATTGCCCTCACACACCCCGAAGGATGTCCTGCTTCATCATCGGGTCTTTGCTCCTTGTCTGCCCGGTGTTGCAATGCCCGATGGGCACCCACGAATGGGCTCTTTGCCAGAGATCTTTTAGAGGAAGCCGTATGGTGTGTGAGGGTATGTGGTCAGGGTAGTGAGGTGAGTGGGCGCTGTGATTTAAAATAGGTCTAGTACTGCCCTATGTAAAAAACTTTTTTATTCTGAGGGTGCACAATCCTAGCTGAAATGCGTGAGCCCTGTCTGGAGCCAATGATCCTACAGGGTCTGATTGGTGTAAATGGTGGACATGTTTCTGGCCTACGGCCCCTAACGAGTCAAGCGGCAATTCATCAGGACCGGCGCCTAGAAGGATGAGAAGGTAGTCCTAACTCTTATACTGCCGCAATGCCGGTGCCGGGTATCATGTTGTCACCAGCGTTGATTATAGGGTACCAGGACGTTTAGCCTGGACTAGTTGAGACCCCAAGATTTGAGGTCTAATGCTGACAGGATTTTAATAGAGCATTTTGTTACTCGGTCGTAAGGGTGGCGTGCAACTAGCGATCATCCTACCCCTACTCTGGATCCCGGTTGTGGAGAAACTTCTTGCTCTATGGACGTGAGGGATATGACCACCTTAAAAAGTTCTCTGGAGGAGTTGAGGGCAGAATTTATTTTTTCCTCGAAGTGCCTGGCTTGGGCTTGTTTAATTTCATTATGGTAAAGTCTGATGGCTTTCTTATATTGGCCCTTGATATTCGGGTCATATGATTTCCGCCAGTTTCTTTAGTTTTTTTTGCATGCTTTTTTCAGTGAAGCAAGATGGTTGTTAAACCGGGTGCGATGGGACACTGACCTCCCTTTCTGTCTCCAATTTTCTGCTGCTTAGTTGAGCCATTCAGACCAAAGCCTCTCTGCGTCCTCTAAATTTCCTGTCAAGGCCGGGATTTATGCTTCTAGGGAATTGATCATGCTGTCCGGTATGAGTCTAGGCCACTTCCTACCTGCCTTCGTGGCGCTGCCCCCGATAGTTTGTGTATGTGTTTTGGCCAGCGTGAAAGGGATAAAGGAGTGGTATGACCAGGGGACTGGTTTAGGGGTGTCTGCCTTTAATTTGGAATCGTTGGAAAAGATTGCGACTAGTGTGTGCCCTCTTTCATGTGTGGCCGATTGAACATGCTGTCTGAGTTGCATAGCTTCCATGTCTTGAGTTAGTCTGTTGGTAAATGCATTATTGTGTTCGCCTGGGTGAATATTAAAGTGACCTAGTATAGTCACTGATCCTTTACTAGCGGTGGTACTTGCTATGAGATCAGGGAGTGTGTCCCGGAAAGCGTTACAGGGTCCTGGTGGCCGGAAAATAAGCGTTCCTGAGAAGCTCTGGGTGGGAGATAACCCGATAAAACCCGTGTTGTATCACAGTTTATTAGGGACTTTGGTGAGACACTGCATCTGTATATTTCTTTATAAAGGATGGCCACTCCACCCCGACTTTTCCCTCCCTGTCCTGGGGGGGGGGCCATGACTAGAACTGGCGTGGAACAGTCTTTGAGCCAAGTGTCGGTCACAAATAAAACATCTACGTGTTCCTCCTCGATTAAGAGCCTAATCTCTGTTTTGTGGCCCGGGAGGGATCTACTATTTATTAGCCCCATTTTCCAAAGGGTTTTCCCTTCTGTCTTTAATGGATGCAAGTTTTTGTGAGAAGTCTCCTTACTCACCATGACCTTGCAATAGGCGCATGCGGTCTTCCTGCCTGCCAGGTTTTCAGCTGCAAAAGTGTGTGCGCACTGAGGGGTGCCGGCTGGCCTCAGTAGTGTCAGTTCATTTGCACTGTAGCTTAAAACGTTTTAGGTTTTTAGGTCTCGCCTTGCTATCGCGTAAGCGATCGCAAAGCGAGACTATTGTAAGGGGCTCCCAAAAGTGCACAATCACGCGCATCGTACTGCCATGCAATCCGCTTTTGGCATCGCACTTCAAAGGGTCCGCTCCCCCGCCTGGAATGCGCTCCCCCGCCAAGCGCGCGCGCCAGGCTCCGCCGGGCTTGTTTTTACTGTATTTAGCTATAACATCTAAAATCAACATCCAAAGTCCAACCCAGTCCCATGCCACTGTCCGGTCTCCACGCTAGCGTATGACTCCAAAATATCAATGCTATTTATTGTTGTGCTCCCACAGCAGTTTCCACATAATAGCAACACTTTCCACTACTTGCATATAGTATCACAATATTTCTTCATCCTCACATGATCAAACGTTATTAAAATGTCCGTATGCGACGAAAAATGCAGACAAGCACTTCACAAAAATAAACAATTATTTGCTTCTTGCTACAATATTCGGCGTGCACATGTTGCTGTTGTAAAGCTCAGTCTTGTTTGCAGTGTCCCTTCATTGCCGAATAATTGCAGTGATTCTCGACCACATGCCTGGCTCTTCAACTCTACCCACGTCACTCACTTCTACCTAGAGGTGGGCGGGCAACTGCAGGCTCGAGCCAGGACCCTGGGCCGAGGTTTTGTTGGAACCTCCAGCCCTTAATGAGCTGCGCTTTTATGTGGCTTCTGCCTGCCACCCTCCGTCTAAACATCATGTGGGTTTACGTCCAGAGCCGCCGACTGTGGAACTCGGCTCCACATCCAAGGCTAATCACTTAATCTCCCAGGACCTATCAAGAACGCATGTAACCTTGTTGAGTTTGCGCTGTATTTTAAAAATGTCAGAAGAGCGCACTAAGCGGTTAAAACAAGCCCTCAACAGGTCAGACAAATAGATAACCATTTACTGGCTGGTTTGTGGGGTGAAACCATAAAACCTTGATAAAAAAGCGGTTGGTTGCCCCGCTTGAATTGCCTGACCGAGAGCAAATTTTTTATTTCATCAAAACTTTTTTTTTCCATTATCAGCTATGACCGCACTTGTAAATATGCGTGTTCATACTACAATTCGTACAAATGTATCACTTTTAATAAGTACTTCTCAGTGGAGAGCGTTAACGTGCCCTATTGATGTCAAAGCTTCCACATGTTACCATTTTGTTTGTTTTTTTAACTCTAAAGACACTTTATCATACTTTACGAAGTTTGATGTATGGTTACATAACTCATCTTTTCAGGACTCTAATCGTGAACTGGCTCAAAGATCCGAGCCAGCCCCTTAACTCGCTCAGTCTGCTCCCTTTGCTAATGAGGTTGCTCGCCCACTTCCACCACCAAACCAGACTCTGCTCTGCCTGGCTTGGCATCAAAGTCCTATGACACGCCCCACTCTACTAAGTGTCTCGCCCACCCATCTGACCCCGCCCAGTCTAACTCACGCAAACAGATGACGCAGTCAAGTTTCTCGTCCTGGCCGCACATTTGCAGAGAGTCCCCCAGCACCGTGTAGCACTGGTTGCACTGAACTACCAGAAGGTCGCGGAGCCTGTAGCGGCCACATGTCGTGGACTGGGAAAGCGCGCTGTAGCGCTCCTCCTTCGGCCGCTGGAGTTTCTGCTGCTCCGCGAGTTGTTCTTTCTTGCTGCGCTCAATGCTTAACGCTCGCCTGGTGACTCGCGACATGTTCTGACGTCACCTTTCATCCAATCACGCTGTAGCCCGCCCGCAGTTCAAACCTAGACTGGATACGCCCACTCTCAGATCACTCCCTCTCTCATTGGACAGCGGTGGTGATGCGAATGTGTCACTCACATTTTATGAACTCCTTGTCTTCAACATGAAAAGCTCACGTTAGAGTTTACTTTGGGTGGTGAGAGGGCTTCAATGTCCAGCCCATATTCTGCTTCTGATTTCATGACTAGCTTTCTATTCTCGTTTCTACCGCATTGTAATTGCATTTATATAGCGCATACCCCCAAGGAGGCGTCAAAGCGCTTTTCCGCGAGTAGTACGCTATTCCCGAACCCAACAAGCATTTGCAATGCAACAGGTCTCGCATTTACGCGAGTTTAAGCTATTGGCATTGTAAATGACAATGCCTTTTAGTTATGTTTTAAAAATGAAAACAAAAATAAAAGGCATTGTCAATAGCTCTAACTCGCGTAAATGCGAGACCTATTGCATTGCAAATGCTTGTTAGGTACTTACGCGCAGGGTTCCTGGTCCCTGGCCCCGGACGGACGTGGACGGGCGCAGACGGGCTTGCCTTTGGCGTACCAGCGGCGCGCACGCTGCGCATCCTCACCGCATCCCCAATAAGTAGTTGTTTCCCCCTGAACAACTGGAGCGTTAACTTAGCTTCCTCTACGGTAGGTTGAGGTTTGATTCCTCTCTATGGTCTTTACGCTTGCCCCGCCCCGCCCCTCCCCGCCCCGCCCCGCCCCGGACAGCCTCCAGCCTGTATGGAGCCAAGCAATGTGCCCCCGAGATAGACGGAAGTGGAGAAAATACATGTGGCGCGTGAAAGATGAGAGGAAGTTTGAGGCTAAAATCAATCTTTCAACTTTTATTACACAAGTAGCAAAAATAATATGAAATCGGCTGGCAGCAGTCGAGTTACGTTCTCTATGACACACGTCAGGTCGGTTAGAAGCACGGGAGTGAGTGGGTTTATGTTGCAGACGTTCCTTTCTCTTATCGTTTCTCTATTTTTACCCCAGGTGCAAATATCTATTCTACACACGGACGAGGGCAAAATGTGCTTTTATCATACGTTAATCATTGAAATACGGAAAATGTGCACATGGGTTCATTCTGCTTTTGCACCAGTGAAACATTTCCGGAAAGGGCTTGTGCAGCACGAGTATTTTTACTAATCAGAGTTTCTGCTGTCGCAGACCGAGATGCAAACACAGAAAAATGCGACGCGAAGCACACCTTTGCTCTGTTGCCATGGCAACTAGGAGTTCTACTTCTGACTCCGTATTTGGAAGATATTCGGGCAATTTGTATGTTTTTCACGCTCCCCCCATGCAAAGCACGTCACACATCAGTAAAGTGCAAGTGCATGTGTGGTGCAGGTAGAAATCAGCGCCTTAAAGTTCACGCTTTACAAGGTGCTTTACCTCATGCACTACCACGCAGAGGCCTCTAAGTACACTATCTCTGTATCTGGGGGTATTTGTGTGAAAACACTATCCTGCATTATGAGGACGACAGCAGACTGTCTCTCACACCTGAACAGAACCAGAGGGCATGCTGAGGCCTCTCTGTCACACCTGAAGGGAGCCTGAGGCAGGCAGAGGCCTCTCTGTCACACCTGGAGGGACTACGAGGCAGGAAGAGGCCTCTCCGTCACACCTGAAGGGCCCCACTAGCAGGCAGAGGCCTCTCTGTCACACTTGAAGGGCCCACAGGCAGGCAGAGGCCTCTCTGTCACACCTGAAGGGAGCCTGAGACAGGCAGAGGTCTCTCTGTCACACCTGAAGGGAGCCTGAGGCGGGCAGAGGCCTCTCTGTCACACCTGAAGGGATCCGGAGGCGGGCAGAGGCCTCTCTGTCACACCTGAAGAGCGCCTGAGGCAGGCAGAGGCCTCTCCGTCACACCTGAAAGAAGCAAGAGGTGGGCAGAGGTCTCTCTGTCACACCTGAAGGAAGCAAGAGGCGGGCAGAGGTCTCTCGGTCACACCTGAAGGGAGCCGGAGGCAGACAGAGACCTCTCTGTCACACCTGAAGGGAGCCTGAGGCGGGCAGAGGCCTCTGTCACATCTGAAGGGAGCCTGAGGCAGGCAGAGGACTCTCTGTCACACCTGAAGAGCGCCTGAGGCAGGCAGAGGTCTCTCTGTCACAACTGAAGGGAGCCGGAGGCAGACAGAGACCTCTCTGTCACACCTGAAGGAAGCCGGAGGCAGGCAGAGGTCTCTCTGTCACAACTGAAGGGAGCCGGAGGCAGACAGAGACCTCTCTGTCACACCTGAAGGGAGCCGGAGGCAGACAGAGACCTCTCTGTCACATCTGAAGGGAGTCGGAGGCGGTCCGAGGCCTCTCTGCCACACCTGAAGGGCCCCACAGGCAGGCAGAGGCGTCTCTGTCTTACCTGAAGGGAGCCGGAGGTCGGCAGAGGCCTCTCTGTCACACCTGGAGGGAGCCTGAGGTGGGCAGAGGCCTCTCTGTCACACCTGAAAGGAGCCGGAGGCGGCAGAGGCCTCTCTGTCACACCTGAAGGGAGCCGGTGGTGGGTAGATGCCTCTCCGTCACACTTGATGGGCCCCACAGGCAGGCAGAGGCCTCTCTGTCACACCTGAAGGGAGCCTGAGGCAGGCAGAGGCCTCTCTGTCACACTTGAAGGGCCCACAGGCAGGCAGAGGCCTCTCTGTCACACTTGAAGGGAGCCGGAGGCGGGCAGAGGCCTCTCTGTCACACCTGAAGGGATCTAGAGGCGGGCAGAGACCTCTCTGTCACACCTGAAGGGAGCCTGAGGCGGGCAGAGGCCTCTCTGTCACACCTGAAGGGAGCCTGAGGCAGGCAGAGGTCTCTCTGTCACACCTGAAGGGAGCCTGAGGCGGGCAGAGGCCTCTCTGTCACACCTGAAGAGCGCCTGAGGCAGGCAGAGGCCTCTCCGTCACACCTGATGGAAGCAAGAGGCGGGCAGAGGTCTCTCTGTCACACCTGAAGGGATCCGGAGGCGGGCAGAGGCCTCTTTGTCACACCTGAAGAGCGCCTGAGGCAGGCAGAGGCCTCTCCGTCACACCTGAAGGAAGCAAGAGGCGGGCAGAGGTCTCTCTGTCACACCTGAAGGGATCCGGAGGCGGGCAGAGGCCTCTCTGTCACACCTGAAGAGCGCCTGAGGTGGGCAGAGGCCTCTCTGTCACACCTGAAGGAAGCCGGAGGCAGGCAGAGGCCTCTCTGTCACACCTGAAGGGAGTCGGAGGCAGTCCGAGGCCTCTCTGCCACACCTGAAGGGCCCCACAGGCAGGTAGAGGCGTCTCTGTCTTACCTGAAGGGAGCCGGAGGCGGGCAGAGGCCTCTCTGTCACACCTGAAGGGAGCCTGAGGTGGGCAGAGGCCTCTCTGTCACACCTGAAAGGAGCCGGAGGCGGCAGAGGCCTCTCTGTCACACCTGAAGGGAGCCGGTGGTGGGTAGATGCCTCTCCGTCACACTTGATGGGCCCCACAGGCAGGCAGAGGCCTCTCTGTCACACCTGAAGGGCCCCACAGGCAGGCAGAGGCGTCTCTGTCTTACCTGAAGGGAGCCAGAGGCGGGCAGAGGCCTCTCTGTCACACCTGAAGGGAGCCTGGGGCGGGCAGAGGTCTCTCTGTCACACCTGGAGGGACTACGAGGCAGGAAGAGGCCTCTCCGTCACACCTGAAGGGCCCCACTAGCAGGCAGAGGCCTCTCTGTCACACTTGAAGGGCCCACAGGCAGGCAGAGGCCTCTCTGTCACACTTGAAGGGAGCCGGAGGCGGGCAGAGGCCTCTCTGTCACACCTGAAGGGATCCGGAGGCGGCAGAGGCCTCTCTGTCACACCTGAAGGGAGCCTGAGGCGGGCAGAGGCCTCTCTGTCACACCTGAACGGAGCCTGAGGCAGGCAGAGGCCTCTCTGTCACACCTGAAGGGAGCCGGAGGCGGGAAGAGGTCTCTCTGTCACACCTGAAGAGAGCCAGATGCAGGCAGAGGCCTCTCTGTCACACCTGAAGGGATCCGGAGGCGGGCAGAGGCCTCTCTGTCACACCTGAAGAGAGCCTGAGGCAGGCAGAGGCCTCTCCATCACACCTGAAGGAAGCAAGAGGTGGGCAGAGGTCTCTCCGTCACACCTGATGGAAGCAAGAGGCGGGCAGAGGTCTCTCTGTCACACCTGAAGGGATCCGGAGGCGGGCAGAGGCCTCTTTGTCACACCTGAAGAGCGCCTGAGGCAGGCAGAGGCCTCTCCGTCACACCTGAAGGAAGCAAGAGGCGGGCAGAGGTCTCTCTGTCACACCTGAAGGGATCCGGAGGCGGGCAGAGGCCTCTCTGTCACACCTGAAGAGCGCCTGAGGTGGGCAGAGGCCTCTCTGTCACACCTGAAGGAAGCCGGAGGCAGGCAGAGGCCTCTCTGTCACACCTGAAGGGAGTCGGAGGCAGTCCGAGGCCTCTCTGCCACACCTGAAGGGCCCCACAGGCAGGTAGAGGCGTCTCTGTCTTACCTGAAGGGAGCCGGAGGCGGGCAGAGGCCTCTCTGTCACACCTGAAGGGAGCCTGAGGTGGGCAGAGGCCTCTCTGTCACACCTGAAAGGAGCCGGAGGCGGCAGAGGCCTCTCTGTCACACCTGAAGGGAGCCGGTGGTGGGTAGATGCCTCTCCGTCACACTTGATGGGCCCCACAGGCAGGCAGAGGCCTCTCTGTCACACCTGAAGGGCCCCACAGGCAGGCAGAGGCGTCTCTGTCTTACCTGAAGGGAGCCAGAGGCGGGCAGAGGCCTCTCTGTCACACCTGAAGGGAGCCTGGGGCGGGCAGAGGTCTCTCTCTCACACCTGGAGGGACTACGAGGCAGGAAGAGGCCTCTCCGTCACACCTGAAGGGCCCCACTAGCAGGCAGAGGCCTCTCTGTCACACTTGAAGGGCCCACAGGCAGGCAGAGGCCTCTCTGTCACACTTGAAGGGAGCCGGAGGCAGGCAGAGGCCTCTCTGTCACACCTGAAGGGATCCGGAGGCGGCAGAGGCCTCTCTGTCACACCTGAAGGGAGCCTGAGGCGGGCAGAGGCCTCTCTGTCACACCTGAACGGAGCCTGAGGCAGGCAGAGGCCTCTCTGTCACACCTGAAGGGAGCCGGAGGCGGGAAGAGGTCTCTCTGTCACACCTGAAGAGAGCCAGATGCAGGCAGAGGCCTCTCTGTCACACCTGAAGGGATCCGGAGGCGGGCAGAGGCCTCTCTGTCACACCTGAAGAGAGCCTGAGGCAGGCAGAGGCCTCTCCATCACACCTGAAGGAAGCAAGAGGTGGGCAGAGGTCTCTCTGTCACACCTGAAGGAAGCAAGAGGCGGGCAGAGGTCTCTCGGTCACACCTGAAGGGAGCCGGAGGCAGGCAGAGGCCTCTGTCACATCTGAAGGGAGTCGGAGGCGGTCCGATGCCTCTCTGCCACACTTGAAAGGAGCCTGAGGCGGGCAGAGGTCTCTCTGTCACACCTGAAGGGAGCCGGAGGCGGGAAGAGGTCTCTCTGTCACACCAGAAGAGAGCCAGATGCAGGCAGAGGCCTCTCTGTCACACCTGAAGGGAGCCTGAGGCAGGCAGAGGTCTCTCTGTCACACCTGAAGGGAGCCTGAGGCGGGCAGAGGTCTCTCTATCACACCTGAAGGGCCCCACAGGCAGGCAGAGGCCTCTCTGTCACACCTGAAGGGAGCCGGAGGCGGCAGAGGCCTCTCTGTCACATCTGAAGGGAGCCTGAGGTGGGCAGAGGCCTCTCTGTCACACCTGAAGGACCCCACAGGCAGGCAGAGGCCTTTCTGTCACACCTGATGGGAGTCGGAGGTGGGTAGATGCCTCTCCGTCACACTTGATGGGCCCCACAGGCAGGCAGAGGCCTCTCTGTCACACCTGAAGGGAGCCTGAGGCAGGCAGAGGCCTCTCTGTCACACCTGAAGGGAGCCGGAGGCGGGCAGAGGCCTCTCTGTCACACCTGAAGGGAGCCGGAGGCAGGCAGAGGCCTCTCTGTCACACCTGAAGGGATCCGGAGGCGGGCAGAGGCCTCTCTGTCACACCTGAAGGGATCCGGAGGCGGGCAGAGGCCTCTCTGTCACACCTGAAGGGATCCGGAGGCAGGCAGAGGCCTCTCGGAGGCGGGCAGAGGCCTCTCTGTCACACCTGAAGGGAGCCGGAGGCGGGCAGAGGCCTCTCTGTCACACCTGAAGGGAGCCTGAGTCGGGCAGAGGCCTCTCTGTCACACCTGAAGAGCGCCTGAGGCAGGCAGAGGCCTCTCCGTCACACCTGAAGGAAGCAAGAGGCGGGCAGAGGTCTCTCTGTCACACCTGAAGAGAGCCAGAGGTGGGTAGATGCCTCTCTGTCACACTTGAAGGGAACCGGAGGTGGGCAGAGGCAGAGGGACCACCCGCCAGCATCAATCCTTCTACTAACAATGTGTTGATTATTCACAGATGTGGTGCAGAACCACTGGCGGGAATGTTTGTGTGCACTTGTGTCATTTAGTTGCTGTCCAAGTTTGGTTTAGTTCACTGTTATATTTTATTTTGTTGATAATATAATGTGTCAGGCAGCCCAGGGGTGTTCGATGTTCATACCCCTGTCTGCCTCCTTCTTTGGTTTCACCCAGGGTCATGTGACTGCCGGCATTAATACATGGGCGAGGCTGCGCTTGGGCAGTCCTGCGCCAGTCCAGGATATGACCAGTGGTCTGTAGAGTCTTGGGCCCTAGCCCACATGCTGCATATATGACAACGGACACACGAGTGTATGGCATCTGCACTGGCCACGAGCACGCGCACTCTGGCCTTTTTATTAGCAGGGTCACCTGACTGGTGACGCTTGTGTTGGATGGGTGTGGGGCCAGCCCTCGCGGGAATGTTTGTGTGCAAGTTTAGTTTAGTTTATTTTCTGTTACATTCTCCTTTGTTTATGATAAAGGAGGAGTGTAATGCGTCAGGCGGCGCAGGGGTGTTTGATGTTCATACCCCTGTCTGCCCCCCCCCCCCCCCCTTTGGTTTCACCCGCAGTCACGTGCGTGTGCGCAGTCCCGCGCCAGATCAGGACATGACCACGTGGCATCTCTGTTTGCGCCCCGACCAAGACCTAGCGCCCCGAAGACACAGCGCCCACGTCCGGCTCAGCTACAGTCCCTTCAGCGCTGTTCGATGAATCAATTTAATTTAGGGTTCTTGCTTTTAATTAAAGACGATTACAAAGAGGCCATTGACCTATTGGCTATAAATGCGGCCATGATTTATTCAGATGCGGCGCGGAGCCGAGCCAAGCCTCTCGGCTGAAGGTTCACTCTCAGCGGGGGGAGATGCCTCGGAGCCGGTGCCAGGCGCCGAGAGGGAGGCTGTGGGGTGGATACGGATGCAGGGCCGCTTTTAATGCACGTGTGGGGCCCACTGAATGAGAGGTGCCCAGGAACCATTACCCATGCTACACATGCCCCGCACCCTGGCACCACACGTGCGCCGCGCTGCAGCGACAGCAACATCCTTTATAAATATGCATGTGGGGGAGAGGACACCGTTATGTGACCTTTGACCGAGCGCCCACGAGGCCTCAACAATCCACCTCTAAAAGGAGAGCTGGTTCATGCGAAGCTCTGTGGCCTGGCTAAGCAGCGAGACTCTTGTCGGAAGTGCCGTGCCCCGTGTGCAGAACTCCAAGGCCACCATCCAGGCAAGAAGCGAAGAGAGCGAACGCCCAGCGCCAAGGTGGGCACGAAGACGCGAAATGAATAAAGAAAATGCAAATGTGGCAAATTGGACGGAGGGTCAATTTTTTTCTTTTCATTTAAGAAAATCGAGAGCGTTTTTTTCCCTTTTTTCCCCAAAAAGAATAAGACAAAAAGTAAAAACACGATTTGGGCAGTCCATGTACGGTGGTGAGGCTCGTTGGGTTAAGCAGGAGGTAGGTCGGGATAAGCAGCTGGTCTGGTGCCAATACGAGCTTGGATTGGCCTTCCCAAGGGTGGCACCCTCGGCCTTCATTAGTGTTGGCAGAGCTGGGGTGTGTGCAGTGCAGCTTGGATGGCGTCAGTGAGTTTCCCTCACCGTGCGAGGGTTGGAGGGTGGCACCCTCCACCTTCATCAGTGTTGGCAGAGCTGGGCTGTGTGCAGCGCAGCTTGGATGACGTCAGTGAGTCTCCCTCACCTTGTGAGGGTTGGAGGGTGGCACCCTCGGCCTTCATCAGTGTTGACAGAGGTGGGCTGTGTGCAGCGCAGCTTGGATTGGCCTCCCCAAGGGTGGCACCCTCCGCCTTCATCAGTGTTGGCAGAGCTGGGCTGTGTGCAGTGCAGCTTGGATGACGTCAGTGAGTTTCCCTCACCGTGCGAGGGTTGGAGGGGTGTTACTGGTGAAGCCCAGATCTGATGCTTGGGCAGAGCGGGACCAAGAGGGGGCGTCGATCGTTGGCGAGGTGAGGGCAGCCGCACAGCAGGTGCAGCCAAGACTCGAGATGGGGCAAAGTCTGCATTACCTCCTCGTCCAGTCTTCCTCGCCACAGTATTCACATATGAGCCTCCGGCTCCACACAGAACTCCAAGTAAAATTAAAAGAGCAGCGCTCTAGTCTCCCCTCCCTCCTTCAATATGGCCCCCAGTGTCTTCAGCCAATCCCATAAAGGGATACATAGCAACCAACACGACCTGTACTTTTTTTCTGCACTTCTCCGAGTGCTGTGTTGCCTGTTGATCAGGTGAGTGGGGCTGGGTTCCTGCTTCAGCAGACCCGTTATGCCCTGGGGTATCTAGTATTGGGGGTAGTAGTATAATTTTCACTGTTGATTCGGGAGTTTAATTTACTGTCTTTTACCTCCTGCTACTGCCTTCGCACCTCTGGTCCTGCTTCAGCGGACTTTCAGTGGCGTTCGTTTGTGTTGAGTCATGCTGTGACTCTGGATCACCTCCTGACGGTGGTTTATTTACTTTACCGGCCGCGCGTCCTGCTAAGCGGACGTAGCGCGGCCGGATGCGTTTGATCTGGGGGCCGGAGGCTCCAGGTGGCGTTTTTCCCTCCTGACGGGGCCGCGTGTGTTTGCTGTGGGGGCGGGTGATTCCCGTTAGCATTTCTTGGGCTGCAGGTTCGGTGCACGTTCCTTACAGTGGTAGGGCGGTGTTCGATCTGTCTCCATCCTCACACGACAGTCTCTGTGTTACATCGTCTGTCTATGGGCATGCGCGCGGCTGTTTCCTACGACATTTATGTTAATTTGTCTGATGCATGTATTGGCTTGTTAGGTTGCCTAGCAACCCCGGGGCCTTTTATGCCAGGCGTGTTGTCTTCTTACCTGCCTGTGTTTCACTTCATGCGTTCACTGGTGTATAACTATGATGGAGAGTGGTTCTGTGCCTGATTCTGCTCCTGTGGCTTCTGGTTCTGGTGTACAAATCCCATCTATGGACGTATTGCAGCAGATGATCAATTCTGCTGTGGCTGCTGCTATGCAAGGTCAGATGCCTGTTCCTCCTGCGAAGCGGGCTAAGGTTGATGGCGCTGCGGCTGCTGATTCTGACATTGAGGAGGAGGTTGATGTCAGAGGTCGTTTTGTGCAGGGTGCCGACCTGAAGGAGGTGCTGGGTCACATTAGAGAGAACTTGGTGTTTCCTGCTTCTGTTGTTCCTCTGGAAGACGATCTATTTGCGCAATACCAGCGTCCTGAGCCTGATTCTTTGCCTCTACACTCTTCAGTCTTGAGGGTCCTGGAGAATGAGTGGAAAGATGTAGACAAGGGTTCCTTTCCACGCTTTTTGAATAAAAGGTACCCGCTACTGGACTTTGATGTGCAATTTCCTTCCTCAGTGAAGGTTGATTCCTTGTTGGCCAGCATGGCGTCTCATGGAACTGTAGTGTCTGAGGATTCTTCTCCTGCTGACCCGGTTGACCGTAAAGTGGATGGTGCGGTGAAGCGCACTTTTGCGGCTGCAAATTTCTCTATCAGGGCGGCTGCCTATGCCTCTTACACTATACAATCCTTGCTTAAGGATTTTCAGTCTCTGTCTGAATAGTTGGACCAAGGAGAGGATGTTTCTTCTACCCTGGCTATGATGGAGCAACAAGTTCGGTTGCTTTCGGATGTCTCCTTTGACTCTTTGGGAGCGGCGGCTTCCGCGGCTGGGTCTTCGGTGGCTGCGAGACGCCAGTTGTGGCTTCGTTCATGGAAGGCTGATGCTGCGCAGAAGAATCTACTGATGAAGATTCCTTTTTCTGGGGTTAAACTTTTTGGGTCGCCTCTGGATGACATGGTTAAGAAAACGGCGGAGGACCGTAAACTCCTGGCTCCTGAGAGGGCGGGTCACTTCCGTTCCTTTGGTTCTCAGAGGGCTTTTGGCCCTTCTCGGAGGGGTAGAGCTGGCTCGCCCTTTCGTGGGAGGGGGCGTGGCCGGGGTGCTCCTTCCTTTGGAAAAACCCGGTTCTCCGGTTCTTCTTCCTCCTCCAATCCTGCACCAAAGTCATGACTGAATCGCTCCTGGTATCGGTCCGGTTGGGGGTCGCCTCAGTTTCTTCCTGGAGTCTTGGAGACTGACTGTTTCGGACAAATGGGTGCTGCAGGTGGTTTCAGAGGGCTTGCGTATTGGATTTATCTAGACTCCCCCAGACTGTTTCAGGGCCACTCCTTATCCCAGAGATCCTGTACGGAGATTGGCGCTTTTGGAAGGCATCGAATCCCTGGTGGTCAAGGGTGCGGTGATTCCTGTTCCCGTAGATCAATTGGGGTTGGGTGTGTATTCCATCCTGTTCCTGGTGTCGAAGCGCACTGGGGATCTTTGGCCTGTGATGGACCTGAAGTGGGTGAATACTTACATCCCTCACCAGAAGTTCAAGATGGTTTCCCTTCAGTTGATCCTTCCTCTGATATCTCAGGGCGACTTCCTTACATCGATAGACTTGAGGGATGCTTATCTCCATATCCCTGTTCATCCAGACTCTCAGAGGTTTCTCCGGTTTTGCCTGATGGGTCGGCATTACCAATTCCAGGTAATGCCCTTTGGACTCTGCTCTGCTCCCAGGGTCTTTACTAAGGTTCTGGCTCCTCTTATTGGACACTTGCATGGGGAGGGCATTAGTGTTTTTCCTTATCTGGACGACATTTTAATTTCTGCTTCTTCTCTTCCTAAGGCGGAGTTGCATGTCCAGAGGGTGTGCCATGTCCTGGAGCATCATGGGTTCCTAGTGAATGTACCGAAGTCCTCCCTGGTTCCTGCACAGGAATTGACTTTCATTGGGGCTCTGTTCAGGACTCGGTTGGGTATGGTGTTCCTACCTCCTCCCAGGATTCTGTCCCTGGTGTCTGCAGTTCGTGCCCTGTTGGTGGGGCATTCTCATCCTGTGAGCCTATGGCTGAGGGTTCAGGGTCTGATGTCGGCGTCATTGTTGACGGTACCGTGGGCTCGACTCCACATGTACCCGGTGGTGTCACACGTTTTGTCACATTGGGACCCCTGTTCCCTAGATATGACTGTTTTGGTTCCTATGTCGGCAGAAGTTCGGGTGGTCCTGGGTTGGTGGTTGGACGAGGGTCATCTGTCCAGGGGCCGCCCCTTTCTGATTGTTCCCACCCGCGTGGTCACTACGGATGCCAGCCTGCTGGGGTGGGGTGCTACTCTGGGGGATTCGACGACTCAGGGGGTTTGGCCTCAGTCGGTGTTGTCATGTTCCTCCAACTACAAGGAGCTGAAAGCCGTACTTCTGGGTTTGTTGGATTTCTCGGATCTGGTTCAGGGTCACCATGTGCAGGTCCGAATGGACAATCAGGTTGTGATGTCGTATATAAACCATCAAGGAGGGTGCAAGGTTCAATCCCTCAGTTGCCTCAGCCGTCGGATTTGTTGTTGGGCGGAGTTGCATCTGGAGTCCCTATCTGCCATTTATCTTCCTGGCACGGAGAACACTGTGGCGGATTGTCTGAGCCGGGTGTTTCCCTCCATGGGCTCTTTGTCCTTGACACATGTGATGTTCAGGAGGTTGCGGCGGATGTTTGGTTGTCCGATTGTCGACCTCTTTGCTTCCCAGGACAATTTCAAGATCCGTTGCTTTTGCACAATTATGCCTTGCCGGGATGCATGGAGGGTGGATGCCCTGTCGTTCCCTTGGCCGACGGGTCTCTTGTATGCCTTTCCCCCTGTTCCCCTGATTCCGGCGGTCTTGCAGAAGATCAAGCGGGAGGGATCCTTTGTGCTTCTCATTGCTCCGGGTTGGATGCGTCGCCCTTGGTATCCCCTGATGTTGGAATTAGCTGTGTCTACGGGGTGGGCCTTGCCTTTCAGTCCTTATCCTCTGTTGGCTCCTCTTCTTCCTCTGCCTGTGCTCCGTTCCGTGGGTCTGCGGGCCTGGCTCTTGAGAGGGATTCGTTGATGCGAACTGGCTGTTCATTGGCTGTGGCTGGGGTCATTCAGCAATCCAGGAGACCTTCTATTCTTAAATCCTATGCGAAACACTGGGATAATTTTGTTTCTTGGTGTCTGTGTCGCGATCTGTCGATGGCTTCTTTGGATCCGGCTCGCGTTTTGGATTTTTTGAATGATGGTTTTGTGCTGGGCTTGGCCATTTCGACTCTTCGGGCTCAGTGGGCTGCGATTCAGGCGTTCCATGTCCTCCCTTTAAATTCTATTTCGCCATTGGTTGCTAGACTTTTTAAGTCATTCTCTTTCCAACGCCCCCGTCCTATTATGTGTCCTCCACCTTGGGACCTGCCTTTGGTTTTGCGCTCCTTGCAGTTGGCTCCCTTCGAGCCTTTGGAGTCGGTGGGGTTGAAGTTTTTAACACTCAAGGTGGTGTTTCTTGTGGCGATTGCTTCTGCCAGACGTATGGGTGAGTTGGGTGCCTTCCTTCGTTCTGCTCCTTTTTTGTTGGTTTTGTCGGACAGGGTTGTGTTGCGCCCTCATCCTACGTTCGTTCCGAAAGTGGATTCTTATTTTCACAGGTCTTCTGAGGTGGTGCTTCCTTGTCTTTGTCCTGATCCTTCCTCGGATGAGGAATCCCTGTTGCACCTCTTAGATGTTCGTCGTGCTTTATTGATATATTTGTCACGCACGTCTTCCTTTTGCAAAGTGGACAACTTGTTTGTCAATTATGGTTTGTCGCGTCAGGGACTGAAACCCTCCCTGTTGACGATCAGTCGCTGGATTAAGGAGGCCATTTTGTTGGCATATGCTTCGGTTTCTGATGTTCCCTCCCTTCCTGTTCAGGGGCGTTCCACCCGCTCTGTTGCTATGTCTTGGGCCTCCTTCAAAGGGGTGTCCATGGAGGATGTTTGCCGGGCTGCTACTTGGTCTTCGCCTCATACATTCATGTCCCATTACCGCCTCCAGGTTGGGGGTGGGGGTTCTGTTTCATTTGCATATTCTGTTCTAACTGCGGGGATGCCTTGAGAGGTTGTCTTGATTGCTGTACCTCTATATATTACATTTTGTTTTTCACTGCACTTTGGTGTGGTCTTTTTCCTTACATGAAGCTGGTTGCTTTGGTATCGGCTCATATGTGAATACTGTGGCGAGGAAGACTGGACGAGGAGGTAATGCCCCGATTACTTACCGGTAATCTTCATTACTCCGAGTCCTAGTCTTCCTCGCCACAGTATAGTTTCCCTTCCCTCCCGGCCCTGGTGGTGGCTTCATGTCTGCGGCTTTGTTTATCAGGTCGTGTTGGTTGCTATGTATCCCTTTATGGGATTGGCTGAAGACACTGGGGGCCATATTGGAGGAGGGAGGGGAGACTAGAGCGCTGCTCTTTTAATTTTACTTGGAGTTCTGTGTGGAGCCGGAGGCTCATATGTGAATACTGTGGCGAGGAAGACTAGGACTCGGAGTAATGAAGATTACCGGTAAGTAATCGGGGCATTCTAACTGCCCTCCCCGCGTGCCCAGAGAGAGTTGAAATCGTGAACCGGAGGGGCCAACAACCTCATGGAAGTGATTTTACCGTGAAGCTGGGGTCGGAGGCGGTATCTGAAGAATGGGTGGGCTCTCCCCTCGAAGTATGAGGAGTCCGGAGCTTGTGTTGAACCTTTCAATGTCTCTTGCATGTGATGCTTGAATGGTTTGTTCATTTATTGTTCTTTGGCTGAGACAGGTTTGTTATTTCGATCTTTAGTGTGCGGGGGCGGGGGGGTAAGTGCAGCTCTGAGTGCCCCGGGGAGTGCTCGTCAGCAAATATATTTTGTAATTCTGCTTTCAGGGACTGGGCTGGGGCGGCAGGATGCGGATGAAACGCTTCACTAGGTCTCCTAGACGGGAAACAGCCACTACAACGCGGCCGTTTCCACGCATACACTTAACCACACATGCTTTACAACGCATGCGTGGTTACCACGTATAGCCTTTACCACACATTCCTTTACTACGAGATACGTAGTAGAGGCATGTGAGTTAAAGGTAAAATTAAACAAGCATTGGCATAGCCAATAGGTCTCGCCTTTGGGACCTTGTAAGTGTTTAGCCATGCAACAGTTGTTGTTGCACCAAATAAATTGTGCTGCATAAATAAATACTTATAAGGTCCCAAAAGCGAGACCTATTGGCTATGCCAATGCTTGTTCTTTGTAAAGAAATAGATGCTTGTTTCTATTTCTTTACTTTTGCTATAATCGCGGCACCGGCGCTTTATTTTTAACATTAAAAGTAAAGCGCCGGAGCCGCGATTATAGCAAAAGTAAACAAATAGAAACAAACATCTATTTCTTTACAAAGACGAGTGGCAGAAGAGTGGGCTGGAAAAAGGGGAATAACAGGAAGAGGCAAAGAATGAAGGTGGAGATACTGGACTGTGAAACGAGGCAGGTGAGGACTGTTCTTGGCATATCTTGATGTAGCGCCTTCATGAAGTACAGTACCCGTGACGGAGACATATGGCGACTGCGTGCGTTCACGCGCACATGCACGCAGGCTTTAGGCCAGCGGCTGCAGCACTTTGAAAATCCCCTTACAAAAATTTGAGCAACAGCGCATGCGCTGTTCTAGGCACGACCTAAAAAGGAGGCCTGGGGGGTCTCCCCCCCCCCCCCCCCCAAAAAAAACCCGAAAACTCTTACCTGGAAAACGCTCTTCTGTGCTTCTTGTCCTTCCTACGATGAGCCTCCCTAACGACGCTATTACGTACATGCAGCTACGTACTGCATTTTCAAAAGAATAGAGAAAGGACCACTTAACACAGTGTAAGAAAAAGGAGAATTCCGTCCATAGAAAGCTATGAAAAACTGTGAGTATATTTTTTTTATTATTCTAATTTTTTATGTTAGGCTTTTAAAAAAAATATTGATAGTTTTTAACAAAATATTCAGCCCTGCAGTCGGTAAGGGCAGTGGCGGTGCGTCCATTAGGGCGTTGGGGCGTAGCTCCCCCGCCCGCAGCGTCGCCCGCAGCATCGGCGTCTTCTTTGAACTTAAGTAAACTGAATCAGTTTACTTAAGTTCAAAGAGGAGAACTGACAATCATGTCAGTCAGCATGACGTCGCCCGCCCACCCGGGGGTGGGCGGTCCGACGTCATGTTGACTGACATGATTGTTAGACAGACCAGGCAGGGGCAACAGGCAGCAGCACAAGTGCGCATGAGTGGGGAAGGTGAGCGAATTCTCGCTCCGTGCCCAGTCATGCGCACTTGTGTCTGCTCTGGCTGGTACATGCCCATTAGGAGACCGAGGGTTGAGCAAAGGCTCAAACCTCGGTCTCCTAATGGGCAGGCGGGCGAGCCGTAACCGTGCCCTAAGCCAATCCTGGCGCTGCTGGCAGTGCCAGGATTGGCTGAGAGCCTGAGAGGGGCTGTACCGCTGTAGGCGCCAACGGACGGACCCGAGGCGGCGCGGACGTGCTCAGGAGTCAGACCTCAGGTAGGATAAGGATTTTTAAAAATGTATTTACACCCCCCCATGCGTGATACCCCCCCCCGCGCGACACATACCCCCCGTGCGACACATACACCACCCCCACTTCCCCCCCCTCCGCGAGCCGCAACTGGGTGCATGTAGTGATTGATGGTCAAGAAAACTCAACTCTACTTCTCTGCCTTAATTTAAATGGCTGTGGTACGCAGTTTGAAATGAATGTTAGCGAGTTTTCCTGTATTAAAATAGAGGCACTTTTCCACTCGTTCACACCTTTGTTTTGCTGAAGATAACAAGACCGAGAGTGGGCGTTAGTGGTCCTGTCCTCCCAAAGTTCAGCCCCTCTCTTGGGAGCGCAGCGCGCTAAAGATAGAAGCCCAGCATGCATGGCTCCATCCAGAAACAATGGGCACCGACACGCGCTCCGGCACGCGCGCCTCCCGGCTGGCGCCTGCACGCAGGAAGCCCTCGGACGTGGAGAGCGGCTCAGCGGTCAGCATACATCACAGGCACCGTAGGTATCGGTGGAGAGCAGACTGCTGCAGTCTGACACGTTCACTACTGAGGAACACACGACGTAAACTGTGTAGGTAGGGAGGAAATGGGCCTTTTTGGTATGTTTAGCTCCTTAGCCTCTCGGATGTGGCTGAGAGGACTCTGGCAGTTGGCACCGCTCGGTCTGAGCATTATCATTGCTTGCGGTGGGTTACTTGGTGTTTTAATCTCAAGGTTTCAGAGCTGGCCGAAATACAGAGAGCGTGTGTTTATTTATATTGCCCTCCCCCCCCTGTCCAGCCACTGATTCCCACTGGTGAGTAAATGTTGGTGGTAACTATATGAAAATCTATACTGATAGCACATATGCGAGAGTATGTTCAGTTAATGGCACACTGCTGTATATAACGGCCAGGTATAAGCAGTTTGTAATAGGCAGCGCAGCCCGATACACAACTCTACACACCATGGAGTGCAGACGGCGCTAGACCTACAATTCTGTGCCTATACTACTTAATAGCCCTTGCTGGGTATAACGTTCTTCTGGGTACATACAGGTCAGCCCTTTACACGCTGCCGGTGCACAGTGCTGGATACACACACCTGTGGTAACAATTACTAATTAATCAGGATATTAAACATCTCTCCTGCTCAGCGCCTTATACTTTGTTATAAATGACAGCGCTATATCAATAATCAGGATTGCACGCACCTGGAGAGGCAGATGGACTGCGGTATTGTGTCTGAGATTTGCTCTGCTTTATTTAATCCTGTTGGTGCTACTGGCGACGGGCACTTTAAAAGCATAAATAGTTAAGCAATGCACATGGCTGGAAGTCATGAAGCGCTGCAGCTGACGGCTGCCTTAGCTATGATCCAAGCAGGATATCTATATGCGCTTTTATGATGTTGCACATGTAAATTAATTTTTGTCTGTTTCCTGTTTCACATAAGTTTATTTTTTTAAATAATTATTTTCCATAAAACCAACATTGGAATGACTGAATTTTTGCAGGACCGAATCAGAATGCTATAAGGGTGTTATCATTTCCACTGTTGTTTTAATGCTTTGGCTATATGGCACATTATGGTCACCGTGAGCAATGTTATTGAAGGAATTCTCTGTATATTGTTAAAATTATTTAATTTTTTTAAAATAGTATCACAAATACCTAGACTGTAATAAATTAAACCTATTGAGTGCAGTGCAGCGAAGGGTGAGTGATGTCTGTGTGAGTGCAGGGTGAGCAGTGTGCCTGTGAGAGTCCAGGGTGAGTGATGTGGATGGGTGAATGCTGGCTTAGTGATGTCAGGGAAGGGTGAGTAATGGCTCTATGAGTGCAGGGTGAGTAGTGTGCCTATGTGAATGCAGGGAGAGTGATGTATCTGTGCAAGTACAAAGAGACTTGTCTGGCTACTCCCAGAGATGTGTTCGCCAAGCCACCTCCTTCTCAAATTTGCTTTAGAATGCAACATTTGCCCCCCACTTTTCTCAATATTTTCTCGGGGGAGACCCCCTGATCCCCACCGTAGGTGGTTCGGGCTCGCTCGCCCGCCACAGTATTTACGCCTCACCACTTTCAAATGTCACCAGCCGCCCCTGGGTAAGGGTGTGGTTGGATTGGGGGCTGGGGGGCGGAGGGTCGCACAGAGGTACAGGGAAGGGGAATTATACAAAAGGAGGGCACAAGGGAACATGTAAGGAATTGGGGCAGGGATCGGAGAAAACCTTTACCATGAAAATGCCATCATCATGCATAGATATACAACAAAAATCGTTGTAAAGGTATGCGTGGTAAAGGCATTTTCGTGGTAAAGGATATGCGTGGTAATGGCATTCACGTTGTAACGCATGCGTGGAAAAGGCATGTGTTGCAACGCAATGCATTGTAACGTGATACAACCCTCCTAGACAGTGACGGTCTGCACTTACCAGGCCCAGCTCCTGCCTTATCCCGGCCCTCCTTACATGCTGGAGAAAGGAGAATATTTTGTTATAAGTCGTTGTTTGGTAGTTCGTAAGGCATGGGCACATTTTTCCTGGAAAGGCTAGGTGACCGTAGGACAGCAGTTAGGCTCGTAGGACGATTAATATTGGCTCAGCTGTTGGGCTGTTGGGCTGTAAAGTTGGCAGTTCAGGCGTCTCAGGCTGTGTATGACCCCAGCTCCCTTGGACCTAAGGTGTTTGAGGTGGGTCACTTGGTTAGCCCTTTCGTTGAACCAAACACCCAGGTAGTTGTAATTGGTGTAGTTTGCGATTCGCTGTTCGCCTATTCGCCAAAGCAAGGATTTCTTTCGTGGATGGTTGCCGATAACCATTACTTTGGTTTTAGACTGATTCTCCAGGAGTTTGTTCGTCGTGTTGTACGTGTTGAGGGCGTTGAGGGCTCTCTGTAGACCCATTCTTGTTTGGTCTATGATGATGACGTCAGCGTATTGCAAGGCCTGAAGGCGTAAGCTCCGAAGTCTTGGGGTAACCAGGCTTGCGCCTTCCAAAGACTTTGGCAGATCGGCGGTATGAAGATTAAAAAGTAACAGAGCTACTACACAGCCTTCTTTTAGGCCATTAGTTGATGGAATTTCTACAGATACTGTCATAGGACTGGTTTTGAACCTAACCCAGTCCCCTGATGAAGTGGCAATATTGCTGTGAGACGTTTCGGGTGTATTCCCCAGGAATTTAATTTGTACCATAAAATTCTTCGGTCAACTCTATCGAACGCCGCGCTGTTGTGCACGAAGCAGTAGGATAGAGTTGGCTGCTTATCCTGAGTGGCTCTCCACGATAGATATGCCAGCTCTATTATATTGCCTGATCTGAATCCTGACTGGCTATGAGAAAGGATGCTTTTTTCGGCGTCCCTGGTTTACAGTTTGGCCAGTAGGATGGAGGCGTAGGCCTTAGCTCCGGTGTCCAATAGCGCTGTTAGCTGATAGTTGGCTGGGTTTGAGCAGTCGCCCCTTTTGTGGATTGGGTGAAGGTGATTCCAGCCGTGACGGTGGAATTATGGCTGTAAGGAAGGCATACTTAAAAAGTGGCGTGAGGAGCCCTGCCCAAAAGGTTTGTCCCTTTGGAACAAGAACCGAGTTTGGTAGAACCTATGTTGCTAAAAGAAAGTGTCCAAATCTTCAGGGCAGGGTCCTCAGACATTATTCAATAATGTTTAGTTTTGGGTGGGGGTGGGGCGGGGGAGAGCTGTACACTTATGCACGGGTCGATAGCAACTCGTATACTGAATTTCTATGCAACAGCTTCCTTTGTCCACATGACCAGTTGTAACTAGATTGATGTAAGAAGGGCCCCTGTATCTAGTGGCAGTGCATAGGAACAATGGTCCAGGTAAACAATAAGTAAACACACAAAGTATATCAATCAACGGCAATTATTCAAAAACACATATTTTGGTTGACAGACAGTGTTATGTAACCACACTGGGCGTATATACGTTAATAGTATTATTCAATTGTTTTCAAAAGTTCCCCTAGAGCAGAGAGGGGAAACAGGGGGTGACGTGTTTGAAGTGAGGATAGAAAGGTGAGTAGGAAGTGTAAATCACACACATATACTATTTACAAAAAACACAGGGGCTTATATCTAAAACCCCACAAATTTGCAATATACCAAAACCTTAAATAGCCATGATTTTTGACACTGACACAGTGTTGGATCACTGTTGATCAAACTGGCTAAAAATAAAATATGTCGACGTTCGACCCCTGGTTGGTAGGTAAATATATCCCTTACAGCGGGGTCTTCATCAGGACAGGGTCAAGGGGGAAGGGGCTGGTCCCTAGGGAAAAAACATAAATTGGCCTTAGTGTTGAATTCTACATTACGATCATTAGAAAGACGGGGCAAGAGCCTCAAAAATGGACCATTGGAAAATCACTCCACAAATGTTGGAGGGATGGGCGTGGGCACGTAGCCTCCAAAACAAGGCGGGAGCGAGAGCACCTGCGGAAATGAGGTGCAGAATCAGAAACGGCCCTATGGAAATGCACAAAATCGGGAATGAAATAAGCAGGGCACCATCACTCACTTGTATGAGAAAATGTACCGGAAAATCTGCCCAGCGCATCCGCTGGGCCTCGGAATGAATCCGGTTCTGAATGGAAAGAGACATTACGGGGTGTTCAGTAGGGTCTAAAAGCCACCACCACTATGGCTGCTTAGTTAGGTTGGTTGCACATTAAAATTAAAGCCATCCACTCGGGAAAGCGGGGAAAGTACCGTTGTGGCCACGATGCAAGGATGAATTATAAAATAGCCAATAAACAAATGGACCTAACAGTGGAACCCTCTAGCTGCCAGCACCTAACCTATTATCACTCCATCAATCTTGTCCCTTCTTTACTAGCTGGGATCTGTGTGCACACTGAATGGCACCCAGCGTCACAGTGCTTGTTCCCTCAGGAACCTAACGATTGAGAACAAAAGCACAGGTGCACCACACAACTGAGCTCGATCAATAAGGACAGGTATAAAGTACATATCCAGAAAAGAGAGTTCTCAATTTTTTCTTTTTATTCCATTTTCATTTCACGTAGATAAAACACAGAGTCCGGTTCTAATGAATGAGCCCTCTTGATCAACCGTCTTGGGTAACCTCTCTCCAACAGTCGATTAGTCAAGTCCTGTGATTCACTCAAGTAATCGGTTTTCTTGGAACAGTTCCTACGGATCCGTAGGAACTGTGCAAAGGGGACATTATCCCGGAGTCCTCTAGGGTGATAGCTGTTGTATCTCAACAGAGAATTCCTCTCAGTCGGCTTGCGATACAGCATGGTATATAGTTGGTGTGAGAAAGTGGCTCTGTATATACTGTTCCCTAATAGGTACAGGGTGTACAGAGTCCCCAGTCCCCCAGAGGCTGATAGAGGTCAAAGTTAGGTATGACCTTACTCTCAAAAGTGGTAGCTTGGTCGAGCAGTAAGGCAGTACCAGAGGACAGTGTAAAGCATTTATTGTACACACTCAGTCAGCACATGGTTTCACACACTCAATAACTGAACTCTAGGCCAATGGTTTATATATATAAAATATATGCTTGTTTTATTTTTAGAACCACAAAGGGGATAAAAATATACTTTCTCAGAATGAGAGGTTGCATATAAATACTTTTTATCTTAAGCAATGAGTTTTTGTAAACAGTCACAGTTGGTTGCAATAAACAATCCTATTTCCTAAACATCACAATGCATTGAGCTCAATGGTACATTCAGGTTATTTGTAATAAATTACTTTTCAGATTACTTTTGGAATTCCAGGTCTGGCTCCTAGAACCAGCCTTGGGTCAGTATTCAGAATCAAGTGATGAAAGTCGACTTAATAACTGTAATGATTTTTAAATAATATTTAGCTATTTCAAAAGTTAGCACTTAGAAAATATTTCAAAGAAAACATTCAATGGATCTCTATGGCAAGAAATTCACATTGCAGGAAGAGTACTTTATCGTTACTTTAGTAATCCAGGACTGGGTGCCTAGACCCAGGACTGGGGTCCTTATCAAAAACAGGTAAGTAATTTCGTTTGCAGAAATGGTACGATTTTAAAAGAATATTTCAAATTTGCAAAAATAGACACTTAGAAGAAATTTCACAGAAAAGCAGACAATGGTTTCCTATGGGAGAAAAATGAGTTAGAGGTAAGTATAGTTGTGAGTACTTTTCAGGGTCAGGGCTGGGCACCAAGATCCAGCACTGGGAGCTCACCCAGGAACAGGTGAGTAAATTCGTTTTTGTCACTTGGCTGATTTTTGGTGAATTTTTACAGTTTTGAAAAGTTCACACTTAGAAGATTTTTGAAGAAAAAGCCAGTCAATGTTACCCTATGAGAAAAATGAAGTTAGCGGTTTAAGGGTAAGTACTCGACCGGCAGAGTTGAAATTCCGGGCATAGACTCAGGGGTCCCCCAGTGTCAGGTAGGTACAGTTGGTTCACCCTCAGCGGTTTCAGGACGGCCGGGTGCAGAGTGAGTTAGGCCCAATGTTATCCTATGAGGGATAGGGGGGCCTTAGTTGGTGGCTGCTGTCTGGCAAGCCACGCGTCTGTGGGAGCTGGGCTCCTGGTCACTTACTCAGGGCAAGTGGGGAAGTAAGTTAGTGTAGAGAGTGCACTGCCAGGGCCACTCGGGCGGCTGGGTGCAGGGTGCTTTTGAGCCTTCGGGCGCTCAATGGAAATCAATGGGAATGTTCCGGTTTGGAAAAAGGCTGCAGGCTCGGGGACGAGGATGTTTCCGGTGCCACCACCACTTCGAGGGGTAAGTTGGGTAGTTGTAGGTTAGGTGGGTACCCCGGGATTGGGCACAGGGGGCCGCAGGGCGCCGGGTGCAGGGGTGCCTTTTGACGTCGGGAATCTTACCCTCTGGTTGATCGCGGCTGGGGTGGCACTCGGTTCTGAGGCTGCAGGCTTCGTCCAGGATGTCGAGGGAGGTCCTTGGGTGCCGGACTCGGGGTCACAGTCGCCGTGGGGTCGTCCTCGGGGTCTTTGTCCACTCCGGCACTGGCCAGGCTTGGCTGGTGCAGAGTGTGTTGGGTCCGCGGTTCCGGGCTGCTGCCAGGAGTTAGGAATAGGTTTCTCGAGTAGAGCCTCTACTCATGGGAGTCCCAGGGAATCAGAGTTCAAAGGTAGCCAGGTCCTCCGGGGTTTTTGAGGTTGCTGGCCACAAGAGATGCCGCGCTGGAGCAGGAGCAGGTTCGAGGGTCGACAGGCCGGTAGGGCTGGGGCCAAAGCAGTTGGTGTCTTCCTCTTTTTAGCAGCTGCAGGGCAGGTCTTTTTTCTTCTTGCTCTTCTTGTAGGTTTCTATCTGTAATCTCCGGAAGGAAGGTTCAGGGGGCCCCTAAATACTAGATTTAGGGGCGTTACAGGTAGGTGAAGGCCAGGGACCAATGGGTCCTTGTCCTGGGGTGGGTACACCCCCTATCCTGCCTCTCTCCTGTGGGAGGGGGGCAGTAGCCTAATCCTGATAGGGTAGGGCCTCCCATCTTCAAGATGGCGAGAGCCCGGAGATGTGCTTCACCTCGCCTCCCCCACCTGAGGGGTGGGGTGGGCAGGCTGGCACATCCCCTGTCCTTGTATGGGGTTTCCGGCCAAGCTTCCCGCCAGAGTGGGGGGTTGCAGTGGCCTGGGGAAACTCCAAATGGCGGCATGCCTTTGAAGCTTCCCTTTGCTCATCCTGGGGGAGGAGATTTCTCACCTCACCCAGGATGTGCATTGTTGCAGGCCCGGGAGAGCAGGGGCTCTCCCACCCAGGGGTCCAGCAACGTGTCTGCTGTGTGGCAGCCTGGGCAGCCTCAGAGCAGACGTGGATTGTAGGTTAGCTGTAAGGGGGCATCTCTAAGATGCCCTCTGGGGTGCTTAGTACATTAAATCCCACACTGGCATCAGTGTGGGTTTAATGTGCTGAGAAGTTTGATACCAAACTTCCCAGTCTTTAGTGTTGCCATTATGGTGCTGTGGAGCTCGTGTTTGACGAGCTCCCAGCACCATGTACTTGTAAGAGGCAGCACTGTACTTACAGTGCCCATGAATGGACCTGGGTACTGTAGGGGCACAGGGCTCCTGCTCCTGTGCCCACACCATAGGCATAAGGCACCCAGCCAGAGGGGTGGCTGACATATGCCTGGCAGTGTAGGAGATGGGCATGGCACACAGAGATGTGTGCCATGTCGACTCTTTTTTTTGTCCTGCACCCAGACACTCAGCCTGCAAAGGCAGTGTGTGTGTGTAAGGGTACAGGGCCTCTAAGGGTGGCACAATGAGTGCTGCAGCCCTTAGAGGCCTTCCCTGGTCACAAGGCCCTGGGTACCTAGGGTACCATTTACTAGGGGCTGACATGTGGCCAGGGTTTGCCAATTGGGAGTTTGTATTTTAGGGAAGGAACACAGGTCCTGGGCACCTGATTGGCAGGAGCCCAGGGCACAACAAGGAAAAGTGCATCAGCTATTAGGCAAAAAAGGGGGGGGGGGTTACTGCAACAGAAACCCACTTTCTCACAGTTGGTTCTCCTCACTTTTGATGGTGATATCCAAGAGGTATTTTTCTCTGGGATCCGAGTGTATGGTAAATTGCATGTCCAGGCTCCTTCCGTTGAGCCATGAATGGAAATTGTCCAATTCGGTTGAGTCACCAGTCCAAATCATTAGTATATCATCGATATACCTCCTCCACATGAACACCTTTTCAATATATGGGTCAAGTTCACTGAATATAAAAGATTCCTAGTATCTAGTGGGTCAGCAAGAAGCTCCCACCAGAATCCCTGGATCATCTCTCTGGTACAGAGATTCAAGCAAGAGGGGGAAAGCTTTCCACAGTCCTCTGTCAGGCAGTCAGGGAGTCTTCAACGCTCCTCTCCACGGTCCACTGCCAGGCAGTAAGGGAGTCATCATTATAACTCTCCACTGCCCCCTGTGAGGCACTCAGGGAGTCTGCAACGCACCTCTCCACAGTCCACTGCTAGGCAGTAAGGGAGTCTTAAACGCACCTCTCCACGGTCCACTGATAGGCAGTAAGGGAGTCTTCAAAGCACCTCTCCACGGTCCACTGACAGGCAGTAAGGGAATCTTCAAGGCACCTCTCCACGGTCCACTGTCAGGCAGTAAGGGAGTCTTCAACGCACCTCTCCACGGTCCACTGTCAGGCAGTCAGGGAGTATTCAAGGCACCTCTCCACTGTCCACTGTCAGGCAGTCAGGGAGTCTTCAAAGCACCTCTCCACGGTCCACTGTCAGGCAGTCAGAGAGTCTTCAACAAACCTCTCCACTGTCCTCTGTCAGGGAGTCTTCAATGCTCCTCTCCACTGTCCTCTGTCTGGGAGTCTTCAATGCTCCTCTCCACAGTCCACTGTCAGGCAGTCAGGGAGCCTTCAACAAACCTCTCCACTGTCCTCTGTCAGGGAGTCTTCAATGCTCCTCTCCACTGTCCTCTGTCTGGGAGTCATCAACGATCCTCTCCACAGTCCACTGTTAGGCAGTCAGGAAGTCTTCAACAAACCTCTCCACTGTCCTCTGTCAGGGAGTCTTCAACGCTCCTCTCCACAGTCCTCTGTCAGGGAATCTTCAACGCTCCTCTCCACTGTCCTCTGTCAGGGAGTCTTCAACGCTCCTCTCCACAGTCCACTGTAAGGCAGTCAGGGAGCCTTCAACAAACCTCTCCACTGTCCTCTGTCCGGGAGTCTTCAACGCTCCTCTCCACTGTCCTCTGTCAGGGAGTCTTCAACGCTCCTCTCCACAGTCCACTGTCAGGCAGTCAGGGAGTAAGAAATAATGAAGAAATAATGAAAAACGTGAGATGATACACATGGGAAATTATTCTGAAATATACTCCCAGGTAAAAGCTTGATCATATCAATCTGCCTCAACCTGGCACCTGCATTTTGACCCCATACCTCACCAACCCCTACTAACCTTCTCTGGTGAAGCACCTCTCTCCCTGCATATGTTTCCATTTCACTCTACATGTGACTTTCTATTAGAACAGTATGCAATTAATCAAACGTGCTAACTACTACCAAGCCTAATACCCTCGAAATTGATGAGGAGTACTAAATAATACTAACTTGTTCACAACAACCTGAAAGAGATAAGTCACATCGACATCTACTTATGGATACGGGTTTCTAAAACATCACATATTCAACCTTATCTCTCAAAGTCTTCACATGGTGTCGTCACATAAACTCTTTTCACTTTATACATTTCTTTTCCCTCAGGATTTATCCTTTTTGTTCTTCTTCTCCCCTTTCTTTCACGTACAGCCTTGAGAAAGCCCTGGCCAAAATCGTGCCAAAGGGGCGAAACACATGTTGGCTGTTCTTGCTCACTCTTGTCACGAATAAAGAATTCTTTGGATCTACCAAGCGACTGGATATTTCTTATTACAGAGAGAGGGAAACTGACTCACTACTACAAGGATTTATGATTTTTTAAGGCCATAGAGGTCCAGTGCCTTGAGTCTTTTCCCTCGAGAACACAGTAACGAACTCATCTAAATTCAGCAATACTCTCCAGGACCTGGGATCCCTGGGCCTCAGTACTCCTAACCAGGGAGTGTTCATGGCACCTCTCCACAGTCATCTCTCTGATGTCCCTTGCATGTCCCCATCTCTACAATGGCAGTTGTTTACAGTGCAGCCATGATTTGTGCAAATGTTTGTGAATGGACTCTGCATTGTGCAGCATTGATACTCCAAGCACAGTGCAAGGGTTTAGCCAGGTGGCATTGCAAACGCTACCCAGCAGAAACAGGTTGGACTCTCATTTGTTTCCTTGCGCCGACAGTTCTCAGAATGCTATCTACGAACACCTGCAGGTGAATACAAACCTGAACTGCTCTAGTCCCTTTAGTAGAAATATTTCCGAGAGGTAGACAGACATGCAGCAGCTCCCCGCAGGCGCGCTTCCGGCAGCATCGCTCCCTCTTCAACAGTTCTTGGTGTCAAACAGCACTGTTATCTACCTTCCAAGACTGAGATTTAATTACACGGTACTCTTAGTTTCTAAAACAAATGATAAAGTGAACTTGTTTTGAACATTACAGGCATATCAACCTTCCTATTTGAAAAATTATTTGATATGATAATGGCTGATTTCATCATAATTAGAGTATTCTCCATTGTTGCACAATATTTGATCGGTTCTTAATCAATTTTACATTTTACTCGTGTATCTGAAGATACTGGCTGAAACAATGTATGCAGCTCCATTTTCAATAGAACTTGAAGTATTTCTGTTTAAAGTGGACTTCTTTGGTATCTGCAGAGATTTTCCAGCCTCTGTGTGTGATGTTAGTAACCATAAGTTAGATGTATCACTTCCTGTGAGAGCACCAAGTCAAAAGTCATGCAATGTACTTCCTTTGATTTCAGATTACAAGCTACAGCCCCTTGTGTTTCACCGTACGTTAGAGCCCCTTCTGCCTCACTGTAAGTTAGAGTCCCTTATACCTCACTGTAAGTTAGTGCCTTGTGTGCCTCACTGTAAGTTAGAGCCCCTTGTGCCTCACTGTAAGTTAGAGCCCCTTTTGCCTCACTGTAAGTTAGTGCCTCGTGTGCCTCACTGTAAGTTAGAGCCCCTTGTGCCTCACTATAAGTTAGAGCCCCTCATGCCTCACTATAAGTTAGTGCCTTGTGTGCCTCACTGTAAGTTAGAGCCCCTTGTGCCTCATTGTAAGTTAGAGCCCCTTGTGCCTCACTGTAAGTTAGTGCCTCGTGTGCCTCACTGTAAGTTAGAGCTCCTCGTGCCTCACTATAAGTTAGAGCCCCTCATGCCTCACTGCAGGTTAGAGCCCCTACCTTCTGCCTCACTGCAAGTTAGAGCCCCTTCTGCCTCACTGCAAGTTAGAGCCCTTCTGCCTCACTGCACGTTAGAGCCCCTTCAGCCTCACTGCAAGTTAGAGCCCCTTCTGCCTCACTGAGAGTTAGAGCCCCTTCTGCCTCACTGCAAGTTAGAGCCCCTTCCTTCTGCCTCACTGCAAGTTAGAGCCCCGTCTGCCTCACTGCAAATTAAAGCCCCCTTCTGCCTCACTGTAAGTTAGAGACCCTTCTACCTCACTGTAAGTTAGAGTCCCTTTTGCCTCACTGCAAGTTAGAGCCCCTTCTGCCTCACTACAAAATAGAGCTGCTTCTGCCTCACTGCAAATTAAAGCCCCCTTCTGCCTCACTGTAAGTTAGAGACCCTTCTGCCTGCCTCACTGCAAGTTAGACCCCTCTTCTGCCTCACTGCAAGTTAGAGCCCCTTCTGCCTCACTGCAAGTTGGAACCCCTTGTGCCTCACTGTAAGTTAGAGCCCCTTCTGCCTCACTGCAAGTTAGAGCCCCTTCTGCCTCACTGCAAGTTAGAGCCCCTTCTGCCTCACTACAAAATAGAGCCGCTCCTGCCTCACTGCAAATTAAAGCCCCCTTCTGCCTCACTGTAAGTTAGAGACCCTTCTGCCTGCCTCACTGCAAGTTTGACCCCTCTTCTGCCTCACTGCAAGTTAAAGCCCCTTCTGCCTCACTGCAAGTTAGAGCACCTTCTGCCTCAATGTAAGTTACAGCCTCCTTCTGCCTCACTACCAGTTAGAGCCCCCTTCTGCCTCACTGCAAGTTAGAGCCGCTTCTGCCTCACTTCAAATTAAAGCCCCCTTCTGCCTCACTGTAAGTTAGAGACCCTTCTGCCTGCCTCACTGCAAGTTAGACCCCTCTCCTGCCTCACTGCAAGTTAGAGAACCTTCTGCCTCACTGCAAGTTAGAGCCCCCTTCTGCCTCACTGCAAGTTAGAGCCCCTTCTGCCTCACTGCAAGTTAGAGCCCCTTCTGCCTCACTGTAAGTTAGAGCCCCATCTGTCACACTGTAAGTTAGAGCACCTTCTGCCTCACTGTAAGTTACAGCCCCCTTCTTCCTCACTACAAGTTAGAGCCCCTCGTGTCTCACTGTAAGTTACAGCCCCTTCTGCCTCACTGCAAGTTACAGCCCCTTCTGCCTCACTGTAAGTTAGATCCCCTTCTGCCTCACTACAAGTTACAGCCCCATCTGCCTCACTGCAAATTAGAGCCCCTTCTGCCTCACAGAAAGTTAGATCCCCTTCTGCCTCACTGCGAGTTAGAGCCCCTTCTCACTATAAGTTAGAGCCCCTTCTGCCTCACTGTAAGTTGGAGCCCCCTTGTGCCTCACTGTAAGTTGGAGCCCCTTGTGCCTCATTGTAAGGTAGAGCCCTTCTACCTCACTGTAAATTGGAGCTCCCTTCTGCCTCACTGTATGTTGGAGCCCCTTCTGCCTCACTGCAAGTTAGAGTCACTTCTGCCTCACTGCAAGTTAGAGCCCCTTCTGCCTCACTGCAAGTTAGAGCCCCTTCTGTCTCACTGTAAGTTGGAGCCCCCTTGTGCCCCACTGTAAGTTGGAGCCCCTTTTGTCTCACTGTAAGTTAGAGACCCTTCTGCCTCAGTGCAAGTTAGAGCCCCTCGTGCCTCACTGTACGTTAAAGCCCCTCATGCCTCACTGTAAGTTAGAGCCCCTCGTGCCTCACTTGAAGTTAGAGCCCCTAATGCCTCACTACAACTTAGAGCCCCTTGTGCCTCACTGTAAGTTAGAGCCCGTTCTGCCTCACTGTAAGTTAGAGCCCCTTCTGCCTCACTGTAAGTTAGAACCCCTTCTGCCTCACTGCAAGTTAGAGCCCCTTCTGACTCACTGCAAGTTTGAGCCCCTTCTGTCTCACTAAAAGTTAGAGCCCCTTGTGCCTCACTGTACGTTAGAGCCCCTTCTGCCTCACTGTAAGTTGGAGCCCCCTTGTGCCCCACTGTAAGTTAGAGCCCCTTCTGTCTCACTGTAAGTTAGAGCCCTTCTGTCTCACTGTAATTAGAGCCCCTCATGCCTCACTGTAAGTTAGAGCCCCTTCTGCCTCACTGCAAGTTATAGCCCCTTCTGCCTCACTGCAAGTTATAGCCCCTTCTGCCTCCCTCACTGCAAGTTAGAGCCCCTTCTGCCTCACTGCAAGTTAGAGCCCCTTCTGCCTCACTGCAAGTTAGAGCCCCTCATGCCTCACTGTAAGTTAGAGCCCCTTCCGCCTCACTGTAAATTAGAGCCCCTCGTACCTCACTGTAAATTAGAGCCCCTTCTGCCTCACTGTAAGTTGGAGCCCCCTTGTGCCTCACTGTAAGTTGGAGCCCCTTCTGTCTCACTGTAAGTTAGAGCCCCCTCTGCCTCAATGCAAGTTAGAGCCCCGTGTGCCTCACTGTAAGTTAAAGCCCCTTCTGCCTCACTGTAAGTTAGAGCCCCTCGTGCCTCACTGTAAATTAGAGCCCCTCGTGCCTCACTACAAGTTAGAGCCCCTCGTGCCTCACTGTAAGTTAGAGCCCGTTCTGCCTCACTGTAAGTTAGAGCCCGTTCTGCCTCACTGTAAGTTAGAGCCCCTTGTGCCTCACTGTAAGTTAGAGCCCCTTCTGCCTCACTGTAAGTTACAGCCCCTTCTGCCTCACTGTAAGTTACAGCCCCTTCTGCCTCACTGTAAGTTAGAGCCCGTTCTGCCTCACTGTAAGTTAGAGCCCCTTGTGCCTCACTGTAAGTCAGAGCCCTCTTGTGCCCCACTGTAAGTTAAAGCCCCTTGTGCCCCACTGTAAGTTAGAGCCCCGTGTGCCTCACTGTATGTTAGAGCCCTTCAGCATTACTGTATGTTGGAGCCCCCTGTGCCTCACTGTAAGTTAAAGCCCCTGTGTGCCTCACTGTAAGTTAGAGCCTCTTGTGCCTCACTGTAAGTTAGAGCCCCATGCCTCACTGTAAGGTAAAGCCCCTTGTGCCTCACTGTAAGGTACAGCCTCCCGTGTCTCACCGTAAGTTACAGCCCCCGGTGCCTCACTGTAAGTTGGAGCCCCTCATGCCCCACTGTAAGTTAGAGCCCCGTGTGCCTCACTGTAAGTTAGAGCCCCTTCTGCCTCACTGCAAATTGGAGCCCCCTTGTGCCTCACTGTAAGTTAGAGCCCGTGTGCCTCACTGTAAGTTAGAGCTCCATGTGCCTCACTGTAAGTTAGAGCCCCTTATGCCTCACTGTAAGTTGGAGCCCCCTTGTGCCTCACTGTATTTTAGAGCCTTTCTGCCTCACTGTAAGTTAGAGCCCCTTCTGCCTCACTGCAAGTTGGAGCCCCCTTGTGCCTCACTGTAAGTTAGAGCCCCTTCTGTCTCACTGTAAGTCAGAGCGCTCTTGTGCCTCACTGTAAGTTAGAGCCCATGTGCCTCACTGTAAGTTAGAGCCCCGTGTGCCTCACTGTAAGTTACAGCCCCTCATGCCTCACTGTAAGTTAGAGCCCCTTGTGCCTCACTGTAAGTTAGAGAACCCGTGTCTCACTGTGAGTTAGAGCCCCGTGTGCCTCACTGTATGTTAGAGCCCTATTGTGCCTCACTGTAAGTTAGAGACCCCGTGCCTCACTGTAAGTTAGAGCCCCTTCTGCCTCACTGTAAGATACAGCCCATCGGGCCTCACTGTAAGTTACAGCACCTTGTGCCTCACTGTATGTTACAGCCCCTTCTGCCTCACTGTAACTTAGAGCCCTTTGAGCCTCGCTGTAAGTTAGACCCCCACTTGTGTCTGACTGTAAGTTACAGCCCCTGTGCCTCACTATACGTTACAGCCCCTGTGCCTCACTGTAAATAACAGCCCCTATGCCTCACTGTAAGTTAGAGCCCCTTGTGCCTCACAGTAAGTTAGAGCCCTGTGTGCCTCACTGTAAGTTAGAGCCCCGTGTGCCTCACTGTATGTTAGAGCCCTGTGTGCCTCACTGTAAGTTAGAGCCCCGTGTGCCTCACTGTATGTTAGAGCCCTGTGTGCCTCACTGTAAGTTAGAGCCCCGTGTGCCTCACTGTATGTTAGAGCCCTCTTGTGCCTCACTGTAACTTAGAGACCCAGTGCCTCACTGTAAGTTAGAGCCCCTTATGCCTCACTGTAAGTTAGAGCCCCTTCTGCCTCACTGTAAGTTACAGCCCCTTGTGCCTCACTGTAAGTTACAGCCCATCAGGCCTCACTGTAAGTTAAAGCATCTTGTGCCTCACTGTACGCTACAGCCCCTTGTGCCTCACTGTAAGTTAGAGCCCCTTCTGCCTCACTGTAAGTTACAGCATCTGTGCCTCACTGTACTTTACAGCTCTTTCTCCCTCACTGTATGTTACAGCCCCTTCTGCCTCACTGTAACTTAGAGCCCTTTGAGCCTCGCTGTAAGTTAGACCCCCACTTGTGTCTGACGGTAAGTAACAGCCCCTGTGCCTCACTATACGTTACAGCCCCTGTGCCTCACTGTAGATAACAGCCCCTATGGCTCACTGTAATTTACAGCCCCTTGAGCCTCACTATAAGTGAGAGCCCCCTTGTGTCTGACTGTAAGTTACAGCCTGTGTGCCTCATTGTGAGTTAGAGCCCCGTGTGCCTCACTTTACTTTACAGCCCCTGTACCTCACTTTACGTTACAGCCCCTGTGCCTCACTGTAAGTCTGAGCCTCTTGGACCTCACTATAGGGTAGACCACCCCGTGGTCTGTCAATGTTCCAACTCCCCTAAACTAGGAGTTGTCATTCCACTGTCAGCTGGTTTGAAGCATTGGAGAATGGTCGGAAGCAGGCTCACATTGCACATTTTGCGGCAGTGTAGCCAGTCCCTGGTACAGCTTGCCCGTCCCCCTGCGTGGCTAGATCTCTTCTGGGCACAGTGTAGTCCCCCCAGTTTGTAGGTTTACCTTTCCATGGACTGAGCATTGTACGCTGGAGGTAAAAGTATCTTGCTAAACACCTCCTGATCTTATCCAAAGAACCAGCACTTACCACATGGCCCATCATCACCCCAGAAGAAACTGCCCCCACCATGAAGTCCATCTACTCAAGGGTCCCATCGGAGCCGTGCCCCCACTACACCTACTTCAGGGAACTGTAGTCTATCAGCCCCGTGCTCAAACCAATTCTGAATGCCTTTGGCTCTTCCTTGACCTTCCCAGACACTTGGAAACAATCAACTGTCCGTCCATTGCTGAAGAAACGCTCCGTGGACCCATCAACTCTCGCAAAATACAGAACAATCTCCCTGCTCCCTTCCTGAATAAGGCCTGAGTGACAATCATCAACAGACGCCTCACCAAATACGGAACAATCTCCCTGCTACCATTCCTGAATAAGTTCGGAGTGACAATCATCAACAGAGGCCTCACCAAATACAGAACAATCTCCCTGCTCCATTCCTGAATAAAGTCTGAGTGACAATCATCAACAGACGCCTCACCAAATACAGAACAATCTCCCTGCTCCATTCCTGAATAAAGTCTGAGTGACAATTATCAACAGACACCTCACCAAATACAGAACAATCTCCCTGCTCCATTCCTGAATAAGGCCTGAGTGACAATCTTCAACAGAGGCCTTACCAAATACAGAACAAGCTCCCTGCTCCATTCCTGTATAAGGTCTGAGTGACAATCATCAACAGACGCCTCACCAAATACAGACCAATCTCCCTGCTTCATTCCTGAATAAGTTCTGAGTGACAATCATCAACAGACGTCTCACCAAATACAGAACAATCTCCCTGCTCCATTCCTGAATAAGGCCTGAGTGACAATCCTCAACAGACGCCTCACCAAATACAGAACAATCTCCCTGCTACCATTCCTGAATAAGGTCTGAGTGACAATCATCAACAGACGCCTCTCCAAATACAGAACAATCTCCCTGCTCCATTCCTGAATAAGGCCTGAGTGACAATCTTCAACAGAGGCCTCACCAAATACAGAACAATCTCCCTGCTCCATTCCTGAATAAGGTCTGAGTGACTATCATCAACAGACGCCTCACCAAATACAGAACAATCTCCCTGCTCCATTCCTGAATAAGGCCTGAGTGACAATCTTCAACAGAGGCCTCACCAAATACAGAACAAGCTCCCTGCTCCATTCCTGAATAAGGTCTGAGTGAGAATCATCAACAGACGCCTCACCAAATACAGAACAATCTCCCTGCTCCATTCCTGAATAAGGCCTGAGTGACAATCATCAACAGACGCCTCACCAAATACAGAACAATCTCCCTGCTCCATTCCTGAATAAGGCCTGAGTGACAATCTTCAACAGAGGCCTCACCAAATACAGAACAATCTCCCTGCTCCATTCCTGAATAAAGTCTGAGTGACAATCATCAACAGACGCCTCACCAAATACAGAACAAGCTCCCTGCTCCATTCCTGAATAGGGTCTGAGTGACAATCATCAACAGACGCCTCTCCAAATACAGAACAATCTCCCTGCTCCATTCCTGAATAAGATCTGAGTGACAATCATCAACAGACGCCTCACCAAATACAGAACAATCTCCCTGCTCCATTCCTGAATAAGGCCTGAGTGACAATCATCAACAGACGCCTCTCCAAATACAGAACAATCTCCCTGCTCCATTCCTGAATAAGGTCTGAGTGACAATCATCAACAGACGCCTCACCAAATACAGAACAATCTCCCTGCTCCATTCCTGAATAAAGTCTGAGTGACAATCATCAACAGACGCCTCACCAAATACAGAACAATCTCCCTGCTCCATTCCTGAATAAAGTCTGAGTGACAATTATCAACAGACACCTCACCAAATACAGAACAATCTCCCTGCTCCATTCCTGAATAAGGCCTGAGTGACAATCTTCAACAGAGGCCTCACCAAATACAGAACAAGCTCCCTGCTCCATTCCTGTATAAGGTCTGAGTGACAATCATCAACAGACGCCTCACCAAATACAGAACAATCTCCCTGCTTCATTCCTGAATAAGTTCTGAGTGACAATCATCAACAGACGTCTCACCAAATACAGAACAATCTCCCTGCTCCATTCCTGAATAAGGCCTGAGTGACAATCATCAACAGACGCCTCACCAAATACAGAACAATCTCCCTGCTTCATTCCTGAATAAGATCTGAGTGACAATCATCAACAGACACCTCACCTAATACAGAACAATCTCCCTGCTACCATTCCTGAATAAGGTCTGAGTGACAATCATCAACAGACGCCTCTCCAAATACAGAACAATCTCCCTGCTCCATTCCTGAATAAGGCCTGAGTGACAATCTTCAACAGAGGCCTCACCAAATACAGAACAATCTCCCTGCTCCATTCCTGAATAAGGTCTGAGTGACTATCATCAACAGACGCCTCACCAAATACAGAACAATCTCCCTGCTCCATTCCTGAATAAGGCCTGAGTGACAATCATCAACAGAGGCCTCACCAAATACAGAACAAGCTCCCTGCTCCATTCCTGAATAAGGTCTGAGTGACAATCATCAACAGACGCCTCACCAAATACAGAACAATCTCCCTGCTCCATTCCTGAATAAGGCCTGAGTGACAATCATCAACAGACGCCTCACCAAATACAGAACAATCTCCCTGCTCCATTCCTGAATAAGGCCTGATTGACAATCTTCAACAGAGGCCTCACCAAATACAGAACAATCTCCCTGCTCCATTCCTGAATAAAGTCTGAGTGACAATCATCAACAGACGCCTCACCAAATACAGAACAAGCTCCCTGCTCCATTCCTGAATAGGGTCTGAGTGACAATCATCAACAGACGCCTCACCAAATACAGAACAATCTCCCTGCTCCATTCCTGAATAAGATCTGAGTGACAATCATCAACAGACGCCTCACCAAATACAGAACAATCTCCCTGCTCCATTCCTGAATAAGGCCTGAGTGACAATCTTCAACAGAGGCCTCACCAAATACAGAACAAGCTCCCTGCTCCATTCCTGAATAAGTTCGGAGTGACAATCATCAACAGAGGCCTCACCAAATACAGAACAATCTCCCTGCTCCATTCCTGAATAAGGCCTGAGTGACAATCTTCAACAGACGCCTCACCAAATACAGAACAATCTCCCTGCTCCATTCCTGAATAAGGCCTGAGTGACAATCATCAACAGACGCCTCTCCAAATACAGAACAATCTCCCTGCTCCATTCCTGAATAAGATCTGAGTGACAATCATCAACAGACGCCTCTCCAAATACAGAACAATCTCCCTGCTCCATTCCTGAATAAAGTCTGAGTGACAATCATCAACAGAGACCTCACCAAATACAGAACAATCTCCCTGCTCCATTCCTGAATAGGATCTGAGTGACAATCATCAACAGACGCCTCACCAAATACAGAACAATCTCCCTGCTCCATTCCTGAATAAAGTCTGAGTGACAATCATCAACAGACACCTCACCAAATACAGAACAATCTCCCTGCTCCATTCCTGAATAAGGCCTGAGTGACAATCTTCAACAGAGGCCTCACCAAATACAGAACAAGCTCCCTGCTCCATTCCTGTATAAGGTCTGAGTGACAATCATCAACAGACGCCTCACCAAATACAGAACAATCTCCCTGCTTCATTCCTGAATAAGTTCTGAGTGACAATCATCAACAGACGTCTCACCAAATACAGAACAATCTCCCTGCTCCATTCCTGAATAAGGCCTGAGTGACAATCATCAACAGACGCCTCACCAAATACAGAACAATCTCCCTGCTTCATTCCTGAATAAGTTCTGAGTGACAATCATCAACAGAGGCCTCTGCAAATACAGAACAATCTCCCTGCTCCATTCCTGAATAAGGCCTGAGTGACAATCATCAACAGACGCCTCACCAAATACAGAACAATCTCCCTGCTTCATTCCTGAATAAGGTCTGAGTGACAATCATCAACAGACGCCTCACCAAATACAGAACAATCTCCCTTCTACCATTCCTGAATAAGGTCTGAGTGACAATCATCAACAGAGACCTCACCAAATACAGAACAATCTACCTGCTCCATTCCTGAATAGGATCTGAGTGATAATCATCAACAGACGCCTCACCAAACACAGAACAATCTCCCTGCTCCATTCCTGAATAAGTTCTGAGTGACAATCATCAACAGACGCCTCTCCAAATAAAGAACAATCTCCCTGCTCCATTCCTGAATAAGGCCTGAGTGACAATCATCAACAGACGCCTCTCCAAATACAGAACAATCTCCCTGCTCCATTCCTGAATAAGATCTGAGTGACAATCATCAACAGACGCCTCACCAAATACAGAACAATCTCCCTGCTCCATTCCTGAATAAGGCCTGAGTGACAATCATCAACAGACGCCTCACCAAATACAGAACAATCTCCCTGCTCCATTCCTGAATAAGATCTGAGTGACAATCATCAACAGACACCTCACCAAATACAGAACAATCTCCCTGCTCCATTCCTGAATAGGATTTGAGTGACAGTCATCGACAGAGGCCTCTGCAAATACAGAACAATCTCCCTGCTCCATTCCTGAATAAGGCCTGAGTGACAATCATCAACAGACGCCTCACCAAATACAGAACAATCTCCCTGCTTCATTCCTGAATAAGATCTGAGTGACAATCATCAACAGACACCTCACCAAATACAGAACATCTCCCTGCTCCATTCCTGAATAAGGCCTGAGTGACAATCTTCAACAGAGGCCTCACCAAATACAGAACAATCTCCCTGCTACCATTCCTGAATAAGGTCTGAGTGACAATCATCAAGAGACGCCTCTCCAAATACAGAACAATCTCCCTGCTCCATTCCTGAATAAGTTCTGAGTGACAATCATCAACAGACGCCTCACAAAATACAGAACAATCTCCCTGCTCCATTCCTGAATAAGGTCTGAGTGACAATCATCAACAGACCCCTCACCAAATACAGAACAAGCTCCCTGCTCCATTCCTGTATAAGGTCTGAGTGACAATCATCAACAGACGCCTCACCAAATACAGAACAATCTCCCTGCTCCATTCCTGAATAAGGCCTGAGTGACAATCTTCAACAGAGGCCTCACCAAATACAGAACAATCTCCCTGCTCCATTCCTAAATAAGGTCTGAGTGACAATCATCAACAGACGCCTCACCAAATACAGAACAATCTCCCTGCTCCATTCCTGAATAAGATCTGAATGACAATCTTCAACAGAGACCTCACTAAATACAGAACAATCTCCCTGTTTCATTCCTGAATAAGGTCTGAGTGACAATCTTCAACAGAGGCCTCACCAAATACAGAACAATCTCCCTGCTTCATTCCTGAAAAAGGTCTGAGTGACAATCATCAACAGACGCCTCACCAAATACAGAACAATCTCCCTGCTTCATTCCTGAATAAGGTCTGAGTGACAATCATCAACAGACGCCTCACCAAATACAGAACAATCTCCCTGCTCCATTCCTGAATAAGATCTGAGTGACAATCATCAACAGACGCCTCACCAAATACAGAACAATCTCCCTGCTCCATTCCTGAATAAGGCCTGAGTGACAATCTTCAACAGAGGCCTCACCAAATACAGAACAAGCTCCCTGCTCCATTCCTGAATAAGTTCGGAGTGACAATCATCAACAGAGGCCTCACCAAATACAGAACAATCTCCCTGCTCCATTCCTGAATAAGGCCTGAGTGACAATCTTCAACAGACGCCTCACCAAATACAGAACAATCTCCCTGCTCCATTCCTGAATAAGGCCTGAGTGACAATCATCAACAGACGCCTCTCCAAATACAGAACAATCTCCCTGCTCCATTCCTGAATAAGATCTGAGTGACAATCATCAACAGACGCCTCTCCAAATACAGAACAATCTCCCTGCTCCATTCCTGAATAAAGTCTGAGTGACAATCATCAACAGAGACCTCACCAAATACAGAACAATCTCCCTGCTCCATTCCTGAATAGGATCTGAGTGACAATCATCAACAGACGCCTCACCAAATACAGAACAATCTCCCTGCTCCATTCCTGAATAAAGTCTGAGTGACAATCATCAACAGACACCTCACCAAATACAGAACAATCTCCCTGCTCCATTCCTGAATAAGGCCTGAGTGACAATCTTCAACAGAGGCCTCACCAAATACAGAACAAGCTCCCTGCTCCATTCCTGTATAAGGTCTGAGTGACAATCATCAACAGACGCCTCACCAAATACAGAACAATCTCCCTGCTTCATTCCTGAATAAGTTCTGAGTGACAATCATCAACAGACGTCTCACCAAATACAGAACAATCTCCCTGCTCCATTCCTGAATAAGGCCTGAGTGACAATCATCAACAGACGCCTCACCAAATACAGAATAATCTCCCTGCTTCATTCCTGAATAAGTTCTGAGTGACAATCATCAACAGAGGCCTCTGCAAATACAGAACAATCTCCCTGCTCCATTCCTGAATAAGGCCTGAGTGACAATCATCAACAGACGCCTCACCAAATACAGAACAATCTCCCTGCTTCATTCCTGAATAAGGTCTGAGTGACAATCATCAACAGACGCCTCACCAAATACAGAACAATCTCCCTTCTACCATTCCTGAATAAGGTCTGAGTGACAATCATCAACAGAGACCTCACCAAATACAGAACAATCTCCCTGCTCCATTCCTGAATAAGGTCTGAGTGACAATCATCAACAGACGCCTCACCAAACACAGAACAATCTCCCTGCTCCATTCCTGAATAAGTTCTGAGTGACAATCATCAACAGACGCCTCTGCAAATACAGAACAATCTCCCTGCTTCATTCCTGAATAGGATCTGAGTGATAATCATCAACAGACGCCTCACCAAACACAGAACAATCTCCCTGCTCCATTCCTGAATAAGTTCTGAGTGACAATCATCAACAGACGCCTCTCCAAATAAAGAACAATCTCCCTGCTCCATTCCTGAATAAGGCCTGAGTGACAATCATCAACAGACGCCTCTCCAAATACAGAACAATCTCCCTGCTCCATTCCTGAATAAGATCTGAGTGACAATCATCAACAGACGCCTCACCAAATACAGAACAATCTCCCTGCTCCATTCCTGAATAAGGCCTGAGTGACAATCATCAACAGACGCCTCACCAAATACAGAACAATCTCCCTGCTCCATTCCTGAATAAGATCTGAGTGACAATCATCAACAGACACCTCACCAAATACAGAACAATCTCCCTGCTCCATTCCTGAATAGGATTTGAGTGACAGTCATCGACAGAGGCCTCTGCAAATACAGAACAATCTCCCTGCTCCATTCCTGAATAAGGCCTGAGTGACAATCATCAACAGACGCCTCACCAAATACAGAACAATCTCCCTGCTTCATTCCTGAATAAGATCTGAGTGTCAATCATCAACAGACACCTCACCAAATACAGAACATCTCCCTGCTCCATTCCTGAATAAGGCCTGAGTGACAATCTTCAACAGAGGCCTCACCAAATACAGAACAATCTCCCTGCTACCATTCCTGAATAAGGTCTGAGTGACAATCATCAACAGACGCCTCTCCAAATACAGAACAATCTCCCTGCTCCATTCCTGAATAAGTTCTGAGTGACAATCATCAACAGACGCCTCACAAAATACAGAACAATCTCCCTGCTCCATTCCTGAATAAGGTCTGAGTGACAATCATCAACAGACCCCTCACCAAAAACAGAACAAGCTCCCTGCTCCATTCCTGTATAAGGTCTGAGTGACAATCATCAACAGACGCCTCACCAAATACAGAACAATCTCCCTGCTCCATTCCTGAATAAGGCCTGAGTGACAATCTTCAACAGAGGCCTCACCAAATACAGAACAATCTCCCTGCTCCATTCCTAAATAAGGTCTGAGTGACAATCATCAACAGACGCCTCACCAAATACAGAACAATCTCCCTGCTCCATTCCTGAATAAGATCTGAATGACAATCTTCAACAGAGACCTCACCAAATACAGAACAATCTCCCTGTTTCATTCCTGAATAAGGTCTGAGTGACAATCTTCAACAGAGGCCTCACCAAATACAGAACAATCTCCCTGCTTCATTCCTGAAAAAGGTCTGAGTGACAATCATCAACAGACGCCTCACCAAATACAGAACAATCTCCCTGCTTCATTCCTGAATAAGGTCTGAGTGACAATCATCAACAGACGCTTCACCAAATACAGAACAATCTCCCTGCTCCATTCCTGAATAAGGCCTGAGTGACAATCATCAACAGACGCCTCACCAAATACAGAACAATCTCCCTGCTCCATTCCTGAATAAGGCCTGAGTGACAATCATCAACAGACGCCTCACCAAATACAGAACAATCTCCCTGCTCCATTCCTGAATAAGATCTGAGTGACAATCATCAACAGACGCCTTACCAAATACAGAACAATCTCCCTGCTTCATTCCTGAATAAGGTCTGAGTGACAATCATCAACAGACGCCTCTGCAAATACAGAACAATCTCCCTGCTCCATTCCTGAATAAGGTCTGAGTGACAATCATCAACAGAGACCTCACCAAATACAGAACAATCTCCCTGCTCCATTCCTGAATAAGTTCTGAGTGACAATCATCAACAGACGCCTCACCAAATACAGAACAATCTCCCTGCTCCATTCCTGAATAAGGTCTGAGTGACAATCATCAACAGACGCCTCACCAAATACAGAACAATCTCCCTGCTCCATTCCTGAATAAGTTCTGAGTGACAATCATCAACAGAGGCCTCACCAAATACGGAACAATCTCCCTGCTTCATTCCTGAATAAGGCCTGAGTGACAATCATCAACAGACGCCTCTCCAAATACAGAACAATCTCCCTGCTCCATTCCTGAATAGGATCTGAGTGACAATCATCAACAGATGCCTCACCAAATACAGAACAATCTCCCTGCTCCATTCCTGAATAAGATCTGAGTGACAATCATCAACAGACGCCTCACCAAATACGGAACAATCTCCCTGCTCCATTCCTGAATAAGATCTGAGTGACAATCATCAACAGACGCCTCACCAAATACAGAACAATCTCCCTGCTCCATTCCTGAATAAAGTCTGAGTGACAATCATCAACAGACGCCTCACCAAATACAGAACAATGTCCCTGCTTCATTCCTGAATAAGGTCTGAGTGACAATCATCAACAGACGCCTCACCAAATACAGAACAATCTCCCTGCTCCATTCCTGAATAAGATCTGAGTGACAATCATCAACAGAGGCCTCACCAAATACAGAACAAGCTCCCTGCTCCATTCCTGAATAAAGTCTGAGTGACAATCATCAACAGACGCCTCACCAAATACAGAACAATCTCCCTGCTCCATTCCTGAATAAGGCCTGAGTGACAATCTTCAACAGAGGCCTCACCAAATACAGAACAAGCTCCCTGCTCCATTCCTGTATAAGGTCTGAGTGACAATCATCAACAGACGCCTCACCAAATACAGAACAATCTCCCTGCTTCATTCCTGAATAAAGTCTGAGTGACAATCATCAACAGACGCCTCACCAAATACAGAACAATCTCCCTGCTCCATTCCTGAATAAAGTCTGAGTGACAATCATCAACAGACGCCTCACCAAATACAGAACAATCTCCCTGCTCCATTCCTGAATAAGATCTGAGTGACAATCATCAACAGACGCCTCACCAAATACAGAACAATCTCCCTGCTACCATTCCTGAATAAGATCTGAGTGACAATCATCAACAGACGCCTCACCAAATACAGAACAATCTCCCTGCTCGATTCCTGAATAAGATCTGAGTGACAATCATCAACAGACGCCTCACCAAATACAGAACTATCTCCCTGCTCCATTCCTGAATAAAGTCTGAGTGACAATCATCAACAGACACCTCACCAAATACAGAACAATCTCCCTGCTCCATTCCTGAATAAGGCCTGAGTGACAATCTTCAATAGAGGCCTCACCAAATACAGAACAAGCTCCCTGCTCCATTCCTGAATAAGGTCTGAGTGACAATCATCAACAGGCGCCTCACCAAATACAGAACAATCTCCCTGCTTCATTCCTGATTAAGTTCTGAGTGACAATCATCAACAGACGTCTCACCAAATACAGAACAATCTCCCTGCTTCATTCCTGAATAAGGTCTGAGTGACAATCATCAACAGATGCCTCACCAAATACAGAACAATCTTCCTGCTTCATTCCTGAATAAGGTCTGAGTGACAATTATCAACAGACGCCTCTGCAAATACAGACCAATCTCCCTGCTTCATTCCTGAATAAGGTCTGAGTGACAATCATCAACAGACGCCTCTGCAAATACAGACCAATCTCCCTGCTTCATTACTGAATAAGGTCTGAGTGACAATCATCAACAGACGCCTCACCAAATACAGAACAATCGCCCTGCTTCATTCCTGAATAAGGTCTGAGGGACAATCATCAACAGACGCCTCTGCAAATACAGAACAATCTCCCTGCTTCATTCCTGAATAAGGTCTGAGTGACAATCATCAACAGACGCCTCACCAAATACAGAACAATCTCCCTGCTCCATTCCTGAATAGGATCTGAGTGACAATCATCAACAGACGCCTCACCAAATACAGAACAATCTCCCTGCTCCATTCCTGAATAAAGTCTGAGTGACAATCATCAACAGACGCCTCTGCAAATACAGACCAATCTCCCTGCTTCATTACTGAATAAGGTCTGAGTGACAATCATCAACAGACGCCTCACCAAATACAGAACAATCGCCCTGCTTCATTCCTGAATAAGGTCTGAGGGACAATCATCAACAGACGCCTCTGCAAATACAGAACAATCTCCCTGCTTCATTCCTGAATAAGGTCTGAGTGACAATCATCAACAGACGCCTCTGCAAATACAGAACAATCTCCCTGCTCCATTCCTGAATAAGGCCTGAGTGACAATCATCAACAGACGCCTCACCAAATACAGAACAATCTCCCTGCTCCATTCCTGAATAAGGTCTGAGTGACAATCATCAACAGACGCCTCACCAAATACAGAACAATCTCCCTGCTTCATTCCTGAATAAGGCCTGAGTGAGAATCATCAACAGACGCCTCACCAAATACAGAACAATGTCCCTGCTTCATTCCTGAATAAGGCCTGAGTGACAATCATCAACAGACGCCTCTCCAAATACTTCCTTTAAAACAAAGCAAGGGAGACCCTCAGATGCCCAAGGACCAAGGTTAGTCAGAGGTTATAAAGAACAGCGGTCCCTAAGTACCATACATAAAAAACACAGTCTGGGTATACAATTATGCCCAGGAAGAGTGGTACTCAATCAGTCATTTATTCAAACAGAAGATAAAAACAAGTTTGAGGGGTAACAACCCCCCTTTTTTGTGGGTATGGCAACAACAGGGATTTTTTAACACAGGTAAGAAATTTGTTACAAAAGAGATGACATAAAATGCAAGCGCCACGCTTCATATTCCAACATCACTACTACACCCAAGGAGTCAACTAAACACGGACATGCGGGTCAGTGGGATTCCGTCGATGACGTTTCGATCCACCATCAATGCGGGATTATCATAAGGACCATTAATAGTTTGCCTGAACCCACATTACATATACATCACAGTAAACATCCTCAATGTAACCTGGCGATTCTGAGCAAGAACTGGTCCAATAAAGGGGCACAGTAGGTCTCCACCTACCAGGAGCGGGCTTCTGATCAGCAATATTTCTAAGGGAAGAGGACGATGCCCTGATTGTGAGCATGAGCCAGCACCGCTTCCAGCGCCCAGAATCATAGTGCATCATAGTGCAAGCCTGATTGTGAGCATGAGCCAGCACCGCTTCCAGCGCCCAGAATCATAGTGCATCATAGTGCAAGCCTGATTGTGAGTATGAGCCAGCACCGCTTCCAGCGCCCAGAATCATAGTGCATCATAGTGCAAGCCTGATTGTGAGCATGAGCCAGCACCGCTTCCAGCGCCCAGAATCATAGTGCATCATAGTGCAAGCCTGATTGTGAGCATGAGCCAGCACCGCTTGCAGAGCCCAGAATCATAGTGCATTATAGTGCAAGCCTGATTGTGAGCATGAGCCAGCACCGCTTCCAGAGCCCAGAATCATAGTGCATTATAGTGCAAGCCTGATTGTGAGCATGAGCCAGCACCGCTTCCAGCGCCCAGAATCATAGTGCATCATAGTGCAAGCCTGATTGTGAGCATGAGCCAGCACCGCTTGCAGAGCCCAGAATCATAGTGCATCATAGTGCAAGCCTGATTGTGAGCATGAGCCAGCACCGCTTCCAGAGCCCAGAATCATAGTGCATCATAGTGCAAGCCTGATTGTGAGCATGAGCCAGCACCGCTTCCAGAGCCCAGAATCATAGTGCATTATAGTGCAAGCCTGATTGTGAGCATGAGCCAGCACCGCTTCCAGCGCCCAGAATCATAGTGCATCATAGTGCAAGCCTGATTGTGAGCATGAGCCAGCACCGCTTCCAGCGCCCAGAATCATAGTGCATCATAGTGCAAGCCTGATTGTGAGCATGAGCCAGCACCGCTTCCAGCGCCCAGAATCATAGTGCATCATAGTGCAAGCCTGATTGTGAGCATGAGCCAGCACCGCTTGCAGAGCCCAGAATCATAGTGCATCATAGTGCAAGCCTGATTGTGAGCATGAGCCAGCACCGCTTGCAGAGCCCAGAATCATAGTGCATCATAGTGCAAGCCTGATTGTGAGCATGAGCCAGCACCGCTTGCAGAGCCCAGAATCATAGTGCATCATAGTGCAAGCCTGATTGTGAGCATGAGCCAGCACCGCTTCCAGCGCCCAGAATCATAGTGCATCATAGTGCAAGGGGGTGCGCGTTCTCTGAAGCACAGGCTTTGTACTGGAAGGAGTCACGTCCAATACAAAAACTACGGCTTAAGGCTTTTCCCTCTTTGTACTTGTCCCGTACAATGCAGAGTGCATGCAAAGTTGGAAAAATTAGGAGAAATTAAAACATTTCTCATCGTTACACCTGCCTCGAGGAGGCATAAGATGTTGACGTAAATCTGCCAACCTATGCTTGTAGATAGGGACTTGCTTCCATACCCATGAGTGGTTGATGGGAACTTCCATGCAGCACCCACGGAACGCCCGTTTGATGCAAAGCCGCGCGTTCTACAACTTTGGTTGATTTGGGATATTATCCGGTGGAAAGCCTGATTTGAGTTGGACGGTATATCCCACCAAGGCCGGCCCTAGGGCGGTGCGATCAGTGCCACTGCACCGGGCGCTGACTTCGGGTGGGGGCGTCATTAATGCAAGGGTATTAACATTTTAAAAGCACCTGCTGCCCTGGCCTTCAGCAATCTTCCGGCATCAATTAAGATGTCAAGATAACTCCAGTGATTAATTGTCTTCCTGGAAAGAGACCAGATGTTTGTCTAGTGGCAGTTTTGACTCATCCTAAGGTAGTGCAGAGGGTTCAAATGCCTGCTGCTAAGAACTGTACCATGCAGATCACAAAGTGCATGTAATGTACATAGGTCAGTGGGTTCCTGCTTCTGTAAAAGAGCTTTTTTGTTACTTGTAGTTTATAAGTCAAAATCCTAATATAGATCATTGAGCTATTAACTGTCATCAAAGAGCCGCTGCAAACTGCAAGGTATGGGGTTTTTTGTCCAGTCTTTCATTATCGTAATGTCCCCAAAAGGGTTCATTTGGGTAGAAAACGATTCTGATCATTAAACAGAACCCCTAACAATGGTTTTACATTTTAAATTCTGAATTTGTGCTTTTCCAGAATAAGGTCTCTTAAACTATATTGCCTACCAGTCGATGACGTCACTCCTACACTACACCTTGTAGTCCTGTCTGATGTAACATTTCCTGCACACTGATTTACACATGTGTGATTGTCTCTGTGCAATGTGCGTGTGATGTAAAGTGCTCTGACACCTTACACTGGTTTGAGAGGCGCTATGTAACTAAATAAATCTGAGAGACAGTGGTTATGGAGACTTAAGAGGCACTGTGAAAGGGCGGTGGTGAGGGGATCCGTGGCAGAGGTGGTGGTTGGGGGGCGCCACCAGTGCTAAAGCCGGCCCTGTATCCCACCCTAACACACTGTGCAGGGTTTGGCTGCACGAGGAATGCGGCGCAAAGCGCTGGGTACTCTGAGCCCACTTGTTTACACGTGTGTTTGTGTCTCTGATGGCACCACCAGCTGTGAGGAGCTCTGGGGCCCGCTGCCATCTCTGGGGCTTCCCCCAGCCGAGCGGGGGCTTTTCCTCATCCTTCAGGCTTTTGAGGTTGGGGTGCTGCTTATAGTAGCTGTTCACTGCTCACTCACGTCTGGGGCTCTGTGCGTGAAAGTGAGTCTCATGTGTCTCATCTCACCCTGGCATGGGCACGAAGGGGGCGTATGTATGAAGAAGTCCCGCGGCGCGGCAATCCACCATGCTCTGCTGTGCTGCGTAGTTGGAAAGGCAGGAAAGTGCCGTATTTAACACCATACAGCGCATTCCTGAATTTTTGCACAGGTGCACAATGTGCTCTCTGGCTCCAATGCCGGCACCCTTGCACTTTGGTGCACTGTGGTGCACTTTGGTGCAAGGGTTCCTGCGTTACAAGCAGGATTGTTTTTGTGCAGGAAGAGGCGTTTCCCCAGATTTATCAAACCACTCAGGGCCGCGCATTTAAGACTGCGTAGCGCATGCGCACAGTGGCGCGGTGCAAATGTGACGCAGCCCTTTCATAGGCGTAGGGGCCTCTGATGATGGGCGTTCACCAGAGTGTTTAGGGGAAGGGGGGATGCCGGAGTCTCAGCTGCTGAATCCATTCCAGACAAATCTCCCAGCAGCCCCAGCAGCCCCAGCATCACACAGTTCATGGGATAATGATCGCGGGTCACCTCTGGGTCGGGGATAATTAGATGTTGCTTAAAGGAGCCCCGCAGAAGCCACTTATTCTCACTTAATTACTTACAATGAGAGCGCAACGAGCAGCGCTTTCTAAAGAAGAGGAAACCCGGGAATGGTCTCATTGGAGGTTAATGAAGAGTTGATTAAAAGGGGGGCTGGTGCGAGCTCTTTAAACAAGCACTGTCGAAGCCAATGCTAATGACTTTTCTAAAGTGTGTTCACACAGGGCAGCTGACATGCGAGGGCACGTGCACGCCCACAGAGGGTCCAGGCACACACAGGTGAACAGATGTGGTACCGGTGTGCTAATAAAGACAGATTTACATATGTATTACTGTAGTGTCGAGGTCACATGCCATGGTAATGCCATGTGCAGTGACTTGAGAAAACATGGCTTGATGCACAGATTCAGTCTGAGGACCACTTGACGCAGTGCTTAATTTGTCAAATAGCAAGGTGCGGGGGCCCAAGGTACTTCTCAGGAGGCCCCTGCACTTTGTAGCCCCCCCCCCCCATGCCCCCACTAGCGCTGCCAAATGCCAGTCCCAACATAACTACTAACCTTCGCACCTACAAGTAGAAAGGGCGGTTCTTGTCACACAAAGCTGTAAGAAAGGCCTTCACGCACTGAGATTATTTGTTTTTAAAGTTCATTGAATTGTTAATCACTGATAACGTGCGCACCTCTAAAATAGGCAAACAGCGCCACCTTGTGGTGAACTGCTGTAAGTGTTAGAGTTGACAATTATGTGATGGTGCCGAGAAACGGCAAACACCGGCTCAAATGAAGCCCTGATTTACAGAAGATCATTGCACTCCATTGTTCTCAGCTAAAAGCCACCGCAGACAAAAAATATTCACAATAGATACCTTATAAATATCAGATAAACCAATTGGTACCTTTCTCTTACAAAGTAACAACTTCATTACATTCACAAAGAAAAGCAAAAGTATTAAATGTTATGTTATGTTATGTTATAATGTGTTTATATAGCACACGGCTACTCCAAAAGAGTGTCCCGGCGCTTTCCACATGCAGCTCAGTGTAAAATAACACAACAGACAAATAACAAAGCACAAGGCAACAAGGGGAAAAGAAACCTAAAGGTTAAAAAACCAGGTCTTCAGGCTCTTCCTGAACTGCAGCAAATTAGCAGAGCTGCGTAGAGCCAACGGGAGCGAATTCCAAAGCTGGGGAGCCTTAAAGCTAAAAGAGCGCCCCCCAGTGCGAGCCTTCCTCACACGCGGAACCACGGCCATGAAAAGAGAATCTGACCGCAGTGAACGGGCTGGACGGTAAAAAGACAACCTCCGTTGCAAATATCTTGCGCCAGAGCCAAAAAGTGCTTTGTGCATCAGCGTCAAGGATTTAAACATAATCCGCTTCCGGATAGGCAGCCAGTGGAGTGTCTGCAGCAGCCCAGATACTCGCGCTCGCCTGTGAAGGCCAAAAATGGCACGAGCAGCAGAGTTCTGCGCCACCTGCAGGCGCTGGACCAAATAATCCGGGAGACCAAGGAAAAGGGCATTCGCGTAATCCAGCCTGGATCCAATCAAAGCTTGCACAGTGATCCGCCTGTGCTCCACAGAAAGCAATGGTAAAAACTTGCGGAGCATCTTCAGAATGCCAAAGCAGGTACCAGCCAAGCCAAGAACATGCGCTCTCAACTAAAGTTTATTGTCCAGCTTAACTCCCAAGTTTTTGGCAACCAGCGATGACTGTGCAGGAGGGCACATGTCCGACGGCCACCAATCCTGCCCCTCCGGGTCGGTGGCACAGCCGAAGAATAAAACCTCCGACTTACTGGAATTGGCCTTCAGACTATTCTGTTGGAACCAGTCGAAGACCATCCCCAGGCACCCCCGAATGCTCTCTCCATCAAATGCCTGATCTTTTCCGCATGTGAAGAGGAGTTGCGTGTCATCTGCGTAAGACACGATCTGGGCCCCATGAGCCTCCGCCAAGGCCGCCAGGGGAGACATGAAGATGTTAAACAACGTCGGGCTCAACACAGAAGCCTGTGGAACTCCGACTCCCAATGGCGGCATCTCGGCGGCGCTCTGGGAAACCCAGATCGTCTGGCGGCGGCCCTCAAGAAAAGATGTAAACCATTTGAACACCGTCCCCCTAAGGCCGATGGCATGGAGCCTGGCAAGGAGCGCCGCATGGGGGACGGTGTCAAAGGCCGCCAACAGGTCTAACATGACAAGCATGGCCTTGCCTCCAACATCCAGAGTCTCGCGAATAACCTCCGAGACCTCCAACAAAGCCGTTTCCATACTTAAATTAGGACGGAATCCGGATTGGGATGGGTGAAGTAGATTGTTTGTTTCTAGAAAACCCGACAGGATGCCATGCACATGTTTCTCTGTAATCTTCGCCAGAGCCGGAAGAAGAGAAATTGGCCTGTAGTTGGCCAGGACCTCGGCGTCCAAACCGGGCTTTTTCAGGAGGGGGATCACCATCGCCCTTTTCCAGGTGCGTGGGACACTCCCCTCCCTCAAGGAGGCATTAATAAGAGAATCATTACCAATTATAAATCCCTTTGTCTGCAAACTAAGCACAATCCTCACACTGAGGTACTTTCAGGGCAGCATAAGGATACGCATCAAGTTCTCCATAAACTTTAGAACTTGCTGATGTCTGCACCATCAAAAAATGTACTATGGCGTCCGTACCATAAAGGGCGCAGTCGCAGGACCCCTTTTGATAGATTGTGGGGAAACACTGCCCCTTTAGCCTTGCTTAGGTATTGCACCACGACGCAATGCAAGGTAGAGGTTTTAACAGGCCTCTGGATACATTTTGTTTAAGTGAGTTTTACTGCCAAAGGATTCTTTTAAAATGAAGACACTAGGGGAATATTTACAAGGGCATCGTGCCCACAGGAATGTCACTTTTACCGCCGTTCCTGTGGCGCATGCCCTGCTCCATATCTACAAGGTGCGTTAACGCTGCTTTGTAAATATGGTACCTTTTCAGGCAGGTGTCTGAGTGAAAGGGGCGTGCAGTGGGCGTTGCTGTGGGCATTCCACTGCAACACTCATTACTTTTTGATGTTGCCCCAGATTTACAAGGACCTGTCAATCTGAGGTAGCGCCAAATACTAATGCCGTGCAAGAGCAAGCGTTAGAATGGCGAAATGTGGAGAAATACTTTTATTTTTCCTCGTTTTTGCTCTTTCTATGTGTACGCCATCAATGCTTGTTTATGTGCAGGAATAATGACGATATGCTACTGCTTTGTGTGCTGCAAAATACAGCACACATAGAAGTAACAAATTGCTATTTTTGGTCAAGGGACACCTTCCTGCATGTAAACAATCATTCCCTGCAATGCAGGCAACCTTGCACTATTGTGCAAGGGTTCCTTCATCGGTGCTGACCAGCTAAGCTTAGCAAAAACAACAATTGATGGACAGAATGCAGAACAATGTTATACATTCACCCCAGTACAGAGATCTGGGCCTAAATCCATCGTTTTTTTGCTGACAAAGCCATTCCAGTTTGAACCCAGCCATATGCAAATCAGTCTTGACCCTGTGCCCCATGGGAACAGTCCAGCCCGAACTGCCAAGCCAGGTCCTCCCTGGACTGGAAACAAGCATCCTAGGACCGGTTTCGGGCTTTCAGCCCTCATCAGCCAGGATAGCTTGATTCCAGTGGCATGGAGAGCAAGGGACTCACGTCTGAGCATACCCTTCCCACTCGGGGTGACAAATGCAAAAACAACAATTGATGGACAGAATGCAGAACAATGTCATACATTCACCCCAGTACAGAGATCTGGGCCTAAATCCATCGTTTTTTTGCTCACCATGCCATTCCACCATGGGACCTGTGCTCACTACGCCACTGGAGTCAAGCTATCCTGGCTGATGACGGCTGATAGCCAGAAACCGGTCCTAGGATGCTTGATTCCGGTCCAGGGAAGACATGGCTTGGCAGTTCGGGCTGGACTGTTCCCATGAGGCACAGGGTCAAGACTGATTTGCATATGGCCATGTCTAAACTGGGGTGGCGTAGTGGGCAAAAGAACGATGGATTTAACCCAGATCTCTTGACTGGGGGAGAATGTATGCATTGTCAGCATTCCGTCCATCATTTGTTTGTTGTAACGCTTTTCGCCCTAAGTGGGATGGGTATTCCCAGACGTGGGACCCGTGCTCACTACGCCACTGGAGTCAAGCTATCCTGGCTGATGACGGCTGATAGCCAGAAACCGGTCCTAGGATGCTTGATTCCGGTCCAGGGAAGACATGGCTTGGCAGTTCGGGCTGGACTGTTCCCATGAGGCACAGGGTCAAGACTGATTTGCATATGGCCATGTCTAAACTGGGGTGGCGTAGTGGGCAAAAGAACGATGGATTTAACCCAGATCTCTTGACTGGGGGAGAATGTATGCATTGTCAGCATTCCGTCCATCATTTGTTTGTTGTAACAGCTAAGCTTAGCACCAGTGCTAGGGAAACACAGGGGTGGGCCATATTGTTGTAAATACGGTGCAGCCCTGAGTTTTGGAAATGTCGCAGCGCAGCGCTGCAAAATTTGGTGCAGCTCTGAGCTCCGCCATTTCCTTGTACATAAGCCCCTAGGTGGTCAGAGACGCATGCTTGCTCTTTTGTAGGACTTCCGGGACTTCTTGACCATTTCATGGAGTAAGATTTCACAGAGAAGGGAGAAGCCTCAGACCCTCCAGACCCGTCTCCCTCAGCCTGACTGCCTGTCACAAGGAGGAACCGCAGTTTGCTATGTACGTCTTCAAAGGCTGCAATCTCAGATATATCCTTGCCAAACACTGCAGCGCACGGGCTCTTATGCAGCCGCAGCCAATGAAGTGTTGGGTGAAGCACGTTTTCCTCAGCCTTTGAAGTGACACCAACCGCATCAGTGCAGCAGCACATCAGTGCATTAGCACACTAGCGCATCAGCACATCAGAGCATTAGCGCATTAGTGCATCAGAGCATCAGCGCATCAGAGCATCAGCGCATCAGTGCATTAGAGCATCAGCGCATCAGTGCATTGGCGCATTAGTGCATCAGAGCATCAGCGCATCAGAGCATCAGCACATCAGTGCATTAGAGCATCAGCACATCAGAGCATCGGCGCATCAGAGCATCAGCGCATCAGTGCATCAGAGCATCAGCGCATCAGAGCATCAGCGCATCAGAGCATCAGTGCATCAGCCCTTCAGCGCATCAGCGCATCAGCGCATCAGTGCATCAGCGCATCAGTGCATCAGCACATCAGAGCATCGGCGCATCAGTGTATCAGAGTATCAGCGCATCAGTGCATCAGAGCATCAGCGCATCAGTGCATCAGCACATCAGTGCATCAGCGCATCAGAGCATCAGCGCATCAGAGCATCAGTGCATCAGAGCATCAGCGCATCAGCGCATCAGCGCATCAGCCCATCAGCGCATCAGCGCATCAGAGCACCAGTGTATCAGAGCACCAGCACATCAGTGCATTAGAGCATCAGAGCATCAGCGCATCAGTGCATCAGAGCATCAGCGCATCAGCGCATCAGCCCATCAGTGCATCAGCACATCAGTGCATCAGTGTACCAGAGCACCAGCACATCAGTGCATTAGAGCATCAGAGCATCAGCGCATCAGTGCATCAGAGCATCAGCGCATCAGTGCATCAGCACATCAGAGCATCGGCCCATCAGTGTATCAGAGTATCAGCGCATCAGTGCATCAGAGCATCAGCGCATCAGTGCATCAGTGCATCAGTGCATCAGTGCATCAGCGCATCAGAGCATCAGCGCATCAGAGCATCAGTGCATCAGAGCATCAGCGCATCAGCGCATCAGTGCATCAGCACATCAGTGCATCAGTGTACCAGAGCACCAGCACATCAGTGCATTAGAGCATCAGAGCATCAGCGCATCAGTGCATCAGAGCATCAGCGCATCAGTGCATCAGTGCATCAGTGCATCAGTGCATTAGAGCATCAGAGCATCAGCGCATCAGTGCATCAGAGCATCAGCGCATCAGTGCATCAGAGCATCAGCGCATCAGTGCATCAGTGCATCAGTGCATCAGTGCATTAGAGCATCAGAGCATCAGCGCATCAGTGCATCAGAGCATCAGCGCATCAGCGCATCAGCCCATCAGTGCATCAGCACATCAGTGCATCAGTGTACCAGAGCACCAGCACATCAGTGCATTAGAGCATCAGAGCATCAGCGCATCAGTGCATCAGAGCATCAGCGCATCAGAGCATCAGCGCATCAGAGCATCAGTGCATCAGCCCATCAGTGCATCAGCGCATCAGTGCATCAGCGCATCAGTGCATCAGCACATCAGAGCATCGGCCCATCAGTGTATCAGAGTATCAGCGCATCAGTGCATCAGAGCATCAGCGCATCAGTGCATCAGTGCATCAGTGCATCAGCGCATCAGAGCATCAGCGCATCAGAGCATCAGTGCATCAGAGCATCAGCGCATCAGCGCATCAGCGCATCGGCGCATCAGAGCATCGGCGCATCAGAGCATCGGCGCATCAGAGCATCAGCGCATCAGAGCATCAGCGCATCAGAGCATCAGCGCATCAGTGCATCAGCGCATCAGTGCATCAGCGCATCAGTGCATCAGTGCATCAGTGCATCAGCGCATCAGAGCATCAGCGCATCAGAGCATCAGCGCATCAGAGCATCGGCGCATCAGAGCATCGGCGCATCAGTGCATCAGCGCATCAGTGCATCAGCCCATTAGCGCATCAGCCTTCATGCTTTTCATCTCCTTTACCTGTGCTCGGTTGTTTAGTCCTGTGGCACAAACGTTCGTCTTCCAGATACCTCTGACCTCTGTAGCTTGTACCTAAAAGGCTGTACGCAAAAGCTACAACCCACCACTGCTTAATTTGTAAAAGAATGAGTGCCGGTACCCAAAGTCTAGCTCCGAAGCCCGCAGACGGTGCTATTAAATGTTGGCTTGCTGAATGCTTAGTGTTTAATCCACCTCGTGCCTCTTTAATCAACCACCAGACACACTCTTTACCTCACTCTTTCATGTTCCTTCTTTCTCCCTTGGTGGCGTTTTTTCAACTCTTTCTTCCTTATTCTTTCTCCTGTGTTTTTTTTCCCTTCTCTTGCTCTCCATCAATGTCTCATGAGGAAAAATAAGCGCAATTCCCCAAAAATGAGCGCCAGGGGCCCCACCGGCAACCACTGGCTCCAAATATGCATCGAGCCGACTCACTCTGAGCATTTTCAAACTGCAAAAGCCTTAGGTCGTGATAAACTTTGGCTTTAGGGCTGGGGCATGTGTGCGGCGTGTACTCCCACATCAAACAATAAAATCCAGTTTGTGGCCAAAAAGAGCACAGAGACAGAAGACTCATAAGACAAGATCAGAGCTCTTCAAGAAACAGACAGTAGTTCCACAAGAATGGTCTTGGCTCCTATTTGCTCCCCTTTCAAGTGTGCTCAAAAGTTATGTGTAAACCCAGCAGACTTATCAAGCAGGGATTGACACTCTAGGATGTTTGCAGCCCCCACCCCGCATATTCAGCGGAGGTGAGAGGAATTATCTCTGTCCATTCACGTCAGGCTAATGTTTGCTCGCGGGAGGCATTTCACATCCATCCACACGTATTTAAGGCTAACTACTGACTGGGACAGGGCCGCGTACCATACTTGAGTAAACCTCCCGAACTGTGTAACAAATCTCCGAGTTCACTACATTTATAGCAAGTAACGGAGCATCGTCCAACCTACACCGCCCCGTGCCCAGTCGACCACATGGATATTCCGAGGAAAAATGAAATCAAGAAAATGATCCACAAAACTGGAGCGCACATCAACAACACCGAGCCACCAGACACCACACAACGATCTGAACAGAGGCCCATTGACATCCCGGACACTGACGAGCTAGCAAAACTCCTTCACTCACTGAGGGGTGCTTCCAAAGAAGAGGACATCCACTCCACATCTGGTAAAGAGCTTTTGGGTGAAGCTCTGAGGCCACTTCTGGACATTATCAACTCATTCTCCGATAGGGCACAGTCCTTGACTCTTCCCTGGAGTGGAGAAATCCCACAAGGAGCCAGCCTGGATCCTGCCCACTTGCCATCCTTGGAAAGATCATAGAGAAGTCTGTTGTCAGCCAGAAAAGAGATCAAAGCAATGCTCTCCTTCAAGGTTGCCAGATTGGGCTCAAACCTCAGTGAAGCGCAAGGAGGGTGGTCATTCATTTAGTCGACGATGCACATCAGATCGCCAGCAACGGCGAACCTTCCCTGCGTTCTGAACATCTACCCTTCGAATACTTCTCAGAGCGGCAGCCATCAAGTGCTGCCCTGTACCACTGCTTTGAGAATGGAATTTGACATCATTCTCTTGCTGTCATACTACCTGAAGAAGAGATCGTAGCTCGCACAGGTCAACGTCCATCTCTAAGTCCTATCGCATCCAGCAAGGCTCCATTCTGAGTGGAGATGCGGGACCTCTTGGAGAAACCCCATGAAACCTCGGGCCAAATACACCAAGCTCCGGAGGTAAGCGACAACAGTCGGCTTTCTGTGAAAATCCCATGTTGCATGACAGTTGTCATCTTAGGGGCTGCCTTCTCAGAATCCTAAAGACACACAGATGATGGGCGGAATGCGGAGCAAATCAAACATTCACCCCGAGTCAAGAGATCTGGGTTAAATCCATCATTCTTTTGGGTCCTGTGCTCTCCACGCCACTGGAGTCAAGCTAGGCTGGCTGATGAGGGGTGTTACCCCAAAACCAGTCCCAGGATGCTTGTTTCCAGTCCAGGAAGGACCTGGCCTAGCAGTTCGGGCTGGACTGTTCCCATTGGGCGTAGGGTCAAGACTGATTTGCATATGGCTGGATTTAAACTGGAATGGTAGGGGAGCAAAATAGCAATGGATTTAGGCACAGATCTCTGTACTGGGGTGAATGTTTGAGATCGTGCAATATTCTGTCCATTAATTGTTCTTTTTGCATTTGTCAGAATCCAAAACTGGATATGAAATGCAGTGATCCAACTCGGCTCCTTTAAGACAGACTTTGTTCTGATTGACAGCAACACAAGCAAAGCCAAGTGCAAATGACAACGTCAATGAAAATGGTTGCCATCAACCCTAAGCCTCCCGACAGCTCGTAACGCACTGGACGTCTACAGACAGGCTCCAGCCTTAGCTTCAAAACCCACAACCTTGAAATGAGGAAGTCTCCTGGTACCCTCTCTCCCTGCTTCATGAAGTAAAGCATTCTTCTTGAATAATATCTAAGAACAGCCGTACAAGTATTGGTCGTGTCTCATCGCTACAGATGTAATGCCTGATGATCGATGTGTCAGACATCATAATAACAACACACACATCACTGCCCCCAAGAGCATCCTTCAGGCTTTGGCACTTCTGATGAAAGGTCTTTGGAAGTTCAACAAGGCCAGAATCACCAGTATGGAGGGTCTCGCTACATCTACAGCATAAAGATTATTGTCAGACGTAAGTGCCTGAAGGAAAAGGTACCAGCATAATGCAGCGTAAAAATCAGCGGATAAAAATAGGGCAGACGGTTTATCATTCTTTCATGCAACACAACACAGCAAGACAGGGAGAGGGCAGGAACGCGCCATCTCTGTCAAGACATGGTGCATTCCTGATCTCTGCCAGTGCAGGCTGCTGCCAACTGGTGCCTAGTGCCACCGCAGGCACCCCTGCGCTATGGTGCAATGGTGTCTGTGTTGCAGGCAGGCTTTTTTTGTGCAGGAAAGGGCATCTTCCTGCACTAAAACAATCCTCTGAGGGTCTTTTCCTCTCCAAGGTGTGTTGCAGAACGCAGCACACGTAGAAAGAGGAAACAGCGAGGAGAAATAAAGATATTTCTCGTTGTACCTCCCCTGGGAAGGCGTAGCATTCTGATGCATTCCTAGGGTTACCTGCACTAGTAAACCTGGGACTGTACCAGAATCCATGGGTGGATGCGTGAGAAGGCCCACGCTCCACCCATGAAACGCCTTCCCAGGGCAGAGTAACTCAGTGCAGTGACTTGTGCTGACTTACACTACTCCAGGTTTACCAAGCAACGCAGGGCCACACAAGGCGACCGTGTGTTGGTTGGGACATCTAACTTAGGTACTGCGTTGCTGGTATCAGATGTGTTTGCATCCAACTCTCCGGGGATTCACTGGCACAAACGTTTATTGAGGCTGTTAATGTGTGTTAATGTCCTATTCTTAGCATTTTGCCAGGTACGTTTTCACCAGCTAACTCTGATGGTAAGTGTCTTGGTGAAACACGAGCAGCAGTCGTGCTAAGCTCATGAAAGGCGCTAGAGCAGGAAGCCGCCCAAATGCATTGGAGGCTGCCCTGGTTTACTGACCTCACTGGTGTATGCCAACCTAATTACCCCCATAGTGCAATATGTATGTTAGTATGTGCAAACATGTCCCAGCAGCACTTCCGGTTAGCCTGAGAGGGGATGTCCCAGCAGCTCTTCCGGTCAGCATGAGAGGGGGCGTCCCAGCAGCTCAGCTCTTCAGTTAGCATGAGAGGGGATGTCCCCGCAGCTCTTCCGGTCAGCATGAGAGGGGATGTCCCAGCAGCTCTTCCGGTCAGCATGAGAGGGGATGTCCCAGCAGCTCTTCCGGTTAGCATGAGAGGGGATGTCCCAGCAGCTCTTCGGTTAGCATGAGAGGGGATGTCCCAGCAGCTCTTCCGGTTAGCATGAGAGGGGATGTCCCAGCAGCTCTTGAGAGGGGATGTCCCAGCAGCTCTTCCGGTTAGCATGAGAGGGGATGTTCCAGCAGCTCTTGAGAGGGGATGTCCCAGAAGCTCTTTGGTTAGCATGAGAGGGGATGTCCCAGCAGCTCTTCCGGTTAGCATGAGAGGGGATGTTCCAGCAGCTCTTCCAGTTAGCATGAGAGGGGGTGTCCCAGTAGCTCTTGAGAGGGGATGTCCCGGCAGCTCTTCCGGTTAGCATGAGAGGGGGTGTCCCAGCAGCTCTTGAGAGGGGGTGTCCCAGCAGCTCTTGAGAGGGAATGTCCCAGCAGCTCTTCCGGTTAGCACGCGAGGGGCAGTCAGTGCGCTGTGATGGGCTTACCACCACATTTAAAGAAATACCCCTGCTGTCCAACTTCAGATGGATTTTAAAGAAACACACCAATTGTAACACCAAGCAATGCATTTACATGATCACCTGCCCTTGTGGCCTGAAGTATATAGGGATGACCATGCGACCCGTCAAGACCAGGATAACGAACATAAGAGCAACATTCGGTGCCAAAGGGTCACCACGGAACTATATACACACTTTAAGGAAGCACAACACTCTCCTGAAACACTACGCTGGATAGTGTTAGAAGCCCACTCATACATCACCAAGACTGCATTGTTAAAGCTGAACAAAGATGGGTTCATAGACTTTCCACACAGACTGCTGGACTTAATGACGACATACCATGGGGCCTACTGACTTAAAACATGTTCACTTGGGATCCACCCCACCAAGTTTACTCTATGCACATATCAGGAGCTCTAGTGCCTTCTACGCCGATTGTTGGGTGGTTACTGGAGCGCACATGCCACTATCCATGCAGGTACTTCTATCGATCTACCCACACGGATCATACATTGACATACGTGTTCACACCGATGGGTTGTGGTAGAACAGTCAGTCGGAGTAGTCATTCCCAAGCTCGTTTGGTCATTATTAGATCTTTTCTGATTGATGTGGTTTATGTACACTGTAACCGCCATACATCACCATACTCACTTGTAGACAGGTGTTTACTATTAGCATACACAGCCACCTGTAACCCTTGCTTGTGCTTCTGAGATCACTCACAGGATCATATAGACAACAGATCCCTACACCGCTCTCAATACATAGTTGTTGATAAGGAGGAATCCCTCATAGTCACCGGTATTGTTGTAACACTCCAATATGGCCGCTGGGCTCACCATCCGATCCCCAGCAGGTCACACCCAGTGCCAGCAATCATGCGCCACTGATTACCCATGTGACTACTCTTACGTCACTGGGATCGACACTACATCTACACTGTCCACCGGCAATGAGCTACCATCCCAGTGTCGGCGGCAGGGTAGGTCATACGCGAGGAGCGTTAACATGCCGGTGAGTGACCTCATATTTCCCGACTTGAAGGTTGTCTTTACCGCTATCGGAGGTGAGTGCGTTCTACTTGGAACGGATCCATAACCCTGATCTACCCGCTGGGGCGCCTGACATCTGTGGGTTGCTTTGGACACCACGGTCGCTCGCCCAGGTCCCATGGCGCTCTCGGGGCACATCGGTTCGACCGATGTCCCCTTGGGGCTCATGCGGCGTGTGTTGGCGGCCGCACGCGCCACAGTGCACACTGGGTGAGGTCCTCTATGTGGGTCGGGTCACTGGCGTTCGACCGGGACTCCTGACCGACCACCCCTTCAGTGGTCCAGCTACCTGCCGGGCTACTGGCTGAGATTAGCTCATTGAGTGTCCTGCAATTTCCCAATATCTTTGATTTCCATTTTTTCTCTCACAGGACCCAATCGGTGTCCTTTTTAACTGCCGGCTACTGTTGAAAGCCAAAGCTTGTTGACAGTATAGGTGAGTTCCATCATTGTCCGCACTCCTATTGATTCCACTAGCCATTGTCAAATATTTTAAAATGAACAGTATTCTGAGCACATTGGTAACCAGTACAAGTTCACTGTCCTGCACCGCGTGATACAGTGATGACATTGTGTGTTTAGGTTTTGTTCGCCAGCACGTTCACCATTATAAATAATAGGGAATAAATTGATGAGATACTGTATGCTTGCACAAACCATGTATTTTCAACATGTTACCCCCCTCTTTTCTCTTCTTTTTCTCTACCTTATAGGTTACCAACCAGAGAACGTGGTATGTAGAATTCACTTACCCTGTCTAGTGTAGATAGCGTTTCTTTGATCCTGAGGAAGTGCCCTGATCTAACTGACACTTATGGCACGAAACATGTCGATCGCTCGAGAGCAGGGCTTACACAACTAGATACATTGCCACTAGTCCCTTGCCCCTCTCGCTTTTTTATATTAGTTTACCTCCTTAATAAATTGTTGGCTAGGACTAACTGACCTATTTTAAACTCGCATCTCTTCACATCTACACACACTAGGCCCCTCACCCCCACTGCACCCACCGGCAGGAACAAAAGATCTCCGATAAAGCCCCGGTCAGGGTGTCCGTCAGGTATTGCAGCGCCGGCCTGACGAGGGGCAGGCTCATATGATGAAGCATGACACCGCGCTTGCGGGGTGTGTGAGGGCCCTAGGTCCGACAAGGGGAGCTCCCCCTTCTTTGCATACATAACAGTGGTCAGCAGTGACGCACTCATCTCTACAGCTTCCCTCATCTCCGCCCGAATCACAGAGGAACTTCGTACTCTTGTACACAGCTCGGTATGAAGCAGCCTCATGACTCCGCAGCGCATCTGTCGGCTACATTAGGCCCGACAAATGCCTCTTGAAAGCCAGACTTCAGCAGCAGCGCCGCGCTCTGTCCCTTCGAAGAGGAGATCTCTTTCTACGGCAGAGTTCCCTTCCATTGTGAATCCCAGAGGCTGTGAAATGGTTAATTATTTACCATTCGCGGTGGAAATGACACTTTTAATGAACATTCGCGGCTGAGAAATGAACAACGGGGCCAGGTAGAGCCGCCCCTCTGCCTCGCCTCCTGAACGAGCTCCCAGCGCAGGGCCTGGGAAGGCATTCTGAGGAGGCAGTTGCCATGGCGACCCCATCCCCAGCCCTTCTGGCGCATTCTCCTGCGAGACAACCTCACATTCAGGGACATTCTTAGGAAGAATACATGTCGATGTTCTGTGACTCACATTGGATTTTATCCTGACATTAGACGGTTTCTAAGCACTCTCAAAACATATAAAGTTAGTAAATGAGTTAAATGTGAAAAATTAAGATTGTTACATTTTTTATTTCAAGCAAAAGAATTTCGCATGAAAAGTCTTCTCTGCCCCCACCCCGTCTGCGAGAAATTGCAATCGTGGTGGAGTTTCGCACACTTGCCACCCCCTTACTACTGTCGCGTCCAAGCACACGTTTATGAATGAAGGGAAGGGAGTGAAATGCGACACACGGGAGCGTCGGGGACACAGCCTTTCACATGGAAATATGTGTTGCATGCGTGAAGGGGAAATAAGAGGCACTTGTGCATCTGGGAAACTGTCACACTACATGACTCACAGGCGTAGACGCACGACTCGGGCGTAGCGCCTAGAGGTTCTGGCAATATTACCTGTGCCTTTCACATGCGTGACGAGGCTTGATGAGTTAAAAAACAAGTTCAGTCCAAATGGAATGTAGAAGAATATATTAACCTAGTGACAGGATTCCGGGAGGTTCGAGCCCCGCCCTCCCACTTGGCCAAAGGGTGCTCGGAGCTGAGTCGAGGCACTTTACTTCACGAGGTGTCATTTTCCTTGGTAATCACAGTGAGAGCACTTTCACGTCATTCCGTTCCGGACGTGCCCTACACTGCACTGTCCCCCGCGTGCGGTTCCGTACAGTGCACATTGCTCCATCTGTAGAGCGACCCTGGCCACGTGCGGGCTCACAAGTGACGTGTCTCTTCGCTCCCTCGTGACGTAGTTGTGGCGGTCGGGGGCGGGGTTAGGGATGTTTAAGGTTCGTGATTAGGGACATTCACTTTTAATGAATGCCACTCAATGCAATGATGTCATCTAAAGTGAAAGGGAAGACTTCCAAACCTTACCGTACAAAAGCAAGCTTTTTAATGGGATTATTTTGCCAGACTTTCACGTGGCATTTCTTGCGCAATTTACAAGGGGCAGATTTATGATAACTGGCGCATCCCTGCATATCAGCAGAGATGCGCCAGTTATTATGCGCCACAGCTGTGCCACCATGGATGCGCCGCATTTATAATGCGGCGCACCATGGGGCAAAAACAGCACAGATGCGTGACGCATCTGTGCCGTAAAAGTGGCGCATTGCTGGAGTTGCGTCGCAAGCGCGATGCAGCTCCAGCAATGCTCTGGGGGGCCCTATCTGTACAATGCTGCGTCAATCCCAGGGTTTTGACGCAGCATGGGCCTAAAAGTGACTGAGTGAAATCTTGTAGATTTCACTCAGCCACTTTTAGGAGGCATTCCTGCGCCGGAACGCCCCCACCTGCCCTGGAACGCCTACATGTGGCGCAGGGCTTTACAACGTGACGCATCTCCCAGGTACGATTAGTTCTTTTCTTGTTTTTCTCTTTTCCTTCTTTTCTTTTTGATTTATTTATTATTTTTTCATCCTTGCGATCTACGTCGTTGGCTTTTCTGGGCTTCACAATTCATTATTGCTTTTTTCTTCTTTTACACATAGGTATTTTAAATATTTTGATAACCATAGTCCTGATGATGACCTCAACGCAAGGAGGTTGAAACGTCGTCGACTGGACAGCATTATTTGCGGCTAGCTAAAGGGTCTTTTGTGACCTTAAAGATAAATTGCAAACTGTTCATTGTATATATTCCTCCTCGACCCTGTATTTATTCGATTTATTTTGCCGCACCATGTTGTCATCTTAACACTTATGTCACTGCGTCGTTCACTTGTTCGCTTCACTGTCAGTGCACATATGTTCGTTATGGTTACTCTAAATTGTACATACCAATTGTGTATTTAATCATAAAATTTGTCTCTTTTTTCAATTTCTTGGTCTCTCTTGTCCCTCCTTGATCTTTTGATTAAATTGTGTATCGATTGGTCCCCGGACTTATTTTCCCTGTTGAGACATTGTTTTTGTTACTACATTTACCCGGTCTCAGCTGGGTTAACGGGCTTGCTCCTGTTTTTCTTATTTATGCATCTCCCAGATGCGTCACGTTGTAAATACCCCGCACCATGGCGCAGGATTTGCGCCGCTGCTGCGTCACAAAAGTGACGCAACGGCGGCGCAAAAGTGGCGCAAGTGCAACATAAATCTGCCCCGAAATATTTCGATGGCGCAGCTGGCGCTTCAGCTGAACAACCCACTGTTCGTCCTTCTAACTCTTAAACCTCTAAGGGGCAGATTTATGATAACTGGCGCATCCCTGCATATCAGCAGGGATGCGCCAGTTATTATGCGCCACAGCTGCGCCACCATGGATGCGCCGCATTTATAATGCGGCGCACCATGGGGCAAAAACAGCACAGATGCGTGACGCATCTGTGCCGTAAAAGTGGCGCATTGCTGGAGTTGCGTCGCAAGCGCGACGCAGCTCCAGCAATGCTCTGGGGGGCCCTATCTGTACAATGCTGCGTCAATCCTTACGCCTGCTTCAAGCAGGTGCAGGGTTTTGACGCAGCATGGGCCTAAAAGTGACTGAGTGAAATCTTGTAGATTTCACTCAGCCACTTTTAGGAGGCGTTCCTGCGCCAGAACGCCCCCACCTGCCCTGGAACGCCTACATGTGACGCAGGGCTTTACAACGTGACGCATCTCCCAGATGCGTCACGTTGTAAATACCCCGCACCATGGCGCAGGATTTGCGCCGCTGCTGCATCACAAAAGTGACGCAACGGCGGCGCAAAAGTGGCGCAAGTGCAACATAAATCTGCCCCTAAGTTTGATCTGTGCCCTGTCTTCACACTCCGACGTTTCATGTATCTTCACTTCTACGTAGTTTGCCCAGAATAAATCAAAAGTGTTTCGGTCTATACCAACCCTCCAATCACGGAAAATAGTAAAAGTATGTATGCCCCATGCGCTTTCTCTTTTATCTTTCTCTCCTGTACATTTCCCTCCTTGCACCACGGCCGCATCTGCAGAAAGTTCTTAAAACACGTCTGAATTTGAGTTCTGTGACTCCGTCCTAGGCAGACACTGAGATTTTCAGTATTTACCTCTCAGGGTGTTTGGTTTTTAGCTTGTGAAGAAAGAGTGCTGTATGCAAAGATTACAAAAAGTACCTGCAGTTCCGTGCCGAGGGCCGCCACATAAAACTCAGGACTTCAACAACTATTTTTTACATGAGTGTAATTGTGTTGAGCCGCTCATGAGGCGAAGCTAAGCAAGATATGCCGTGGCTGGCATAATGCTCGCGTGTCACCAGTACAATATGGCTTCAGAGAACTAAGGTCACTTCCTCGTCCCAATCCTTACGTCATGACGTGTGTCCACGCCCTGGAGACAGGCCTCCTGCTCCCTACCTAAGAGCAAACATGTACACTCCCGCCACCCACAGGTGCGCCTCTGAAGGAGCACGCCTTGACACAAAGCTCCTGTTAGCTCTCTGGGAGTCAGCCGCCCTCTGCTTCCTGTCCCGTGGGCGGGACTTCCTGCTTACCTTCTGAGCTCTTTTCTAGTGGCTGTGGTGGGCGGTGTTCCTGGCTTGTCTTCGCCCCCTGGCCATGTGGCCTGGTTGCTGCTGGCTTTGTGTACACTCACATGTGTCTGCTGGGCTTGTTTGCTGCTGTGGGGGTGGTAGTTGTGTGTGGCCTGCTCGTTCATAACCCCCTGCGGGCCTTGGGTTTGAGGTTGTGGTTATGTTTCTGAATATTGCTGATAGATCCCCCATGGGTGTCGAATCCACTCTGGGGTCAAACTCCTGCGGGTAGGCCTTCCCTTGTCTGTGCTCTCCGTGGAGCCTGTGGCTGGGGTGAACCTGTTCACTGTGCTGAAGTCCACTTCGCTGGAAGATACACGAGCACCCCATTTCTTTCTTTGGGGTACGGGCTCGGCATAGGTTTATCATTATGCTCCCTGCTGGGATTGTGTTTTGATGGGTGTGGGCCTCTTGCTTCAGTTTTGTCTCTTGTTCAGCTAAGGTGTGCCCCAGACACCCTGCTGGGTGTTGCGTGGTGCTGCTGGTGTCGCGATACTGGTGTGGAGCTGCTGGTGTGGTGCCAACCTGCCCATTCTCGTCTCCCTGATGAACCTCTCATAACAGATATTGATCCTCCCTCCTCTCCCCCGGAGACCGGATGTGGGGTTTCTTCTTTGTGCGCTTCCTGCTAGACTATGGGGGCGAGGTGTACCTGTCCAGTGAGTGGCCATGGAGTGCTCCTCTCTGGAGCATAGGGTAAGCCCTCCCTTTTTTAGGCTTCAATTACTAGAGAGCACAAGTTCTGTCTGTTGCGGGGCATATTGTGGCTTGCCAAGAACCCAGAGGAGCTCAGAGCCCGCCCATTGCTTACCATCCGTTGGCTCTCCCATCACTCCCATTTGCCTGCTTCTTATTCATGTCCCAACTTGTCAATCTTGTGTTGCCCCTCCCATGGAGCATCCGCACTTTTCCATCACTTTTGATTGGCTAGCTTCTATGCTTCCACTGCCTGCTTTTCAAGCAATCGGGTAAGCACTCCATGAAAGTGCATGTTTTCTCCAGCTGTCTCTCTGGTGTACTTCTGCTCACTGCTCTCTGTGTTGCTCTCTGTGTGCTTCTCCCCACTCCTCTCCATGTTGGTCTCGTCCCTGTGTACCTCCCTCCATTCCATTCTCCCCAATACACTGCATGTTACTCATTTGCCCTTTGCTTACCCTCCCCCTGCCCTCCACGTTACTTCCCACGACCCGCACCTCTTCTCGAGCTCATTACTTCTCCTCCACACCCCTGCCCTCAACATTACTTCCACGACCCACACCTCCTCTGCAGCCCGTTACTTCTCCTCCACACCCCTGCCCTCAACATTACTTCCCACACCTCCTCTCCAGGCCATTGCTTCTCCTCCCCACACCTGCCCTCAACGTTACTTCCCACGACTCCTCTCCAGCCCGTTGCTTCTCCTATCCCCTGCCCTCCACGCTACTTCCCCTGACCCACAGCACCTCTCCAGTCTTTTCCTTTTCCTTCTCCTCCACACCCCTACCCTCCACGTTACTTACCATGACCCACACCTCCTCTCGAGCCCGTTGCTTCTCCTCCGCACCCCTGCCCTCTACTTTACTTCCCACAACACACACCTCCTCTCCAGCCAGTTGCTTCTCCTCCCCACCCCTGCCCCCCCACATTACTTCCCAGGACCCATATTTCCTCATCAGACCACTGCTTCTTCTCCCCACCCCTGCCTTCCACGTTACTCTCCACAACCCACACCTCCTCCCCAGCCCGCTGCTTCTCCTCCCCACCCCTGCCATCCACAAGACTTTACACCACCAACAACTTCTCTACAGCCATTTACTTCTCTTCCACACTCCTGCCCTCCACGGTAGGGAAGAGGTGTGGTGCCACGGCCAGGGCGACTGACTCCGGAATCTGGGGATCACGGTTCGATCCCCAGCGCCGGCGGCAGGTTAGCCCAGCACCATGTGACTCTGGGCAATAGCTTGCTTAATCTTCCCGACGGACCCCAGCGCCTAGAGACCCTTACGGGTGATTGCTCGCGCTTTACAAATGTGGATTATTATTATTATTATTACTTCCTACTACCCACACCTCCTCTCAAGCTTCTTGCTTCTCCTCCACACCCCTGCCCCAACATTACTTTCCACGACCCACACCTCCTCTCCAGCCCGTTGCTTCTCCTCCGCACCCCTGCCCTCTACTTTACTTCCCATGACACACACCTCCTCTACCGCCCGTTGCTTCTCCTCTCCACTCCTGCCCTCCATGTTACTTCCAACGACCCACAGCCCCTCTTGGGTCTGTTACTTCTCCTCCCCACCCCTGCCCTCCATGTTACTTCCCACGACCCACACCTTCTCTTCAGCCTGCTGCTTCTCCTCCCCACCCCTGCCCTCCACATTAATTCCCACGACCCACACCTCCTCTCCAGCCCATTACTTCTACACACCCCTGCCATCAACATTACTTCCCACGACCCACACCTCCTCTCCAGCCCGTTGCTTCTCCTCCCCCCTGCCCTCCACATTACTTCCCACGATCCACACCTCCTCTCCAGCCCGTTGCTACTCCTCTTAACCACTGCCCTCCAGATTACTTCCCACAACCTACACCTCCTCTCCAGCCTGTTACTTCTCCTCCACAGCCCTGCCCTCAACATTACTTCCCATGACCCACACCTCCTCTCCAGACCGTTGCTTCTCCTCCCCACCCCTGCCCTCCACGTTACTTCCCACCACCCAAACCTCCTCTCCAGTCTGTTGCTTCTCCTCTACACCCTGCCCTCCATGTTACTTCAGACGACCCACACCTCCTCTCCAGCCCTTTACTTCTCCTCCACATCCCTGCCCCAACATTACTTTCCACAACCCACACCTCCTCTCCAGCCCGTTGCTTCTCCTCCGCACCCCTGCCCTCTAGTTTTACTTCCCACAACACACACCTCCTCTCCCGCCCGTTGCTTCTCCTCTCCACTCCTGCCCTCCATATTACTTCCCACGACCCACAGCCCCTCTTGGGTCCGTTACTTCTCCTCCCCACCCCTGCCCTCCATGTTACTTCACACGACCCACACCTTCTCTCCAGCCCGTTGCTTCTCCTCACCACCCCTGCCCTCCACATTAATTCCCACAACCCCACCTCATCTCCAGTCTGTTGCTTCTTCTCCACACCCCTGCCCTCCACACTACTTCCCATGACCCACACATTCTCTCCAGCCTGTTACTTCTCCTCCCCCTGCCCTCCACATTAATTCCCACGACACACACCTCCTCTCCCGCCCATTACTTCTCCTCCCCCCTGCCCTCCACATTACATCCCATGACCCACACCTCCTCTCAAGCCCGTTGTTTCTCTTCCACACCCCTGTCTTTCACGTTACATCCCAGTACCCACGCCTCTTCTCCAGCCCATTGCGTCTTCTTCCCACCCCTGCCCTCCACGTTACTTTCCACGACCCACACCTCTGCTCCAGCCCGTTGCTTCTCCTTCCTCCCCCTGCTCTCCACATTACATCCCATGACCCACACCTCCTCTCCAGCCCGTTGCTTCTCCTCCCCACCCCTGCTTTTCACGTTACATCCCAGTTCCCACACCTCTTCTCCAGCCCATTGCGTCTCCTTCCCACCCATGCCCTCCACGTTACTTTCCACGACCCACACCTCTGCTCCAGCCCGTTGCTTCTCCTTCCTCCCGCTGACCTCAACATAACATCCCAGGATCCACACCTCCTCTCCAGCCAGTTGTTTCTCTTCCCCACCCATGCCATCCACAAGACTTTACATGACCCACACCTCCTCTCAAGCCCGTTGCTTCTCCTCCCCACCTCTGCCCTCCACGTTACTTGCCACAACCAACACCTCCTCTCCAGCCTGTTGCTTCTGCTCCCCCGTGCCCTCCATGTTACTTGCCACGACGCACACCTCCTCTCCAGCCCCTTACTTCTCCTCCACACCCCTGCCTCCACATTACTTCCGACGACCAGCACCTCTTCTCCAGCCTGTTGCTTCTCCTTCCCATCCCTGACTTCCACGTTACTTCCCACAATCCGCACCTCTTCTCCAGCCTGTTACTTTTCATCCACACCCCTGCCCTCCACCTTATTTCCCACGACCCATACCTCCTCTCTAGCCAGTTACTTTTCTCCCACACCCCTGCCCTCTACGCTACTTCCCACGACCCACACTTTCTCTCCAGCCTGTTGCGTCTCTTCCCCACGCCTGCCCTCACCATACTTCCCACGACCCATACCTCTTCTCCAGTCTGTTGATTCTCTACAAACCCCTGCTCCCAACATTACTTCCCATGACACACACCTCCTCTCCAGCCCATTACTTCTCCTACACACCCCTGCCATCAACAGTACTTCCCACGACCCACGCCTCCTCTCCAGCCTGTTGCTTCTCCTCCCCCCTGCCCTCCACGTTACTTCCCACGATCCACACCTCCTCTCCAGCCCGTTGCTACTCCTCTTAACCACTGCCCTCCACATTACTTCCCATGACCTACACCTCCTCTCCAGCCTGTTACTTCTCCTCCACACCCCTGCCCTCAACATTACTTCCCACGACCCACACCTCCTCTCCAGCCCTTTACTTCTCCTCCACATCCCTGCCCTAACATTACTTTCCACAACCCACACCTCCTCTCCAGCCCGTTGCTTCTCCTCCGCACCCCCGCCCTCTACTTTACTTCCCACAACACACACCTCCTTTCCCGCCCGTTGCTTCTCCTCTCCACTCCTGCCCTCCATATTACTTCCCACGACCCACAGCCCCTCTTGGGTCCGTTACTTCTCCTCCCCACCCCTGCCCTCCATGTTACTTCCCACGACCCACACCTTCTCTCCAGCCCGTTGCTTCTCCTCCCCACCCCTGCCCTCCACATTAATTTCCACAACCCCCACCTCATCTCCAGTCCGTTGCTTCTTCTCCACACCCCTGCCCTCCACACTACTTCCCATGACCCACACATTCTCTCCAGCCTGTTACTTCTCCTCCCCCTGCCCTCCACGTTAATTCCCACGACACACACCTCCTCTCCCGCCCATTACTTCTCCTCCCCCCTGCCCTCCACATTACATCCCATGACCCACACCTCCTCTCAAGCCCGTTGTTTCTTTTCCACACCACTGCCCTCCCCGTTACTTCCCACGACCCACACCTCCTCTCCAGCCCGTTACTTCTCCACTACACCCCTGCCCTCACCTTACTTCCCAAGCCCCACACCTCCTCTCCAGCCCATTGCTTCTCCTCCCACCTGCCCTCCACATTACATCCCATGACCCACACCTCCTCTCCAGCCCGTTGCTTCTCCTCCCACCCCTGCCTTTCACGTTACATCCCAGTACCCACACCTCTTCTCCAGCCCATTGCGTCTCCTTCCCACCCCTGCCCTCCACATTACATCCCATGACCCACACCTCCTCTCCAACCCGTTGCTTCTCCTCCCCACCCCTGCCTTTCACGTTACATCCCAGTACCCATACCTCTTCTCCAGCCCATTGCGTCTCCTTCCCACCCCTGCCCTCCACATTACATCCCATGACCCACACCTCCTCTCCAACCCGTTGCTTCTCCTCCCCACCCCTGCCTTTCACGTTACATCCCAGTACCCACACCTCCTCTCCAGCCTGTTGCTTCTCCTCCCCCCTGCCCTCCACGTTACTTCCCACGATCCACACCTTCTCTTCTGCCCGTTGCTACTCCTCTGAACCACTGCACTCCACATTACTTCCCACGAGCTACACCTCCTCTCCAGCCTGTTACTTCTCCTCTACACCCCTGCCCTCAACATTACTTCCCACGACCCACAGCTCCTCTCCAGCCCGTTGCTTCTCCTCCCCACCCCTGTCCTCCACGTTACTTGCCACAACCAACACCTCCTCTCCAGCCTGTTGCTTCTGCTCCCCATGCCCTCCATGTTACTTGCCATGACGCACACCTCCTCTCCAGCCCATTACTTCTCCTCCACACCCCTGCCCTCCACATTACTTCCGACGACCAGCACCTCTTCTCCAGCCTGTTGCTTCTCCTCCCCATCCCTGACTTCCACGTTACTTCCCACAATCCGCACCTCTTCTCCAGCCTGTTACTTTTCATCCACACCCCTGCCCTCCACCTTATTTCCCACGACCCATACCTCCTCTCTAGCCAGTTACTTTTCTCCCACACCCCTGCCCTCTACGCTACTTCCCACGACCCACACTTTCTCTCCAGCCTGTTGCGTCTCTTCCCCACGCCTGCCCTCACCATACTTCCCACGACCCACACCTCTTCTCCAGTCTGTTGATTCTCTACAAACCCCTGCTCCCAACATTACTTCCCATGACACACACCTCCTCTCCAGCCCATTACTTCTCCTACACACCCCTGCCATCAACAGTACTTCCCACGACCCATGACTCCTCTCCAGCCTGTTGCTTCTCCTCCCCCCTGCCCTCCACGTTACTTCCCACGATCCACACCTCCTCTCCAGCCCGTTGCTACTCCTCTTAACCACTGCCCTCCACATTACTTCCCACGACCGACCCACACCTCCTCTCGAGCCCATTACTTCTCCTACACACCCCTGCCATCAACATTACTTCCCACCACACACACCGCCTCTCACGCCCGTGGCTTTTGCTCCCCACCCCTGCCCTCCATGTTTCTTCCCATGACCCACAGCCCCTCTTTGGCCCGTTACTTCTCCTCCCCCTGCCCTCCACGTTACATCCCACGACCCACACCTCCTCTCTAGCCAGTTAATTCTCTTCCACACCACTGCCCTCCACGTTACTTCTCACAACCCACACTTTCTCTCCAGCCCTTTGCTTCTCTTCCCCACCCCTGTCCTCCAAGTTACTTCCCACGACCTACCCCTCTTCTCCAGTCTGTTACTTTGTGGTAAATAATTTAATTACCGGGACTTAATTTGATACAGAACATAATAAAAATAGCTCAATAAATAAGAGGCAGAATCCGTGGTATTAGAGGTTAGGAACGGGCTTTATTCCAATGGACGATTTCGAAATCGTGGACTCCAGGTTCCATCACCACGGAGGCTCAGGAAGTGAAGTACATACATTATTGATAATTAATTACTTTTATACAATAGGCATTACAGTGAAGCAAATGCGAGAGGCGTAACAATTGATAAGGAAGATAACATTATTCATGCGTAATGAAAATGGGCGTGATTGGGCGTAACAAAGGAACGTCATCAGGTATGATGTCATAATGGGGTGGTTCCATGAAAGAATTTCGCAATGTCAGCAGAAATACTTGGCAGAAATGCGCGCGCAGCAGCATGACGTGTGATTGACGTGCAGCTAGGGGGTGAAGGGGACTTGACATTTAGCTCTACATGCGGCGACAGATGTCTGGAGGGTCAAGTCAACCTAATCCCAAATCATATCTAACATCCTATGTTTAAAGAACTATGTTATCCAAAAGAGAGGTCTTCTTGGAGTAGAATCTTATTCTATACTGACTATACTGACTGTTAGTGCGTGTACAAGCGTCTAAGTGTCTACACTAGATGCGAGGGCAGAAGTCTTCCATGGTAATAGGGCTATGAATTACTTGTATAAAGACAGAGAAGCCGGGCCTCTGCTCGGTAGCTGGCAGAATGTTTACTTAAACTACTAGACAGGAATGCATTGGGCAGGGAACGGAGCAGATAATTTCGAAGGTGAAATACAGTTCTTGGCAGGCAGCAAGCTGATGTCAGGCATCGTGAGCCGCGCAGAGGATGAGGCAAAGTTCATGGTCACAGATGCGAGTTCAGACTGGAGCTTTCAGAGGCAGAAAACAGAAAAGCTTGATGACAGAATCAGGGCCTACTTGCCTGGACTGTAAAATGGCATAAGTGAACCATAAAAAGGCGGTGACCTTTCGTACTTAGCAATGGAATATCCGGCCCATTCATGGCAGGTCTGAAAGAGGACATGTTAACGGTGGACGCACATGTATTTGCGTCTTCATAACTGGTACTGGAGGGAACATACATGTACTTGTAACATGTGAATAGAACCGTTGGGGTCCAAGATAGGGGACATAACTGACCAGGAAAATCCATATTTCCACATTCCCTCCTTGTCCCCTACTTGCCCGTCAAGAGATATCAATCTTCATTAATCCATTGATCTGTTCATATAGCATCATTTGTTCTTCTTTCTTCTTCCGGGATCTTGAACGAAAATCTTGATGTGGAATACACGATGTGGCACACAGACCACAAATTGCTGGTCCACATTGCAGGCATAAGCAGCAACTGAATAGTATGAGAAGGCCAATACCTAGGAAGGATAGAACTCTCCATCCCCAGGCTGATAACACGCTCCAAAACCACCCGGACCAAGTCCAAGTGCCTGGATTCTGGTGTATCTGGCTCACAATCTTATGAAGGCGGGTTATAGCTTTATATACAGATGGCGAATTTTCTGGTATGAATACGCAACAACTTGATCCGATGACCCTACAAGCTCCGCCCCTATCGGCCAGGATGACGTCAAGGACAAGACGATTTTGAAGTACAACAATCCGCATAGCAGACTGCTCTTCTGTTAAATTGCCTAAGGCGGAAATAGTTTCGTTCACTACTGCTTCAAGGGTTCTAGTTAATCTACGTATCAGCTTACTATTAGTAACGGTACCTATATGGGGAAAGAGACCTTTATTGAAATCTGTGTATTTTTCCCATGCTGTTTCAGTGTAATCGACTATTGGGAGATCTCTCCTTTCTCTATTGTGTACTAAATGAGTATTTCTGTGATAATCAGGAGGAGCTAGAAAAACAGGTGGCAAAAGGAATCCAATGTAGCAGGTACCATCCCAGTCTAGAGGCAAACGTACATATGCCGTCTGACCACATATAAAATAGGAATGGCGGGAAGCTCTAAATGTCGACTTGCCTTGATCACTGAATTCTATTATAATGGTGCATCTACTATGGCCCATATGTATGGAACCATTCTTTCTTACACATAATTCACCTTTTACTGGAAATACTGACATGGCGGGCAAAATTGGATTAGCTTCGGATTCGACATTCAAGATCAGGAGATTAAGCGTAAAATTACCTAATCCATATACTTCATTTTCTAGATTAGTTCCTGTTCTTTTGGGAAGTCCCTCCTTGTTGGGGTGGCAGACTTTAAGTAAAACTAAGTTCAGATTTCCCCATACCCAGTTGTCTTGATAAACTGCAGAATTTGAATCTAAGGAATTAATTAAGCTGAACCATGCTCCACAGGAGCCGTTGTGAGTGAACGGGTATGGAAAAAGAGGTAAAATTCCTTTATAGTTCTGATAGGGAGGGAGTCGGCCACATATCCAACAATTTGTAGCATTGCTAACCTGATGGGAATGATGTAACATACTAATAAAAGTGTTATTGCGCAGCGCAAATCTGTATGACAATTCATGCGGAGGTAATTCACCAAAAGAATGTTCAGCAGTAACATTATAAACATGTCTAGAAATAGGATAATATATGTGCAACAATATACTTGCAATAATTATTAAAAAACTTAAGAAAAACAAAATCAATAACGTCACTGTGCAATGACTACGCAGTGATTTACAGTATACATGTCGTTTCAACATTTTTCGGGTTCTTTCTCTATTCAGATCTAAGGGATACATGTCAGAGACAAATTCAACCGCTTCACCTTGGAGAGGACTTAAACAATCAAATTGCCCGACTGATTAGATCTAAGTTTTAGTTTGTATTGTTCGTGACTACTGGATTCAACCAAAGGAAGTTTTGAGTCAATGGGTGAAGACACGCAAGGTGTGGTTTTCACATCTGATGGTAGTCCATAAAATTTCTTGATATGACTTGAATGTACCCAGCCTTTTCTGCCTTCGATCTTCACGGCTGTCCTTGTGGTGAGCAAGACCAATTGCGGCGACCTCCACCTAGGATCCAGCTGAGTCTTTCGATCAAAGTTCCTCACTAAAACGAGATCCCCCGGAATTACGTCGTGGGGTTTCACCTCAGTGTTGTCAGGAAAAGCTGCAGCTACCTGTGAACGACAAGATTGTAGTGCAGACATCAAGGAAGCCAAATAATCTGTCAGCATATTACAGTCAATATCAGTTATTTTACGTGGTATCGGCGTCCCCCACATATTTGGTGGTCTGCCAAAGATCACCTCATACGGGGATAGCCCTGTTCGAGAGTGTGCTACCATTCTCATGTAAAAGAGTGCAACTGGTAATGCTACTACCCAGTCGACACCTTTCTCCCTGCATATTTTGGACAATCTAATTTTCAGGGTCTGATTATGTCTTTCCTTGAGACCTGCTGCCTCGGGGTGTCGGACACAGTGGAATTTCCACTGATAGCCTAACAAAAGTGAAACGTGTTTCATTAGTTCGGATGAGAACGGCTGGCCGTTATCTGAGTAGACAGCACGTGGTAAACCGTATCGTGGGAAGAATTCTCGAACTAACTGTTTGGCAGTAGTCGGGGCAGTGTAATCTGAAACCGGGTATGCCTCTGTCCAACGGGAAAGAGCACAGACAACTACGAGAACATATTTGAATCCTCGACATCGTTCCATCTGGATATAATCCATCTGGAGAATTTCAAAAGGGTGATCAGGAGGCTGAAATCCACCCTGCTCTACGGGAATGCTTTTTCCTGGGTTGAACTGACAACAGATCATACAGGTACGAACTTTTTGTTTGGCTGCTGCTCGTAAATGTTTGTTGAACCAAATGTGTTGAATGCTGTCTAGCATAGCTTTTTCTCCTAGATGTGCTGGACTATGGACAGTGTTAATAATGACTTGGACCATTGAATCAGGAAGGAACCACACAGATTTTTCCTTCGTCATCCATCCTTGATCCGTTTGGATCCCTCCTAATTCAGTCCATTTCCTTATTTCGTCTGGAGTAGCATGTGTCTGTATATCAATTACATCAAGAGCGGGATCCTTAACCATCATACAATGTGTTGGTGTCTGGACTATTGTCTTTGTCATGTCGGATGTTTGAGTTTGAGCAGTCTGTTTAGCTGTTCTGTCAGCTAGATCATTGCCTTGAGAAATGATATCAGTAACTTTCGTATGAGCTTTGCATTTCATAATCGATATTGCAGTGGGTAAATGTATTGCATCTAATAAGGCATGAATAAGGGGTCCGTGCTGAATGTGGGCACCGTGAGAAGTTAAATAACCTCTCTCTCGCCACAGCACGCCGAAGTCATGTACAACTCCGAATGCATAACGTGAATCAGTGTATATGTTGACTCTTTTATTTGTGGCTTGAATACAGGCTTGTGTCAGAGCGATGAGCTCTGCTGCTTGAGCGGACAAGGTATTTATACACTTTGTTTCAATAATTTCAGTGTCTGTTGTGACTGCATAAGCGGCCACTAACTCTCCTGTACCTGTTCTCATACATGAACCATCTACATACAACGTCAGGTCTGGATCTGACAATGGGACATCTGTCAAGTCTTGTCTGGGTTTCGTCGTTATTGTAATAACTTCAATACAGTCATGAGCTAATGGGTCTGTACCGTTTACAGGTAAAAGTGTGGCAGGATTCAATGTGTTACAACGTCTGATTTCTATATGTGGCTGAAACAATGTTAATTCGTAACCTGTAAGTCGCGCTATAGTCAAGTGTTGTGTTTGCGTTCGATTCACAAGAACCTCTACTGCATGTGGTACTTGTACTGTCAATGGATGTCCTAACACTATGGCATCGCTTTGTCTGATTGCTAAAGCTGTCGCTGCCACTGATTTCAGGCACGCAGGCAGAGCCTGAGCTACGGGATCTAATGTACTAGAAAAATAAGCACACGGTTTGTGTGATCCTGCTTGTTCCTGTGTGAGTACTGACAAGGCAGTACCTTCTCGTTCTGTAACAAAGAGTGTAAAATGTTTTCTGTAACATGGTGTTGCTAAAACAGGTGCTTGGCATAGAGCTTTCTTTAAGCTTTCAAAAGCTAGTGTGTGTTCCTGAGTCCAAGGGAGGACAGTCGATGTGGCTGCCTCCTGTGTTGTTAATTGAATGAGTGGTTTTGCTAGAAATGCATACTGAGGGATCCACTGCCTACAATATGAAGTGAGGCCTATAAAAGCCCGCACCTCCTTTTGTGTCTTGGGTATTGGCATATTTGCAATTAGCTGGATGCGATCTGGTGTAAGCTGCCTTCCCTCCTTGGACAGCGAGTGACCAAGGTAAATAACTCGCTGGACACAGAATTGCAGCTTAGAAGGGGACACCTTGTGTCCCTTTGCGGCTAGAACTTGTAAAACCGTCAGTGATGCTTTTTCACATTCAGGTTCGCTTCGGGCGGTGATCAGCAGATCATCGACATATTGAAGCAGAGCAGTGTTGACTGGCATGTGTATACTGTCAAGTTCTCGTTTCAGTGCTTGGCTATAGATGCTGGGGCTTTCTGTAAATCCTTGAGGTGCGCGTGTGAATTTAAAGCTACGTCCATTTAAACTGAATCCGAACAAGTATTGACTTTCTGGATCTATTGGGACGCTGAAAAAGGCATTCTTGAGATCAATTACAGTAAAGAATGTTGCTTCGGAATCAATGGCTGTCAGTAATGAAGAGATGTCTGGAACTACGGGGTATTGTGGTACAATACATTTATTTAATTCGCGCAGATCAATAACCAATCGATATACTGGGGGAGCCTTTGGATCAGTTCGTTTAAGAATCGGAATTATCGGTGAATTACATATATTGGAGTCGGTCTCCACAACCACTCCTTGGCCAATAAGCTCGTCAATGATTTGCAGTAAAGCCATTACAGCATCTGGGGGTAACTTATATTGTCGCATTCGTGGTAGTACCACTCCTGCCTTTAGTGTGACTCGATAGGGTGTAATGTTCATGCAACCAACATCTGTAGGGCCTTGTGCCCATAAATGTGTGGGTAAAGTCTGCAGTCGGGAATCCATATCTCGAGACACATAGTGACCTTTGAAATCACGTAAAAACAATCTTACTCCTTCCGGAGAACAACATATTATAGCTCCTAGAGCTTTCAGTGTTTTTATACCTAACAAGTTTTCTGGACATGATTTAGTAAGCAATAAATCTGTAGTTCTGGTCAAGGGTCCTATCGTAAGTGGAAGAGGCTGTGATACTTCATTAACAACAGGTTTTCCTGAAAAACCAAGGGAAATATTCTGTGAGCCTGAGAGGGGTGCCCCTGGAACTTCACTACGTTTTATAGTTGTTCGACTTGCCCCTGTATCAAGTAAAAATTTTCTATCTTGGCCTAATAATTCACTATGTACATAAGGTCCTTCTTGGTCTACAGGGACCTCGATAAGGGGTAAGTCAACTTCCCTCTCTAGGCTGGTTCATGCGTATCGTTGATAATCAGGATAGTCATACTGTGCGGTCTGGTACAGCTGTCGTGTCGTGGTTTGTGTGGCAGCAGCCGGCAGCGCTGGTGCGGCTGGCACAAACTGTATAGACTGTTGTGGAGCTGGCATGGCCTGTGCATGCTGCGGTGCTCCTTGTTCATTCTGATCCTGTCTAGGTGGCCGTGGTCTTTCTTTTGTAATACCTATGGCGATATTACGCTTCAGGACTGGGCAGTCATGTATGTAATGTCCTGGCTGTTTACAATAGTTGCATGTCCCTTTTACAGGTCCTGCTGAATCACCGGACTGTATCGTACCCTTTTTATGACCTTCAGCTGGAACTGTCTGGGAGACTAGCATTTTCATCTTTGTGTCTTTCATGCGTCTTTGTTCATGTTCTTGTTCTTCTCTAATTCTATTGTAATGATACTGTAACATTTGTAACATTTGTGATGGCGTATTACCTTGCCAGGTACTCTCGAATTTTAATACTCTATTCTTCACTTGGGGCAAGGAATTTTCAACTAATTTTGTCACAAACAGATGTGGGTATGACTCGCTACTTGCTTTTATACCACTATTTATACCAAAACATTTTTCGAATCGGGCATAGAAATCACTAGTGTCTTCATCTTGTTTTTGTTTACAGGCTGAGATTGCACCCCAGTCTTCCTTTTTCGTAGTTAATAAACGTGGCAGTACCTGTACTAGTAGACCTGGTAGTGCTTTAGTTTTGTCCCCAAGCCCCGAACCTGGACCTCGGGCTTTTTCTTCATTTTCTAATGCTGTCCAATCTATCTTTTGGTCTCCTACCTCCCACTCTTTTTCCTTGAGTTTTTCATAAATGCCAGCAGGCATTAATACCTTTAATATTGTCATAATGTCGGGATAGGTATACTCTCCCATGAGTAACATGTCTTTAATTTCTCGGTGGAAACCCGCTGGGTCTTTGTCATGACTGGGTACCACTTTCTTCATTTCTAACAATTCTATTTTCGATATGGGCGTATATACATATACACGTTTAAACTGATTGTCCTCGCCCTTTATTGGGTGCACTTCTCGTAAGGGATTCTGTCTGTCCATGTAATACATCGGTCTTTCCTTGATGGGCAGTGAAACATGTTCTGGACATACAAAAAGAATGTACTGCTTTCTGGATTCTAGTATTTCCTTAATTAACTTAGTACCTGAGCCTCTCCATCTATTCGTGAGTAATTCAGTCAATATATCAGGTAAGGGACCAGGATCTGAATGTTGGCTTTTGTATAGTATAAGAAGTTGTTGAATCATATAAATCCCAGCTAAACGCTGTTCATCTGGGGTGAGGTTCAAGAATGTGTGTGCTACTGTATCATCACCATATTTTCCGGGACTGTCAACCCAATGAACGGCTGACCTGGCTAATTCTTGTTCATCCATAGAATCGAGTAAATGATAACCCCTTCGTTCTCGCAGTAATTTGTCAGCGGCTTGGAACGAATGCTCGGGGGACCTCATATTTATTATAGGTGTTTGGAAATTCCTGTTATTATCTGGACATATCGGACGTATCGGGTTAGTAAAACATCTAGTACTATTACAAGATCCTCCTCTACCTACATAGGCTATGGGTACTGACTGTCCTGTGGACGGTCCTGATCCTTCTTCCTCCTCGTTTTGTTCAAACTGGTCTACCGCTAATCTCTCTTCGTGTAGGCGTTCTATTTCTTTACGGATCTTTCTGCACATGGCTATTATACATTTTTGCCTATCATGTCTCCCTTCTGATATATTCTGGCTCCATCTGGTAAGAGTTTGCATTATTTCCGGATCTACCCCCGGTCGGTCTTGATTTCTGATTACGCAATTTATGAGGAAACGTAGCAGTTCCCCCTGTACCTCCACTTTCTGGTATTCCATAGCTCTGTTAATACTTTCAGAATCTCGCCCTGTTTGGACATAATGATATACATTGTCTAGATGCACAGTCATTCCTGGTAACTTCCCTAAATACACCGCGGCTCGTCTGATACGTAATGATGCCATGATCATTTCGTCCTCTTTGCCGGGCACGGGGTCATATCTACAATCTACTAGAAGTTCCTTAAGCGTGCGGGCATTTATGAGTTTGGGGGTACGCGGATGTGCTGACTCTTGAAAAGTAAGTTTATTTACTCTGGGTGGCGTAGAAAAAATGTTGGTAGCACCTCCAGTAGCCCCGTCTGGAGTATCGGGCGTGAAAGGATTCGTAGAACGCGATACAGCAACTATAGGTGTGGACACAGCTATAGACGTAGCTGTAGGAACAGATGTGGAAACGGACGTGCTTGCCGGATTTTGTGTCAGGTTTTGTTGTTGTAGAGATACAGATACAGGATCTTGGCGTTGAACCTCCCCGGCCGACGGTCTATGTGGGGCGGGGTTAGCATACTCGGGAGCTGCGTCATCTAAATATGAGGAAAGAAAAACATCTTCTGCGGTTCTAGGATGCCCCTTAGGATGTACTTTTATGGGAAATAACGGGGGTGGCAAGTCTTTTGGTAGCCCCGGAGTAGCCTTAGGTAATCCTTCGGCCAGAAGGGGATACATACCCTTCATAAGGGCATTTCTTTGTCTGTCTACTTGTTCTGATTTTACTCGTGTACCTTCTTCAATTAATATATTTTCTCGAACTTCCTTTGAATTCTCCTTACCCGGCTTCTCTTCCTGTCTACGTGCTTTTTCTGTGCGTCTATACGATTCTTTACGCCATAATTCAATGGCGTCTTTCTGTGACTGTCTGGCTTTCCTTTTCCATAATTCTTCCTCTACTTTAACGATACAATCTGCATCCCAGGTCCCAGCTGCGGGCCACCTCTGACTTTCTGGTAATTCCTTAGTGTAGTCTACCCATAGATCAAGAAATAATATAGCGTCTAGGCCGTGTTTATGATACATGAAGTACCCTGGAGTGTCCCTAGGAGGAATGGGAACAGCTTCTTCGAGTACCCCTTTTCTAGTTGTGATCTGTCTTAGTTTCGAAAAGAGCGGCATATTGAGAACTGGTCTGATACTTGGTTTTGAAAAAACTTAATACAATAAACCACGATAATGAACAGTCATTCATACCACAATATGCAGGACGTATTAATACATTTAACATTTAACATTTTAAAAGAGCAACAATGAAGATGATGATCTAAGAAATCTTAATCACAAAACATAATTCTCGACATTAACGGAATTATTCTGAATTTATATACTTGATATACTAGATATACTGCTAAACAGTACAGATACACTGCTAAAACAGTGCAGACCGGATTTGTGTACCCAAACCCGTCTGGACCGGCACAACTTATGTGCACGCCAGAACGCCTCCCCAGTAATGGTACTCACCGGGTAGCTCGGAACGGAAGGCCTCGGAACGGAACTGAACTGAACTGGACCGGACTGAACTGGACTTGACTCGAAAACTTCGGACACGTCGGGACATCGGAAACCTGGTGGGCCTCTGTATACCTCGGATCTTGCTCTCTCAGCTAGGCTCTGGTCGGGATACTTCGCACTTCTCACCGCCTCGTCTGGGTGTTGATCGCAGCCTCAGTCGCCCCCGCTTGACCGGAGGGAGATACAGGAAATCCTGCTGGTACGCGTTGTTGTCCGTCCAGCTGTGGCAGGAGACCGGGCCTGCAACGCACCGCCGGCGCGTGAGATGAGAAAGTGTCCCTGTTCGGGCGCCATTTATGTGGTAAATAATTTAATTACCGGGACTTAATTTGATACAGAACATAATAAAAATAGCTCAATAAATAAGAGGCAGAATCCGTGGTATTAGAGGTTAGGAACGGGCTTTATTCCAATGGACGATTTCGAAATCGTGGACTCCAGGTTCCATCACCACGGAGGCTCAGGAAGTGAAGTACATACATTATTGATAATTAATTACTTTTATACAATAGGCATTACAGTGAAGCAAATGCGAGAGGCGTAACAATTGATAAGGAAGATAACATTATTCATGCGTAATGAAAATGGGCGTGATTGGGCGTAACAAAGGAACGTCATCAGGTATGATGTCATAATGGGGTGGTTCCATGAAAGAATTTCGCAATGTCAGCAGAAATACTTGGCAGAAATGCGCGCGCAGCAGCATGACGTGTGATTGACGTGCAGCTAGGGGGTGAAGGGGACTTGACATTTAGCTCTACATGCGGCGACAGATGTCTGGAGGGTCAAGTCAACCTAATCCCAAATCATATCTAACATCCTATGTTTAAAGAACTATGTTATCCAAAAGAGAGGTCTTCTTGGAGTAGAATCTTATTCTATACTGACTATACTGACTGTTAGTGCGTGTACAAGCGTCTAAGTGTCTACACTAGATGCGAGGGCAGAAGTCTTCCATGGTAATAGGGCTATGAATTACTTGTATAAAGACAGAGAAGCCGGGCCTCTGCTCGGTAGCTGGCAGAATGTTTACTTAAACTACTAGACAGGAATGCATTGGGCAGGGAACGGAGCAGATAATTTCGAAGGTGAAATACAGTTCTTGGCAGGCAGCAAGCTGATGTCAGGCATCGTGAGCCGCGCAGAGGATGAGGCAAAGTTCATGGTCACAGATGCGAGTTCAGACTGGAGCTTTCAGAGGCAGAAAACAGAAAAGCTTGATGACAGAATCAGGGCCTACTTGCCTGGACTGTAAAATGGCATAAGTGAACCATAAAAAGGCGGTGGCCTTTCGTACTTAGGAATGGAATATCCGGCCCATTCATGGCAGGTCTGAAAGAGGACATGTTAACGGTGGACGCACATGTATTTGCGTCTTCATAACTGGTACTGGAGGGAACATACATGTACTTGTAACATGTGAATAGAACCGTTGGGGTCCAAGATAGGGGACATAACTGACCAGGAAAATCCATATTTCCACAACTTCTCCTCCCCACCCCTGCCCTCCACCTTACTTCCCACGCCTCCTCTCCAGCCAGTTGCTTCTCCTCCCCCTGCCCTCCACGTTGCTTCCAACGACCCACACCTACTCTCTTGCGCCTTGCTTCTCCTCCCCACATAGGGAACAAGTCCTAAAAAAAAAGTGGGGGGACTAACCTAATTAATCAGTATGCAAGTGGCATCACGGCACGTGACATTGCGGCGTGTGACAACACAGCATTTAAAATCACAGGAAGTGGCATTACAAGAAGTAACATCAGATCTTAAGCCCTGACATACGTTTAGCAGGTCAGTCATGAGTACATTTGAGCAAGTTTCGGGTATTCTTGCAAACCCTCCTGATTTAGGCTGAAAATTCACACTTTTGTAAACTTCACATAAACCAATGTTGCCTTTTGTCAGCATAAAGCTTCCTCTGCCTATAGTGCTTTAAAAGAAAAATTAGTGATATTTAAATTATTACAACGCCTCCTCAGGGGTGGTAAGCACTATATAAATGCAATTTATTTTGTGTAAATACTGGGAAAGATCAACACATCTGACTTCTTACAGTGCATGCATATCTCCTAAAAAGAGCCTGAACAAAGTGAAAAGCTGCCTCTCAAGTATGTGTGAAGCGCTAACAAGGTGTGAGCCTTTGTTTCCCCTCCGCTGCATTTGCATCTAGGTGTGAGGCTCCTGACTGCTCCCAGCCAGGAGAGTCCAACAAAAAGAGGCCTGATGACCCCTCAGATTCGGCCTTTGTTATGGGCCCAACAAAGCAAAACCAAAGGGGATGATGGACGGAGTGTTGAACATTGCAAGCACTCACCCCAGTCAACTGATCTGGGTTTAATCCATCATCATTCTTTAGCTCACTCGCCACCCCAGTTCAGACATGGCCATATGCTAATCAGTCTGACCCTTTGCCTCATGGGAACAGTCCAGCGCGAACTGCCAAGCCATGTCTTCTCTGGACTGGAAACAAGCATTCTGGGACCGGTTTCTGGCTAATCCACCGTCATCAGCCAGGCTAGCTTGAATCCAGTGGCAAAGTGAGCAAGGGACCCATATCTGGGCATACCCTGCCAACTTAGGGCAAACTAAGCAAAACCAAAGGGGATGATGGAGGGAGTGTTGAACATTGCAAGCACTCACCCCAAGTCAACTGATCTGGGTTTAATCCATCATCATTCTTTAGTTCACTCCGCCACCCCAGTTCAGACATAGCTATATACAAATCAGTCTGACCCTGTGCCTCATGGGAACAGTCCAACCCGAACTGCCAAGCCATGTCTTCCCTGGACCAAAAACAAGCATCCTAGGACCGGTTTCTGGCTAATCAGCCATCATCAGCCAGGCTAGCTTGAATCCAGTGGCAAAGTGAGCAAGGGACCCACGTCAGGGCATACCCTGCCAACTTTGGGGCGAACAAAGCAAAACCAAAGGGGATGATGGACAGAGTATTGAACATTGCAAGCACTCACCCCCAGTCAACTGATCTGGGTTTAATCCATCATCATTCTTTAGCTCACTCGCCACCCCATTTCAGACATGGCCATATGCAAATCAGTCAGACCCTGTGCCTCATGGGAACAGTCCAGCCTAAACTGCCAAGCCATGTCTTCCCTGGACTGGAAGCAAGCATCCTGGGACCAGTTTTTGACTAATCAGCCGTCATCAGCCAGGCTAGCTTGAATCCAGTGGCAAAGTGAGCAAGGGACCCACGTCTGGGCATACCCTGCCAACTTAGGGTGAACAAAGCAAAACCAAAGGGGATGATGGACGGAGTGTTGAACATTGCAAGCACTCACCCCCAGTGATCTAGGTTTAATCCATCATCATTCTTTAGCTCACTCCACCCAGACGTGGGTCCCGTGCTCTCCATGCCACTGGAATCAAGCTATCCTGGCTGAAGAGGGGTGAAACCCCGAAACCGGTCCTAGGATGCTTGGTTCCAGTCCAGGGAGGACCTGGCTTGGTAGTTCGGGCTGGACTGTTCCCATGAGGCACAGGGTCAAGACTGATTTGCATATGGCTGGGTTCAAACTGTAATGGCATGGTGAGCCAAAAAAACGATGGATTTAGGCCCATATCTCTGTACTGGGGTGAATGTATGACATTGTTCTGCATTCTGTCCATCAACTGTTGTTTTTGCATTTGTCACCCCGAGTGTGACGGGTATGCCCAGACGTGGGTCCTGTGCTCTCCATGCCACTGGAATCAAGCTATCCTGGCTGAAGAGGGGTGAAACCCCGAAACCGGTACTAGGATGCTTGTTTCCAGTCCAGGGAGGACCAGGCTTGGCAGTTTGGGCTGGACTGTTGCCATGAGGCACAGGGTTAAGACTGATTTGCATTAGCCTGAGTTCAAACTGGAATGGCATTGTGAGCAAAAAAACAATGGATTTAGGCCCAGATCTCCGTACTGGGGTGAATGTATGACATTGTTCTGCATTCTGTCCATCAACTGTTGTTTTTGCATTTGTTATGGGCCCCGCAGGAGTCAGAAATAGGAGAGCCCCATCTCCTCCCCGCCCCACGTTGTTGCGGATCGAAAGCAGATAACAACGTGCAGGCGCTGCAGAATGTGTTGCGGTATTTGGAAATTACTCCGGGACGAATTCAGCATATTTTTCAGTGGCGCCCAACTTCTAGGCTGGGTGGACGGGGTCCACCGTATGAAAAAAAGTGGGTGGACTCCCGACTCGTGCCCTGTCTCCACCCTTACCCTACATGTTACATCCCAGTACCCACACCTCCTCTCCACCCCGTTGCTTCTCTTCCCCATTCCTATACTCCCCTCATTGCCTGCTTGCCCGGGTGCTTCGCCCTCGCCCGCTCCACGTTGCTCTCTCACCCGTTGTTTCTCCTCCACCACCCACTTATTTATTTATTTATTTATTTATTTATTTATAAAGTTTTATATAGTGCTAGCTAGACCCGGGGGTTTCAGAGCGCTTTACATACACAAAAGAAAAGAAACATTGCATAACATCGCAGGACATGAGGATGCATAAAGATATAAGCAAAGACAATAGTTATGTATCCAGTGAGGGGAGAAAGACGCAGGTGGTTGAAATAGTCAGATAACCACCATCCTTGAGGGTCAAAGTGAGGGGGGGTCCATTAGGGTATTGATGCCTAGGCTGGTTGACTTGGTCGGTAAAGTATTGGTTGAGGAGAAGGAGTTTCAGGTCCCTTTTGAAGCAGGGGAAGGAGGGGCTGCATCTGAGGTCAATAGGGAGTGTGTTCCACGTCCTATGTACTTCACCAGAGAAGGATCGGCACTGGGTCGTTTTCCTTTTCAGTTTCGTAGGGATGAGAAGAAGAGAGTTGGTGCTTCTCAGAGTTCTGGATTTTCCTGCTTTTACCAGTTTGCTGTTTAGGTAGTTGGGGGATTGGGCGTGAAGGGCCTTGTGTGTGATGCAGGCCAGTTTGTAAATACATCTACCTTCCATGGAAGCCAGTTGAGTGAGTTGAGGGTTGATGTGAAGTGTTCAAATCTTTTTACAACAGTTATGAGTTGAGCTGCCATGTTAAGGACTGACCTTAGTGGGGCTAGGTGAGCTTTTGGCGTCCCTGCTAGGATGGCGTTCCCATAGTCCAGTTTGGAGAGGACTAGGGATTGTACTATTGTCTTGAGATCATCTTGGGGAATTAAAGGTTTAATTTTCTTGAGATGTTTTAGAGAGTAAAGCGCACCTGTTGCAGAGTTCTTGATGTGGTCCTTCATTGACAAGTTCTTATCCAGGGTAATGCCTAGTGACTTTACCGAGTCGGATAGGACGAGGGAGCAGTTTAGAGCATTACCCACTCCCAGAGTGTTGCTCTCATCCCCCCGGGGTTGTTTCTGGCTTCCTCTGTGTTGCTTCTGCTCCCTGTTGCTTACACTCCCAGCCCGTTGCTTCCCTCATCTGTTTTTTTTTTAAAAAAACAGGTTTTGGCATGATTTATTTTCTTTTTTAGTTACTAATCCTACTCGGATCTTTCTGGTGCATGTGCCTACAATATGACGTGGCTGGTCATGTAAAATGCTTTTATTGAATTCTTTCGCAATGCTGCATGGCGCCGAGAAGGCTGCGTAGCATGGCTAAACACGTTTCCAAAGCCAATGGATCCTAAAGGCGAGACCTATTAGCTTTGCCAGTGCTTGTTATTTTCAAGGCTTAGCCCTAACACTCTGCTCCTTGCTGGGTTATGGGGATGTGCCCTGGCTGGCTGTCTCTTGTTGGCAGCTGTGTTTCACCACCCTCTGTGCTGCTTCTATGTCTGCTCTGTAGGGCCAGTGTTGGGTTTGCTTTGCCTGGAGATGTGGTGGACCTCTGGGTGCTATGGACCCCTCCCCAGAATGGAGGGCCGGTGTGTGCACCCTCCCCTATGGCCTCCTTGCTGCTCCTAAGTGTATGGATGGGGTGCTCATGCCCTGTGTGCAGCACGGAAGCCCCTACACTGGTGGTGGACTGGTCTTAAGCAACCCCTGTGCTTGTAGGATGTGTGCCCTGTATCCCTTTCTCATGGCTCTGTGTCTACCTACTCCTGCTTTCCTGATGGGCTTGTGGGATGTGTGCCCAGTCTCATGGCTGTGTGTACTCCTGCTGCCCTGATGGGCTTGTGGGATGTGTGCCCTGTCTCTGTGTCTCGCAGCTGTGTGTACATCCTACTGCTTCCCCGATGGGCTTGTCGGATGTGTGCCCTGTCTAATGGCTTTGGGTGTGTACTCATGCTTCCCCGATGGGCTTGTGGGATGTGTGCCCGATGGGCTTGTCGGATGTGTGCCCTGTCTAATGGCTTTGGGTGTGTACTCATGCTTCCCCGATGGGCTTGTGGGATGTGTGCCCGATGGGCTTGTCGGATGTGTGCCCTGTCTAATGGCTTTGGGTGTGCACTCCTGCTTCCCTGATGGGTTTGTGGGATGTGTGCCCTATGGGCTTGTCGGATGTGTGCCCTGTCTAATGGCTTTGGGTGTGCACTCCTGCTTCCCCGATGGACTTGTGGGATGTGTGCCCGATGGGCTTGTGGGATGTGTGCCCTGTCTCATGGCTGTGTGTGTGTACTCCTGCTTCCCCGATGGGCTTGTGGGATGTGTGCCCGATGGGCTTGTGGGATGTGTGCCCTGTCTCATGGCTGTGTGTGTACTCCTGCTTCCCCGGTGGGCTTGTGGAATGTTTGCCCGATGGGCTTGTGGGATGTGTGCCCTGTCTCATGGCTGTGTGTGTGTGTACTCCTGATTCCCCGATGGGCTTGTGGGATGTGTACCCTGTCTCATGGCTGTGTGTGTGTACTCCTCCTTTCCCGATGGGCTTGTGGGATGTGTCCCCTGTCTCCCTGTCTAATGGCTGTGTGGTTTGTTGCTGGTTCTGAGGTTTCTTCTGCCCTACACTGGCTCCCCACTGGGTCTGGGGCTGTGCAATGCCTGCTCAGTGTGGCGCTGGAGGGAGCTTTCCTTGCTGGGGTACAGGTGTGCCCCCTCCTGTTTCTGGTGTGGGTTGGGCGGGCTCTGTGCTTCCTCTTGTGCTCCCAGCAGGGTTGTGGGATTGTGAGATGAGTACTTTGTCTCCCTGTCTCCTGTCTGCTCAGTGCCCCTGCCTCCCTGTCTGGCTTGTGGGAGGCCTCCATGGGGCTAGTTCAGCTGTGTGCCCTGCCCTTCCCTACCTCCCTGATGGTTTAAACTCAATGACTCGCGCATGGCATTTGCCCTGTGCCCTGCTGGGCCTTGGTGCTTGAGGGACCCATGCTCTGCCTTAGTCTCTCCCCAGCTTGGTTTCTGACCCCCTTTCTTTCTTCTCCTTAGTGGTGTTTGGGATTTGGAACGGGCTCTCCCCTATCCCATTCTAGGCCTGGGTGTCCCTGCTGTGCGTCCTTGGAGGTTGACCCAGTGCTTGTGGACTGGGCATATTTGCCACACTGCTCTGTGCTACCACCCTGCCTGTGGTTCATTGGTGTGGTGAGTTTTGGGGGGCTGACCACTGGCACCCAGTTTTGGGTTTAATTTAAGGTCTACAGTGAAGATGTAGTTTTGCAGTGATGGGATTATCAGCAAGTAATTGAAGATTACACAATCAGTGGTGGCTGGTAATTGAGACAGGGAGGGGGCGCGGGCTGAACACACACACATATATACACTCACTCACTCACACCCATGCACACACATGCACCTACCCATAACACTCACTCACAACAAATTCACACATTCATACATACATGCATGAACGCACCAAACATTCAAAAACATACCAACCTTCCCTGCAGTTCCCAAAGAGGAACGCCTCGAACGCCCAAGGAGGGTTGGGACTGCTGCCTTCCCTCATTGGCCCACCTTAGGGAAGTCATGAGTCCCTCACTCGTCACAGAGTGGGATGGGGTCATCGAGACGACTGACCCAACCCAACTCTGTGATGAGATGCCACTGATTGACACTCGGCCCTAGGTTTTCAGGGATTAAAACTGAAGTGACCATGTCCCAGGCAATTCCCTCTCTTCACGAGGGGGGGAAACAGAGGACCTTTGCCGAGCCGAGGATGTCACACCCACAGGACAGTGACACCCTCAACCCAACAAAGTTCAGTTCCGGCAGCTGGCAGCCTGCGCATTTAGCATTTAGCACGGGTCTAGCTCCTGGCTGCCTGACCTGAACCAGGAGAGTGTCTGTCAGGCTGATGGCAGGCGCTCTTCTTCTTCAGAAAAAGGTGAAGGGGCGTGGCCCCTCAACCCATAGGGAGGCGTGGCTGTATTCAATGCCTACATGTTACTAGCGTGAACAAAAACAAGGCAAGTTCACAACCTTAGCACAGCATGAAACTCCGTGAGCTGTGGGCGGAGCATTAATGGGGAACTCCGAGGCTAAGCACCTGTAATTAAATATTGTGAGTATTTTATGCTTCAAACTTCACTTCTGCCATTTCCAAAGCACTGTAAATAACAGATGTTACTATTACCCAGTTCCATTTACCGACCTCAGAAGGATGGAAGGCAGTGTCAGCAGCATGCTAGAGGAGATTCTGGTGAGGATTCTCGACCGACAGAGAATCGTCCAACAAAGAATGCATCACTTCTCCACAAATTGGAGGGTTTTCCATTATAACCAGGGTCTAAATCTGGCTCCTAGTCATTACTTGGTTGCTATGGTTTCGAAACAAACAATGAAGTTATCTATGCCACTCCGCACACTCATAGGCAGATCTAAATGAGGAAAAAACTTTTCGTCAGTTTTGTGAAGTGAAAGAAAAATGCCACGAGCTGCTCTTTAAATCTGTTCAAACGCAAAAGGTGTCTGCAAATTCTCACTCTCTATGAGGTGGTAATTCACAGATACCGATTCTTCTAGGCAGTGGTAATCCACAGGTCTTTGCTCTTCTAGGCAGTGGTAATCCACAGACACCCGCTTTTCTAGGCAGTGGTAAACCATGGATCCCTGCTCTTCTATGCAGTGGTAATCCACAGATCCTCGCTCTTCTTTGCAGTGGTAATCCACAGACATCCGCTCTTCTAAACAACGGTAATCCACAGACATCTGCTCTTCTGATCAGTGGTAATCCACAGACATCCACTCTTCTAGGCAGTGGTAATCCACAGATACCCCCTCTTCTATACAGTGGTAATCCATAAATATTTGCTCTTCAAGGCAGGGGTAATCCACATATACAAGCTCTAATAGGTAGTGGTAGTCCACAGATATCTGCTGTTCTAGGCAGTGGTAATCCACAGATCCCCGCTCTTCTTTGCAGTGGTAATCCACAGACATCCGCTCTTCTAGGCAGTAGTAATACACAGATACCCGCTCTTCTATGCAGTGTTAATCCACAGACATCCGCTCTTCAAGGCAGTAGTAATCCACAGATACCCACTCTTCTATGCAGTGGTAATCCATGGATATCTGCTCTTGAAGGCAGTGGTAATCCACGTATACACGCTCTTCTAGGTAGTGGTAGTCCACAGATATCTGCTGTTCTAGGCAGTGGTAATCCGCAGATCCCCGCTCTTCTAGGCAGTGGTAATCCACAGACATCCACTCTTCTAAACAATGGTAATCCACAGACAACCGCTCTTCTAGGCAGTGGTAATCCACATATACACACTCTTCTAGGTTGTGGTAATACACAGATATCTGCTGTTCTAGGCAGTGGTAATCCACGGATCCCCGCTCTTCTATGCAGTGGTAATCCATAGATATCTGCTATTCAAGGCAGTGGTAATCCTCGTATACACACTCTTCTAGGTAGTAGTAATAAACAGATACCTGCTGTTCTGTGCATTGGTAATCCACAGATACCCGCTCTTCTTTGCAGTGATAATCCACAGACATCCGCTCTTCTAAGCAATGGTAATCCACAGACATCCGCTCTTCTAGGCAGTGGTAACCCACGTATACACACTCTTCTACATAGTGGTAATCCACAGATATCTGCTGTTCTAGGCATTGGCAATCCACGGATCCCCGCTCTGTTAGCGAGTAGTAATCCACAGATACCCGCTCTTCTATTCAATGGTAATCCATGCATATCTGCTCTTCAAGCAGTGGTAATCCACGTATACACACTCTTCTAGGTAGTAGTAATCCACAGATACCCGCTCTTCTATGCAGTGCTAATCCACAGATACCCACTCTTCTATGCAGTGGTAATCCATGGATATCTGCTGTTCTAGGCAGTAGTAATCCACAGATACCCGCTCTTCTAGGCAGTAGTAATCCACAGATACCCGCTCTTCTATGCACTGGTAATCCAAGGATATCTGCTCTTCTAGGCAGTAGTAATCCACAGATACCCGCTCTTCTATGCAGTGGTAATCCATGGATATCTGCTCTTCAAGGCAGTGGTAATCCATGTATACATGCTCTTCTAGGTAGTGGTAATCCACAGATATCTGCTGTTCTAGGCAGTGGCAATCCACAGATCCCCACTCTTCCAGGCAGTGGTAATCCACAGATCCCCACTCTTCCATGCTGTGGTAATCCACAGATCCCCGCTCTTCTAGGCAGTGGTAACCCACCGATCCCCGCTCTTCTAGGCAGTGGTAACCCACGGATCCCCACTCTTCTATGCAGTGGTAATCCATGGATCCCTGCTCTTCTAGGCAGTGGTTACCCAAGGATCCCTGCTCGTCTAGGCAGTGGTTACCCAAGGATCCCTGCTCTTCTAGGCAGTGGTTACCCACGGATCCCTGCTCTTCTAGGCAGTAGTCACCCATGGATCCCTGCTCTTCTAGGCAGTGGTAATCCACAGATCCCTGCTCTTCTAGGCAGTGGTAACCCATGGATCCCCGCTCTTCTTAGCAGTGGTAATCCATGGTTCCCCGCTCTTCTAGGCAGTGGTAACCCATGGATCCCAGCTCTTATAGGCAGTGGTAACCCAAGGATCCCTGCTCTTCTAGGCAGTGATCACCCACGGATCCCTGCTCTTCTAGGCAGTGGTAATCCACAGATCCCTGCTCTTCTAGGCAGTGGTAATCCACGGATCCCCGCTCTTCTAGACAGTGGTAACCCAAGGATCCCTGCTCTTCTAGGCAGTGGTCACCCACGGACCCCAGCTCTTCTAGGCAGTGGTAATCCATGGATCCCCGCTCTTCTAGGCAGTGGTAATCCACAGATCCCTGCTCTTCTAGGCATCTAGGCAATGGTAATCTACGGATCCCTGCTCTTCTAGGCAGTGGTAACCCACGGATCCCCGCTATTCTAGGCAGTGGTAACCCACGGATCCCTTCTCTTCTAGGCAGTGGTAATCCACGGATCCCCGCTCTTCAAGGCAGTGGTAATCCATGGGTACCGGGACCTGGTCACCCGCTGCTTCTCTGTAAATACTCCCTCTCTCTTTTGTGCATTTGATTGGGACACAGTTTTAAATTCTTCCAGGGCTAACACAGCGCCCTGCAGCCCCTGTGCTGCACGGGGCCCCCAACAATTCAAGGGGTCCCCATTGAACCCACAGCCTATGAATATTTGTGAGATATTGGAGACTTGGAGGCCCCATTTTAGGTTACTCCACTGAATTCTTTGAGCTACACGTCAGGAGGCTGCCCAGGAAAGGAGAGCGCTCTTATTTATTAGATTTTTTTAAGGAGAAAAACATTCCCCTGACATCTGTTTTGCATTTTCCATCAGGGAGCCTGGGAGGAAGGAATCCGCTATTTCACTGAATTATTTCTCATTGTTCCTGCCAACAACCTCAGGACCAAGTCAACAGGAAGTCTATCAGCGTTCAAGATTGGGGGCTCAAGGTGGGGCTGGGGTCTCTCTCTCTCTCTCTCTCTCACACACTCTCTTTCTCTCTCTCTCTCTCTCTCTCTCTCTGTCTGTCTGTCTCTCTCTCTCTGTATATATATATATATATATATATATATTATGAAAACTAGTGGCAGTCATTGCGTAGTTATGCTTGGGTCTGCTTTTCCAGACTTTGGCCCTGTTTGACGAATCTTCACAAGACTTTTCAAAACAAAAATTCACTCCACTCCTTCCTGGAAAGTTTTGGGGTGATCCATCAAGTGGGGCTTGAGAAAAAGGGGGTGGGGAGGTCCTAAAACGCAAAATCCACATGTATTTCCCATAGACTTCATTAGACACGGCTACAGCAAAAACTGCTGAACGGAATTACACCAAATCTTTCAGGACACTAGCTCTTGGTCCGCAGATTGTGCTGTTTGTGATTTGGTGTAAATTCACTCAGTAGTTTTTGAGATATTAAGGGTAAACAAAAAATAGATATTTGGACGCTTGGCGCCAATTTGAAGATACAGTGTTCTGATTGGCCCATGGAGCTTAACTGTCCTTGGGCCATCTTGCTCCCGCGGGAGTCAGACTCCTCGGAGAGCGAGCGCTCTGATTGGCTGAAAGCAACATGAGAAAAATTTTGCTGACAGTCATTGACATAAAAGAGATTCAATACTCCTGAGGCGAGATAGCCGGGAGCTTTTTTACTTATTTTAAAACTTACTGGATATTGGGAAAATGTTTTAACTATTGTGGACCTTGTAATTGTTTACTTGCATTGTTTGCACTTTCCCCTGAGCACTCCCCCTTCACCTCACCTGATTGGAATTCCCCGCGCTGCCGATCCAAGGGCTGCCGCGGGTAGGAGTTCTTGCCGCCATTCTCGGCCCGATCACAGGCCACGCCCTCTCCCCTTTCAATAAATAATGTGCTCCCTCCGAACGCGCCGCGGACGCGCGCAGCGGGTGCGCCGCCAGCGCGCCAAAGGCGCGCTAAAGGCAAGCCCGTCTGCGCCCGTCCGCGCGTCGCCCGTGCCAAGTGCCACCCCCCCTGCACAAAAAATCATCTATGCAAGAGAAGCCCTACTAAAAATCAAACCAGACTCATCGTCCTGCACTAGACCTCTTGACCTGACAACCTGGATTGGTTCCTGGAGCTGCAGATGCTGCAGCTACAGTCTTGGCCTCAAAGCGAGAAATCAGTCACCTTTACAAGCAAGGAACCTACGGTGCGGATTGATCAATGTCAGGTCCATGGGAAAGCACGCCGCACATATTTTTGATCTCATAGGGGAACAAAAACTGGACTGCCTTTTTATGACGGAAACCTGGCTGACACCTAACAGTAACCCTGATATAACAAACTCCCTCCCCCCAGGATACCTAATCTCTAGAGAGGATAGACCTATTCAGAGGGGTGGAGGTATTGCTATTGTCTACCGCGACACCCTAAACTGCCAACCCTTCGCCATACCTGGCCTCAAAGGGGCGGAAAATGTTGGCTTCGCGCTAAAAATACACGACTCTTTTACTTTCTCAGGGGCTCTGATCTACCGACCACCTGGCACACATACCGACTTCACGAATAGCATCGGTGAAGCTATAGGTAATCTAGCCCTCAAAGCAGCCAATTACACCATCCTGGGAGACGCCAACATACACCTAGATGCCCACTCAGACCAGGCTACAATCTGCTTCAACGATACTATGAATGTACTCGGCCTGAAAATTCATACCACCTCCGCCACACATAAGGCGGGACATATACTTGACTGCATTTGCTCCAATATTGAAGCACTTAAGGTAGACACCCCACAATTATTAACCTGGACAGACCATAGCTATATCCCTTTCGAATTCCCAGTGACATTTCACTCTCGGACTAAGAAAACCAATGACCTCCCAGGGCCTGCCATGAAAGGACCCTGTTGGAAAGATCTGATAGGTCAACCAGACTTCCTGATAAGAGCTGACAAATCCAGACCGACTCTGTCAGGAGCTCCTGATAAAGACAGTCAGGCTTTTAGGGAATGGATCAATACACTCATAAAGGGCCAGGAGTCCATCCCTCCCTGCTTGAGGACCAGGAGAAAACAGAGACCTACCGCCCCGTGGTTCTCTCTCATCCTAAAAGAGGAACAAAGGAAAGTCAGGGCGCTTGAACGAAAGTGGCGACTCAACTATACAGATCTTGACCAAGACATGTATAAAATCGCCCGTCGCCAATACCATGGGTCGATTAAAACAGCCAAAAGGGAATACTACACGGAAGCCATTAATAATAGCAATAACAAACAAAAAGAAATCTTCAACATTGTTAATGCATTTATTAACCCTAAAACCATGCAGAAAGACATTCCCCCCTCACAGAGCCTCTGCAACACTATTGCAGACTTCTTTGAGGGAAAAATTTTAACACTGACCAAAGACTTCCCGCAACCTCACAACATTGAGGTGAATAAGGTAATTAACTCCGAATTAAAAACTAATATCTTTACTTCTTTCCAACCGGTAAGCAAAGAAGAAACTCAGACAGAAATTCTCAAAATTACATCAGGATCCCCCTTTGATCCCTGCCCCCCGTTGGTGCTCCACTCACTAATAGAGATTGTCAACCCATTCATTAATAACATCATAAATTCCGCACTCACCCATGGTCTGGTCCCCGAAGAATGGAAACTCGCAGCAGTCAAACCCTTGCAAAAAAAACACTTCCGGACCCCGCTACCCTCACAAACCTACTCCCAGCTTTCTGCAAACTTACGGAGAAAGCTGTTAATAAACAACTTACTGCCTTCTTGGAAAGTAATAACATCTGGCATCCCAATCAAGCAGGTTTTAGATTCCAACATTCCACAGAATCAGCTCTAATCTTCTCCTCTGAAACCCTCGTGGAGCACTAGATCAGGGAAAGAAAGCAGTCCTGGTTCTATTAGACCTGTCCGCGGCGTTTGATACGGTGTCCCATACCATTCTGTTGGACCGTCTAGCCGCGGCAGGAATTGTTGGAACCGCACTGAGCTGGATAAAAAGCTTCCTTGCAAATAGAAGACAAGTGGTGGTCTTAGGACAGTACAGGTCAGAAGAAAAGTTAGTAGGATCTGGAGTCCCCCAAGGCTCCTGCTTGAGCCCCACACTTTTCAACGTATATATGGCTCCACTAATCACCCTTATCTCATCTTTTGGTATAGATACTATTGCATATGGAGATGATACGCAGCTCATTCTGGTACTGGAGAATGACACCTGTGAAGCCGAAAAAAGGCTCCAAGGCTGCCTTACCGCCACGTTCAGATGGATGAACTTAAATCATCTCAAGTGCAATACTGAGAAAACTGAAATCCTTCCCTTCGGTAAAGGAAATACCTTCAATCCCTCATCGTGGTGGCCTAAGGATGCCATGGCCCCCCCTAGCACCGCCTCCTCAGTTTGTAACCTAGGGATCAAATTTGACCCCTCCCTGAGCTTCAAACAGCAAGCCGCAGACGTAGCAGGGACCTGCTTCGGAATTATTAAAGGGCTCAGGAAATTTTATGACCTAATTCCCATCTCCGCAAGGAAAACGGTCGCAGTAGCCCTCATCACCTCCCGCATCGACTACTGTAATAGTCTATATGCAGGGACTTACAGAGAAGTCTGCCATAAATTACAAATGGTACAGCATGCGGCTGCCAGACTAGTGCTAGGATGGAAAAAGAGAACCTCAGCTACAGCAGCAATGAACTTCCTACACTGGCTGCCCATCGACAAAAGGGTGCTCTTTAAACTTCTACTGATCACCTTTAGGGCTTTCAATGGAAAGGGACTCAACTACATACTGAAAATGTTCAAGCATTATAATCCCACGAGATGCCTCAGGTCTCAAGCGGCCAATCTTCTTACCATTCCTAAATTCAGACTCAAGACAAAAGGAGGAAAATCCCTGGCAGTACTAAGCTCCAAGGCCTGGAACCTCCTTCCCTCTTATCTCCGTCAAATCCCCACAGTAGCAACTTTCAGAAAGGCCCTCAAAACTTGGATTTTTACTCTCTCCGAACAAGAATGCAAAAATCTAGTCTAAATTTCTTCTCTCTCCATCTAGTTCATTAGGATTCTTGAATCTTCTTTACAGCGCAAAGATGCTCCTTGGAGTGCAACCTGCGCTTTATAAAAACCCCATCACATCACATCACATCACATTGTAGGACTCGGGGACTTAGTCCCCTGTCCTGAAGTTCTAAAAAGAAAAAAAAAATATATGGAGTGAAAAAAGAAATGGCAATTAATGGCGTGGTCCTGCAAGAGTCTTGCGGGATAGAAAAAAAATGGCAGCCGGACCACATTTATTTATTACAAGTCCTGTGAAGCCCACCCCCGGAACCAAAAACTATTGTTATGGAGAGGGGAGATGCACAGCCCCCCTCCCTCAGCCATTAGAGGCCCAAGGAAGCCTACACCTGAGGCTGATCTTATTATTTATGGGAAGGGGGGCTACAGAGCCCCCCTCCCAGTGCCTCTATAGACATCGGGGAGCCCACCCCCTGGGCCAAAAATTCACAAAATGGGAAGGGGGCCACACAGCCCACCCCCGGTGCCGATTACTTTAAGGGAGGTGGGGCCGCACAGCTCCCCCTCTTTGAGTCATTAGTAGCCCAAGGGACCCTATCCTCTGGGTCAGGCACTCAGGCTATGTCCTAGGGAGCCCACCCTGGGTCATAGCCATTTCCCTACTCGCAGCGGTGAAGGTAGGAAAACCTGTGTATGCACTCGCTTGGCGGGAGCATTTCTAAATCTCCCACTAAGCGGGAGCAAACACAAAGTTTGCTCCCAGCTGGCGGCAGCTACAAAAATACACTTGCTTGCTGAAAACAGAATTTAGATCTGTTCTGGGCAGGGAAGCAAGTCTCAATATCGCTCCCACCCGCAGGGAGCAGAATTATTCGCTGTTCCTTGCAGGCGGGAGTAGTAGCGGCTCCTGCTGGATATCGGGAGCCAGCTGTGGTGGCAGGGGCCTTGGGGCTCCCCCCGTGGCCCTCAAAGACAGTGTGGTGGGGGCCCTCAGTGGGCTCCAGGGCACCCACCTTCTCTTGCGGTGAGCCCCGGGGATGGGGTCCCCAGGGCTGAAAGCAGCCAGGGATGGGATCCCAGGTGATGAAAGTGGCCTGGGGAGGGGGGCCGTGTATAGGTCACCGGACCACAGGGGATGGTATCCCAGGGGCCACAATTGGCCCGTTGAGCAGTTGCGGCCGGCACCGACAGGGGAAAGGGGGCAGGGGCCAGGGGGGGATGTAAAAGCAAATTAAAATAACTTACCATATCGCTGCCGCTTCTCTCCTCTGCATATGGACTCCGCTGGCGCCGGGCAGGAACCAGGAACCACCCAACTCCCCAGACCAATCACAAGATTGCAATGCAGCATTGTGATTGGTAAGCACCCAAGCTCCCCTGGCCAATCCCAATGCTGCAATGCAGTGTTGAAATTGGTCTGAGCACCGTGGTTCGAAGCTCAGACGGGGACTGGGGGCCTGGGCATGTTCTCCACTCAGGCGGTATTGCAGCGTGTATGGAGAATGGGGAAAGTGCGCATGACTGTTTTGGACGGCCCCAGAAGGCCATCCAAGCAGTCATTGCCCACTTGGAGTGGGCAAACCCCTCCTCCCCTCCCTGCTCTGAGAGCCGGGCAGCCCCCCCGCAGAGCAACACGGAAATATACAATGATAATTACTTTGTGATTATATTTTTATGCTTCCTTTAGTTACACTGCTTAAAAGCAGTGGGGCGCCGCTCCTCCGCCATAGCGGAGGAGCCTTCGCTGCCGTTAACCGATGCAGTTTGCCCCCCTTCCCCTTCAAAATTGCCCATAGGATGGGATCCTTAGGATTGAAATTGGTCTGTGGAAGGGCGCCACGTGCCTCTTTCTCCCTTCAAAATTGCATCAGGACCGGGAGATAGGGTTCCTGGGGCCAAAACCATCCTGGGGAGGGGGGCTACAAGCCTCCTTCCTCCTCCAAGTATCCCAAAATCAGCCCAGGGAAGGGGACCACGTGTCCCACTCCCCATAAAAATTGCATCTGGCCCGAGGGATGAGGTCCCTGGGGTGGAAATCGGTATGGGGCGGAGGGGTGCGGGGGGGTCGCATGCCTCCCTTTGCATAAAAATTGCAGCTGGCCCCTGGGGCTGGGGCCCCCCAGGGCTGAAATTGGTGTGGGGAGGGGGAGCCTTGTACCCCCTCCCCCAAACAAGCACACTGGGGTAGGGATAAAAAAGTGGCCCTGAGGGATTAGTTCCCCAGGGCTTAACAAGGCTTGGGGGGTCAGGGGGGGCGCAGAGAACATATTTAGTGTTTCCTTCCGGAAATAATATATCAACATCAAGACTCGAAAAGAGTGTCAGTCGCCGTAGCATGCACTGAGCCCCGCCGACAGGCTAAAAAGCGAACACTTGCCTGGGGCAGGTAGAGCAGCGCTGCACAACAAGTGCCAAAGCTCGCCTGGGATTCTTATATTAAACAGCGTATGATGCCCACAGTGTCCTAAATGCGTGACTAATGCATTCCAGTGCGATGATGTGAATACCAGCACTAAAATGCGTTAGTTTAACCCATGGTTACTCATAGTACGGCCCGCGGGCTGCCAGCGGCCCAAGTCAAAAAGGAAGATCATCCTGGACTCATTCTAGCGTCATCCGATGACTTCAGCCAGGCTATTCCTGTAATTATCTGGGGAAGTCATCCCAAGCCATCCTGAAGTCTGCCCACAGGGAGAAATATTTAAATGAGATGACTCTTACTGTAATCACAAAAACTACTCCAGGATGGTGTCCTGATTACTTCAATTAAAAATGCGTGATGATCCTTTACAACTCCAAGAATACTAATTGACAACTGCAGGATGAGTGTGAATTACTCCAGGATGGTGTCCTGATTACTTCAATTAAAAATGCGTGATGATCTTGTACTTCTCAAGGAATACTAACTGACAAGTGCAGGATGAGTTTGAAATACTACCGGATGATTTCAGGACAACCTCATGGTTACTGTCTACAACCACTGGATGATTTGCTAATATCTTCAGAATTATTATGCATTACTGTAGTATGATTTTATGACAACTTCAAATTGGAGTTAATGTACACAAGGGTATTGGGAAAACACTACGGTACATCCCCTCATCACTGCCTAACAACCAAGAGTACTCAGTGGAATTATTTAGAAGTAATCCCAATTCGTAACATCCAAGAGTATCCACTGGATGGGCACTCTTGGCTATTGCTTAGGTGTCTTTAGTACTATAACTGAGCGTGGTGATGGATTGTGTAGCTGTATATAGTCACAGTGTTACATTTGTGTAGTTAGTAAGCCATGCAGTGAAGTGTTCTAAATCCCAGTTGGCAAATAGTTTAATTATTGTTCTGACGCTTTGTTTAAGAATGGGATTTAAGTGCAAATGGATATTGAACTCTGCAGCTATATGGTGTGAGAGGATGTTCATGTGGAAAGTCTATGTGGATAGCAGATGCTGACTGCAAAGAGGAGATATTAACATATGTAGTGTGGAACAAAAAGGCATGGGACTTTAGGTGTATACGTGTCATGCTAAGGCCGTATACATAGAGTTGAGTACTGTTTGTGAATGGTAGAACAGTGCAGCACTGGATAGAAGAGTAAGGATAAGGCGTGTGAAATATGTTGTGCAGTAAATTTGGACAGATGATTTGAAGAGTGCTTGTAAAGATAACAGGGCATAGTGGATGTTGAGACTGGATATGGAGAGCTTCTATGAAGAGCATATCTGAAGTGTGGGCTAGCAGCAAGATAGCAGTTCTAAGAGAAAAATAGAGTACGCATTTGGAGGCTATAGAGGAGTAGAAGTGGCGTGTCAGTAAATGTTTAGTGGAAGTGGAAAGCTCCTATCATGGAAGAAGAGTGGATGTAGAAGATGAATTTAATGGCTAGAAGATACCCACAGAGGGAACTTAAATGGTGTTAGCAGCGGTCATAATGCTTTGAGAATGAAAAGGGCTGGGAGTTGGTGAGGTTTGTATTTAGCAGATAAGATGGTGGAGAGTGGATGTAGTGCACCAAGAGCAGAAGTGGTGTTTGGAGTGGCTAGAGCAAGTTTCGAGAACAGATGTACAGGGTTCAGAGAGGATACAGTACTTGGAGAGTGGATGCAGAAGGCTTAGATTGGATATGTGAGATAAACAACAGATGTAGATGGTGGATACAGAGGGTGAACAATGTACATACACAAGCAGTGCAAGTGTTGGGTAGAATACAATTATGGATGGTAGAAAGCGAACATGCAAATAAAGTGTGAATGTAGGGAACGCATGTACAGAGTGTAGCACTCATGTGGAGGACAGATATACAGTGTTTAGTAATCGGGTGTTATGTGTAGATATGAACAGTGGAAGTGGAACATGGATAGAACATGTGGGCTGTAGAATGCAGACAAGAGAAAGTAAATGGTGAAGATAACAAGTGATGGGTAATGGTAATTGCATTGTGAAGGTATGCGGGGTGATGGTAGTAGTGGTAAAAGACTAGTTGTAATGGGTGTTTACCTCTTGCACTAGAAGTATAATCATTCTCAAAACATAAGGAGAAATTTCATCATGTTAAGAAGAAATGATGCTTGTGGAGATTTGGATGTTTATTTTCAAATCATCAAGCACAATTGGATCTTATGAAGTAATCACATACTCATTCTTAAATCCTCCTGAAGTCATCAGGAATAGTCACACCTTGTGAAGTCATCGCATACTCATTCTTAAGTCTTCCTGAAGTCATCAGGAATAGTCACACCTTGTGAAGTCATCGCATACTCATTCTTAAATCCTCCTGAAGTCATCAGGAATAGTCACACCTTGTGAAGTCATCAGATACTCATTTTCAAGTCATCCACAAGTCATCGAGCTCAAGTTTCTAAACTCTGCTGATGACTTCAAGAGCTTGATGATGTCTGATGATGTGAAAATGACTTCTAGAGTAGTTGGATGATCATCCAATGACTCTGGGATTGCTTCTAAAGTAATCCTGTTTGACCTGGGGGTCCGGCAAGCCTTCCCTGGCGGACATCCTACCTGTGTTTTAAAAAAGAAAAAAAAATAGTGTTAGCAAACACTGCCGGGTGCAGCAGCCCGGACTCAGAGACTCTGCTCTGTGGGGTCCGGGGGATTCCAGTGATTGTCAAAGTGGAGATGCAGGGGCCTAAGAGGTGAAATACAACAAAGCTTTATTAACATGCAGTGCTTTAAATGGGCCGGTACTCACCGGTACTGAGTACCGGCACTTATTTTTTCTCCCTCCAAGAGTACCGGCACTTCTCTGTTATTAAATAGAGTACCTGTACTCACTGTCACACAAAGTCATGTGAGCATGCATCGCATTTCTACACTGCGGCGCATGCTCACATATTGGTGATTTCACAAGGAGAGCAGTGACGCCACGGCGCCGAAGCAGAGCAACGTGTGACCCAGGCGCGCAACGCCCATCGGACTCAAAGGCCTTGGCCCCCCCCTCCCCCCTCGTGTGTTGCAGCCAAAGATTGAGACAGTTTCCCCGGTAACAAACACAGCCGCACCCGAGTACTTCACAGGTCTTTAAAAGACCTTTTGCTCGGTAACGAGGCTTTGATGTTTTCCCCCCTTAGAGCCCCTGCACCTCCACTCTACCTTTTGCTTGAAGAATCAGACCCCCCACCCCACACGAAATTTGACTCTAGTTGTGCCTCAGGTGTGACCTCCCCCCCCCTCCCCCCACCAGGAAGCTGTGCGGCGGGAAGAAAGGGAAGCTCTTTACAAATCCCAATTAGCTCTGGCCTTCCCTTTCTTCTGTGCGAAAAAGACGGGGAGGATAGCACAGCAGCTGGCGGGTGAAAAGGGGACAACTGAGAGCTTTCAGAAGTGAAGGGGTATAAGCACAGTCAGCTAAATAAATCGAGGGGTTATCTGAAAAAGAAGAAAGGAAAGGGGCAAGCAAAGATATTTGAGAATACACTGCGGGCGTGAGGCAGTGGCAGGGCTGGCTTTAGGGTGGTGCGACCGGTGCCACCGCACCGGGTGCTGGCTCCCTGGGGGCGCCCTGTTTGAAAGTTAATTATGCTTTTGAAGCACCTGCTGCAGCGTTCCTTTCCTCGGCAATCACCAGGCCTCACATAAATGTCAAGAAAACTCATGTGATTAATTATCTACCTGGAGAGAGATCAGCGTTTTGTATAGTTGAGGTTTTGACTTAGGTGAAGTTAGTGCAGAGGGTTAATGTGCCTGCTGCAAAGAACGTGTACCAAGTAGATTACAGAGTGTGTATGATGTAAACAGATCAGCAGGTTACTGCTTTCAAAAGAGACATCCTTTTGTTACTTGCAATTTATAATGTAAAGTCCTAATATACAACAGTGAGCTATTAACTTTCATCCCAGAACTGCATACACACTGCAAAGTATACATTATTAGAACATTGATTAATGTTGCAAAAAGGGTTAATTTGGCTAGAAATTGATTCTTATTATTAAAGAAAACTCCCAACTATGCTGTTTCTGTTTGGACTCTGAGTTTGTGCTTCTCCACACCAAGCACTCTTAAACTATACTGCCTACCAGTGTGGGTGACATGTGACTCCTACACTTTCAGTCCTTTGGCTTAAGTAACAATTCCTATACACTGATTTACACTCGTATGATTGATTGTCTCTGTGTAATGTGTGTGTGATGCAAAGTGCTCGGACACCCTACACTGGTATGAGTGGCGCTATATAACTAATTCAATGCATCTGAGAGAGTGTGGTTATGGTGACTTGGTCACTGTTAAAGGGTGCTAGTGAGAGAATCCGTGGTGGAGGTGGTCATTGGGGGTGGCGCCAACAAACACTGTCGCACAGGGCGCCACCAGCACTAAACCCGGCCCTGGGCTTAAAATAAAGCACCTGATGGATGAGATGGGGATCATCTGATGAGAGTCGGGGGAGGGTAGGTGTCCCAAGAAAGCCAAGGCTTTCGAGAATGACACAGGTCGGTGGAAGGGGCCTGTTGTGTGAGGACAGAGCGACAGCTACAGTGGCAGAGACTGGTATTTTAAATGGGGGAGGGGTATCCCAGTAAAGCAAGAGAAGGAATTTGAGGAGATGAACAAGGGGACATTTAAGATGAAAGGTGGCATGACCACCTGAAAAAAGAGAAAATGTAAAGAGACAAATGGGGCATCGGAGGGGACATGGGGCTAAGTAAGTAAGGGCTAGGGACATCAGAGGGTAGAGGTAGGAGAGTATCTCGTCATCCAAAAGAGTGTTATCTAAAGCGGGGGCGGCAGCTGAATAGAAAAATCATTTTGAGGGGACAGTGGTATTTTTAAGTCGTGTTTTTTTTTTTTTTTAGCAGCTGATATAAAGTTTACCATATTGTGACTCATTTTTTCGTAACAAAGTTAAACAACGAAAGGCTCAACAAACAATCATAAGAATTCAGATCGCATACTTGGAGGAAGAATGAATTTACCAAAATACTTAAACACAGTATAGACCTTATAGGGCACACTGGAAGGGGAAGAATAATGTGCACAGAGTTAAAAATGCGCATTTACCAGAAAACACTGAATGTAGCTAAAAATATAAGCATTCAAACACGACTAAGACATGACGTCCCATGGCTTGGTGAACGTTTCTCATTCATTTCTATGATATAAGATCACGCTTTGAATTGCTTCCAGAATGCTTGCGTCTGATATCGAGCATCTCTCAGAAACGAGGCCTATTCCAGATTGTCAAGTATGCATTTTTGCTGTCATACACATGCTCAGTCACACTTTTTGGTATTTCTTTGTTTATTTAAACCCGATAAGTACTACTCTCCAAACAAAAGCGCTTCAACACCCCATCAGGGGTAACAAGCGCTATATAAATGCAAACCTTTTTCCCTCTTCTATCCCTCCGCTATCTTTCTGAATCCAAATAACTGACTAACCTATCCACCACTCAAATTACTTTCAGATTTTCACTATACTAATTCAACACTAATCCTTCTTGGGTTCCGGATTAGTGCGCTACTCGCCGAAAAAGCGCTTTGACGCCTCATCAGGGGTAGTAAGCGCTATATAAATGCAATTACAATACAATACAATACCTTCAGTGTGGGTGGATTTGGCCAACTTCTACAAGTCCTTGATGGGAAGTGTTACAGTGGTTAAGGTTTTTTCATGGGTTTCTGAACACAACAGCTGGCTGTATCTGGTATTCATGAAAAAATTGAGCCACGTAGTAGGAGTGGGAGCACCAGGGAACCCAAAGCACCCAAGTGAGGAAGCCAAGCCTTGGACTTGAGGTGAAGGAGCAGGCCTAAGGGAAGGTTTGAGCATCAAACACATGTGGGTACAGGGTGCCTCCCATATCAGGAACCGTGGCTACAGCAGGCCTGCTGACCACCATCATCAGTGACTCTGTGGTCATATGTACATGGTTATATGTGCCTCCATCCCTTTACTAGCCCCTCAGAATTTTGGACTAGATTTTGCTGGGTGGCACAGTATCTGAAAGTGAGTGAAAGGGTGAAATATTATTGCTCTGTAACCCAGATAAGGAGTAGTTTCTTTTCTGTAACTTCAGTTCTGTAGTAGGGGTATGTCTGTTATAGTCATAATCTAGTGAATAGTCCCGCCCATGTGCGGGGACCCCGGAGCAATAAAAATAATCTCTTAAATTGTCAAGCCATGCAGACCTGCATCTACACTTAAGAGAGAATTTCAGAGACAGATAATGCAGCTTATACCCACAGGCTACACTGTCCAGTACTTCAACTAGAAAATTCCACCAACATCCAAAAACAGCACTGCCTGCCCAGCTTTTTCCACAGAGAAAAACCTGCCTCCACCAGCAAAAGCCTCTGGAATGATAGAGAGGGAGGAATGGACAGACAAGCCCCATAGGCTGCCATTATGTGGCTCAGAACAGGATACTGTGCCTTTAAGAAAACTTTCCAGAACTTTCCCAGTATCCCAGAATGCACAGCAGGTCCCTTTTACTTTCAGTTCTTTTTGAAGGCGTAGCACGCCAGACCTGTAGCATTCCTTACATTAACATTTACCTCTCCACCGGGGAGGAGGGCGGGCGCTTATGACTATAACAGAGATACCCCTACTACAGAACTGGAGTTACAGAAAAGAAACTACTCCTTCTGTAGTAGGGGATCTCTGTGTATAGTCATAATCTAGTGAATAGAATGGCAAGCCCATCCCCACACCAAATCGGCGGTGGAGAAGACTACAACATAATACCACTACTGTGCGAACACATTTCACAGCGAAACCTGCCCAACCTGAGCATCTGCCCTGGCATCCGCGTCCAGACAGTAATGCGCAGCAAAGGTATGGACCGACTGCCAAGTGGCCGCCTTGCAGATTTCTGCAATCGGAACATTACGCAGCAAAGCAGTCGTGGCAGCTTTGCCCCTGGTGGAATGAGCCTTAGGTTTACCCCCTAAGGTCTTATTAGCCTTTAGGTAACATAATTGTATACAGGACACAATCCACCGAGAGATGGACTGTTTGGAGGTAGCAAGACCGGTCCTGACTGATCCATAATTGATAAACAATTGGGCTGACCTACGAATATCTTTGGTCTTATCAAGATAAAACTTCAACACCCTCCCAACGTCCAGGGAATGTAGAGACCTTTCCGCTGGAGAAGAGGGATTCTGAAAAAACGTAGGTAAAGTTATGGTCTGGTTGACATGAAAATCAGATATAACCTTAGGAAGAAACTTAGGGTGAGTACGCATAACAACCTTAGCAGCATGAAATACCGTATAAGGTTCTAGGCAACACAACGCCTAAAGTTCACTCACCCCGCGGGCCGATGTAATGGCCACTAGGAACGTCGCCTTCCAAGACAGGTGCTGCAACGAAGCCTTGTGAATAGGTTCAAAAGGCTCCTTCATCAATCTGGACAGCACCACATTCAATTCCCATGAAGGCGAGGGAAGTCTGACAGGAGGGAACACTTTCTTCAAGCCTTCCAAACAATCCTTGATCACAGGGATCTGAAAGAAGGAAGTCTGTGAAGGGCATTTCCTGTAAGCAGTCAAAGCAGCGAGATGGACCTTAATGGAATGGAAATTAAGGCCAGACTGCGCCAAATGCAAAAGGTACGGAAGGATGACATCTTCCTTACATGTCGTCGGGTCAAAGTTCTTGGACTTGCACCAGATGCAGAATCTCTTCCACTTGTAAGCATAGGACGTCCTAGTGGAAGGGCGCTTAGCCTCCTTCAGTATACCCATACAATCTGCTGGTAGATTCAAATGGCCATATTGCACTATCTCAGGAGCCATGCCGCCAAACTCAAAGACGAGAAGTTGGGGTGCACCAACCGCCCCCCGAACTTCGTGAGAAGGTCCGGCCTGCACGGCAGCCGTATGTGAGGAAGGAGAGACCGGTGAAGCAGGTCCGTGAACCACCACTGTCTGGGCCATTCCGGGGTAATCAGGATCATCCGCGCCCCGGACTGGAACAGCTTGATGAGCACCGCCGAAATCAGGGGAATGGGTGGAAAAGCGTACAGAAAGCTGTTCGACCAGTCGATCCATAGTGCATTCCCCAGCGTCCCCCGCTGGTAGTACCTGGATGCGAAGTCTCGGCATTTGCTGTTTTCGGCGGTGGCGAACAGATCTACGTCTGGAGTCCCCCACCTTGCGAAGACGTCCCCTAGTACTTCGTCGTTTATGACCCATTCGTGGTTTTCCTGAATCAGTCTGCTCAGTGCGTCCGCCTGAACATTCTGCACTCCTGGCAGATGCGTGGCCGTAATCGTCAGTCCTCGGGCCAGAAGCCAGTGCCAGATCGACTGCACCTCCTGCGACAGAGTGCGTGATCTCGACCCCCCCTGCTTGTTGAGGTAATACATCGTGGTTGTATTGTCCGTCTGTACCAGCAGCGAGTTGGTCTGGAAGGACGGATGGAAGGCCTTCAATGCCAAGTAAATGGCTCTGAGTTCCAAGATATTGATGTGGTACGTCGACCCCAACGGGGACCACTTTCCTTGTATCTGTAAGTCTCCGGAATGCGCTCCCCAGCCGTGGAGAGACGCATCCATCACGATCCTCTTCGTGGGAATGTCCTTGTGGAAGGGAACCCCCCTGAGGAGATTTTCCGCCGAACACCACCACTTCAGCGACTGAAGAGCATGCAGAGACAGCCGTATCTTGTCGTCCCAAGAACCTGTCCTCTGATCCCACTGATCCTCCAAGCACTCCTGCAGTGGTCTCATGTGCAGCCGTGCGTGAGGAGTGAGGAAGATACATGAGGCCATCGATCCCAGCAGTGAAGACACCTTCCTCACTGTCGTCGATGGGGCGGTCACAAGAGCCTGAGCCTTCCGAAGGAGTGATAACCGTCTCTCCTCCGAAGGAGACACGCTTGCAGACAGCGTATTGATGGAGGCCCCCAAGTACTGTATGCACTGGACCGGAGTCGGGACAGACTTGGACATATTGACGTGCAACCCCAGCTTGTTCAAGAGAACGCACGTCTTCTGGAAGTGCGCTTGTGCTTCCGAGAAGGAGGCGGCGTTGATCAACCAATCGTCCAGGTACGGGTAGACAAACACCTTGTTCCTCCGCAGGTGTGCAGCTACCACCGCCATGCACTTCGAGAAGGTCCTCGGCGCAGACTTTAGACCGAATGGTAGTACTGTGTATTGATAATGATTGGCGCCGACTTGGAACTGCAGGAACTTCCTGTGCTTCCATGCAATGGGCACATGGAAGTACGCATCCTGTAGGTCTATGGCACAGAGCCAGTCTCCCCGTTGCAGCTGAGGGTAAATCTGATGCAACGATAGCATGCGGAATTTCTCTCTGCGAATCCATTTGTTTGCTTGCCGCAAATCCAGAATGAGCCTGAACTCGTTCTTGTCCTTCTTGCGAACCAGGAAGAACCGAGAGTACAGACCTCTTCCCCTTTGAGACAGAGGTACGTCTTCCACCGCCTTTTTCCTCAACAGGATGTCTTCCTCCGCCTGGAGCTCTCGCAGTTGATACTGTGAGCTTACCGGCGGAATCGCTGGAGGCGGGCTGATAAACCGAAGACTGTACCCACTTGTCCTGAGTAATTTTTCTCCACTCTGCCAGAAAAAATTGAACGCTTCCCCCCCACTGGAGTGGGTAACGGTTGTAGGGGAAGTAATCGCTCAGGGCCGAGACCCAGCCGGGCCCTTGGTCGCTGTAGCGGACTGCTGGCCTCCTCTACCCTTCTAGCGCTTCTGGAAGGGTTTGCAGAACTGCTGCTGCTGTTGTTGCTGCTGTCCCGAGGCTTGCCCACGCCCTCTTCCTGCCGCCCCGAACCGCCTCTGGAACGGGCGCTTTTTCATCTCAGGCTTCTCTAACCCGACTGCCATCAGGGTCTCTGCCTCCGTCTTCATGCGGGCCATTTCGTCGTCCGCATGCTTGCCGAACAGGGTCTCCCCCGAGAAAGGCAGGTTGGCCACTCTTTGCTGTGCCTCCGGTTTGAGTGAGGTAAGGCGAAGCCAAGCGTGACGCCGTTGGTTGATGCCATGACAATAGCCATGTGCCGCTAACAGAGACACATCGGCCGCCGCGCTGATAATCTGATTCGACACCAGCATCCCCTCACGCAAAGTCTCCAGAAAGTCCTCCTTCTTGTCAAGAGGCAGCAGCTCCGCGTACTGCTGGAGAGACTCCCACAGGGCACGGTCGTAGCGCCCCAACAGAGCCCCGGCACTTGCCACCTTCATGGTGGTAGAAGCCGTCCCACAGACCTTTCTGCCCGCCGAATCTAGCCACCGGCTATCCTTATCAGGCGGCACTCTCGAGGAAGGAGTGGTCACATGCTGCTTCCTTGCCGCCGTCACAATGACCGAGTCCGGTTTCGGGTCCATCCTCAGAAAGGTCGGGTCCGATTCCGGCGCCCGATACTTCTTCAGGAGCCTCGAGGGGGCTGGTTTCGTTACCGCCGGAGTGAGGAACAACTCCATAGCGGGCTCCACCAATCCCGGCACCAGTGGCAGCAGGGGGCGAGACAGGTGCTTCTGGTGCAGCGTCTCGAAGATCACGGACGTCGTAGGTGTTGGCACCATCACTGTGATCCCTAGTTTGGCAGCACCCCTCAGTAGCACCTCCTGGAAGGAGACTATATCGTCGACAGGCGATATTCCCGTCCTTGGCGAGTCCGACCGCGTCGGTGAGTAGTCCCTGACAGACGATTGGGTGCGGGATCTGGCGCTGCGCCTCCTGCGGCGTCGCCCAGATGTCGACGATGCCCGTCCATGGCTCCGTGACCTTCCTCTCCGTCCGGAGCGGGAGCGCGATCTGCTCGGCTGCGGCCGCTTCGGAGTCCTCTTCGGCGTCGTCGGATACCGAGGCAACGACACCGACCGTGGCGGGGCCACAGGTGGGCCCGACGGTGTGTGAGGCGGAATGTTATGCGGTGGAGGAGGAGGAGGAGGAGGAGGCGGTGGTGGTGGTGGTGGTGGTGGTGGTGGCGGAGGCGGCGGTGAGGGCTTCCTTGACAAAGGCGGAAAGGATGGCGACCTCGGCTTAGGAGGGGTATACACCACTGAGTACACCGAGCCCGGTGACTCCATTCTCTCCCCTCGTGACCCCGAGGAACTCCCGGCGTCAGGACTCCTCCTGCGCTGCCTCGGTGTCGATGAACGCCTCTTCGACGGCGAACGCCTCCTCGACGGCGAACGCCTCCTCGACGGCGAACGCCTCCTCGACGGCGAACGCCTGGGGGCGGGCCTCGACGTCGGGGATCCCCTCGACGGTGACTGTCTCCTCTTCGCTGACGGCGAACGGCGACCTTGCCTCGACGGCGATGGGCCTACGCCGGAGCTGTGCTCGACGCCGATGACTCGACGGAGAAGTCGACGGCGTCGACGAAGATGCTGATGTCGTTGACGGCGGGCTGCTCAGCTCCCTCAACGGCGAGCGTCGACGCCGTTTCTCCCCAGAGCCCTGGGGAGACGGTGAGCAGACTGCAGCCATCCCCCTCAACGCCGTAGTCGACGTCGACGGAGAATGGGGACATTTGCTGGGATTCCTACCCCTGGGGAGCCCCCCAGGGGCCTCAGCATGGGCAGAATCAGCCCGTCCTGACCCACCTTGTGCCCTCAGCCTTCTGTCCTCCAGGCCAAGGAGCCTGATCTTCATCCTTTCCTTCAGGGTCCTGGCTGAGAAAGATTGGCAAATGTCACACTCCTCTGGGACATGGGACTGGGGAAGGCAGACGATGCACACCCTGTGTGGGTCCGACTTGGCCTTTTTTCTCTCGCACTCTGGGTACCTGTCAAACAAGCCAGGCATGTTGACCACACAGAGCACACACAAGAAGGAAGGCAACAAGGTACTAAATATATCACTTGAAAAGTGAACAAATCCAAATAAACCCTTGAAAAGGGAGAGCTCAATGCTCCAGGGTCCTGCTAGCAGGAGCCGGAAAAAAGAGCTGAAAGTAAAAGGGACCTGCTGTGCATTCTGGGATACTGGAAAAGTTCTGGAAAGTTTTCTTAAAGGCACAGTATCCTGTTCTGAGCCACATAATGGCAGCCTATGGGGCTTGTCTGTCCATGCCTCCCTCTCTATCATTCCAGAGGCTTTTGCTGGTGGAGGCAGGTTTTTCTCTGTGGAAAAAGCTGGGCAGGCAGTGCTGTTTTTGGATGTTGGTGGAATTTTCTAGTTGAAGTACTGGACGGTGTAGCCTGTGGATATAGGCTGCATTATCTGTCTTTGAAATTCTCTCTTAAGTGTAGATGCAGGTCTGCATGGCTTGACAATTTAAGAGATTATTTTAGTTGCTGCGGGGTCCCCGCACATGGGCGGGACTATTCACTAGATTATGACTATACACAGAGATCCCCCACTACAGAACTTTCTTCTCCCAGGATCACTAGCATGACAACTGATGGCTTCCTTTCACCCGATGCGAGTCAGAGTTGCATTTTAGGATGTAGTCTTTTTTCCTTTAATTAATTTTCAGTAAAACAAGTCTCTGCACCTTTTAATGTTTTGTTTAATATACAGGTGTTTCTGACAAATAGGAAAACGTGATAGTTACCTTTCAATAGTCTGTCAACTAGTACAACTTAATACATGCAAGGGCATCAACAATAAATTGCTGAGGGAAGCAATTTGTCATCATTCAAAAATTCTTAAGCCCTTCAAATGTTTTTCATTAGACCCACCCTTAGTCCCGCCTCTAGCCCCGCCTCCTTGCCACGCCCCCAGCTCGATCTGATGAGTACCTGCACTTTTTTTTCCCCATTTAAAGCACTGTTAACATGTAAATGGTCTTTTAAAGACCTGTGAAGTACTGGGGTGCGGCTGTGTGTGTTTGCTGGGAAGCTGTCTCAGCCCGAGCTGAGGGCTGACACACACGGGGTGAGATGACAGAGGGTGACGGAGGGAGAGGGAGACAGAGGGTGACAGAGGCGCAGTCTGGGGGGGACAGAGGGAGGGAGACAGAGGGAGAGGGAGGGAGGCAGAGGGAGGGAGAGGAAGGGAGATAGAGAGAGACAGAGAGACAGAGAGAGGGAGGCACAGAGGGAGATGGAGGGAGACGGAGGGATGAAGACGGAGGGTGACAGAGGGAGGGAGAGAGAGACAGAGGGAGGGAGACAGAGGGAGGGAGAGAGACAGGGAGAGATAGAGGGAGGGAGACAGAGAGAGAGAGACAGAGGGAGGGAGAGGGAGGGAGACGGAGAGAGATGGAGGGAGACAGAGGGAGACGGAGGGAGAGGGAGGGAGACGGAGGGAGAGAGACAGAGGGAGACGGAGGTTGATAGAGGGAGGGAGGCAGGGAGGCAGAGGGAGGGAGAGAGACGGAGGGAGACGGAGGGAGAGGGAGGGAGACTGAGGGAGAGAGACAGAGGGAGACGGAGGTTGATAGAGGGAGGAAGGGAGGCAGAGGGAGGGAGAGAGACGGAGGGAGACGGAGGAAGAGGGAGGGAGATGGAGGGAGAGAGACAGAGGGAGACGGAGGGTGACAGGGAAGGAGGGAGGGAGACAGAGGGAGGGAGACAGAGGGAGAGAGACAGAGGTAGAGAGACATAGGGAGAGAGACAGAGGGAGAGGGAGGGAGACAGAGGGAGGGAGAGAGATAGGGAGAGAGATGGGGAGAGATAGAGGAAGGGAGACGGAGGGAGACAGAGGGAGGGAGGGAGATGAGAGAGATGGAGGGAGACAGAGGGAGATGGATGGAGAGGGAGGGAGACGGAGGGAGATGGAGGGAGAGAGACAGAGGGAGAGGGAGGGAGATGGAGGGTGACAGAGGGAAGGAGGAAGGGAGGGAGAGGGAGGGAGAGGGAGACAGGGAGGGAGACAGAGGGAGAGAGACAGGGGGAGAGGGAGGGAGACAGAGGGAGGGAGAGAGACAGGGAGAGACAGAGGGAGGGAGACAGAGAGAGAGAGACGGAGGGAGACAGAGGGAGGGAGATGGAGTGGCTGACCGCCTGCGCCAACGACCTCGCACCACTGAAGAACCCTCCCAGCAAACCCAGAAGCAAGAAGGCCCCCTGGTTCACCGACGAACTCAAGGAATCCAAGAAGACCTGCCGCACCCTCGAGAAAGCCCGGCTCCTCGACCAGACCACTGACAACATGACCGCCCTCAAACACGCCACCCGCAAGCACCACCAGCTCATCCGCGCCACCAAGAAGAAATCACTGAAGGATCGACTGGACAACAACGCCCGCGCCAGCAAGGAACTCTTCAGCATCGTCAAGGAGTTCTCCAACCCCAGCACCGGCAACAACGACATCACCCCATCACAAGATCTCTGCGACTCCCTCGCCTCGTTCTTCCACCGCAAGATTGCCGACATCCACAACAGCTTCGGCGCACCATCCTCGCACCCAACCGTCGAACCAACGCACCCCACCGCCACCCTCCGCACCTGGACCGCAGTAACCACCGAAGACACAGCCCGCACGATGAACACCATCCACTCCGGATCTCCGACTGACCTCTGCCCCCACCACGTCTTCAACAAGGCCGACTCCGCCATCGCACCCCAACTCCGAGACGTCATCAACACCTCCTTCGACACCGCCACCTTCCCGGAGAGCTGGAAGCATGCCGAGCTCAGCGCCCTACTGAAGAAACCAACAGCGGACCCCACCGACCTCAAAAACTTCCGCCCCATCTCGCTCCTCCTTTTTCCTGCCAAAGTCATCGAGAAGATCGCCAACAGACAGCTTGCCGCCTTCCTCGAGACGAATGGATCCCTCGACCCCTCGCAGTCCGGTTTCAGAGCCAACCACAGCACCGAGACCGCCCTCATCGCAGCCACCGACGACATCCGAGCCCTTCTCGACAACGGGGAAACAGCGCACTCATCCTCCTGGACCTCTCCGCCGCGTTCGACACTGTCTGCCACCGCACCCTAGTCCAACGCCTCAGCAACACCGGCATCCAAGAGAAGGCATTGAAGTGGATCATCTCGTTCCTCGCTGGAAGAACACAGAGAGTCGGCCTCCCCCCGTTTCGTTCCGAGGCCACCGAAGTCATCTGAGGCGTCCCGCATGGATCATCACTCAGCCCCACCCTCTTCAACGTCTACATGAGACCTCTTGCAGCCATCGCACGCAAACACAACCTCAACATCATCTCCTACGCCGACGACACCCAGCTGATCCTCTCCCTCACCAGAGACCCCGACACCGCCAGAACCAGCCTCCATGAAGGGATGAAAGACGTCGCCGAGTGGATGAAGAACAGCCGCTTGAAACTGTACTCAGACAAGACGGAAGTCCTCATCCTTGAACCATCACCCTCCGCCTGGGACGACTCCTGGTGGCCCCCAGTCCTGGGCACCGCCCCCAAGCCGACAGACCACGCACGCAACCTGGTCTTCATCCTGGACTCCTCCCTCTCGATGACCAGACAAGTCAACGCCGTCTCCTCCTCATGCTTTCACACCCTCCGCATGCTCCGCAAGATCTTCCGATGGATCCCGATCGAAACCAGGAAGACGGTCACCCAGGCCCTCGTCACCAGCCGGCTGGACTACGGAAACACCCTCTACGCCGGAACCACAGCCAAGCTACAGAAAAGACTACAACGCATCCAGAACGCCTCCGCCCGACTCATCCTGGACATCCCTCGACGCAGCCACATCTCCGGCCACCTGAGGAACCTGCACTGGCTCCCCGTCAACAAGAGGATCATGTTCAGGCTCCTCACCCACGCACACAAGTCTCTCCACAACCTGGGCCCCGAGTACCTCAACGACCGCCTGACCTTCCACACGCCCACCCACCAACTACGGTCCGCTAACCTCGCCCTCGCCGCCGTACCACGCATCCGAAGAGCCACCGCCGGAGGCAGATCCTTCTCCTACCTGGCGGCTAAGACATGAAACTCCCTCCCCATCCACCTTCGGCTGACCCAGGACCACCTCGCCTTCAGGAGACAACTCAAGACCTGGCTGTTCGAGCAGTAGCGGCCCCCTTCCCCCAAGCGCCTTGAGACCCTTCCGGGTGAGTAGCGCGCTATACAAGTGCTATGATTGATTGATTGATTGATTGAGACAGAGGGAGGGAGGGATAGGGAGGGAGGGAGACGGAGGGAGACAGGGAGGGAGGGAGGGAGACGGAGGGAGACAGGGAGGGAGGGAGACGGAGGGAGATGGAGGGAGACAGAGGGAGGGAGATGGAGGGAGGTGGAGGGAGGGAGGTAGACAGAGGGAGAGGGAGGAAGAGGGAGTCAGAGGGAGAGAGGGAGAGGGAGGGAGGGAGACAGGGAGAGAGACAGAGGGAAAGAGACAGAGGGAGAGGGAGGGAGACAGAGGGAGGGAGAGAGACAGGGAGGGAGACGGAGGGAGGGAGACGGAGACAGGGAGGGAGACGGAGACAGGGAGGGAGACAGTGGGAGGGAGATGGAGGGAGAGGTAGAGAGACAGGGAGGGGGAGAGACAGAGGGAGGGAGACAGAGGGAGGGACACAGAGGGAGGAAGACAGAGGGAGATAGACAGAGGGAGGAGGGCGACTGAGGGAGGGCGACAGAGGGTGGTCGACAGAGGGAGGGCGACAGAGGGGGAGACAGAGAGAGGAAGGAGACAGAGGGAGGAGGGAGACAGAGGGAGGAGGGAGACAGAGGGAGAAAGGAGACAGAGGGAGGAGGGCGACGGGGAGGGAGACAGGGAGAGAGACAGGGAGAGAGACAGTGAGAGAGAGACAGGGGGAGAGAGAGAGGGACAGAGAGAGGGAGAGAGAGAGGGAGGGAGAGGGAGGGGGAGGGGGAGAAAGGGAGAGGGAGGGTGAGGGTGAGGGGGAGGGAGAGGGAGAGGAGAGGGAGAGGGAGAGAGAGAGAGAGGAGAGGGAGAGAGAGAGAGATGTGTGTATGCCGGGTCTGGTGGCTCAGTGGATGAAGGCGTCTGCGGCAGGGACCTGTGTTCAACCTCATGGTCACAATTTTTTTTTTGCTTTATCCCCGCCCCTCCCCCTCTGACCCCACCCCCACCGGTGCGGCACTCGGCCACAAACCACACTGTAAATTTGGCCCCCGAGAGAAAGTTTGTGAGCACCCATGGTCTAACCCCTGATGAGTGGTACTTGGCAGGACTGCATCCTGGGAGGCCAAGATACAAAGAACTCTCATAATACATCCAGAAAGGCTTGTGAAGCTGACCAGCAGGGACTAGTTGTTATGGGGAGAAAGTGAGGAATGTTCCCCAAGGCTTTCAAGTGGCAAAGGTAAGAATATCGTGTGTTTTGGATCTGGGCATCGAAGGACAGCTCTGGATCGACAGAGATGCCAGGCCCCGTCCGGAGAGGGAGATTTCCCAGTGAGGTTGGCGAGTGGCGCGAAACTCCAGGCTTAGGTGCTGCTTACAAAGCACGAGGTGCCAGGGTGCCTACCGAGTGACACATCGGGATAGGTGCTGGAGTTCATAGCACGAGGCGAGGCGAGGCGTTGTGGCATATTGTGCTAGTGCTTGGAGTGGAGAGTATTAGAGAGGTGTGGCGCAGCGGCCAGAGCGGCTGACTCCGGAGCGCGGGCTCACGGTTCGATACCCAGCGCCGGTGGCAGCTCAGCTCAGCTTCATGTCACTCTGGGCAATACCTCGCTTAATCTCCCCAACGGCCTCCAGCGCCTTGAGACCCTTAAAGGAGTGATATGTTCACACTTTACAAACATGAGTTATTACTATTATTAGTTATTCTTATCTTGGGGTGAGCAGCGGCAAGTGTTTAGGTACAAAGGACATTGGGTGAAGACGGTGTGGGCATGCCTGGCACAGTTATGTGAGGTGCTGTGGCACATGTCAAGTTGTGGTTGGCCGACAGCAAAGCTTTGCCCAGATGTGCCATCCTGGTGTGGTCGGTGGACTCTTCCCAACATTTCTGAGACGCGCACTCACAGTTCTTGCAACTAGAAGTATCTGATACAGCACAAGTCCTTCAAACAAGTACACATTTCTGCTTGATTTATTTGACAGCCTTAAACTTATCACAGTTCTTTTGTACCTAAACTTTGCATAATAAAGACTTTACTGGCCTACACATGTTTTGTGATATTTTGACTTGTTGCTTCAGGGTCAAATTATTTTTATTTCATTTTCAATGTCTATTCATTGTTTCCACTAGAAATAAAAAATAAATCGACTCAAGTTACTTACACACAAATAAACATAAGTAGGTTGTTCACCTTTGCATATTTGATGAGAACAAACTCTTACGTCATCATTATCATGAATGCATATTTATTTTATACCACACTTGGGGTCACATGCACAAAGCCATTTTGCAGTCACTGGAATTCGCGGACTCACAGGATTTGCAACACCTAAATGGCATTTCATTGTGTAATTAATCCATTTTGCAAATCACTAAAGGATTAGCCAATCACTAAATGGGTTTAGATATGCACAGCAAATCCCATTTTGAAGGAGCATGTATTTACACCGCAATACCTTTACAACGCGGGTATTACAACGCAAGTCATTACAACGACTTGCGCTGGATGGCGCTCTAAGCTAAGGAATAGTATGATTTACTATTCCAACACCTTCCCTACTGTATGTAGACTAGAGTCGGAATAGTAAATCATGCTATTCCTATGTCCAGCGTCCTCCAGCGCAAGTCGTTGTAACGACTTGAGTTGTAATGCCTGCGTTGTAAAGGTATCGCGGTGTAAATACCGCAATGTAACGTCGTATATTCACAACATAGAGATGTCGTCAACAGTAGGCGCCCTTCTCAGCGCTACTTACTGACCAACTCTCATTGTGACTTTCGCAAATAAACATCTTTACGTTCCATTTCTTGACCTGGTTCGTTTTTTCTCACATCTCTTACTGTCTAATTAAATCTGAATAAGAGATGATGCCCTGGTATATCTGTTCTCGCTTACACTCAATTAAAGGGTCACAATGGGCGATTTTCTCTTAATATTCGCACCTCGTATAGCAAGAAGCTCATTAGAGGCAATCGTTGCCTTTTCCCCATATTCATTAATCAAAACATTTCACTCCAAGCTCCATTTGGCTGGGTGTTTCTGTTTCCACGGTGTTACCAAAATGTGTGAAATTTAAATCGAAGCCCTAATGCAGCCTGATAGATTGATTAAGCCCATTTTATGTGTTTTTTTTACAAAAGCTTTCCTCACATAGAAAACAGAATAAAATACTTTTGATTGTACAAAATAACTTGTAAAATAAGATCTGAGCATAAAGAAAGCAGAAGTAAAACATTTATGTGTCGCTCTCCACAACGGAGGCCGCCAATAAAAACACCACATGCGCACACGCGTCAGCGCCAAAGACGCGCAGATGGTACTAACAGCAAACAAAAGGCGCAACTCAGCTGCTTCCCCACAATAACACACCCCTCACAGCCCATGCCAGTCATGCCAGTCAGAGGGCGTGGTTCCAGCCGCACTCTGCCCAGCTCAAGGGAGGGCGCTACACACCAGGAAGAAGAAGCGCGTTGTAAACAACATGTTCGTAGCAGCAGAAGCATCTAAACAAGAGACTCTGAGCATAGAATCATATATTGTAGGAAGCTGGCTGTCTATATGGTGCACTAAAACGAAGTACACGTGCCGAGAGTCCTGGGACCCAGATTGGTTCACAGAGGCAAAAGTAGATCATACTCACGCTCTATTTGTGGTAGCGTGGTCGAGCAGATAGGCTTATCAGAGGGTGGTGCTCAGCATTTGTTGTACTCACAGAGGCAAGAAATGACACGCATAAGCAAGAATAAATCCAAGACTAATTTAACAACAATAACACAGATTTTTATGTAATTTGTCAGACCAATAACTCAGTTCTACAGTAAGTACATTTAGGATAGGAATTTGCGAAATGAATTACTTTTGTACGCAATTAAGCACCATTGAAGTCAATGGGAGAAAAGATAGAAATGCATATACAATCCCAGAGTTGGATTTCAAGGGTCACCTGCAGGATTTAAGTAACAAGGCCAGGCCCAATGTTCCGGCAGTGGATTCTCGGGAGCGTCCCGGAATCGGTCTGAGGATGTTGTAGCTGATGCACTACGAAGAAGGGGGCCACTTGAAAACACACTGCACCAGTGGACTTAGAGGTAAGTCTGAGGGGTCCCCCTAGAGGGAGCAGGTCACAAGGGCCTCAGGACCACAGAAGCACAGCTGGATCATTTTTACCAAGGCCCGCCTGGCTGGGTGCAGAGCAGATAGGTCAGCCATGTTGTGCGCGTGAAGATGTCCTCACAATCAGGAGCAGGCAGCTTAGAGAGGCAATTCTGGGACAGCTGGGCCAGTCACAAAATGGGTGTCAGGGGTCTTGATGTCCCTTGATGGTTGCTTGCTTCCTGGGCAGTTGGAGTGCAGATTGGACTCGCTTTATCTCGGTGTACGCTGCAGAGGGTCTGGTGCCCTGAGCATTGGTGCAGCATGGCTCTGTTAGGTCCTGGCGTCTCCAAACTTGGTGGGAAGACAGGTCTGACCCACTGAAGCTAGTGTACCACTTTGGTTTAGGTACTGTATCAGAGTCACCGGGGAGCAGCAAGTCAGTACAACCGGATTTTGCGGTTCGGTGCCTGCAGGCTGAATTGGAATGGTACTGTGGGATTTCTTTAAGATATAATGTAAGGCTTGTTGCTAGGGTGGAATGTTGTTCTTTGAAGTAAAGGGTTGGAGCTGAGAGGCTGGTGGAGCAAGCTGGAGGTACCTGAAACTCTGTACTGCAAATAAAGATTACCAACTCTATTCCTGTGTTGGAGAGATCCTTACATTGGCGACGAGTGAACCGTTCTGCGCGGGGGGCAGACAGCAAGTACCTCCACCCCTGGAAGAATAACTGACATATCTAGTTTCTGATATGTACTTCGTGTTTCTCAAGAACCCAGCGTTTCTCTGGATGACTCAAGATACTGAGTAACTGGTATGTACATCGTATCTCATGAAAATCCAGAATTTTTACACTATTTCTTTACTGCCCTTTGCCAGCGCTTCTGACTGTAAGACTATATGCCCTTCTGTATTGAAACTGCATCTCCTCTGCGTGTCCTGCTCGATACACTACTTTTGAGACTTGTGTTGTGGTGTGTTCCTGTTACCCAGCGTGCTGTGAACTGCATCTCCCCTGCTAATCCCTGTGGGGAAGTTGCAACCTAAGTCTTTCAATAAGCCCGCTGAAGTTCCCCATTCCAGCAATATGGTTCCACGGACCAACACACGTGTCTTCAAGTGTTACCGGTGTGGTGCTCCAGTACATATTGTTTCTAGCACCAGATGAATGGCTAGGAATGCAATATGAGCATGTGTGAAGAGGGGTCACCTTGCTAAAGTGTGCAATTTCAAAACTCAGTATGTACATGAGGTTGATGATACTTGCGAAAACATTCAAGCAGTTATGTTGTGTATTGAAGGTTTCTCTATTTCTGATGAAGGATGTTCCAACACTGTTTGTAGTATCGATATCATTACTGAAAGCACGGACAAATTAGAAAAACCACACTGTATCATAAGCTTTGATATGAATAATGTGAGAATGCTAGTTGATTCAGGAAGTTTATACACATTGCTATCTAAAGATATATATCTTAAAGTGTGGGGTGACATGAGCGATGTAGAATCCTGGAGTAAACCGGACATTAAAGCAGTAGGTTATGGTGGTAAGACCATTGACATCTTAGGGCTGAAGTGGATGGTGATTGGCTTCGCAGGAAGGAAAGTCTATGGGGGAGTCTATCTTACAAAACAAGGTTCCAATTTATTAGGTTGGCGCCATCAAAAAGATTTAGGAATAATGCTGAATCCCAATGCCATTGAACCCGTTAAATCCACAGTTGTTCCAACGTTTTCTCTGATAAGTTGGGAAGGCTTGTGAATTTTTCTCATAAGATCATTCTCAAAAAGAATGCAGTACCAGTTGTTCATAAAGTGAGGAATGTTCCTCATTTGATGAGAGGTCCCCTTCAAGATGAACTCGACAGATTGTTACGGGAGGGGATTATTGAACCTATTGAGGCCACAGAATGGCTGGCGCCCATTGTGGTCGCGCCCAAGGATGGCGGTGCCAAGATTCGTTTGTGTGTTGACTTGCGCGATTTAAGTAGGAATATTTGGGTCGACGGGCAACCCCTACCTAATATATCTGAGATGTTAACTGCCATGGGTGGGGGAGTGATTTTTTGTGTAATTGATATGTCTGCGGCCTATCATCAAATTGTTCTCAGCGAAGAATCAAGACACCTTACCTCGTTTGTAACGCCCCTGGGTGCATTTCGTTATCGTAGAATGCCATTTGGTTTGGCGTCTGCCTCAGCGGTATTTCAGAGAGTCATGCAAGCGATTTTTGTCAATATAAAGAATGTTTTGTGCTTCCAAGATGATGTGCTGATAGTAGGGAAGGATAGTAATCATCATGACGAAGTGTTGTATGAAGTCTTAAAACGTATGGAAAGTCATGGTTTGACTATAAAAAGAGAAAAATATCAACTTAAAAAAAGTTGTGTGACCTACTTAGGACACGAGATAGCCAAGGAAGGGATAAAACCTAAAAAAAAGTATAGTTTCAGCTATTAATAATGCTCCTAGTCCCCTCAATAAGGATCAGCTGAGCTGCGGACACAAATGTGAATCTATCTGTGTGCTTGACAAAATTTAATAAAATATTATTATAAAAATAAAAAAAATAAAAAATAAGGATCAGCTGAAATCCTTCTTAGAATTAGCAGAATACTGTTCTAAGTTCGTGAATGAATTTACAAAGATTGTTGAACCGTTAACGTTGTGGATGAAGAATGGAGTTGCATTTGAATGGAACGATATGTGTGAGAAAGCATTCAATAGTGTGAAGAGTTGTATCCTTCATGCACCCACTCTTGGACACTTTAATGTTAATGCTAGAACTTTTATCACCACTGACGCGAGTGCTGTAGGAATTGGGGCAGTTTTGTCTCAAGTGTATGATGGAGTGGAAAGAATTATAGGATTTGCTTCTAGAAGGCTTCAGGGAGCGGAAGTATCATATTCCATGATTGAAAAGGAGGCTCTGGCGTGCTGTTGGGGAATCAAGCATTTCCGATATTTTGTCTGGGGTTTGCCTTTTAAGGTCCGTACTGACCATAAACCTCTAGTGCATTTGTTTAAGGGTGGTAGAGGTCTGGAAGGAAATGTGACTCCCAGGATCTCTAGGTGGATATTATCTGTGCTTGAGTACAATTTTGAAATGGAGTACGTGAAAGGTTTGAAGAATGTAGTAGCCGACTGTTTGTCTAGAATGCCAGTGGATGTTGTTGAAGAAGACTTAGATGATAGTGTGGATGTGATCAGATGTAATGAAGAACAAGCCTTTGATAAGGAGGAGTGGGATTCTGCCAAGTTGAGTGATGAGATACTACAGCGAGTCATGAATTGTGTATCAGGAGGATAGAGAGAGGATTACTGCCAACATATTCTTTTCAGAAGTTACTGCCAGGTTGAGACTGAGTTGAGCGTAAGTGAAGGGAAGTTGTGGAGAAGGAACACATTGGTGCCACCGGCCAGTGTAAGAAGCAAAATAATGAGCATAGCTCATGAGGGGCACTTAGGGAGGAACATGACTAAGAGGCGTGTCCGGCAATCTTTCTGGTGGCCGGGGATGGACAGAGACATAGAGGAGGTTGTTAAGGAATGTTATGCATGTGCAAGGAGCGACAAAATGAAAGTTGTAAGGCAACCTCCCCTTGCTTGTGTGGAATTTCCAAAGCGTCCATGGGAGAGGTTAGCGATTGATTTTCTCGGTCCCATTTCCAAGCTTGGTTCACGTAGCAAATTTTTAATGGTTCTTGTGGATTACCATTCCAAATGGTTTGTTGTTGAATCTACTGACTGTATTGAGACTGAAAAAGTTATCAGATTTATGGAAAGGACATTCATGAATGATGGAATACCTAAAACTCTTGTATCGGACAATGGAGTCCAGTTGGTCTCCAAAAGAATGAGAGATTTCCTCTGTAAATTAGGTGTTGTTCATGAGAGGGTTGCTATGTTCAGGCCGCAGGCTAATGGTTTGGTTGAAAGAATGAATCGCCTGCTTATGGAAAATATTCAACTCTCGATAACTAATGGGTTGTCATGGTCTGAGGAACTTAAGAAATTAGTGTGGTCGTATAGAGTGACACCACATTCAATTACTGGAGTCTCTCCATTTGTCCCTCTAAAGGGACGTGAACCTGGGGTAAAAGAAGTTCCTGGATGGCTTAAAAACAAAGAATGTGTGTGGGTTGACCGTGCTGCAGTGGAAGATAGTGTAGTGAAGCAGCAAGAAACTGCTACAAATTATTACAACTTGAAAAAAGGAGTGAAGGATTCCGACATAAAAGTAGGACATTGGGTTGCTGTGAGGAGAGGAGGAATTGTCATTAAAGGGGAGAGTAAATTCACGCAAACTATACAGGTGAAATCAGTTAAGAAAAATGTGCTTATTTTAACAGATGGATCTGCTTGGAGTACTGGGAATGTTTCTAAATGCAAAGGCTCCTTGAGAGCTTGCATGACTAATGTAGTTCCGCATTTTTGTTGTATTTCTTGAATGGCTATGTTTCGCATTTTAATTTTTATTGTCAATCCATGTAGGGGGGAAGATATGTGGGGATTTCTTTAAGATAAAATGTAAGGCTTGTTGCTAGGATGGAATGTTGTTCTTTGAAGAAAAGGGTTGGAGCTGAGAGGCTGGTGGAGCAAGCTGGAGGTACCTGAAACTCTGTACTGCAAATAAAGATTACCAACTCTATTCCTGTGTTGGAGAGATCTTTACAGGTACCTCCACTGCAAGGGAGTTTTTGGTGATTTATAGAAGGCTGGAAGAGCTCCAGGTTTCTTGGAAACCTTACAGTTGCAGGATGAGACAGCACACCACAATTGTCGAGTCCTTACGGCAGCAGACAGGGTTTGGCTGAAACATTCTGCAGCGGGGCTGCAGTCTTTGGACCGGAAGCTCTTCATTGTCCTTTAATTCTCTGTGCCCGTTGACTCTCAGTTCAGGGTCCAGGGATGCAACCTAAATACTAACTTCAGGGGTCTTAAAGAGGGAGATAGGTGGTAGCCAATGGGCGACCTACCTTTAGGGTGTCTACAGCCTCTAAGTGACCACTTCCTGACCCTAATTGGCTTATTCCCCCTCAAACCTAGATGGAGGGAAATGAACAGTGGGGTCCACATTCCCTGCCCCACATTAGGGGTGGTGCTGGCTGAATGGAGACCCACCTCCTAATTTACCTACTTCCCCCCCTGTACTCCTGCAACATGTGGAGGAAGACGGGGGTTGGCATCCTCCAGTAGCTGGAGCTGCCTGGGTTGCATTTCAAAGGTGGCATCGCCTTTGAAGCCTCCTGCCCTGGAATGCCATCCTGTCCTGGAGGAGGTGTGACGCACCTCCACCCAGAGGAGGCTTTGTATCTGGCCTCTGAGAGCGCAGACTCTCACCCCATGAGGTCAGTAATACGTCTAGTGGTGGCACGCTGCCTGAGACTAGTCAGAGACCACACCAGTGTTTAGTAGGTTTTCAGGGGACCCTCTAAGGTGACCCATGTGTGCGTGTATTAATAAATCCAACACTGGCATTAGTGAGGATTTATTAATATAAGATGTTTGGTATTCAGTCCATGTACTCTCTGTGGCTTCCCTGTGCACTTACAATATCCAAGAATGGACTTGATATTGTAGGGTCATATCTGCTCATGTAGATATGTCCATGCATGAGATATAGTGCACCCTGCCTTAGGGCTGTAAGGCGTGCAGTAGGGGTGACTTACCTATATCTCATGCAGTGTATGGGGGCATGGCACATAGGGATGTGTCAGTTAATAACAAGTCAAAAAACGTGTGTATGCTGCGCACTGTTCACCTGGTGTGAAAACACCGTAATTTAAACATAAGTTCAAAAACTAGCTTGACTGTATTCTCAGAAATACTTCTTTAATTCATATGAACCTTATTTTCCTGTGTGATTCTACAAAACATTTTTCACTGAAACATTTTTGCTTACACAGAGAAACTTTTTACAACAGGCATCTATTACTTGTAGATGCTAATTTCCAAAAAGATATTTCACATGTACATTTATATATACAACAATTTGATAGAGCCCAATGCATTTCGGAACCACCCGGTTCCTTCCTCAGGGGCAGTTCTGAAAAACATGAATAAAACAATATGTTGTCATGTATAATTTTTTGTAAATGAAGGCTCAAGAAACACAATGTACCGTAATGAATGCTGTGTCGTGTTTAAACTAAATACGTCAGCGTCATCAAAAACTATTTGAAACAATTTGTATGTGGAAAATTCATGCCTTCAGTGGAAGTTATGGTGATTAATGCCTAACCAACCTATTGAGTAAAGAGCAGGACATATCAGCCGTTATTCTTAGTGAAGAGGCAGATGGTGAAAATTTTTGCAAACAAACCGATGGTTTGTTGAAATACATGTATATGCGTTTACTGAAGCTTACCTCATTGGCGTTTGCACACCGTCTACAACATAAATCAATCAATATTGCCACATTAGTCTGTGCTGAAAACACAGGTGATGAATATATGGTATGTACATAGATCTATAACCCAATGTATGTAGAAATTGGGAAAGCGTCCTTACCTTTAAGGCGCTAAATGTGTCAGTGAGCTGTAAACAAGATACGAAAAGCAATGTCGGTCAATCAGCCCCAAGATATAGAATATATCGATTCAACAGCATGCTGCGCGCATTAGATTCGTACCTTAAAGTAACGATCATCCGGCAATTTAGTTTTCTTCGTGAAATCGATTGGTGAAAAAGACCGTGAATGCTCACGTTTTTCAACCGAACGGATGTGGTACTCGACATAAACATAAACGAGGGACTCAATCTGCATGTGTTGAATCTAAAAAGCGCATTACTTAGGCGCCATATTGGCATGGAACTCTGGCTCTAAAATGTAATTGTACCAGTAAGAAATACGTGATCAGATTCGTGAATGTCAGCGTTTGAAACAACAATAAACACTCAGAGTCTACTATTCAAACGATGTAAAAATATAAATGTATATATGATGACGACCTAATAATTTTCTTACAGCTAACTAATATTCACCAAATGGTAGATCGATAACAGAGACCGTGACTGTTCGCGTAGTCCTACCAGGTGGGTGTAATACTAAACGAGAACATAAAAGAGATACTAAATCTGCACAAGTAGGTTAGAAAGCGTATAATTTAAACGCCATTTTACGATGATCTCTGACTAAAATGATAATGAATTATAAAAAGTGGAATTCGGAAACAACAGCGTTATTAGCAACGATGAACACTCAGAGTATAAGGTTCACCCGGAATATTAATATGTGTATAATATGTAGTCTGGTTAAATGATGGTGAGATATGAGCTATAAGTTTTATATACTCCAGCGTGAAAAACAACAAAATCACTCAGCAAGATGGGATCAACCAGAGTGTTGATATATGTGTAATAAAGAATCTAGTTGAAGAGCCATAATCTTAAATAACCTGTAAAAAAATCTATCTCCAGAACAATCCTAGTTGTATCTTCTTACGCAAGTGGAGCCGAAAAAGAAAAAATGGGTATCAGTGAAATTCACTGAGTAGGTCTGCAAGATGCTAGATGCTCCTACAAAATATGAACAGTCCTTCTATCTGCAGTGTGTTGTGTGACTGAATTTGTTTGTGTGCAAACCATAATGTTATGGAGACCCATGTGACAATAAAATAATACATTCAGTAATCACAAAGTATGCGCCTGCTTACTAAAACACTCACTGTGTGTACTTGATTTTATTACAATCCTACTAATGTGATTGTACTGATCCCCACTTGGGTCATGATATTATATAAAGCATGACATGTCTAATCTGTCATTCATCCCTTTTGGGGTCATGGTATCCAGAAATTTGATCCAATATACTTCTCGTTGAAGTAATTTAATGTTATTATCTACTCCTGGTTGTTTTTTAACTTGCTCTATGATCTGAAATCTAAGTTGAGAAATTGAATGATTTGCTTCAGCCCAATGTGCAGCCAATGCGGAGTTAAGATTTTTGGTTCCTATTCGACTCTTGTGTTCTGTAAGTCGGATTTTGATTTTGCGCTCTGTTTTTCCAACATAGAATTTGCCGCACGGACATTTTATACCATATATAACATTGTTTGTGTTACTATCGCTTGTGTGTCTTAATGGTATAATTTTACCTGTAGATGGGTGTGTTAGCTCATGCCCCACTATTACATTATTACAGTGAGAGCAATTAGAACATTTAAGAGTTCCTTTAGGCGTTGTAGGTATATCTTGATTATTCGTATGAGACAATAATTCTCGCAAGTTTTTCCCTCTTGTGTAGGCATGTAATGGTGGTTCTTGGAATATGTTGTTAAAATCTGGCTCGGGAGCTAATAGTTCCCATCTCTTGTTAATTATTCTTTTAATGGCTAGAGAGCTTGTCGTATATTTGGATACAAATACGATGCTGTTAGTTTTAGTCTTTGGGTTACTGGTGAAAAGATCCTGGCGATCTTTGTTAGATGCTCTTTGTAAACATTCTTGCAGTGTCTTCTCAGGATAACCTCTTTGTTCATATTTCTTTTTGTGTTCTGCTATCTTTTCAGAACATACCTGACACATTTAGCGCCTTAAAGGTAAGGACGCTTTCCCAATTTCTACATACATTGGGTTATAGATCTATGTACATACCATATATTCATCACCTGTGTTTTCAGCACAGACTAATGTGGCAATATTGATGTTTTATGTTGTAGACGGTGTGCAAAAGCCAATGAGGTAAGCTTCAGTAAACGCATACACATGTATTTCAACAAACCATCGGTTTGTTTGCAAAAATTTTCACCATCTGCCTCTTCACTAAGAATAACGGCTGATATGTCCTGCTCTTTACTCAATAGGTTGGTTAGGCATTAATCACCATAACTTCCACTGAAGGTATGAATTTTCCACATACAAATTGTTTCAAATAGTTTTTGATGGCGCTGACGTATTTAGTTTAAAGACGACACAGCATTCATTACGGTACATTGTGTTTCTTGAGCCTTCATTTACAAAAAATTATACATGACAACATATTGTTCTATTCATGTTTTTCAGAACTGCCCCTGAGGAAGGAACCGAGTGGTTCCGAAATGCATTGGGCTCTTTCAAATCGTTGTATATATAAATGTACATGTGAGATATCTTTTGGGAAATTAGCATCTACAAGTAATAGATGCCTGTTGTAAAAAGTTTCTCTGTGTAATCAAAAATGTTTCAGTGAAAAATGTTTTGTAGAATCACACAGGAAAATAAGGTTCATATGAATTAAAGAAGTATTTCTGAGAATACAGTCAAGCTAGTTTTTGAACTTATGTTTAAATTACGGTGTTTTCACACCAGGTGAACAGTGCGCAGCATACACAAGTTTTTTGACTTGTTATTAACTGAATCATTTACAGCATTCGTGGACAACTCTTGCTTGCTGCAGCACCACAAACAGTCTGAATAATCTTGATGCATTTAGGAGTGCACCCCCTTTTTTTGTAACTTCTATACATAGGGATGTGTGCCATGTCCCTATTGGTCCCTATTTTCATGTCCTTAACCTCACTGGCAAAAACACTGATCGATTTCTGAACAATGATTGTAAAAAAACGTGAACATAGTTCATGTCAGCGGTTTAGTCCCTGTTTATATTTCGCATGTTTAACACTCTTAGGGAATGCAAGATTAAGTAAGCTATTTCCAGATTTGTGTTTTCGTGTAGCACATTACTCTAGTATAGTTAGAGGTGGGAGAAGCAACAAATTAACAGGGAAAGCCGTACCAGAGCCGAGCCAAGAGTGTGCCTTGGATCTTCGAGCCCGTGCACAAGCCGAGCCCTGAACAAATATCGCATGCAAATATGATAAAGGCACTTCAAAATTCAATAAAGTGCATTTCTTTAACACGTGGAAGCTTTGACATTATTAGGGCACATTATAGACGCTGGCAGTCTGAACACACGTATTTGAAAGTGCTTTCACACACAATAAGGAAAATAAATTGTTTTGGTAAAAAAAATATTTTCTCAAGATCAATCAATTTACGTAGGGAAGCTGTGATTCATCCAAGCTTGCTGGTTTCATTTTGGATAATTCAGCCAGTAAATGAATATATGTTTGTCTTTCTTTACATCACAGCTTTGGCCATCATTTACGGGGGCTTGGCGTGGGGCAGCTTTAAGAAGCTGGCTCGGTATATGATCTCGCCACCAGGTGGTAATACCGTGCATAGAGTCCAGGAGTTCCCCAAAAGTGTACAGGGCTCAATGTAAAACCCATAGGGGCAGATTTATGTTTCCTGGCGCATCCCTGCAAATCAGCAAGGATGCGCCAGGAATGATGCGTCACGCAAGTTTACCCTTGCGCCACACATGATGCGCCGCATTTACAATGCGGCGCATCATGGCGCAGGAATAAACAGATGCGTGACGCATCCGATGGCGTAAGGTTGGCGCAGTGCTTCAGTTGCGTCGCAAGCGCAACGCAACTCCAGCACTGTTCCAACCTACCCTATCCCTAACATGGTGCGTCAAGCCTTACGCCTGTTTCAAGCAAGCGCAGGGTTTTGGCGCATCAGCGTTGGGAAAGTGACTCAGTCAAATCTTATAGATTTGACTGAGTCACTTTTCAGGGGCGTTCCTGCGACGGAACGCCCCCCCCCTCTGTCGACACGCCCACGTGAAACCTGACGCAGGTTTTACGTGGCGCAGGGCTTTACATCGTGACGCATCTCCATAGATGCGTCACGATGTAAATATGGCGCAACGTGGCGCAGGGTTTACACCGCCGCTGCGTCACAAAAGTGACGCAACGGCGGCGTAAAAGTGGCGCATCTCCAATATAGATCTGCCCCATAGTGTTCCATTAGTGGTAGTGCGGTCGAGCAGCCTTAGGGCTAACACAGAGGAGTGTAGGGCATTTATTGCACAACATTGACCAATAATGGACACACGACTCAAGAAGGAGATCCAGACAAATTTTATAAAATTATACTTTGTTTGTATTTTATTTTAAGAGAAAGATCTTTGTCATAAGGTAAGTAAGTTTTTAATCAAAATTAATTTTCACTTTGAAAAATCGACACTTAAACACTTTTCAACACAGTCCAATGTTATCCTATGGGGAAAACAATATTGTGGTTAAACAGGTAAGTACTCCAATTACAAACCCCAGTCTTCAGAGCCAAAAGTCAGCAAGGGACAGGGGTCAGGTAAGTACCAAAGCTGCACCACCAGAGGCACAGGGGCGGCCGGGTGCAAAGGTCAAAATCGGAGTTCGGCCCAATGCTTTCCAATGGAGACAGGGGGTGCCAGGAGCCACACTGCCTGCAGGTAAGTATATCTGTTGGAGGGGCCAAGATGAGGAGGTTAGTTTAAGCACAGGGGAGGGCCACAAAGCAGCACCAAATATACACCACCAGTGGCACAGGGGCCGCCGTGTGCAGGGTCAAATTTCGACATCGGGCGCCCAATGTTTTTCAAAGGGGATTGTTCTTTCGGCAAAGAAGCTGCAGGCGTGGCACCGGCGGTTGCAGGAGTAGGACGAATGATAGCAGAGGTAAGTAGAGATGTAGGGGGTCACAGGGGCGCCATCGGTTCAGCTCACCAAGGCTCAGAAGCTTCAGGTGCAGGGTTGCCTTTTGACGTCGTAGTCTTCTTACTAAATCCGTCGGGGGGAGCCTCTGGATTCACACTGCAGGTGCTGTTGTGGAGGTTAGGAGTGGTCAGCCAACGCTGGACATGAGGATCGCTGGGGAGACTTCACTGTACAGGTGAGCCACTTAGACTTGGGCCGTGTGCGTCAGGTGCAGAGAGGGCAGGAAACGCGAAACCGTCTGTATCCGGAGTCCTTGGAGTAGGTTTCTTCTGGACTGGTCTACTGTCCATGGGAGATTGAAGTCTTTTTTTAAGGCAGCAGTGTGTGTGGCTGCAAGTCAAGTCGCAGGTTATCAGAAGCTGGAGACAGGCCGGTAGGGCTGGGGCCAAGGCAGTCGTCGTCTTCAGTGTTCTCTGCAGGGTCGTCTTCTTTCTTCTCAGGTCATCGCAGATCTAGCTTTCAGGTCTGAGGAGCCATCTCAATACTAGATTTAGGGGCCATTTTAGGGGAGTAGTGGGTAGGGCCAATGGGTATCTTACCTGGGGTGACAACGCCCTCTATTATGCCATCTTCCTGTGAGATGGGTACATAGACCTAGCCCTGATTGGAGGGGTCCCCCCATCTTTAAGATGGTGGGGACTGAAAGATGTGCTTCACCTCGACTCCTCCACCTTAGGGGTGTAGTTGGCAGAGTTGGGCACACTTCCTATTCTTCTTGAGTTTTCCCACCGCTTTTCCCGCCTAAAGTGGGGGTGTAAACCAGTGGCTGCCATCTGCTGCTAGCAGCAGAGGCTGGGGGTCATATTACAAAGCCAGCAGGCCTTTGAAGCTCCCACCTTTGAGCACTGGTCTGTCCTGGGGAAGGAGGCATGACACCTCTGCCCAGGTTGTGCATTGTTTCTGGTCCCAGAGAGCAGGGGCTCTCTACCCAGGGGTCCAGAAACATACCTGGTGGTGGCAGGCTGCCTACAGCCGGTCAGAGACCGCACCAGGGTTGGCAGGTTCTCAGGGGGGATCCTCTGAGGTACCCTCTGGGTACATTTAATTTAATTTAATTTAATTTAAAATATTTATAGAGCGCGGCTGTCACCTGGCAGGTATCCTGGCGCTGGTAACTAACTCCTGGGTTTTTAGACGGGGGGGTTGAACTATGGCTGGCGGGCTTAGAGGGGTGGAGGAAAGAGCCATGTTTTGATTCGTTTCCTGAAGGGTAGGAGATGGGGGATTTGGCGAATATCGGCAGGCAGACTGTTCCACAGCTTGGCTGCAGCTACTCTGAACGATCTTCCCCCAGTCCTGGCCTTCTTACATCTAGGTACTTTCACAAGGCAGGCGGTTGTAGACCTAAGTGTTCTGGTGGGGATGTACCACGAGAACAGACGTTGAAGAGGTCTGGGTCCTGCGCCGTGTAGTGCCTTAAAGACCAAGCAAAGGGCTTTGAAGGCAATGCGTTGCTGCAAAGGCAGCCAGTGCAGCTCGGCCAAGTCAGCGGTGGCCGAGGATCTCCTGGTCCAACCAAGAGCCAGTTTGGCTGCTGCCGACTGAACTCGTTGGAGTCTGTCCAGCAGTGTCGCTGGGGATTCAAACAGAAGGGCATTACAGTAGTCAAGGCTGTGAGAAGTTGGCCTGATGAATGATGACACTAGTTATAGTGTACACCTTATATCAGTCCAAATACCCTTATGGTGATTGGTTGTAAAGTCAACCTTATAGACCAGCTATCCTAGTGGTAGCATGGACAAGAGCAGTCTTAGGCTAAACTCTGAATGGCATGTGAAGCCAGCTGTGATACCATATATAATCCCTTGAATACCAAATGAAAGGACACCACAACAGATATATATATAAAATAAAGTGTATTTATTCTAAGCAAACCCTCAGCACTCTTTATGAGATCAGAGGTAAGTACAACACAGTCTTATTTATGCATACATTAAGTCACACAGGTAAGTAATACAGTTAGGCCCTAGGGGCCACGCAAACCATATACTAAGTAAGTGGTATAAGAACCACTGTCACGGAAATAGAATAGGCCTAGGCCTAGGGAATCGCTGGGGCTACACTACACTAGCGTTAGTTAGGAAGTGGGAGGCCCACGGGATTCGTGTGCAGAGTGGAAACACTCACGCGTAATGCGTAAAAGTCAATAGCAATAGTACAGTTTAGAAAACGGTAGATTTAGGACACTTCCGGAGTAGCTAGGAAGTTGAGACTTGAAAACTAGACACTAGGATAGTCACTATCCTGATGAGCACCGGAGTACCCAAGTTACCTAGCCCACAGGCTGCGGGTGCATAGGGGTGAAGATGCGTCGTTTTCGTCGTCGACTCCTATGGATGCCTGAAGAAAGATGCTGACAGGCAGTCAGTGAAGAGTGTCCGGTGGATCCCAATGCTGGGATCAAGAAGAGAAGAAACCTGCAAGCAGAAGGGACAGAGTCAAGGTCACTAGCCAGTGACCACGTGGAACCAGGAAGGAACCAGGCGATGTCGTGAAGAGTTGCAGGTGAAGGTGAAGCTTGTCGCTGCAGCCAGGAGGACCAGGAAGCGTCGAGGGCGACCAGGACCAGGAGGCGAGCTGTCCCACGAAGGCTCTTGCTGTCGGCGTCGTCGAAGTTGGACTAGGACTCACCAAGCCTTGGCAAGCGGAACCCACGAAGAACAAAGGACTTGCTTCTGGTGCAGACCAGGAAGGTCTGGGGTGCTTCTTCTTTGCAGAGAAGCGGGAGCCAGTCTGGAGGAGCCAAACCAGCGCAGAAGATTTCAGGGTGCGTCGTCACAAAGGCCACTAGCCAGCGGGCAAGCAACCGGACAGACGCGGCAAGCAGGAAAATGCTGAAGGGCCCCACGCAGGACTCGTGGAGTGTGGGGGGCTGATCTTCGGTGCAGATGGTGCTTGGGGTTGGGGCTTCTCAATCCCCGGTGCACAACTTCGAGGGTACCTCAGAAGCTGCGCTGTAAGTTACTAGCCACTTTTTCCAGGTAGCCGGTCCCACGTCGCTCGTCGCCTCCACGGATCTCAGCTCTGCTGCAGATGTGGATGAGGGCCGGAGAAGTCTGGAAGTCAAGGCTTTGGTCGGGCTCTGCAGTCGGTTACTCGTAGAACGGTCGCAAAGCAAAGGGTAGTCTCTTGGTGGTGCCTGTTTGCACAGGGTAGCCACTCCTTGGCTACAAGGGAGATTCTTCAGTCTTCTTCTTTCATCGAATGTCGAAGGTCCAGAGTTTCTGTTCAGTTTTGCAGGTTCAGGATAATCTAAAGTCTTGAGGCCCAACTCCCACTCTTATACTAATCTGGGGGGCTGGGATACCTGCTAGGTCACGCCTTATGGGTGGGACCTGGGAGGGGGTGGTTACACCCACTTCCCTTTGTCCAGTTTCGCGCCAGAGCTGGGGCTGGAGTGCCCCAGCGCCGGTTTGAACTGGACTATGCAAGGAACACCTTGTGTGCCCCAGGCATGTCTCATTCCTTTCAGCCCACCCTGCCCCAATACACTAAAGGCTGTCTGGGGAGGTGCTAGCACCTCCCCAAGCAGGAGACCTATTGTCCAGGCCTCCCTGGCTGGGATCACTCCCAGCAGCAGGAGGTCAGACTTGTGTCTGTGGCAGCAGCATCCATTTTGTGATGCTGAGGCTTTGGTTAGAGTTAAACAGCAAAGTAGGATTTTAACATGTCTCTCCCTCTAGAAGGGAGGAATAATATCCTCATCACCAGAAATGGTATGGGGGTATTATTCCAAAGTGTTAGACACCTTACACAACATGTTTTGATAAAGCCAAACCATAGTTACCATAACCGTTTAAGATTATAAGGCACTTTAAGAGTATATGGTAGGCTATATCATAGAACAGCTATAAGGACATGGTTCCGAAAGCTGCAGACAGGCTCAGCTCATGCTAGAGCACCATCTCACATGTTACCAAACACTCTGCCTCCAGGATTGTTAAGGCCTGCCATAGGAGTGACTGATAGGTACACATGTGTCTATATATAAGGGTAGATATAGGCATACTATATCTAAGCAAGGGGTGATTACACGACCTTGCCCCAGCTGAGTGATCAGCCAGTTGTGTCTGATTGGAAGGCCAGACCAGGGGTGGCATAATACATGCTGCAGCCCCTGGGAGGCCTAGGGTACACCTATGCCCTGGGTACCTAGGGTACACTGTACAGGGTCCAATAAGGTGATCCTTACCAATTGGTTATGTACCTAGGGTACATGGAGTCCATTTTACAGAGAGAGCAGACAGCCTGAGACCCTGAATGGCAGGATCTCAGGCCAACTAAGTCGAAAAACCAGCTAGACACTAGGCAAAAAGTTGGGGGTAACCATAGTCAGATATCCACCTTCCTACACAACCCCCCCCCAAACGAAAGGAGATAAGGCTGGCCTTGACAAGGTAAGCCTCTATTGCCTGAGTGGCCATATAAGGAAGAACCAGCACTGGCATGGTTACCCCCTGTCTCATGGTCCACTAAGCAATCCCTCATCCTAAAGGTATCATAGGGTCTCCACCATGGGGAATCTCTACCTTGGGTGTGTCTTGGCAAAGTAAAAGGCTGGTGTTGAGATGGAGTACTGAAGTGAGTGTCCTCAAAGTGAGGCCTCAGCTTCCTCCAATCATCCTCCACCATGGATGCCTTTCTTTCTCTAACTGAGTTGCACTGTGCTCTCAGGGTCAGCCTCTGGCTACCTAAAGCTGGAGGCTGGGTCCCTTTTGTGGGCTTACTGGAGGGACAGGTCAGGTCTGGGGCCCTAAGGTCCCATGTTTGCCTGTGCCCAACAGAATCCCTCTGGGGGAGGTCCCTAACTACCTGTAAAGGGGATCCCTCAGGAATGTTTTTACCCATCACCTGACTAGGGCTACTAGCCAGGCAATCCTCATTCTTTTGATGGGGGGGTTCTTGTGGACAGGGGCCCTCTTGGGGTCCACTGGCCTCCCTGACCTCTGCAGCCCTGGGCTGACTGAGGCAGGGTAGAGAGAGGCAGGCTACCTGCACCAGACTGGGTCCCACCTTGGAAGGGGCCACTGACATCAGAGGCTCTGCCAGGCCAGGCCTGGCTACCTCTGGGGCAGTTCCTTCACAAGGGGTGAGGTCAGATCCCTGAGGAGGCTGACCTTTTCCTAATGTCTGGGGAGAGGGAGACTTTTCTTCCTCCCCACTACTCTCTGTTTGTGTGGAGTGATCCATAGTTTCAGGCTTCACTACACCTATGTCAGTCTGAGTATAGGCTGAGACCATTACAGCCTTGCCAACCTTTTCAGGGAGGCACTCAGTTTGGGTTTGAGCTGTGACTGTCACAGCTCTGCCAGTCTCTACAGGGAAGTCTGTCTTTGCCTGGGCTGTGGCTACCACTGCCCTTCCAACCTTTTCAGGGAGGAAATCTACTTGGACAGGGGTTGTGGCTGGCACAATCCCACTACCCTTTTGTGAAAGGCATACCATTTTGGAATGGGTGTCTTGTTCAACTCCAGCCCAAGCTGAGAGTTCTAAGTCATTCCCCAGTAAGCAGTCCACAGGCAAGGTTGGAGACACTGCCACCCTTTTAGGGCCAGTGACACCTCCCCAGCTGAGACATACCTCTGCCATGGGATGACTGTTCTGGTTGCCATCAATGTTAGTTACCTGGTATGAGAAACCAGGCAAAAGCTGCTCAGAGGGAACTAGCCTATGGGCCACCATAGTGATGCTAGCTCCAGTGTCTCTGTAGGCCTCAGCTTTTCTACCATTGATGTAGGGTTCCTGTCTGTACCTACCCAAAGTGTTGGGACAGGCAGTGAAGTTGGCAAACCCCATGCCACCATCACAGACAAGAGTAGCTGCTGTAGGGGAATTGGCTAAGCCAGGATCCCCCTGTGTTCCCCAAAAAAACCCAACCAAATTTTTGGGGGCACTCCCACCACCTGGGGGATTACTGCTGACAGTAATAGGTTGTGTGACAGGAGTAGTTGGAGGAACAGTTTTGTTTTTAGCCTGTGGGCAACTGCTGTCAGTTTTCCAATGCCCAGGTGTTTTACACACATGGCAGTAAGGCTTTTTAACTGTGGTAGAGGAGGGAGCTTGGGACCCACCACCCTGTGTGGAGTTTTGGGGCCCTGAGGAAGATTTCTCTTTTGCTCTATCCCCACCCTTCTCTTGAGGCTTGGTGGTATCTTTCTTTTGGTCACCACCCTGATTTTTAGGCCTAATCCTGGTCCTGACCCATTTATCTGCCCTCTTTCCCAATTCTTGGGGAGAGGTCAAATCTGGGTCTACCAGGTGTTGATGGAGAAGCTGGTTCTGACAATTACTAAGGATCTGCTCCCTCATAATCAAGTTGTACAATCCTGTATAGTCCTGCACCTTGCTGCCAGTTAACCAACCTTCCAAAGCCTTAGTGGCACAATCCACAAAATCAGACCAGTCCTGTGTCTGTGTCTTCTGGGTGTCTCTGAACAACAACCTATATTGCTCAGTGGTTAAGCCAAACCCATCTATCAGAGCACTCTTCAGGACTTTGTAATTCTTTGCATCCTCATCACTGACTGTGAGGAGCTTGTCTCTACCTTTGTCAGAAAAGGAGAGCCACAAGATAGCTGCCCACTGACTCTGGGGAACCTGCTGTACTTTGCAGGCCCTCTCCAAAGCAGTCATCCACTTGTGGATGTCATCCCCATTCTGATATGGGGGGACTATCTTGCTTAGGTTTCTATGGTCATAAGACCTATCCCTATCTCTAGGAATGTTGCTGCCACCAGTGGGTTCTAACCCACTTAACTTTTGTTCTCTAGCCAGAGCAAGCTTCTCTTTGGCAAGGGCAAGTTCTTCCCTCTGAATCCTCAGATTAGCTTCCCTCATTCTGGCTTCATGCTCCTTTCTCTCATGGGAAGTCATTCCCCTGTGAGAGGAAGCATTAGAGATGTTAGAGACATGGGAGTGGATGGATTCCCTTGAAGGGGATATGTCCCTCCTGCTTCTCTGTGTAAGCCTACTTGGGGGTCTGTAAGGGGGGACCCCATGCAAACTCCCATGTAAGCTTAGGTTAGCCTAGCCCTGGCTGTCTACCTCTTCATCTGAAGTCTCCTCTGACTCCTCTGTGGTGGGTAGACCCTCCTCTGTACCTAGGGTACCTGCCTGAGATGCCCTAATAATGTCATACTCCTCTAGGAGTTGTCTTAACTGAAGGAGGGTAGGGTTTGCACCCTGTTTTATTCCTCTGGAGGTACACAAGTGTCTCATCTCCTGAAATGTTAAGGTATCATATCTAGAGGGGGTCTTTTGCAGACCTGATCCTCCTGAGGGAGCATCTACTTGATCTCCTCTCAGAGACATGATCTAGTGAGGGTGTGGTGTGTGCACCTACCTACACTAGTTGTATCTACTAAACCTCTCTAGTAGTTGTAGTCAGGGTGTGTTACTCCCTTCAACCTACAACTACAAAGTCCAGTAGGACTTAAGTATTATAATCTATGTTATATGTACCTAGACAATATCTGTGTGATCTTTCAATTTAGTATCTCAAGATTACAATGGTATTACAACAGCAAGCTCAGATCCCAACCGCTGCTCACCAATGTGAGAAGTTGGCCTGATGTATGATGTCACTAGTTATAGTGTACACCTTATATCAGTCCAAATACCCTTATGGTGATTGGTTGTAAAGTCAACCTTATAGACCAGCTATCCTAGTGGTAGCATGGACAAGAGCAGTCTTAGGCTAAACTCTGAATGGCATGTGAAGCCAGCTGTGATACCATATATAATCCCTTGAATACCAAATGAAAGGACACCACAACAGATATATATATAAAATAAAGTGTATTTATTCTAAGCAAACCCTCAGCACTCTTTATGAGATTAGAGGTAAGTACAACACAGTCTTATTTATGCATACATTAAGTCACACAGGTAAGTAATACAGTTAGGCCCTAGGGGCCACGCAAACCATATACTAAGTAAGTGGTATAAGAACCACTGTCACGGAAATAGAATAGGCCTAGGCCTAGGGAATCGCTGGGGCTACACTACACTAGCGTTAGTTAGGAAGTGGGAGGCCCACGGGATTCGTGTGCAGAGTGGAAACACTCACGCGTAATGCGTAAAAGTCAATAGCAATAGTACAGTTTAGAAAACGGTAGATTTAGGACACTTCCGGAGTAGCTAGGAAGTTGAGACTTGAAAACTAGACACTAGGATAGTCACTATCCTGATGAGCACCGGAGTACCCAAGTTACCTAGCCCACAGGCTGCGGGTGCATAGGGGTGAAGATGCGTCGTTTTCGTCGTCGACTCCTATGGATGCCTGAAGAAAGATGCTGACAGGCAGTCAGTGAAGAGTGTCCGGTGGATCCCAAGGCTGGGATCAAGAAGAGAAGAAACCTGCAAGCAGAAGGGACAGAGTCAAGGTCACTAGCCAGTGACCACGTGGAACCAGGAAGGAACCAGGCGATGTCGTGAAGAGTTGCAGGTGAAGGTGAAGCTTGTCGCTGCAGCCAGGAGGACCAGGAAGCGTCGAGGGCGACCAGGACCAGGAGGCGAGCTGTCCCACGAAGGCTCTTGCTGTCGGCGGCGTCGAAGTTGGACTAGGACTCACCAAGCCTTGGCAAGCGGAACCCACGAAGAACAAAGGACTTGCTTCTGGTGCAGACCAGGAAGGTCTGGGGTGCTTCTTCTTTGCAGAGAAGCGGGAGCCAGTCTGGAGGAGCCAAACCAGCGCAGAAGATTTCAGGGTGCGTCGTCACAAAGGCCACTAGCCAGCGGGCAAGCAACCGGACAGACGCGGCAAGCAGGAAAATGCTGAAGGGCCCCACGCAGGACTCGTGGAGTGTGGGGGGCTGATCTTCGGTGCAGATGGTGCTTGGGGTTGGGGCTTCTCAATCCCCGGTGCACAACTTCGAGGGTACCTCAGAAGCTGCGCTGTAAGTTACTAGCCACTTTTTCCAGGTAGCCGGTCCCACGTCGCTCGTCGCCTCCACGGATCTCAGCTCTGCTGCAGATGTGGATGAGGGTCGGAGAAGTCTGGAAGTCAAGGCTCTGGTCGGGCTCTGCAGTCGGTTCCTCGTAGAACGGTCGCAAAGCAAAGGGTAGTCTCTTGGTGGTGCCTGTTTGCACAGGGTAGCCACTCCTTGGCTACAAGGGAGATTCTTCAGTCTTCTTCTTTCGTCTAATGTCGAAGGTCCAGAGTTTCTGTTCAGTTTTGCAGGTTCAGGATAATCTAAAGTCTTGAGGCCCAACTCCCACTCTTATACTAATCTGGGGGGCTGGGATACCTGCTAGGTCACGCCTTATGGGTGGGACCTGGGAGGGGGTGGTTACACCCACTTCCCTTTGTCCAGTTTCGTGCCAGAGCTGGGGCTGGAGTGCCCCAGCGCCGGTTTGAACTGGACTATGCAAGGAACACCTTGTGTGCCCCAGGCATGTCTCATTCCTTTCAGCCCACCCTGCCCCAATACACTAAAGGCTGTCTGGGGAGGTGCTAGCACCTCCCCAAGCAGGAAACCTATTGTCCAGGCCTCCCTGGCTGGGATCACTCCCAGCAGCAGGAGGTCAGACTTGTGTCTGTGGCAGCAGCATCCATTTTGTGATGCTGAGGCTTTGGTTAGAGTTAAACAGCAAAGTAGGATTTTAACATGTCTCTCCCTCTAGAAGGGAGGAATAATATCCTCATCACCAGAAATGGTATGGGGGTATTATTCCAAAGTGTTAGACACCTTACACGACATGTTTTGATAAAGCCAAACCATAGTTACCATAACCGTTTAAGATTATAAGGCACTTTAAGAGTATATGGTAGGCTATATCATAGAACAGCTATAAGGACATGGTTCCGAAAGCTGCAGACAGGCTCAGCTCATGCTAGAGCACCATCTCACATGTTACCAAGCACTCTGCCTCCAGGATTGTTAAGGCCTGCCATAGGAGTGACTGATAGGTACACATGTGTCTATATATAAGGGTAGATATAGGCATACTATATCTAAGCAAGGGGTGATTACACGACCTTGCCCCAGCTGAGTGATCAGCCAGTTGTGTCTGATTGGAAGGCCAGACCAGGGGTGGCATAATACATGCTGCAGCCCCTGGGAGGCCTAGGGTACACCTATGCCCTGGGTACCTAGGGTACACTGTACAGGGTCCAATAAGGTGATCCTTACCAATTGGTTATGTACCTAGGGTACATGGAGTCCATTTTACAGAGAGAGCAGACAGCCTGAGACCCTGAATGGCAGGATCTCAGGCCAACTAAGTCGAAAAACCAGCTAGACACTAGGCAAAAAGTTGGGGGTAACCATAGTCAGATATCCACCTTCCTACAAAGGCGACTAAGAATAGTGCACCTGACTATCAATGCTCGGGCAGAAGGTGGTAGTAGAGGCAGGACTTTGCGCAGTGAGCGCATAAGGGCTGAGCAGGTGGCGACTGTTCTTGAGACCTGCGTTTCCATGCTCAGTTGGTGATTTAGCATGACGCCCAAGTTGCGAACACTGGTAACAGGTGGCGGGTTGTTAGAGTTTTCCGGGGGCCAGAACTCAGCAGGCAGAGGGCGGGGTATGCGGTTCGCGGGACAGAACAGAACCTCGGTTTTCGAGGAGTTGAACTGGAGGGAGTTCCGGTGCAACCAGCCTGCGGTGTTTCTTAAACAGTTATGGAAGGCTTCTAAAGAGATGGAGTCTTCGCCCTCCCAAGAGAAAAGGAGCTGGGTTTCGTCCGCATAGTTTACTGTGGTCATATTGTGCGATTTGATTAAAGTGACCAGTGGTTTCAAGTAAACATTAAAAAGAATCGGGCTGATGGAGGAGCCCTGAGGAACACCGTGAGGGACAGGGGAGAAGACCGATCGGAAGGGGGCAAGGAATACAGCCTGTTTCCTGTCACTGAGATATGAATGAAACCAGAGCAGGGCCGTGCCGTCGATCCCTGCCTCTCTCAGCCTCTCAAGCAAGGTCCCATGATTGACAGTATCGAATGCGGCAGACAGGTCTAATAAAATCAAGGCCACGGCTTGGCCCCTGTCTGCACGCATTCGAAGCTCCTCCATGGCAGTGAGCACAGCAGTTTCAGTGCCATGGGCTGGGCGAAAACCAAATTGGAATTCGTCCAACACGTGGTGCTGCTCGAGGTGGGCTGAGAGGCAGTTGCTGACCCAACGTTCAAGCACCTTCACCGGAAAAGGCAGAAGTGATATGGGGCGGAAGTTGTACAAACATTCTGGATTTAGCGTAGGTTTCTTTAATAGCGGGGTGATGAGCGCCTGCTTCCAGGGGATGGGGACGAGACCACAGCTGAGAGATTGATTGCAAATCATCCGGAGAGTGTGGAATAATTCGTGCCCACATGCTTTCCAGATTTTCGGAGGCAGAGGGTCAAGGGGAGATCCCGAGGTGATGCCCAGTGCCACTTTCTCAAGTTCTGCTTGAGAGATCAAGGGGAAAGCCAGGAGCCTATTCATAGGAGGGCAGGCTGACCTCGGAGAATCAAGATTGGTGGAGCCAGCTTCAGGAAGGGTGGGGTGGATATGTAACGGGGGCGTTGCCAGATTGTTGATGATAGTCTCAATTTTGTCGGTAAAAAACTGAGCAAGGTTATCACAAAGGGTCTGAGAAGGGGGAATGGAGTTTTTGACGCAGTCAGGATGTATAATATTATCCAGGATCTGAAATATACTTTTTGGACTGTTGGCCGCGTTGGCTATGGTGGAGCAGTAATAATTCGATTTACTCTCTGCGATGGCAGATTTGTAATCACGGAGTGAGTTTTTCCAGAGGGCTTTGTTGTTGTCGCAGTATCCGTGTCTCCACTTTCTCTCAGCCTGTTTACAGGCTGATTTGAGGGTTTTCAGGGAGTCATTGTACCAGGGAGCAGGTGCTCTACCTTTGGGTTTACAGTGTTTTAGAGGGGCAACCGAGTCCGCGATGGAGGTAATTCTCGAGCTAAGGGATCTGTAATTGTTTTCCACCGAGCTGGTAGGAGAGAAACTATCCTGCACCTCGAAAACTTTGGTGGAGGTGCTGAGTTTTTCTAGAGCTTTCCAGTTTCGATAAGAAAATTGTGGTGGAGAGTGATTCTTGGGCTTTCTTATTGTGGCGTTGTTGATGTAAAGTTTAATGAGCGAGTGGTCTGTCCAGCTCATAGGCAGAATGTCGCCTACTTGAGATAGACCAGGACTTGAAAAGATAAGGTCAAGACGGTTGCCTGCGGAGTGAGTGGGGTCCTTTATCAGTTGGTGAAGCCCCATGCTCTCACAGGACAGCAGAAGGTTGTCTAAACCTATGTCTAGGCTGCCGTTTGGCCAGAGATTGAAATCTCCTAGAATAATAAGTTTGTTATGGGAGGTTGCCATGTTTGTGATGATCGTGAGGAGCGCTTGCTGTTGCGAGAGGGAAAACGCACCAGGCGGTCGATAGCAGATGATCACCGTAAAGGTGACTCCTGGGTGGCAGTTTATAGTCAGACCAAAGAGCTCGATTCTGGGTACAGGGTCTATGTCAATGGTGTTCAATTGCCACGAGGCTCGGAAGATGACGCCAACTCCGCCACCGCGGCCTTTGGATCTGGGGAGATGTAGGATGTTAAAGTTTAAAGGGCAAGCGGATGCTAAGTCGGTCTCACAGTTGGCATGTGTCCAAGTCTCGGTTAGAAAAAGTACGTCTAGGTGGTGTGACTCTATAAGGAGATTGATTTCAGTGGCATGCTTCGGTAGAGATCTGACGTTCAGGAGGCCTCCTGCGATTAGGCCCTTGTGGGTGAAGTCAGTTAAGGGAGAAGCAGTCTCTTCAAAGGTGAGCTTACCTTCGTGCGCGTACCCTCGTAGATTGAGCAGTGCGTCCCGGGTGTAGCAGGGGGATTGCGGGCTGAATTGGGCAGGGTTTGTGGCGCTAGGCGCGTTCTCGTCGCGGACGAGCGCAGACGAGCTTGCCTTAAGCGCGCCTTCGGTACATGGCACAATAAATCCCACATTGGAATCAGTGTGGATGTATTGAGAGGAATAGCTTGGTATCAAACACTCCTGTTTTCAGTGAAGCCATCATTGTGCTGTGGAACTCGAGTTGTCGAGTTTCTAGCCCATGTACTCTTTATGACTTCACTAGCACTTACAATATTAGGAAATGGACCCCAATATTGTAGGGGCACACCTGCCCATGCAGATATGCCCTCACCGGTGGTATAGTGCACCCTGTCTTAGAGCTGTGTGGCTGCCAGAGGGGTGACTTGCCTGTGCCTTCAGACAGTGTTAGCTGGCATGGCACCCAGATCGACTTTGTTGTTTTCTCCCTCATAGGGGCATGCAAGCTGCAAGGGCAGTGGCATGGTCCTAGTGAAGTGGGACCCATGGGACCCTCTTCAGCTCCCAGAACCTAGGTACTCAGAGTACCATTTACTAGGGACTTACGGAGGGCAGAAGTGCCATCTAGTGATTTGTTTTTGGGGAAAGAGCACTGGTACAGGGGACCTGGTTGGCAGGAACCCTGTGCACTACATTTAAAACCACATCAAAATCAGGCAAAAGAGGCACTTTCTCACAGCAGCGCAGCAAGTCACCTTGCTACGCTGCCCTACGCCAAACTGAAAGGACAGGATTGCACCGTATTTATCCAATACAGTGCATTCCTGTCCTTTTCCCCTGTGCTGGTGCCATTTCGGCAGCCTTGCACCAACACAGGCACTCTGGCACCATGATGAAAGGGTGCCTGTGCTGTCAGCAGGATTGTTTTGGGGAAGGAGGGGGCACCTTCCTGCACAAAAACATTCATGAGAGGCGTTTTCCTCTATGTGTGCTGCAGAATGTAGCACACATGGAAAGAGGGGAGAAACTAGGAGAAATAAAGTTATTTGTCCTCGTTATGCCTCACCTTGGGAGGCATAAGTCTTTGGCGCATCCCCAGGTTTACATGATCTTATAAATCTGGGGAAGCGTCAAAATACATGGGTGTTGCGTGGGAACACCCACCGCAACGCCCTTGGAACGCCTCCGTCATGCAGAGTAAGGTAACACAGCGATTTGCGCTGCCTTGCCTTACTCCACATCTATGAGGCCATTCGAAGCCATGCAAAGTGCCTTTGCATGGCCTTATAGACATGATTTTTTTACCTTGCGCTGCCAGAGCATCACAGAAAGTGGCGCTCTAGAGGTGCAAGGTGCGGATAAATAAAGCCCCTTTGGTTTTACCTCTTAGTGCGTTTTTCAGCAGTTTTTCAATTATAACTCAAACTCGACCGGAAGGTATTCAAGAGCATTACGAGAGCACCAATTACATTAAACAAGGTCACGTGCCTTGTTTATAGGCACGGGGAGAGATTATAGATTAAGTGGTTCGCCCAAAAGCACAAGATATTGATCCAACGCCGAGGCTCGAACTTGGCTTCTCAGTTCCGCAGTCTGCCGCTCCGGCCGTAACACCACATCCTGGGCAGAGGGAGAAAGGCAGAAAGAAGCCACATGAAAGCTCGGCTCGTTATCGGCTCGAGGGTCGAACAGAACCTTGAGCCAGAGCCAAACTTCAGGCTCGAGCTATAAGTGGCTCGCCCACCTCTGAGGACAGTGCGTACTTTGAACCGAGTCTCCTTCGGGTGTCTATAACGAGTCGCGATTGAGAGCTCGGGAGTTGTGCGACCTCACAGTGCCGGTCAGTGGGTCAGGTGTACAGAATATATGGTCATCCAATCCTTTGCCTATTTGTAGATCTCACAGAGCAGTGGTCGCATATTCCAGATGCAACTGTAATTCTGTGCAAATGTGTGTGAAGAAAGTAAACAGTTGTCAAAATGTTGACACGTTAAAGTAAAAGAATGAGTCGGTGTGTTGTGTGTTTGGGGGTAGTGGAATATAGGTGGTGGGAGGAGGTGCATTCACGAGAGAGTGAAAAGAGGGCGCCAAAGAGGAGAGAGATGAGGTGTGAGATACGCAGAGGGAGGAGTGAAGAGAAAAAGGGAGTGAGCATAACGGGAGTGACCGAGACACTGAAGACCACTAGCCCTTCCTCAGGCCTCAGTAATCTTTAATACAAAGTCTCACAGTTACAGAATTGAAACCCTTGCAATATATATTATTTAGAACAATATGATTGTTGTTACACATTTATCTGAAACAACTAACAAGCATTGACAAAGCCAATCGTCCTGGCTAGTTTTAGGTGCAAGTCAGTTGTTGTGTTATACATCTGGATGCAATAACAGAGCGTGCAGAGAGAAACCACAAAAATGGTCAGTGGTGCACTATAGAAAGCGTAGAAATGTAGGTGTGTCAGCCACGCCCTTAATTGAATAGGCCACACCCCCTTTAGAGACGCCTCACTTTTTTCCTCCCACTTAAAGCCTTAGGTCAATCTAATTCAAAGGGTGGCCTGCTGCCGTTCACAGGAGTCATGAAAGCATTCGCCGCATTCGCCGCGTTCTTCTCATGGGACAGGAGGATCCCTCATTGCTGCCTGGGAAGACCTCAAACCCCAGGCAGATGCAAGCGTGCAGCCAGCCACAAACTTTGCCGCAGTTCGCTCTCCTTCGCCTGGTCTTCTCTGGGACCTACAGGATGCGGACACGGCCTGGATCTCCTCGTTGCTCTTGCGATGAGTCCAAACCACCAGCCCCACCTCTATCTTCCCTTCCATCGTCTTGGATCTTTTTGTGATCCCCTGGCACAGCACTAGCACTCATCAGATGTTCACATGAAGCAGATCCCCAGGTCACAGTGTCTGATACTGAGCGAATGACCGCCTCTCACTGCCACTCACTCCCATTGTCTGCCTATAGAATCGTGAGTAACTAGACGTATCTGGGCTTGGAGTGGTCACCACACAAGAAAAAACGTTTTATGTACAAATGCAGAGGAGAGCCACTAGCACCATGTATTATATGGAATAAAATGCCCTAGCTCTACATAAAATGGGTGTTTCAAGTCACTGAACCAGGAGTCTCATCCCTCTATATAATCACAGACCTCCCTGTGGCTTGAAATATAATATAACGTTTATCATATGTAATCTATTGCGTGAAACACCCCACCTGCCCTGCTCAGCTCACGTAATATGCACTTCAACTCAAAAAAGACATTTAGCATCAAAAAGACAACAGCTGTCTCTTGGGTTTTTCATCCAACCCTGTTCCCACAAGCAGTGCTTGTTGCACTTGGTTACCAGAACTGCCCCCTCCCCCCCCACACCGAGCCCAGGGTCCAAACCAACCCCTGGCAGACTGTAATGTGCAGCTCTACTTATTACAGACTGAAAACAAAAACTATTAACAACAAGTACCCCCGTCTCTAAAGGAAAAATAACCAGGGAGCACATAGGTGCACAGGGAAACGACCTTTACATCGCGGTGATTACACCGCGATGTCATTACACCACGGTCGTTACAACAACCGCGTTGTTAGCATGCAATGCCATTACTAAGCAAGTCATTACATCGACTTGCAGTAGTTGGCGCGCTAACATTAGAAATACTATAGTTTACTACTCCAACACCTTCCCTACTGTTGCGTACGTTGGAGTTGGAATAGTAAATTATATATTTTTAATGTCAGCGCGCCATCTACTGCAAGTCGATGTAATGACTTGCGTAGTAATGACATTGCATGGTAACAACGCGGTCCTTGAAACGACCGCGTTGTAATGCCACGCGATGTAATGACTCGCGTAGTAACGAGTCATATTCAGGTGCACACATTGACAAACAACAGCTCTTCTAAACACTACAGCATGGTTCTTACCTCCTGGGCATAAAACATTCCGCAGCACTAGGGTCACGCCCACTGGCGACAGCCGTGGAACCAGGGCCGGACTGGCCATAGCAGGCTACGGGCATTTCCACGGTGGGCCGCTAGGGTGGGGGCCAGATTTGGCCCCCCTGGGGGCTGTTTTTGTTACTGGGGGCTGGCAATATCGGCCCCCTGTAACAAAATCAGCCGAAACCGGCCGTAGCAAACCGCTCGCCCGCCCCCCCCCCCCACTTCTCCCTCCTGGGGGATGACCGAGCAGTTTGCCAGGGCAGGTTTCGATTCACAGTCCGGCCCTGCGTGTATCCCATGGACTCTGTAATCTCAGTATAAAAACCCCTCTCTAATCCCTTTATAGGGGACTTGTGACACACCCAGTCGCTTATTGTAAAATAAATTACTTCAGAACTCAACTGTAATACCTGGTTACTGTTGAGTGCTAATGTCACATTGACTGCTGTGAGGTCAAGTCAAGAAGGGAGCATAATTAAAACAGCTGGTTAACGGGCAAAATAAAACTTGCTTTTCGTTTGTCTGCTCTGTTTTTCTAGCTATACCTTGATAAGGAAATATTTAAGGCAATACGTTTATTTTTTGCACTCTTTAGGCAATTACAGAACTGATGGAATATTTGTACACGTTCTGAGCTACTGTACCATTTTGTTAAAAAATAAATCACGTAATAAACTTATTCTGATATTTTTTTGCAGCAAACTTTTATCAGCTTATTTGATGTGTTCAATCTTCCACCAGAGATTCTATTTTTAGTCTTCACGTGTGCAAATATGCTCTGTCTATCATATGATACAGCTTTGCAGGAAGGATGTAAGGGGTTTGTGGGAAAGGTGATGGGTTGCATTAGAAAAAGACCTAAAGCACACCCTTAAAGTTCCGAAAAATTCATCATGTTTTGCCAGTTTAGCGTGCATACACTCTTTGGACGCTCCGTTCCGAATGCGCCTTCTGAAATAATCACACGCATGTGACACGCCCTTTGCGTGTCACGGAAGAGTTGCACAGCCTTGTGAGAAAATATCCACGTACTCAGTGATGTTTGTCAAAATTCATCCAGTTTTTTAACAGTTTTCTCCATCCTTTTACGTCACGCCAAAGAAACAAAGTTATCGTCTTTTCAAACATCTTAAATTGCACAAGAATTGCCCAACCGGGCCTATTCATAGGCACGTAGAACAAACTTCATTACTCCGTCACATTTAGTTCACCCAATGCATTTCTGTCGGTCAACGACCTTCTTCACGGGTATCTACAATAATTTTAAAATATGCGTCAATCCCACAAGTTGACATTCAATACAAAATTACAATATTGAACTCATTTTATACCTCTTATTTTCCCATGACATAAAGCATAATCCTCCCTTCTAGAACATCAAAATAATTCGAAACAGACTCCCTCACACCCACGTTATCTCTGCGAGACTATTGTACGAACCCCTTTAGCTTCAACATAAACGAACCAGATAGTGTCCAAAAGTAAATTGACTCCCTCGAATCCCTTGTGATTAAACTTTCACTCTAACAAACGTTGGACTTCCCACTCACACATTCCCTCATCTACCCCCAACCTCCTGTGATGAAACAAAACAATCCCCTATGTTTTCCTGTAAGTGACTGGCAACTTCACGAGCAGTCTATTCGCCCCAGGACTCAAGCGCCATACTAAACGCGATCGCGGTGCGTCACCATTTTTAAATTGAGCGCTACCTTCCTCACCTGTACTCAACTAGTGTCACATGGCTCCCATGCCCCACCCCTCTAGAGTTTCAGCAGCAATGACGGCCGTCCCTCGTTGGCAGCGTAACAAAAATACTCAATATCCCATAATTCTCTTGTGATGTGTTAACAGAAATTGAACAATGAAACACGGTATGCATAAAAAACAAATATCAAAATTATTCAAAAGACATTCACGACAAGTGTGGCTAGACCCTTATTTTTCACTGATGTTAGTTCGGAGAATCTTTGACGTGTCTCCATTGTTCTTCATGACTCCAATTGCTTTGTAGTTGGGGTGCTAACATGGTTGGAACGGCATTATAAAGTTACGTTAGAAATAGACCTGAAGCACACCCTTAAAGTTCCCAAAAATTCATTATGTTTGTTTGGCAGTTTGGCGTGCATACAATCTTTGGACGTTCCGTTCCGAATGCGCCTTCTGAAATAATCACACGCATGTAACACGCCCTTTGCGTGTCACGGAAGAGTTGCACAGCCTTGTGAGAAAATACCCACGTACTCAGTGATGTTTGTCAAAATTCATCCGGTTTATTAACAGTTTTGTCCATCCTTTTACGTCACTCCTCGGTGACAGAAGGGGGTATGTTATCCAATATATAATGTAGAATTGCAGACATATCACTCCATATGTAATCCAAACCTTCTGCAACACTGAGCTCCTTGGCGACTTGTAACATCCTTATAATGTACCGTTGAGAGACATCACTCGATATGTAATGTATGTGGGGGTGCATCACCCCATGTGTAATGCACACATCCTGCAGCGCTGAGCTCCCCTGGGCTGTGTAATGTGCTGGAGGGGTGCATAACTCCATATGTAATGCACACATCCTGCAGCGCTGAGCTCCTCAGGGCTGTGTAATGCCCTTGTAATGTGCTGGAGGGGTGCATCACTCCGTATGCAATGCACACATCCTGCACCACTGAGCTCCTGTGGGCTGTGTAATGTGCTGGAGGGGTGCATCACTCCATATGTAATGCACACATCCTGCAGCGCTGAGCTCCCCTGGGTTGTGTAATGTGCTGGAGGGGTGCATCACTCCATATGCAATGCACACATCCTGCACCACTGAGCTCCTCAGGGCTGTGTAATGCCCTTGTAATGTGCTCGAGGGGTGCATCACTCCATATGCAATGCACACATCCTGCATCGCTGAGCTCCCCTGGGCTGTGTAATGTGCTGGAGGGGTGCATCACTCCATATGTAATGCACACATCCTGCACCACTGAGCTCCTCAGGGCTGTGTAATGCCCTTGTAATGTGCTCGAGGGGTGCATCACTCCATATGCAATGCACACATCCTGCACCACTGAGCTCCTCAGGGCTGTGTAATGCCCTTGTAATGTGCTGGAGGGGTGCATCACTCCATGTGCAATGCACACATCCTGCACCACTGAGCTCCTCGGGGCTGTGTAATGTGCTCGAGGGGTGCATCACTCCATATGCAATGCACACATCCTGCAGCGCTGAGCTCCTCAGGGCTGTGTAATGCCCATGAAATGCGCTGGAGGGGTGCATCATTCCATATGTAATGCACACATCCTGCATCGCTGAGCTCCTCGGGGCTGTGTAATGCCCTTGTAATGTGCTGGTGGGGTGCATCACTCCATATGTAATGCACACATCATGCAGCACTGAGCTCCTCAGGGCTGTGTAATGCCCTTGTAATGTGCTGGAGGGGTGCATCACTCCGTATGTAATGCACACATCCTGCAGCACTGAGCTCCTCGGGGCTGTGTAATGTGCTGGAGGGGTGCCTCACTCCATATGCAATGCACACATCCTGCAGCACTGAGCTCCTCAGGGCTGTGTAATGCCCTTGTAATGTGCTGGTGGGGTGCATCATTCCATATGTAATGCACACATCCTGCATCGCTGAGCTCCTCGGGGCTGTGTAATGTGCTCGAGGGGTGCATCACACCATATGTAATGCACACATCCTGCAGCGCTGAGCTCCTCGGGGCTGTGTAATGTGCTCGAGGGGTGCATCACTCCATATGTAATGTACACATCCTGCAGCGCTGAGCTCCTCAGTCTGTGTATTGCCCTTGTAATGTGCTCGAGGGGTGCATCACTCCATATGTAATGCACACATTCTGCAGCGCTGAGCTCCTCGGGGCTGTGTAATGTGCTGGAGGGGTGCATCACTCCATATGTAATGCACACATCCTGCACCACTGAGCTCCTCAGGGCTGTGTAATGCCCTTGTAATGTGCTCGAGGGGTGCATCACTCCATATGTAATGCACACATCCTGCACCACTGAGCTCCTGTGGGCTGTGTAATGTGCTCGAGGGGTGCATCACTCCATATGTAATGCACACATCCTGCAGCACTGAGCTCCTCAGGGCTGTGTAATGGCCTTGTAATGTGCTGGAGGGGTGCATCACTCCATATGTAATGCACACATCCTGCAGCACTGAGCTCCTCAGGGCTGTGTAATGCCCTTGTAATGTGCTGGAGGGGTGCCTCACTCCATATGTAATGCACACATCCTGCAGCGCTGAGCTCCTCAGTCTGTGTAATGCCCTTGTAATGTGCTCGAGGGGTGCATCACTCCATATGTAATGCACACATCCTGCACCACTGAGCTCCTCAGGGCTGTGTAATGCCCTTGTAATGTGCTGGAGGGGTGCATCACTCCATATGTAATGCACACATCCTGCATCGCTGAGCTCCTCGGGGCTGTGTAATGTGCTCGAGGGGTGCATCACTCCATATGTAATGCACACATCCTGCAGCGCTGAGCTCCTCGGGGCTGTGTAATGTGCTCGAGGGGTGCATCACTCCATATGTAATGTACACATCCTGCAGCGCTGAGCTCCTCAGTCTGTGTATTGCCCTTGTAATGTGCTCGAGGGGTGCATCACTCCATATGTAATGCACACATTCTGCAGCGCTGAGCTCCTCGGGGCTGTGTAATGTGCTGGAGGGGTGCATCACTCCATATGTAATGCACACATCCTGCACCACTGAGCTCCTCAGGGCTGTGTAATGCCCTTGTAATGTGCTCGAGGGGTGCATCACTCCGTATGTAACGCACACATCCTGCACCACTGAGCTCCTAAGGGCTGTGTAATGCCCTTGTAATGTGCTGGAGGGGTGCCTCACTCCATATGTAATGCACACATCCTGCAGCACTGAGCTCCTCAGGGCTGTGTAATGGCCTTGTAATGTGCTGGAGGGGTGCATCACTCCATATGTAATGCACACATCCTGCAGCACTGAGCTCCTCAGGGCTGTGTAATGCCCTTGTAATGTGCTGGAGGGGTGCTTCACTCCATATGTAATGCACACATCCTGCAGCACTGAGCTCCTCAGGGCTGTGTAATGCCCTTGTAATGTGCTGGAGGGGTGCATCACTCCATATGTAATGCACACATCCTGCACCACTGAGCTCCTGTGGGCTGTGTAATGTGCTCGAGGGGTGCATCACTCCATATGTAATGCACACATCCTGCAGCACTGAGCTCCTCAGGGCTGTGTAATGCCCTTGTAATGTGCTGGAGGGGTGCATCACTCCGTATGTAATGCACACATCCTGCAGCACTGAGCTCCTCGGGGCTGTGTAATGTGCTGGAGGGGTGCCTCACTCCATATGCAATGCACACATCCTGCAGCACTGAGCTCCTCAGGGCTGTGTAATGCCCTTGTAATGTGCTGGAGGGGTGCCTCACTCCATATGTAATGCACACATCCTGCAGCGCTGGGCTCCTCTGGGATTTGTTATGTCCTTGTATAGGTCGGGGACACCCCTTCACATGTAACCCCCAGGCATCAGCCGACTGACAGCATAGCTGTCTTGCTGCCAGACGCACTGCTCAGCAGGGGAGCTGACAGCGCCCCCTGCAGGCTGCTCTTTGAAGGTTCGCTTGCTGTTAGCAGGCGCTTCAGATAAGGGCCGCCCCTGCGGTGCATGCGTGAGATGGGCAGGCCTCCCCGATCAGAGAGCTCTGTCTCACCGAGCACAAAACACAAGAACCTCGACAGCCCGATCCGGGGGAAAGAGGCGCATCCAAAGCTGCAGAGACGGGAGCCCGACAGCCAAGGGTGTGCAACGCAGGGAAGGATGGGGGTTCAGCCTGGCAGGGCTGATGGCTTCACAGGGAGCTACGGATCCCAGGCCCAGCAGGGCGCTCTCTCTCCGAGGTTAACCCTCTGAATACTTCCAGCTCTCACTTCCTGGAGGCCGGTCCCACGCAGAGGGGTTGGGTCAAACTGACAGTCTCGGTACGTGGCAGCGGTAAACCCCCGAGAAAGCACCGCCAATGGGGTCATTTCTATACGGGCAGCGCAGATGATGTCACTGGAATGGTAAGCTGAATCAGGCACACAAACCCGGCGAGCTATCTATCAATCCTCACTAAGGGGCATATTATCAAGCCAGGCGATACAATTATCGCTGCTTTAGCGGCAGAAAACTGCCGCTAAAACGGCGATAATGGGCTTGATAATATGCTCTATGGAATTCCAATTGAAGCTCAGGTTAGATGTCCTTCACAGGAAACCTCCTTGCCCGAGCCTCCAGCCTTTCTTCCGAACTGGAGATCTCCATTGAAATCAACGGGGCTCCCGACGTCTCCTTGGCACACTGTATCCGGCTGCCCCCGTGCCGCTGGTGGTGCAACTCAAGTGCCTCCTTGAACCTTGGTTCTAACCCCAGACACACAACCTTGTAAGTCATTTACTTACCTGCAAGCCAATATCTTTTTCTCCATATGAACCCATGTTGTGGTTTTTCCTCTGAAATATTTTGTCGATGTCTTTTCTGTATGACACAAAAGTACCTGTGCTTTGAAAAGTAAATTGTCTTACTTACCTCTGTATTGTAGGACCCACAGTGTGATATCTAGGCATATCATGCTGAGTAGTCGATGTAACTAAAAAGTAATGCAAAGGTAATCCAAAGTATTTTCAACGTATTCTGTACTGTTTTGAAAGCAAATACAAACCTGTAACAATACCAATTTCATCTCCAATTCCATTTCTGCGTACAGCCTTGCCTTTCAAAGTACATTTTACCTACCGGTGCCAAGTCCTGCTTGGTTCCAGAAATAAAACATAAGTATACTTTTTTATACTTACCTAGTTGGTCTAGATTCAGTCCTGTGTGTGTGCCATCAGTTCTTGTCTGAGTGAGTACAATATAGCCTTATAGCCCGCCATACCGGCTATACCGGCCATTAAAGGCCCGCTCCAGCATTAAAGGCCCGAGCCGAAGTCGACCACCAGACTTTGCTCACGAGAATCAGGGAGGCAGGGATTGGGGTGTTGGCCCTGAAATGGATGATCAGCTTCCTCTCCAACCGTTCCCAGACCATCAACCTTGGCCCTTTCCGTTCCAAACCACAAGTACTCACCAATGGGGTACCAGAGGGACCGTGCTTTAGCCCAACTATGTTCAACATTTACATAGCCCCCTTGGCAACTCTCTTAAGGAACCATGGGTTCGTCCCAATATCCTACGCGGACGATACCCAACTTACATTCTCCTTTAACAAAACCTCACAGACAGCTCAATCCACCTTCTCCTCCAGCATGCTGGCTATATCTCGTTGGATGGAAAGCAATTTCCTCCAGCTGAATGCCGGGAAGACGGAGGTTTTGCTCTTCGGAGACGCCCCTCTCCTCTGGACACACCACTGGTGGCCCCCAGAACTAGGCACCCCACCAACCCCGGCGACCACCGTCAAGAACCTCGGAGTGTACCTCAAACAGACCCTCTCCATGAAGAAACACGTCACACACACAGTGGGCTCATGCTTCCACATCCTAGGCCTTCTAAGGAAAGCTTTTCCCTACCTCCCCGACTCTACCAGAAAGACCCTCACTCAGACCCTGGTACTGAGTAAACTAGATTACTGCACTGCCCTTCTGATCGCAGCCAACGAGTCAATGCCCCCTCATAGATCAGTCTCTCTCCCCCTCCTTCACCAACTACACTGGCTGCCCATACGACAACGCGTGAAATTTAAGATATGCTGTCTTACACACAAAGCGATTTGGGGAAAAGGACCCTCCTATCTGGCGGAGAAACTTAATCATTATACCCCACACCGGACTCTGCACTCTAGCTCCAAATCGCTCCTCAAAATCCCCAGGATAAAAAAAGCAAGAACGGGAGGAAAATCTTTCTCTTACCAGGCCCCCCTCATCTGGAATCAACTTCCTCTTGATGTAAGACAATGCCCTGACCACTGGAAGTTCAGGAAAATCCTGAAAACAGCCCTGTCCTAAGCCTGAAGCCCCATGCCATTGCTCCTACTGCATATCCCGAGCGCTGAGACACCCTCCCGAGAGTGATTCAAGCGCTATACTAGACAACAAATCAATCAAATCAACAAGCGAGCGGGGCATTAATGGCCGTTATAGCCCAGCTACGGGGGGCTATAAGGCTATTAGAACATTCTGCCACTAGAGGGCAGAATGTTCTAACAAATAAAACAAAGCCCTCTCGAAGCTCGAGGGGGCTTAAATCCCCTCGGGCTCCGAGAGGCCTTTGTTCACAGCAGCAGCTGTGATCAAACACAAGGTGGTCTGCAGGCTTTTACCAGCCCGTAGAAGCCCGGAGCACTCCATTGTATTTAATGGAGGGCTCCACATTCCAATGTTCTAATAAATGCTTAACACACCCTCTGATAAGCCTAACTGCTCGTCCACACTACCACAAATAGAGCCGTTAGTGATTATCTACTTTTACCTCTGCCTACCTCTGGGGATCTACTGGACTCTGTGCACACTATACCCTACTTTGTTATAGTATATACAGAGCCAGCTTCCTAACGGGGCCCTAGAGTTTTTATTCTAATTCACTACTGCAAGCATAATATGCAGTAACAATATTAGTATCTGTCACAAGCAGCATCTCTACGAAAGCAGCTGCAGTGCAAGCTTCAGTAACCCTGAAAGAACAGCTGCATACTTGCAGCAGCAATGCTAGCTTCCCTCACATGCAGCACAGGTGCAGCAGTCGTGCAAACTTTACTCGGGCACAAAGATACATCACAGTTAGAAGTAGGACAAGCTTCCCTCACATCACAACTGCAGTGCAATCTTTCCTCACATCACATCTGTAGCACAAGCTTCCCTTGGGTCACAAGTGTAGTAAAATCTTCTTCACAACACACCTGTAATACAAGCTTCACTCAAATCACAGATGTAGTACAATCTTACATCACAGCTGCAATACAAGTTTCCCTTACATCACAGCTGTAGTACAAGCTTCCCTCACATTACACCTGTAGTTCAAGCTTCCCTCATATCTTAGCAGCAGTACAAGCTTCCCTCAAATTCCATCTGTCGTACAATCTTCCTTCACATGACATCTGAAGTAGAAACTTCCCTCACATCACCGCTGTACTACAATCTTCCCTCATACCACATCTGTGGTACAAGTTTCCTTCACATTACAACTGCAATAAAAGCTTCCCTCAGACCCACAGCAAGCCCATAACCCAGCCTTCTTTATCACTTTTAGAGATTTTAACACAGCCGTGAAAGGCTTCAGTCATACTTATTGAAGTCCATTTATGGAACGGAGTAGGAAGAATACAGGAAGAACCGGATCAGGATGGTAAGAAGACGCAAAGCTAGTGTGGGGGTCAACACTTCAAACGGAGGGGGCGGAGACCTCTTCAAAGCCCAGGTCAAAATGACTTGTGGTGAACTCCCTTCACTGTCTTGGTGGGAAATAGTGCATCCCAAAACACAGCGGACACACTGCACTGGTCCTAACGTGGAAAACGTGTTACCTTGACGAGATTTGTGAGGTAACCTCCTAAAGGATGGTTTGCAACATTGATAGCAAACTGCATTTCAAGCCTACTCCTTTGGGTATTGTTCTATTGTACTGCATTATCAGCACACATTACCTCTCTACTGCATGACCGGCACGCATTGCCTTTCTACTGAATTTCCGGCACACATTACCTCTCTACTGCATGACTGGCCTGCATTGCCTTTGTACTGCATTACAGGCACACATTGCCTTTCTTCTGCATGACCACCACATATTATCCAGGCACTGCATTGCCAGCACACATTGCCTTTGCTCTGAATAACCATCCCACATTGCCTTTGTACTTCACGGGCAGCACACATTGCCTTTGCTCTGCATTACCAGCTGGATCACCACACATTGCTTTTCTACTACATGACCGGCACACATTGCCTTTGCTCTGCATAACCAGCACTCATTGCTTTTCTACTGCATGACCAGCACTCATTGCTTTTCTACTGCATGACCAGCACACATTGCCTTTGTACTGCATGACCAACACACATTGCCTTTGTATTGCAAGATAAGCACACATTGCCTTTGCACACATTGCCTTTGCTCTACATGGTAGCACACATTGGATTTGCTCTATATGACCATCACACATTGCCTTTGTACAGCATTACCAGCACACATTGCCTTTGTACAGCATGACCAGGACACATTGCCTTTGCTCTGCATAACCAGCACACATTGTCTTTGTACTGCACGGCCAGCACACATTGCCTTTGCTCTGCATGACCATCCCATAATGCCTTTCTACCTCATGACCAGTACACATTACCTTTGCACTGCATTAATGGCACACATTACCTTTGCACTGCATGACCGGCATACATTACCTTTACACTGCATGACCAGTACCCATTGCCTTTCTACTGCATGACCATCACATTTTGCCTTTGGACTGCATGACCAAGACAGCCTTTTGCCTTTGTACTGCACGATGAGTACACATTGCCTTTGTACCTCCTGGTCAGCACACAATGCCTTTGTTCTGCATGAGCAGCACACATTGACTTTGCTGTTCATGACCAGCACACATTGCCTTTGTATTGCACGACCACCACATATTATCCATGCACTGCATTGCCAGCACACATTGCCATTGTACCTCCTGGCCAGCACACATTGCCTTTGTATTGCACGACCACCACATATTATCCATGCACTGCATTGCCAGCACACATTGCCTTTGTACAGCAATACCAGCACACATTGCCTTTGTACAGCAATACCAGCACACATTGCCTTTGTACTGCATGATGAGCACACATTGCCTTTGTACTGCACAGCCAGCACACCCTGCCTTTGTACTGCATTACTGGCACACATTGCCTTTGTACTGCATGACCAGCACAAATTGCCTTTGTATTGCACGAGCAGCATACATTTCCTTTGTACTGCATTACCAACACAGCTTGCCTTTGTGCTGCATTACTGGCACACATTGCCTTTGTACTGTATGACCAGGACATATTGCCTTTGCTCTGTATAACCAGCACACATTGCCTTTGTACTGCATGACCAGGACACATTGCCTTTGCTCTGTATAACCAGCACACATTGCCTTTGTACTGCACAGCCGGCACACATTGCCTTTGTATTGCACGAGCACCACACATTGAATTTCCCTGCTTGACCAGCATATATTGCCTTTGTACTGCATGACTAGCACACTTTGCCTTTATATTGCACGAGCAGCACACATTGACTTTTCTCTGCATGAGCAGCACACATTGACTTTGCTGTTCATGACCAGCACACATTGCCTTTGTATTGCACGACCACCACATATTATCCATGCACTGCATTGCCAGCACACATTGCCTTTGTACAGCAATACCAACACACATTGCCTTTGTACAGCAATCCCAGCACACATTGCCTTTGTACTGCATGACCAGGACACATTGCCTTTGCTCTGTATAACCAGCACACATTGCCTTTGTACTGCACGGCCGGCATACATTGCCTTTGTATTGCATGAGCAGCACACATTGGCTTATCTCTGTGTGATCAGCAGACATTGCCTTTGTACTGCAAGGCCGGCACACATTGCCTTTGTATTGCACGAGCAGAACACATTGGCTCTTCTCTGCATGACTGGGACACATTGCCTTAGCTCTGCATTACCAGCACATATTGCCTTTGTACTGCATGACCAGCACATATTGCTTTTCTACTGCATGACCAGCACTCATTGCTTTTCTACTGCATGACCAGCACACATTGCCTTTGTACTGCATGACCAACACACATTGCCTTTGTATTGCAAGATAAGCACACATTGCCTTTGCACACATTGCCTTTGCTCTACATGGTAGCACACATTGGATTTGCTCTATATGACCATCACACATTGCCTTTGTACAGCATTACCAGCACACATTGCCTTTGTACAGCATGACCAGGACACATTGCCTTTGCTCTGCATAACCAGCACAAATTGTCTTTGTACTGCACGGCCAGCACACATTGCCTTTGCTCTGCATGACCAGCCCATAATGCCTTTCTACCTCATGACCAGTACACATTACCTTTGCACTGCATTAATGGCACACATTACCTTTGCACTGCATGACCGGCATACATTACCTTTACACTGCATGACCAGTACCCATTGCCTTTCTACTGCATGACCATCACATTTTGCCTTTGGACTGCATGACCAAGACAGCCTTTTGCCTTTGTACTGCACGATGAGTACACATTGCCTTTGTACCTCCTGGTCAGCACACAATGCCTTTGTTCTGCATGAGCAGCACACATTGACTTTGCTGTTCATGACCAGCACACATTGCCTTTGTATTGCACGACCACCACATATTATCCATGCACTGCATTGCCAGCACACATTGCCATTGTACCTCCTGGCCAGCATACATTGCCTTTGTATTGCACGACCACCACATATTATCCATGCACTGCATTGCCAGCACACATTGCCTTTGTACAGCAATACCAGCACACATTGCCTTTGTACAGCATTACCAGCATACAATGCCTTTGTACTGCATTACCAGCATACAATGCCTTTGTACTGCATGACCAGGACACATTGCCTTTGCTCTGTATAACCAGCACTCATTGCCTTTGTACTGCACGGCTGGCACACATTGCCTTTGTATTGCACGAGCAGCACACATTGACTTTTCTCTGCTTGACCAGCATATATTGCCTTTGTACTGCATGACCAGCACACTTTGCCTTTGTATTGCGCGAGCAGCACACATTGACTTTTCTCTGCATGAGCAGCACACATTGACTTTGTTGTTCATGACCAGCACACATTGCCTTTGTATTGCACGACCACCACATATTATCCATGCACTGCATTGCCAGCACACATTGCCTTTGTACAGCAATACCAGCACACATTGCCTTTGTACTGCATGATGAGCACACATTGCCTTTGTACTGCACAGCCAGCACACCCTGCCTTTGTACTGCATTACTGGCACACATTGCCTTTGTACTGCATGACCAGCACAAATTGCCTTTGTATTGCACGAGCAGCATACATTTCCTTTGTACTGCATTACCAACACAGCTTGCCTTTGTGCTGCATTACTGGCACACATTGCCTTTGTACTGTATGACCAGGACATATTGCCTTTGCTCTGTATAACCAGCACACATTGCCTTTGTACTGCATGACCAGGACACATTGCCTTTGCTCTGTATAACCAGCACACATTGCCTTTGTACTGCACAGCCGGCACACATTGCCTTTGTATTGCACGAGCAGCACACATTGAATTTCCCTGCTTGACCAGCATATATTGCCTTTGTACTGCATGACTAGCACACTTTGCCTTTATATTGCACGAGCAGCACACATTGACTTTTCTCTGCATGAGCAGCACACATTGACTTTTCTCTGCATGAGCAGCACACATTGACTTTGCTGTTCATGACCAGCACACATTGCCTTTGTATTGCACGACCACCACATATTATCCATGCACTGCATTGCCAGCACACATTGCCTTTGTACAGCAATACCAACACACATTGCCTTTGTACAGCAATCCCAGCACACATTGCCTTTGTACTGCATGACCAGGACACATTGCCTTTGCTCTGTATAACCAGCACACATTGCCTTTGTACTGCACGGCCGGCATACATTGCCTTTGTATTGCATGAGCAGCACACATTGGCTTATCTCTGTGTGATCAGCAGACATTGCCTTTGTACTGCAAGGCCGGCACACATTGCCTTTGTATTGCACGAGCAGAACACATTGGCTCTTCTCTGCATGACTGGGACACATTGCCTTAGCTCTGCATTACCAGCACATATTGCCTTTGTACTGCATGACCAGCACATATTGCTTTTCTACTGCATGACCAGCACTCATTGCTTTTCTACTGCATGACCAGCACACATTGCCTTTGCACTGCATGATCAGCACACATTGCTTTTGTACTGCATGACTAGCACACATTGCCTTTGTACTGCATGACTAGCACACATTGCCTTTGTACTGTGTGACCATCACAAATTACCTTTGCTCTGCATGACCAGCACACATTGCCTTTGTACTGTGTGACCAGCACATATTGCCTTTGTACTGCATGACCAACATACATTGCCTTTGCACTGCATGATCAGCACACATTGCCTTTGTACTGCATGACTAGCACACATTGCCTTTGTACTATGTGACCAGCACACATTGCCTTTGCTCTGCATTACCAGCACACATTGTCTTTATACTGCACAACCAGCCCACCTTGCTTTGCACTGCATTTCTGTCACACACTGCTTTTGTACTGCACGACCAGCACACCTTGCCTTTGTACTGCATGACTAGCACACATTGCCTTTGTACTGCATTAGCGCCGCACTTTTCCTTTCTACTACATGATGAGCACACAGTGCATTTGTATTGCAGGGCCAGCACATTTTGCCTTTGTACTGCATTACTGGCACACATTGCCTTTGTACTGCATGACTAGCACACATTGCCTTTGTACTGTGTGACCAGCACACATTGCCTTTGCTCTGCATGACCAGCACACATTGTCTTTGTACTGTGTGACCAGCACACATTGCCTTTGCTCTGCGTGACCAACATACCTTGCCTTTGTACTGCACAACCAGTCCACCTTGCTTTGCACTGCATTTCTGGCACACACTGCTTTTGTACTGCAGGACTAGCACACCTTGCCTTTGTACTGCATGACTAGCCCACATTGCCTTTGTACTGCATGACTGCCGCACTTTTCCTTTCTACTACATGATGAGCACACGTTGCCTTTGTACTGAACGGTTAGCACATTTTGCCTTTGTACTGCATTATTGGCACACATTGCCTTTGTACTGCATGACTAGCACACATTGCCTTTGTACTGCACGGCCAGCACATTTTGCCTTTGTACTGCATTACTGGCACGCATTGCCTTTGTACTGCACGTCCAGCACACCTTTCCTTTGTACTGTATTACTGGCAAACATTGCCTTTGTATTACATGGTCAGCACGCATTGCCTTTGAGCTGCATTACCGGCACACATTTTCTTTGTACTGCACGACCAGCTCACCTTGCATTTGTACTGCATTACCGGCACACGTTGCCTTTGTACTGCACTACCACCACACCTTTCCTTTGTACTGCATTACCGGCCTACATTTCCTTTGTACTGCATTACCGACACAGCTTGCCTTTGACCTGCATTACTGGCCTACATTTCCTTTGTACCGCATGATGAGCACACATTGTCTTTGTACTGCACGCCCAGCACACCCTGCCTTTGTACTTCATTACTGGCACACATTGCCTTTGAACTGCATTACCGACACAGCGTGCCTTGGTACTGCATTACTGGCACACATTGCCTTTGTAATGCATGATGAGCACACATTGCCTTTGTACTGCACGCCCAGCACACCCTGCCTTTGTACTGCATTACTGGCACACATTGCCTTTGAACTGCATTACCGACACAGCGTGCCTTGGTACTGCATTACTGGCACCCATTTCCTTTGTACTGCATGATGAGCACACATTGCCTTTGTACTGCACGGCCAGCACACCCTGCCTTTGTACTGCATTACTGGCACATATTGCCTTTGAACTGCATTACCGACACAGCGTGCCTTGGTACTGCATTACTGGCACACATTGCCTTTGTAATGCATCACCAGCACACATTGCCTTTGTGCTGGGTGACGAACACAGAATGCCTTTGTACTTCACGACCAGCACACCCTGCCTTTGTAGTGCATTACTGGCACACATTGCCTTTGTACTACATGGTCAGCACACCTTGCATTTGTACTGCATTACCGGCACACATTGCCTTTGTACTGCATGATGAGCACACATTACCTTTGTACCGTATGATGAGCACACATTGCCTTTGTACTGCACGGCCAGCACACATTGCCTTTGTACTGCACGGCCAGCACACATTGCCTTTGTACTGCATTACCGGCACACATTGCCTTTGTACTGCATGACCAGCACACATTACCTTTGTACCGCATGATGAGCACACATTGCCTTTGTACTGCACGGCCAGCACACATTGCCTTTGTACTGCATTACCGGCACACATTGCCTTTGTACGGCACGACCGGCACATATTACATTCCCCTGATGTTATCTGCAAGTGAAGTGGGAGGTTGGCCTTGGTAATGCAGGGCTCCTGGCACTGAATCCTGCACCTGTACTTCCTAGTCCTGTGGCGCGGCAGGCGCCGGCAGCAGCAGGGACCCTACAAGCAGGAGAGCCGGGCCTCCGGTGCTCAGGCCGAGCAGACAGGACCCAAGCAGGCGAGGGGCTGCTCACTCCCTGCTGAGGGGGGAGGAGGGAGGGCACATTCCTAAAGGCAGAGACACTGATGATTGACACGTGAGGAGGTTCCATTTACAGCCTCAGCCACTGGTTGCAGCTTATCTATTTCATCCAATCCGGTGTGTTGCATCGGGCGCCAAAGATAGCCATGGTCACATCATGCGTCGTCATCCCGTGTCCTCACATGGGTTGGCGGTAAGTCACAAAGGTAGCTATCGGGGACATCCGTGTTGGTAACCTGCTGACAAGAAAAGATGGGGGTTCAGGTAGCGCAGGCACCCTCAGAACCAGAGGCAGACCTCGGGACCCCCCTGAAAACCCAAAGTGTCCTGTGCACAAGGGATCAGTGGTTCAGTATCCGGTGGCGTCGAGGTCTCAACAAAAGGCTCTTGTGAGCAGCGGGAGGGGGCTGACACTGTATGGAGACAGGAGGAGGAGGCTGGAAAGGGGCAGAGCACAGACGCAAGAGTCCTGGGAAATGTGACCACTAGACTCATTCACCAAATATATTCACAACTCACTAGTGAGTGAGGCCATGCTCTCAGGCAGAGACACACTCATAAGACAGGCCAGGACGCACATGGGCAGTGCTAAGCTCCGTGCACCTCTCGGCCTCCAGGGGCAGCCAGGGTGAGCAGCTGCCGGGGTGCACACGTCTCTTCCATGCAGTGGTCAAAGTAAGGAAAGAAACGTAGGGGAACTGTGGGCGGAGCATCAGGGGGAGGAAATAACCAGAGGATTGGGTCAGTGGGCGGAGTCAGAGGTGTCGCTAGAAAGAGCAAAACAAACCAATTTTTAGTATATTTGGCATTTCACTGACCAGTTACAGCTTATAACGTTACTTAATACAACCAATGGATACACGTTTATTTGAGGATTAATAAATGAGTTATTGACGTTAAAATACATTTACAATGTGGGACAGGTTTTCAGTCACAGAATGTCCCAAATACTCTTCTAAGTGGAACCAGGCGCCAGTTGTCTCTGAGCCATGCAGTTTCCTTCATTAGCACTTCTCCTCCCTTTTTCTAACCACTTCTGAATATAAAATGTGGGTTTAAATTCTATGACAGGAGACCCCATGTTTTGGGGAGCACCGGGGATTACGTCATTCTGAAGCCAGCATTGGATGCCTCTTAATTGCCTCTTAGTTTCCTGTTATTGTATCTAGAAAGAGCTCCAAAAAAATAATGTATACACCTAAAACAACCCAGACCTGTTGGGTTTGCATTTGCTTTTAACAGTATCAGATGAACGAGACACAACTATTATATTAGCAGTTTGTGTAATTACTACTGAAGGTAGTAAGCAATGAGAATTGCAAGTTTATCAATTCTGAAATTATGAGACTCAAACATTGGTAGAGTCAGAAGTAGGTAGTGGTCCTCGGATTATCTCAACCAGTTATCTTCTCCCTTCAGACTACCATCCCCTGCAACCACCTTTGTCTCTTCACGAGCCCTGTAGATGTCCAGAAATACCACCCACCAGAGACTGCGTGAGAGAAGTTCAAACATGAAAGGCAAAATATCCTAGTTTCCAAATGTTTTCAACATAATTATAGCTCTGTCGTATTTGCCACATAATACATCATCTGCTGCATAATCTGATGGTTGTAACTAAAAAAACTAGTTTGTAGCTCAAACAGATCAAAAGAACATGACTTGTGTTGCTGTGAAGTGGAGGGCCCTCTACAAAGGTTGCCTGGTCACCGTTCTCACCGCTGCACTTGAATGTTAAACTGGTATTAATGAGGCGAAAGCTTTGCAGAGACTCTTAGTATGTGTAACAATGTCAAAATAATAAAGTATCAGAAAATGCACCACATTGCACTGCAGTCTTTCTTTGCGGCATACTTTAGTCAACGCTGCAACATCATTTTGTCCTCCATTGCTGCATGCGCCTCGTAAATGTGCCGTTCCTCCATTGCCGATCCCTGGTGAGTTACACTACTATTGCGGGAACAAGGCCAACGGAGGCACCAATGGGTGAGGCGGACTGGCCTCAAGGGTCCTGCGACCTCAGTGGCAAAGTCACTGTTGCTCTAGGGTGTGCTGCTTCGTAGGCCTGCACGCAAGACTGGAGGTGACCTTCAGTATGGATTGTGGTGGCCGGTCTTCAAGGTTAACCCCCACTGGCCACGGGTAGGGTCCACCTGCCGGTGCTAAGAGACCAGCGCTTCTATGGTCTAGTTGGGGAATGTGCTCCCTCAAGAGTGTGGCCTGGTGGTCTGACCATGAACCCTGATCCTGGTTCCCCAGTTCCAAATTCGGGCATAGTGCACCATCCTCTCCCCCCTGAGCACCTTTCTGCCCCCTGAGAGAAACTTGCACTGCCTTCAGCTACAGCCCAATTGTTCCACATTATAAACACCTGGATGTGACTCAATTCAAACTATGCATTGCCTGAAAAAAAGTAACAACATCATGAAAAAAGCAAACACTCATAGGCAATGCAAGATTATGTAAAGCATGCAAAATATAAGCAGGAACGACATGGTTACCTTAACGCTTTTACGCTCATTGTTCAGAAATCAATGAGTGTTTTTTGCCTCAAACTTTCAGGACATGAATACAGGTCTCCTCCTGTACACAGGTGTGCCTTTGTTGCACTTGTGGACAGCAAGAAAGGGGTTAAGCGGGGCTCAGAAGATAAAGGGACTCTTAAAGAGAATCTGATCTGACTCACGGAAACCCACAAGGGCTGCTCCACATTCATGTCAGCCAGCTAGCTGCTCAAACATCGACATTATGTATTCAAGTGTCCTGCAAAGGATACCGTTGCAACTGTCCTGCTTGGCTAATTCTCCTATCAACAAAAAACTTGAGAGAGCTCTTGAGAGTAAAAGGCTAAAAGAAATTCACAAACCTAAGAGGTCCCAAAGGCAAGACCTATTGGCTTGGCCAATGCTTGTTTAGATATCTCATTTGCTAAATGGGGCACTTTTAATTTGGTGCCAGACAGGGCCAAACTGGGAACCCGAAGCAGCCCTGGCAAATTGTGTCCATTCCCTGTACGGTGTGTTGCGAGCAAACGCAGCAAGTGACCCTGACCACTACAAGAAAATGTTGAAAAAAATGACATAAATGGTGCATTCTACAACACATTTTATTATATATTCAATCGTATTTGCTTTTAGGGCGCAGTATATGATGACCTTGCAGTGCACCAGGATACAACAATCTTTTTTTTTTTTTTTTTTTTTTTTTTTAAAGTTTTTATTGTGCAGAGAAAAAGGGTACAAGCACGGGCCTACAACCTCCTGGGCCGGCCGCTAGTATTCAAAAAAGATCGAGCAGGTCAAAAAACATTGACTGGCCCACAGGGGCTCCGCTAAATTACAGAAGATCAGACTGCACAAAAGGGACTTCAGGATATACCCTTTTTACATAAATATCAACAAAAGTAAAGAAAAACAAAAAGGGATACAACATCTTGATGGGGCTCTTGAATGTTTCTGTCACTATCACCCTCCAACACTGCCCCTCCTCTCCCCATATTTCCTCGCACAAGTATTTCATTTGTTTTAAAGCGCCTCTCATACCAGTGTAGGGACTTGGAGCACTTTACATCATGCACACATACAGAGACAATGAATCATACGTGTGTAAATCAGTGTTTAGAAAATGTTATACAAGACAAAAGGGACTACAAGGTGTCGGATTCACATGCCATCAATTCTGGTAGGCATTTTTAAAGATCTGGAGAAGCCCAGACCCAGGATTCAAAATGTAACACAGTGGTTGGATTTACTAATAAGAATGTATTTCTACCCAAACAAACCCATTTTAGCAGTATTAGGATAATGAAAGACTGGGGAAGAAAACAAAACTTCCAAACATGAACCATGCAGCTCACATGCAGCTCTTTGATGGCAGGTCATAGCTCAAGGTGCTAGATTTATTACGATTGCAAGTAACTAAAGGATCTCTGTGACAAAAGCAGTAACTCACTGAGCTATGCACATTAAATACAGTTTTGTGATCTGTATAGTACACGTTCTTTGCCGCAGGCATATTAACCCTACAATAGATGAGTCAAAACTGGCAATAGACGATACTTTGATCTCTCTGCAACAGGAAAATCAACCATCAATCTGGACTCTTTTATTGTTGCATGAAAACTGCTGGGTTTACAAGGAACTCTGCAGTGATTTATGCGTTTTTGAGAGTGAGAAGTGAGTCATTGTGCTGGACAGTCCTGCTGTTTAGGTCTCGCCTGGCGTTAGTAGTGTGCAGCGCAACGCTCGCCATGCAAGGACCTTTTGTAATCGATTCAGATTTGAAAGCTAGATGTAAACGCGTATGGAGGGACAAAAAAATGCACGCGCACGGACAGACACATGTGCACATGTGCTCGCCTGGACAGCCCAACGCCATCTTTGTTTAAATGGACTTGCGCGCTGAAGTCCACTTTTCCAACGGCCCATGTGGACAGCCCTCGGATCAGCCGCCGCTGCTGATGCTCTTCTTCACGGCAGGCTTGAAGCTGTTACTCCTGCCGGCACTGCACAGCTTCTCCCCCGGATTGGCAGCCGGGTTGGCTGCCTTGACCTTCTTCCGGGGACGGTACTTGTTTACTCTGGCGACAAAGACGACTGAACTTCAAAACGTTTTCGCTGATGTTTGTGTAGCTTCTGTTCTGAGGTGGTTTTGTATGTTGTTTATCCTGTTGACCATGGGCCGAGCAATGTATTAGCTCTGAAAAGTATGTGTGCACATTCAACTCTTTATTCTAGTTTTTAGGCTTGTTTTGATGGTGACGGTTATCTGTAGTTTTGGGTATTTGATGATGATGTGTGTGCACCACATATTTCCATACGAAGATGTGCGTGGCATTTTTTAATATTTAGTGATTACATTCGTTTGTAGCGTTTATTCGGTAATGATGCGTGCCTTTTATATTTATTCTTCTTTAACAAATTCATGTTTTGTGGTGACGAGTGTAGTTTATCTCTGGTGATTTCTGCTAAGTGTAAATTGTGTCATAGTGATACATTTGTCGTATATTCTGTGGCGTGTGTGTGTGTGTGTGTGTGTGTAGTTTGCAATCTGGGATGACTGTCCATGCGTTCATGTATGTTACGACTGAATGGTGCAATATGTATCCTTCTGGGCATGTGTGTAGTTTAACGATTGAGAATGAGTTGTGTGTAGTTCGTATTGTTTCCGGGTGATCTGGGGCTAAGAGTATATCTTGTGACTCTTAAGCACGGGGCTGTGTTTCTGAAACAGACCAAAGCGAATGAAGGGGTTAATCTTCCTAATATTTTACCATTAACAACCCTCCACCCCCAAGCAACAGCAGGCAGAGCTGCCGTGAGATGCTTTTCAATGGAAAGTGCCAGATTATATATTAAATATTTTGGACAGCTTTTGGGAGCAGAATGCAGCATTTACATCTCCTTGCATAGAAAGAGTCACTCTAGACAACATCTTCTGAGCTGCTTATCGTGACCGTCACCACCCCCCTCCCCGCTCCACGCACACCCGGGCTGTGCGGCATGCCTGCCCTTTTGCAATATTTTTAGTCGTGCTTAGAGGGCAGGTCCATCTAGGAGTGAAGACAGAGCTTGCTGGGGGGAGGGAGTACACAATGAATCTATAGAAAATTGTTCGTAGTTTTGTGAGCGTCTTCACCAGAGGCAGCCCCTGTGCACTGTAGTGTGACCCTCTGACGCAGCCCCAGTGCACTGTAGTGTGACCCTCTCATGCAGCCCAGTACCCTGCAGTGTGATCCTTTCACGCAGCCCCAGTACCCTGTAGTTTGAACCTCTCATGCAGCCCCAGTACCCTGTTGTTTGACCCTCTCACACAGCCCAGTACCCTGCAGTGTGACCCTTTCACGCAGCCCCAGTACCCTGTAGTTTGACCCTCTCACGCAGCTCAGTACCCTGCAGTGTGACCTTCTCACACAGCCCCAGTCCCCTGCAGTGGGACCCTCTCACGCAGCCCAGTACCCTGTAGTTTGACCCTCTCACGCAGCCCAGTACCCTGCAGTGTGACCCTCTTATGCAGCCCCAGTATCCTGTAGTTTGACTGTCTCCGGCAGCTTGCAGCTGGGTCGGGACAAACGTGTCTGCTCACAGATTACAAACGGGGGCTCTTTAAGAAACACAAGGGCGCGCGATGTACTTCTGTCCCCTCAGGTGGGACCAGGGGAGTAGGAGGAGAGGTGAATGGATAAAGATAGCATAAACAAGCATTGAAAATGCAATAAGTCTTGGATTCTAGCATTGCATTATTTAGTGTATATTTGTGATTAGTTGTATGTAGTTAGAATTGTTTTGTTAGCTGTGTAGTAGTTTAAAGCATAGTGTTAGTAGGAAAAGAGCAGTGTTTCAGATTTGGGAGGTGAATGAATAGAATAGTAAGTGTTAATTTCGTATAGTGAGGATTACAATAGCATGAGGCAGACGAAAGGGGCGAGGGGAGACCAAATATATACAAATATGCACATATCACAAATATAAACTAAATAATGCAAAGCTAGAATACAATACTATTAGCAAAGCAAATGGCTTTAACTTAATCAAAGGCGAGACCTATTGCATTTTCAATGCTTGTTTTGTTACTTGGGGCCGGTTTTGCAGCCCCCATTAACAAAACCTGTGTCCCACCCCTCCAGCTCGCTGCCCATTCAGGAGTCTGGCCTTGGTGCCTGGGCCTATTTATTTTCACAGTCCGACCCTGGATGGAGTCTACAAGGGGCTCTGGTGCTCGGTGTCACAGAACTGGACACCTCCGGCTGCTGTTATGTTATATCCTTAAAAAAAGGTAAACAGTATTTTTAAAAAGACCACATCCCTGAACACAGACAGAGCAGCAGTACACATTTTATAAAATAAAATAAAATAAGGAAAACAGTTTATAAGACATTAAATGTTTTCTACAGTTATTTATGTTAAAAGCGCCAAGGTTTGGGTACAGTCTGCCAGGAATTCTACACTGGAGTGCTCTTCCTTTCCTTGTGGCGTCATCAGTCTGGGTGAGCCCGAAAATAAAGGGCAGATGAGGTCAAGGGCGGGGCCGCCAATGCGTCCTAATGTGACCATTGTATTGGTCAAAGTGGGGGCAGGCTGGTGGCCTCCTCACTAAATGAAGTGTAAATCACACTGTAGCAGCAGGGCCATCATAGGAAGCCGCTTTTGTGCGCTGATTGGTTGCTCCTACAGTGCAGCAGGGCTCCTACAGTGTTGCTGCGCAGGCCCCTGGCCACAGATACAGAGGGGGGGGGGGAGGGGGGGGGTCGTGGCAACTACAGAGGCCTTCCTCAATGTGCACCACACAGCGCTGGATGATCACATCATATTTTTTACGTTCGGACCATCCCTGCCATCCTGTGACGCATTTTAAAAATAAAGAAGTAGGGGAACGGACTGTTTTAAATTTAAAAAGTAGGGACACGCCGTGCCCTCCGATCCCGCCCACTTCTGCCACTGACTGTAACACTAACATTGCAGGAATGGCTGATTATACAGCTGTAAGGACATGCAGACTTCAGCTCAAGTAAAATCCTAATATTGCTGGGACTACAATTCCCAGAATAATTTTCACACTCACTCCCTCTAGCTGTTGAGGGCAGTGCTGGGGTGTCCATGTCAGCCCCTCCAGTCAGCACATCAACGGCAGGCGTGAATTTAACTTCTCAAGGGGGGTCTTGCAGGATGTTGATGGACCTTATCCAGTTGGGGGGGGGGGTCAATGGGCCTCCTCTGGTGCCCCCTGCCTCTCTAATTTGATGGGGGGGGATGTTGATGTGCCTCCTCCGGTGCCCCCTGCCTCTCTCAGGTGTCTGGGGGGGGTGTCGATGAACCTCATCCGGTGCCACCTGCTCTCTCAGGTGACTAGGGGGTGGCACCGATGGACCTCCTCCGTTGGGGGGGGGGGTGTCGATGAACTTCTCCAGTGCCCCTGCCTCTCTCAGGTGACTGGGAGGGGGTGTGGTTGTATTGATGGACCTCATTCGGTGCCCCTTGCCTCACTCAGGAGACTGGGGGGTTCCGGTGCCCCCGCCTCTCTGAGGTGACTGCGACGGTCACCTTCGTCCTGGAGCTGGGGTTGTACCAACGTGTATCTCTTCAGTGCTTCAATGAGTCATCTCAACAGAATCCATTTTTTATACTGAAGCAGATTTTGTTTCTTGAGCTTGAGTTTTGAGCTCACACCTACAATGCTAATAATGAAACCACAAGTTCCAGAGTAAAATGTGCCTTTTATTACTAAAAACTCAGGAGCTTCAGAGGTGTGGTGTATGACAAGTGGCCACTGGGCAGCTGTGGTACTGGCGAGGCATGGCACACCTTGATCCCAGCCTTGTAGGTATGGCTACGCCCAGTGTGGCACCGGAACGTCTCAAAAAGTGATGTTTCAGAGGTGCACAGGGCGTGTAAATGAGCCCCACACAATGGTAAAATTGTGTGTACTCTCATGGAATGCTTAAGAAAACTGTATTATATATATATTTTTTATTATGAGAGTGCTAACTGCAAAATAATGTAGTGCGGCACCGCAACCGTTTTCCTGTGCCGAGATGTATCATTTTAAAAGCACAGGGATGCGTCGTATTAATAAAAATACGATGCATCCGTGTATTTTCCCCTGCGCTGGCGCACAATTGGCTACCATGCGTCAGCACATGCACTCTTGCGTCATATTGCAAGGGTGCCTTTATTGTGGGGATTGAAGGGACACTTTCCTGTACAAAAACAATCTTTGATGGCATTTTCCTCTTTCTATGCGTGCAGTAGAATGACGAAGAATGTGGAGAAATAAAAGTATTTCTTCTCGTTAAGCCACCCCTAAGCATAGGATTCAGATGTATTCCCAGCTTTACAAAATGGTGTAAATCTGGTGTTAGAAATGGGGGTCTCTAGTTGGCAGAGGCAGGTACCTTTGTCCATGTAGGGACCCTTCTTCCTAGTCAGGGTAAGGGAGTTACACTCCTAAAATAACCCCTGCTCACCCCCTTGGTAGCTTGGCACGAGCAGTCAGGCTTATCTCAGAGGCAGTGTGTAAAGCATTTGCACATAACCAACAGGAATACAGTGAAAACACTACAAAAGGACACCACACCAGTTTAGATAAATATCCAATATTTTAATATTCCAAAACAAGACCAAACCGATAAGAATCCAACATACAGTACTTAAAAATATATACTTTGCAAGATATCCTTAAACTTGCAGAAATACCTAAAAACACAGTTTGTACAAGTCAGTAGCTCCGTCCGGGCTACCTCGATGCTGAAAACAACAGAGTCTAACAGTTCCAGCCAACCGCGTCGATACGGACCAGCGAAAGCGTGGACAGACTCTGTGACAGTCCCTTTCTCATTACGGCTGGCACGTTGGTTCGAGCCAGTCGCGACAACCGTTGCAGTTGTGTTGCAAAATGTAAGCGGTGCAGGGTGTGGTGCCCTCTCTATGTGGTGCAGGCAGCGGCTCGGTGATGATCGTCCAGACGGCGTTGGTGAGACAAAGGCTTATGGTGTAGGGCAAGGCGGTGCTCGATGCGGTGATGGCAGGGTGCGGTGCAAGCGACAGAGCCGGTTAGCGGGAGCTGGCATTTGTCAGCCCAGACTGCTTCGTGGGATGAGGCAGTGCGTCGTGAAACTTACGAGAGGTACCCCCAGAAATGATGCGGTCACAGGTGTCGAAGTCAGCAGCAGCAGCGACGGCGTCAGTGAGACCATGATGGCGAAGTGAAGCAAGGCGGTGCAGAGTGCGGTGCCCACAGGTCATGGTGCAAGCAGCGGCTTGGTGGCAGGTCATGGTGCAAGCAGCGGCTTGGTGGCAGTGGCGTCGGTCGTCGTCGGTGAGACTAGGGTTGTGGTGCGAGATGCGAACGGTGCCTTCTGCGGTGAATCAGGACACAGAGTCAGCGACGGAGTCGGCGATGGAGTCTGTTGCATTTCCCCTCTCTGTGGCAACAGAAACAGTGGTACCCAGAGGTTGGTGAAGTCTTTGCAGTCCCTGAGACTTCTCAACAGGAGGCCAGCTCGGTTCAGGCCCTTGGAGATACTCAGTACAAGTAAAGAAAGTTCAGTCCAGTCCTTTCACTGCCCAGGCAGAAGCAGCAGCTGAGGGCCAACCCAACACAGCAACAACACAGCAAAGGGGCAATACTCTTCCTGGCAGCTCTTCCAGCTCTTCGTCTTGGCAGGTTCCTTGATTCCAGCGAGTTCTAAAATTCTGGGGTCTGGGCCCCGTTATTTATACTCAAAATCCCTTTGTTCTCTCAGGCAGTGTGTCTGTGCTTAGTACAAACCAGTTCTGTCCTCTCTGGTCCAGCTTCCCGGCAGAAGGTGGAGGCAACATTGTTCAAGGCAGACCAGGCCCATTCAGGTGCAAGGGAAATCTCCCCCAACCAATCTAAATGCAGACCAGGCCTATTCAGGTGCTGGTGAAAACTCCTCCCACTACCCTGAATGCAGACCAGGCCTATTCAGGTGCTGGTGAAAACTCCTCCCACTACCCTGAATGCAGACCAGGCCTATTCAGGTGCTGGTGAAAACTCCTCCCACTACCCTGAATGCAGACCAGGCCTATTCAGGTGCTGGTGAAAACTCCTCCCACTACCCTGAATGCAGACCTGGCCTATTCAGGTGCTAGTGAAAACTCCTCCCACTACCCTGAATGCAGACCTGGCCTATTCAGATGCTAGTGAAAACTCCTCCCACTACCCTGAATGCAGACCAGATCTATTCAGCCCAACCCAGACTCATTCAGGAAAGGCAAGACACACATCACCCCCTCCCCCTGGTGGCAGTCTGAGAGAATACACATCCCCAGCCCCTGTCACTCTAAAGCCAGATAGTCAATACACAAACCTGCAGAGGCACACAGGATGGCTAAGCAAGAAAATACCTACTTTCTAAAAGTGGTATTTTCAAACACACAATATAAAAATTATCTTTACAAGAAGATGCATCTTAATATTCTGAGTTCAGGCATACTAAACTTTACTATCCCATCTTGTCCCAATGGAAAGTTCCATTTATAAGATGTTATAAATAAACTCCCATTCTACCCTAAGGGACAGATAGCCTTTCCACAGTGAAAAACGAAATGCACTGTAATTCACTACCAGGACATGTCACACACACTAGTACATGTCCTACCTTTAACATACACCACATCCTGCCCACAGGGGTACCTTGGGCGTACCTTAGGGGTGCCATATGTAAGAAAAGGGAGGATTAGGGCCTGGCAAGTGGGTGCACTTGCCAGTTCGACATGGCAGTCACAACTGCACGCAGACACTGCAGTGACAGGTCTGAGTTACATTTATAGGCTGCTCATGTGGGTGGCACAATCAATGCTGCAGCCCACTAGCAGCATTTGAGTTACAGGCCCTGGCGCACTCGGTGCACTTTACTAGGGACTGACCAGTAAACCAGATCTGCCAATCATGGAAACACCAATCCATAATACTGTTTACACAGAGCGCATAAGCACTTCAGCACTGATCAGCAGTGGCAAAGTGTCCAGAGTCCTAAAACCAACATAGACAGGTCAGGAAAAAATAGGAGGAAAAGCAAAATGTTTGAGGATACCCCTGCAAAAAGGGCCATTTCCAACATCTGGGAATGTGTCAGGCTCCATGTATGTTGCATGGGAGCACCCACAGCAACTCCCATGGAACGCCCCCTTCACGCAGAGTAATGTGCGAAAGGGAGACATATTTACAAGACCATGAACGTCACTCAGGGTGGCTTTACATGGCCTTGTAAATATGGAGAAGCCCATTGTGCTGCCGATGGGTCAATAAAAGTGACGCACCGGCGGCGCAAAGGGCTTGTAAATGAGGCTTGAAATGTGCAACTAGAAGTATCGCAAAGGCTTCAATCTTAAAGTGCACAGAAGAAAAAGCGGAAGGGGAAATCTGTACAAAACTGAGAGGGTCTTGATGGAAAAAGGTGTTGTAAATTGACGTTAATAATGTTATGAAAAGAAATGTGCTGGAAGAAGTTGGAAAACACACAGTAAGTGGGAAAAACATGCCCATACATTGAGTGTGTTTAAAAAAAGGAAACAAGCATTGGCAAATCCTATGCGAGATCTTTTGGCTTTATCAATGCTTGTATTACTGTTGTTTTGGAGTATTCAGGAAATATTGACGTTCGGATTATGCCCTTAAGAGCGTTTCAATTACTTATGCATGTTTTTTCTGTTTGGAAATGAGGGGGGGTAAATCACAGAGCGCGGGAGGGGGAGACGGTGTTTTAAAAGCAGGAGGGTTGTTAAAAACAATGACGCTGGGCGGGGTTTGTGGGTTAACACGCGCATGTTGAAGGCAGAGCTGCCGGCCTTAGAGCTGGGGAACCGAGTTCAAGTCCCGGCGTCGACTCAACATCCTATGATCCTGGGCAAATCACTTAATCCCCCGTGTGTAATTAAAAAAACATGAACGTGGCTGTGTGTAATGTAAATGGCGCTCTTGTAAAGCCCTCCAATACCTTTGGGGAAGAGAGAGGGCGCGGGAGGTGGCTGAAGGAGGGAGGTGGGTAAAACAGCAGAGAGCTGTGGCTAGGAAGTGGTGCGTTAAAAGCAGCAGGGGGTGTTTTCTATAAACAAAAACGCGCTGCAGCTTGAGAGCAGGGTCTAAGCTACACAAATACTGTGCAAGTATGCACGCTGCTTGTGCTGACGGCTTGGCTAGTATTGTGTGAACATTTACATATACGAACTGGCATGGCTAATGTTGGGTAGAGTTTGGGTAAAGGATTTATATTTGTTTATGGTCTGCGGGTGGCATGGAGTGTCTGATGTGAGCATTATGCAGGGGGCGGGAAGAGACATAATACACATGGAAAGGTATTAAACGTAAGCTGACCCCTTTTATTTTCAGGTAATTCTCATTCGTGCCTCCTCCTTGGAACTGGGGAAGCGGGTTCGAGTCTTGGCATCAGCGCAACATCATGTGATCCTGAGCAAATCACCTAATCCTCAGACAAGTGTGGTGAAGCAATGTAAAAGTGGAAGCTTTACTGCCGGCCTGACTGAGAAGTAAACATGACTCATGGGTGGAATAGATTGCAGGCGCAGTGAGTGTTATGCACGTGGCATGGGAATGTAAATGATACACATGGAAAAGTTATTGGAAGAAAGCTGACCCCTTTCATTTTCAGGCGGTTGTCATTCCTGCCTTCTCCTTGGAACTGGGGAAGCGGGTTCGAGTTTCGGCATCGGCTCAACATCCTGTGATCTTGGGCAAATCACTTCTCCCTCACACAAGCGTGGTGAACCACTCTAAAAGAGCCACATCGTGTGATCCTGGGCAAACCACTTAATACTCCCGTACATGATAGCAAGAAAAATGAAAGTGCCTGCGTGTGATGTAAATGGAGCTCATGTAAAATGCTCCAGTACCTCTGGTGACAGGAGTGAGGGTGCGAGAGATGGCTGAAGCAGGGGGGTGAGTAAAGCAACAGAGAGCTGGGAGTACGACGTGGTGGGTTAAAAGGGGGGTTAATTAAAAACAACGGCTGGGGGAGAAGACGGCCTGCAGATGCAATTGTATGGGGTGCTCGATAACACATTTAAACAAACATTTACAATGCAATAGGTCTCGCATTGGCGCAAGTTTGAGCCATTGGTAGTGCAAATAACAATGCCTTTTCTTTTTGTTTTCTTTTTAAAAACATCAATTAAAGGCATTGTAATTTACAATGCCAATAGCTTAAACCACACACACACACACACACACACACACACGCACACGCACACACTCACACACACACACACTCTCTCTCTCGAAGTTGGCTATACTGCGGATGGTAATACGTGCTGTTTGTCTGGGTGGTGAAGTTTGCTCTTGTGCGGGCGGTAATACGTGCTGTGTGTCTGGGTGGTGAAGTTTGCTCTTGTGTGGGCGGGAATGTGTGCTGTTTGTCTGGGTGGTGAAGTTTGCTCTTGTGCGGGTGGTAATACATGATGTTTGTCTGGGTGGTGAAGTTTGCTCTTGTGCGGACGAGAATGCGTGCTGTTTGTCTGGGTGGTGAAGTTTGCTCTTGTGTGGGCGGGAATGTGTGCTGTTTGTCTGGGTGGTGAAGTTTGCTCTTGTGCGGGCGGTAATACGTGCTGTTTGTCTGGGTGGTGAAGTTTGCTCTTGTGTGGGCGGGAATGTGTGCTGTTTGTCTGGGTGGTGAAGTTTGCTCTTGTGCAGACGGGAATACGTGCTGTTTGTCTGGGTGGTGAAACTTGCTGTACTGTGGGAGGGAAAGTCATTTTCTTTGGGCGGTGATGCTCGCTCTGCTCTGTCTGGGTGTTGACATTGGTAGTTTTATCACTAACTCGTTGAGTGAAGCCCTACCGCAGGGGAGGGGTGGGGGCTCGGTCTTCTGCCGTCCGGAGGATTCTGTGCCGGGCGGTGAGGTGCAGTAGAGTACCGTTTACACCTGCCTCCGGCCCCTTGCTTTCCGTATGCTCTAGGCTAGGGCAAACTGCAGAGAGCCCCAGAGAGAGAGGCGGCCCCCCTATAAGTGCAGCTGGCGTGAGGATTGTGCGATAACCCAGTTCCTGCACAGATGTGGATGCTGGTTGTTAGAGATGGGGGAGCGTGTCTCCCTGTTGAAGGCGGTGGGGGGGTCTGCGGGCACTGTATGACCCCTGTCTCCTGCCCGACTCACTGAGCATCCAATGCATAGTCGGACGAAAGATAGTGTGAATATGAATAATATGACATTAAAACGCTGAATATGCACGCGCATGTGTGCATTTGAATGCGGATTCCTTATTTAATGAGAATATCCTCCGAGCGTTGATCTGTGAAGTTTTGTCATGAAAGAAGACTGCAAAAACAGACTTCCGGTGGAACCCTCTAGTGGCCGAGCTGGATAGATTTATCTTGTTAATAACTATCCTTCAGTTATTGAGTTTGTGACACCTGGAACGGAGTCACCTTCAGCCCGGAGAAGTGGTGCGTGGGTCGGGTGAGGGAGGTGTGGCATGGTGTTGGGTGAAACAGAGTAAATAGCTCTTGCAGGTGCCCCTTTAAACAGATCCAGGGCGCGAGACGGCGCCAGCACCTGCCTGCGGTACATCCCAGGTATCTCTACTCCGGGAAGCGCTGTGTAGGAGAGTAGGATCTGCTTCACATGGGTACCCCCACTTTTTGCAGATGTTTCACTGTTTTTCGACCTTAGTCTGGCTGTGGCCCTGCTAATCAGGACCACAGCCTAGGTGCTTCCTCTCTAAAATGGGTTCCATGTACATTAGGTACATTTCTAATTGGATTCTGGAGTGAATTATAAGCCCCTAGTATATGGTATACTATGTACCTAGGGCATAGGTACCTCAGAGGCCTACCAGGGGCTGAAGCATGTATTATGCCACCCCTGGAAAGCACTCCAAAATGACACCACAGGTCTGCTACTGCAGCCTGGGTAAGGGTGTGCTTGCATCCCTTACTGTGGTATAGAATACCTATATCACTACCATTGCACACACATATAAAACCTATAAGTCGCTCCTATGGCAGGCCTTAACAATCCTGATGGCAGAGTGCTTGGTTTTTATGTGAGAGGGTGCCCCTGCATGAGCAGAGCCCCTCTGCAGCGTTCGGAGTACCTCCTCTGATGCTGTTTGTGGTGCAGCCTGACCATATACTCTTAAGTGCATTATAACCTCGCAGTAAGTGCTAACTTTGGACTGGCTGCACGGAAACATGTCGTGTTTGGTGTCAAATGCTTTGGAATACTACCCCCCGCCACTTCTGGCGGCGGGGTTGCATTCCACCCTTCTAGAGGGAGAGACATGTTCACACTGGTCTAACCCGGTAAAGACTTTCTACAGCCCTGGCATCATAAAATGGATGCCACCGCCACAGACACGGGTCTGGCCTCCTGCTGCTGACCGAAACTCCGGCAGGGGAGGCCGGGACAATAGGTTTCCTGTCCCAGGGAGGTGTAACCACCTCCCCAGACAGGCAGATGTGTATTGGGGCTGAGCGGGAGCACTCTCTGGTGCTTTGAAGTCCTGCACTGGGGGCACACTTGGTGTCCCTGTGCATAGTCCAGTTCAAACCGGTTGCAGGTGCTACCTGCCCTTGCTCTTGCACGAAACTGGACAAAGGAAATGGGTGTAACCACCCCTCTTTCCAAACCTTCCCATAGGTGGGTCCCTAGATCATGTCCAACCCCCAAACTTAGTACAAGTATTGGAACCCAGTCCCTGTGACTTTAGATTACCCTGGACGAAACTCTGCAACACACATCCTGGACATTCGACGTTCTACTTTAACTAGAAGACTGAAGAAATCTCCCTTGGGGTCAAGGAGTGACTCCCCTGCTTGGCAGGCACCAAAGAAGCAACTGTCCGGTCTGCAATTCTGAACCTCCTGCCAGACACCAGAGGTGGATTTCCAGACTTCCCCGAGGCTACCCTGAGTCCACAGCAAAGCTGAGGCCTGTGGCTATCGTGGGTGACGTGGATCCGTGACCCCTGGACACCGTGATCTTTTGCTGATCTATCATTTTCCTGGTCTTCTTAGAAGTTGTGCTTTGGGCTCCGAGTAGCCCCAGCCTTGAGCACCTCCTGCACTGAAGATTTCTGGCCTCCACTCCACGAGTGACCCGTGGGCCAGTTTCCAGTGCGACGGCTCGAGGCTCCTTCGTGATTGCTATTCCGTTGGCTAGTACGTCCCCACGAAGGCAACTCCTCTTCTGAATGGGCTTTCCTGGTTGCTCCAGACATGCCCCAACTTACCTTCACTGGGTGAGTCCCCCAGACCTTACTGGTCTGCACCGACGTCCTTTTTCTATTTCCAAGTGACTTGCCGTTGCCAAGGCTTGTTGGGTCCAATCTGGTCGCTGACACCGCAGCACTCAACAGACTTCGTGGGACAGCTCGAATCCAGCTCCTGGTCATCGACAACACCTCCTGGACATCGTGGCTGTAGAATCAAGAGACCCGTCAACTCACCTGAAGCACCCGACATCTGTGGGCATTGGACTATCGTGCCCTTGGTCACTGGCAAGTGACCCCGACTCTGTCCCCTCTGCTTTCAGGTTCCTTCCATCCTTGATCCGGCCTTGGATCACTTCGGACACTTCTCCTCTTCTCGGCAGCAGCACTTCCTGAGCAGTTTCCATTGAAAACAGCGACGAGACCCGACACCATTTGACACCTATGCACCTGGCTTCCCTGGGTGAGGTAACTCGAGTACTCCGATGCTACCATGGGTGTTGGCCCTAGACACCTCTAAGTCCAAAAGGGTTCGCTCATAGTCATCCTCTAAGTGCCCTTAAACTCTAAATTTCCAACCGCGACTTTCCCCATAGAAGTTAACGGCGACTCGCGGCTGTGTTCTCACACTGCACGCATCCCCCGTGGGTCCCCTGTGTCACTACCTTGGGTGGTTCCTTGTGGTCCAAGCACTTCTACAGGCTCTAGGCCTTGTGTCTAGTTCAGTTGTGGTTCTTATACCACTTTATTGGTATATGGTTTGGTACGCCCCTAGGGCCCAAACATGTATTTGTGCTTTTACTGTGGAATAATGACTTGTAACTTAAGTACTTCGAACTCCAGCCTCATAAAGAGACTAGAGGGGTGTGTTTTATCTTAAATACATATATTTTAAATATATACCTGGTGTGGTTGTCCTTTCATTTGGTCATTCAAGAGATTATAGACTGGTAAAACAAGCTGCTTTACATTCCTTCAAGACTTAGCCTGAAGGCTGCTCTCCATAGCTACCACTAGGATAGCTTTCAATAAAGGTTGTCTTTAACATATCACCATAAGGGGTTGTTTGGACTGATACAAGGTGTCCACTATAACTAGTGGACAGCATATATCAGGCCAACTTCTCACATTGGTGTGCAGCGTGTGGGATTCCAGCTTGCTATTGTTTTACCAGATAATCTCAATTGAATTGATCAACTGAAAACCACTAAAGGTACCTTAGGTACATTTAATATTAAGTTTAGTATACAGTAAGTTTGACTGAACTGAGAGTTGTGTGTTAAGGGATAGCACACCCTTTCTACAACTCAAGAGAGTTTAGTAGGTCACACTAGTGTAGGTAGTGCAATACACCACACCACACTAGTAATGTCTAATCAGCCAGGAACCATTGGGTCCCTGCCAGAAGCCAGTGAGCTTCTCCCCTATAAATATGAGGATCTCTCCTTTGCACAGCTTAGGGCCTTATGTTCCATTAGGAAGCTGAAGACAGGCAAAAGCCCAACCACCCAGCATCTCTTAAAGATACTCAGGCTAGATGATCTCTCAGGGCCTAGTGGGCCTGAAGGGGTAGGCAGAGTGGGTGGGGCAACAGTTGAAGGTGGACCTAGGGGTGGAAACTCCCCTGACCCCACCTCTACTGCTGACCAGACTGATGACAATGATCAGGATCTGGTGAACCCAGTTCCCCTGGATGAGGATGAGGAGGATGACAACAATGCTCCCCTCTTTGTCCCTCCAGGAAGAGTTGAAATTAGGGTTAGAAGGGATAGATCTCTTTCAATGGAGTCTGTCCAGTCTATCTCATCTGTTGGGACCTCTGTTCCTTCTCATAGAGGGAGGGAAACCTCCCGGGAGAGGAGAGAGAGACTGCTGAAGTATGAGCAAGACAAGTTCAACCTCAGAAAGCAGCAGATGGCCTTAGATAGGGAAGCTTTAGAGCTCTATAGAGCTAGCAAAAAGGAGGGACTAGAGTCCCTTGGTGGCAGCAATTTCCCTAGAGATAAGAAGAGGTCTTATGACCATAGAAACCTAAGTAAGATTGTCCCTCCCTACCAGAGTGGGGATGACATTCACAAATGGATAACTGCCTTGGAGAGGGCCTGTAAAGTACAGAAGGTCCCTCAAGGTCAGTGGGCAGCAATCTTATGGCTCTCCTTTGCAGACAAAGGTAGAGATAAGCTCCTCGCTGTAAGAGAAGAGGATGCTGATGATTACCAGGTCTTGAAAAGTGCTCTGATTGATGGGTTTGGCCTAACCACTGAACAATACAGGTTACGGTTCAGGCATACCCAAAAGGCACAAAATCAAGACTGGGTTGACTTTGTTGACTGTGCTGCTAAGGCTCTGAAATGTTGGTTATTGGGCAGTAAAGTGTGTGACTTCATAGGATTGTGCAATCTGATAATGAAGGAGCTTATTCTTAATAACTGTCAAAATCAGCTGTTGCACCAGTACCTGGTAGACTCTGATCTGACCTCTCCCCAAGAATTGGGAAAGAAGGCAGACAAATGGGTCAGAACCAGGGTGAGGCAGAAGGTACAGAACCAAGGTGGTGACCCAAAGAACTAACAAAGGGAAAGGCCAAAAGAAACCATGGTGCAAAGTCTGTAAGCAAAAGACACACGGTACCAGTGACTACACCAAGTCCAAAGAGAATACTCCAGCCCGCACCAATGCCCATAAGGCACCTGCTCCCCCTAGTGCAGTTACAATTGGTGGTGGGAATACACAGCCAAAGGGTTTAGTAGGGTTGACCCTGGGTACTGAGTTGGGTTCTGGCCTAGTCAGAGAAACCACTCAGGTTGTTCTTCTCTGTGAGGGGGGCATGGATATGACCCCCTCTGTGAGTCCAGTAACTTGGGCAAGTACAGGCAACAGCCTTTAATCAATGGAGTACAGGCTTTGGCATTCAGAGACACAGGAGCAAGTGTCACTATGGTGACAAAAGATGTTGTGGACCCTGGGCTGATTATACTTGGTGAAATGTACCAAGTGACCAATGCTAGCAATGTCAGAACAGACCATTCTCTGGCAGTTGTTAACTTTTCCTGGGGAGGGGTAACTGGCCTTAAGAAGGTTGTGGTGAGTGCAGACCTACCAGTTGAATGCTTGCTTGGCAATGATCTAGAGACTTCAGCTTGGGCAGAAGTAGAGCTCAGGACTCATGCAGAAATGGTGGGCATCCCTGCAGATGTGTTTGCTGTGACCAGGTCACAGGCCAAAATGTCTGAAACTGAACAGGTCTTGGATTCTGGAATAATGGACCAAGTGCCATCCAAGAGGAGGAGCAGAAGGGTTAAGGCAGAGCCTTCCCCCCCTGACTCAGAAGGAGGATCAGTCTCTTGAGGGAGATGATCACAGTCCTGAAGAAGGAACTGTCCCAGAGGAGCTTGAACCTGATCAGGTGGAGTTCTTGGGGACAGGGGGACCTTCCAGGGCAGATCTGAGCCAGGAGTAGCACAGCTGCCCCTCTCTTGGACCCCTCAGACAGCAAGCTGCTGCTGAGGCTGCTGGGAGTGCTAGTGGTACCCATAAGGTGTATTGGGATGATGGACTCCTGTACTCAGAGTGTAGAGACCCCAAGCCTGGTGCCACCAGGAGGTTGGTTATACCTCTGAAGTTCAGGGGCTTCCTATTGACCCTAGCCCATGATATCCCTTTAGCAGGTCACCTGGGCCAGAACAAGACTTGGGACAGACTGGTCCCTCACTTTCACTGGCCCTACATGTCTGAAGACACAAAGGAGTTTTGTCGCTCCTGTGTAACCTGCCAAGCCAGTGGCAAAGCAGGTGGCACTACAAAGGCTACAAAGGCCACCCTGATACCACTACCTGTGGTGGGGGTGCCCTATGAAAGGGTGGGGATTGACATTGTTGGTCCCATGGATCCCCAAACAGCATCTGGGCACATGTTTATCCTGGTAGTAGTGGATCATGCTACCAGGTACCCAGAGGCTATACCCCTTAGGACCACTACAGCACCTGTGGTGGCAAGAGCCCTGTTGGGAGTTTTCTCAAGAGTGGGTTTTCCTAAGGAGGTGGTATCAGACAGAGGTACCAACTTCATGACTGGATACTTAAGGGCAATGTGGAAGGAGTGTGGAGTGACTTACAAATTCACCACCCCCTATCACCCACAATGCAATGGTTTAGTTGAAAGGTTCAACAAAACCTTAAAGGGCATGATTAAAGGGCTCCCAGAAAAGCTTAGGCGAAAATAGGACCTTCTCTTGCCCTGCCTTAAAAAAAGGGGGTTGGCTACAGCCCCTTTGAACTTTTGTTTGGTCACCCTGTCAGGGGTCCATTGTGTTTGGTGAAGGAAGGATGGGAGTTACCTCTCAAGCCCCCAAAGCAAGACATAGTGGACTATGTACTTGGTCTCCGCTCCAGGATGGCTGAGTACATGAAAAAGGCAACAAAAAACCTTGAGGCTAGCCAGAAACTGCAAACAGCCTGGCATGACCAAAATGCTGTACTGACTGTTTACCAGCCAGGACAGAAAGTGTGGGTGTTGAAGCCTGTGGCCCCAGCAGCTCTCCAAGACAAAAGGAGTGGACCCCACACTATTGTTGGACAGAAGGGAGAGGTTACCTACTTGGTAGCCCTAGGAACCCCCAGGAGTCCCCACAGGGTTCTCCATGTCAACAGGCTAAAGCCATATGTAGACAGGGCTGACATTGGCTTGCTCATGGCTACTGATGAGGGACAGGAGGAAGAGAGTGACCCACTCCCTGATCTCCTCTCACAGAACCCTGATGATGGGTCAGTTGATGGCGTGGCCTTGGCAGGCAGCCTCACTGCTCAGCAGCAATTCTAAATTTGATATACAAGGCCCTGTCTCTGGATTTTGAAATTATGTCGAGATAGGGTTCCCGAAACGACACATCCTTAACCAAGAAGAATTCGCTGGAAGATCTACATAAATTTGGGTTAGAATTGTTCCTACCCACTACCCAATTCCAAAAAATCTTCTTCAAGGCGGATTTGGGAGGGGCAGACCTGGAATACCATGACTCCCAGAGACCCAATTCCCCCAGCAAAAATTTAACATCCCTTAACCACCCGATTTTTGACCAGCCAGGCAGCGATAAAATCTCCCTCAGCCCATCTGCATAACTCACTAATTCAGGGACTCTCCATAGGCGAGCCCAGAGGAGCAAGGGGCGAAGCCTGGCCTGATCGCTAATAGAGCGGCAGCCCATATCCATGAATAGAGGTAAGGACGGGGTACTATAAGGGAGGGACAACAAATCTTTCAGAAATTTACTCTCTGAACATGCTAGTAGGTCAGTGTTCTGCAAACCCCATAGCTCAACACCATACAGGGCCGCACTAACCCCTCTGGCTGTGTAGATGTTCAACACAGGAGCGATGGGTTTTGAGGTGGATAATCGTTGCTCTTTAAGAAGAGCCCCTATCACCCTTTTATGACTCAGCAACATCTTCTGGAGATGGGAAGTCCACCGCATGGTATCAGTGAGACGGATACCAAGGTAATCAAACTCCTTGACCCTTTCCAAAGGCACCCCATTTAAAATTGGAAATTTTCCAAGTTTCTTCGGGGGATTAAGGATCAGATATTTAGTTTTATCTGTGTTAATTTGAAGACCCCTTTTCTCGCAAAAAGTTTGGAAACTGTCAAGGAGACTTTGTAAGCCCATCGGGGATTTGGAGATAAGCAGGGTGTCGTCGGCGAATAGTAAGGTGGGTATTCTCTTGCCCGCCAGGGATGGTGAATCGGTAGGATTTTCAAAAAGATGCTCCACCACACCGTTCACATACAAGGTGAACAGAGTGGGAGCAAGCACACACCCCTGGTGGACACCCCTATTCACCGGTATTCTAGCAGTCTTCTCCCCCTGCTTGCCCCACCTCACCTGTGCAAAATTTCCTGTATGGAGCTTCATTACCAAGGATAATAAATATGCGGGCATTCCCATTTCCGACAGAACCTTCCACAAACAGCCCCGAGAGACAAGGTCAAATGCGGAACGTAAATCAATAAAGGCAAGATACAAACTGCCTTTACCCAGGACAACCACTTTCCAATACAAAAGCATCAGTCTAAATGTCTGCTCAATAGTCCCGGTACCTGATCTAAACCCAGCCTGTAGGTCTGAGAGAATTTTCATGTCATCCACCCACTGAAGCACTCTCCCCAGAACCACCTTCCCGCCACTTTCTGGGAAGAGTCAATTAGGCTTATGGGCCGGTAATTAGCTGGGTCGTCCCGGCCCCCCTTCTTGAAGATCGGAAAGACCTCAGCACCCATCCAGGAATCAGGAAGTGCTGCACCACAATACGAAGCATTTAATAATGAAGAGATAAGTAACCCCCATTCCGTTAAGTTAAGACGGAACAGATCCCCCGGTATCCCATCTGGGCCTGAAGCTTTGTTGGGGACAAGAGAGTTAATAACCTTCTCCACCTCCTTAGGCGTAAAAGAAACATCTTCGCTCGAACCAGGAGGGCTCAGAGAAGGTAAGACAATCATCCCACTGGTATCGTCCTGGGAGGGAGAATAAAGTTTGGAGAAATGATTAAACCACATCTCCTCAGAGATGTTACAAGTTAACAGAGAGTCAGCCGGCCTGTTCCTCGACCTAACTAGGTCCCAAAAAACCCTCGAGTTCCTCCCAGCACTAGCCATTTTCAAATCACACCAGAACTTATCGTCCCACTCTTTCTTAGCGATACTGATAGCATACCTATATTCCATTCTAGCCACGCCAATCAACTCAGAACTCTTGGACTTCACAGCTTCAATTAAAACCCTTTTCGCTCTCCGACATTCCTTGGAATACCATCCATAGTTGCCCCCAGATTCCCTACAGACTCTTGTTGAAGAACCCTTATTCCGTATCACAAATAACTCTCCCAGGGCTTCAATAGTGTCACAAAAGATGGAGGAAACGTCAGGGTAGGTCAGGGGGCCGGTTCCTAGTCCTAACATAGCCTTAGTCAAGGTCAGACCTATTTCCTGAACCTTCCCCACGTCCAAAATGACCTTTTGCCACTTAAGGCGCCTCCCACAGTTTGCTGGACAGACTTCCCCAGTTGACCGCAAAACTGGAACTTCTTGAGAGCGAATACGGGCTGACAGCATAGGGGAGAGTGACAAAGAAAGTGGGTTATGATCGCTGTCTATAGATGGAAGGACAGCCATGTCAATCATATGAACCCAGAGCTTAAGGTCCAATAAAACATAATCTATTCTAGAGGAATGGCCGACCCTGTTAAACGTATGTGCTCCACAGCGGTCCGAAGTTGTTCTGCCATTTGCCGCCCTTAAAACATATTCCAAAACTAGGGCATTAAGCTGCATGGCCCGTTTGGTCCACCTTTTTATAGGTGCTATTGCTAAAGGTGGGATATCTCTCCTCAGATCCTCCTCTGCAATACCCAGAATGTCATCTACAGCAAGAGGCTCAAAAGTGCAATTAAAATCTCCAGCAACCAAAATATGCATATCAGGACTACACCGAATAAGTTCGTCTTCCAGCCCTGATATAAGTGGCAATGACATACCACTATTACCACCTCTAACATAAATGTTAAAGATTTCCAGGGACCGCCCTCTGTGCGATCCGGTAAGCGAAATTCTCATGAAATCTGGGGACTTAGAAACCCCAGACCTAATCTGGAGGCCCAAGGCAATACTGACCCAGATGAGCAGGCCACCCGAAGGGCGACCTCTCCCTGTGATAGAGGAAATTGCGGGAACAAAATAGGTGGCATAGCCAACCTTATAACAAGGCTCCAGACACCAAGTCTCCTGGAAAATACATATTCCAAAAGACTCAATGAAGATGTTCCAGTCCAGAAGGTCTAAATTTCTGGCGATGCCAGCTATGTTCCAGCTAACTATCCTCAAGTCACCTTTAATTTTATCTTGAACCACTTGCAGATGTTGTGGAGCCATACTGGGCCCAACACACGACTCACATATTGTGCCCTCAGACCCTATCATCGTACACTTGTTCTCTAGATGGCAATAATCCAGTACAGCCTCATTCAATAAACCAGGAGAAGGGGAAGACAAAGGAGCATAGGGATTAGCAGGCACCATTGAACCTGCTAAATGCATCAGACTACGGCTTACAGGAAAAACAACTGGAATAGCAGCCCTCCCCGCAGTATGCAAGACTTTAGGTCAACAGCCCCACCTCTGCCAACGAGAATCTGTACCTGAAAACTTTGAAAGCAAACTATGGGGAGGAAAGGTGGATTGAGGATACGATTTAACCCTTCCCCCCCAGTTCGAAGTGCTATCTGGCCAAAGGGTTGCTTGATACGGATAGAAGTAGTTCAGGGTGCAGGTGTTGATTCCTGAGTTACCATCCCTGTAAAAATGACTGCAGATGAAGCTGGCTACCCTGGCGTCTGAAAAATTAACTATAATACATTCACCCCACAGATCTTTGGGCCTGACTCCCAGCCAAGTAACCCGTCTTACATGAAGGATCTGACCATCCAAAAAACTAGGAAGCGGTCTATTTTCCCTCAACCAGAACATAGTTTTATTTTTTAATTCATTATACGTTTCATGTTTACCAGCTTTAAGCACAGGGACCCCAGTAAGCACCACAACAAAGGGTTGGCAATCGGGCTGTAAATTAACCTGGGGAGTAATAATAGCCCCCTCCTCTTCCACTAGCTGCGTGTTGGGGGGAAGAGCTGAGATGGAGCTTTGCCCCCCATTACCTCCCATGTTGTTACTAGCGCTAGAACACCGCGCAAGGCTAGGCTTGTCAGGACGCTGTGGCCGATTTGCCAAATTTGGGGGGATGTTAAAATTCATAGGGGCTGAAGATTGTGCAGGGGCGCCTAAAGCTACAAAGTCAGGATTCATATATGACCCAGATGGACACCCTGAAGTAAATACTGCTGCACACGCATTAGAACCCCCCCCCCGCTTCCCCTGGCAACGAGATTAGATCATTCACCTGTACGGGAGATGTAATTTCCTGATGAATTACATTCCCCGCCAGTCCGTCTTCCTGAATTTTAAAGTGTAGTTTTATTAGGGTTTTGAGAGAAAAAAAATAGTATTCCAAAGCATTTGACACCAAACACAACATGTTTCCGTGCAGCCAGTTCAAAGTTAGCATTTACCGCAAGGTTTTAATGCACTTAAGAGTATATGGTCAGGCTGCAACACAAACAGTATCAGAGGAGGTACTCCGAACGCTGTAGAGGGGCTCTGCCCATGCAGGGGCACCCTCTCACATAAAAACCAAGCACTCTGCCTCCAGGATTGTTAAGGCCTGCCATAGGAGTGACTTATAGGTTTTATATGTGTGTGCAATGGTAGTGATATAGGTAGCCTATACCACAGTAAGGGGTGCAAGCACCACCGTACCCAGGCTGCAGTAGCAGACCTGTGGTGTAATTTTGGAGTCCTTCCCAGGGGTGGCATAATACATGCTTCATCCCCTGGTAGGCCTCTGAGGTACCTATGCCCTCGGTACATAGTATATCATATACTAGGGGCTTATAAGGCACTCCAGAATCCAATTAGAAATGTACCTAATGTACATGGAACCCATTTGAGAGAGGAAGCAGCTAGGCTGTGGTCCTGATTGGCAGGGCCACAGCCAGACTAAGGTCGAAAAATAGTGAAACACCAGCAAAAAGTGGGGGTACCCATGTGAAGCAGATCCTACTCTCCTACACACCCCCCCCCCAAACGCAGGGACATTAAGCTAACCTTGACCAGTTGAGTCTTCATGTTCTAAGTGGAAATACCTATAGAGTCCATCTGCATTGGCATGGTTACTCCCAGGTCTATGTTCCACTGTAAAGTCCATCCCCTGTAGGGAAATGGACCACCTAAGCAGTTTGAGGTTTTCAACCTTCATTTGTCTTAGCCATAAGAGGGGCTTATGGTCTGTCTGAACTAGGAAGTGAGTACCAAACAAGTATGGCCTCAACTTCTTCAGAGCCCAAACCACAGCAAAGGCCTCCCTCTCAATGGCTGACCAACGTTTCTCTCTAGGGGTAAGCCTTCTGCTTATGAAAGCTACTGGCTGATCCTGACCTTCATCATTCAATTGTGACAGTATAGCCCCTACCCGCAATTCAGATGCATCTGTCTGGACATTGAACTTCTTGGAGTAATCAGGACTCTGTAGAATGGGAGCAGTGCACATGGCCTGCTTCAGGTCATCAAATGCCTTTTGACATCTAGCTGCCCACTGAACCTTTTTGGGCATTTTCTTAGAAGTTAAGTCATTCAGGGGTGTTACTATTGATCCACACCCCTTGACAAATCTCCTATAGTACCCAGTCAGGCCTAAGAAGGCTCTCACCTGAGTCTGGGTAGTTGGAGCAACCCAGTCCATGATGGTGTGGATTTTGCTCTGCAGTGGTTGAACCTGACCTCCACCTACAAGGTGGCCCAGGTACGCAACCTGACTCTGCCCTATCTGGCACTTAGTAGCCTTGATAGTTAGGCCTGCTTTTTGCAGGGCCTCCAAAACATTCCTCAGGTGGACCAGGTGATCCTCCCAGGTGGAGATAAAGACAGCAATATCATCTAGATAAGCTGCACTGTAGGCTTCCAGACCTGTGAGAACTGTATTCACCAACCTTTGGAAAGTGGCAGGTGCATTCTTCAAACCAAAGGGTATCACAACAAATTGGTAGTGCCCACTTGGGATCGAAAATGCTGTTTTGGGCTTTGCATCATCAGCTAGTCTGATCTGTCAGTAGCCAGCTGTCAAGTCAAATGTGCTAAGGTACTTGGCTGAGGCCGAAGTATCTATAAGCTCATCTGCCCTTGGAATTGGATGGGCATCAGTCCTAGTGACTGCCTTGAGACCCCTGTAGTCCACACAAAACCTCATCTCTCTTTTCCCACCACTGGTGTGAGGCTTTGGCACAAGGACCACTAGACTAGCCCAAGGGCTATCTGAGGGTTCAATAACTCCCAAATCCAACATTTTCTGGACTTCTGTCCCGATACAGTCCCTGACATGGTCAGGTTGCCTATAAATCTTATTTTTAATAGGCAGACTGTCCCCAGTGTCCACTTCATGAGTGCACCAGGTAGTCTGACTTGGAGTCAGAGAAAACATGTTTCTGAACTGATTGAGCACCTGTCTGCAATCAGTTTGCTGCTCTGGCGCAAAAATGGACAAAAGGAAATGGGTGTACCCACCCCTCTTTCCAAACCCTCCCATAGGTGGGTCCCTAGAGTATGTCCAACCCCCAATCTTAGTATACGTATGGGAACCCAGTCCTTCCGACTTTAGATTACCCTGGACGAAACTCTGCAACATATATCCTGGACCTTCGACGTTCTACTTTAACTAGAAGACTGAAGAAATCTCCCTTGAGGTCAAGGAGTGACTCCCTTGCTTGGCAGGCACCAAAGAAGCAACTGTCCGGTCTGCAATTCTGAAGCTCTCTCCGGACGCCGAAGTCTCTGCATCCCCAGGGGTGGATTTCCAGACTTCCCCGAGGCTACCCTGAGTCCACAGCAAAGCTGAGACCTGTGGCTATCGTGGGTGACGTGGAACCGTGATCCCTGGACACCGTGATCTTTTGCTGATCCATCATCTTCCTGGTCTTCCTTGAAGTTGTGCTTTGGGCTCCGAGTAGCCCCAGCCTTGAGCACCTCCTGCACCGAAGATTTCTGGCCTCCACTCCACGAGTGACCCATGGGCCAGTTTCCAGTGTGACCGCTTGAGCTTCCTTCGTGATCGCTAGCCCGTTGGCTAGTAGGCCCCCACGAAGGCAACTCCTCTTCTGATTGGGCTTTCCTGGTTGCTCCAGACGTGCCCCGACTTACCCTCGCTGGGTGAGTCCCCCAGACCTCACTGGTCTGCACCAACTTCCTTTTTCTATTTCCAAGTGACTTGCCGTTGCCAAGGCTTGTTGGGTCCAATCTGGTCGCCGACACTGCAGCATTCAACAGACTTCGTGGGACAGCTCGAATCCAGCTCCTGGTCATCTTCGACACCTCCTGGACCTCGTGGCTGCAGAATCAAGACACCCATCAACTCACCTGAAGCACCCGACATCTGTGGGCATTGGACTATGCCCCTGGTCACTGGCAAGTGACCCAGACCCAGACTCTGTCCCCTCTGCTTTCAGGTTCCTTCCATCCTCGATCCGGCCTTGGATCGCTTCAGACACTTCTCGTCTTCTCGGCAGCAGCACTTCCTGAGCAGCTTCCATTGAAATCAGTGACACGACCCGACACCAAAAGACACCTATCCACCCGGCTTCCCTTGGTGAGGTAACTCGAGTAGTCCGTTGCTCCCGTGGGTGTTGGCCCTAGACACCTCTAAGTCCAAAAGGGTTCGCTCGTAGTCATCCTCTAAGTGTCCTTAAGCTCTAAATTTCCAACCGCGACTTTCCCCATTGAAGTTAACGTCGATTCGCGGCTGTGTTCTCACACTGCACGCGTCCCCCGTGGGTCCCCTGTGTCACTACCTTGGGTGGTTCCTTGTGGTGTCCAAGCACTTCTACAGGCTGTAGGCCTTGTGTCTAGTTCAGTCGTGGTTCTTATACCACTTTATTGGTATATGGTTTGGTACGCCCCTCGGGCCCAAACGTGTATTTGTGCTTTTACTGTGGAACACTGACTTGTAACTTAAGTACTTCGAACTCCAGCCTCATAAAGAGACTAGAGGGGTGTGTTTTATCTTAAATACATATATTTAAAATATATACCTGGTGTGGTTGTCCTTTCATTTGGTCATTCAAGAGATTATAGACTGGTAAAACAAGCTGCTTTACACTCCTTCAAGACTTAGCCTGAAGGCTGCTCTCCATAGCTACCACTAGGAGAGCTTTCAATAAAGGTTGTCATTAACCTATCACCATAAGGGGATGTTTGGACTGATACAAGGTGCCCACTAGAACTAGTGGACAGCATATATCAGGCCAACTTCTCACACGCGCGCACCATGCGCTGTAGTCTGCGACTGTCAGCAGGTGGAGGCTCTGGCTAGCTCTATGCGTGCACTCCGCTGGGGTGGGGGAGGGGTTAGGGGCTCCGGGCTGCACTGAAAGTGCACACCACAGGGAGGGGGGGAGGCCTTTGGGCTGCCAATGAGCGTGCACACCACTGGGATGAGGAGGGAGGCACAGGGCTGTGTGCACGTCGGCACATCGCTGGGGCGAGGGGGGGAGGTGAGGTGGGTTCACACGGGTGCGTGCACACCGCTGGGCGGGGGGGGGCAGAGGCTGCGGGCTACCACTGAGCGTGCACACCTCTGGGGGGCAGAGGACTGCGGGCTGCACTGAGCGTGCACACCACTTGGGTAAGAGGGGCAGAGGGCTGCGGGCTGTCACGGTATTGCACGTGCACACCACTGGGGAAGGAGGGCTGCAGGCTGGCACTGAACGTGCATGCCGCTGGGGGCAGAGCGTTGCGGACTGGCACTGAACGTGCACACTGCTGGGGGAGCAGGGGGGGTGGAGGGGCAGAGGGCTGCAGGCAGGCTTCTACCTTTGAGAGCATACCACACTGGATTCGGAGGTGAAGTGGGGGATGGTAGTGGGGAGGGGGTCGGGGGTGTAAACGGTATAACATCAGAGGTGGTCGACAAGTTCTTAGAGGGAGCCAGAGCCGAGTGTTGAAAAGCCGGGCTTGCCTCAGAGAGTCCGTGCACCAAATGAACATTGAAAATATTTGTCATGTAAATCACGCAAATGATGTCATGTAATAAAAGCCAGAGTCTGTTCAAAATTCAAAAACAGTCTGTTTATTAACGCGAGGAATCGTTTCACCTTAAGACTGCAGATGATACCAAGGCATTGAGAAGCGCTTATCAAAACGGACTGTTTTTTTAACATCAACTTAGAAACACTGGTGCCCTCCATCTACCATGACGACGTCACCAGTGATTTGAGTCAGTTGTCATGGTACCCTGTCTGTGGCATAGATTTGTATTATGCATAATGCAGCATTATAGTCTTTCACCAAATGCAAGAGGTGTTTGTACAATGCTCACCTGAGCTCTGAACAGCGGCCACAGACCACCAGGGAGGGTCCGGGAGGAAACCAGCTCAGCTGCCTGGCACGCAGGGCGCTGCAGTGCGCTCAGTGCCCTCTTAACGCATGGGCACGCGGGGCAGTTGCATAGGGGCCCCAAGCAGACCAGAATTTAACACGAATTTTCCGTTAGACATTTTTATTCCTGTGAGTGGTTGTGTAGGCGGGGCCTATAATGCTGCTAAGATAGATAGACAGAGCAGAATCTATTAGCCAGCTTTGCAAGGGTGCACCCAACGAACATTAAACTCATCCTCTCTGGCTAATCTTGTACTAAAAGTCAGAAGAGCCACTTGGGGAGGCGGGAGGGTTGCAGTGGCTACTGCCAAACTATGGCACCCCATGCCCCTCAAGCATGGGGTGCCATGTATCCACACCCTACTAACCTTTCACACGACTCTCAAAACAGGGTTGTTTAACAATTAACAGGGTTTTTCAGGCTTGTTTTCATGGCTCCTTCACTCTTATATTTGGGTGAACTATTGTCTTCACTCTCGTTGTCTGCTTGAGGGTCCTGGCGCCTTCACACCCGCGGGCACTCACAATTTCATTTCAAGATGGCCCTGAGTGTGCTGCCGCGCTTTGAGTGCAGCTCTGTGCAGCCCAAGAGGAGGGGCCTCTCGCAGCAGACAGACACTTCCAGGGTGTGTGAAGAGACTGTCACACACCGCAGAGAGCATGGGGGGGGGGGGGGGGGGGAGGGGGGCTTCAGGACAAAGCGTTGCCCCACACCTGGGGTGCGAAGGGGACAGGACAGTGCTGTCGAATCGTGCAAACTGCACAGAGGTGTATGCTGTGTGCTGTACAAATACCCACGTGGATAGACACTGACGAGCCAAGAGCGGCAGAACGAGGGTGTGATTGGTGAACATCTTTGAGAGATGTCTCATTGAAAGCGATGCTCTCCTTCGACCACAGAGCTTTAAAGTCACCAGGTGTCCTTCGGAGAGAATGTGGATATCCCTGTGTATCCTCGATATGGCGGGAAATCTACGGAGAGCTGCCAGGATGGCTCAGCGAGTTAATGCGTGCCACCGTGCTAACCTACGTTGGCTTAGTAAGTTAAGCTTGCTGCTTATATTTTTACAGTCTTTATAACGCAAACCAGGGCTGATTTACAGAGATGCGGCAACTTCAATGAAGCACATAAAAAATAAGGTGCAGCCAGTGCAGTGCCACCGGGGCCCAGCAGTGCCAGGGGCCTGCACTGCCTGCAGTTTATTTAAAGGGCGTTCCTTTCTAAATAAGGTCTGAGACTCTTCCGGAACAGAGACCGGGTGTATGGGGCAGACTAATGATCGTACAGAGCCGCACTGATGTATGATTGGACGAGTCAGTCATCCAATTAGAACGCAGCTTGCATCTAGCCAGCAGGGAGACACCACCAGCCGTAGTGGTTCTGGAGGTGTCCGGCTGCCTCCCCGGCGGGATGCCTGATAGTCGGGCAACTATGCAGGCCTGTGGCGGTAAGGTCATGATTGGTCAGATTAAATTTAAGGTCTCTTAGCGGGCTGCACCATTTTTTAATGGGGACGCCACAGAGGGAAGGGCAAGTGGTCTCTCATAGAAGTCGAGGGGCAGTTACAGCCGGTTGGCTGGAAGGGTGTAGCGGGATGGGAGTTACGCTTTCCGGTAGGCTGGTTTGCCACCCCGCACTCGCACAAGGGTGCAAGTAAACTGCGCATAACTGCAAGGGCCCCTTATGGAGATAATCGGCGGGGCATAAGGGGTGCTCGGGGGGAAGTACCCTCCCGGTGAACGGGCCCCCCTTGCTCACGGGCACTCCGGGTGGGGTGCGGGCATAGTTTGTTCAGGATCTGGGGCCAGTCATTGACCTTGCCGTAGGCTCAAACAGAGATACGCAGAAAGATAATGTATTTGTGGTGAATGCTTAGCTTAGGATAGGACTGTCTATGTATTAGAAATACGTTAAGGATAGCAAACAAGACATATGTACCGTAACACACCGGACTTTCTGCATACTGTGTATAAAATGGTTTGATTATTAAATGTTTAATAAATACGGCTGAGGTGCCCCTCTTTTCTTTGACACACCGGCAGCGCACTGTGCCTGCCCACATTTACAAGCCACATTAAGTCACGCTGTGTAACTTTTCTTGTCCTTGTAAATATGGCTCCTTTTCACTCATTACTCTGCGTGAAAGAGGAGTTCCATGGGTGTTGCTGTGGATGTTTCCACGCAACATCCATGGACCCTAATGCGCATCTAGATTTACAGAGTTTTGTAAAGCTGGGAATGTGTCAGAATTCCACTCCTCGCTAGGGGAGGCATAGGAACGGTGTCATTGTATGCATGCTTCCCCCACACTTGGATACTTCACGCTAGCGTAGCATGGAAGGGTAGCAGGCTCCAGCCCACTGTGGCACGGGAAGGGTAGCAGGCTCCAGCCCAGAGTGGCATGGAAGGATAGCAGGCTCCAGCCCACTGTGGCACGGGAAGGGTAGCAGGCTCCAGCCTAGAGTGGCTTTGAAGGGTAGCAGGCTCCAGCCCACTGTGGCACGGGACGGGTAGCAGGCTCCAGCCCAGAGTGGCATGGAAGGGTAGCAGGCTCCAGCTTAGAGCAGCATAAGAGGGTTGCAGGCTACAGCCGAGAGTGGCATTGAAGGGTAGCAGGCTCCAGCCTAGAGTGGCATTGAAGGGTAGCAGGCACCAGCCCAGAGTGGCAAGGGAAGGGTAGCAGGCTCCAGCCCAGAGTGACATGGAAGAGTAGCAGGCTCCATCTGAGAGTGGCGTGGGAAGGGTAGCAAGCTCCAGCCGAGAGTGGCATGTAAGGGTAGCAGGCTCAAGCCGAGAGTGCCATGGGAAGGGTAGCAGGCTCCAGCCTAGAGTGGCACGGGAAGGGTAGCAGGCTCCAGCCCAGAATGGCATAGAAGGCTAGCAGGCTCCAGCCCAGAGTAGTTTGGTAAGGGTAGCAGGCACCAGCCCAGAGTGGCGTGGGAAGGGTAGCAGGGTCCAGCCCAGAGTGACATGGAAGGGTAGCAGGCTCCAGCCGAGAGTGACATGGAAGGGTAGCAGGCTCCAGCCGAGAGTGGCGTGGGAAGGGAGCAAGCTCCAGCTGAGTGGCATGGAAGGGTAGCAGGCTCAAGCCGAGAGTGGCATGGGAAGGGTAGCAGACTCCAGCCCAGAGTAGCATGGAAGGGTAGCAGCCTCCAGCCCAGAGTGGGGTGGGAAGGTACGCAGGCTCCAGCCCAGAGTGGCATGGAAAGGGTAGCAGGCTCTAGCCTAAAGCAACATGAGAAGGGTAGCAGGCTCCAGCCGAGAGTGGCATGGGAAGGGTAGCAGACTCCAGCCCAGAGTAGCATTAAAGGGTAGCAGCCTCCAGCCCAGAGTGGGGTGGGAAGGTACGCAGGCTCCGACCGAGAGTGGCATGGAAAGGGTAGCAGGCTCTAGCCTAAAGCTACATGAGAAGAGTAGCAGGCTCAAGCCAAGAGTGGCATGGGAAGGGTAGCAGACTCCAGCCCAGAGTAGCATGGAAGGGTAGCAGGTTCCAGTCCAGAGTGGCATGGGAAGAGTAGCAGGCTCCAGTCTAGTGTAGCATGAAAGGTTAGCAGGCTCCAGCCGAGAGTGACATGGAAGAGTAGCAGGCTCCAGCCGAGAGTGGCGTGGGAAGGGTAGCAAGCTCCAGCCGAGAGCGGCATGGAAGGGCAGCAGGCTCAAGCCGAGAGTGGATGGGAAGGGTAGCAGGCTCCAGCCCAGAGTGGCATGGAAGGGTAGCAGGCTCCAGACCAGAGTGACATGGGAAGGATAGAAGGCTCCAGCCCAGAGTGGCGTTTGAAGGGTAGCAGGCTCCAGCCGAGAGTGGCGTGGGAAGGGAGCATGCTCCAGCTGAGTGGCATGGAAGGGTAGCAGGCTCAAGCCGAGAGTGGCATGGGAGGGTAGCAGGCTCCAGCCCAGAGCAGCATGGAAGGGTAGCTGGCTCCAGACCAGAGTGGTGTGGGAAGGTAAGCATGCTCCAACCCAGAGTGGCATGGAAAGGGTAGCAGGCTCTAGCCTAAAGCGACATGTGAAGGGTAGCAGGCTACAGCCTGGAGCGGCATGGGAGGGTAGCAGGCTCCACCCCAGAGTGGCACGGGAAGGGTAGCAGGCACCAGCCCACAGTGGCGTGGGACGGATAACAGGTTCCAGCTTTGAGCGGCACCAAAGGATAGCGTGCTCCAGTCTAGAGTGGCATGGAAGGTGTTCTGCTCGATTTTCCCGGCCTTCTTGTGTTGAAAAGTGATTGAATGTGACTTCAGTCTCTTACCATTCAAGTCTAAGGGTTAGAGTAGTGAATGGAGCCTATTTACTAGGCACTTCGACATGATCCTGTGCTCTTCCCCATAGATCAGGGCTTGCACACATAGCCTAGGGGATAGATTCGTTAGTATTAGGGATAACCTGTCCTGTAGTGAGGGTATTTCATGGAGCCGTGCTGAATTCAGGCCTGGTAGGCCTCAAACGGAAGAGACTCCATCTTTCTTTCTGCTCCGGCAGCTTGGGATGCTTCTAGGTCAAATGTAATGTTTTAGTTATGAGGTGTTATTCGCTTGGAGAGAACCGGTTCAGGCCGGCCCTTATCGAAGGATTGTATTTTTCTTCATGCCGAAGACACTACATCAGGCCGGCCGGCTGGGAAAGTGTCCTTGGTACGGGGAGGTACAAGAATTTGGTGGGCGGCAGGTTACGGGCCGGAATTTTCCATGAGGAAACACACCTCTATATTAGTGAAAGTCTGAGGCAGTTACATGTTCAGTCCGTAGGCGGCATCTAGCCGTTAGCAGTAAAGCTATTACTTATTCCAGGGAAGACAGACGCCATCTTGAAGGCGGAGAAGAACCGAGAGACAGATACTCTCCTAGCAGAATAGCCAGAGAGGAGAGAGTAGCCGATAAGGAAGAGGTCCCAGTGACTCGGAGAAGGGTGAAGAGAACAGCGCATAGTGGTGCAGACATGTATCCGTGACTGCGGAGGTGTGACTTCCAGGCGAGCCGAGGCACAGACGAGAAGGGAACCTAGATGACCACTGAGTGCAGGCTACACACTACTAAGGTGATGTCGACCCTTTCTTATTAGAGTGTACAACTTAATCTTTCACTTTTCTTTGCAGGTTATGTGTTATATTGTAATGTTATGTGATTGCGTATGTAATGAGTAATAAAGTACCCAGTTTGTAGTGAACCAACATGTGCTGCGTGTTCTTGTATGAGAGGGTAGCCTATTCTTCTAGTCAGCTGCGGCTACATGAACAGATGTTAACCCTGATCAGGTAAGTGGTAACTGAATAAGGGAAAGAGGAGCCCCTCGAACCGGAGAACAGGCTATGCTCGAACTGGCAATCCTTGTGTGATCTGATGAATAGTGAGACTGATTCCCTTTTTGTATGTTATGGTGATCATAGGATGAACTGTTGTATGAGACTGCCGTCTGGGTAGAGAGGTCTGGATTCGTATGGGATCACGAGGCCGCCACTTGTGATACTGTCATATGGGCAGAGAGGTCTGGATTCGTATGGGATCGCGAGGCCGCCAATTGTGCTGAGACTGCCGTCTGGGTAGAGAGGTCTGGATTCGTATGGGATCGCGAGGCCGCCACTTGTGATACTGTCGTATGGGCAGAGAGGTCTGGATTCGTATGGGATCGCGAGGCCGCCGATTGTGCTGAGACTGCCGTCTGGGTAGAGAGGTCTGGATTCGTATGGGATCGCGAGGCCGCCACTTGTGATACTGTCGTATGGGCAGAGAGGTCTGGATTCGTATGGGATCGCGAGGCCGCCGATTGTGCTGAGACTGCCGTCTGGGTAGAGAGGTCTGGATTCGTATGGGATCGCGAGGCCGCCACTTGTGATACTGTCGTATGGGTAGAGAGGTCTGGATTCGTATGGGATCGCGAGGCCGCCGATTGTGCTGAGACTGCCGTCTGGGTAGAGAGGTCTGGATTCGTATGGGATCGCGAGGCCGCCACTTGTGATACTGTCGTATGGGCAGAGAGGTCTGGATTCCTATGGGATCGCGAGGCCGCCGATTGTGCTGAGACTACCGTCTGGGTAGAGAGGTCTGGATTCGTATGGGATCGCGAGGCCGCCACTTGTGATACTGTCGTATGGGCAGAGAGGTCTGGATTCGTATGGGATCGCGAGGCCGCCGATTGTGCTGAGACTGCCGTCTGGGTAGAGAGGTCTGGATCCGTATGGGATCGCGAGGCCGCCGATTATAAGAGGTCGTGGTATGTATAGTAGGAATTCCCTGTCCTTAGGTGATAGATATATGTGGTTGCACTATTGTAAATAGGTTCTAGGGAGGGGGTAACGTTCTGGCTGGGTTAGTGAGGCTCTGATGAGCGGGTTCTATCTGATCCGAAAACCCAAGCAGAACATTTGGCGTCACGAACCGTTTACGAAACCTGTGTGCGTTGTGGTTGTATCGTGTTTGCTTTCGGCGCGTGCGTGGTTTCGTTTGTATATTATTTGTATATAATTGTGTGTAGTTTTCTTTTCTCTTTCTTCTTTTTCTTTTTCTCTTTTTCTTTCTTTTCCGAGATGTTTTCTAGAAAGTCGAAATCTACTTTTAAGTTGCCCGTTGATATTCCCGGCTGGGATTCAACGCCTTATGAAGCCTTAGCCCGTGAGTGGGCTGATTCTACTGGTTTGAGTGAGAATTGGAATTCTTTTTTGGAGCTGGCGGAGCCGGCTAATGTGATTACTTGTTTACAGAAGGCGCCGGTATCTAAGGGTGATGAGCTTCCCGTTTTGGGGCGCAGAGGTTGGATTGTTCTGTCTGCGTACAGGATTCTGCATGAGAGGTTGTTGAAGTTACAGAACTTGCATAAGGATTTGGAAGCGAACTTTGTTGAGATTCAGAATGCTCATACTTTGTTGCGGTGTCAAAATAAGTTGCTTGCTGATAAACTTGAGACGTACCAAACTATTGCCGAGAGGGCGGCTGTGCGAATTGCTCGTTATAAATACAAGAATCGGCGTGGTCGGGTTTCGACGCGAAAGGTGCGTCTGGTCGTGGCGAAAGCCGGACTGGATTGGAATCCTGATGAATGGGATGGTAATATCTGGAACTCGAGTGATTCTCCTTCCTCGGGTGAGGAGTCTGCCAAGCGCGAGTCCTCTCGCTCCGGCCGTGATTGTAAGTCTGCTTCTTGCGCCTCTGATGGTGCACCCCGTGATTGCGCTCGTCCTTCGAGCGGGGTCGATGCTTCTTACACTGATTGTTCCTCTACGTGTACTGGTCGAGCTCCTTGTGATGCTCGTCCCGCGGTCTCGGTGCATCCAGTTTTTCGGCGGAAGTTGCAGCAGGCTCCCGGTGCTCCGAATGGTATTGCTTTAGACTCTTTGGAGGATTTTACTCAACAAGAAATTAGTGATATTTTGCAGCGATTTCGGCAGCGAGCTGGTGAGACCTTACTCACATGGATGGTGCGCCTTTATGAACTGGGCGCTGCTGGCATTATGTTGGATGCTGGCGATTGTTTGAAGTTTTGTTCCTTGAGTTCGGATTCTACTGTACAGGATCATTTTCGTAACTTTAATGTTGGTGGTCAAATTTCTTTGCTTCAATTGGCGACTGAGGGTTGTAATCAAAAATATCCTACTGAGTCTGACTGGCCTGTGAATGACAAACCGTGGTATACTTTGCGCGATGCTGCGCAACGTCTCAAAGAGGAGGTGATGAAAACGGCAATTTTTCTAAATACTGCTGACAGGTTGCTTGATGGTTTCTTGACATCTTCTGTGCGGAATCGTATTATTCGTTCTTCCCCTGTTGCTTATAAGCAGGTCATGATGACTTTATTGATTAATCAGACTGGTAACATGTTATCTGTGGTACTGGAATCGGTACGCCAACTCGGTGAGTTGGGTGAGTGGTTTAAACCTGAACGGCAGTCCCGGCCTGACACTCGTACTCCTGGTGACGATAAACTTACTAGACGTGATATGTTTTTTGGTCTTATGGCCGATGGTGTGCGGAAGGAGGACATTGATGGTGAGACTACTTCTCGTTTGTGGGAAATGTTTCGCAAACGTGGCTTGGATCGAAAGGAGGGTGCCCGGCGTGTTCGGACAACTGAGTGTGATCGTGGTTTTTCTGACGGTAGCGGTGATGACGACCGCCGTGGGCGCTCTGATCGTCGTGATGATCGACGTTATGTACGTGATTTGTCCCCCCGTCGTGAGAGAGACAGGGAGAGAGAGGGGGAAAGAGAGAGGGGGAGAGATGATTATGTTAACAGCAGACGTAGAGATGATAGGGATCAATCCCCTGAGTTGAGAAGGAGAGAGGATCGACACATATTGGCCGATCGAAACCCGCAGTACAATGCAGAGAACAGGAATCCATTTCGTAATGGAGATGGATATGAACAGGAGGTATCGATACCTGGGAAACGTGAGAGTCTTTATCCTGATTTATCCTGGTACACAGAACGCAGTAAAAATGACTAGGAAATAGGTCAAGCTCCAGTACACAGATGGGCTCACAGAGATAATAGACCCTATGTAGATATTGATATTTATTGGAGACATCGTAATGTCCAAAGGGCCCGAGCATTGGTAGATACAGGAGCGGAGGCCATTCTTATTCATGGAAAATCAAAGAAGTTTAAAGGTCAGCCTTTTACAATTACCGGATTAGGTGGAAAGGAAACTCCCGCAGTCCAAACTTTACTTGAAATGAGAATAGGTAGAATTCCTAGAAAAGAATACTCTGTATTAGTGGTACCACTCTTAGAATTCATAATTGGAATTGATATTTTGAAAGGAATGACTTTGCACTTAGATGATGGATGTTACCAATTTGGAACTAAACATTATATATCGTCCAGGCCTGTACGGGTTGGTCGTTTAAGAATGCCCCCCATAAAAGTTCCCCAGGCGACAAAAGTGGTTCGTCAGAAGCAGTATCGTATTCCAGGTGGTCATGAAGAGATTAGTACCACTATTCAGGAGTTGGTGGATGCAGGAGTTATAACCCCAGTTACTTCTGCTTGGAATAATCCTGTTTGGCCTGTACGTAAGAGTGATAATTCTTGGCGCATGACTGTTGATTATCGAGAATTGAATAGACACACACCCTCTTTGACTGTTGCAGTACCGGATGTTATTACCCTAATTGAAAGAAACCAAAAACATCCAGGTACATGGTATGCGTCCATTGATATTGCTAATGCTTTCTTTTCGATTCCGATTGCCCCTGAGTGTCAGGAACAATTCAGTTTTACGTGGAACGGGCGTCAGATGACGTTTAGAAGTCTTCCCCAGGGCTATGTGCATAGTCCTACGATATGTCACCGGCTGGTGGCAGAGCATTTGGCTGAGGTACCGGTTCATCCGCAAATTCAGATATGTCACTATATTGATGATATTTTGATCCAAGGCGAAACACAAGAGGAAGTTCAGACCCAATTGGACAGAGTCATTGAGTGCCTGCGTGAGAAAGGTTGGGAAATCAACCCGGATAAATTACAAGGTCCGTCCCAGGCTGTGAAATTTTTGGGTATTAATTGGCATGAGGGGCACCGAGAAGTGATCCCTCAGGTTAAACAGAAAAATCTTGATTTTGCAGTTCCGAGGAATAGGAAAGAAGCCCAAAGCTTCATTGGTTTGTTTGGTTTTTGGCGCCAGCATATTCCTCATTTGAGTCAAATATTGGCCCCTTTTTACCAGGTCACTCGTAAAAAGAATGCATTTCAATGGGATAAACCACAGCAAGATGCGTTCAGTCTGGCAAAAGAAGCAATTCAGCATGCTCTGGATTTATGGCCTGTATGTGATGGTGATGTGGATTTGAATGTGTCTGTACAAGGCCTTTATGCGAATTGGAGTTTGTGGCAGAAACAAGGCAAGAGTAGAGTACCGTTAGGTTTCTGGACTAAAAAGTTACCTGATGCTGGTGAGCGTTATACACCTTTTGAGAAACAGTTACTTGCATGTTATTGGGCTCTGGTGGATACCGAGCAATTGACTTTGGGACATGATATAGTTTTGCGACCTGAAATTCCTATCATGCAGTGGGTTATGAGTTTGCCGAAAACTCACCGAATTGGACATGCTCAAGAGGCGAGTGTGATTAAATGGAAATGGTATATACAAGACAGGGCACGTGTGGGACAAAAAGGAGTTGCATCTTTGCATGAGCAGGTGGCGCGGGCGCCATCGACTGAGACTGAGAGTGAATGTTCCGTACCTTTAGTACAGGAGTCTCCTGTTAAGTGGGGTAGACCTTTTGATGATTTGTCGGCGGAGGACAGAAACCATGTCTGGTTTACGGATGGTTCAGCAAGGTTCATAGGGACGAAACGGCATTGGAAGGCGGTGTCCTATAATCCGATCACACAAAAATTGCTGAGCACAACTGGTGAGGGTAAGAGCAGTCAATTTGCTGAACTCTATGCTGTTTATCAAGTTCTGAAACAAGAGTTACCTGGCACATGTCATATTTTCACCGATTCTTGGTCTACTGCCAATGGACTGGCAGTTTGGTTACCGACTTGGCATTCCCATAGTTGGAAAATCCATTCAAAAGAACTGTGGGGAAAAGAATTATGGCAGGAGATTTGGGAAATGCTCCCACAGAGTACTGTTACAATCTTCCATGTGGATGCTCATACCCCGATAGACTCTCTTGACAAATTCTTTCATAATATTGCAGATGAGAAATCTAAAATTGCTGAGGCAGTGGTGGACAGGCAAGATTCTGATATTGCGGGATTGGCGAAATGGGCCCACCAGAAAGCAGGACACTTTGGAGAGAAAGCCACTAGCAGGTGGGCTGCTGATCGAGGAATTTATATTCCCCTAGATTTAATCAAAAATGTTATTTTACATTGTCCCATTTGTCAGCATATCAGGCAGCGCAAAGTGCCCCAAACTGTTAAAGGTCATTTACATCGCGGGAAATTGCCCGCTCAAATTTGGCAGATTGATTACATTGGTCCACTTCCTAGGAGTAGGAATTGTCAATATGTTTGCACTATTGTTGATACATACAGTGGCCTGTTGGTGGCCCTTCCCTGTAAGCAAGCTACCCAATTGAATACTATTAAAACATTGGAATTGATTATGATGTATTATGGTGTGCCATTCCAAATTCAATCTGATAATGCATCCCATTTTCGTGGAAGATTGGTACAGGAATTCTGTGTGGAAAACAATATTGAATGGGTGTTTCATATACCATATTATCCACAGGCCTCGGGTCTTGTGGAGAGGTTGAATGGACTGCTGAAAGATCAGTTACGTAAATTAACAGATGACAAGTATAAGAATTGGCGAGACTTTTTGCCTCAAGCGCTATTGATTTTGAATAACCGTCCTTTTCTAAATGCTGAATCCCCACTTATGCGTTTGTTTCCTCCGAATGTTGATGCTAAGCCCAATGAAATCAGAGAGACTGTGATGTACTGGGAGATTACTCCCGGAGCTTTGGCTCCATGTAGAGCGACCCCAGGGTCGGCAGGTTTAGACTTGCATGCCATGGATAACACCGTTATAAAAAGTAAGGATCGAGTCATCATTGAAACTGGTGTTGGTGTTCATATACCAACTGGGAATTTCGGATTAATAGCCCCTAGATCGGGGCTGGCTGTAAAAGGCATTCAGGTGCTTGGAGGAATCATTGATAGTGATTATCAGGGAGAGATTAAGGTGCTCCTGCTGAATAGCAGTGAGGTTGACTTACTGATACATCAGACTGACCGAGTGGCTCAATTGCTAATTATGCCTGTTTTCAGTGGTGAGATCACTAAAGGCACTGCCCCAACGTTGCTAACTGTACGAGGCCAGAAAGGTTTTGGCTCCACAGATAATCCTGGGGCCAGAGTTTGGGTGCAGTCGCCTAAGAATCCCCCTGAACAAGCAGAAGTCATTGCAACCGGTCAAGACAACACCATTTTAGTTATGAGACCAGGGAAAGATAGCTGGGAAGCAGTCCCGGCTGACAAATGTTACTTACGAGAATGAATAATGCCTGTATTTGATTTTCTTTCAGATCATTCTTTGGACTGTTGCTGCAGGATGTGTCGGTGTTGGACTCCTTTTGGGCTGGTACGACGAGAGAGGAGGGATCCCATCAACCCGGGCTGAGTTGAGAACCAGAGTGTCGCGTTCCTTCGCTGCGTGGGATTCGTCGTCGAACTTTTGGACTACGTTAGCCAAACGAGTAACTAAAGCCCCTCATTTCTGCTTGACACCGATGAGATCGGTGACTGACATTCTAGCGACTTGTTTAGTTGCTGTCCCTGCTTCATTAGAGACTTTGACTCATATTTTTAATATATCGAATGCTCGCCCCAATGTTCTTCTGGGCGACTTCGCTACCCATGAGTATTGCCCCTTGTGTACTGTACTGTCAGACCCGATACCCGCCATCCAGTCCCAAATAGTTACCTATAATATCACACAGGGTGATTTGTGTTTTTTCCTTACTTGTGATCCTAGTGCGATTTCTGAATGTATGCGTTTAAGATTGAAAGGTGCCACTTCATTCACCGCTCATGAACGAACTTTGTGCCTTCAAAGGACACCGAAAACATGTACTTCTGTTCAGAATGACATGACTTGCAAGAGTATGGTAGTTACCCCCAGTCATTATCGCACGATGTTACTACCTGCCGGATGGCTTTTCTCATGTGGTAATACTTCCTGGCCATATATCCCCGCCAATATTTCTGGAGGCCCTTGTGCCATTACTAGACTGAGCTTGTTAATGTTTTCATCACATCCGAATGCCAACTCTCGTGTGATTCGAGATACAGTGAGGTTACAGGAGGATTGTGACTCATCTTTGCATTTATATTCCAAGTCTGAATACCTTAGCCTGGCTGTTTCAATTGTTGGTGTTCCTGCCTTGGCAGTTTATAATGCCAAATCTATTGGGAAAATGGCCTGCTGGATGGTAAAATCCATTAATCATACTTCTACAGTCCTGTCTGACATGCTATTAGACGCCCAGGGTGAACGTAGAGCTATCTTGCAAAATCGAGCGGCCATTGATTATCTTTTGCTTAAACATGGACACGATTGTTCTGATTTTGAGGGTCTTTGTTGTTTTAACTTGTCGGATCATACAAAATCCATTCAAGCTCACATTGATAAACTACATGACTTGACAGAAGAAGTTAGAAAACACATTGACCAGGGCTGGTTTGACTGGCTCTTTAATTGGTTACCTGATTTGCATATGTTACGTCAGATATTAGGAGGTATTCTGATTACTATCGGCATTTTGATTTCTATCTGTTGCTTTATTCAGTGTATTCCTTCACTATTTCAATTCTGCACACCTGGTACTAGACATAGATCCGTTAGTCTTGTTTCATATTATTCTTCCACAGATATTAGTTCTGTTTAGTGAATGTATAATAGACTGAAGTCAAGGGTGAAATGTTCTGCTCGATTTTCCCGGCCTTCTTGTGTTGAAAAGTGATTGAATGTGACTTCAGTCTCTTACCATTCAAGTCTAAGGGTTAGAGTAGTGAATGGAGCCTATTTACTAGGCACTTCGACATGATCCTGTGCTCTTCCCCATAGATCAGGGCTTGCACACATAGCCTAGGGGATAGATTCGTTAGTATTAGGGATAACCTGTCCTGTAGTGAGGGTATTTCATGGAGCCGTGCTGAATTCAGGCCTGGTAGGCCTCAAACGGGAGAGACTCCATCTTTCTTTCTGCTCCGGCAGCTTGGGATGCTTCTAGGTCAAATGTAATGTTTTAGTTATGAGGTGTTATTCGCTTGGAGAGAACCGGTTCAGGCCGGCCCTTATCGAAGGATTGTATTTTTCTTCATGCCGAAGACACTACATCAGGCCGGCCGGCTGGGAAAGTGTCCTTGGTACGGGGAGGTACAAGAATTTGGTGGGCGGCAGGTTACGGGCCGGAATTTTCCATGAGGAAACGCACCTCTATATTAGTGAAAGTCTGAGGCAGTTACATGTTCAGTCCGTAGGCGGCATCTAGCCGTTAGCAGTAAAGCTATTACTTATTCCAGGGAAGACAGACGCCATCTTGAAGGCGGAGAAGAACCGAGAGACAGATACTCTCCTAGCAGAATAGCCAGAGAGGAGAGAGTAGCCGATAAGGAAGAGGTCCCAGTGACTCGGAGAAGGGTGAAGAGAACAGCGCATAGTGGTGCAGACATGTATCCGTGACTGCGGAGGTGTGACTTCCAGGCGAGCCGAGGGACAGACGAGAAGGGAACCTAGATGACCACTGAGTGCAGGCTACACACTACTAAGGTGATGTCGACCCTTTCTTATTAGAGTGTACAACTTAATCTTTCACTTTTCTTTGCAGGTTATGTGTTATATTGTAATGTTATGTGATTGCGTATGTAATGAGTAATAAAGTACCCAGTTTGTAGTGAACCAACATGTGCTGCGTGTTCTTGTATGAGAGGGTAGCCTATTCTTCTAGTCAGCTGCGGCTACATGAACAGATGTTAACCCTGATCAGGTAAGTGGTAACTGAATAAGGGAAAGAGGAGCCCCTCGAACCGGAGAACAGGCTATGCTCGAACTGGCAATCCTTGTGTGATCTGATGAATAGTGAGACTGATTCCCTTTTTGTATGTTATGGTGATCATAGGATGAACTGTTGTATGAGACTGCCGTCTGGGTAGAGAGGTCTGGATTCGTAGGGGATCGCGAGGCCGCCGATTGTGCTGATACTGTCGTCTGGGCAGAGAGGTCTGGATTCGTATGGGATCGCGAGGCCGCCGATTGTGCTGAGACTGCCGTCTGGGTAGAGAGGTCTGGATTCGTATGGGATCGCGAGGCCGCCACTTGTGATACTGTCGTATGGGCAGAGAGGTCTGGATTCGTATGGGATCGCGAGGCCGCCGATTGTGCTGAGACTGCCGTCTGGGTAGAGAGGTCTGGATTCGTATGGGATCGCGAGGCCGCCACTTGTGATACTGTCGTATGGGCAGAGAGGTCTGGATTTGTATGGGATTGCGAGGCCGCCGATTGTGCTGAGACTGCCGTCTGGGTAGAGAGGTCTGGATTCGTATGGGATCACGAGGCCGCCACTTGTGATACTGTCGTATGGGCAGAGAGGTCTGGATTCGTATGGGATCGCGAGGCCGCCGATTGTGCTGAGACTGCCGTCTGGGTAGAGAGGTCTGGATTCGTATGGGATCGCGAGGCCGCCACTTGTGATACTGTCGTATGGGCAGAGAGGTCTGGATTCGTATGGGATCGCGAGGCCGCCGATTGTGCTGAGACTGCCGTCTGGGTAGAGAGGTCTGGATTCGTATGGGATCGCGAGGCCGCCACTTGTGATACTGTCGTATGGGCAGAGAGGTCTGGATTCGTATGGGATCGCGAGGCCGCCGATTGTGCTGAGACTGCCGTCTGGGTAGAGAGGTCTGGATTCGTATGGGATCGCGAGGCCGCCACTTGTGATACTGTCGTATGGGCAGAGAGGTCTGGATTCGTATGGGATCGCGAGGCCGCCGATTGTGCTGAGACTGCCGTCTGGGTAGAGAGGTCTGGATTCGTATGGGATCGCGAGGCCGCCACTTGTGATACTGTCGTATGGGCAGAGAGGTCTGGATTCGTATGGGATCGCGAGGCCGCCGATTGTGCTGAGACTACCGTCTGGGTAGAGAGGTCTGGATTCGTATGGGATCGCGAGGCCGCCACTTGTGATACTGTCGTATGGGCAGAGAGGTCTGGATTCGTATGGGATCGCGAGGCCGCCGATTGTGCTGAGACTGCCGTCTGGGTAGAGAGGTCTGGATCCGTATGGGATCGCGAGGCCGCCGATTATAAGAGGTCGTGGTATGTATAGTAGGAATTCCCTGTCCTTAGGTGATAGATATATGTGGTTGCACTATTGTAAATAGGTTCTAGGGAGGGGGTAACGTTCTGGCTGGGTTAGTGAGGCTCTGATGAGCGGGTTCTATCTGATCCGAAAACCCAAGCAGAACAGAAGGGTAGAAGGCTCCAGTCTAGATTAGCATGAGAAGGGTAGCAGGCTCTAGCCTAGAGTGGCAGGAGAAGGGTAGCAGGTTCCATTCTAGAGTGGCACAGGAAGAGTAGCAGGTTCCAGCCTAGAGTGGCATGGTAAGGGTAGCAGGCTCCAGTCTGGAGTGGGAAGGGTAGCAAGCTCCAGCCTAGAGTGGGAAGGGTAGCAGCCCCAAGTCTAGAGTGGCCTGAAAGGGTAGCAGGCTCCAGTCTAGAGTGACATGGAAGGGTAGCAGGCTCCAGCCGAGAGCGGCAGGAAAGGGTAGAAGGCTCCAGCCTAGAGTGGCACGGAAGCGTAGAAGGCTTCGTTCAGAGTGGCGTGGGAAGGGTAGTAGGTTCCAGTCTGCAGTGGGAAGGGTAGCAGGCTCCAGCCTAGAGTGACACGGAAGCATAGAAGGCTTCAGTCTAGAGTGGCATGAGAAGAGTAGCAGGTTCCAGCCTGGAGTGGCACAGGAAGGGTAGCAGGCTCCAGTCTAGAGTGGCCTGGGAAGGGTAGCAGGCCCCAGCCTAGAGTGGGAAGGGCAGTAGGCTCCAGCCTAGAGTGGCATGGGAAGGGTAGCAGGCTCCAGCCTAGAGTGGGAAGGGCAGTAGGCTCCATCCTAGAGGCATGGGAAAGGTAGGAGGATCCAGCCTATAGTGGCTTGAGAAAGGTGGCAAGGTCCAGCCTAGGGTAGCACAGGAAGGGTAGCAGAATCCAGTGTAGAGTGGCATGGGAAGCGTAGCATGCTCCAGCATAGAGTAGCATGGAAGTGTAGCAGGCTCCAGCCTAGAGCGACATGTGACGAGTAGCAGGCTTTAGCCTAGAGTGGCGTGGGAAGGATAGCAGGCTCCAGCATAGAGTGTTATGGAAGGGTTGCAGGATCCACCCTAAAGTGGCATGGAAGGGTAGCAGGCTCCAGTCTAGCGTGGACGGTGCAGAGTAGCAAACGCCAGCATTGAGTGGCATGGAAGAGTAGCAGGCTCCAGCCTAGAGTTACATGAGAAGGGTAGCAGGCTCCAGTCTAGACGGGCATGGGAGGGGCAGCAGGCTTCAGCCTAGAGTAGCATGGAAGGGTAGCGTCTCCAGCCTAGAGTGGCACGGTAAGGGTAGCAGGTTCCAGCCTAGAGTCGAGTAGGAAGGGTAGCAGGCTCTAGAATAGAGTGGCATGGAAGGGTAGCAGGCTCCAGCCCAGAGTGGCATGGAAGGGTAGCAGGCTCCAGCCTAGAGTGTCATGGGAGGGTAGCAGGTTCCAGTCTAGAGTAGCATGGGAAGGGTAGCAGGCTCCAGCCTTGAGTAGCATGGAAGGGTAGCAGTTTCCAGCATACAGTGGCATGGGAAGGGTAGCAGGCTCCAGCCTTGAGTAGCATGGTAGGGTAGCAGTTTCCAGCATACAGTGGCATGGGAAGGGTAGCAGGCTCTGGCCTAGAGTGTCATGGGAAAGAGTAGTAGGCTCCAGCCCAGAGTGTCATAGGAAGGGTAGCACTCTCTAGCCCACGGTGCCATGGGAAGTGTAGCAGGCTCCAGCATAGAGTGGCATGGTAAGGGTAGCGGCTCCAGCCTAGAGTGGCATGGTAAGGGTAGCAGGTTCCAGACTAGAGTCGAATGGGAAGCGTAGCAGGCTCTAGCCTAGAGTGTCATGGAAGGGAAGCAGGATCAGGCCTAGAGTATCATGGGAGGGTAGCAGGCTCCAGCCTGGAGTAGCATGGAAAGGGTATCAGGCTCCAGTCTAGCGTGGCATGGAAGGGTAGCAGGCTCCAGCCTAGAGTGAGATGGAAGGGTAGAAGGCTGATGTCTAGAGAGGCATGGGAAGGGTAGAAAGTTCCAGTCTGGACTGGCATAGGAAGGGCAGCAGGCTTCAGCATAGAGCGGCATGGAAGGATAGCGGCTCCAGCCTGGAGTGGCATGGAAGGGTAGGAGGGTGCAGACTAGAGTGGCATGGGAAGGGTAGCAAGCTCCAGCATAGAGTGGCATGGAAGAGTAGCAGGCTGCAGCCCAGAGTGACATGAGAAGGACAGCAGGCTCCATTCTAGAGTGGCATGAGGAGGACAGCAGGCTCCAGTCTAGAGTGGCATGAGAAGGACAGCAGGCTCCAGTCTAGAGTGGCATGTGAAGGGTAGCAGGCTCCAGTATGGAGTGGGAAGGGAAGCAAGCGCCAGCCTAGAGAAGCATGGTAGGGTAGCAGGCTCCATTCTAGAGTGGCATGGGAGGGTAGCAGGCTCCAGACTAGAGTGGGATTGAAGGGTAGCAGACTTCAACCTAGAGTGGCATTGAAGGGTAGCAGGGTCCAGTCTAGAGCGGCATGGGAGGGTAGCGGGCTCCAACCTCGAGGCTCGACATCGCCTGAGGCTTGAGCCGGGAGATCGAGGCTGCATCGTTTGCGTGAGGGGTTGGAGCGCTTTTATCTTTGTTTGCAAGGTAGCTTTTATCTCTGAGTTTTTAACAGTGCTTTTCATTTTCAGAAATTTTAACTTGCATTTATTTCACTGTGGCATACTTATTTCACGTTCCTCTAAAAAACGCTGAATTATTCGATTCTTGCCCGCCCGCCCGCCATCTTGGAAGTAACGTGGGGAGCAGTCTAGCGTCTGCTTCCCACACGCTACAAAGAGGGTCATGGTGCAAGCACGCAGCGAGCGCGTGCAGCGGGCGCGCGCAGCGGGCGCGCCAAAGGCAAGCCCGTCTGTGCCCATCCGCGCCAGGACATCGCCAGGCGCCAGCGACTATGCCAATGCAGCATCCAATTCCTGTAAGAGCAACCCCGCATATAGTGGGGCAGAACTCAGGCTTATTCGAGATAAGTATCTCTCGCCCAGCATGATTTGCCCCAATGTGGGGCTGCAATTTTTGGAAGGGCCTTTTTCCTGTATTCAATGCAGATTCCAAAGTAAATCTTATACATAAATCCTACACAATGCCCCTCTATCACCTACTCTTGGGCAGCACGCTACAGCGTCCTATGCCCTCCGGGCTACTAACACCACCAGCCATATCCCGATCCCCAAGATTACACATTGTAGCTCATGGAAAGGCTTTTTGGGTAACGTAAGATCGCTCCCAAAACACGCCATAGAGATCTGGGATATATTAAACACCGACTCATCTGATGTGGGTTTCCTGACCGAGACTTGGCTGAAACCTACCAGTGGCCCTGCAATTACGGTCGCCATTCCAGAAGGCTATAGGATTTTGCGACTTGACAGGCAGTTGAAAACTGGAGGGGGGTTGCCATTATTCACAATGAGCGTGTAAAAATTACGAATCTCGAACAATGCATTAACGCTCAAATCGAAATTCTGATCTTCAAGATGGAAATGGTCCCACATGATTTATGGAGAGGGGCACTGGTATATCGTCCTCCGGGCCCTATTAAGGATTTTTCCACCCAACTAATGGAAATAATAGGCCCTCATGTGATGGCCTCCAGTAATGTTTTACTGTTAGGAGATTTTAATATACACAGCGAAATTTCTACGCTTCCTGAAGTATCATCCTTTTTTGCCGACCTATCCACATTGCACCTCACTAAAATGAATGATGGTCCTACGCATGTAGCAGGTCACACCATTGACATTATTTTCACTAATACTGACCGGCTTACCTGCGAAGCCCCCCGCCCTTTGTGCTGGACGAACCATGCACTCATTAACTTCCAAGTGCAGTGTCTCCACGCGCCCCCTACAACGGCAGCACACACTCAATTTTCCTATAGACAATGGCACAAAATCAGCCCGGAGTCTTTTCCCTTAGCTTTTATACCCCCCAGGTATCCCCTGACCAATAACCTTGAAGAAAATCTTACCCTCTTCAATACCACCGCCCTAGCGACCATCAATGTTATTGCTCCTCTAAAGATCTGTACTAAAGCCCCCAGAAGTACCCTGGCCATCTGGTTTACTCCCGAACTACGCATGACTAAAAGCCGCTGCAAAAACCTGGAAAGAAGGTGGCGTCGCACCCACCGAGACACTGACAAAGTGAACTATAGAGCCGCTCTCACTCTGGACCACAACAAAATTAAACAGGCCCGCAGATCATACATAGCTTGGCAGCTAAGGCAGGCAGGCAACACCCCCAAAATTCTTCAGCAAATTCTGCAAGATTTTATCTGCTCTAAAGCCTGTGACTTAGACGACAACCTCTCCCAGCCTCTTTGTATTAAAATTAGTTCTTTCTTTATACAAAAAATTGATACCATTTACGATAAATTTTCAAAAACCCGTAACACACCAATGTTTGACGACACCTTCAAACCTCAGAATGCCGACCACGCAACCCTGCTGTCCTTCCCCCCCCTCTCATGGGAGGAGACTATTGCACTTATGTGCAAGGTTAAATCTGGTTCCCCCCTAGATGTTATGCCTGCAAAAATCTCGGCATCCCTTGCACATATGCTTGCAGACTCTGTCAGTTCTCTTCTCAACTCCTCCTTAGGAAAAGGCCTGGTACCCTCCATCTGGAAAGCAGCCCAGGTCATTCCGTTGCGCAAAAACAACAAAATTCCAATGGACGACCTTTCCAACCTTCGTCCTATCTCCCTCCTCCCCTATCTGAGCAAGGTCCTTGAAAAGCATGTGAACAAACATCTCTCGAACCATATCGAAGTGACTGGCTACCTTGACCCGTCCCAATCGGGTTTCCGTGCAAACTACAGCACGGAGACCGCTTTGGTAGCCGTCACCGACGACATCAGACTCACACTTGATCAAGGACAGTCTGCCATACTGGTCCTTTAAGATCTTTCCACCACCTTCGATACGGTGGACCATCCGACCTTGCTTGGGAGATTAAGGGAGACCGGACTGGGGGGAAGGGCGCTGAATTGGGTAACCAGCTTCCTTTCTAACCATACACAAACTCTTAATCTGGGCACATTTCGTTCCACCACTGAAAACCTGACCCAGGGCGTGCCACAGGGCTCCTGTTTGAGCCCTACGCTGTTTAACATCTATGTGGCCCCCCTTGCTTCACTTCTGAGAACACTAGGGTTCATCCCTGTATCTTATGCGGATGACACCCAACTTATTTTTCCATTTGACAAATCCCCTCTGACAGCCCAAGCATCCTTCTCCTCAGGTATGCTGGCCACCTCGCAGTGGATGAGCGGCAACTTTCTTCAGTTGAACGCCAGCAAAACGGAGATTATCCTCTATAGAGATGCTCCCATTATGTGGTCACCTACCTGGTGGCCAATTGAACTGGGCCCTGCTCCTCCGCCCAAACTGACCGTAAAAAACCTTGGTGTGTGACTTGATCAAGCTTTGTCTATGAAAGACCATGTCTCTCATACAGTCAGTGCCTGCTTTTTGGCACTGAGCCTCCTGAGGAAAGCCCTTCTCTATCTTCCGGACTTTTTCCGCAAGACACTCGTACAGGCCCTTGTACTGAGTAAATTGGACTACTGCAACGCCCTCATGGTCGCTGCTAATGAATCTGCCCTTAGCCGTCTGCAAGTGGTGCAAAACACCGCTGCACGATTAGTCACCAATGCACCGTACAGATCAGCCTCACTCCCTCTGCTCCAACAACTTCATTGATTGCCAGTGCGGAAACGGGTCAAGTTCAAGCTCTGTTGCTTGACACATAAAGCACTGTGGGGCCCTGGCCCTCCGTACCTTGCTGAGAGGCTCCACCAATATACTCCCAGACGCGACCTGAGATCCCGTTCCAAATCCCTGCTGCTTATCCCGAGGATAAAAAGAACATGGTTAGGAGGTAAATCTTTCTCCTACCAAGCACCTTTAATATGGAATCAGCTCCCCCTACCTCTAAGACAATGCTCTGACTACCTCAAGTTCAGAAAGACTCTGAAAACCACCCTCTTCGCAGAATAACATCACACCACCCATCTTGCACAGCTTCGCAAGCGCTGACAGACCCCCTCGGGGTGATTCATAAACTATTTAACATAACATAACATAACCTAAAGTGGCATGAGAAGGATAGCAGGCTCCAGACTAGAGTGGCCTGGGAAGGGTAGCAGACTTCAGCCTAGAGCGGCATGGGAGGGTAGCAGGCTCCAGCCTAGAGTGGCATTGAAGTGTAGCAGACTTCAACCTAGAGTGGCATTGAAGGGTAGCAGGGTCCAGCCTAGAGCGGCATGGGAGGGTAGCAGGCTCCAGACTAGAGCGGCATGGAAGGGTAGCAGGATCCAGCCTAGAATGGCTTTGAAGGGTAGCAGGCTCCAGCCCAGAGTGGCACGGGAAGGGTAGCAGGTTCCAGCCTAGAGTGGCATTGAAGGGTAGCAGGCTCCAGCCTAGAGCGGCCTGGGAAGGGTAGCAGGCTCCAGCCCAGAGTGGCACGGGAAGGGTAGCAGGCTCCAGCCCAGAGTGGCACGGGAAGGGTAGCAGGCTCCAGCCCAGAGTGGGATTGAAGGGTAGCAGGCTCCAGCCTAGAGTGACCTGTGAAGGGTAGCAGGCTCCAGCCCAGAGTGGCATTGAAGGGTAGCAGGCTCCAGCCCAGAGTGGCACGGGAAGGGTAGCAGGCTCCAGCCCAGAGTGGCATTGAAGGGTAGCAGGCTCCAGCCTAGAGCGGCCTGGGAAGGGTAGCAGGCTCCAGCCCAGAGTGGCACGGGAAGGGTAGCAGGCTCCAGCCCAGAGTGGCACGGGAAGGGTAGCAGGCTCCAGCCCAGAGTGGGATTGAAGGGTAGCAGGCTCCAGCCTAGAGTGACCTGTGAAGGGTAGCAGGCTCCAGCCCAGAGTGGCACGGGAAGGGTAGCAGGCTCCAGCCCAGAGTGGCATTGAAGGGTAGCCGGCTCCAGCCTAGAGTGGCTTTGAAGGGTAGCAGGCTCCAGCCCAGAGTGGCACGGGAAGGGTAGCAGGCTCCAGACTAGAGTGGCCTGGGAAGGGTAGCAGACTGCAGCCTAGAGCGGCATGGGAGGGTAACAGGCTCCAGCCTAGAGTGGCATTGAAGGGTAGCAGGCTCCAGCCCAGAGAGGCACGGGAAGGGTAGCAGGCTCCAGCCTAGAGCGGCATGGGAGGGTAGCAGGCTCCAGCCTAGAGCGGCATGGGAGGGTAGCAGGGTCCAGCCTAGAGCGGCATGGGAGGGTAGCAGGCTCCAGCCTAGAATGGCTTTGAAGGGTAGCAGGCTCCAGGCCAGAGTGGCACGGGAAGGGTAGCAGGCTCCAGCCTAGAGTGGCATTGAAGGATAGCAGGCTCCAGCCCAGAGTGGCACGGGAAGGGTAGCAGGCTCCAGCCTAGAGCGGCATGGGAGGGTAGCAGGCTCCAGTATGAAGTGGGAAGGGAAGCAAGCTCCAGCCTAGAGAAGCATGGTAGGGTAGCAGACTTCAACCTAGAGTGGCATTGAAGGGTAGCAGGGTCCAGCCGAGAGCGTCATGGGAGGGTAGCTGGCTCCAACCTAAAGTGGCATGAGAAGGATAGCAGGCTCCAGACTAGAGTGGCCTGGGAAGGGTAACAGACTTCAGCCTAGAGCGGCATGGGAGGGTAGCAGGCTCCAGCCTAGAGTGGCATTGAAGGGTAGCAGGGTCCAGCCTAGAGCGGCATGGGAGGGTAGCAGGCTCCAGCCTAGAGCGGCATGGGAGGGTAGCAGGCTCCAGCCTAGAGCGGCATGGGAGAGTAGCAGGCTCCAGCCTAGAGTGGCTTTGTAGGGTAGCAGGCTCCAGCCCAGAGTGGTACGGGAAGGGTAGCAGGATCCAGCCTAGAGTGGCTTTGTAGGGTAGCAGGCTCCAGCCCAGAGTGGCACGGGAAGGGTAGCAGGATCTAGCCTAGAGTGGCTTTGTAGGGTAGCAGGATCCAGCCTAGAGTGGCTTTGAAGTGTAGCAGGCTCCAGCCTAGAGCGGCCTGGGAAGGGTAGCAGGCTCCAGCCCAGAGTGGCACGGGAAGGGTAGCAGGCTCCAGCCTAGAGTGGCTTTGAAGGGTAGCAGGCTCCAGCCCAGAGTGGCACGGGAAGGGTAGCAGGCTCCAGCCTAGAGTGGCTTTGTAGGGTAGCAGGCTCCAGCCCAGAGTGGCACGGGAAGGGTAGCAGGCTCCAGCCTAGAGCGGCCTGGGAAGGGTAGCAGGCTCCAGCCCAGAGTGGGATTGAAGGGTAGCAGGTTCCAGCCTAGAGTGACCTGTGAAGGGTAGCAGGCTCCAGCCCAGAGTGGCATTGAAGGGTAGCAGGCTCCAGCCCAGAGTGGCACGGGAAGGGTAGCAGGCTCCAGCCCAGAGTGGCATTGAAGGGTAGCAGGCTCCAGCCTAGAGCGGCCTGGGAAGGGTAGCAGGCTCCAGCCCAGAGTGGCACGGGAAGGGTAGCAGGCTCCAGCCCAGAGTGGCACGGGAAGGGTAGCAGGCTCCAGCCCAGAGTGGGATTGAAGGGTAGCAGGCTCCAGCCTAGAGTGACCTGTGAAGGGTAGCAGGCTCCAGCCCAGAGTGGCATTGAAGGGTAGCAGGCTCCAGCCCAGAGTGGCACGGGAAGGGTAGCAGGCTCCAGCCCAGAGTGGCATTGAAGGGTAGCCGGCTCCAGCCTAGAGTGGCTTTGAAGGGTAGCAGGCTCCAGCCCAGAGTGGCACGGGAAGGGTAGCAGGCTCCAGACTAGAGTGGCCTGGGAAGGGTAGCAGACTGCAGCCTAGAGCGGCATGGGAGGGTAACAGGCTCCAGCCTAGAGTGGCATTGAAGGGTAGCAGGCTCCAGCCCAGAGAGGCACGGGAAGGGTAGCAGGCTCCAGCCTAGAGCGGCATGGGAGGGTAGCAGGCTCCAGCCTAGAGCGGCATGGGAGGGTAGCAGGGTCCAGCCTAGAGCGGCATGGGAGGGTAGCAGGCTCCAGCCTAGAATGGCTTTGAAGGGTAGCAGGCTCCAGGCCAGAGTGGCACGGGAAGGGTAGCAGGCTCCAGCCTAGAGTGGCATTGAAGGATAGCAGGCTCCAGCCCAGAGTGGCACGGGAAGGGTAGCAGGCTCCAGTATGAAGTGGGAAGGGAAGCAAGCTCCAGCCTAGAGAAACATGGTAGGGTAGCAGACTTCAACCTAGAGTGGCATTGAAGGGTAGCAGGGTCCAGCCGAGAGCGTCATGGGAGGGTAGCTGGCTCCAACCTAAAGTGGCATGAGAAGGATAGCAGGCTCCAGACTAGAGTGGCCTGGGAAGGGTAACAGACTTCAGCCTAGAGCGGCATGGGAGGGTAGCAGGCTCCAGCCTAGAGTGGCATTGAAGGGTAGCAGGGTCCAGCCTAGAGCGGCATGGGAGGGTAGCAGGCTCCAGCCTAGAGCGGCATGGGAGGGTAGCAGGCTCCAGCCTAGAGCGGCATGGGAGAGTAGCAGGCTCCAGCCTAGAGTGGCTTTGTAGGGTAGCAGGCTCCAGCCCAGAGTGGTACGGGAAGGGTAGCAGGATCCAGCCTAGAGTGGCTTTGTAGGGTAGCAGGCTCCAGCCCAGAGTGGCACGGGAAGGGTAGCAGGATCCAGCCTAGAGTGGCTTTGTAGGGTAGCAGGATCCAGCCTAGAGTGGCTTTGAAGTGTAGCAGGCTCCAGCCTAGAGCGGCCTGGGAAGGGTAGCAGGCTCCAGCCCAGAGTGGCACGGGAAGGGTAGCAGGCTCCAGCCTAGAGTGGCTTTGAAGGGTAGCAGGCTCCAGCCCAGAGTGGCACGGGAAGGGTAGCAGGCTCCAGCCTAGAGTGGCTTTGTAGGGTAGCAGGCTCCAGCCCAGAGTGGCACGGGAAGGGTAGCAGGCTCCAGCCTAGAGCGGCCTGGGAAGGGTAGCAGGCTCCAGCCCAGAGTGGCACGGTAAGGGTAGCAGGCTCCAGCCTAGAGTGGCTTTGAAGGGTAGCAGGCTCCAGCCTAGAGTGGCTTTGAAGGGTAGCAGGCTCCAGCCTAGAGTGGCTTTGAAGGGTAGCAGGCTCCAGCCCAGAGTGGCACGGGAAGGGTAGCAGCCTCCAGCCTAGAGTGGCTTTAAAGAGTAGCAGGCTCCAACCTAGAGCGGCATGGAAGGGTAGCAGGCTCCAGCCTAGAGCGGCTTGGGAGACCATGCAGACACCACTGCCCCTAAAAAGACCAATGAAATGCCCCTCATATGCAGTCCTGGTCGTCTCAGCCAATCAGAATCAAGTTTAGAATGCGGGCATCTGCACTTTAATGATAGCCTGGAGCAGATGGGAGCATGCCTCTGTCGGGGGAGGTTTGGGGTGGGAGTAATAGTGATTCCGCCCACCTGCTTCGTGTCAAGCCCTTCACTGTGCGCATTCACCCTGACCAAGCCAATTATGAGGCGGGCAGTTCACGGTGATTAAAGCCCTCTGCAGAGGGCGTTAATCGCTGTTAACGCTCTGAGCAGTGGACGACAAGTCTTAAATGTTATTCCTTCTGTAGCTGCACTCACCACAGGGTCGTGGCACCGGGCAGATATGTCTGATACACATACAGGGCTCACGAAGCCAACAACTGGAATATTGTAAAACCTCGGGAAATTCAGACTTTCCGAGTGGATTCATTTGGTGTCACGATGCCCCGAAAAACCTGCCTCGGAGAAGGTTGCTGACCCTCAATGATTCCGGCCCCTCCTCCTTTGAGAGGCGTGCGCGAAGGCCACGGCGTGAACACTCCCACAATATGCAGCCCAACACTTAATAATACAAAAATACCATTCTGAAGGGAGAATTAATCCATCTTTTCCGATAATACCCACTTCCACGGCTCTAACCCATGAAAAGCTTCCTATTAAGTTATTTGACAGATGAAAGGCGCTTCACATGAAGGTACAGACGTCAGGCCCAGAACATTAGAATATTTGACCGAATCAAAGCGCTGAAGCGCCGCGGATTAAAGGGCTCACCGTGCGCCGGCGCCGCGCATTGACGCGCAGTCCCGCGGGGCCGCGCAGATGGCTGCGGTGTCGGAGCGTTAAAAGGATGCTAATCCCGCACACATGTTCACAAGTCCGGGGTTTACAGGGGGTTTGGTTTCATCCCTTGAGAGATCAGAGGCAGAGAGCGCCAGCGCGGGCTTCGAGGCGCCAAGCGCAGTTAATGCTGCCAGAGGGAGGGCTTTGATGTGTAATTAAGAGGTGCGCGGATCTCGGGGGACCTCTGGATCCGTACGAGGGCTCCGTGCACGAGAGAAACTGCGCGAAAGGAGCCCGTGTTCACATCTGGGTCAGTCACGGACACCGCCGGGGGTTATGGGGGCTGCGAGCCCCAGTCCCTGTTCACACCTGGGCAGTCACGGACACCGCCGGGGGTTAGGGGGGCTGCGTGCCCCAGTCCGTGTTCACACCTGGGCAGTCACGGACACCGCCGGGGGTTAGGGGGCTGCAAGCCCCTGTCCGTGTTCACACCTGGGCAGTCACGGACACCGCTGGGGTTAGGGGGGCTGCGAGGCCCAGTCCGTCTTCACACCTGGGCAGTCACGGACACCGCCAGGGGTTAGGGGGGCTGCGAGCCCCTGTCCCTGTTCACACCTGGACGGACACCGCTGGGGGTTAGGGGGGCTGCGAGCCCCTGTCCGTGTTCACACCTGGGCAGTCACGGACACCGCTGGGGTTAGGGGGGCTGCGAGCCCCAGTCCGTCTTCACACCTGGGCAGTCACGGACACCGCCGGGGGTTAGGGGGCCTGCGAGCCCCTGTCCGTGTTCACACCTGGGCAGTCACGGACACCGCCGGGGGGATAGGGGGGCTGCGAGCCCCAGTCCGTGTTCACACCTGGGCAGTCACGGACACCGCCGGGGGTTAGGGGGGCTGCGAGCCCCAGTCCGTGTTCACACCTGGGCAGTCACGGACACCGCCGGGGGTTTGGGGGGCTGCGAGCCCCTGTCTGTGTTCACACCTGGGCAGTCACGGACACCGCTGGGGGTTAGGGGGGCTGCGAGCCCCAGTCCGTGTTCACACCTGGGCAGTCACGGACACCGCCAGGGGTTAGGGGGGCTGCGAGCCCCTGTCCGTGTTCACACCCGGGCAGTCACGGACGCCGCTGGGGGTTAGGGGGGCTGCGAGCCCCTGTCCGTGTTCACACCTGGGCAGTCACGGACACCGCCGGGGGTTAGGGGGGCTGCGAGCCCCAGTCCGTGTTCACACCTGGGCAGTCACGGACACCGCCGGGGGTTAGGGGGCTGCGAGCCCCTGTCCGTGTTCACACCTGGGCAGTCACGGACACCGCAGGGGATCAGGGGGGCTGCGAGCCCCAGTCCGTGGTCACACCTGGGGCAGTAACGGACACCGCCGGGGGTTAGGGGGGCTTCGAGCCCCAGTCCGTGTTCACACCTGGGCAGTCACGGATGCCGCTGGGGGTTAGGGGGGCTGCGAGCCCCTGTCCCTGTTCACACCTGGACGGACACCGCTGGGGGTTAGGGGGGCTGCGAGCCCCTGTCCGTGTTCACACCTGGGCAGTCACGGACACCGCCGGGAGATAGGGGGGCTGCGAGCCCCAGTCCGTGTTCACACCTGGGCAGTCACGGACACCGCCGGGGGTTTGGGGTGCTGCGAGCCCCAGTCCGTGTTCACACCTGGGCAGTCACGGACACCGCCGGGGGTTAGGGGGGCTGCGAGCCCCTGTCTGTGTTCACACCTGGGCAGTCACGGACACCGCTGGGGGTTAGGGGGGCTGCGAGCCCCAGTCCGTGTTCACACCTGGGCAGTCACGGACACCGCCAGGGGTTAGGGGTGCTGCGAGCCCCTGTCCGTGTTCACACCCGGGCAGTCACGGACGCCGCTGGGGGTTAGGGGGGCTGCGAGCCCCTGTCCGTGTTCACACCTGGGCAGTCACGGACACCGCCGGGGGTTAGGGGGGCTGCGAGCCCCAGTCCGTGTTCACACCTGGGCAGTCACGGACACCGCCGGGGGTTAGGGGGCTGCGAGCCCCTGTCCGTGTTCACACCTGGGCAGTCACAGACACCGCAGGGGATCAGGGGGGCTGCGAGCCCCAGTCCGTGGTCACACCTGGGGCAGTCACGGACACCGCCGGGGGTTAGGGGGGCTTCGAGCCCCAGTCCGTGTTCACACCTGGGCAGTCACGGATGCCGCTGGGGGTTAGGGGGGCTGCGAGCCCCTGTCCGTGTTCACACTACACCGCCGGGGGTTAGGGGGGCTGCGAGCCCCAGTCCGTGTTCACACCTGGGCAGTCACGGACACCGCGGGGGGTTAGGGGGGCTGCGAGCCCCAGTCCGTGTTCACACCTGGGGCAGTCACGGACACCGCCGGGGGTTAGGGGGGCTTCGAGCCCCAGTCCGTGTTCACACCTGGGCAGTCACGGACACCGCCGGGGGTTAGGGGGGCTGCGAGCCCCAGTCCGTGTTCACACTACACCGCGGGGGGTTAGGGGGGCTGCGAGCCCTAGTCCGTGTTCACACCTGGGCAGTCACGGACACCGCGGGGGGTTAGGGGGGCTGCGAGCCCCAGTCCGTGTTCACACCTGGGGCAGTCACGGACACCGCCGGGGGTTAGGGGGGCTTCGAGCCCCAGTCCGTGTTCACACCTGGGCAGTCACGGACACCGCCGGGGGTTAGGGGGGCTTCGAGCCCCAGTCCGTGTTCACACCTGGGCAGTCACGGATGCCGCGGGGGGTTAGGGGGGCTGCGAGCCCCTGTCCGTGTTCACACTACACCGCCGGGGGTTAGGGGGGCTGCGAGCCCCAGTCCGTGTTCACACCTGGGCAGTCACGGACACCGCGGGGGGTTAGGGGGGCTGCGAGCCCCAGTCCGTGTTCACACCTGGGGCAGTCACGGACACCGCCGGGGGTTAGGGGGGCTTCGAGCCCCAGTCCGTGTTCACACCTGGGCAGTCACGGACACCGCCGGGGGTTAGGGGGGCTGCGAGCCCCAGTCCGTGTTCACACCTGGGCAGTCACGGACACCGCCGGGGGTTAGGGGGGCTGCGAGCCCCAGTCCGTGTTCACACCTGGGCCGTCACGGATACCGCCGGGGGTTAGGGGGGCTGCAAGCCCCTGTCCGTGTTCACACCCGGGCAGTCACGGACGCCGCCGGGGGTTAGGGGGGCTGCGAGCCCCTGTCCGTGTTCACACCTGGGCAGTCACGGACACCGCCGGGGGTTAGGGGGGCTGCGAGCCCCTGTCTGTGTTCACACCCGGGCAGTCACGGATGCCGCTGGGGGTTAGGGGGGCTGCGAGCCCCTGTCCGTGTTCACACCTGGGCAGTCACGGACACCGCCGGGGGTTAGGGGGGCTGCGAGCCCCAGTCCGTGTTCACACCTGGGCAGTCACGGACACCGCCGGGGGTTAGGGGGCTGCGAGCCCCTGTCTGTGTTCACACCTGGGCAGTCACGGACACCGCAGGGGATCAGGGGGGCTGCTAGCCCCAGTCCGTGGTCCCACCTGGGGCAGTCACGGACACCGCCGGGGGTTAGGGGTGCTTCGAGCCCCAGTCCGTGTTCACACCTGGGCAGTCACGGACACCGCCGGGGGTTAGGGGGGCTGCGAGCCCCTGTCTGTGTTCACACCCGGGCAGTCACGGACGCCGCTGGGGGTTAGGGGGGCTGCGAGCCCCTGTCCGTGTTCACACCTGGGCAGTCACGGACACCGCCGGGGGTTAGGGGGGCTGCGAGCCCCAGTCCGTGTTCACACCTGGGCAGTCACGGACACCGCCGGGGGTTAGGGGGGCTGCGAGCCCCAGTCCGTGGTCACACCTGGGGCAGTCACGGACACCGCCGGGTGTTAGGGGGGCTTCGAGCCCCAGTCCGTGTTCACACCTGGGCAGTCACGGATGCCGCTGGGGGTTAGGGGGGCTGCGAGCCCCTGTCCGTGTTCACACTACACCGCCGGGGGTTAGGGGGGCTGCGAGCCCCAGTCCGTGTTCACACCTGGGCAGTCACGGACACCGCGGGGGGTTAGGGGGGCTGCGAGCCCCAGTCCGTGTTCACACCTGGGGCAGTCACGGACACCGCCGGGGGTTAGGGGGGCTTCGAGCCCCAGTCCGTGTTCACACCTGGGCAGTCACGGACACCGCCGGGGGTTAGGGGGGCTTCGAGCCCCAGTCCGTGTTCACACCTGGGCAGTCACGGATGCCGCGGGGGGATAGGGGGGCTGCGAGCCCCTGTCCGTGTTCACACTACACCGCCGGGGGTTAGGGGGGCTGCGAGCCCCAGTCCGTGTTCACACCTGGGCAGTCACGGACACCGCGGGGGGTTTGGGGGGCTGCGAGCCCCAGTCCGTGTTCACACCTGGGGCAGTCACGGACACCGCCGGGGGTTAGGGGGGCTTCGAGCCCCAGTCCGTGTTCACACCTGGGCAGTCACGGACACCGCCGGGGGTTAGGGGGGCTGCGAGCCCCAGTCCGTGTTCACACCTGGGCAGTCATGGACACCGCCGGGGGTTAGGGGGGCTGCGAGCCCCAGTCCGTGTTCACACCTGGGCCGTCACGGACACCGCCGGGGGTTAGGGGGGCTGCGAGCCCCTGTCCGTGTTCACACCTGGGCAGTCACGGACACCGCCGGGGGTTAGGGGGGCTGCGAGCCCCTGTCCGTGTTCACACCTGGGGCAGTCACGGACACCGCTGGGGGTTAGGGGGGCTGCGAGCCCCTGTCCGTGTTCACACCTGGACGGACACCGCCGGGGGTTAGGGGGGCTGCGAGCCCCAGTCCGTGTTCACACCTGGACGGACACCGCCGGGGGTTAGGGGGGCTGCGAGCCCCAGTCCGTGTTCACACCTGGACGGACACCGCCGGGGGTTAGGGGGGCTGTGAGCCCCAGTCCGTGTTCACACCTGGGGCAGTCACGGACACCGCTGGGAGTTAGGGGGGCTGCGTGCCCCAGTCCGTGTTCACACCTGGGCAGTCACGGACACCGCCGGGGGTTAGGGGGGCTGCGAGCCCCTGTCCGTGTTCACACCTGGACGGACACCGCCGGGGGTTAGGGGGGCTGTGAGCCCCAGTCCGTGTTCACACCTGGGCAGTCACGGACACCGCGGGGGGTTAGGGGGGCTGCGAGCCCCAGTCCGTGTTCACACCTTGGCAGTCACGGACACGCCTTTAATCCCTATTATTGATAAATGGTGTGTGTGTGGGGGGGGGGGGCTGCGATCCTCAGTCCATTCGTGACACAGGGGCCAGGTTCGCCATATTTATTTAATTATTTAATGCAGTTATATATAGCGCAGACTTTGCCCAAAGGTGTCAGAGCGCTTCACAATAGAACCAAGTACCCTACATAAGGAGATTTACACACCAACCAGTTACAAATACAATCAGGATAATTGAAAAAGTAAGAATAAAATAAGAAGTGTTACCCGTACCAGGCCAGGGAAGGACAGGGACATTTCAATCAGAAAAAGAAATGGGAAAAAAAGCAGAGAACAGTGAGGGGCAGGAGAGGCGGACAAGGAAGGGGCTGGGGGTACTTATGAGCCCCTTGTGCTGTCTTAGCGTCACTTTTTGTGATGCTCCGGAGGCGCAAACCACAAAATCATATTTATGAGCTCCTGCAAAGCAGCGCAAATCACTGCGTTCCCTTACTCTGCGCTCGGGAGGCAACCATGGGCGTTGCGTTGGGTGTGCCCACCGTGTGCCCACCGCAACGCCTATGGTTGCCTTCCGGGAAAGGCTTTTGAAGCTTCCCTAGATTGAAAAGAGCTTGTAAACCTGGGGAAGTGCCAAATCCTTATGCCTCCCCAAAACAGGCGTGAAAAGGAGAATTCCCTTCATTACTCCTCGTTTATTCCTCTTTCCACGTGTTCAGAATGGAGCCCACATAGAAAGAGCAAAACATCTCTCAGGATTGTTTTTGTGTAGGAATGCGCCCCCGTTCTGCACAAAAACAACCCTGCCGACAACACAGGTACTCTTGTACCATGGTACAAGGGTTCCTACGTTGGCGCTAGGCTTCCGCACGGCGCCAGCACTGGGAGAAAGGACAGTAATGCACTGTATTGGATATGGATCACTGACGAAATATCGAGAAGAAAAATATCGAATTGCCAAAATATCGAAGGAAAAATATAGAATGCCAAAATATCGAAGCCTATCTCCAAACAGGTAAGTACAAAAATATAGAATCCAAAATATTGTTGTAAAAAATATAGTTAGTCACAATATCGAATTATTGTAAATGTCTTAAAATTAATGTAAAATTAATGAAATAAAACATGTAATTAACTTAAAAATACTTAAATTACTTTAAAATGAATAAATAATTAATGTAAGTTAAAAAGTTTTTATAATACATATATATTAACGTAATATTAATTAAAAAAAATGCAATATTTTTTGCGTAGGATAGCGGGCGGGTAAAATTTACTATTCCCACTCCAGTAAGTGCAATAGTAGGGAAAACGTTGGATAGCGGGAGGGTAAAAATTACTATTCCCACTCCAGAGAGTCCAACAGTAGGGAAAGCGTTGGATAGCGGGAGGGTAAAATTTACTATTCCCACTCTAGTGAGTTCAACAGTAGGGAAAGCGTTGGATAGCGTAGGGGTAAAAATTACTATTCCCACTTCAGAGAGTGCAACAGTAGGGAAAACGTCAGATGGCGTAGGGGTAAAAATTACTATTCCCACTCCAGAGAGTGCAACAGTAGGGAAAGCGTTGGATAGCGTAGGGGTAAAAATTACTATTCCCACTCTAAAGAGTGCAACAGTAGGGAAAGCGTTGGATAGCGTAGGGGTAAAAATTACTTTTCCCACTCCAGAGAGTGCAACAGTAGGGAAAGCGTTGGATAGCGTAGGGGTAAAAATTACTATTCCCACTCCAAAGAGTGCAACAGTAGAGAAAGCGTTGGATAGCGTAGGGGTAAAAATTACTATTCCCACTCCAGAGAGTGCAACAGTAGGGAAAGCGTTGGATAGCGGGAGGGTAAAATTTACTATTCCCACTCCAGTGAGTGCAACTCTAGGGTAAGCGTTGGATACCGTAGGGGTAAAAATTATTATTCCCACTCCAGTGAGTGCAATAGTAGGGAAAGCGTTGGATAGCGTAGGGTTAAAAATTACTATTCCCACTCCAGTGAGTGCAATAGTAGGGAAATAATAATTTAATATTTTATTAAAAATAAATAAATGATTAATACCAAATAAAAATATTAAAATTAATTACCAATCAAACAATATTTAATAACTACGTTATTATAAATACCAATGTTTTTTTCATGAATAACCTATTAATAATTAATTAACAACCAACCAAATTAATAAATAAAATTAATACCAATTAATAATCGCACTGCTTGCTTTCCTTTTTAGGTCTCGCCTGACCCAGTGCATGCGCTGGTCTGGCGAGACTTATTGAGAGGGCTCCAAAAAGTGCTACCAGGCCAGCCTAGAGCTACAGTGCATGTGCGCGGGCACGCGCGCCGCGCTTGACCGCGATTACTTTCACTTTCGCGGCCGCACGGCCGCTTGGCATAGCCAATAGGTCTCGCTTTTGGGACCTTATAAGTATTTAGTTATGCAACTGTTACATGGCTAAACACTTATAAGGTCCCAAAGGCGAGACCTATTGGCTATGCCAATGCTTGTTTAACCTTCGTACTGTATCATAAGGTATGACCTGTCATTGTATGGTATGGTATTGCCTGTCATTGTATGGTATTGTATGGCCTGTCATTGTATGGCTTGTTATTGGATGGTGTAAACTATAATTGTATTCTAGGGTATGATCTGTCATTCTATAGTATGCTGTGCAGTGCTTAATTTGTGCTAGTGTTTGCCGGTGCTCAGCACCCCCTTATGTCGTAACACTAGCACATATTTATGGCAGTATAGCACATGGTGGCACTGTCAGTCTACTTAAAAAAAACAATCACTTGAGCAAAGTGTTTAAAAATTACATTTATGCCATAGCATTCTTACGGGTTTGGGTCATCAGTACTGTTCAATCTGTAACATTTGTAGGGTGGTCATGGTAAGGGGGTGGTGTTGGTTCTGGCATTTTGGACCTGAGATGGCCCAAGCAGAAGTGGCCTTCTGAGAAATATCCTGGGCCCTGGCACTTGTTCTTTTACAAATAAGCACTGATGGTATGGTAACGTCTGTCGTCGTATACTATGGTATGTTAAGACCTGTTGTTGTATACTATGGTATGGTAAGGCCTGTCGTTGTATACTATGGTATGGTAAGGCCTGTCGTTGTATACTGTGGTATGGTAAGGCCTGTTGTTGTATACTGTGGTATGGTAAGGCCTGTCGTTGTATACTGTGGTATGGTAAGGCCTGTTGTTGTATACTGTGGTATGGTAAGGCCTGTCGTTGTATACTGTGGTATGGTAAGGTCTGTCGTTGTATACTATGGTGTGGTAAGGCCTGTCGTTGTATACTGTGGTGTGGTAAGGCCTGTCGTTGTATACTAGGTGTGGTAAGGCCTGTCGTTGTATACTATGGTGTGGTAAGGCCTGTCGTTGTATACTATGGTGTGGTAAGGCCTGTCGTTGTATACTATGGTGTGGTAAGGCCTGTCGATGTATACTATGGTCTGGTATGCTATGCTATGGTAATCTTTATTACAGTGTAAGAAGTGCAGTAGGAGTGCCAAACAAGCAACAAAATGTTTTACAATCTAACGTTCAATTCACGCTAGAATGTTCTTCGCTACCTGTAGTGGTATAAACATTAACCAATTTAAAACACAAACTGTATTTTCCATAAAAAATGTAATCATGCTCAATACATGCTGTAAATCATGAAACACGTCTAAAAAAGCGCTTTGTCACACACTAAACAAGTGATTACTAAATAGCGATAGCACAAATCCATTAATGAATTTCAAAATCATTGTTAAAAGCGAGGCTAACAACCTGTGGCCTGCTGCTGTTGTTGATATGATGCGCCAAAGAGAAACAAGAGAGAGGATGAAAAGTAAAATGGAACAAACTCGGTAAATGCCAGATGAAAACAACAGCGCAGAGCAAAATCAGGAGCACGGCAACGCAGAAACATAGACTCTTACAGCGTGCTACAGGTCGAAGTAAAAAATAGGTTGAGACAGAAAGTGGAAGCAGCGAAAGGACACTCCCAAAACAAGGAAGCAGTACTTGGTCCAGGGTCCAAGGAGGGGCAAACACACAAACAGAAAGTGAAGCACTCGCCAAAATGAGACTCACAAGGTCGCCAACAAATGGCAAGCAAAGGGCGGGCTCCAAGCCCCCTTCAAGCTAATCAAATGTCTTGCAAGCATGCACATGCGCTGTCTCAGGTGAGACCTAAAAACCAGTCATATGTGCACTGCAGCAGAACTTACATTAAAGAATGCAAATAATGCTTTAAGAAATAATACTCAGATTATTATCCTTTATAGCTGGAGCTCATCGCTTTTATAGGCTTGATGACATATCACTTCAAAAGTATTAAAGAAAGTGTGCTATAGTGTACGTTTTAGCGAGGGATCACTAGGGTTTGTCTTAGGGCCTGAATAGATTTTGGTGGGATTATTGCCACTCCGCCGCTGCCGCCGCGGTCCCAAGTACTCCGAGAAGCTGATGGCGGTCCGCCCGCCGTATTTAGATGTTGTGACTATAGCCAGATTCCTCCCGCCACATTGGTTTTCTCTGCTAGCTGACAGTGCCAAATTTTCGTTATTTCATTATTCACGTGTCACTCGCGCCATTCACCTTTCCACAAGCACAGATGTGCACACTATACGTTTGGGTTACTACCACAATTTATGTAATGTAATGCTGATAGAACTACCTTTACCCTATAAACCTTTGTTTCCCCTTAATACTTTCGTGGTCTCCCCTTTTTCATTGTGCTTGACATTAACTTGTTACACATTGTACTTGTCCACCTTAATGATCGCCAGTGGAGGCATTGTTGAACGTAGTTACCCGGTCTCAGCGGGTTTTGCTCCTGTCTTTTATTTTTGTTACATTAAGCAACCACTGGGTTGCGAGAGTATCCTTTCCAGACTCTCATCATTTATATGAAACATTATGTGTAATTGTAGGAGAGTGGCATCGACTGCATAGTTGCCCCCAACTTTTTGCTGATGTTTTGACTGTTTTCTGACTCTAGCCAGGCTGTGGCCCTGCTATCCAGGGCCCCAGCCTATCTGCTTCCTCTCTAAACTGATGTGAGTACTTTAGGTACATACCAATTGGATACTGAGGACACCCTATCAGCCCCTTGTAGATGGTACCCTAGGTACCCAGGGCATGGGTCCCTCAGAGGCCTACCAGAGGCTGCAGCACTTATTGTGCCACCCCTGGGACAACCATACCAAATGACACCACCAGACCACTACTGTAGTCTGGGTATGGTGGTGCTTGCACCCCTTACAGGGATATAGGTATCCTGTATCCCACTTAAAGGCAACACATATATCCTCATAGGTCACCCCTAAGGCAGGCTTTGCTAATCCTACAAGGCAGGGTGCTGAGATATGTGTGAGGGGGAACCCCTACCTGAGTAGGCCCTTCTGCAACCTTCATTAAAACTATTGCGAGGTAGTTTGTAGTGCAGCCGTACCATATACTCTTAACCGCATTATAAGTAATCGCGATAGCGTGATAACTTGAGAGTGGCTGCACAGAACCATGTCATGTTTGGTGTCAAACATCGTGGAATCATACCCCCAATCCAGCCATGGGACTGAGGGCATGATTCCCCCCTGCTAGAGGGGGGATATGGGAAAAGCGGCAGAATTTAGACACCAATTTAAAAGAGCACACGTAGTAAAAAATGGATGCTACCCGCCACCCACACGACTCTGGCTGCCTGTTGCTTGGCAGAACTCCAGCCACGGCAGCTGGACAATAGGGATCCTGTTGCAGGGAGGTGTTCCCACCTCCCCAGACAGACTATGTGGATTGGAACTGGGTGGGTGCACCTTAGGATGTCTTTCAAACTTGCACGTAGGCTTCTCCAGTGCCTACTTCTGCATACACCGCCTCAAACCGGTTCAGGGGCATCCTGTCCCCTGCCCAGGTGGGAAACACACAAAGGGGAGAGGGTGTAGCCACCCTTTCCCGCCTGAACTCCCATTGGTGGGCTCTGATTTAGACACTCCCCTAATCCCTGGATAAAAGTGGGTGCAGGGTCCCCAGAGCCTCAGATTAATCTTGGACGAGAACTTTGCTTCAAAGACTTGAACCTTCGACGAGCTGCCGCTCAGCTGAATGAAGAAATCTCCCTTGGGGTAAAGGAGTTACCCCCCTGCTTGGCAGGCACCTGAAACACTGCAAGTGACCCGGTTGGAACTCCGCTGCTCCTACGAACAACGAAGACTTCTGCCTACCTTGAGGTGGGTTTCCAAGCATCCCAGAGGCCAGTGAGTGTGCACAGCAAAGCTCAGCACCGTGGACCCCGTGGGTGCTGAGATACCCAATACCCCAGGACACCAGCCACCTCTTGCCCAGCACACGAACCCGACGAGTCACACACTGAGGGTGGTCTGCTTGCATCCTGTGGCAGTGTTCAGTGTTAGCTGGGTGTGTGGGTCACACACTGAGGGTGGTCTGCATGTATCCTGTGGCAGTGTTCAGTGTTAGCTGGGTGTGTGGGTCACACACAGAGGGTGGTCTGCTGGCATCCTATGGCAGTGTTCAGTGTAGCTGGGTGTGTGGGTCACACACATAGGGTGGTCTGCATGCATCCTGCGGCAGTGTTCAGTGTTAGCTGGGTGTGTGGGTCACACACTGAGGGTGGTCTGCATGCATCCTGCGGCAGTGTTCAGTGTAGCTGGGTGTGTGGGTCACACACTGAGGGTGGTCTGCATGTATCCTGTGGCAGTGTTCAGTGTTAGCTGGGTGTGTGTGTCACACACAGAGGGTGGTCTGCATGCATCCTGTGGCAGTGTTCAGTGTTAGCTGGGTGTGTGGGTCACACACTGAGGGTGGTCTGCATGCATCCTGTGGCAGTGTTCAGTGTAGCTGGGTGTGTGGGTCACACACTGAGGGTGGTCTGCATGCATCCTGCGGCAGTGTTCAGTGTTAGCTGGGTGTGTGGGTCACACACAGAGGGTGGTCTGCATGCATCCTGCGGCAGTGTTCAGTGTTAGCTGGGTGTGTGGGTCACACACTGAGGGTGGTCTGCTGGCATCCTGCGGCAGTGTTCAGTGTTAGCTGGGTGTGTGGGTCACACACAGAGGGTGGTCTGCATGCATCCTGCGGCAGTGTTCAGTGTTAGCTGGGTGTGTGGGTCACACACTGAGGGTGGTCTGCATGCATCCTGCGGCAGTTTTCAGTGTTAGCTGGGTGTGTGGGTCACACACAGAGGGTGGTCTGCTGGCATCCTGCGGAAGTGTTCAGTGTTAGCTGGGTGTGTGGGTCACACACAGAGGGTGGTCTGCATGCATCCTGCGGCAGTGTTCAGTGTTAGCTGGGTGTGTGGGTCACACACAGAGGGTGGTCTGCTGGCATCCTGCGGCAGTGTTCAGTGTTAGCTGGGTGTGTGGGTCACACACAGAGGGTGGTCTGCATGCATCCTGCGGCAGTGTTCAGTGTTAGCTGGGTGTGTGGGTCACACACAGAGGGTGGTCTGCATGCATCCTGCGGCAGTGTTCAGTGTTAGCTGGGTGTGTGGGTCACACACAGAGGGTGGTCTGCATGCATCCTGCGGCAGTGTTCAGTGTTAGCTGGGTGTGTGGGTCACACACAGAGGGTGGTCTGCTGGCATCCTGCGGCAGTGTTCAGTGTTAGCTGGGTGTGTGGGTCACACATATAGGGTGGTCTGCATGTATCCTGCGGCAGTGTTCAGTGTTAGCTGGGTGTGTGGGTCACACACTGAGGGTGGTCTGCTGGCATCCTGCGGCAGTGTTCAGTGTTAGCTGGGTGTGTGGGTCACACACTGAGGGTGGTCTGCTGGCATCCTGCGGCAGTGTTCAGTGTTAGCTGGGTGTGTGGGTCACACACAGAGGGTGGTCTGCATGCATCCTGCGGCAGTGTTCAGTGTTAGCTGGGTGTGTGGGTCACACACATAGGGTGGTCTGCATGCATCCTGCGGCAGTGTTCAGTGTTAGCTGGGTGTGTGGGTCACACACTGAGGGTGGTCTGCATGTATCCTGTGGCAGTGTTCAGTGTTAGCTGGGTGTGTGGGTCACACACAGAGGGTGGTCTGCTGGCATCCTATGGCAGTGTTCAGTGTAGCTGGGTGTGTGGGTCACACACTGAGGGTGGTCTGCATGCATCCTGCGGCAGTGTTCAGTGTTAGCTGGGTGTGTGGGTCACACACTGAGGGTGGTCTGCATGCATCCTGTGGCAGTGTTCAGTGTAGCTGGGTGTGTGGGTCACACACTGAGGGTGGTCTGCATGCATCCTGCGGCAGTGTTCAGTGTTAGCTGGGTGTGTGGGTCACACACATAGGGTGGTCTGCATGCATCCTGCGGCAGTGTTCAGTGTTAGCTGGGTGTGTGGGTCACACACAGAGGGTGGTCTGCTGGCATCCTGCGGCAGTGTTCAGTGTTAGCTGGGTGTGTGGGTCACACACAGAGGGTGGTCTGCATGCATCCTGCGGCAGTGTTCAGTGTTAGCTGGGTGTGTGGGTCACACACTGAGGGTGGTCTGCATGTATCCTGTGGCAGTGTTCAGTGTTAGCTGGGTGTGTGGGTCACACACAGAGGGTGGTCTGCTGGCATCCTATGGCAGTGTTCAGTGTAGCTGGGTGTGTGGGTCACACACTGAGGGTGGTCTGCATGCATCCTGCGGCAGTGTTCAGTGTTAGCTGGGTGTGTGGGTCACACACTGAGGGTGGTCTGCATGCATCCTGTGGCAGTGTTCAGTGTAGCTGGGTGTGTGGGTCACACACTGAGGGTGGTCTGCATGCATCCTGCGGCAGTGTTCAGTGTTAGCTGGGTGTGTGGGTCACACACAGAGGGTGGTCTGCATGCATCCTGCGGCAGTGTTCAGTGTTAGCTGGGTGTGTGGGTCACACACATAGGGTGGTCTGCATGCATCCTGCGGCAGTGTTCAGTGTTAGCTGGGTGTGTGGGTCACACACATAGGGTGGTCTGCATGCATCCTGCGGCAGTGTTCAGTGTTAGCTGGGTGTGTGGGTCACACACATAGGGTGGTCTGCATGCATCCTGCGGCAGTGTTCAGTGTTAGCTGGGTGTGTGGGTCACACACATAGGGTGGTCTGCATGCATCCTGTGGCAGTGTTCAGTGTTAGCTGGGTGTGTGGGTCACACACAGAGGGTGGTCTGCATGCATCCTGTGGCAGTGTTCAGTGTTAGCTGGGTGTGTGGGTCACACACAGAGGGTGGTCTGCATGCATCCTACGGCAGTGTTCAGTGTTAGCTGGGTGTGCGTGGGTGCCTGGCTATCTACACATTGGCAACTGAGGTTCTCAACCTCACAGGGAGCTATTCAAGCACATAGGTCTATGAAAGACTAGTTACAGGTAAGTAACTTTTTGTTCTACTTATCCTTCCAATCTTTTGCAGTAGGAATGTGGAAGGACGCCTTTATGGGGAGTGGCAAACAGCAGCAAACTCTGGGGAGTACCCCCTGCAAAGCGCTCGATGTATGAGCAATGTTCACCTGTCCGCGTCCGCACGGGCTACGGGCGCTTCATTAACGCGCCAAACACAGTAACCAGGGGCAGAGGAAGCCGTCCTAACAAATATTGGCTTTTGTGGAACGGAATGAAAATCTTATGGAATTCTAACAATGTGAACAGCGAGATGATGACGAGCCCCAGCTGAATGCAGCACACAATTGACCTCTCTACTGGTGGTGCTCGGCCTTCTGGGATTTAAACTTTAAGTTTAGCATGTTTACAAAGCACTAAAGGGGCGTTAGAGGTCGCTGTCGCTAGACTAGGATGGTACAATGTTGATGGGCTACCTTAAAACCATACCAAAATATGCCTTTAGAACTGTAGATGTTATCGCATTGCCTATATGAATCAAGTGTTGATGGGCATGTCGCAGGACTAGGATTAAAAGTCGTTATGTTTGTTGGGTTGGTAATTACAAAATCACCACTTTTCTTTACTGCTGCCCGCATTCTTCGAGAATGGTTTGTGCGTTTCTATATAACGTGAACCTTCATTTTGCAGGTAGTTAATGGCACTTTCATCAAGGAGCCGGTACGATCCCAGCAGTATCAAGGGTGCTCCACTGCGTCAGAGATTGCAGTTAGGGGTGCGCTGAATATTTCGTTCCACCTGCAAAATTGGTGGAGTTTAGGCGACTCTGTGTTACTCTTGTAACATAGAGTTATGCTATATTATGTTAAAAGTATTTATTAAGCGCGTGTACACCTAACGGTTTCATGGTGCTGAGAAATAAGGGGGGGGGGGCGGTGTCGACAGGACAGTTAACTTACTCGTATGCCTGGGAGAATAGCATGGTCTTGACTTGTCTTCTGAACGGAGTTTAGGAAGTCGCCGACCTCAGTCCCGTAGGAAGCGAGTTCCAGAATTGTGGGGCCAAGACTGTCAATCTGAGTCCTCCATGTTTTTTTGCGTTTGCAGGCGGGAGTAGTCAGCAGGTTCAGGTGAGAAGAGCGCAATTCCTGAAGAGGGATATAACGCTGAATCCTTGAGGAGATGAATGCTGGGCCATTCCCGGCAAGGGCTTTAAAGATGGTACAACCCAGCTTGAAGACATAGCGTTTGGCCACCGGGAGCCAATGGAGACTCTTCATCAGAGGACTGACATGATGGTGTCTGGGTTGACGAAAGATTAACCTAGCCGCTTGGTCTTGTACCAACTGCAAGCGGTGAAGTTGTTATGCAGGAATGCCAACATATGGGGAGTTGGCATAATCAATTTGGGAGATTACCAAAGCTAAGGTGACCAGAGTCAAGGCCTCAGTGGTCAAGAATCTACTGATCTTACGGATTCTACGTAGGTGGAAAAAACAAGTGGAAACCACTGAGCCGATCTGGGCTTTCATGGACAGATCGTTGCTAATTATAACCCAAAAACTTTTTACAAAGCCTGCTGGGCATGGAGGACTGCCCAGCAGTGGAGGCCAGAAATGAGAGTTCCACGGGTTGGCAGTTCCACCTGTGAGAATCAGCTCGGTTTGTCGGGGTTTAATTTCAAATGGTTTGCGTACATCCATTCGCTGATAAAGCTCATGGTATATTAAAAATTGGATATTGAAGAGGTGGAAGAGTCAATATCAAACACCAGCTGGAGGTCGTCAGCGTAATTGAAGGTTTCGACCCTTCTTTTACGTAGAGCCCAGATCAATGGTAGCAAATACAAATTGAAAAGAAGGGGCGAGAGGGAAGAGCCCTGGAGGACCCACAAGACAATTTCATTTTCTTGAAAGAGTTCCAGCCAAGTTCCACCAATCTCTGCGTGATGTCATTTTTTCTTGCGTGCAGCTCCAGAATGGTAAGTTGATGAGCGCAAGCAAGATTTAGCACCCCCTATCGCAATTCCCAGTCGTTGGGAGGACATCCAGTGAGATTTTTCTAATGTGGGTGGTTGCGACCATTTGCAGTCAGAAGGCTGCGGCTCGAGTAGAAAATCTACTTGTGCGGCTGCAAAATCAATTTGAGAAGCTGCAGCCTGTAAACCACGACGTGGTGCCATTTCCACTGATTTTTCAGCACGCAGCACGCTACCGGCACTAAATACCAGCACAACGTGCTTATTTCTGCCCGTTGTAGAATCTCGTGGAGTTTTTATGTAACTCTGAAGAATTCCAGAATTTCAGAGCCATTACTAATTCTCAAGGCACGCCGCAGACGTAGATCCTGTTGAGGGGTTCTAAGTCAGTTAATCACATGATTACAATAATTACAGAATTGAATCAATTTAAAAGTAAAAAACTAAAAAATTATATGAAAAGACCAGCATTTTGATTAGGTGTAGGAAAGTCTGAACAAATTATACACTTCAGGGAGCCTAGAGCCTACAGCTCCTAAAAACTGCTGTAGTCCTACACCAGTGGCTCTTACAACCGTGGAGAAAGCTGCTGAACAGCCTCTCTATAAACTGTTTCACTAAACTAGCAGAAAACGACTGAGTACCGTGCATTCAGAGGCATCTGGAAACAGTCACGTGGTGGTGGACCTTGACTTAAAAGTACTTCAAACCCTACCAAATAGCAGGCAACAAATTCTAGCAAGCACATTCGTAGTGGGCCAGTTTGATAAACATTTTCCCAGAGGCGGAAACAATTTTAGGAAACTAGCCTTAATGTTCCAGTCTTTCGTAGCAGCCAAGCAGGGATTCAAAGTCTGTCTGAAGCCACCACACCGTCGCGTGCAACGATGCAGGGCTCTCATTCAGGGTTTGACCTTCTTTATGAGAACAATATTACAACTTGGAATGTTCCAGCACTTCTGTTCTCTCTGTATGTCTGGCTCACCCCACCACTGCAGTGGGCACTCAAAACCAAGGCATGTGAATCTATGAAAGATCCATCGCTGGAGAAGAAAGTGCACGCTGTCAGCGTACCATCTGCCGTAGATTCGCAGGTGACCACCCTCCTTTGTGTTCATGATGCTCCAGCTTTGCTTGACCTTGATGACCTTTACAAATGTGAGCTGTTGGAACTGTCTCTCTTCACCCCCTTCCCCCACAGGAGTGTAGGTCGCACACCGAGGGTGGTCTGCATGCATCTTCTGGTTGTTTTCAGTATTAGCTGGGTGTGTAGGTGGCGGCTGGCAATAGAAAAGTGGCAAGGCAGCGAGGGTGGGGGGATTATTAACAATAATAATTTTTTTAAATGACCTGATGCTGCAGGTTGCCATGCACCTCGGTGCTCCTCTGCTTCCTGCTCCGAGCAGTCTCTGGGACATCATCAGACTCCCTATCCAATCCCCGCACTGCTATCATGCTGCATGAGAGCAGCGCAGTGATTGGCCTGAGCGGGCTGGTTTAACGCTCGGGTAGGCACAGGGTGTTCGTGCCGTTTTTCCACCTAGTTGTGGAATACATCTGGATTGGAGAAACCTAACTGTGCATGTCTCTTTGGCCAGCCAAACTTACATGCGCACTTATAAGTGCACTCTTCTCCACTTCTCCCTCCTTCCCATGGCCCAACCAATAATTTTTTTTCTTTCTGAGCCAGTGAGGCGACGCTCCTTCGCCATTGTTGAGGAGCCGCCACTGGGTGCCTAGCAATGTACGCATTACCAAACGAAGTTCTCAACCTCACGAGGAATAATCCAAGCACATAGATCTATGAAAGTCTGGATACCCACACGGGTGACAAGGCGCCCTCTACAAACCCGCATTACAGTGCATTACAGGATAGACTGTAGTTACAGGTAAGTAACACTTTGTTCTACTTCTCCTTCGATTCCTTTGCAGTAGGAATGTGGGAAGACGATCGGAAAGCACTGCAGGGGGCAGCAGCCCCCCAAAGCTTTAATGGGGATGGGCAATCAGCAGCAAACTCTGGGGAGGAGCCTCGCCTGCACTTTTGTTTTTTAAAGAAGCTTCTTTGCTGCTTCCTACTGTGGGAGGTGGTGCTACTGCCATGATCATATAAGCAGATGGTGTGATAATATGCAATCTAGATCCATTTGGTCTGCAAAGACAGTCACCTGCTTGGACAGAATATTCAGTTAAAAATCATTTGGGATAAACTTTATCCATGCTCATGCTCATGTTTATGCTTTTTATTAAATATTTATTATTCAAGATGGTTTTTATGTATTGCATACTGTAGTACCTTCATTATTTATACTCTCTTAAATGAATTTTAAAAAAATAATAATAATTTGGGATTACATTAACTAAAAAATGAAAATTATGCTTTTTGAAAGTCTTGCAAACAGGACCTTGTGGGGTTGGTGGCTGAAGGGTGAAGCTGCTCAAAACAGAGCCTGTCAAGGAATTTCATCACATGGGGTATCGATAGCAGCGTGAACGTTCCTCAAAGATCACATTTGTGAGAAGTTGGCCTGGTATATGATGCTCGCTAGTTAAAGTGATCACCTTGTACCATGCCAAGCAACCCTTATGGTGTGGTTGTAAGTCAACCTTTTCGGACTAGCTGCCCTAGTGGTAGCGTAGGCTAAGCAGTCTTTGAGGCTAAACTCGTGAAGCGTGTTAAGCCAGCTGTTTTACCAAATGCAACCCCCTTTTATACCAATGAAAGGACACCACACAGATATATATTCAAAATATATATGTATTTATTTCTCAAAGTAACCCCTAGTCTCTTTATGAGCACAGGAGCACAAATCGTCAAACAAGATTACAGTAGAATACACAGAAGTTGCACTTTATATGGATAGGCCCTGGTGGCCGCTCGAACCATATACTAAAATAGTGGTATAAGTACCACGAACAGAAAAGGGAAAAGGCCTAGGGCCTCTAGAATCGCTGGGCCTACAAGGAGCTAACTTCAGTTAGTGACCAGGAGGTCCACGGGTGACGTGTGCAGAGCAAATAGTCACACGCGTGCTCCCATAGGTTTCAAAGGGTGCGTAAAAAGTACAAAGTTACTGCAAAAAGGATCTTCCGGATGGACTAGGAACTCAAGATTTGGAACACAGGCACTAGAGATGTAATACTACACTTGGGCACAGGAGTGCCAGCTTTACCTCACCCACAGGAAGCGGGTGCATAGGCCTCGAAGTGCGTCGGGTTTCTTCTATCTGTTCCATGGAGCCTGTGGACAAAGATGCTGCAGGCGGTCGGTCCGGGAGAGATGCGGTGGATCCAAGAGTGGATCGGAGATGTTGAAGACCTGTAAGCAGAGGGGACAGTGTTCACAGTCACTAGCCAGTGACCAGCGTGGCACCAGGTGGGTACCAGGCAATGTCGGGTGCAAACAGGAAGAAAGGTGTAGCTTGTCTCTGCAGCCACGTGGTCCCTGGAGGTCGACGATGTCCAGGAGTCGGTTCACGAGCTGTCCCATGCAGGCTCTCGCTGTCGGCGGTGTCGGCGACTTGATCGAAGCAAACAAGCCTTGGCAAAAGCAATTGTTGTAGGAGATGAAATAAGCTGATGGTTCTGACCAGCAAGGTCAGAAGGACTGCTCCTTTGGAGGGGAGCAAGGGCCAGTCTGGAGCAACCAGACCAGCAGTGTATTTCGTAAAGTTCGTCGCCAAGATGGCTACTAGCCAGCGGGCCAGCAACCGGTTAGGCGCGTCGAGTGGCAAAATGCAGAAGGGCCCCACGCAGATCGTGGAGATGCTGGAGGGCTCACCTTTGGTGCAGATGCTGCTCGAGGGTTGGGCTTCTCAGATCCCAAAGCATAACTTGGAGGGAGCCTCGGTTGTTGCACTTGTCAGCTTGTCGTGGTCGTTTCAAGATGGCTGGCTCCACGTGTCTCGGTGCCTCCACGGGTCTCCTCTTTTCAGGGACTGTGGATCGGGCGGTGAGAGGTCTGGAGGTCTAGGTCTTGTCAGTCTCTGGGCTCGGGCTCCGGCGGGAGGCGGCGGCAAAGCAGACGTTGATTCGCTGGATGGTGCTTGCGTTAGCAAGGTGGTCACTCCCTGACCACAGGGGAGATTTCCTTCAGTCTTCTGTGCAGCAGAATGTCGAAGTTCCCGTCTTCTTCTTAGTTTCAAGTTGATTCCAGGATGTCTGAAGTCTTAGGACACAGCTCCTACCTTTAAGCGGATTCTAGGGGCCGGACTACCTGCTAGGTCCCTCCCTATGGGTGGGACCAGGAAGGGGGGTGGTTACACCCCCAATCCTTTGTCCAGCTCGCCCCAGGCCCGGGACTGGTGTGCCCCAGGACCGGTTTGAACTGGCATATGCACCGAGGCTCCTTGTGAGCCACAGGCATGTCTGGTTTCTTTCAAGCCCTACCTGACCAATACACAAAATCCTGTCTGGGGTGGTGCATGCACCTCCCCTGGCAGGAAACCCTTTGTCCACACCTCCCAAGCTGGAAGGACTCCCAGCAGCAGGAGGGCAGACTTGTGTCTGTGGTGGCAGCATCCATTTTGTGGAGCTGAGGCTATGTCTGATTTTACCCGGGTTTCAGGTACTGTACATGTCGTGTCCCTCTAGAAGGGTGGAATGCTAACCCCGTCGCCAGAATTGGCGAGGGGTTAGTATTCCAATTCGTATGACACCTTACTCGACATGTTTTGATAAAGCCAAACCAAAGATAGCATTTAACCGCGAGGTTCATAATGCACTTAAGAGTATATGGTATGACGATATCTGGAAACAGTAGAAGGAAGTTGTTCCGACCACTGCAGACAGGCTCAGCTCATGCCAGAGCACCATCTCACATGGAACCAAGCACTCTGCCTCCAGTATTGTTAAGGCCTGCCATAGGAGTGACTTATAGGTTACCAGGTGTCCCATTTAAGGTTAGGTATAGGTATACTACACCTAAGTAAGAGGTGATTACACCAACTTACCCCAGCTGAGTGATCAGCCAGTTGTGTCAAATTGTTAGGCCAAGCCTGGGGTGGCATAATGCATGCTTCAGCCCCTGGCAGGCCTTGGGTACACCAATGCCCTGGGTACCTAGTGTACACTGGTACAGGGGCTGACAGGGTGATCCACTTCCAATTGGTTATGCACCTAGGGTGCATAGTTTTAATTTAGTAGAGAGAACAGCAGGCTGGGGGTCTGATTGGCAGGCCCACAGCCTCAAATATGTCAAAAACCAGTGAAGCAAAAAGCAAAAATTTGGGGTGACCATAGGATAGCAGACCCTACTCTCCTACACAACCCCCCCCCAAACGCAGGGACATTAAACTAGCCTTGACCAGTCTCGTCTTCATGTCCTAAGTGGAAGTACCTGGCGAGACCATCTGCATTCCCATGGTCAGTACCTGGCCGGTGCTCCACTGTAAAGACCATCCCCTGTAGGGAAATGGACCACCTAAGCAGTTTGGGGTTTTCACCCTTCATCTGATTTAGCCACAAGAGGGGCTTATGGTCGGTCTGAATCTTGAAGTGAGTGCCAAACAAGTATGGCCTCAGCTTCTTCAGGGCCCACACCACAGCAAAGGCCTCCCTCTCAATAGCTGACCAATTCTTCTCTCTGGGGGTCAACCTTCTGCTAATAAAAGCAATGGGTTGGTCTTGACCATCTACATTAAGTTGTGACAGCACAGCTCCCACACCCAACTCAGAAGCATCTGTTTGGACAATAAACTATTTGGAGTAGTCAGGACTTTTCAGGATAGGTGCAGAGCACATGGCCTCCTTCAGGTCATCAAATGCCTTTTGACAGCTTACTGTCCACTGAACCTTTTTGGGCATCTTCTTGGATGTCAGATCATTAAGAGGAGTCACAATGGACCCATAGTTCTTAACAAACTTCCTGTAGTACCCAGTCAAGCCCAAGAAAGCTCGAACTTGAGTCTGGGTGGTTGGAGGAGACCAGTCCTTGATGGATTGTATCTTACTCTCCAGGGGTTGAACTTGGCCTCCACCTACAAGGTGGCCCAAATATACAACCTTACTCTGCCCTATCTGGCACTTAGTAGCCTTGATAGTGAGGCCTGCCCTTTGCAGAGCCTCAAGAGCCTTCTTCAGGTGGATCAGGTGATCCTCCCAGGTGGAGCTAAAGACAGCAATGTCATCAAGATATGCTGCGCAAAAGTCATCCAACCCAGTAAGGACTTGGTTCACCAGCCTTTGGAAGGTGGCAGGTGCATTCTTCAGACCAAAGGGCATCACCACAAACTGGTAGTGCCCACCTGGGGTTGAGAATGCTGTTTTGGCCTTAGACTCCTCAGCTAATCTGATTTGCCAATAGCCAGCTGTCAAGTCAAATGTGCTCAAAAACTTTGCAGAAGCTAGTTCGTCTATGAGCTCATCTGCCCTTGGAATAGGGTGTGCACCTGTCCTGGTGACAGCATTGAGACCCCTGTAGTCCACACAGAACCTCATCTCTCTCTTGCCATCTTTGGTGTGAGGTTTGGGGACCAGAACCACTGGGCTAGCCCAGGGGCTCTCTGAGGGTTCAATGACACCTAATTCCAGCATTTTATGTACCTCAGCCTTTATACAGTCCCTGACGTGGTCAGGTTGTCTGTAAAGCTTGTTCTTTACAGGCAGACTGTCACCAGTGTCCACCACATGGGTACACCAGTCAGTTTGACTAGGTATCAAGGAAAACATATGTGAAAATGATTGTAGAACCTGTCTACATTCAGTCTGCTGATGGGCAGTGAGGTTGCCTCCAAGGGTCACTCCTTCAACTGAGCCATCTTCAGGGTTCTGAGACAACAGGTCTGGGAGAGGGTCACTCTCCTCCTCCTGTCCCTCATCTGTAGCCATGAGCAAGCCCATGTCTGCCCTGTCAACATATGCTTTAAGCCTGTTAACATGGAGTACCCTGTGGGGACTCCTGGGAGTTCCTAGGTCTACCAAGTAGGTGACCTCTCCCTTCTTTTCCAGGATTGTATGGGGTCCAGACCATTTGTCTTGGAGTGCTGCTGGGGCCACTGGCTCCAACACCCATACCTTCTGTCCTGGCTGAAACTCAACCAAGACAGCCTTTTGGTCATGCCAAGCTTTCTGTAAGGGCTGGCTTGCCTCAAGGTTTTTGGATGCCTTCTCCATATACTCAGCCATCCTGGAGCGGAGACCAAGTACATAGTCCACTATGTCTTGCTTAGGCTTTTTGAGAGGTAACTCCCATCCTTCCTTCACTAAACACAGTGGGCCTCTTACAGGGTGCCCAAACAACAATTCAAAGGGGCTGTAGCCAACTCCTTTTTGTGGGACCTCTCTGTAAGCAAACAGAAGGCAGGGTAGAAGGATGTCCCATCTTCGCCTGAGCTTTTCAGGTAATCCTTTGATCATACCCTTTAGGGTCTTGTTGAATCTCTCAACAAGCCCATTGCATTGTGGGTGATAAGGGGTGGTGAACTTGTAGTTGACACCACATTCCTTCCACATAGCTGTCAAGTATCCTGACATGAAGTTGGTACCTCTGTCAGAAACTACCTCCTTAGGAAACCCCACTCTGGAGAATACTCCCAGCAGGGCCCTGGCCACAACAGGAGCTGTAGTGGTCCTAAGGGGAATTGCCTCTGGATACCTGGTGGCATGATCCACTACCACCAGTATAAATCTGTGCCCAGATGCAGTGGGAGGATCCATGGGACCCACTATATCTATTCCCACTCTTTCAAAGGGGACCCCCACCACAGGTAGTGGTATTAGGGGGGCCTTTGTTGTGCCACCTGATTTGCCACTGGCTTGGCAGGTCACACAGGAGCGACAAAACTCCTTAGTATCTTCATTCATATGAGGCCAGTGAAAGTGAGGGACAAGCCTGTCCCAAGTCTTATTCTGGCCTAAGTGTCCTGCTAAAGGAATATCATGGGCCAAGGTAAGAAGGAAGCCCCTAAATTGCAGAGGTATAACCAACCTCCTGGTAGCACCAGGCTTGGGGTCTCTAGCCTCTGAATAAAGGAGCCCTTCATCACAATACACTTTATGGGTACCTTGAGCATTCCCAGCAGCCTCAGCAGCAGCCAGCTGTCTGAGGGGTTCAAGAGAGGGACAGGATAACTGAGCCTGCCTCAAGTCAGCCCTTGAAGGTCCCCCTGTCCCCAGAAACTCAACCTGATCAGGTTCAAGCTCTTCAGGGACAGTTCCTTCAGGGTCCTCTAGATCAGCTTCCTGGGAAGGCTGATCATCACTCTGAGGCAGGGGGGAAGGCACAGCCTTGACCCTCCTGTTCTTCTTCTTGGTAGGTGCTTGGTCCATTGTTCCAGGATCCAAGACCTGAGGTTCAGTGAGGCACTTTTTGGCCTGTGACCTGGTCACAGCAAGGACATGTGATGATATACCTAACATCTCTGCATGAGTCCTGTACTCCACTTCTGACCATAGAGAACTCTCTAGGTCATTGCCCAACAAACATTCTACTGGGAGGTCTGCACTAACCACAACCCTTTTGAGGCCAGTTACCCCTCCCCATGAGAAGTTAACAACTGCCACACTATGTGAAGTAGTGGCATTGCTGGCATTGGTCACCAGGTAGTTCTCACCTGGTATGTACTGTCCAGGGTCCACAAAGCCTGGTGTCACCATAGTGACACTGGCACATGTGTCCCTGTAGGCTTGAGCCACTTTTTCATTTATTAAAGGAGTCTGTCTGTACTTGCCCAGGTTACTGGGGCTCACAGTCAGGGACAAATCAATGTCCCCATCACAGATCAAGACTGCCTGTGTCAGGGTTCTGTCTAAGTCAGAATCTCCTTCAGTTCCCATAGTGATTCCCACTACACCCTTTGTCTGGGGACCAACACTGCTAACAGTAGTACTGGGAGCAGGTGCCTTAGGGGCAACAGTGTTGGGGGCTCCACCCTTCTTACAATCACTAGTCCAGTGAGTTGTATTCTTGCAATGATTGCACCAGGGTTTCTTTTGACCTTCTTTCTTCTTTCCCTTGGATTGTTGTTGGGACCCACCCTCCTTAGCAGTAGTTTGGGGCCCTGTTGAAGACTTCTGGTCTTTAGATTTCTGATCTCCACCCTTCTGGTCTGTTTTCTTCTGATCACCCCCTTGGCCCTGGTTCTGGTTCTTTTGCTTAACCCTGGTTCTGACCCATTTGTCTGCCTTCTTTCCCAATTCTTGGGGAGAGGTCAGATCAGAGTCAACCAAGTGTTGATGCAGTTGCTGGTTTTGACAGTTATTTAAAATCTGTTCTCTCATCATCAAATTATACAATCCTGTAAAATCAGATACCTTACTTCCCAGCAACCAACCCTCCAAAGCCTTAGTGGCACATTCAACATATTCAGACCAGTCCTGAGTCTGTGTCTTTTGGGTGTCTCTGAACATTAACCTGTACTGTTCAGTGGTTAAGCCTAACCCATCAACTAGAACACTCTTCAGGACTCTGTAATTTCTGACATCCTCTTCTCTAACAGTGAGGAGTCTGTCTCTGCCTCTTCCTTCAAAGGAGAGCCAGAGGATTGCTGCCCACTGGTCTTCAGGAACCTGCTGTACTTTGCAGGCTCTCTCAAGAGCTGTTATCCATTTGTGGATGTCATCCCCACTTTTGTAGGGGGGCACAACCTTAGACAGGTTCCTATTATCAAAGACCCTATCTTTGTCCTTAGGGAAAATGCTGCCATCAGTGGGTATAGACCCACTCTCTCTAGGTTGCCTAGCCTTACTCAGTTTTTCTTCCATCAGGGCTACTTCTAGCTCCTGCTTCCTGATCCTCAGCTGGGCTTCCTGCATTCTGGCCTCTTGTTCCCTCCTCTGAGGGGTGGTCATCCTTCTCCTGGAGTGACCTTGAGAGCCTCTAGAGGCATGAGAAGCATTAGAGTCACCTGAGCGATTCCTTTGCCTCCCAAGCCCCTGGTTAAGTCCACTGGGGAGATCCAATGGGATGATCCCATTGTCAGTCCCCAATAGCCTTAGTTTAGCTGGGCCAAGTATAACACTTGGCACTGGGCTAGTTCTCCCTTCATCATCACTACTCTCTGTATCAGTACCTTTATCACTCTCATCCTCTGTGGTATTATTGCCATCTAAGGGGTGACTATTGGAACTGGGTACCTCTGTAGCATCTTCAGAAGGGGGGCCTCCTGTTCCTGACCCTAAGGGGGCTAACTGGGAAGCTTTCTTGAGCTCTCTCTGATTTTCATCATTTTGCAAGAGTTCTCTGAGCTCAGCAGAGGTAGGGTTCTTGGGCTGTTTAAGGCCTCTAAGAGTTGCCAAATGCCTGAGCTCATTCTGATTAAGGGTAGCAAAGATGGATGGTGCCCTCTGGGGGTCACTCTCAACAGAGATGGGTACAGTGGACCCCTCTGCCCCAGCCATTGCTCTTAAGTGTGGGTGGATGTGTTGCAATCTACCTACACTTGGGTTTACCTACTAAACCTATCTAGTAGTTGTAGTCAGGGTGTGCTACTCCCTTTGCTCTACAACAACTAAGTTCAGTAGAACTTATGTATATCTAATCTTGTTTTATATGTACCTACAGGTACCTATGTGATCTTTCAATTGGTAACCAAGAGATTACAATGGTAAAACACAGCAAGCTCAAATCCAACCGCTGCTCACCAATGTGAGAAGTTGGCCTGGTATATGATGATCACTAGTTAAAGTGATCACCTTGTACCATGCCAAGCAACCCTTATGGTGTGGTTGTAAGTCAACCTTTTCGACTAGCTGCCCTAGTGGTAGCGTAGGCTAAGCAGTCTTTGAGGCTAAACTCGTGAAGCGTGTTAAGCCAGCTGTTTTACCAAATGCAACCCCCTTTTATACCAATGAAAGGACACCACACAGATATATATTCAAAATATATATGTATTTATTTCTCAAAGTAACCCCTAGTCTCTTTATGAGCACAGGAGCACAAATCGTCAAACAAGATTACAGTTGAATACACAGAAGTTGCACTTTATATGGATAGGCCCTGGTGGCCGCTCGAACCATATACTAAAATAGTGGTATAAGTACCACGAACAGAAAAGGGAAAAGGCCTAGGGCCTCTAGAATCGCTGGGCCTACAAGGAGCTAACTTCAGTTAGTGACCAGGAGGTCCACGGGTGGCGTGTGCAGAGCAAATAGTCACATAGGTTTCAATGGGTGCGTAAAAAGTACAAAGTTACTGCAAAAAGGATCTTCCGGATGGACTAGGAACTCAAGATTTGGAACACAGGCACTAGAGATGTAATACTACACTTGGGCACAGGAGTGCCAGCTTTACCTCACCCACAGGAAGCGGGTGCATAGGCCTCGAAGTGCGTCGGGTTTCTTCTATCTGTTCCGTGGAGCCTGTGGACAAAGATGCTGCAGGCGGTCGGTCCGGGAGAGATGCGGTGGATCCAAGAGTGGATCGGATATGTTGAAGACCTGTAAGCAGAGGGGACAGTGTTCACAGTCACTAGCCAGTGACCAGCGTGGCACCAGGTGGGTACCAGGCAATGTCGGGTGCAAACAGGAAGAAAGGTGTAGCTTGTCTCTGCAGCCACGTGGTCCCTGGAGGTCGACGACGTCCAGGAGTCGGTTCACGAGCTGTCCCATGCAGGCTCTCGCTGTCGGCGACTTGATCAAAGCAAACAAGCCTTGGCAAAAGCAATTGTTGTAGGAGATGAAATAAGCTGATGGTTCTGACCAGCAAGGTCAGAAGGACTGCTCCTTTGGAGGGGAGCAAGGGCCAGTCTGGAGCAACCAGTCCAGCGGTGTATTTTGTAAAGTTCGTTGCCAAGATGGCTACTAGCCAGCGGGCCAGCAACCGGTTAGGCGCGTCGAGTGGCAAAATGCAGAAGGGCCCCACGCAGATCGTGGAGATGCTGGAGGGCTCACCTTTGGTGCAGATGCTGCTCGAGGGTTGGGCTTCTCAGATCCCAAAGCACAACTTGGAGGGAGCCTCGGTTGTTGCACTTGTCAGCTTGTCGTGGTCGTTTCAAGATGGCTGGCTCCACGTGTCTCGGTGCCTCCACGAGTCTCCTCTTTTCAGGGACTGTGGATCGGGCGGTGAGAGGTTTGGAGGTCCAGGTCTTGTCAGTCTCTGGGATCGGGCTCCGGCGGGAGGCGGCGGCAAAGCAGACATTGATTCGCTGGATGGTGCTTGCGTTAGCAAGGTGGTCACTCCCTGACCACAGGGGAGATTTCCTTCAGTCTTCTGTGCAGCAGAATGTCGAAGTTCCCGTCTTCTTCTTAGTTTCAAGTTGATTCCAGGATGTCTGAAGTCTTAGGACACAGCTCCTACCTTTAAGCGGATTCTAGGGGCCGGACTACCTGCTAGGTCCCTCCCTATGGGTGGGACCAGGAAGGGGGGTGGTTACACCCCCAATCCTTTGTCCAGCTCGCCCCAGGCCCGGGACTGGTGTGCCCCAGGACCGGTTTGAACTGGCATATGCACCGAGGCTCCTTGTGAGCCACAGGCATGTCTGGTTTCTTTCAAGCCCTACCTGACCAATACACAAAATCCTGTCTGGGGTGGTGCATGCACCTCCCCTGGCAGGAAACCCTTTGTCCACACCTCCCAAGCTGGAAGGACTCCCAGCAGCAGGAGGGCAGACTTGTGTCTGTGGTGGCAGCATCCATTTTGTGGAGCTGAGGCTATGTCTGATTTTACCCGGGTTTCAGGTACTGTACATGTCGTGTCCCTCTAGAAGGGTGGAATGCTAACCCCGTCGCCAGAATTGGCGAGGGGTTAGTATTCCAATTCGTATGACACCTTACTCGACATGTTTTGATAAAGCCAAACCAAAGATAGCATTTAACCGCGAGGTTCATAATGCACTTAAGAGTATATGGTATGACGATATCTGGAAACAGTAGAAGGAAGTTGTTCCGACCACTGCAGACAGGCTCAGCTCATGCCAGAGCACCATCTCACATGGAACCAAGCACTCTGCCTCCAGGATTGTTAAGGCCTGCCATAGGAGTGACTTATAGGTTACCAGGTGTCCCATTTAAGGTTAGGTATAGGTATACTACACCTAAGTAAGAGGTGATTACACCAACTTACCCCAGCTGAGTGATCAGCCAGTTGTGTCAAATTGTTAGGCCAAGCCTGGGGTGGCATAATGCATGCTTCAGCCCCTGGCAGGCCTTGGGTACACCAATGCCCTGGGTACCTAGTGTACACTGGTACAGGGGCTGACAGGGTGATCCAATTCCAATTGGTTATGCACCTAGGGTGCATAGTTTTAATTTAGTAGAGAGAACAGCAGGCTGGGGGTCTGATTGGCAGGCCCACAGCCTCAATATGTCAAAAACCAGTGAAGCAAAAAGCAAAAATTTGGGGTGACCATAGGATAGCAGACCCTACTCTCCTACAACATTGCCACACAGATCACCAGCGTCAAACTCCCTCAGCATGGGATTGCTACAGGTTTTTTTCTAAGTCAACAGGAAAGCATGATATGTTATTGCTACTTGGGGTGTATGTAGCTAAATTTCACCAATCCACCGATATGGCTCCAACTGTAGAATATATAATGTCATCGAGGTGTAGATAAGGTGGAAGGCCTATATAGCCCTACAGTAAGGAGTTTCGGCGTATGTTTGGACCTGGGTTAGACAGGTACTGCATTTAAAGGGGGTGGATAACTAAAATGCTATTGGTAGGTCCCCCATCAGACCCCCCCTCAGGATTGTCACTATATAATTTCTCAAATCGCTCTGCAGTGATTCGATGGCGTGTTTGGGAAGGAGGTTACATATTTCTATTTGATGAAGACTGCGTTCCTTCGCGAGCGGCTTCGGCAGTAGTTTGGTCTTGTGTTCTATTGCATGTCCACTCTGGATGAAATCAAGTGTCCAGTGATCAAAGGTGCCATGAAGCCAAGTTGGAAAGAAAGTCCGTCTTCCTCTCATCGGTATGTGAAGTGAGGTGGGTGGGCAGCCCATGAAGTCAGGCACAGGCCTGCTCGACCAGACCATGCGGTCAATGACCGGTGATGGCTGTGGACTCTCATGGCTTCAAGTACTGAGAAACCTGGGTCGGTCTCTAGTAGCGCGTTAGAAGGAGGAACTAACCTTACGATATGAGTGGTAGGTGCTTCTCTAGCCACAACGAGGAGAAATGCTGGGCGAGCAAAAGGGTGCCAAGCAATCTTGCCTTCTCAATACCAGCTTTCATTGGCAGAGGGCACCATCCATATGCTTTATAAGCAAGTGTTAACCACCATCAGCATGCCAACCACCTTGGAATACTGAACTGGGTGGAAGGGGGCACGTGGCAGCCAGCGGCACATGCACAGGACTGCTCCTATGGCCATCTGTCAAAATACAGGAGTAGAGGCAACTCAGGATTATGTTCTGGCGGCATAAAAACCAGCTCCTTCAAGGAGAACAGGACTGCTTCTGCTCTTCAACTTCTCAGGAAAAGACACATCAAGCTACAATGTGCTAATGTAAACAGTCAGGATAACGCTGGCATTGGTGACCCTAAAGGCGGCAGCTGCAAAGGCACAGACTAAGCCCATAGGGTAAAGGCGGCATCCCTTCCAGTCCAGTGGCGCAATGTCCAATGACGAGGCCTTGCGAGACCGATTCAGAGCTGCAACGGAAATGACATGTCTGCTGGTTGAGAACCCAGCTAGAGTGAGGTCCAGAGTTTTATACTACTTGTTAGGGCACAAGACAGACATGGATCCTGTTGATGGGTTCTAAGTAAATGTATCATATTACGGAAACGATTACAATAATTACAGAATTATATAAATTAAAAAGCACCAAAAAAATTATACTAAAAGACCAGCACAAATAAGGACATCATTTTTGATTAGGTGTAAGGCACAGTTGACACATTATACATTTTCTTTGAGAAACTGTACAAACAAATACATGCATTAACTGGATGTAGGAAGCTGTAGAAGGAAACTGTAAACAAAAACTAAAAACTGTCATTAACGCTCCGAGAAAGGATAGACAATGATTCGTAAAATACTTAGTCATGTTTTTGAGACTCCCTGTGTTCGGTACAAGTACGAGTGAACCGGAAGTAGAAAGCTGCAGCAGGAAACTATAAACAAGATCTAAAAGTGTCATTAATGCTCCCTTAAAGGGTGGAGAATGATTCGTAAAACAATACTTATTCATGCTTTTAATACTCCTTGTGTTCTGTACAAGTACATGAGTTAACTGGATGTAGGAAGCTATAGCAGGAAACTATAAACAAAAACTAACAAGCATTTACAATGCAATGGTCTCGGCATTGTTAAAGTTAGAGCTATTGGCATTGCTCATGACATTATTTTTGTTTATGTTGGAGTGGTGGAGAATACTCCATGGTTCCTGATGGCGGAGAATACACCATGGCCCCCAATATTCGCAACCCCGCAAACACCGAGGAGAGCGCCTACCAGTGGTGTCTCACTGTCGTTATCTCAGGATCAACTGTCAACACGAAGCGCCCCGGCTGGAGTTTCTATGGACAACTGGCAAGAGAGCCAGGGACTGACAACATCTCCCGGAGCCATAGGTTTGGTCTTCTGCCCAACCCGGCCCCCAGTCAGAGACTAAGAGACTTTGTTTGCTTGGCTAAAGTGTTACCACTGGTGAATTTTCATAACTGTCCTTCTAGCATACATTATGCTGTTGCGGGTGAGAAAAACATCTGCAAGTCCCCAATGAACGTACATTCCATATACTTGCATATGTAATGTAAGTAAGGCATACATTACATGAGTCGTGCTGCCACGCGTGTAGATCAGCAAAAAGTTGTAATTTATGCTTTTGAGTAAATGTTTCTGAGCGAGCTCCTGAGCAAGGCATACCATGAGAGAAATATTGTTTTTCACTGGAGAAATGTTGTTTTTCATGTTCTCATTTCTTTATTATATACATTTCTTATTTCAGTAAGGGATTATTTCTGTTCTGGAGGGTAGCAGAAGTGCGAAGGCCTTGAACACAAGTATCTGACCTACTGGCAGCTGCCTTTTTATGCCCTGCAGATGGCAGGGGCAAAGTAACCTACCGGTACATCCATTGGCAACGACAAGTTCAGAAACGGGCAAATGCCTCATTAGAGCGAAGGGCGTGATTGGGTCTGGGAGGTGCCCTTTCAACTCTGGAGTTCTCTGCTGTTGGCCAAACACTCACAGGTGTTCCACCCTTTAGCGCCAAAATCTCACCACCTTAAGATGCGAGGCCCGTGCAGCGAGTCATGACAGGATGGCCTAAATGTTCCCATTGTCCAAAGGTGCACGAACAGTGCAAGGAATGGTGAAGCAGAAAGCCGGTCAGGTCCGGAGGTCGGGCCCTCGTGGAGCTCAGGACACGCAGAGCCAGCGCGCTGACCGCCAGACTGCAGCCTCCTGAAGTAGCGTCGCTCCAGGCGCGCCAAACATGGCTGACTCACTGCCAACAGGCCCGGGCCCAAATTTAGCAAGGACGTCTGATGTGTAAACAGTGCGGGGAAGCAGCTGGTCCCGCGTCTGGCGGGTGGAGATTCGGCACTGGGCGCGCGCCAAAACGGCGAGCCTCTTTCCTCCCCCTGAAAAAAACGAGTCTGCAAATACGAACGGGGGCCGTGTGTCTCACCTGCTGCCGTGGAATCCGCGCTGCAACGGGTGGGTGCGGTGGCATGAGGAGAGTTGGCAGCCAAAATCACTAACATCAAATAACAGTGTCCCGCTGCCACCCTCCTCGCTGGCGCTTCCCCGGCGCTGCAATAACAGTCCCCAAGCATTGAAGCATTGGTGCACACATCTGCAAGTGGCAATAGGGCAGAAGAACCTCCTGACTTTCCTTAATTTCCACTTTACAGCGCAAGTGCAACCCATTGCCAGGGACACCGGAATTATGCGATTGTTCAGCTGCAGCGAATTTCGCATAGTTATAGGTTTGCCACATAATCCATCATCTGCCGTATAATCGGCAGATTTTAACAAACAAAAAATTGTTTCCAGCTAAAACGGTTTACAAGTTACCAAAAAAGTGACAACACATGTTACAGACAGTGGAAGGCCCTTCGCAAAGCTGGACTTATCACCTTTCCGCTGCTCTATTGCTATATTTGGATGTTGAACTGGCTCTAATGAGGTGCAACCAATGTCCACAGAGTATTACTAAGTTTAAAAATAAGGAATTATACTGTTACAAAATGAGCTGCAATACACCGCATTTTTTGCCTTTTCTTGCCGCATAATTTACTCAATACTGCTGCTTAATTTGGCCATTTCCTGACGCATAATTCCAGTGGCCCTGCCCATAGCCATAATGGATTGCTGATTGTGGATTGAAATTCGTAATGTTGATTTATGCAAACTCAAAGCACTTGTATGCAAAGAGAACCTGGACTTAAAGTTGCAAAGAGCTTTGCGAATATACGATCTGTTTATTGCTGGCTCGCCCATCTCTGCATCCGTGGATGCTCAGGAGGGTGCTATGAGACCTGGATCCAAAATTCTGGCTCTGGACTCGGAGATATGAGCAAAGATGCACTGAGAAAAGGGGGGCAAACGGGAAAAATTAACACAGGATTCTGCAACTGTTCTGTTGCCCACAATGAGATAAACTGTCCCATTGGGTTCAAGTCGAACACGAGAATATTGGCTTTAATACATGATTTGCTTTGTGTCCCCTTGACACGGCCCTGCGACGGTCTTTCAATTTTTTACTTTGCATTTTTTAGGCTGTCAGTTGTCACAGCGGCTCGGAGTGGCACTGGGCAGGAAGAAGGGGCGAAGGCCTGTGGCTATGCCCTCTGCCAATTGGCCAAATGGACACAGACGAAGTACGAGCCCAGTCGGCTCCAGCTCTAAGAGCCATGCCCGAGCCGTGAAAATATTTGGCGCTTTAATAGTGCAGAAAACATTATACTGGCATATGTCAAGGCCGCGTGGGATTCCTGCCTGCTGTGTCTGTGTCGGTGCACTACCCCCACGCGCCCTGCTGTGCACGCCTGCGCCCCTGCTGTGAATAAGTCCTGTAAGTCGGAACTGTAGGCCCGGAGCTCGCGCGCTCGTTTTCTGTTCTGGTGCACAGAGGGGCAGGGGGTGGGAGGATGCCACCAGAGATCTAATTGCGGATCACTGTAGAAAGATCTCCGCAGTGTGATCAATTCACTGGAACTAATGCCTCTCTGGGAAGAAATCTATGCAATTGAGAGTAACAGCGTCATCAGTTCCTGCGGTCTGGGGCGGAATGAGGTAGCCGAGATTCGTGACTCCAGACTCGGGCGTAGGGTGGGCTTTTTAGCAACTTATGATGCTCCAGTGACATAGCACCTGGGGGCGGAATTGGTTTCGTAAGAAAATCGTAGGTGGCATCTTGGGAACGAGAGAATACAATAAGGCATTTGTGTGGGGTTCTTTGTGGGCCCCAGAAAAAGTCGTTGTGGTATTGCAGGCGAACGGTCTGGATCGCACCTGGGCAGCGAGAGCCATGAACACCGCCGCCTTTCTCCGAGGTCAAGCAGAAATGCCTCGGAGAAACGCAGCGGCATTTTCAGATTCGGGGGCGTGTTTTTCTTTCTCTCCTCTTGCCATTGGCTGGAATGTTTACATTCCAGAGGAGAGAAAGAAAGTAAAAAACTCACCCCCGAATCCGAAAAAGACGGGGCTTAAACAGACAGACGCCCGTCTCCTCCAATGGCTGGCCTTCGTTTAGGAAGCCAGCCAATGGAGAAGAGGGGCGTGTTCAAGCCCCGTACTAAAAAATGTTAAATCTCGCGAGCGAGACTGCGCAAGCGCAGCCTTCGCTAGCCGAGACCTAAAAACTGTCATTAACGCTCCGAGAAAGGATGGAGAATGATTCGTAAAACAATACTTAGTCGTGTTTTTGAGACTCCTTGTGTTCTGTACAAGTACATGAGTTAACTGGATGTAGGAAGCTGTAGCAGGAAACTATAAAGAAGATCAAAAAAGTACTGAAAGATAACCATGACAGAGGTACTAGGGATATAATGATGGAATCAAACAAAATACACAGCCTAAGGGTTTTAACATGGAACATAAATGGTCTGAGGGTACCCAGTAGGAGAAGGAAGATTTTAGAATTTCTGAAACTGTCTGATAATGATATCATAATACTGCAGAAACACATTTACATCAAGAGGAACGGGGGACATTTTAAAGGGAGACAAATGGATTGAACAATTTGCCTGTACTAATCAAACGCACAATATGAAAGGCGTGGCTATTTTAGAAAAAAATCCCTGCATAAGCACGGTTGGAAAATGTCACAGCAGATCCTAGGGGAAGATGGCTGATTGCCAATGTTAAATGTTAAATGTGACAGCATCAGGTATTCATTTGTAGGTTACTATGGCCCTATAATAGAGGATCCAACCCTGCTCAGGGATCTCTACAATCAGTTAGCTGATACGGGGAACTACAAACTAATAGGTTGAGACTTTAATGTAAAGTTAGACCCAGTTTTGTATAAATCCACTACTAGACCAACAGTTAGTTCCGCAAAGATGAGAGAGTGTGTCCACCACCCGACGAAGAATCTCGGCTTAACAGACACCTGGCTGCAGAGGGCAGGTCTGAATAAGGGCTATACTTATCAAAAGAAATATGGCCACACCTCCCAAAAAGATATAGATGTAAAGCTGGGGAAAACCCTAAAGGGGGTAATTCACCAGCCTGAGCATCTTTCAGACTACACAGAGGTAACACTGGAGCTTTCCCTTAATAGTACCCAGGGATGTGGAATTCCTATAGCCCGACGCCCAGGACATATTGTTTGGGGTCAGGGGCAACAAGTTTTAATGTGTATTTTGTCCTTGGGACAAGTAGGCCCCACCCCCTGCAGCACAAACCCTTTGGCTGCCACTTTACAGTACCACATTACGGATCATGGAGGCCACTGTCTTTAGTTAAGATAATATTTTTGTCCGTATGTTAATGCTGTTAAAACTTGTATTTATGGTTCATTAATTGAAAGCCTTTATTATTAGGGTGAGCGCTCTAAGTAAATGTTGTAAGCTCGGACTGCACTACGGACAGCGGTTGCAGTATAAAAATGTGTACACACGTTTTTAAAGTTTAGTAATATGAGGCTATGTATAAGGCACTCAGAATGCTCTCTGATTTGATGCAAGTATTTGCAGAAGCTTGAAGGCAAGATTTATGATTCTTAGCTTTCAAAATAAAATGTTCATTAAAAAAAATGAAAGCAGGAAAAAAACATTTTGCTAAACTACTGTAAAATTTCAGGTGCCATTTCTTTTCAGCATCATTTAGTAACGTGTTAATGCATGCTAGTATTTCCCATAAATATTCATAATGGAAAATCATTGTAACCAGTTTCAATGAGATTATGGGAAACACAAATAAACGAGCATTGGCAAAGCCAGTAGTTCTGAAATTGGTGGTCAGCTTTTTAGCTTTGTGTGACTTGTTTTGGCATGGTTTTTGTAAAACCTTATTGGTGTGGGAGCTGCCGAGCCCTCACTATTATAACAAACATTGGCAAAAGATAAAATTGTTTTTGGTCTCAAAAAGCACACACTGCCACAGTAGTTACTGGCACTGAACAAAACTACTTAGTTTGCCGTTATGCTCCTTGTGAAAGAGCAGAATGCTGTCACTCACAGTGAAGCCAGCCGATACAGAGAGAGAGAGAGAGAGAGAGAGACAGAATTTTAATAAATACAAAAGGTCACAGTCAACGCCACACCAAATTAGGGGCCCAATTATCAAAGAAAGTCTCAAAAGGGCACCCATGACATATGTACTTGCATTAAATGCTGCTATACGGCTTTTGTGAATTTCCAAACATTTACAGAAGTAAGACAAGTAATAGTACTCCTCAAAAACTATTTGTAAACTGCCTTTTAGCACAAGCAAATGTGCATGTGTAGATTTGTTCATGTGAAAATCTGAGTGTTTGCAAGTTCACTTTCCCGCCAACCACTTTTTCCCAACTCTGGAAGAAAGTTTACGTCTGCCATTGTCAGAAGTATATTTGCAACATTTATCAGTATGGGGAAAGATTAGAGGAGGGTTATTGAAAACCCTTAAAACATGCAAGTTAGTAGGTTTGCATAGACTCAAAAGGTCATTCTAACCCTGGAACTTTTGCTTACCACTTCCTTCAGCCCCAGTATGTACATGTGCGGAAAAGTGGCAACATAAGGGGATTGCTAGTATTCGAACACTACTATGGTATGAGCCCTGGCATAATCAGAGAGGCTATAGCAGAGCTCTTATATAATGAGATTGCTGCCATATCTTGTAGCCTCACTACATGCCACGAAAGGGACAAGTGGATTTTGTTACAGGACATGTAGAATTATGAAGCAACCTGCCCAATAGACAAGTCGATATTTTATGAAATCCCACACCCCTGAGTACCCCAATCCCATAAAGACGGACTCTTGATAGGTCACTACTAGGGGAGCAGGAGATTATAAATTATTTGAATTGAGACACCATAAAATGCTTTGAATTAAATAAGGATTCTGCCCTATACACATTATAGGGGCTGCTTATAAAGCTTGTATTCAGGGGAGATTGATTAGCTACACGGCACATAGAAGGAAAGAGAACAATAACAAAGTGAAGGAGTTAGAGCTGAAACTTTGAGAAATGCGCAAGGGGCGGACTAGATGTAACGACTCCTGTAAAAAAAAGGATAATGTTACTTACCCAGTAAGCATCTGTTCTTGGCATGTAGAGCTGTAGATTCACATGTTTTACATACTCCTGCCATCTAGTGTTGGGTCCAGATGTTTGCAAGTTGTTTTTCTTCGAAGAAGTCTGTCCAGTCACAAGGTAGGTGACTCCTCCTTTCGGTGATAGTGCGCATGGGCATCGACTCCATTGTTAGATTGTTTTCCCTCAAGAGGGTGAGAATGGAGTACGTAAGTGTAGAATAGAGATGTCCATCCGTATGTATGTAAATAGCAAGAACTGCAACAACTACAGGTATCCGGGGTGGTGGGTGGTGCATGTAAATCTACAGCCCTACATGCCAAGAACAGATGCTTACTGGGTAAGTAACATTATCCGTTCTAGGCATGTGTGCTGTAGACACACATGCTTTGCATATACTATAAAGCAGTATGCTCCCAAAGCAGGGGCTAACATGTAGGTATTGCTGTTGTTTGAAATAGTGTCTTAAGCACTGCTTGGCCGACATTACCCTGTTGTCGTGCTAACACATCCACACAATGTTTAGTAAACGTGTGTGATGTAGCTCATGTTGCTGCTTTGCAGATGTCAGATAAAGGAATGTTGCCTAAGAACGCCATGGTAGCTCCTATTTTGTGTGTAGAATGCGCTCTAGGGTGTATGGTTAAAGTTCTCTTTGCTTTTGCGTAGCATGTTTGAATGCATTTTACAATCCATCTTGAAGTGCCTGATTTAGAGATGTAATTGCCTTTGTGAGGTGGAGCAAATGCAACAAACAATTGTTTTGTTTTGCGAAAATCTTCGGTCCTTTCTATGTAGTACAATAGGGCTCTTCTAACGTCTAGCGTGTGGTGAGTTCGTTCTGCTACTGAATCAGGTTGAGGAAAGAACACAGGTAGCTCAACTGATTGGTTAATATGAAAAGCAGAAACCACTTTGGGAAGCAATTTTGGATTGGTGTGAAGAACAACTCTACCTTTGTGGAGATGAAAGAATGGTTCTAAGGTTAATGCCTGTAACTCACCAACTTTCCTCAATGAAGTGATGGCAATGAGAAAAGCAACTTTCCATGAAAGAAATTGTAGAGGGTAATTATGTAAGGGTTGAAAAGATGGACCCATATGTCTTGTAAGGACAATGTTAAGATTCCACACTGGTGCAGGTGGAACTCTTGGTTGTATTACTCTTTTCAAGCCTTCCTTGTAAGCTTTGATTACAGGGATCCTGAATAAAGACAAATGTCTGTTTTGCAAGTATGCAGCTACCGCTGCAAGGTGTAAACAAATAGATGTGTAAGCCAACCCAATGTTCTGTAGGTGCAACAGGTAACCAATAATGTTCTGTGCCGAAGCATCTAGTGGATTGATATTGTTGTTATTACAATAGACAACAAATCTTTTCCATTTCGCTGCATAGCAAGCTCTGGTAGAAGGTTTTCTAGCTTCTTTTAAAATAGTCATACATGTGGTGGTAGATTTAAATAACCAAACTCTATGACTTCAAGAGCTAAATATGTAGGTTGAGCTCCTTGGAATTTGAATGTCTGATTTCTCCAGTGAGGAGACTGGAGGTGAGGCGTAGTTTTTGATGTGGAACCACTGACAGTTCTAACAGGATGGTGTACCAAGGTTGCTGAGCCCATGTGGGGGCTACCAGAATCAGTGTGAGGGATGTTTGTCTGAGCTTCTGAATGAGTAACAGAAGTAGTGGGATAGGTGGAAAAATGTAAGCAAATTTCCTGACCAGTTCATCCATAGAGCACTGCGTTTGGATAGAGGGCGTGGGACCCTGGATGGGAACTCTGGGCATTTTGCATTGTCTACTGTGGCGAATAGGTCTATTTGTTGAAATCCCCATTGTTGGAAGTATGGATGTAGAACTTGGGGATGAAGTTCCTACTCGTGAATTTGCTGCATTTTCCTGCTGAGGAGGTCGGCAATCTTATTGTTTACTCCTAGGTGTTCCGCTAGGAGATAGGTTTTTATGATGTATTGCCCAATGCCAAATGTTTTGCGAGAGACGTGACAGTTGGAGAGAGTGTGTCCCTCCCTGTTTTTGTACATAGTACATAGTTGTCATGTTGTCGGTACGGACTAGGACAGCTTTGCCTAGGAGATGAGTTTGAAAAGCTTTGATTATCTTATACATTTTATTAGTCACATTTCAATCAAGCGACGGCATCCTATCCCTGTATACCTCAATTGCTAACACAATTCCCTGAAGCCTCATTAACTAGTTCATCCTAGAGTACATAGCTCATTTAAGCAGGGTGTCCACTAAGGGATAGTGTACCTAATTTTACAATAGTCTCCTCAACATCCCGCCTCATCCTACCTGTCTGCGGGAGTCTATGTCTCATCCGATGTTGCTAGAAGGTAGGTCTTCAGGGGTTCCCATTTTCCCTTGGTTTAGAAGTGGGTGTAGGTAGCTCTGTGTAAGTGAGTGATTGTTCTTGCCATAATATTAGATCTTGGATCCAGTCTTTGAATTTGGGAGCTCTTCTTCTCCCCCATTTACAGGCAACCCTGCGCTTAGCTATCAATAGCCCCGGCGCCGTATATTTCTTGTGTGCTGTTTCTACTTCTTAAGTGTAGCCTAGAATGACAGTGACCGGGGAGAGCTGAAGTGGGGATCCTACCATTTGTGTCATTGCTGCAAATACGTGGTACCAGTACACAATAATTAATTTCTAGGCAATCCTATGCCAGGTGCAGAACCATGGCGCCTTCTTTTTTACATCGCTCGCACCTATCATTGTCCCTTAAATGGAATTTGTCAATTTTGGCCGGGGTATAATATAAGCGATGTAAGAACTTATAAGCCCGCTATTGGCCGTAATGCATTCGATTTGCTTGCGTCAATATTCGCATTGTGGATCCGATAACGTTATGCCTAGTTCTGCCTCTCAATTTGTGCGTGATGCTGTCTGGGATGACTTACAAGCTGTTTGTGTGAGGTGATAGATAAGAGAGGTGACGTGCTGAGAAGGCTCTGCTTGCAGTATCTCATGCAATGGTGGAAGAACCTGCAGCTCATGTGGGAACTCTGGGGTGGCAGACTTAGCACTTTGCCTAAGTCTCACATACATGATCAGCTCCATCGCTGTGGGTGTACGTTTGTGAAAGAATTGTTTTTTTGTTAGGAACTTCCCATCTTCATACAGGTCCCCCCCATGTCTGTACCTGAAATGTATCTCGGACTTGCCTACATGCCAATTCATAGATAACTTTCAATTCCGGGAGGTGTTTTATAGGTATACGGGATGAATATAGCATTGGCATACCCAGTTCAGTGGACAGTTTTCGCCACGCAATAATAGTGCAGACGCCGCGGTGGCTCAGTATTTGGCTTTTTAGGCTGTGTAGCAATGATCCCGGATAGGGGTGTGTGAGCCGTGTATCCCATTTCAACTGCTAGATGTGGCATGAATGGGGGTGGGTGGAACCAGTATGTTGCATAATGTGCCTGCACGAGGGACGCATGTGAAGCCTTGCATGGGGAACAATTGCTATGCAAGACGCAATCATTACCAGCAGTTGCATGAGAACTCTGGCTGATAATGTGTGGTTGGGTTGAAATTGTGACATCATAGACTGAATGTTGCGAATTCTGGCTGCATTGGAAGAGGCTAGAGCGTTGAGAGTGTCGATACAGGCTCGTAGGTAAGACTACGCCTGCGGAGGACGCAGGTGAGACTCTGGTGCATTGACCGTGAAGCCCAATTGATGAAGTACGTTTATCGTCGTCTGGGTGTGTTCTAGACAGTTTTGGTAAGTGCTGGCTTTGATGAGCCAGTCGTCTAGGTATGGGAAGACGTGAATGTGTTGTCTTCTGAGATGAGCTGTTGCTTCTACTGCCAGCCATTTGGTAAATACTCTGGGGGCAGTGGTGATTCCGAACGGAAGTACTTTGAACTGGTAATGCCTGCCTGCTATCACAAATCTGAGGTTTTTGCGATGAGCTGGGTGAATTGGAACATGAAAATATGTGTCTTAAGTCTAGAGCAGACATAAAATCGCCCTGCCGTAAACGTGGAAGTACTTGTTGAAGGGTTACCATGTGAAAGTGCTCTGAAAATGTGTATTGGTTCAACTCTCTGAGATCTAGAATAGGCTTTAATGAGCCGTCCTTTTTGGGGATCAGAAAGTAAAGAGAGTAAACTCCTGCACCTTGGTACTGAAGTGGAACTGGCTCTATGGCTCCTTTCAGTAAGAGAGATTGCACTTCTTGTTCGAGCAACAGCAAATGGTGCGGTGACACTTTCAGAGAGCGAGGTGGAATATTTGAATTATTGTTGGTGAGCTCCAGGCAGCAACCATGTTGGATAATTCCAAGCACCCATTTGTCGGTTGTTATAGATTACCAAATGGGGAGAAATGTTGAAGTCTTTCTGCAACAGGTGTAGAATCGTTGGAGGGAAGTGTGAGAAAGTCACTGCTTCTTAGGGGAAGGGGAGTTACGGGGTGCGGTGCCCGTACGCCAGCCCTTTGGGTTGTTTCCTCAATACCCGCCTCTAAAAAAGCCTCTTGAGGAAGAGCATTGGTTGTTACCTTTATACAAGGAGGGGTTTTGGTCTGAAGATGTTGACTTGGACCCCCCCTCGGTAAAAGGAGCGCCGAAAGGAACCCCTGTTTGAAGGAAACGGAGGCGCTCTCATAGATTTTGCTACTTCAGTGTCCTTTTTCATTTCTTCGAGCGCTTGATCTACGTCAGAGCCATAAAGATGTTTTTTTTACCAAAAGGTGTATTTAAAATAAATTGTTGGACTTTGGGCATAAAACCAGAGGTTCTTAACCAAGCATGCCTCCTGAGTAAGACGCTAGTGTTGATCTCTCTAGCCGCGGTGTCAGCAGAGCACACCTTATAGAAAAGTTGGAAATTAATTTTCCCTCTTGGACAAAGTCTTGGGCCTTAGCTTTATGCTCATCTGGGAGATATTGTAGCCATTGCTCCATTTCATCCCAGTGCGCCATGTCGTATCTGGCTAACAGGCCCTGCGTGTTGGCAATACGCTAGTGATTTGCAACTTCAGCAGCAATGCGTTTGCCGGAGGCTTCAATATGTTTTTATCCTTTATCTGGGGGAGTAGCATCCCTCGAGCATTGAATACTACCAAGTAGTCAAGTGGTAACGGCCCTATATTAAATACTGGATCTGTCGGGGAAGGTTTGAATTTTTTGTCGACTCTAGGAGTCAAGGTTCATGCATGTACAGGGTCTTTAACCCCTTTGCCGCGGCACGAATTTTGCCGCGGCGCTGGGGGGGTTTGGGGGCAGCGCGGCGCCCCCATGCTCGTGATGGAACCACTCCGTCATGAGCCACGGGCGCGCTGTGCTCATGACGGAGTGGTTCCGTCACAGGCGGGGAATCAGCGCCGCGTGGGCGGAGCGGCCGCCAACGGCCGCAGCATGACGGAACCACTCCGTCATGAGCACACGGCACCCGTGGCTCATGACGGAGTGGTTCCGTCATGAGCAGGGAAGGGTTTAAAAATGTCTTCTGTGTGCCTCATCATTCCTTTGAGCATAGGGAATGTTTGGCTCGACCTATGAGTGGATGCTAGTGTCACAAATCAGAAATCCTCTTCTAAAGATTCTTTGTGGAGTACCACCCCATGGTATTGTGCTGCCATGGCAATAAGTTCCTGATAGGATACATTGTCATCAGGTGGAGATGGCTTGGCAGGGTAAAGATCTGGATCATTATCTCGTGGAGGGTCAATTGTATAATCCGTCCATGCATCCACTAGTAAATGTGTATCTCCCTCATCAATATTGTCTCCGTCATTGTGAGATAGTTGAGAATCATGAGGTGTATTGTTTAAAGGATCTAAAAGTGGAGAGGAGGGTGTGAGCGGAAATGGTGGTGGAGGATGAAAAGGGCTGGTGCCCACATTTTTCTCCATTAAAGGGATTTTATATTGACTGTAGTCATGAGGAAGCTTGTGATCAGAAGGTGTCTTGATGTGAATGCCCTGTATCAGGATTAATGTACAGTTTCTTTTGTTTGGGATACGATTTGGATGGTACAATGTCTACTTTTGAAACCGAAGGAGCAAAAGGGGCATCTTTAGTTTTCGGCAACGACGGTTTCGGGCCGAGATAGAATGGCTTTTCGGCGCGAAAGCTTTTGGCTCCAAACCGACTGTGTTTGGAACCGGAAGGTTTCGGCTCCGAGGTGGATTTCGGCCCACTCGATCCTGAGCTGGAAGGCTTGACAACAAGTTTCGGTGCCGAGCCAGGAGGCGGAGTGTCTGAAACATAGTCTCGGTGCCGACTTTCTCCAGAAGGCAGAGGCGAGGCCAAAGCCTTAGATTTTTTGGGGAGGGGTGGACAGGGCAAGGCGTCTTATGTACTCACGTCACCCCGTCCCTGCAGCATATCATCGACGTCTCGGTCTATTTCCAACTCTGAATCTGAGTTTGACAAGGAGATGGCCTCTTCTTCTTCAGCCGCTGAGGGCTCGAGGTTATCATGCTTGGAGTCTTTACTGAAGATATCCAGCGTGTCGTCGACGTGTTGGCGCTGCATTTCCAGACGTCGAGCCCAACGATTGCGTAGAGTTTTCTTCGACCGAAACAATCTGCATGCATCGCAGTCTTCTTCTCTGTGCTCCGGAGACAAGCACAAGTTACACACCTGATGCAAGTCGGTGTACGGGTTCTTGGCATGGCACAGAGGACAGAGTTTAAACGGAGTCTGATCCATTGACGAAGAGCCAGACCGACGCAGTTGGGCCCTATTTTTCTGATCAAAGTTGGATTTCGTTGTCCAAATCAATACGCAGAGAAGTGGGAAAGGCGTGTGAAACAATACCGTCGAGGGTAAAGTGTATTGCGCACCGAGGGGAACCCGAAGAACGGTTTTGAACCGGAGTGCAGCAATACGCGTCTGAACCCGATGGCGGGATAAAACAATCTAACAATGGAGTCGATGCCCATGCACACTATACCTTGTGACTGGAAAGACTTCTTCGAAGGAAAAAACCTTGCAAACATCAGGACCCAACACTAGATGGCAGGAGTATGCAAAGCATGTGAATCTACAAATTGCTTTGCAAATGCCTCGAACATTACGTTTATGAAACCAGATTGAAGATGCTATGGGATCCTTTACAGAATGTCTGAAAGGAGTGGTGTGGAAAAAGTGGAATGCTAGCAAGTTAGCACACAATGAATATGGTGAGGGCTGTGGGACGCTACTGCAGTGGAAGACACGGGTAGATAGTGCCAGAAATCTAATCAAAGAAATAAAAATGAATGAAACCAGAGAACACTGTTTAGAAGATGCTGATATTGGGAGGGCCTTTGTTAACTTCTTTCAACATCTAGATACTCACGATGTTGAATACAAATGATAAAAGGGAGTTCGTGAACCAGCCCGCCCAATGCCTTCCTACAACTCAAGGGTAATTGATGGCAGACCGACCTTTTTCCTGATTGGTTTTCGTGTGAGTTTTTTAGATGCGGCCGGTTGTAATTCTGCAAATGAATACCATTGTTCAAGACTGAGAGTGGTTATAGTGTTTGTGTGCACGTCCATGGAGTGGGTAAATATATGTGCTTTACTACGTGGTCAGTGGTAATTCTACTGATAAAGTGCGCAAGACGATGTGCTGTTAAACTGCCAATGTGCAGGGAATGACTGCTGATTTAAGCGATTTTTGTCTTAGCATGAGGGGATAGGGAGCCGCTACTATCGTTGTCCCTAGCAGCCCGTCCTTGCGTATCCATTTTACCTGCTCATGCAGGTTTATATAACTTGACGGGGTTGGCAGAACCGTATATCAAGTTCTCTACCATAATCAAAATGATGATCCTTCCAAAATGTACTTTTATATTCAATGCCTTACTTTACACTTCAGCACAGAGTGGTTTAAAAAATTACAAGGGGAGCTAAGTAGCTTCATCTGGGCTAAAGAAAAGTGTGATAATTGCCTGGAAAAAAAGTATGTAAAAAGAAAACAGACGGGGCAGAGATTTTCCAGACTTTTCAGTTATACTGTTGGGCTTTCCAGCTGAAGAATGTCAGGCTACTATTGACGAACGGCTATTAACAGGTATCGCCATCTTACCGTGCACTATCAAAAGATCTCCCTGTTGAAGGCAATTCTTTCCTCTTTAAATTTGGTCAACCTAAATATTTTTAAAAGATTAGATTTAGAGTGATAAGTGTGGCATGCAAAATATGGATCCAGGTCAGAAGGATCCTGAGAATCTCATACTACAGTGACATGCCTCCAATATGGAAGTCTTCTGGAACCCCAGAGTATTCACAAGATGTATTAGCCATCTCACTTATGGCTGTGGGAATATTAATTTGAGGCCAGCTGTTTGAGGACGGTACCTCGAGATCATGGGCTTCTCTAGTAAGGCTTATGGACAATAGGTTCTCCAGATTTAAGTATTACCAAATAGTGAGTTGGTACCGGGAACAATCGAAACTGGGAGACAGAACTGAATAGGAGGAGGAACTACATAGTACCTGAACATAGAGAAAAAGAGGCATCTAAATGGTTCTGGATTTTGGTAGAAGCTGAAGACGCCCCCGCACCCCCCCCCCCCCCCACACACAATGCCAGAGATTTGGAAAGCAGACTTGCGGAGTCAGAAATAATACACTTCTGCCAAACATCAAGGTCAACACTTTGGTCCTCTGTGAGGTCTGCACCTCTGAGAAGAAACCATTTGTTTACCATGTACAGGGCCTACTGGTCTCCTAAAACCTCCCGAAACTGGGAGGGCAGGAAACAATGTGTTGCAGACGACATCCATCTACTTTGGCAATGTCCAGTTATCCAACTCTTCTGGCAAGAAGTGGATGTAATATTAACAGAAATAATGAAAAGAGTTAGGGGTAAGCGGATTCTGATCATTTTTGGGATTTAGAAGGTGAAGGGCTAAAAGGAAGACGGTAAAATCATACTCCCACTTACTCTTTATTCTAATAATAATTGCACACCGGAAAATCTGTATAAAATGGATATCCTGCTCTCTACCTGACTGCACGGACTGGGTTAACTTCGCAAAGCGTATTTTCCAGGATGGATGGTATAAATGGTTCAGTAAAGAGGGTTAAGGTGTGGGCACCCTTTCTCTCCCCTTAGTCAAGTTAGTATTTCAAGCGGGAAGGCAGAAAATATCAAAAGGCTGGATAAGTATTTCTAAAAGTCCAAGGATTAAAGACAAACCTCCCCCTAGGAGAAGCTGAGTGGCGGCTACAGCAAACTTTCCATTAAATGTTGAAGGAGACTCCATTTAGGAGGTGATAACCCTCAGTGGTTTGGGCTATGTTTGGCTTTCGGAATGTACCTCCCGCCTGCTGTTGCAGAGGACGACTAAAAAAATAGTATTTAAAAGTGTCATTAACTCTCTGATAAAGGATGGAGAATGATTCGCAAAACAATACTTATTCATGTTTTCAACACTCCTTGTGTTCTGTACAAGTACATGAGTTAACTGTATGTAGGAAGCTGCAGCAGGAAACTATAAACGATCTAAAAAGTGTCATTAACACTTCGAGAAAGGATGAAGAATGATTCGTAAAACAATACTTAAACATGTTTTTAACAATCCTTGCGTTAGATTTATTAAAAAATGGCTGGAGATTCCGAGATCTTTCAAATTGGTACAGATAAATATAAAACAGTTCCAATCTTAAATACTCCATATTTTTGCTGCCTCAAGATTTGGCTGGCTAACGATATTTTTATTTATTTTACAGAGTTTTATATAGCGCAAACAGACGGTATCGGGTATCAGAGCGCTTTACATAGCACCAGTTGCGTTACATGAGGACACATTCATTTTTATGTCTCGCCTAGCGACGCAGCGCATGCACTGTCGCCTTGGCGAGACTATTGTTGTGGTTTGGTGGGCGGGCGAAGGGGGACAGGACATGTGTGCGCCTGGACAGGTGATGTGCATGCCCATGGCATCTCCTCTCTAGCAATGTTAGCTTTCACACGCTCCAACCACTCGCTTGATTTAGCTTTCAGTTTCACTGTGCGCTTCAACTATACAAGGCAGACACATACATTTCAGAGCTCAAGCATATCTACATTTTTTTTGGTAATATTGTCCAGGCAGGAGTAGGTCTTTAAGGAGGGTGGAAACGGAGAACAGACTCACCCAAAATTGTTAACGATGCAGGGGAATGAGTTTCTGTAATTTAGAGGAATTTGCACATGAATAAATGTACGTTACCTATATTTGTTTCCAAAAATACCCATATACGCATGTGAGAACGTTGAGATTTACAAAGAATTCCACAACTGGCCTCACAAAAGTGTGATTGTCATCATGGTTTCCCGGCAGTACTCCTACAATCCTCTGCCAATTCCAAAATGTCAGGAAATTTACTCCTGGGTAACTTTTCTTAAGAATCGACCCTATATTTGTCGCAACCAGGTCAGCAGAGCCGTTGTAGAGCCAGGGAACTAGGTCAGCAGAGCTGCTCTAGAGCCTAAGAACCAGGTCAGCAGAGCTGCTCTAGAGCAAGAGAACCAGGCCAGCAGAGCTAATGTAGAGCCAGAGAAACCAGGTCAGCAGAGCCGCTATAGAGCCAGAGAACCAGGTCAGCAGAGCTGCTGTACAGCCAGAGAACAAGGTCAGCAGAGCTGCTCTACAGCCAAAGAACCAGGTCAGCAGAGCCGTTGTAGAGCCAGAGAACCAGGTCAGCAGAGCTGTTGTAGAGCCAGAGAACCAGGCCAGCAGAGCTGCTTTAGAGCCAGAGAACCAGGTCAGCAGAGCCGTTGTAGAGCCAGAGAACCAGGTCAGCAGAGCCGTTGTAGAGCCAGAGAACTAGGTCAGCAGAGCTGCTGTAGAGCCAGAGAACCAGGTCAGCAGAGCTGCTGTAGAGCCAGAGAACCAGGACAGCAGAGCTGCTGTAGAACCAGAGAACCAGGTCAGCAGAGCCGTTGTAGAGCCAGAGAACCAGGACAGCAGAGCTGCTGTAGAGCCAGAGAACCAGGTCAGCAGAGCTGCTGTAGAGCCAGAGAACCAGGTCAGCAGAGCTGCTATAGAGCCAGAGAACCCTGGTTGTAATTAAGTGCTAGATGCCTTCATTCACACTAGGATGTTTTTCTTTTCTGTACTTCTCTTTCTTTTTTCTCAACCTTTCATAAACTTAGATGCCCTATCACTGGCAGTTAGCATGAATTTAGTTGAATTTATGCGGCATTGTGGTGCGGTCTGGATGTTTAATATCTCTTTTTCCAACTGTGTCTATGTCTTGATTGTGCTACTTCTCGGCTACATTCTGATGAGGCTTTGAGGGTTATTTATACACCTTGGCTTTAAACTGTTTGCCAACAACGTATGTGCCCTGACTGAGGGATTTCCACTGCCACAGGACATTGAGGCCCAGGGGGATTTTTTTCATGATGTATTAAATTCCTTGCTGATACCAGATGTTTCTGGCTGTAGGTCCAGGTGTCTCGCCGATTCAGCTGCTCCTGGTTTCACAACCGTTTTTCAGCTGAAAGTATTCAAGCTTCTCTGGACACCAAGAGGTGGCAACACAGCTTAAGAGCAGGATTTTCTCTGGGATATATGTGTGCGCATAGAGTGAGCGGCAATCGACTGGCATCTTTAAAGCATTCTGCCAACGACATTGGGGCTTATTTACAAGCCCCTTGTGCCGCCGCTGCATCACTTTTTCACCACACAAAAAGTGAAGCACCGGCGGTGCAAGGGACTTGTAAGTAAGCCCCATTGTGCCCATTCAAACGCAATAAAACAGTTACGTAAACCTTCACACCACGGAAAAGGTGAAATAAAGCACCAGTTTCTATTGCTCTTTCCACAGTTACCGGTAACTCAAGTCTCCTGCCTGCGGTCTACTACATTTATTGTAATTTAAAAGTTCAGGTATCAAAATGCAAAGTTGTGTGAGCTATTAGCCTTACACTGGCAGAACAACTGCCTCCTACCATAGGACTGTTACGAGTGCCTACAAATCTAAGATTGTATTTTGGGAAGTAGATGTTGCGCCTCAAGCCTGCAACATAAAACAAGCATTTGCAATGCAATAGGGCTAACATTACTAAACGTTTGAGCTATTGGCCTTGCAAATGATAATGTTTGTTAGTTTTTGTATTTTTTTTGTTAAAAATATTCCAGCAGTAGCATAAGTAATGAAATAAAATCCATGTAGACCACCAGTACCACCACCACTAACACCACCAGTACCACCACCACCAGTACCAATACCACCACCACTACCACCACCGCTACAACCACCACAAGTACCATAACCACCACTACAATTATTACTATTACTACTCTGTGGTGATAGTAATACTAATTGTGGTAGTTATGGTACTGGTGGAAAATTACTATTATAAATTACAATACCTGTTAGTTTTTCAAAAGGCATTGTCATTTACAATACCAATAGCTCTAAAACTCGAAGTTGCGAGACCTATTGCATTGTAAATGCTTGTTTTGTTAGGCACGGGGAGATTAAGTGATTTGCCCAGAATCACAGGATGTTCAGCGTCATTGCCGAGACTCGAACCCGGTTCCCCAGATTCGAGGTCCCCCGCCCTAGCCATTTGCTCAACTCCTCTCGCCACGATAGGGTTGCTTTTAATTTAACTGCGAGTTCTAGACCGATTCCGTGTGTTTTTCGTTTGCTGGCGTTTCAGGAGCTTTCTCTCGATAAGTTCTCCGAGGGCTCTTTTTAACAGTTCTGTTCTGAACGGGGTAAGTCCAGCAGCACGTTCACGCCTGGAAGGTTGTACTGTCTGATCATGTTGTCTCTATCATGACTTTCTTTTTAAGAGGCATATTATCAAGGACGGCGTTAACATTATCGCCGCTTTAGCGGCAGAAAACTGCCGCTAAACCGGCGATAATGGGCTTGATAATAGGCTCTATGGAATTCCCATAGAAGCCCATGTTGACACCAGAACATGGGCTTCTATGGGAATTCTCTGTGGCATATTATCAAGCCCATTATCGCCGCTTTAGCGGCAGTTTTCTGCCGCTAAACCGGCGATCATTTTTAACGCCGTCCTTGATAATATGCCCCTAAATTCTTTAAATATTGTATCTCTTTAGTGTTGACTGTTAGCGCTGCTGCAGTCACACGTGTACCGCACTGTCAGGCTGTGTGGAAACTGCCAGTGACGTCATGTTCAGAGACAGCCCGAGTTTACTCTGGGGAGGGGCGGTCCATGGGCTTGAAAGGTGTCTGCGGCTCTATTATGTTTGCCTTTTAAACTCGAGAGACGCTTACAGCAGAAGGACGGGCCTCGTTGTCTCCAGAAACCTTTCCTGGCTTTAGTGACTGTGGCTGGTTTTTTTTCTTGGTGCCCGGCCCTCTGCCCAGGGTATGAGAGTCCACAGTTACTGCAAGCGACACAGAACCGTCCCCCCGTTCTACAGCTGCATTACCGAGCAATGCGACGATTTACACTTCGTGCCGAATGTCCCAACTTTGATTGTTTTTATGATTGACGCGTCATTGCTGATGATTCCGTCCCCTGGAAGTTAGAGAAAGGAGAAGCCACGCGGGGAAGGTCTTGGTTGTCAAGTCTGAGTGGTAAACCTTGTACCAATGCAAGTGGCCTGGAAGGGCAGCAGTGTAAAGAAAACACCAGAGGGGCCACAACGCAACCTGCCCTACTCTGCTCACAGTTTGCCTTTTGGCGATAGACTGTTTGCTGTGTTTTATTCTCAGCCAAGTGTCTGTAATCGATAAAAACAAGCCGCCTCTTTGCTAGGAGGGTCGGTGCTGCGATGTTATCCGTAATTGACCAGCCGGCACGAAATCCAATGGGGGTGAACGGGATTACGTTTTTATCCTTCCCCGACCTTCTTAGGCCTTTGTATAAATATTTGGCAGATAACTTGCCGTCTAAAAGGACTGCACGCTGATCGTTCTTGGGGTCGGGCCTCACATCGGTTTTTGTGGACAGGATGAAGAAGAGAACCTTCCATGTCGCGGTATCAATGGTTCCGGTTCAAAGCCCACGGGAGAGCGGCTTCAAACTCATCAGCCTGGGGCGGGCTCCGGTTGTACCGTTCGGACCCGCAGCATTGCTGGAAGACTTTTTTTTTTTTTAATGAGTGAGATAATTTCTTTTTATTCAAGTGCACTAAGTCACTTAAGACTAAGTCATCGTTAGATCTCGTGTAAGACCCACCCAGCCTCCTGCCCCATCAAGGCCCACAAGTTTGCCATTGTTTGTTTGATGGCGGCCACTCGCCAGGTCCAGGCTCTTCCGGGCTGTCTCTATTTCGCTATCCTTAGTCTCTGCACGAGCTTAGCGCTCTTGTGGAGGTCGCATCCAGATGAACAAGGTCTTTCTAACAGAGGGGTTGGTGCCTTTTTGAATTTGCAACGAAACTATTAATTCTGTGTCATAAATGGAAAATATTCATTGGCTTATCTTGAGTGAGTGGCTCCTTTTGTCGGATTAAACTCAGGTGATTGGTTCAACATCCAGCTCAGGTCTGCTGATATATGGTTTCTGGATTCGTGTGGACCTGATGGAGCAACAGGACCTAACCTTAAAGTTGAAAAAAGTGTCAGTCTTCTTCACAGTAGCACCATGAGGTTAAACCGTTGAGATCTATAGTGGAATAGGCAATGAAATGTAAGGATACTGCCTAGCAGGAAGTCCTGCCGGGCAAGCTTCATCGTAGGAATCACAGAGCGTCACAGAACCATCCTACTCTGAGGCTTGGCCCACCGGATGCACCTCATCTTAGCCCCCATGGGTACCATCACTTCTGTACCACCATCCACACTGGAGCATTTGCCATCTACTTTGGCCTGAGGTGCCAGTGTTTGGGCTGAGTTACTGGGGTAGGCAGTAACGGTGGTTACATGGGCAGGATTAGTTGTGTGGCCAAAGGACGTAGCTGCACTGCCTGAAGAGTAACAATGGGTGCCAGCAGATGCATTAGGCTGAAGAGGTGGCTGGAGTTGTCTCAGAGCCTAAGGATCTATGTAATACAGAGGCAACTGAGAATTCCTGCCCCATAGGTTTTCGTGGTGCATCAAATGCTTCCGAGCATCCGTAACATCAGCATGAGCTTCGATCCATGGTGGGAACATAGGCTCATTGATGGCCTTCACAGCACCAATAGCGTTGGCAGTGGTCTCTGGAGTTGCCACACACAATAAATGTACCGCTCATGTGCCCATCTACTGAAGGATCGTTTTGTGGGAATCCAGTCTCAGAGTAGAAACTGCAAATGCGCCACACCCCCTCTGCTACGGTCACAGGCTCTCCCTTGCACCCGGATGTAATGTTCCTCAAGGAACTGGGTTAGCGATGTGCAGAGTGATTCAGCTATCAGAGACTGCACGGTGTAGTGAAATCATCACCACAATATTCTCAATGTTGTCGACTAAGATGAGGCCGTCAACTGTCTAGAAGCCATGGGGCAGCCTTCAAGGTGGCAACTACCAAAAGAGGCGACATAAGGCATCAATGGAGTCTTCAAAGACAAAGCTGCTGGCGTTTGGGCTGGGATGTTGACTAAGGGGCTGTCAAAGAGACCACATTGGCACCAACGGAGGCCACACAAGTGATTTTCTAATCAATTTATAGTCTACAGCATTTTGTACATTTTCATACTTTCCAGCCTACACCTTGACCCCCACAAAAGTGTGAGGGGATGTCCTTATACACCACCATGTGTCATGCTTCATCATAGGACATCCCCATACTCTCCAAAAGACAGGTTTGATGAAGAGCAGGGCCTACGCCCTGAAATCAGGGAAGCACTTACTACTAACTCAGGGTTCCTGAATGATATGCTTAAAAACCAATGTGGTGACCCAGTCTGGCTTTTCACTAAGTAGGGTACCACTTGGTATTAAAAAACTGAGTATGGGGAATAGGGGAACTAGTACCGCAACCACCCCTGTAGTCACACTTACATCAAGGTTCATTCTTCACCATCCACCTACTAGTACTGGCTCCTTCCTCCAGATGTGTGACTACAAGGGGCAATGAGCCCTTCCTCCATGGGGCCCAAATGACCCTTAATTGGGGTACCGTAGGGGCCTAGGACCATAGGGTAGCAACAAGGGTTAGACCCCCAACATATTGGCTTATACACATCCTATCAGAGGATCCAATGGCCATCCTGACTAATGCCATGGACTATGCACAGCCATTAGGCAGAAACATGTTGACAGTTTAGAGGGGCTGGTTGGTACCATTGCCTATATTCTCCACACTTAGTTTTTAATACATAGTGGTACCCTATATAGTCAAAAAAGCCAGCCTCAGTCACTATATGGGGTTTTTAAGCGTATTTTTCACAGATCTTGAGTCAGAAGTAAGTACCTCCCTGATTTCAGGGCGTAGGCCCGCTCTTTATCAAACCGGGTTTTTGGTGAGCATGGGGGTGCCCTATGAAGAAGCATGACACCTGGAGGTGTGTGAGGATATCCCGTCACACTTTTGTATGTCTAGGAGCAGGTTGGAAAGTGTGAAAATTTACAAAATGTGGTAGATAACTTAATAAGAAAATCACTCGGATGGCTTTTGTGTGTATAACAGGTTCTGTTGGGAGGCCAGATCACCCTTGAGGCCCTATAGCCTCTGGTTCCCCCACTGTGGATACTTTCCTTGGATTTTGTGTTTTGATGACAAACTGAGTCCAAACAGCCAAGAGTAGCAGTAAAAGCTCTCCACCCCCCCCCCCTCAAAAAAAAACAAAGCACACAGGGGTTTTGAGTTGGAAGACACAGGAATCTTCAAACAGGACCTTGGGGCTGACAAGTTTTAGTTTTCTGTTCTCTGCTTCGTAGGAATAGACCATAATGGCTCGCAAAATTGACTGAACACCAAGAGTAAGCCCTTACGCCTAGCAATCTTGACAGTAAAGTACAAGTTACTTACCCTCAGTAACAATGTATCTGGAAGAGACATATGTTAGTTGTAGATTCCTTGCCGTAGAATTTAACCGAGGCGTCAGTCTGGATCTAAAGATTTTTCCCTGTGCATTGTTAGGTGGCATCAGTCAGCTCTGCGTCCGTTGACAGCATCATGGACGCCGGGATGACATCACAGGACCTACATAGACACCACCCATGCGCACGGACGTCAGTTCTTAATACTACTTTCCAAGCCAGAAGCGCAGAGCCATGAAAGACACGGACTACTGGTGCATCAAAACTAGGGCCCTATAAGGGACTCTCGATCGCTAGAAATCAGTTCGCAGAGCGGGGAGGATGGGTGTGGTGGTAAGGCATCTACAACTAACACATTTCTCTATCAGATACATTGTTACCGAAGGTAAGTAACTTATTAATCTGATAAAGACTGTTAGTTGTACAATCCTTACCTCAGAATAGATACCCCAGCAATACCATCCTCAGAAGAGGGTCTGCGAACCAAGGTCATACTAGAAAGTTCTGGAGGACCGAAAGGGCGAAGTGCCTGTCCCTCCAGACCTGGCTATCCAGGCAGGCGTGTCTGGTAAATGTGTGCAAGAAGCCACGTTGCTGCCTGACATGTCAAGGACTGGAACTCAACGTACTAATGCCATGGATGGCGCAGTTTCACTAGTGGAATGAGCACGCAACCCCACAGGAGGGTTCTTTTTCATAAAAGTATAACACATTTTAATGCAAAGGACAACCCATCGTGTCCGTTTTTGAACAGCCCGACCTTTCTTGGCACCCAAATAGCCAACGAAGAGTTTATCATCCACCCGGACGTCTTTTTTACAATCAAGATAAAAATACAATGCACATTTTAGGTCCAGACGGTGGAGTCTCTCCTCCTCCTTGGAAGGATGCAGGGGTGGGTAAGGTGGGCAGAGTGATAGATTGTCCCACATGAAAAAGCGTGACGACCGTAGGAAGGATTCAAGGTTTGGTCCGAAGCACCACTTTATCCGGATAGACAGAGAGAAAAGGGGCTTAGAAGATTAAGCCAGCATCTTGCTCACCCTGCGAGCAGAGGTGATGGCAAAAAGAAAGGCAGTTTTGAGAGTCAGCAACCTGAGAGGACAGTTATGAAGAGGCTCGAAGGGAACACACATAAGAAAAGTTAGAACCAGATTGAAGTCCACGAAAGGAGATGGAGGGAACTGATGAGTAAGGCCCTTAAAGAATCTGCTAACAATAGGAGATTTGAATAAAGAAGGCTGATCTGGCAGCCGAAAAAAGCAGAAAAGGTTGCAAGATAGCCTTTGAGAGTGACCAAAGCAGATCCTTGATGGGCCAAAGAAAGTATATACAAGCGAACTTCCGAAAGATGGCCAGAAAGGGGGATCTTGCTGTGCATCATGCCACAAATTTGTTCCGTCTACATGCGTATACAGTTTTAGCGGAGGGACGCCTGGCTGCCAATATAAAATCAAAGACTTTGGGTGGAAGGTCGAAAGCTTTCAGCTGCTGCTGCTCACTCTCCATGCAAGGTGGTGGAAACTGGACAGGTTCGGATGAAGAACCCTCCACTGTTCCTGTGACAGAAGATCCTCCCAAAGAGGCAGTCTGATCGGAGTATCGGTGGCCATGCTCAGAAGGTCAGGGTACCAGACTCTTCATGCCCTATCCTAAGGTACACAAAAGACTTGCGCCCGGTCATGCTCGACCTTCTTTAGAACTCTGGGCAGAAGTAGTACAGGCGGAAAGGCATACAGGCAGCTGATGCTCCAGTTGCTTGAAAAGCGTCACCTAGCGAGCTCCTCCTTGGAAACTCCAAGTCACAATACTGCCGACATTGCACGCTCTCTTCAGAGGCAAACAGATTTAACCAAGGCTCTCTCCACCGCTGAAAGAGTTCTTGCACCATCTCCGGATGGAGGCGCCATTCGTGATTGACTAGGCACAGACGGGTGAGTTTGTCCGCCCTGGCATTCAGGGAGCTCGCCAGGTGTTGAACCACCAGGGATATGTCCAGATGTTCCAGCCATGTCCAGATCAATCAATCAATCATGTACTTGTTAAAGTGCGACTACTCACTCGTAAGGGTCTCAAGGCGCTGGGGTGGAAGCGAGGTGCAGGTTGCAGTGCATCAAGGAGGAGGTCTATCAAAGAGCCAAGCTTTGAGGTTTCTCGTGAAGATGGGGAGTAATGTCGTCTGAGGTGGAGCAGTAGGGCGTTCCAGGCTCTGACCTCAAGGAAGGAGAAGGAGCGGCCTCCTGATCTGGGCTTTCTGGCACGGGGGACCACGGCGTAGGAGAGCTGGGCTGATTATAGGGTCCTTTGGGGTGCGTGGAATTCGAGTCGGCTGTTCAGGTATGCTGGTCCAGTGTTGAGGAGGACTTTGTGTGCGTGGGTGATAATCTTGAAGGTGATTCTAGCCTCGATAGGGAGCCAGGAGTGTGTGCAGGTGCTGGGAGATATGGCAGCATCTTGGCAGGTTGAGGACCAGTCTTGCGGCAGCATTCTGGATGTTTTGTAGCTTGTGGGTGATGTTTTTGTTTATTCCGGCATAGAGTGCATTGCAGTAGTCAAGTGTGCTGGTGATGAGGGCGTGAGTGATGGTCTTTCTGTGCTCAAAGGGGATCCATTTGAAGGTCTTACATAGAAGGCAGAGGGTGTTGAAGCAGGAGGATGCAACTGAGTTGTTATGGTGGTCCATTTTGAGCTCAGCGTCCAGGATGATTCTGAGGTTGCACGCGTGGTCTGTGGGGGTGGGCGGGCTTCCGCGGGGGGGCGGGGGGGCACCAGGTGTCGTTCCAAGCATCGGGGTGTGGGCCCATGAGGAGTACTTCAGTTTTGTCAATGTTGAGTTGTAGGCAGATGCTTTTCATTCATTTGGCGACAGCTTCCATGCCTTCTTAAAAGTTGTGTTTGGCTGCGTTGGGTTCGTTGAATAGGGAGAGGATGAGTTGGGTATCGTCTGCGTATGAAACAATGTTGAGAACGTGGGCTCTGATAATGGGGGCGAGCGGAGCCATGTAAGAAGAGCTTGGGGCTGAGGGAGGATCCCTGGGGGACTCCGCAGGTGGTTGGTGTAGAGTCCGAGAGAAAAGGAGGGAGTCTGACCCGCTGCGTTTTGCCGGGGAGGAAAGAGTGGATCCAGTCGAGGGCATTGTCCCGGATCCCTGCGTCGTGAAGTCTGCGTGTTAGGGTGCGGTGAGAGAGGCGAAGGCTGCTGAGAGGTCGAGTAGGATGAGGGCTACTGTTTCCCTTTGTCCAGGAGGTAACAGATGTCGTCTGTTGCTGCGAGGAGGGCGATTTCTGGACTGTGTTTTATTTTCTGAAGCAGGATTGGGAGGAGTCAAGGATGTTGTGCTCTTCGATGAAAGTGGCGAGTTGGCTGTTGATGGCTTTCTTGACAACTTTCACTGGGAATAGGAGCAGGGAGATGGGTCTGTAGTGTTTTTAGGTCGATGGGGACCGCTACGGGTTTTTTCCCTTAGGGGGTTGATCTCGGCGTGCTTCCAGTTGTCGGGGAAGGAGGCGTTCGCAAGGGAGCGGTTGATGGTGTGGTGAAGCATGGGTGTGATGGTGTCGGTGGCTGTTGAAGATGTGGTGGGAGCAGGGGTCGGTGGGGGCCCCAGAGTGGATTGACGTCATCGTCTTCAGCGTGTCTTCGTGGTGAGGGCTGTCCAGCTGTCGATCGTTGGCTTCAGGGTGTCGGTGCAGTTGGTAAGGGTTCAGTGTGTTGGCTTTCTTCGTCGAGTTGTCGTAAATGTTCTTGATTTTGTGGTGAAAGAAGGTGCTGAGTTTGTTGCAGAGGTCTTGTGAGGGAGGGATGTCTGTAGACTCGCTGATGGGTTAGGCGAACTCCCTGATGATGCTGAAGAGTTCTTTGCTGTTGTGTGTGTGGAGATTATGTCTTCGATCTCTGTTTTTCTCGTATTTCTGATGAGTTGGTGGTGGGAGTTGGTGGCTGCTCTGAATTTGTTGTGGGCTTCTGTAGATTTGGAGTTCCTCCAGGTCTTTTCGAGGTGGCGGCATGTGCGTCTGGACTCTCGAAGTTCAGTGGTAACCATCTGGCTTCCTTGGTATGCGTGTTGTTGTTCTGGAGGGGGGGCTATGGTGTTGGCGCTGTCGGAGATCCATCTGTGCAGAGTTCGAGCTGCGGTGTTGGGGTCGTCTTCTATGGTGGTTGGGGTGGAGTTGCCGAGTGAGGAGGTGAGCTGGTCGTCTGTGATTTTGGTTGAGTTTCTTCGACTGAGCAGGTGCTGGTGTTTGTGGATGGTGGGTGTTCTGAAGGTGAAGTGGATGCATCGATGGTCTGTCCACGGGAGTCCGGTGGTGTGGCTGAAAGTGATGGAGTTTCCTGTTGTGAAAAGGGGGTCGAGGGTGTGTCCTGCTGAGTGCATGGGTTCGGACACGATCTGGCAGAGTCCAATGTAGTGGAGGTTGTCCAGAAGGGATGTGGTGTTGGGGTGTAGCTGGTTGTCGAGGTGGAAGTTGAGGTCTCCCAGCAAGGTGTAGTTGGTGGACGCGATGACTTGCGGGGAGATGATGTCCGTGATGGAGTTGGTGAATGGTCTGTGGGGTCTCGGTAGATGAGAGTTCTCGGAGGGTGGTGGTAGGGCTGGCCTGTATCTTGAAGTGTAGGTGTTCCATCAGGTCTGTGGGCTCGTCGTGGAGTGTGCTCAGCCGGAGGGTGGATTTGTGGACTATGGCAGTTCCTCCTCCAGGGGGAGCGGGGCAGTCTTTCCGGGAGTTCTTGTATCCTTGGGGAATGGCGATGGCGATGTCCGGTCCCGAGGTGGTACTAGTCCAGGTTTCGGTGAAGAAGGCCACGTCCAGGGTGGTGCTGTCGAGGAGGTCCCAGATTTTGGTGGCGTGTTTGTGGAGGGATCGGACGTTGAAGAGGATGCATTGCAGGGTCTTCGGTTCGGTTGTGTTGTGTTCTTGCGGGTGGGTTGTGCTGGATACGTGGTCCTGGCGGTGCTGCAGGTGTGCCAGCAGCAGTGACAGCTGAAGAGTCTGTGGTGTCCGCTGGTGATGCTAGCTTGCAGATGTTGTTGCGGCCTGGGTTGAGTGCGTGGAGTGCCGCTGGGTTGTAGCATTGGCGATGTGAAGGTCTAGGGCTCCTGGCGCTGGTCGGGTTCGGGGCGCAGACGGGCTTGCCTTTGGTGCACCTTCGGTGCGCCCGCTGCGCGCAGCCGCCATTAAGCAGGGGTTGGGGAGGGCTGGACAGCTGGGAGCGCGGAGGCGAACTGAATCGGGCTGGTCGTGCTGGGGGAAGGGGCCGTGGGAAAAGCAGGGAAAAGTAAGCAAAAATGAAGAAGAGTGATAGAAAGAGTAAAAGATTGAAAAAGAAAGGGTGAAACAGAGCAGAAAGCAGAAGAAAAGTGATAGAAAGAGTAAAAGGGTGAAAAAGATAAGGGGGAGAAACGGAGCAGAAAGGAGAGGATGAAGGGGGCAGAAAGCGGAGCAAGAGAAGGAGTCAGAGGTCCACTGGACCACCAGGGATGAGGCGCAGTGAGCCTCTTGATAAAGGGTCCACGACCCCACCCCACCCTGTTTGTTGCAGTACCACATGGGGGTGGTGTTGTCGGTGAACGCCTGCACCACTTTCCCCTTGAGAGAGGGAAGGAATGCTTTCAATGCCAGTCAGACCGCCCGGAGCTATGGATACCAGACTCTGCCAGAGACCAGACGCCTCTGATCTCTGCCTCTCCCACATGGCCGCCCCATCCCAGAAATGACGCATCCGTCACTGTTAGATCTGGTTGGGGAAGGGAGAGGGATCTGCCTCTGACCCAAACTTGGTTCGTTAGCCACCACTGCAGTTGGTGTGCAGTTCCCTCAGAGATCTGGACATAGTCGGAAAGATTCCCCTGATGCTGCACCCACTGGAACTTCAGGTCCAACTGCAGGGCCCACATATGTCATCAGGCATGATCCACCAGCAGGATGCAGGAGCCCATGAGGCCCAGCAGCCTCAGTCATCCTCACTGCAATACAGGCAAGAGGGTGAAACATTTGTATTATAGCCCGAATATCCCGGACTCGCTGCTCGGGAGGATAGGGCTGAAACTGCACTTTGTCCATAATCGCCTCAAGGAAAGGGAGCGTCTGAGAGGGAGTCAGATGACACTTCGGCATGTTGATAGTGAACCCCAGCCAAAGCAGGTGATCCGCAGTTGTTGTGGGGATTCTGCACCTACACAGAACTATGCACAGGAAAACAGGACCTCGGTGTATAGGGGAGTACCAACCTATCACCTTAGTACCCAAAACAGACTAGCCATAGTGTCTCATTCGTTCTCCTCCAAAAATCACAAAGCTACAAATAAGACATCAGGAATCGCGGTAGCAAGACATACCCTTTCGCTCGCTCACTCGTACTTGTCTACGATAAGAATTGGCAGCATCATCGCAACAGTTCAAAATGTTTATTTTAACTATTGTGCTCTACAATACAGTATACGAGCCAGTACCAGCAGCAAAATGCATAAACTCAAAACAATTAGCATTGTTACAATTCCATAGAGTACAAAGGGGGAAGTCATTATATAAAAACAGTGGGAAAAGGACTACAAGGCCTACCCAGTTTATTTATATAAAAAAGATCTACCTTAAAGCCTAGATGCAAGGTTTACATCATAGGAACCGCGTAGCTCTTCTCCATGGAAAGGCTCTCTCCAAGTGTGTATTAAAACAACATGCATCCCCGTAATATCAAAGCACGAGTCTCCAGCAGCGCAGCTGTGTTTAGCATGTTATGTCTAGGTACTAGGGACTGACCAGAACAGAATAACAAGAGGCATCGTTTATCGACCGTGTTCAGACTAAACTCCAGGAATTCAGCAGAGAATGTAAAAAACAGATAGTTCTTATGTGAAAGGAATAAAAACAGTCTTGCAAAAATAAAGTCATGTAGTAACGTACGTAAAAGCAGCATCATAGCAGCAAAGCTCATGCTAACTTAGCAATGTCGACAAAGTCCCTAAGGGCGATATAACACCGAAGTCTGGAGGTGGGAGACAACAGCCAGGGGTGAGCCTGCCTTCAAAAGTCAGTCGTCGAGATAGGGGAAGACAGGAACCCCTGATCTGCGCATGTAAGCTGCGACCAGCGCCATCACCTTTGTGAACACCTGGGGGGCACTGGTAAGGCCAAAAGGGAGCACGGTGAACTGAAAATGCTTGTGGCCCACTGTGAACTAAAGGTAACGTCTGTGGGCTGGCAGGATGGGATATGAAAATAAGCATCCTGCATGTTCAGCACCACCATCCAGTCTCCTGGGTCGAGTGCAGACTGAACTTGGGCTAGGTTAAGCATTCTGAACTTCTCCTTCCGGAGGAAGAAGTTGAGGGCCGAGAGGTTTAGGATAGGATGTCTTTCTTTGGTACTAGAAAGTAGCGGGAATAGCAATCACTACCTACTTCTGGCACAGGGACCCCTTTTATAGCTCCCTTGGCCAAGAGAGCTGATTCTTCCTGGCACAGAAGGGTCAAATGATCCTCCAACATGCGATCGTAGGAAGGTGGCATGGAGGGAGGGGTAGTCTCGAAGGGGAGAGAGTAGCCCCTTTGGACTATTTGCAGAACCCACCTGTCCAACATAATGGATCGCCATGGGAGGAGGTGAGGGCGGATCCTCCCTCCGACTGCCTGTTGATGGGCCTGGAACGTCAGTCGAGGAAGGATTGGAGGTGGCGGCAGCGGGGGAAAGGGTGGACTGGCCTGCCCGCTGGCTCCATGACCCACGAGAATGCTGGATCCCACGTCCGCAGCCACGCAGAGGCTGGACAGTTTGCGTGACTCGATGGCTAGGCTGAACAGGACGTGGTTGGGCGCTCCTTCCGTAGCCACAAAAGGGCCGAAAGGCAGACTAAGTGGATGAGAGGTAGCCGCGAGGCCTAAGGATCTGGCCGTTGCTCGAGAATCCTTGAAGTAATCAAGCGTCAAGTCTGCCTGGTCGCAAAAAAGGTGAGTGCCAACAAAGGGCATGTCCATCAAAGACTGGACATCCTCTAAGAAGCCAGAAGTCCTCAGCCAGGCATAGCGTCTAACAGCTACCGACATGGCAATCGTTCTGCCCAGTGAGTCGGTGGTAACCAGTCCACATCTTATGGCTAATTTGGCTGCGTCCCTCCCATCTGCGAATGATTGAGAGAACGGCCCGAACCTCCTCCGAGGTAGCACCTGCGCGACCATATCCCAGATAGTAATGGAGTATCAGCCCATGAGGCAAGCTTTAGGAAGAGAACATCTTCCCAAGGTGGTCCAGCTTCATAGATTCCCTATCTGGGGGAGAAGAAGGGAATACGCCTTTTGATGAAGAGGCTACTAAGTTCTCAGGGGAGGAGTGGTTGGTCAGGAACGCTGGGTTGGGTTGCCCTGAACGGTGGCGGCAGGCAATCATCCTATCCACAGGCGCCGCTGGGCTTAGACCAAGTACCCAGAAGGACGTCCTTGAGGGCTTCATTGAAAGGCAAAAGGGGTTCAGAAGAGGAATCCACAGGCTGGAGCACCGCTGTCAGGAGATAGGTCCTGACTGCCACGTAGGGAGTTTGAGGCAGAGGACCTTGGCTGCCCTTCGCACCATCACAGCATAGGAAGCTCCCTTCTCCATAGCCATGGTAGGGGGAGAAAGCAAGCCAGTGTCAGGCGATGTGTCCAGAGCTCTGAGGGTGTGCGTGGGGGGGGGGGGGGGTAGTACTATGGTGAACTTTTTGTCTCCTCCCACATTTAACAATAAAATCAGGTTTTCGGCAATTCATTGTCCTGGGTACGAGAGAGCAAGTCCTGTCCTTCAAAGCTCTTCTCGGGTCGCAGACAGCTGGCTAGTCACTGTAAGGATATGTTAACATTACATTTCTACATGTCTTACTTTTAAATGCACCCAACCTTCTGGTCTACAAGGCCTGCATGGGAGTGACACATTAATATTTATTTTATTTTTAAAAAAAGAGGTTTTGATCTGCCAAAAGGGCTTGAGATGTTGAATTGCGCTTTGTACACTGGCACAGTCAGGCTACACTCGTAGGCCTGAAGCTATGTTTTAGATGGCCACTGTAGTAGGTGGGGTGGAGTGGTTGGAGTATACTATGGTAAACCTCGTGTGTCCCCCTCATTTAACACTAAATTCAGGTTTGAGGCACTTCATTGTCCTAGGAATAAGAGACATCAGGTCCAGTCCTTCCGGGCTCTTCTTGGGTTGCAGACAGCAGGCTAGTGACTGTAAGCATGTTAACATTACATTTCTACTTATCCTACTTTTAAATGCCATGCACACTGCCTTGTCAGCTACAAAGGCCTGCATAGCGGTGACCTATTAATATTTAAGAGGTTTTGATATGCCAAACGGGTTTGATAGGTTGAATTGCAGTTTGAACACTGGCAGTCAGGCTACACTGGTAGGCCTGAAGCTATGTTTTATACAGTCACTGTAGTAGGTGGCACAATAGGTGCTGCAGTTTACAAGTGACATTCAATTCATACATCCTGTGTGCACATGGCACTATATAACAGGGATTTACAGGTAAGTTAAATATGCAAATACAACCATAGAGGAGAAGCACAGGCACTTTACTACTGATTAATGGGGTATAGTGAACAGAGTTCTTAAACCAACAAAAATATAGGGTCCAGCAAAAGGTGAAAAATCCAGGGTAACTGCAAAGAAATGGCAGATTTCCTATACACCAATGGTCTTTGGTGCAATATAAAAACTCAAAGCTCTTTAGGAGTCCAACCGATGCAGTCTCTCCTCTTATGAGGTGTGAGGAAGGGCAAAGAAATTTGTGAGGATGATGGCTTGCACAATGTGAAAAAGTCTTGATTTTTGGCAAGAATGTGGTATTCAACATCACTTTATATGAAAAAAAGTGGCGGTGAAGGGCAGGTGCACCGAAATAAACTGCAGTTCACTCACACAATGAGCTGAAGTGATCATGGCAGGGACGACCGTTTTCAGAATCAAAAAACGCAACGAGCAGCTGTGCATCGACTCGTGCGGAGTACACATAAGAAAAGTCAGTACCAAGTTCCACTGTTGCATCACAAAGAGTCTGGAAGGGAACAGGTGTCTCAAACTAATCACAACAGATTATTTACACAAGGATAGCTGGTCCGAAAATGGCCTTAATGGTGCCTACTGCAAGTCTTTGCAGGGCCAAAGACAAAAGGAACAACAAAACATCCAACAGTCAGGCCTGTAATATATCTGTGCTGCCGGCCACACATCAGGCCACAAGTTTGTCCCAGCACAGGCCGTAAATAGACTTTGCAGATGGACGTCTGGCAGCGAGGATGACATTCACAACCTCTGGTAGTAGTTCAAATGCAGTCAACTGACAACACTTTCTCCATGCATGGAAAGGCAGATTCAGGTGCAGAACCCCACCCTGCAGCTGCAACAGAAGATGCTCCCAAAGCGGTACCCTTATCAGAGGATGTCCATGCTCAGAAGTTCCAGGTACCACACTCGCTTGGCCCAATCCGGAGACACTAAGAAGGGTTAGGCCTGGTAATTTCTGATCATCTTCAGTACTTGCAGCAGGACAGGCAAAGGTAGAAAGGTGAACAAGAATACCATGGTCTACTCTAGCCAGAATGCGTCTCCAAGAGAAAGTGTACTGGGGAACGCTAACATGTAGGAATTTCAGGGCTCTGCCCACTGTTGGAAAATGCCCCTGGTTGCAACCTCCACTTGCGATCAGTCAGGCATCACTAGCTGAGCTCATCAAGCCTGGCTGGCATTTAAAAGATCCCACCAGGATCTGGGAGATGCCTTAATGCTATAGGCAATTCCAGAGATGTAGCACTTTTTAACCAAGGACTCCATTCTGCCCCGCTTATTGAGCTACCAAAAGGCGTTGGCACTGTGCATGAGAACCTATACCAGCCTTCCCTTGATGGATGGCAGGAAGGTCTTCAACGGCAGACAGATGGCCCGCAGCTTCAACTTATTTGAGCCGGGTTTCTACTGGAGTCCTCTGAACTCCACTTCTCCCAGATGACCTTCCCAGCCCAGCAGGGATGTATCAGTCACCACCGTCAGCTCGGACTGTGGAAGGGAGAGGGGCCTCCTGTGGGCCAGGTTGCAATTGAGCAGCCACCACTCCAGATCTAGTGCACTCTCTTCTGAATCCTGAATGACATCCAACAATTTTCGTTGTGTTGGGCTCACTAAGAATTCAGATCCCACTGCAGGGCTTGAATACATCACCTGGCTAAGTGGACAAGCAGGATACATAAGGTCAGCATCTCACCGTGATCAAGGACTAAGGTTGAACATGGAGATCATTGTCCGAATGTCCAGGACTCCTTGAGGCGGAGGATAGGCCCTGCAGAGTCTAGCTCGAATAAAAGGAAGCCACTGCGAAGGAGTTTGATGTGACCTCAGCTTGTTGATTGAGAACCTCAACAAGGTTAAGAGGCTTTTCATAATTAAGGCTAGGTGGTTAACTGTGCTCCGCCAGTGAAATTTGCGGCGTTTTAAAAATCCGCATTCCGTTTGGAGTGCAAAGTTTTCCAAAACTTTGCAATCGCAGCGGAGTTTACATGTGCAGCTGGGAGACTTAACTTCCGTCCTAATCGGTGTTCTGCTGCTGGCTCGACTTGGCTTCCGCTGCTCCGGGTAATTAACAGGAAGAACTGCAGTACACCATGCGCACTGCAGTGCCTCCTACTAATTGAACCGGAGCAGCGGAAGCAGAGTGGAGATAGCAGCAGGAGCTGGACACCAATTTGGCAGGAAGGTATGTCTCCCAGCCAGCAGGCCTTACTACAAGGGATGGAGGGGAAGGGATGGGGCAGGGTTTAGCGTGAGGGGGGGGGGGCTGGGGCGTTAGTAGTTGGGGGGGGGGCGAGGGTTTAGCAGGGGGGGCAATGAGTGACTGTCAGGCCACTGAACTCCACAGAGTTTTTCAGTTACTCCGTGAAATTTGTGGAGTACCACTACGCAAGCTCCGCCCAGGGTTAGTCATAATTTAAAGGTGGATTACAACTGTCTGTGGCGAGCCTGCCTTCAACAGCCAGTCGTCGAAGTAGGAGAAAATTGGCATTCCCCAAACTCCAAAGATGGCCAGTAACCATTGCCATCACTTTTGTGAACACCCGAGTGACCCTGGTAATGACGAAGGGGAACAGAGCAAAATGAAAATGCTCCTGGCAGAACAAAAACCACAGATAACATCTGTTGGACTGTAGGGTGGGCAATTTCAGCTCCTGCAGGTCTAAGGCAACCATCCAGTTGCTCACATCCAGGACAGATGGAACCTGGGCAGGTGTGAGCATTTTGAATTTGTCCTTCCATAGGAAGGTATTAAGAGGATGAAGGCCTAAAATAGGATGACTGCCTCCATCCTTCGTTGGCAAAAGGAACTAGTAGCAGTAACTAGTTCCTATTTTTGAGTCTGGTACTCTCTTGGAGGGCAGAGCCAGCACCTCCTGCACCAAAATGGACAGATAGTCATTTGAAAGCCGCTCTGATGTATGCGGAATATGGGGTTGGTCCGAAAGGAATGGAAGAGCATAGCCCTGCTGAACGATCTTGAGGACTCATCTGGAGGATGTGACAGTTTGCCACTTTTGGAGAAATGTTTGATTCTGCCTCCAACATGGTGGTTTTGAGCTGCTAAGGGTAATCTAAAGCAGCATGGAGGCTGCTGGCATAGGGCTAGGGGACTGGGAAGGTCACTGACCTGTATGTTGTCTGCCATTTTCAGTACACCAAACGTCTGGAGTGGTGTTGGAATGCCCAAACCTGATGAGGGATCTATGACAGATGTTGAAACTCCCCAGAATCACACCATTGCCCAGTATTCGTTGATGCGCTGAAGGGTAGAATTAGCCTTTTCTCCAAAAAGGTATAGCCCAACAAAAGGCAAAATCTGGACACCAGATAAGCCTGTGGAGCATACCCACACATGGTGACCAAGCAGCACAGTAGCACAGACTACTCACCACAAACAATTGGTTATGTCCAGGTCAGCCCGAATTGCATTTGGCTGCATCCTGACCATCTTGAATGGTTTGAGCTTGGGAGTTCATGAAATGGGACTGGCGTCAAGATCTTGCTCGCCATGTCAGAGAGGGTGTGTGTTATATGATCCTAGTAGGCAGCTTGTGTAGACAGATACTTAAAGTTACGCGGGTTGAAGAAAACATTCCCCCCACCCCCATGTGCCTCAATTCTCTGGACTCCCTTCTCAGAGATGGGAGGGTTTGAAGGAAATGAGTTGGGATTTATCTTGGCGGTGGAAGCCTAGACCGCCATACTGTCCAGAGTAGGGTGTCAAGTCACAAAACCAGGGTCGCCTGGTGCCAGTAGGTGGGATCTGGCTTCGTGCCTGTTCACAAGCAGATAAGAGTCAGGCTTGGACTAGGTGTCCATCAATGTATGTTAGGAATACACTGAACGTCAGTAAGGGCTCAGAGGAAGCCTTCCCAGGCTGTAAAATATTAGTTTTAACCTACACAGAGGAGGTTGTAGACCCAGAATAACATGTCTCATCACGACTGCAAGTGAAGCACTTTCTTCCAACCCCCAGCCCAAGTCACCAAGGGGAGTGGTGGAGAGGAGGGACGAGGACACTAACTCAGTATCAGTGAAAGTATCAAACCCCCTGGTGTCCTGTAAGTCCATATTCAAATTGTCATCATAATGTGGGGGCGGAGGGGGGGGTCAAACACACAAAAGTTGATGGGAGAAATACTTGCAATAGGTTTATCTACTGGCAATCACTATGTGTAGCATTCCAACACGATATTAGTTTGCCCATCATGCCACTGCAGTTTGGATCCAGCCATATCCAAATCCGTCTTGACCCTGCTCCAAGAGGAACAGTCCAGTATGAACTACCAGGCAAGGTTATTTCTGAACCAGAATAAAGCAAACAAAATTCTTCAGGCTCACAGGTCGTGGTTTCAATAGTTCTTTTATTTCGTAAAAGTTTTGCGTGCCCTTGCCAACACGTGTTTCGTCTCAGGTTGTTCCTCTTACAGCAGACTTCACCAGAGCTTAAAATCTACAATAAAGTCATCTTCTCATTTAGGAGTTGTTGAAATTGACAGGTAGCCAAAAACCTGGGTCAGGTGACCCCAAACACACCGTGTGCATTCAGGGAAAATACGACATGATTACACCAGTTAGTGCGTGAGGGGGTGCATGGGTCGGGTCACCACCATTATTCAAATATTGTGTGCAATTTCATGGTAGGTTTCGAAATATTCAATATTCCAGTTGTAGAGGTGGTGTTAAACAGAAAATTAGAGATGAGTTACTCACTCCGTATCGAAGGTTATTTCTGTATAGTCTGGGTGAAGCATTGTAAAAAGCTCCAAAAGGAAATCTAGAAAGACATGCAAGCTTCAGTACCGTAGCATTATATATTCCCTAATTTATGCCAGTAGGTCGAACATAGGAACAAATAGTCTTTTACCTTGTGTCGTCCCCATTCCGTGTGTGGGGCTCTACTTAAGACACAGTGGGCGTTGTATCTAAATGTAATTATTAAATACAAACTGTTATCCTCATGTCTCTATGTGTATAGAGTTAAGCATATTACGCATAAGTTCTATTGATAATCAGGCGTTGGTTAATATGTCAACCCCTTGTAACTAGATCATGGCCTTATGTAGGCAGAGGTGGCATGTGCCCCATCCAGGTGTCGTCACAGCTCGATATCAATGGGGTGCGTGCTGGATATTTGATGAAACGGGTATATCGTATGTCCTGCTATATCGTTTAGACATCATCTAAAACTATCCATATGGGAAAAGTTGTAGAGGTCAGAGATCCTATTGGGTCGGACTTATAGTCACTTTGCCAGTAAATTCCAATCACACACACTTAAGGCAAAAACTAAGTTGCAGGGTATCCTCGCTTGGTTGTGCAGAACTGACGGCTGTTCCTGGCACATGTGGAGTACAAGTATAATTCATCGTATACTGCGAGAGTAGCCAAACACTTTAGATTGGGTATGTGAAAATAGCAGCCATCTACATTAGTGCACCGGGTTACGGAAATTATATGGTACTTACTAGATCTATCGTTGTTCAGAACCGTAATCTCAAATCTTCTCCATAGCGGTCCAGTGTGAACGAACAACCCAAGACCAGTTTCTACCTGACTGGGGCTCTTCATTCACGCGTAACTTGGTTCCAGTGGCACAGTGAACACAGGACTTACATCTGGGCATCCTCCCGGCCACTAGTTAACAGCATACGAAAACAAACCGGAAGAGTAACAAAAATGCACAACGTGGCCTCCCCAAAGGCCTCAATCTGCTGCTAGTTCACTAATGACTCAGGGAAATCGGGGTGGATCGGCATAAACTGTGGAATTGTCTCCCTGTTAGAGGCTGGCCTAGTATATGGTGCACACTTAAGTGAAGAACCCAACGCTAATCCGGACAACCCTTATGGTGATTTTAGTGGTCTTAGACATTCATAAAAAGCTCTCTAAGTGGTAGCTGTGGAGAGCAGGCTTAGTACAGAAGGATTGTGATGCAGCTTGTTTTACCAGTTACTAATCATAGTGTAGTTTAAGTGAAAAAGAACCACACAGTGTTGTTATAAAAATATATATTATAAACACTCACTAACACATTGAGATATATCCTATAATCACAATACATCCAATATTTCAACAACAGAACAGGTAAATAGCACAAATACACGGTGGTCTCCAGGGGGAGACCAAACCATATACTAATAAAGTGGAATGCAAACCACAACCGAAGTTGAGACTGGACCCAGAAAACTGAAGAACCGGGGACCCAAGGAACCACCCAAGGTAAGTACCCAGGAACACCATGTAGGCCGAGTGGAAGCACAACTGTGTGCTCAATACAAGTCTACGGTTGCAGTTTTCAAGAAGAAAGACCCTTCCCAGAGGACCCTGAAGAAACCCTGTGGAAGATGGAAGGTTGGAGAGTCACCCCACCCGTGGATATCCCAGGAACCAAGGTACCTACACCAGGGAAGCCGAATGCACTGGTGTTAAGTGACATCAGGAAGCGCCGTAGTCCACAATAGAGGACTGCAGTGAAGATGCCGCTGGCGAAGAAGGTGAAAGTGTCCGGTGGACTCCAAGGGTTGATTCTTAAAGAGGAGTACCTGCAAGCAGAGGGGACAGAGTCTATGCCACTCGGGAGTGACCAGACTTACAGAAGACCAATGACCATGGATGAACAAAGAAGCAGGTGATGACGGTGAACTTGTCGCTGCAAATGTGAGCACCAGGCAACATTGCGGCAGGCCAGGAGCCGTTCACAAGCTGTCCCACATCGGAAGTCAAAAACCAGGGGTCGGTGTTTGGCGGGAGCACAAACAAGCTTTGGCAGCAGCAACAGACATGGGAAACAAAAAAGTAGCAACGTTGGGACCAGCAAGGTCCAAGGGACTCAACAATTGCAGAAGAGTCAGAGCAGCCCCGAACCCACAGGCCCAAGGCACAGGAGTCACAAGAGGACCTCGAAAAGCTCACCAAAGATACAGGCCCAGGGTGCAGAGGACGCAATGAGGACGAAGATCTTGGAAGGAATAGATGCTGGAGCTTCTTGTAGCCTGAATATCTCTGGAGTACAGAGCCAACAAGCCTTGCCAACGGCAAGTCGACGCGGTGCACAAGGGTGCTGCTCCTGCAGTTCCCAGGGATACGGACTTCAAACTTGCTGTGAAGACAGGGCAGGCCTCGAGGGAGTTGCAAAACCACCACCTGTGTTGCTGAACCTTTCGGAGTCCGTGGGAGCTCAGGAGCAGCAGACCAGTCAGCTTTGTTGCGGTGCCTACAGACACAGGGGAGCGACTCCTTCACTCCGAGGGAGAGTCCTTCTGGTGTCTTGGATGCCCTCAGGCCTGGAGAAGAACCTGTATGGATCACAGTGGACGCAGAAGACTGGCAGGACAACAATACCAGGAGCAGGAATTGTCTTCCATATGCAGTCTCGGTTTACAAAACTTAGTCCAACAAAGTACATAGTGCCCAGACGGTTGAAGATGAAGTCGTGTCGGATCTGAATCTTGTCCCATGACGAATCTGAAGACTCACCCACAGGTAAGCCCTTAAGTTCCCTAAGGAAAGGGTTGAGATGATGATTCAGGGAGCCCTCCAAAGGGCGTGGCTGGACAGAGGGGAGGATACTCCCATGTCCTTTTTTCCACTTTCACACCGGAGCGGGAGCCAATGTTTTCCACAACTGGTTGCAACTGGAATATGCAAGGAGGGCACTAAATGTGCCCTCCTTGCAGACTAAAGCAGTCTGTTGGCGCTGGCAAGCGCCCACACCCCAGCTTCATACAAGAAGTCCTGTCTGGGAGGTGGTTACAACTTCCTGTGACAGGAAACCTATTGTTCTACCTTCCCATGATTGAGCCTCGTTCAGCAGCAGGAGGGCAGAATCGTGTCTGTGGTCAGCAGCAGCACTAGCTTGCTGTTAGGCCCTGACAGGCTGGTACCGGGATTACAGGGGAGCTCCCTAAGGGAGCCCCCAAGTGCATGTGATCCTACATCCAACACTGGAATCTGTGTTGGGGTACGATTCCAACAGGTTTGATACAAAACAGGACTGGTTTTGGTGGAGCCAATATATAGTTAGACATCTCGTGATTGACTTGATGTCCACTATATGTCTAGGCTTTCCTGTTTTCAGTTTCTATTGTTGGTAAATTTTGGTGGGGTTTTTTCCAGTGTTTTCCAGTGATTTCAATACCTTAAAAAAACAGTGGTTATTAGTGGTTACACATATCCGCACCATTAAAAACAACAGAAACAGTGTTTTTCCGGTGTTTATGTAACTTTTTGCTTTTATTATTGCCTGCTTTCTGCACTGATAGTGCATGATATATAGACAGTGTATGTACAGTGTATATGAGGTCCAAATACATTTTTACAAATCAAACTTATTGTAGTACACCATACAATACTTCTTTAGTGAGTCTTTGGTCATGTGCGCTCTATCTTCCCTTCCCATATAAACTTTTATCTGTGATAAGGCCCTCTCAACATTGATGGACGCACAGATGTTTCACAGGAAGGAGCCTGGGCTGCAAACCATCGAACAAGGGCTGCAGCAGGCTGTGGCCGGATCATGGCTGAGCTCAGAATAGGGCACATTGGAAGGGGAGGGGTTGACCCATAGCAGAGGCAAGGGAGAGGCCCTCAATGCACCATAAGGCCGCCCTACTCTAGCGGCAGCTGTTCTGCATGTTTATCAAATGTATTTGCTCCTGTATTCTCAATTCACCTCTTGATTGCAGTAACATTATTACTGCATAGGGCCCTCCCCCCAAAGTTAATGCCCAACTGTAGATTAGAGCCTCAGTAGGGTCTGCCTACCGCAGGCCTCTCAAGCAACTCTGCGGTCATACACAACAAAGTAGCTACTTACTCGATCAACCAGAAAGCACCTTGGGGCCTCTACAAGAGGTAGGAGAGCACTATGGTATCAAGATTGCAGTGACATGCCGAATTTGTAAGAGCACTATCAGCATGTGTCCCTTAATGTTCAGTGGAAATTGGCATTTTGTGCTCACTTTCAACGTTGTAGAGCTGCTATCAGTTTGGTGAGATCAGTCTAGTGCTACCTGACACTGTATACCAGTCCCGGGCACCTCAGGCAGTGCAGCAAACAAAAACACCAATCAACACTGTATGCCTAATGGTGCTGACAGAGTACCTACACCACACAAGGCTTGGTAGGATTACTAGTCTGTCTACTTTTCTGACACATTCCAGCTGGAGACCGCTTCGCCAAAGTAAGGCCTGAGGGCAGGCCAAGTGTCAAAGTGCTGTGCAGAGAGACATTATATGGCCTCTCCATGACTGGGTTGGTACGATCACAGACTAGTACCACTTGACTTAGAATCCCTCTTCCTCATAAGGCTGAGACAGGAGTGCAGTCAGCATACAAAACACCCACCCTATGCACCGGCCCATAAGTGAGGCACTAGCCCACAAGCAGCTATCTTGTTCATACATCTAGTCTTCTGGCTTTTCTGTTGCCGGCCAGAGAGGTGGTTTGTTTCAGCAATGGGCCCAAATAAAGGCTAGCCAAAGAAGAGGGTTAATAATTATCCGACCATAGTTGCTGGGGGCGTGAATGAGCTAAAAATAGATAATAAATTCAGAGTTGCTTAGTGCAGGGGGCCCCAAATAGATGTAAGGCACTGTGCTAACAGATACTAAGTGCAACAGATGCAAGGTACAGCATTAACAGATATAAGGCACAGTGCCAACAGATAAAGACTGTAACAGCATATGAAATGTGCATTGCTAACAAATACAAGTGCTCATTACGGTACATTTGTTGATACCAGATGATGGAGTGGTTTGACATCGGTAGCAGCCACCATGTCCTCTCAAGGAGCAGGGCAAGTACTGCCAGTTCCGAGACACCCTACCTCTCTGCGGTCTTGGCGTTGAATGCTGGGGATGGGCAGCCTCACTCAGGCACTTTATTAATGCGGCCTTGTGTGAACCACTTGAGGGGGGATTCTGAAATACTACTTAGGGCCAGAAAGTGGCAAGTGCTCTTTCAAGAAACTAGCCCACGTTGCTTATTATCAGCCCACCTACAGAGTCCACCTTCTTCTCCTATCCTATTTCTACAGCTTGGTGGAGATTGTTGCCTTCGGTATTTATCAAGTACAGTTAAAAGAGAGGTAGATGTGTGGGGGCTGTGGCATTTCTTCCTAAGTGATGCTGGGCAGCAATTGGCTGTTCACTTTAACATTGTTAAAAGGCACAGACCCACCTCACTGTTAAAGGAAGAGGGTAGGTTTGTGCTTCCTCCGACCCCCAACACCATCCAAAGGGATAGCATAGGAGGTAGAATTTTAAAACCAAACATTGTAAGTAAAGGCAAAATGCGCGTGTGAAATGCGTCCACTCTTGTGACTTGACAGCCACCTGCTCCATAATGCCCTGCTTATAAACAATAAAGCAACCCTTTTGTGACTTTCCCTATATTCGAATGTACCCTTTTTATGTGCCCCTATATATAATGTGCCGCTTTTGTGATTTTCTCGAGCTATGAATCAGCTCATTTTGCGCTGTACTTGCGTGTTATAAAGCTCTTCTTTTGGGGTTCATATTGTTCAGCACTCCTCTTTTGACCTGCCCATATTTCACAACTAACCCATCACTTGTTTCTTGCGTGTATATTGTACGGTACCCCTTTTTAGGTCTCGCCCGATCGAGCGCATGCGCTGGTCTGGCCGAGACATTTTGTGTACGGCTTTTTAAAGTGCTGCCTGTGGCCTAAAGCTTGCATGCACGTGCGCAGCGCCATGTGTCCTTCCTCCGCCGCGCGCACAGCGCGCGATCACTTTCGCGGCAGCCAAAGCTTGTTTATTTTAATACTTTTGTCATTCGCGGCCGTCACTTTCGCTGCCATGGCCGCGTGGCCAATGCTTGTTTGAAGTACAGTTTCTCTTCTGTTTAATATATATATATATATGACGTAATTCAAAGTGTCTTCCTTCTGTTTTCCTGGGAATCCTCTAACAGCACACTGCCCTGGTGAGTTGATTCATGTGCCTAAAACATTCTATGTCGTACGTGGGTTGGTGTTGGATGGAGATGTGGCCTAACGGCTAGAGACCTGGAGAACTAGGTTCTAGTCTGGGCCTCGGCTCGACGTCCTGTGCTTTGGGCAAATCGCTTAACCTCCCCGTGCCTTAAAAAAGTATAATGTCTGGTTCTCAAGCACTAAACGTCCACTTCTCGTGTAAAGCGCTCTACTGCCCTTGGGACAAGTTCGCGCTATATGAAACTGCACAAAATATCCTAGGGATGTCTTACGTAACTGATGTAGGACCGGATCCATGCCAGATTTTTTAGGCTATTCATACCTTCATGCAGTTAGTTTTGGTAGCCCCTACTTATTCTTAAAAATCTGATTCAGAACCAGCTGGACCAACGCTGCTATTTTTCAAGTTTCATGTATGGTGTTTAGGACTGTCCTTGCCCACAGTTGCACAAACCATTGAAGCGAGGAAACTGGGATTATAATTTGGCACTGTTGATTTAAACTCTAAATATTTAGCCGCGAGGCACATCTCTTTCGCTAAGAATAATCTTGTTATTTTTCTGAAAAATACGATGGTTTTTCTCTTGGGAATATGTTATGCATCTGGACTGAAGGGGAGGGGGGTGTGGGTCTGTTGATTTTTTCACATTATTTTCATTTTAATTAAGAAGGCATAGGAATGGACGCTCTGTACACCTATGTGCGGTTTGTTATTTTTCCTTATTTTATCTTTCAGTGGTTTCTTTGTATGTCATATATATGCATATGTGTGTGACTTTGTTGCTCTAACCTGCGCAGGACTAATGTACAGCAGGGAAGGTTTGGAGCACAATTGGATATTGCATAGCGCAAGTGAGTTTGCATCTCACGTGTTTTTTTACATTACAAAAATACATTATATATGTATTTACATTTTTAGGCAAATAGATAGCAAGTGATTTGCCCAGAATTATATACTTTGTGGCACAGTTCTTGTCTTTCATGTGGTCATATGGCTAGATAGCCGACATTGGAGCTGGGGAATCGGGTTCGAGCCTCAGCGTCGGCTCAACATCCTGTGATTCTGGGCAAATCGCTTAATCTCCCCGCGCCTACCAATGATGAATATGTCATTGAGTAACATGACCAGTGCTCATGTAAAGCGCTCCGATACCTTTGGCTCGAGTTCGCGCTGTATAAAACTGCAAAAAACCAAAAAAATTAAAACTACAAAGCTACGTTTCCTCAACAGAGCATCTTGTGCAGATGGAATTCAGTCCCAAACTTTGCAGTGCAGCCATCTGTATAACATCACCCATACCAACATTGTGTTGCTTTTTTTGCTATTTGAATAAACGCACACGATGCAAAAAGTTGTCTTTTGGAGCACGTTATAAGTATGTATTGACCACGCCATTAGATTGGTCTTTACACAGAAAAGCACACATTCACACCTCCGTGCGCCCACACAGCAGCACACCCAGAACCCATGATCAGATTTAAGCACACACAGACCGCCAAACCAGGCCTAGTGCCGTCTGTGCACAAGAACCAGCAGTGTGAGGGATACAGACAGACACAGATGCCGTCCCACACAACACATGTAGCCAGATGCCATACAAGCAGGCTCGCGGCCATTGAGGCCTGCTGAGGAATGGCACACACATCTGGTCTTGTACGAATGATTAACACTCAGGGCGTTGAACAGTTTTGAACGCAGACAGGATAGTATGGAAATGCAGAGGATGCTCTAATAATATTGAAATGTGTTTTAATTGAACACGTATTGGATGTATATTAAAGCCTCAAGGCAAGATTAGTAAACAAGCATTGGCATAGCCAATGGTCTCGCCTTTGGGACCTTATAAGGGTTGAGCCCTGCAACAGTTGATGTTGTTGCACCACAGATATTGTGCTGCATAACTAAATACTTATAAGGTCCCAAAAGCGAGACTTTTTGGCTATGCCAATGCTTGTTGTGATGTGCCTCGATGCTGCAATGCTCCCTTAGTGACTATTTAATATATTGTACTGCACCCCTATCTTTTGACTTGCTTTTATATATTTTTTTTATATAGAGATTCACTTCTCTGCTGTGTTTGCACTTTCTAATTGCGTGTATACTCTAAGGACAATGTGGCTACCTGTATGGTGTTTGATGTGGCCTGAGGCTGCCTCCAGGTGCTTCAGAATGTACAGATGTCACCTTAAATGCACCCAAAGTTCTGCCTGCGCATGTTATTAATATTTCCTCATCTCTGTTTTTATTCACGCTGCATTAACAGGCAAGGTTTATAGTGAAATACATTTTTTTGAGTGGCAGGGGGAAAAGACATGCAAAGAAAGTTGAAATGCTGAGCGCCAGTACTAACTGAATCACATTAAGCCCTCCTTCCTGTAAGACGTACATTGAATTGATGAAATGTTGCCAACCATTACCAACTAAAACATGCTTGCCATTCTGGAAGATGTAGATGAACTGCTGAAATGTTAATCCCATGATCCACAACTAAAAGGCCCCATCCTTCCTGCAAGACGAGCATAAGCAGCTGAAATGCTGAGTCAGTTTTCACCATTTAATCACATTGCACCTCCCACAATGCTCATTCGTGCAACAGCTGTCTTTGCCAACAGCCAAAAGAAGTATCCTGGTGTATGAGGCAAGGGCTTCCTTAAGTGATCTGATTAACTTAATGGCCTGGTCACGTGCACATATGGTTGCGCTCCTAAAACTTTTCTCTGTTGGTGTAACATGAGTCCCGATTTCAATAAATGTCCAGAGCCAGGTGCGCAACACCCATTGGACTCAAAGGGCTTCAGCCCCCCCAACCCCCGTCGTGTGCGTCAGCCCGGGATGAGACAGCTTCCCGGGCACACACACAGCCGCACCAGAGTACTTCACAGGTCTTTAAAAGACCTTTTGCTTGTTAATGAGGCTTTGATGTCCCCCCCCCCTGCTTAGAGCCCCTGCAGCTCCACTCTTTTCTTAGCCCCCCCGAAATTTGACTCTAGTTGCGCCTCCAGAGTGATCAACAGAACCAAAGCCATTGGGCTGTGTATGGTGCCTTTCCTAATAGCTGACGGCGAGCAATCGGCAACGATTCCAAATTAACAGCTACAATTTGAGATGAAATGCTGCAGAAAGGAAACAAAAGAGTGGTGAATACGATTGTTGCATCAACAAAAACTTTTAATTAGTATCAAAGACATCAGTCGGGGGCTCGATCAGCACAGACGGTACCTTTGATTCTCAGATGTTGACATTGAGGACTCTGCTACCAGCAGAGACAAGATCCCCAGGGAGGGCCAAATGCACCCATCATAAAAGAAACTGGGGGAAGAGGAGGTGTGGAGACAACTGCACAGCTAGGAGCACTCTAATTAAACTACCAGATAGCAGAGCTCAGCTGAATTGTGATCAAGGCGCCTGCTGCAGTGATCAGTGTCCAGCCGGCAGGCCCAATCTTGGCAGGGAAAGCATAACTTCTTTTTCCATAGATCAACAATCAGCACAGGAGGGTAGCGGGATGGTGAGCAGCAAAGCCATGGACACTGTGAAGAGGGCGGGACAGGAGAGGAAGGCCACAGATGGCAGGGGGAAGGGACCAAACAACACCATGAACAGCGGGAGGAGGGCGGGACGGGTTATTGGAATTACCGATGCGTAGCTTGGATTGCTTTTTTGTACTGCTTTGGCTCCCTCAAGTGGGCAAGCAGTGCAACAAATTTAAATGCAACAAATGTAAAAAAAATCGGCGATACTCGGTTTAAACAGAGTTAGCGGATTTTCAGCCAGTAAGGGTACTGTCGGGGACAATCGGTTTTAACCGATTTCCAGACAGCCTATATATGTCTAAAATGGCTGACCGCACTTACAAAGCCTGGAGAATCTACTCCGGGGTTTGTAGGAGTTGTACTGCTCATGCAGGCAACCTCACACTTAGCACCGGATACCCTGCCTTCAGGATTGAAAGGTCTACCTTTAGGGGTGACTTATAGGTTTTAAGTGCAGTGACCTCAGATAAGGAAACATATTTGGGATGAGTGGTGCTAGCACCAGCTCACACAGGTTGCAATGGCAGGCCTGTAGTCACAGTTTGAGTGGCCTCTCATGGGTGGCATAATACATGCTGCAGCCCACAGGGAGACCCCTGGTGTACCTATGCCCTGGGTATCTTTGTATCATATTCTAGGGACTTAGAAGGGAACACCAATAGCCAATTAGAAAGGTACCAAAGTACTTACCATAGCCTAATTTAGGGAGAGAGCACAGTGACTGGGGTCCTGATCAGCACGATCCCAGTCAGAAAAACAGAGTGACACCAGCAAACAGTGGGGGTGACCATGAAAGCAGATCCTACTTTCCTACACACCTCAATCGGAAATCAGGAGCGAAGTGGCATCTTTATGCTCTGGCAACTTCTTGGAGAATACAGAATGGGAGTTAGGGGGACGTGTCCCACTTAGCCTCCTTGTGTTTCCACTTTGATTTGGTCTTCGACTTAACAGACAAACCTGACCACGAAGATGACCTGTCGAGAGAACTGTCTCGAGAGTGGGAACAAATTTGAAAGGTGAGTAGAGTTCAGGATCCACGTTCCAAGGCATGGAAATAAAGAAACTGACGTTGGTGACAAGGGGTGGTGCTTACATGCGGCTTTGGACAGTCACTTCTAGGGCCGGAGAAAATCAACATTAAACCACATGGTCACCCAGAAGCCATGCTGTGACAATAGTCAGATCCAGTCTGGCACCTGGTGATATCCAAAAGGCGAGGAATTTACTGTTAGAAGTATCCATCAGAAAGAGATAATATATAAATACAGCCGAGCTATGAAGATTAGCGTTTCTGTTTTCAGTTGATCTGCGATAGAAAATATGAGCTCCTGGGGGTACTTGTGTCTCTCCACTTATTTGATCATACAAGGACGTGAATACCCTGCATGTAGTTCATGACATTTTTCCATGTTAAGTGTAAACAAACACAGAAAAGTAAATCATAGACTGACAACAGGAGCTAATTCAAACATGTGGATCTATGAAAGATCCAATGCTGGAGCAAAAGCAAATGTGGCATTCCAGTTGGTTGTACCAGTTGCGAGGTATCATGCCCAGCAACCAAGGAGCTTGCATGCTAATTGTTTGACATCAAGATACAAACCATCAGGTGGGCACATAACATTGTAAACTCCACTGGTAAAGGATGCCGATAGTAACATGGTCAGTTTTCAAATCTATGATGCGGTGCTGACCATCTGACTCCAGTTTTCTTTTTCTTCTTTAAAAAAATCAATTTAAAAGTTTGATTCCCTATTTTTGGGGAAAAACTCACCTTTAATTATGCATTGATTTCGCTAATGTAGTGTTCTGCCATCACACACATGAAAATAAGTTACTTATCTGTAACTGCTGTTATCCAGTATTGGTATCTGATAGATTCACATGTTTGAATCATTACCTGTAGTCGAGATGGGAGTTGCACGATAAAATAATCAAGCAGTATTTAACAAATATCATAGGCTATAATAGCCCTAGGCCATGTTATTGATAGCCCGTTTATGTCAGTTTTAAAAAACCGGACCGAATGTTGAAACCCAGCCAATCAGCACCCTCAAGAACACTCCCAGTAGAGGCAGATATTCCCTCAGATTTTCTAAGCACAAGTGGAAAGCAAGAATCCCAAAAAACCAAAGAGAAAAACCTCTACAGGGAGGAGGGTGGGTTGCTTGTGCATTTATGAAAGATACCAATACTAGATAACTGCAGTTACAGGTAAGTAGCTTATTTTCTTATCCAGTACTGGGGTATCTTTCAAAGATTCACATGCTTGAATCAGAATAGCAAGCACTAACCTAAAAATTGTATGTACCTTTGGTAGCGGATGGTGAGAGACATGCAAAATCATAAATCTATCAACTCAGTGCAATACAAAAGAGACATTTGTAAGTATGCAAATCGCCTTCCCATCCTAGAAACTTTAAAACAGGTATACAACAATACATGAAGCACTTGCATCCTGCTATGTACATGATGCAATCAATGAAATGTTTGGAAAAGAAATAGAAAAATTAGGTCACGTTAAAAAAAAAAAACTTGTTAGAAACAATGTTAAGCAATGCTATGCAATTTCAACGAAGCAGAAATGTTCTCCTTTCTAGGAGGCGGCCCACCTTAATTGAAGAGATGATGAAGAACCTCTTGGCCCACAACTGCATCTTCACACTGCGTAAATTGCAGAAAGTAGTGCTGTGTGGAAATGTGGACACTTGTCCATGTTGCAGCACTGTACAGTTTCTCCAGTCTCACTCCAGCAAAAAAGAGCTGCCGTCGTGGACACTGCCCTGGTGAAATGTGCTTTAGTTCTTCTTGTTAAGGGCTGGTTACCCTTGTCATGGCAGAATTGTATTGCCAAAGAGACCCATCTGGAGACAGTGACTTTAGTAACTGCTGTCCTTCCTGGCCCTATCCGTAGGCCACCAGTAGCTGATCAGTCTTTCTTATGCCTTTTGTCTTATGCAAGTAGACTTTTAAACCTATTTTTACATCTAGTGTGTGCAACGTTTGCTCTGCTGGAGTAGACGGATTTGGGGAAAAGGACTGAAGTATTACTGTTCGTTACGATGGAAAGGCGCCAGGACTTGAAGGAATAAAAGTTGGGTTTATCCGCAGAGCAACATAATTCTCTGTGAAATGAAGAAATGGTTCTTTGACTGTAAAAGCCTGGATTTCGCTAAATCTCCTCATAGAAGTGAGAGCCAGTAGGAGAGCTACTTTCCAAGATAAAAACTTCAGTTCAGCTTTGTGAATTGGTTCAAAGGGCTGTCTCATCAGTTGTGCGAGGACCAAGCTGAGCTTCCATTCCAGAGGGGGTGCACACACCACTGGGAAGAGGCCACAAGACTAGAAGCACAGAGATGGAACTTGGAGATTTTTCTGTGATCAGGAAATTGAGGTGAGGAGACCTGGTTTTGCCAAAGAGAGGACACATGGCAAAATCTGTTCTGGAGGCGCTTGAAACTGGTGTAAGTTGTTCCTTTGGCACCTGCAGCAGGATCACGTTCACTTTAGGAGGCAAGTTTTGTTAGTACTTGCGGCTCTGGATTTTGCAATGTTCTCTGCACTCCTATGAGATATTCAAGTCTGAGCTCCAAGAACACAGGAGCCATGCATGCAAATAAAGAGTATGGGTGACATATCTAGCCCTTGTCCCTGGTCAGGAGAGATGGAGATGGTTGTAGGCATATGGGTCTCGATTACGACAACAGGAGAAGTTCTGGAAACCAGTATTGCCTGGGCCATCGTGGTGGTATGAGAATGAGACAACAGCATTCTACTTTCATCTTGGTCAGCACCCTGGAAATTAATGGGATATGGGGAAGGGCGTAAGCATATATCCCTGACCATCACATTAAAAGGGCATTCCCCCACAGCCCTGGGAGAGGAAACTTACTGGTATAGGACGGGCATTTGGTGTTCTCTCTCGTTACAAAGAAAGTCTAAAGCTGGCATTCCCCACATCCAGAACACCTTGTCGAGCTGGCACTGTTGTAATTCCCATCCGTGGCGACTGGACTACGTTCTGCTTAACTTATCCGCCAGCATTCTGTGCAGCCCTCGGACATGCTCGGCTCTGAGCGAGATTCCGTGCTGCATCGTCCAGTCCAACAGCTCTTGCGCTTTCTGTGATATTGTGATGGACCTGGTTCCTCCTTGCTTGTCGACGTAGTACATGCTGGTTGTAGTGTCTGTACGAACCAGCATGGAGGAATCGGCTATCCTTGGCAAGAAAGCTTGAAGACATAGAAAGATGGCCTTGAGCTCTAAGCTGCTGATGTGCTGTAACTTTTGCACGCTGGACCATTTTCTCTGGATTTGTAACTCCTGTTGATGGCCTCCCCAGCCATCCATAGAAGCGTCGGTGGTTAAGATGAATTCTGGAACGGATTGAAGGAAAGTAAGTCCCTTTGAGAGATTTGGTTTGTGAAACCACCATTGCAAGTCTTCTTCCATGCGTGTTGTGATCTGTATAGTATCGTCGAAGGATCCAGAGGCCTACAGTCATTGCCTCTGTAGTTCTTCCGGAAGAGTCCTTGTTTTTAGCCTGGAAAGAGAAACTAGATCTATTGCTGATGAACACATTCCCAGGAGCGATTTGTATGTCCGAACTGACACGGACACTTTGACATATTTCCTGCTAGCTACTGCCACCGCATCTGCCTCTCTTGCGATAGAAAAGCTTTGCAGTGGATGGTGTCCAATGTAGCTTCCAGAAACTTGATTGGGAAGAAGAGAAGATTTTTCTTTGTTTACAGTGAGGCCTAGAGACCAGAACAACTGAAGGCAGGCCTTTTTAGTTTGCTTGGATTTCAGTGCTGTTGGTGCTTTGAACAGCCAGTCATCCAGGTATGGAAATATCGGGAGACCTTGTGATTAAAGTGCTGCGGCTACCGGGGCAGCTAGGCGCTTGTTAAAGATTCTTGGTGCTGACTGGAGGCCGACCGGGAGTACTTTGAATTGGTAGTGGGTCTGTTTCCTGAGGAACTTCGAGACCCCTGAAATCCAGTATTAGTCTCCAGTCCCGATTTCTTTATTTGTCAAGAAAAAACAGGAATAGAAAACTTTTCCTCTGTGATAAAGGAACCTCTTTTATCGCTCCTTTGGAGAGCATAACCTGAGCTTCCTTGCGCAGTAAGTGAAGACAAGTAGGGGGCTCCTCCGGGTGGCGTATACGGTGGGCGCAGAGTGAATTCCAGGGTGTGTTCAAAGGTGATGAGGTCTAACATCCACTGGTCTGTCGTTATTGTGCCACTGTTGTACTTGGTTGGAAATTTTCCCATCCACCGGTTGGGAGAAAAGGGAAGCTGGTACCCGGATGAGATCAATGGTTTTCTGCTGGAGTCACAACCTTGCGAAGGGGTTCTGTTGCAGCCCCCTTAGCGAGAGAAACCAGCCGAAACCAGGCGGTAAGCTGGTCGTTGTAACCATGCCGGTATTGAGGCTGATAATGTGGATTCTGTAGGATTCTCTGGTAACCTCGATAAGGCGGATACTGTAGGATTCTCTGGTAACCTCCTTTATACGAGGTCACACCTCGTCCTCTAGCCCATATGAATGGAACTTTACGATATTGCAGCGTGCCTAATGATTTTGCCGTGTCTGTATCGGTCTTGATCGCCAAAAGTGCCTTGTCTATATGCTTTCCAAACAGGGAATCCCCGTCGAAAGCCATATCCAAGAATTTCGTCTGCACCTCTGGCCTAAAGGTGGCCACCTTCAACCACCCGTGTCTTCGGAGCATGGCGGCACCCGCCAACTGTCGTAAGCCAGTGTTGGCTATAATCAAGGACACAGTCAATGGTGTCCGACGCTGCTCGTTTTCCTTCTAACGAACAAGTTACTTACCTTCGGTAATGCTTTTTCTGGTGGATACAGTATCTGCCTGTGGATTCCTCACCTTGTGAATATCCCCTGCGCCAGCATCCCACGGAACTTTTCTTTTCCAGCACTCCACGTCGACGTAGGCGACGTCACAATGCATCGGCTCCGCACGCGACTCCGTACGACGTCATCGGAGCCATAAGAAGCCCACGTCAGCGTGATGACGTCAGTTCCACCCATTTTTTCCGTGCCTTCGAGGCGAACAGGTGAACCAACAACAACTCCAAGTATACACAGTATATAGAATACCAATACATATATTTAGCATACAAAACAAAAGAATGTTAATCAAACAAGCATTTCCTACAAATGTACCAGAAAGTATACAAACATTTCAAACAAGACCTATTCCATGGTATACAAAGGTGGACAACGGGGAGGCGGGCGGGTCAGTGAGGAATCCACAGGCAGATACTGTATCCACCAGAAAAAGCGTTACCGAAGGTAAGTAACTTGTTCTTCTGATGGATACATCTGCCAGTGGATTCCTCACCTTGTGAATAGATTCCCACAGCAGTCCCCACTCCTGGAGGAGGGTGTCCACCTTCCTATACCAGAAAGTCTTGCAAGACAGAGCGCGCGAATCCAAGCAATAATGCTTTGCGAAGGTATGGAGGGAGGCCCAAGTCGTGGCTTTACAAATGTCTGCCACAGGAACACCCCGGGCCAAAGCAGATGTAGATGACTTAGCTCTAGTTGAATGAGCCCTAATACCCTCAGGAGGGGTCTTACCAGCCAGGGCGTAGCAGATCTTGATGGCAAGGATAATCCATCTCGACAACGTGCGCTTGTGCACCGCTCTCCCTTTAGAATGTCCAACATAACCCACGAAGAGCTGATCGTCCAGACAAAAGTCCTTCGTTCTGTCCAAGTAAAAGCTTACAGCTCTCTTTGGGTCCAGGCGATGAAGCCTTTCCTCCTCTTTGGAAGGATGAGGAGGAGGATAGAAAACAGGGAGAGTAATGGACTGCCCCAAATGAAACGGAGTGACCACTTTTGGCAGGAAAGCAGCCCTGGTCCTGAGAACCATCCTTTCAGCATGCAAGGTTAAAAACGGGGGTTTAGAACTAAGAGCTTGAAGCTCACTCACCCTCCTTGCCGAGGTTATGGCTACAAGAAAAACCACCTTAAAGGACAACAGCCTCAAAGGACAGCTATGTAGAGGGTCAAAAGGAGACCTCATCAGAAAGGTTAAAACAAGATTAAGGTCCCACTGAGGCATTACAAATGGAGTGGGAGGAAACATGTTTGTAAGGCCCTTGATAAACCTCAGAACAACCGGAGATTTAAATAGTGATGGTTGATCTGGAAGGCATAGAAAAGCTGATAAGGCTGAAAGATAGCCCTTGACCTTGGCCACAGCACAGCCCTGCTGAGCCAGGGAAAGCGCAAACTGGAGCACATCAGAAAGATGGGCTTTTAAAGGATCAATGGATCTCTCTCTCCACACCATTTTACAAACTTGGACCACCGGTAGGAGTAAATGGACTTGGTGGAGTGTCGCCTGGCCGATAAAATAACATCCACCACATCAGGCGGGAGAGAGAAGGAACTCAGGTTGCCCCGTTCAATCTCCAGGCATGAAGGTGTAAGCTCTGGAGGTGGGGGTGTAGAACCTGCCCCTCCGACTGCGAGAGGAGGTCTGCCCTCAGAGGGAGACGGAGTGGAGGGCACGAGGAGAGGTGGAGAAGATCTGTATACCACACCCTTCTTGGCCAGTCCGGGGCGATCAATATGACTTGGGCCCGGTCTTGGTGAATCTTCCTCAGAACCCGAGGAATCAAGGGTATGGGAGGAAACGCGTAAAGGAGCTGTGAGTCCCAACTCAACTGAAACGCATCTTCCAACGACCCCTGCATCGGATACTGGAGACTGCAGAACGACGGGCAGTGCGCGTTTTCGCGGGTGGCAAACAGGTCCACCCGAGGTGTCCCCCACGCCCGAAAGACGTAATGAACCACCTCCGGATGGAGCCTCCACTCGTGGTCGGCGGAGAACCGCCGACTGAGACTGTCCGCACGCACGCACGTTCAGCACCCCGGCCAGATGATTTGCCATCAGACAAATCCGATGGTCCTGAACCCAGGACCATAGACGTAAGACCTCTCTGCATAGACAAAGAGACCCCACTCCTCCCTGCTTGTTGACATACCACAATGCGGTCGTGCTGTCTGTCAGGACTTGAATCGACTGACCGCGAAGGGAAGGGAGGAAGGCCTTGAGCGCCAAACGAATCACCCGCAGTTCTAAAAGGTTGATGTGAAGCAACCTCTCCTCTGGAGACCAAAGACCTTTGATCTCCAGATCCCCCAGATGCGCACCCCACCCTAAAGTGGATGCATCCGTTATAACTGTGGCCACCGATGGAGGTAGATGGAAGGGCTTTCCTTGAGACAGATTGCCCTCCACGCTCCATCAAGACAGATCCGCTGCAGCTTCTCCGGAGATCTTGATCAACTCCCCGAGATCCCCGTTGTGCTGATACCACTGCTTGCGGAGATACCACTGGAGCGCCCTCATGTGCCAGCGTGCGTGGTTGACCAAAAGAATGCAGGAGGCAAACAGACCGAGCAGGCGAAGGACCTTCAGAACTGGAACAACCGCTCCACTGTGGAATAAAGGGACCATCTCCTGAATGTCGAGAATCCTTTGAGGAGGAGGGAATGCTCGACACACAGTAATGTCCAGTACTGCCCCTATGAACAGGTTGCGTTGAGAGGGCACCAGGTGAGATTTGGGCACATTGATTGAAAAACCCAAGTTGAATAACAGCCGAGATGTAACCTGCAGATGACGCTGCACTATCTCTGGGGACTCCGCCTTCAGAAGCCAGTCGTCCAGGTAAGGGAAAACCGGGATCCCTGACCTCCTGAGATGAGCAGCCACCACTGCCGTCACCTTTGTGAAGACTCGAGGTGCGGTAGTAAGACCAAACGGGAGGACTGCAAATTGGTAGTGTTGCGACCCAACCGTAAAGCGGAGATACTTCCTGTGCGACTTCAGGATTGGGACATGGAAGTACGCATCCTGCAAGTCGAACGACACCATCCAGTCTCCTTGCTGCAACGCTTGAAGAACCTGCGTAAGGGTCAGCATTTTGAATTTCTCCTGCCTCAGGTAAAAATTCAAAATTCTGAGGTCCAGAATCGGGCGCAATCTGCCGTCCTTTTTGGGAATCAGAAAATACAGGGAGTAGCATCCCTGACCCCTTTCCTGCTCCGGAACCACCTCTATCGCACCCTTCTGAAGCAAGGCCAGGACTTCTTTCTGCAGGAGAAGCAGATGGTCCTCCGAGCAATAACCTTGGCAAGGAGGGTAAGGGGGAGGAAACTCCCGAAAGGGAAGGGCGTACCCAGTCTCTACGAGGTTCAAAACCCAAAGATCGGTTTTAACAGATTTCCAAACCCGCAGAAAGTAGGACACCCGGCCCCCCCACAGGTCTTACATGATCCGGGATGGGGGATCTAGGGCTGCTTCCCTGAAGCCTCATTTGGAGCGGAGGAGGAGGAGGAAGAAGAGGGGTTGCGTCCGGAACCTCTCCGACCCCTTTGATTCCCTCTATAGGACCTAGAGAGGGGATTCTGCTGCTGTTGTTGCTGCTGCTGCTGGGGTTGTCGGAAGGAACGAAAGGATGATCTTCCGAATCCCCTAGCCTTTCGAAATGTTGACACTACCAGGAGCCTGCAGACCTAAGGACTACGCCGTCAACCTACTGTCCTTAAATCGTTGAAGGGCAGAATCTGCATTCTCCCCAAACAGCTTCTGTCCGTCAAAAGGCAGATCCACCAGTGTGGCCTGAACATCCGCTGAGAAACCAGAAGAACGGAGCCATGCCTCTCTCCTTGCGGCGATGGACGACCCCATAATTCTCTCCACCGAGTCCGCCGTATCCAGCCCAGACTGGATCACCTGCCTGGCAGCTGCCTGAGTGTCCGCAACAACTTCCAAGAAGGACGACTTATCCCCCTCAGGCAACTTAGAGGCCAAAGTTTTTATAGAGTCCATCAAGGCATGAACATAACGCCCCAGCAAGCATGTGGCATTAGATGACTTCAACGCCATACTTCCTGAGGAGAAGGTCTTCTTGGCCGCCTGATCAACTTTCTTTGACTCCCTATCAGCCGGAGACTGAGGGAAAGCACCCAAAGCATGTTTAGAACATGAAGCCTGGTGCAACTCTGTACATCCTTGCCACCTGTCTGCAAACCGCTGGAGCTGAAAGAGGCTTCCTCCACACCTCCAACACTGGTTCCAAGATAGCCTCATTGAAAGGCAACAAAGGCTCCGAAGCCGACGTCGGAGAGTGTAACACCTCCGTAAGCAGGTTTGACTTGTACTCCACAGAGGGCAGCTGCAGATCTAACAACTCTGCGGCCTTCTTAATCACCACATGGTAGGGTGCCAATTCCTGTGGAGGAGAAGACCTTGCAGAAGCATGCTCCCACTCAGGGGTGGTATCCAAACCACTTGCTTCCTCTATTCCTTCAAACTCATCCGAAGAAGAGTCGACCTCACCTTCTTCCATCTCTGCCCGATATCTTCCTTCCTCCAACACCCTTTGGGCCTTCCGCCTCGACCGGATCCGGGGAGCCGGCGTCGTCGTCGTACGCGGCGTCGGTGGAGCCAAAGGCACCGGAGTCGGAGGCGTCGAAGACTGACGGTCCATCCGAGGCCGAGTCGGATCCCCAGCAGGCGCCGGAAACTGCCAAGAAGGCGCCATCGGCATAAAGGGCAGAAAAGGGGCCTGAGCGTAATGCTGCGGCACCCCCAGCGTAAACGCCATCGGACCCACGGGACCAGTTGGTGCTCCGGATGGGAAGGATGCCCTATTAAAAATACCATACATGGCATTCAGAAATCCTGAGGGATCCGTACCTGGAGCCGGGAATTGGGGATAAGGGACCGTCCCTGTATCCCCTTGTGGAGTCACCGGCGTCTGCTCTGCAGAATCATCCAACGGAGCCGCAAAGTCATCCGGCACCGGAACAGCCTCCTACTGCACTTGCCCATCCAAAGGCACATCAGACTCCACTTGACCCGAGTCGAAGCCTTGGACGGCGCCGGTGACTGCGTCGGGGAACGAGCTGGAGCCCGCTTCGGCGAGGGAGATTTCGGAGACTTAGCAGGAGAAGAAGGTGACAAGTCCTTGCTCCGACGTCGACGGGCGAAGCCGACCTCGACCTCCTAGACTTCGAGGACCGACGCCGAGAAGAATGCTTCCTCTTCTTGTGGTGTTTCTTCGACTTCGACGACCTCGAAGTCGATGACTCCCGCCTGGACTTCTCCTTTTTTCTCCCTCTCTTCTCCTCACCGATTTTCTTCATGAAGAGCTTGGTCTTCCTCTCCTTCAGCGCTTTAGGATTCATGCTCCTACAGCCAGCAACCGCATTCTTCCTTGTCATGATCAGAAGAAAGACACCATAAGCAGTCCTGATGCGGATCCGTCATGGACATCAGGCCTCCGCATTCCCTACAGGGCTTAAAGCCCGACTTCCTCATCGAAGACATACTGAATGTCCAGTGTTAGCTATATCAAGGACACAGTCCATGGTGTCCGACGCTGCACGTTTTCCTTCTAACAGGATTTTTCTTGCCTTCTGCCTTCTATTCGCTTGTATAAGATCCAACAGAGCTCCCATATCCGACCATATTGGCCGTCATATCGGCCAATGATGGCTAATGCATTAGCCGCCCTGATGGTAACTACAGCCATAGAGGAGAAGCGCTTTCCAAGAATGTCCATCCTGCTTCCCCTCTTATCAAGTGGAGCAGTAATTGGGGTGGAAGAGTTCTCGACTCTTTTGAGCCGCTTGGGAGAAGGCCAATAAGAGGGGGAGTGGCACAATAGGGCTTCCAGATGTACTCCTGAGGCTTGAGCCGGGAGAGATCGACGGTAAGAAACTATGCAAATTACGACTTTTAAATATACTGCTTTTACAAAAATCATTTTTTACATACCTTTTATATTTAACATTTGCACTTGCACTTTAGCGTGTATGACTCCTGGGGCCCGCTCGTAGAACGCGGTACCACCATCTTAGGAGAAGTGTGTTTAGCGGGCTAGTGTTTACGGCCCGGGGGGAGTTTAGAGGAGGAATGGCACGTGCTCGCAGCGGGCGCGCTGAGGGCGCACCTAAGGCAAGCCCGTCTGCGCCCGTCCGCGTCTACCGTCATGACCCCTGCTCCAATTCCCTATTGCTATAGGCCACTAACGTATTCACGAGAGAAACTCCTAAGCTTTAACACTAACATTAATACTCTTTGTGGCGTACCATTAGACCTTAGGTTCGAGCCAAGGAGGTGTAAACACTGCGAGCTGAATCTCAGCTATTTTAAGGTGAAGGAAATTACTAGTCAAGATACTCAAAAAAACAGGCTAAATTTGAACGAGTGGAGAGCAGTATTAATTAATGCACGCTCATTGATATGACATAACACTGAATTGGCGGATCTGCTTTTTTGGAGTCAAGTGTTAAGTATTCAGATTTTACAATATTAGGGGATTTTAACTTTCATTTAGAAAAAGATGATAACACGGTTGCACTCATTGACTCAATGGCAAGTTTTTCCTTGAAACAGATAGTCAGGCAAGAGACTCACATTGCAGGGCACACCCTGGATGGAATTTTTACGTCCAATCCAAGAATAGAAGTGATGGAAGTTATACCTGTCGTATGGTCAGATCATAAAGCCATAATATTCACCATACAGGATAATGGGCAGTTAATGACACCCACTGATATCCAGGCTAGAACTGTATATCAGGACTGGGCCAATATTGATATCCCTATGCTACAAGCGGTACTAGGAACATCTAAACCAAATTTAGAGACTGATTCGAATGGTATGGCCAACAGAGTACATTTCTTTATTAAGGCGGCCGAAGATACAGTAGTTTTAAAGAAAACCTCCTTGTCCAAAAGGAAGCGACCCTCCCAACCATGGTTCTCTGAGAAACTCAGAACAAAAAAAGGCCTGCAGGAGATCTGAAAGAAGGTGGAGAGTGAGCTATGATGAAGGGAGGAAAAGAGTACGCACAGACCTTGCTAGTGTGTAAGGAAACAATTAATGAGGAAAAGAGCAAATATTTCACTCATAAGATCCTAGAAGCTAAGAACACTAGTAGAAAATTGTTTGATACGGTGAAAAGACTCGCTAATCTTCCAGGGAACTCTCAGAAGATGAATAACCCAGAGTTTTGTAATACTCTGGGAGAATTTTTTACTGATAAAGTAGAGACAGTATATAAATCACTCAATGAAAGTTCTAGGCTATCCTCTGAATCTAGCAAGTTAGGAATATGCACAACAGGATCCAGACCTGGGTTTCTTTTTCTTCCGCCTTCGGAGGAACAGATTAGACAAATAGTAATGACGACCAAGTCTGGAGCCCCATCTGATCCTTGTCCCCCCAAATGGTTTCATATGTTCACAGAAATGATTAGTGAATAACTTACAATAGTATTTTCAGAAATAATACTGTCACGGCTGTTCCCAGAAGCATGGAGAATAGCTTCAGTTCGGCCTTTATTGAAAAAGAATAATCTTGATCCTACCGAACCAGGTAGCTATCGGCAGATCTCAAGGATCCCCTTCTATTCTAAGGTGTTGGAGAAACTAATTAACAAGCAAATTACAACTTTCATCATGGATGAAGATCTTTTAGATCATTCACAATATGGATTCAGAGACGGTCATGGAACAGAGACAGCCCTGGTAATGGCAGTAGAAGAACTTAGAAGAACACTGGATGAGGGAAAGAAGGCTGCCTTGATTTTGTTAGATCTGTCGGCGGCCTTTGACAGTCAATCATGGAATCCTAATTGAAAGATTAGAAGAGTTGGGACTCCAAGATACTGCCATCACGCTACTATCATCATATTTAACGAACAGATCGTTTGTCGTAGAAATGGATGGATTAGTTTCTAAATCCTTCAAATTGCCATGTGGAGTGCTGCAGGGTTCTTCCCTCAGCCCCACTCTTTTTAATATCTACGTGGCCCCTTTGGCGGTCATAATTAGGAAATCCGGATTTTCTGTGGTCTCCTACGCCGATGATACGCAGGTAGTGGTCTCGGTGTCTAATAACAGACGAGACAGCAGACCGTTTTAACACTTGCATGGTACAGATCAACATTTGGATGCAGAGAAATTGCCTCAAACTTAATGGGGGGAAAACAGGTGTGTTGTTATTAAGATCTAAGACCTCCTTTTGGTCCCCAAGATGGTGGCCGGCCGACCTAGGTGAATGTCCAGTTCCAGTCACGAAGGTGAGGAACTTAGGTGTAATAGTTGATGAAAGATTAACGTTCGAATGTCAAATGAAAAAACTGGCCTCCACCTTTTGGGGCATTTTGAAAATGATTAGGAAGGTCCGTCCTTTTATTCCATTGGACGCCCTGAAAACAGTGGTTATGGCCCTAGCTTTATCACGATTGGATTATGGTAATGCCCAAAATGTGGGACTTCAAACACTCCAACGGATGCAGCGGCTAGATTGATTTTGGACATTCCCAAATTTGAGTCTGTTTCCCTTCGATTGAAAGATCTACGTTGGCTTCCAGTGGCTAAAAGAATTATTTTCAAGTCGCAATGCCTAGCATTTAAGGCGCTACAGGGGAAGGGGACATTGTATCTAAGAACACACCTTAAGAAATATATTCCAGCTAGGAATTTAAGGTCAGCACAAGCATATCTTCTGTCAATACCCAATAAGCAAGCTCACTGGGGCGCAGGAGCTTCTTTTTGGGAACAGCAAAAACCTGGAATACTTTACCCATGTCAATAAAAAACAGCAAATCACTAATGTCATTCAGAGGGCTGCTGAAAACATGGCTATTTAAGAATTAAAAATTGGAGCTCAGTTAATTTTAGTTAAATCGTAGTGGATCATAGTCGGTCATAGCGCCAAGACGCCCTTGGGCATTTGTGCGCTTTATAAGTCTCAAATCAAATCAAGGGTCTAATGCGGAGGTAGGATCTGGGAGCTTACCCTCTTCATCCGAAGTATAAGTATCTCCTGCGACAGGGCCTGTTGGTAAGGGGCGAAGGTAAATTGCAGGTGACTGGAGGTGACAAAACTTGCGCACCTGCAGGATCCAACTGGGGCAGTGGTATCTCATGCTCAAGTTCCTTGCGGCGGAAACCGTATCTAATCCACCGACAACGCCTGTAGGTCTTGTATCAGAAGGCAGTAGGCGGGCCATGTCTCTGGGACGCAATTCCATTTGAAAACCATATTGACGATAATGAGGAAATGGAAAGACAACTCTGCTGACAGTATGGACTTTCATTATGGTAATCCTCATTCTCGTCTTTCTAACATTTCACGTGCAACACTAATGGACTATGAGCTACACCAAAAACACCATCATCTTCATCAGAGTCCTGTATGTCTAAGAGAAGTGCTGGGATAAACAGTGACACCTGACTGTACTCAGGAATGGTGGGACACAAGAAAGTCTTGGTAACCTTTGTTACCTGAGCAACCCTCGTCGACGGTGGTGTTGCAGTCGATGGCGTTGTTGTCCATGGTATTGCTGTCAACGGTAGTGTTGTGGTTATTGACAGGGTGCTCGACTGGGCACCCACCGAATCGGTCAAAGGTATCTTTACTGACGGTATCTTCATGGATGTTTTCTTCGTCGATGGGAGCACGTCGACAGTCGAAGATCCCAACTTTTATGGGCTCTTAGAGAGTGCATTGACTGTATAGTAGTCGGTATTGGCGTCGTTGGCACACTTGCCATAGTCAGCTGTGCATGTCGCACTTATCGTGAAGCGTGGTAATGTCGTCAAGGTTTTTTTGCCAGTTTTCTGCCTCACATGATCTAAAGAGGCAGCTCATGGACGGTCTTTCTTTCTGGAATGCGTGGAGGGCACAGACAAGGTAGGCTTTGTGGGGTACTTCACACGTTTTCCCCTCTTCGAGCCTTTGGTGTCATGAGGTTTATGGTGTTTCCTACCTTCTCCAGAGATACTGTCCCTCGACCTGGCCCTCTTGTGAGACGTGGAGGATCTCTCATTCTCTTCATCAGACAAAATTGTTTGATGCCGAGTGGCCTGGAGCCACAAAAGCTACAGAAGATCTTGCATTCCCTCACTTCATGTTTAGGATGGAGGCAATACATATACTCCTTGTGTCGATCATCCACATGGCCCCTTTTTCTGCCACAGGTTTTACATGGGCGGAAAAGACCTCATTTGTCAGACATGGTTTCAAGATTGTAAAAAAGACCAAAGGTTGTAGAAACTGAGTAGCACTCAGGGACTCCCTTCCACTCTAAGTGTGGTGAAAATCTGAGGGCATCTGCCTCTGCTGGCAGTGTTCTAGAGGGTACTGTCAGCTGATTAGCTGTGTTTCAACATTACGTCCTTTTTTTTTTTTAAAGAACACAGATAGGCTATTAATAACATGACTTAGGGCCATTATAGCCTATGATTTGTTAAATACTGCTTGATTATTTCATCGTGGGACTTCCATCTCAACGACAGGGAATGATTGAAGCATGTGAATCTATGAAAGATACCCCAATACTGCATAAAGGCAGGGTTACAATGCGTCATAAATGTAAGTGAAGATCCCATCTTGGAGAACTCTGATCTGCTTCAAGAAATAAACTCAATGTCACTAAGTAGCAGGTACAACGAACTTCCACTCTTGCTGTGGGTGGATTTGTCAAGACTGCTTGGTATAGGTCAAACACAACGTTACTGAAGCCTTTGATCAGACTTCATTTTCACTCTAGTTCTGGCAGGGATGAGGTGTTCTTTTGTAGCCAGAGGTTAGGCTGTATGTAGCTTGAAATGAACTATCAAACTACTAGACTAATTTAAGCTGTATAATCAATATATGAAAATGAGTTATTAGACACTTGGGTATAATTCTGGGTCTTACCACCGGACTAAGACCTTTGCAATTGAACATTTACTTGTGTCCATATTCAATGGACAGTGCTTGTCGAAATACTATTTTAGAATACAGAAAAAAGTTGTCCTATTAACATTTCAGATGTAAATACATTTTATGCTTTTATTCGTGAAAAAACTACAAGCAGAATTCATAAGTCATTTCCATTTGAAGAAAGAAAATGATAAAGTGGCTTCTAATAATACAGTCGTGCACATGCTGGTAACAGGAATATATTAACATCTTTTATTTGCTAGACAAAGAGCAGAGTCCAATAAATGTGTCCCCAAAACATTTAAGACTTGTGATTTTTGACAAGTTCACATAACCACTTAAGACAATTTAGCATGAAGATAAAAACAAATCTAACATACCATCAGCTTAAAGACTTCACAGAGCAGAATCTTTTGAATGCTTTATACACGCTGCCTTTAGGAGCAAACGAAAAATGTTGCTCTTATAATACATGAACATAAAAAAATCCACAAGATAAGATTATGTTTTGACATACTCGAACAAGCATTCTAGATTTGTATCTCCAACAAACAAAGCTAAAGAAATAATGTAACCATCTTTACACAGTAAATTAAGGTTACAAGTCGTACACAAGAACAGAACTGCTTGCGCATTAAAAACTGTTCAGCTTCATTGTCATACTCTAAGTGTTGGATATTAAACCATTTTTATTACATACAAGCAAAGGTTATTATATAGTCAGCTATTAATAAACTTTAATGTTTTAAGATAGAATATCTTTAAAAAGTAGATGGACAATGATCTTCAGAAGGAATACAAAATATTTCAGTGAAAGTCAAATCACTGAGAATCCTGCCAAATTGAGAAGGGAGTATTTACCTTTGAATGAGTATTTTCTTTTTAAAATTAAGAAGAATGTGACCTGTATTAAGTACTTCATGAACTCAATAGGACAATATCAAACTGAAATAGTTAAGCAAACATTTTTGAAACTATAAACTTGAAAACAAACAACCGTGCTTTTCTCACCAGTTCCTTCAACCAATGAGATGTGAGTTTCACACCTTTGTATTTGGATTTAAGTGTGTGGCTTCTGTATGCCTGTGCATAACGTTTTGCATTACCCCCATTCCACCTCCAAACCACACTACACTGTCACAGACTTCAATCAGTAAATCTAGGACACATGTATCGTGTGCCTTTGTGATCTGGCTGCCTTTCATGTAATGGTTTTTGAATTATTTACACAAGAAATTTCCTGATGCACTTAAAATGGAAATGTAATATATTGCACCACACCTCCTAACCCATAGCCTCCCATTCCAGTTCATTTGCATTAATTTGTCAACCACCTCTAAGTTTCCAACTACTCAAAGTACCCAAAACAGTTTAGATAGTTTGACAAATATTGTTTTTAAACTCAGTTTGCAGCCTTGACTAGAGATACAAAGGTGGTTGATATACATGTATGACATACTAATATAAGCAATATACGGACACCTATGTGAAAATGGCATTTATTGTTCAACCCCGCAAATGTGAAAAAATAGGTGGGTACAGTAAACTAAACCATTTTAGTATCTACGACTTGTTCCAAGGTCGACTTTTCCTTTTGCAGCATACAGAGAACTTGAAAAATGACTTCAGTGATTCTTATAGACATCACACTACAATGTATGAGGGAGTCAAGCAAAAGAAAGCTTGTTAAAAGACATTCTGAATGAAGAGACACAAAACTGCAAGGTTTACTCGTTTCATATGAGGAACCATATGTACAGTTGGTTTAAATATATCCAAAAAACTGAGCTTTATGATTTAGTTTCACTTGCGTGCATAGATCTGTTAACATTGCTTCCTATAGTCCAGGCAAAATAAATTACTTAACAGTAACTCCAGTTCTCCAGAATTTCTACCTTTTATAAATTTACATGCTTGAATTATTCCATGTCGCGAGGCTGGTATTCTCAGCCGGACGATGGAGAATGAACCAAGAGTGTGACTATACCGGACGATGGAGAATGAACCAAGAGTGTGACTATACGAAAGATACAATGCTGGAGAACTGTGTATTTTAACACCACCCTACCCTCAATATTTAACTTTACAACCCCTTCACTAGTTTCAAATGCTTTGGATTTACCAAAATATAGAACTATATACAAAAAAGGGAAAGAAAATGGTCCTCTTCAGTTCAGTGAAATGTCTTCTCACGGCAGGGTCAGTCTCAAGGTGAAGGAAAGGAGCTTTACTATGGAAGCAAAAGTACATGATCCATCACTTCTAGTTACATTTGCAGAGATCTGCCATTTTAGTCTGGATTTCATCAGGATTCAGAAAGAGGCAGCAGCATATTGGCATGAATTCAGAACGGAATTTGTCCAAAATAACGGTTGAAAGAATGTAGCTTCAAGATCACAAAGTAAACTACATAAGTCACACCGTTGGGTTTTAATAAATACAAAAAAAGGTTCATTTAGTTGGTGGAACCATGCAGGGGTAAAAAACAAAACATATCCTCTGTTTCTACCAGTTGTATACCAAGAAATATTGCAAATGGAAAGCATGGCAGACAGGTAGCCCAGCCTCAACAGTGTTTGCCAATCACAGTTTAAACATTTGTATCATAAGAATCACAGTAACCAATCTGATGCAGAACAAATGGATAATTTCTAATATTCTGATACCCACACAATTAATAGTCTAACAAGTGAAAAAACATTTGTCCCTTTTGTGCTCCAAATTACCATCAAAAGCTCCATCTGCAAGAAATGAACTACAAACTCCACTTCACTGTGCTGCATGCTGCCACTGACATTCACCTCTCTTCTTGGTAACAGCCCTCCACCGGTCTCATGTCAACACAAATAATCAAGGGTTTATTGCATCGAGTGAAATTCATTTCAAGAACAGGTGTTTGGTGTGGACAAGAAGAGGTAAGATGATCTGTCAGATGAGAAAACGACTATCACCATTAGAAAAGTTCATCAATTAACACCAAGTAACTTGCAGACCTGATTTCAGAATTTTCTGCAAACCAGTTAACTTGTAAATACGAAGGTCATCGTAAGACAGGAGTCAAAAAGCAAATAAGATAATCAATCCCACAGAGTGGAATCTGCAAGTTACAGAAAGCTATTAAATTGCAAGGTGACCTAATCAAGCACTTGTAAATATATTGGAATTTGCTTCTTTCAATTTTGTGCATTTTGTTCTAGAGGATTAGTTTAGTTCCTGTAGGAATTAGCTACACTTGAGGATGGTTTTTAAGTTGTGTGCAAGAAAAAGAATTGCTAGAGGAGCCAGATTACCACTGTGGTTAGAATTAGACTTCTTGACATGCAGCACCAGAGTAGAGCAAGAAATGTTATCACAGATATAAAAGAATGATCCAAAATGCATGACCACATGCAATTTTATCCCCAAGTATAAGTGACCAGAAGACAAACTCAGAATCCAGATTTCACAGTTGCTCATTATCCGGGGGTGCAGACAGCAAAAGATTTCCATAGAAACATGCACGAGTACAAAACGCAAAGAAGGTTATATTATAAATAAATTAATACTTTTGTAAGACAACAAAGGATAAACTATGATAAATAAGTACACATTAAAATTTGGAAAAAACATTGGCCAACGCAGCGGCTGTGAATCTTTTATAGACTGCTTAGTTTCCAGATTAAAGGTACACAAATCAATTACAAGAGTATTTAGAGCGACCTGCTGTCTAAAGAACGAAGGCAGACAAGCAGTCTTCCACGACACTGTTGATATTCGAGAATACAATGGATTCAAGAGTAAACCAGTCCCACTGTGGAGCAAGCACAGGTGGGGCATGGCCTGGTGGGTAACAATGCTTCTACAGTCCCTACTGCCTGCAGCAAGGTTTCCAGCCACTGGTTATGGAGAGAACAAAACAAAATTCCACTTTTCACACGAGTTAAAGGGACACAATCGCTCTACTCCGCATTTCATTCTTCATTAAGAACTAATATCTGCATAACATGTTCTGCATTTAAGTATTTTTTGGGCGTTGTGAGAAGGAAGGTGATTGCACAACAACGTTTGTCTTGAAAGGCAAAAATATCAATCTAGTTCTTTGACACTCATGGGCAATCCATGGTTTTAATTCACAAAGTGTCTTCTATATTGGACACTCCGGGCTACAATATAAAGCTCGGATGTCATAGGAGTGCAAGGCGCTTTATAAATGTCACATCCTTGCATCAGGAAAGCAACCAACCCAGAACAAAAGGCAAAAGGCTCTAAACTGCATGAAGAGTGTAGTAACACTAATTCTCTGCTTGAGGTATGTACTACTTTTGGTCATTCACTAGAGAACCCACAAACATTCCTGACTTTTCTAGCATTGTCAAAATATTGGAGTTTAAAATCGTTTTTTGTAGGGTTGGGGGAGGGGGGGCAATTTTGTTATACTTTTTGCAAGATGACATTTCGAGTAGAAATGTGAATTAGAAGTACCACTGGAACACTAAGACCAAAAACAAATGTTCACTTGAAATTTATAGTTTGTGTATTTTAAGCAAGTTAAAGTAAAGGTGGGTGGAGCCCCAGATCTGCTATACATATGCTCATTTGCCATGCACAGAGGAATACATGGGATAGTTGTGTCAAGATAAATACTCACACCACCACCATTGTACAGAGAGAAGGATGCCGGGAGAACCTGTCTTACAGGCAAAGCTCTCCTCCTTCACACATTATGATGTGCAGGATAGGTTTTGCATCAAGTGCCAAAGTGTTGAAAAGCAGTTTAAAGAAATAGGTTTTTATGCTACAGAATTTTGGACCAAGACTAACTTCTGGTGATCAGAAATCTTCTACTTGGTCTTCACTCCAGTAAGGCATGGCCTCTAATGAAAGTTGGCAACCATGGACATGCGATACCATCACGACGGAGAGATTTCAAACCATCCCCGTAAGTCTTACAGTTTCACTTATGTCTTGGTTAAACTGTGTCCCTAATGTCCCAAGGGTTTGACATGCGTACTTTAGTTATGTTTGTGTACCAGCAAACATAAGACATTACAAAGTGACAGTGTACAAGAGTATGCAATAATAAAATGCATTACAAATGCACTACGACCTGCAATTACACTGCTGTCTTAAATACCTCGATAGGAAGGCCCACCTTCTCAACCAGTCAGGAGAATTAAATCTGCTCTGGTGCTATCATGTAATTTTGGAATCCTCGTTAGATTTTTGAGTCTGTAATTAAAAAAAGGTCTTTGTACAGCTCAATTGTACTTTGCAGACATTTCATATACAGTAATTTGTAGCACCTGTGTGAGGAAATGTCCAAATCTGCCGTAAAGTGTTTTATAGTCTCATCACTTACAGTGTATCAAGCACCAGTGTTTCCAAGTATTGGTTTCAAATAACCCTTTATATATACTTATTTATATACACATTTATATCTATATAGATGTATAAAAATTGGTAGTATGTGGTACAAGTGAACAGGGTATCAAGGGCAAAATAAAATTGTAGAAAAGGGTATACAGAAAGAAGATGGGCGTTGTGAATGAAATAAATAATAATTAAAAAAAAATAGTTATTGTCCATGGAAAATTGTGCACAAGAATTTGTATAGAAAACGTAGAGTCAGGCGCACATTGAATTATAAATGATTATTAGGAAAATCATGTAAAACAATGGAATACATAAAAGTGTCGGGAGTAATCAACCGGGCATGAAATCCGTTGGTGGTCAATGGCCCAGTCTACCACGTGTGAGCCCAGCAGCATCAGCAAGAGGTTCACGTCCAGGAGAGCGGGAGCACAGAAGGACAGCAAGCAACACAGGCAGCTGGAAGGTGGGATTTCATACCCCGGATCAAAGTTTTCACAATTCCATGTGCAATTCCTTCTTAGAAAGATTCATCATTTACTGCCGACATGTCCCCCTTTGGCGTTGAAGAGCGGGATGAGCCTTTGTCAGTGCTCTCGGACCCAGAGCTGCTCTGGTTCTGCTGTTCAGATCCAGCACTAGAGGTCACCGTCGAGGACGACGTGGAGGAGGAGCGAGTCTTTTCTTTAAAGTCTGTGATAATTACTGTGACATTACCCACGGTGACTGCCAGCTGTTGGGCAGTACTTCTGTCCACATTTTTAAGCCTGGGTCTAAGAAGAGACAATGGTTTATTATACATCCATTCAACATGTTTCCTGAAGTTCTCATTACATACAGTAACAAACAAATATGATCAAAGTTGCAAACTCCAAACGCTACAGTTTTGGGACGACATGCAAAGATCCATCTAAAAGTCAATACTCTGCAGGTTGTTTCCATAGCAGGTGGTATGAACCAATCCCACCCAGTAGGAAAATAAGTTACTTACCTGTAAATGTAGTTCTCCAGATTTTTGCAGGTGTATCTTTTGCACGCTAGCTGTGAAAATCTAAGCTTCTCTCAGGAGTGTTTTAGAGGGTGAGAGGTCCTGATAGGTTAAAAAACTGAAATGTGTTTAGGCCTAGTTTCTGCTTTGTGTTAGCTTTGCATTGCTATTTTGATGTACCAGGGGCTCCACTCTCGCCGATGGGGAATGATTCAAGCATGTGAATCTAGAAAGATTCCAGTCCTGGAGAACTACAGTTACAGGGAAGTAACTTTTTTTCTTACTCCAGTATTGGACCTTTCATAGATTCACATGCCTGAATCAGAGTAGCTAGAAGTTGGCAACACATTTTTTTTTGCATCTTTCCAAGTGTGTCAAATCCATATTGTCAACGTTTTGACAAGCAGATATAACTTAAATCATCACTTTCAAAACTGATACGGATTGCATTCAGAAACGTTTGTACAATTTAAACATGATATAAGTAAGAAATCATAAGGGTAGAAGATATCTCTCTCTCTACCCCCCTCTCTCTCTACCTCTCTACCTCTACCTCTCTCTACCTCTACCTCTCTCTCTCCACCTCTACCTCTCTCTCCACCTCTACCTCTCTCTCTCCACCTCTACCTCTCTCTCTCCACCTCTACCTCTCTCTCTCCACCTCTACCTCTCTCTCTCCACCTCTACCTACCTCTACCTCTCTCTCTCCACCTCTACCTCTCTCTCTCTCTCTCCACCTCTACCTACCTCTACCTCGCTCTCTCCACCTCTACCTCTACCTCTCTCCACCTCTACCTCTACCTCTCTCTACCTCTCTCTCTACCTCTCTACCTCTCTCTCTCTCTCTCCACCTCTACCTCTCTCTCTCTACCTCTACCTCTCTCTCTCCACCTCTACCTCTCTCTCTCCACCTCTACCTCTCTCTCTCTACCTCTACCTACCTCTACCTCTCTCTCCACCTCTACCTCTCTCTCCACCTCTCTCTCCACCTCTACCTCTCTCTCTCCACCTCTACCTCTCTCTCTCCACCTCTACCTCTACCTCTCCACCTCTACCTCTCTCTCTACCTACCTCTACCTCTCTCTCTCCACCTCTACCTCTCTCTCTACCTCTCTCTCCACCTCTCTCTCCACCTCTACCTCTCTCTCTCCACCTCTACCTCTCTCTCCACCTCTACCTCTCTCTCTCCACCTCTACCTCTCTCTCTCTACCTACCTCTACCTCTCTCTCTCCACCTCTACCTCTCTCTCCACCTCTACCTCTCTCTACCTCTACCTCTCTCTCTCCACCTCTACCTCTCTCTCCACCTCTACCTCTCTCTACCTCTACCTCTCTCTCTCTACCTCTCTCTCTCTACCTCTACCTACCTCTACCTCTCTCTCTACCTCTCTCTCTACCTCTCTCTCTACCTCTCTCTCTCTACCTCTCTCTCTACCTCTACCTACCTCTACCTCTCTCTCTCCACCTCTACCTCTCTCCACCTCTACCTCTCTCTACCTCTCTCTCTACCTCTCTCTCTCTCTCCACCTCTACCTCTACCTCTCTCTCTCTCTCCACCTCTACCTCTCTCCACCTCTACCTCTCTCTCTCCACCTCTACCTCTCTCTCTCCACCTCTACCTCTCTCTCCACCTCTACCTCTCTCTCTCTCTCCACCTCTACCTCTCTCTCTCCACCTCTACCTCTCTCTCTCCACCTCTACCTACCTCTACCTCTACCTACCTCTACCTCTCTCTCTCCACCTCTACCTCTCTCTCTCCACCTCTACCTCTCTCTCTCCACCTCTACCTACCTCTACCTCTCTCTCTCCACCTCTACCTCTCTCTCCACCTCTACCTCTCTCTCTCCACCTCTACCTCTCTCTCTCTACCTCTACCTCTACCTCTCTCTCTCTACCTCTACCTCTCTCTCCACCTCTACCTCTCTCTCCACCTCTACCTCTCTCTCCACCTCTACCTCTATCTCTCCACCTCTACCTCTCTCTCTCCACCTCTACCTCTCTCTCTCCACCTCTACCTCTCTCTCTCCACCTCTCCCTCTCTCTCCACCTCTCCCTCTACCTCTCCCTCTCCCTCTCCCTCTCCCTCTCCCTCTACCTACCTCTCCCTCTCTCTCCCTCTCTCTCCCTCTCTCTCCCTCTCCCTCTCCCTCTCTCTCCCTCTCTCCCTCGCTCTACCTCTCTACCTCTCCCTCTCTCTCTCCCTCCCTCTCTACCTCTCTCTCTACCTCTCTCTCTACCTCTCTCTCTACCTCTACCTCTCTCTCTACCTCTACCTCTCCCTCTCCCTACCTCTCCCTCTCCCTACCTCTCTCTCTCTACCCCTCTCTCTCTCTACCCCCTCTCTCTCTCTACCCCCTCTCTCTCTACCCCCTCTCTCTCTCTACCCCCTCTCTCTCTACCCCCTCTCTCTCTACCCCCTCTCTCTCTCTACCCCCTCTCTCTCTACCCCCTCTCTCTCTACCCCCTCTCTCTCTACCCCCCTCGCTCTCTACCCCCCTCGCTCTCTACCCCCCTCGCTCTCTACCCCCCTCGCTCTCTACCCCCCTCGCTCTCTACCCCCCTCGCTCTCTACCCCCCTCGCTCTCTACCCCCCTCGCTCTCTACCCCCCTCTCTCTCTACCCCTCTCTCCCTACCCCTCTCTCCCTACCCCTCTCTCCCTACCCCTCTCTCCCTACCCCTCTACCTCCCTCTCTCTACCTCTCTCTACCTCTCACTACCTCTCACTCTACCTCTCTCTCTCTCTCTACCTCTCTCTCTCTCTACCTCTCTCTCTCTACCTCTCTCTACCTCTCTCTCTCTCTACCTCTCTCTCTACCTCTCTCTCTACCTCTCTCTCTACCTCTCTCTCTACCTCTCTCTCTACCTCTCTCTCTCTACCTCTCTCTCTCTACCTCTCTACCTCTCTCTCTACCTCTCTCTCTCTACCTCTCTACCTCTCTCTCTCTATCTCTCTCTATCTCTCTCCCCCCCTCCCCTCACATTTACATTTGTGGGACAGTTACAGATTGACGTTTGAACTCCTTACACACAAGTGGGGCCCATTTTTAGGTCTGCTCACCTAGACAGTGCATGCATGGGCTTTCCTTCCTCTTCTTGTTCTTGTGGAGCATAGGCGCATTGTTTGTGTTCTTTTAATGCTCCCTTTTATCACACATCTATTTTATATTTGTTTAATTACCCTGAGTGCACACAGCTCTCTGGCCCTTGCACTAGTAAATAATAATAATGATAAACAAAGTGGGAAAAAGGGACGAAGGAACAACAGACTGGTGGGGTAGCAAGCAGTCTAGTAGCAGGGTACAGCTGTGAGGTTAAAAAAATACATATGTTTTTAAAAATGAATGAAGTAGGCAGTGCAGAACAAGAGGGAGGCAAAATGGGGAGCAGTTACTTACCTTCGGTAATGCCTTATCTAGTAGAGTCCATCTCGCCGCAGATTCCTTCCCTTAGAATTATTCACAGGTGTCAGCCTGGAACCTGAAATTGTTTTGTGAGCAGTACCTCTGCGTACCGGTAGGTGGTGTCGTTTGGCTCTGCGTTGCGTCCTCGCCGGAAGTGAAGTGCACGGTGCCTATATAGGCGCTACCTCAGCACAATGATGTCGGTTTCTTTTTCCCCATCTTTCCATGCTTGGAGAGCGGAGCCTCGAAGAACACTGACCACTGTTGTGAAAAACTAGAGCCCTGAAAGGGGATCCCTGTCCATAGAAATCTGTTCTCAGAGCTGGAGAGGATGGTTGGTTGGTAAGTAAGGATTAGTTACTAACCTGTAATCCTAGTTCTCATCCAGGGGTATACTCATCAAAGTCATAATCTATGAATAATCCCCGCCCATGTGCGGGATCCCGGAGCATATAGAAAATACATATATATACATATATCAGCGATTCCACAGCGTCTCAGCCTTTCACAGCAACACAGGGACACGGACCACAGATTTTGTGCCAATTTGCGTGTTTATTCAGATGCCGCCATATATATACATATGTGAAAACATATAAATGCAGCCTAATAATGTTCATAACATGGCAATGCTGTAAATTACATATTTTTGCATAGTAGTGCCCCCGTAACCCGTAAGGAAAAAAGGAAGCATCAGGCAAATTATAACACAGCACTGCTTTATTGCCATAAAGCAACATGTAATTGTAGGCATTAGCCAGTAGGCTGCAGCAGAGTATCAAGAAACCAAGAAAACTGACACCCTGCCTTTAAGGCATTAGAGTAGGGGGACCGTGCCTTTAAGGCCTGCCTGTGACCCCCTGCTCCCATGATGCACTACAGGTGGCAGTTGGGCCAGTTCTTTTTGGCGGTGCCTCCGCAAGTGAGTAGATCTGCCTTCCATACATCACTTATTTAAAGAGAAAACATTGCTCGTCCGGGGAGGTGGGTGGGTCGCTTATGACTTTGATGAGTATACCCCTGGATGAGAACTAGGATTACAGGTAAGTAACTAATCCGTCTCATCCAGGGGATACTCATCAATAGTCATAATCTATGAATAGAGTAGCAAGCCCATACCCAAAGTCTCGCGGACGAGCAAAAAACAGTTAAAAAACAAGCAAAACACATTTTGCATTACAGTTATGCAAACAGGTTCCTCAGAGAAGCCTGCCCCACCTGGGCGTCGGCCTGCACGTCTGAATCTAGGCAGTAATGGCGCGTAAAAGTATGGACTGAGCGCCATGTAGCCGCTTTACAGATCTCAGACATGGGAACGTTGCGAAGGAGTGCTACCGTAGAAGCCTTCCCTCGAGTAGAGTGTGCTCTAGGTTTACCCTGCAGAACTTTGTTGGATAGTTGGTGAGCCAAAGCTATACAAGAGACAATCCATCTTGAAATAGATGTCTTGGATGCAGCCAGCCCGGTATTCGTGGGCCCATATTTCACAAAGAGCCTGTCTGACTTTCTAAGAGTAAGAGTCTTAGCCAGATAGAATTTCAAAACCCTCCGGAGGTCAAGAGAGTGTAGGGCTCTCTCCGGGGGAGTGGTCGGTTGAGGAAAGAAGGTGGGCAACGTGATCACCTGGTTAATGTGGAAGTCCGAGACCACCTTGGGTAGGAAGCTCGGATGGGTACGGAGCACCACCCTATTAGCATGAAACACAGTGTAAGGTTCCTTGCAGCAGAGGGCCTGAATTTCACTAACCCTACGGGCCGAAGTGATGGCTACTAAGAAGGCAGCCTTCCAGGTCAGATGTTGCAAGGAGGCCTTATGAATCGGTTCAAAAGGGGCTCCCATCAGCTTAGAGAGAACGATGTTCAGTTCCCAGGAAGGGGAAGGAGACCTCACAGGTGGGTAAACTTTCTTAAGCCCTTCTAAGAAATCCTTTACCACTGGCATCTGAAAGAATGAGGTCTGGGTAGGAGACTTCCTATAGGCTGTAATAGCAGCTAAGTGTACTCTGATGGAAGAGTACTTTAACCCAGACTTCGCCAAGTACAGTAAGTAGGGGAGAATAACCTGTTCTTGACCCCGGATCGGATCAAGGGTGTTATCTCTACACCAGAAGCAGAATCTTTTCCATTTAAAGCCATACGACTTCCTCGTGGAGGGCCTCTTTGCCTCCCGAAGAATGCTCATACAGTCCGGTGGAAGATCTAGATGTCCGTACTGGATGAATTCAGGAGCCATGCCGTCAAGCAGAGGGAGGGGAGATTGGGGTGGAACACTCTCCCCTTGTCCTTGGTCAGCAAGTTCGGCAGGCATGGCAACCTCCTCTGTGGTACCTCCAACAGCTGGAGTAGATCTGGGTACCACCACTGCCGGGGCCACTCCGGTGCTATTAGGATCATCCGAGTTCTGGCCCTGTAGAACTTCTGAATCACAGCCGGGATGAGAGGAAGAGGAGGAAAAGCGTAAAGCAATGTCCTCGACCAGCTGATCAAAAGCGCGTTCCCCTGCGACGCCCGTTGAGGGAACCTGGAGGCGAAGACGGGGCATTTTTTGTTGTCCGCGTCTGCGAACAGATCGATGTCTGGTATGCCCCACAAGCGGAAGATGTCTTGAGCGACGTCTTCGTTGAGCACCCAGTCGTGCGCTTCGACGAAGTCTCTGCTGAGGCCGTCCGCCTGCACGTTCAGGGTCCCTGGCAGGTGAACAGCGACGATCGTCAGGTTTCTCGCCAGAAGCCATTTCCAGATTGACTGGGCCTCCAGAGACAGGACCCGTGATCTGGTCCCTCCTTGCTTGTTCAGATAGAACATAGTTGTGGTGTTGTCCGTCTGAACCTGAACATAGTTGGTCTGCAGGGATGGGTACAGGGACTTGAGAGCGAGATGGACTGCTCGTAGCTCCAAGAAGTTGATGTGATAGCTCTGTTCGGTAGCGGACCAGAGACCTTGTACTTGAAGCCGGCCCATATGAGCCCCCCAGCCCTGCATGGAGGCGTCTGTGACCACTGTCTGTGTCGGAGGCGCCTGATGGAAAGGGACGCCGTGAAGCAGATGGGAGCGCTTCATCCACCACCGGATGGAATCTTTGGCGGCTTGATGAAGGGTAATGTGATCTTCCCAGCGGCCGGACCTCTGCGACCACTGATCCTCTAGGTCTTGTTGCAGGGGACGCATGTGCAGACGTGCGTTGGGCACGATGTAGATGCACGAGGCCATGGATCCCAGGAGAGATGACACTTGTCTGGCTGTGGGATATTCCGTGCTGAGAAGCGTGCGGCTTTTTTGCAGCATGGAGGATAACCTCTCCTCCGAAAGACACACGCTTGCGCTTGAGGAGTCTAGAGAGGCGCCCAGGTAGTGGATCCGCTGAGTTGGATTGAGGATCGACTTCCTGTAGTTGACCTGAAGGCCCAACGAGTGTAGAAGGTTTAGGCAGAACGAGAGATGATTCTGGAGTCGAGCCGGAGTGGAACTTTTTAAGAGCCAGTCGTCTAGATAGGGGTAGACTAATATCTTCCGTTTGCGGAGAAATGCAGCCACCACCGCCATGCACCTGCGCCAGCCTTTCCCCTGGCTCGCCTCCGTGGCCTCTCTTCTCCCTGCGCAGAGGCCACTGCTCCTGCGCACCTGCCCTGGGCTCTTCTTCTGGTGCTGTTAGGGTCCTGGGAGCAGTCAGGGGGTCTCTCCTTCCAACTGCCCATTGCGCCAGGCTCCAGCACGCTCAGCCTCAGCAGACCACACCCCAGAGAGAGCTTCTCTTCCTGTGCAAGCACTTTTTAAAATTTGAGTAGGGGGCTGGCAGGAAGTCCCTGTTGGTCCTATCAAACAGCAACACATCACGTCCCTGCCCCTGCTCCCTCCTTCTGGTCCAGCCACTGGGCTTGTTCAAAATGGCGTCGTCCCGGGTTTCTGGCCACATGCCTCTTCCCCCACGCTGCCTTCCCTCCTTGGTGCAGCCTGGTGCCTGGCACCCAGCGACAGCCGTTGATGGATTGGCCTGTAGCCCCACCCATCTTCTCTTCGTGGAGAGGGGGCCCTAGCTTGTGGAAGAAAGGTTATCAGTCCATCCAGCTGAGGTCAGCCCTCAGCCTGGGTCTGGTCATGGCTGGCTCAGAGAAATATGACAGTTCTGGATGACGAAAAGCAGTACAAAAATGACTTTGGACTCTGCAGAATACTTATTTTCACATTCGCTACATTGGACTTAAGTGCGTGTCTGGAATCTGTAGGCCTAACGGAAGTTAATCTAGCCATGGACCCCACATTCCCTTAGGGGAATAATGAAGTGAAAACACAGTAAAACACACTGACTTTCCCTGGCATGTCTCTTTTCAGTGTATAAAGCCTATTCCATGTCACCGCCCAATACTGCACAAGTCCTGCCACACCATTCACTTTGCAGCTGCTTCTGGACTGCGCACGCTAGGAATCTCCCCTGCGCAGCCCGTACATGTGTGCACACGCATGTACACATGTGTCTGCATGTAACCAGCCCGGTGTCCCTTACTCCAGCTGCTGCGCAGTGGCCTGGACAAGCCAGGGGAACACCAGTAAAATCCCCATGCAGTCTCTTACATCCTGAGTTCACTGTGGGTGAGTCCCAACTTATGAGGCTCCCCCACAGTAAAAGCTCACCAATTAGGTGCTCAAAAAGCGAAAAATCCGGGCGGCCCATAGTGTCAGAACCACCTTCTAACAATGATCCTTCAGGAGATGGTCCGTTTCTAAAAGGCCTTCCCTTTTTTAGCTCGGTATACCCTACAAAGAGTTGGTAGTCCACCCGGAATTCTTTTGTGCTGTCAAGGTAGAATGACAATGCTCTTTTTGGGCCCACTTGGTGGAGTTGCTCGTTTTCCTTAGAGGGATGCAGTAGAGTGTAAAAGGTAGACAGGGTGATGGATTGCCCTACATTAAAGAGAGGGACCACTTTTGGAAAGAAGGAAGCTCTGATGTAAAGGACAAGCTAGTCCGGGAAGATTTTGAGGTAGGGAGGCTTAGACGCCAAAGCCTAGAGTTTACTGACCCTCCAAGCGGATGTAATGGCCACTAGAAAGGCCATTTTGATGGTAAGGAGCTTGACAGGACAGTTGTGCTGTAGCTCAAAAGGAGGGTACTTCAGAACAGTGCGTACTAGACTGAGGTCTCACTGAGGCAGGATAAGGGGAGATGGTGGGAACATGTGTTGACCTTTCAAAAATGATTTGCAACAGGGGATTTTAACAGGGATAGCTGATCTGGCAACCGCAGCATGGTTAAGATGGCAGAAAGAGAGAACTTTAAAGTGCCCAAAGCAGAGCCCTGCTTGACCAGAAAAGAATAAGTAAAAGAGTCTGAGAAAGGGTAGCTAAAAGGCAGTCAAAATGTTTTTCTACACAACATTGTCACAAACTTGCCCCAACGACAGGTGTATATTGTCTTGGTGGAGGGACGCAGGGCTGTAAAGATATCATTGCAGAATTTGGGCAGAAGGTCGAAAAGGATTAGTTACTTACCTGTAATCCTATTTCTCTTCCAGGGGTATCCTCATCAAAGTCATAAGCATTAGAATATTCCCGCCCATGTGCGGGATCCCGGAAACAGTATAATATATGTGCCCCACATATATATATCCATACATATATACCTATATGTATACACAAGCAATTGCAGCCCATAAACCCTAGAGCTGAACCATGCTGTAAGTAATTTCCACTACACATAAGAAAATAGCATTATAAACATGAGAAACAACATTATGACTTGTTTGGAAACTGTTTTAATGCTTAGAAAACAGCAGAAATTCTTAGAAAACACTGAAAGCATAGGAAGCTCCCAGGCTGCATTGCAAATACCCAGTCTAAAAAGACTGAAAAGCTAACTCATAGCTGCATAGCAAAAAACTGACACCGTGCCTTTAAGGCACACCTGACCCCCACCTTCCCATCATGCCTCAGGGGTGGCAGTTAGGTCAGTTCTTTGCAGAGACTGAAAAGTCATGGCACAAAGAAAATAATAACCTCTGAAAACTATCACACCTTTGCCCGGGGAGGCGGGAGGGTTGCTTATGACTTTGATGAGGATACCCCTGGAAGAGAACTAGGATTACAGGTAAGTAACTAATCCTTCTCTTCCAGGGGATCCTCATCAATAGTAATAAGCATTAGAATAGAATAGCGAGCCTCACCTCATCCCCCTGCGGGCAAAGGAAAGAAAAACAGAGAAGGAACAGTATGCTCAGATAGACTCAGCTACCCAAACAGGTTCCTCAAGGAGGCTTGGCCTACTTGGGCATCCGCCCTGGAATCGGATTCGAGGCAGTAGTGCCTGGTAAAGGTGTGAACCGATTTCCAAGTGGCCGCCTTGCAGATCTCTGCCATTGGAACGTCATGCAAGAAAGCTACTGTGGCCGCTTTCCCCCTAGTAGAATGAGCCTTAGGGGCCAAAGGTAAGGGCCTTTTCGCCAGCTGGTAGGCTAGGGTAATGCAGGACACAATCCATCTGGAAATGGATCGTTTAGCCGCTGGGAAGCCTGTTCTCATGGCGCCATAGTTGACAAACAGCTGATCCGTCTTCCTAATGCTTCTGGTACTTGCCAGATAGAATTTAAGTACCCTCTTGAGGTCTAAGGAGTGGAGCGACCGCTCAGCCGGGGTCGCTGGATTCGGGAAGAAGGATGGCAGAGAAATGGACTGATTAATATGAAAATCAGACACTACCTTAGGGAGAAAGGATGGATGTGCCCTTAAGACCACTTTGTGCTGGTGAAAAACTGTGTACGGCTCTTTAGTACACAGAGCCTGGATTTCGCTAACTCTGCGTGCCGATGTAATGGCTACCAGAAAAGCGGCCTTCCACGACAGATGCTGTAAAGAAGCTTTGTGGATCGGCTCAAAAGGTGGGCCCATCAACTTGGATAACACTAAGTTCAACTCCCACGGAGGCGAAGGGTTTCGAACAGGGGGGTAAACTTTTTTCAACCCCTGCAAGAAGTCCTTGACCACCTGCATCTGGAAAAAAGAAGGTTGACTGGGATGACAGACAAATGGACCCTGATGGATGCATACTTCAAGCCTGATCTAGCTAAGTGAAGGAGGTACGGAAGGATGACGTCCTCCTGCCCCTTTGTAGGATCAAGGTGATTCTCCCTACACCAAATGAAGAACCTCTTCCACTTAAACGCATAAGACGCTCTTGTGGAGGGTCGCTTCGCTTCCTTGAGAATATGCATGCAGTCAGGTGGTAGACCTAAATATCCGTATTGCAGGACCTCAGGAGCCATGCTGTTAAGTTCAGTGAGGGAAGGTTGGGATGCAGAATCCTCCCGCCCATCTTGGACAGCAGGTCCGGCCTGCAAGGCAGCCGCCTGTGAGGTCGAACTGAGAGATGAAGAAGGTCCGGGTACCACCACTGGCGCGGCCAGTCCGGAGCTATGAGGATCATCTTCATGTCGGATCTGAGCAGCTTGGATACCACCTTCGGAATCAGAGGCAGGGGCGGAAAGGCGTAGGCAAATGTCCCGGACCAATCCATCAAAAGAGCATTCCCCCTGGTCCCTGGACGGTGGAACCTGGACGCGAAGGCGTGGCATTTTGAATTTTCGTCGTCTGCAAACAGATCGATGTCTGGACGACCCCAACAACGGAACAGGTCTGCCACCATGTCGTCGTGCAGCACCCAGTCGGGCTGATCTTCGAAGTGCCTGCTGAGTGCGTCTGCCTTGATATTCAACTCCCCTGGAAGGTGTACTGCCACTACCGAGAGGTTCCGGGCGAGCAGCCAGTGCCAGATCGCCTGCGCCTCCAGGGAGAGGGGGCGTGACCGAGTCCCGCCCTGTTTGTTCAGGTAAAACATGGTCGTGGTGTTGTCGGTCTGCACCAGGACTGAGTCGGTCTTGATTGCTGGGAGGAACGCCTTTAGAGCAAGGTGGACTGCTCGAAGCTCTAGCATATTTATGTGGTAGCCCTGTTCTTTTGCAGACCACCGACCTTGTATTTGGAGGTACCCCATGTGGGCCCCCCATCCTTGCAGCGATGCATCTGTCACCACCGATTGCACCGGAAGTGGCTGGTGAAACGGGACTCCCACCAACAGATTGTCCTGACGAGTCCACCATGCTAGGGAAGATTTCGCTACCTGGGAGAGAGAGATTCGATCTCCCCAACGGCCTGTGGACTGATCCCATTGGTCCTCCAGGGCCTGCTGCAAAGGTCTCATTCGCAGTCTGGCGTTGGGAATTAGAAAAATGCAGGACGCCATGGAACCCAGCAGAGATGCTGCCTGCCGAGCTGACGGCCTCCGCATCTGCTGCATAAGCCTGCATTTCCTCTTCATTGAAGACAGTCTCTCCCCGGAAGGATACGCTCTTCCCACGCTTGTGTCCAGAGCGGAGCCAAGGTAGTGGATGGACTGAGTGGGCTGCTGCACGGACTTTGCCATGTTGACGTGAAGGCCGAGAGCGTGCAACTGTCTCAGACAGATTTGGAAGTCTTTCTTCACCTGCTGCTGGGATGGAGCCTTCAGCAACCAGTCGTCTAGGTACGGGTAGACGAAGAGACCCTGCTTGTGTAGGCAGGCTGCCACCACTGCCATACATTTGGTGAAGACTCGCGGAGCCGACTTGAGTCCGAATGGGAGGACTTTGTACTGGTAGTGCTTGCTTCCAACCACAAACCGCAGGTACCTGCGGTGATGTTTCGCTATTGCAATGTGAAAGTACGCATCTTGGAGGTCCACCGAACACATCCAATCCCCGACTTGCAGATGTGGACATATTTGGTGAAGCGCCAACATACGGAACTTTTCCTTGACGATGACTGTTTAGGAGACGAAGGTCCAGAATCGGCCGAAACTTGTGCTCTTGATCTTTCTTGGGCACCAGGAAGTACCAGGAGTACACTCCTTTTCCGACCTGCGAAGGAGGAACTCTTTCTATGGCCTGTTTTTGCAGAAGGGCCCTCACCTCCTGCTTGAGCAGTTTTAAGTGGTGAGGACGGGACCTCTTTGGCGGGATGTCTCTGGGACGCGCTCGAAAACGTAGCGCATATCCATGACGCAGTATATTCAGCACCCAGCGATCTTTTGTGATGCTGTCCCACTCTGCTAGATGTTGTGACGCACTTCCTCCCACTGGAGTGGGCAACGACCGTAGAGGAAGCCACAGCTCATGACTTTCCTCCTCTTGTGGTAGTGGAGGACTGTTGCTGGTGTCCACCTCTGCCCCTGCCGGACTTTCCGCCTCGAAACTGCGCTTTCCCTTGGGGTTTGTTCTGAGACCACTGAGGGGTTTGAACCCTCTGTTGAGTCCCCTTGCGTTGGGTGGGTCGAAAACGGCGCTTGAATTCCTTTTTCTTCTCCAAGCCCACAGCTTTGAGGGTGTCCAGCTCAGTTTTCATGCGCCCCATCTCCTCATCCGTGTGAGTGCCGAAGAGGGAGTTGCCAGAGAACGGGAGGTTTAAAATCCGTTGCTGTGCGTCTGGCTTGAGCCCTGTCAGCCGCAACCAGGACGACCTCCTGGCGCACACGCCGTGTGTGTAAGAGTGGGCTGAGATTAGCGCACCATCCGCCGCTGTGCTAATCGACTGATTAGCCACCAGAGCCCCTTCAGTAACAATCTCCTCAAAGTCCTTTTGGTCCTCCTTGGGGAGCTTGGACTTGAAACGCTCCATCGAGTCCCAGAGAGCCCTGTCGTACCTGCCCAGAAGCGCCGCCGCGCTGGAGATTGAGGGCCGCCGCCGCGGAAGAGCAGGCCCTGCGTCCCAATGAGTCCTGGGTTCTGCTCTCCTTATCTGGAGGGACGGAAGAGGAGGCAGTCTGACCCTTTCTTGCAGCTGCCACTATGACAGAGTCCGCCGGCGGGTCTATCTTCACAAAGACGGGGTCAGAGGTAGCTGGCTTGTATTTTTTGAGGATACGAGCCGGAACCGCTTTGACGGTCGCCGGGGTGAGAAAGGTGTCCATGACTGGTTCCATGATTCCTGGGACCAAAGGCAGCAGTGGACGACAGGCAGACTTCTGGTGAAGTGTTTCAAAAATCACCGACGTGGTGACTTGGGGACTGACATCTCAATCCCCAGCTTCTGCGCTCCCCGCTGCAACACCTCCTGGTAGGTGTTGATGTCGTCTATGGGCGAGACCCTGGACACTGGGCTGCCCGAGAGCGTGGGTGAATAGTCCCTGATGGAGGGCCTGGAGGACGAGGAAGAGGACGATGATGGAGTCCTCCGCTTCCGGCGATGATCACGAGCCCGTGACCCAGATGAGCGCCCCTCCCGTCTGGGGGAGCGCGATCTGCGTCGCCTGTCGTCCGGCGATCTCTGACGTGCTGGCCTGGGGGAACTAGCTCTGTCCACAGCCGCCACCAGCCGTTGCAGCGGAGAATCATGCACTGGACTGACGTATTCCCGCAGCCTCCTTGTAGCCCCTGAGTCCTGCCAATGATGTGCTGGCAGCAGCCATCTGGGCGACAGATTAATTGTCCCCTCAGTCTGAGGAGAAGACCTACGAGGTTGACCTGCAGGTTCTCGTGGATTTGCCGGTCGTGGAGATGCCCCTGAGTGAGAGGAGGAATGGCGCGACGCCGACTCCGTCACCAGGACCACCGACCTGTCCGAGGCCTGTCTCGACGTCGAGCGTGGTCTTGACGTCGATCCGTGGCGTAGTCTCCTTTCTCGCCGGGACTCTTCTCTCGACGTCGAACGACGCCTCGATGTGGACCGGCGGCCATGTTCAGTGGGCGAAGAATGCCGCCGCGACGTCGAACGGCGATGTGAAGCCGACGACGGAGGCCCTCTTTCCCTCGACGCCGAACGCCGCGGGGACGCCCGCGGAGATGCTGCCACTCTCGACGTCGACACGGATGCCAACCTCGACGCCGAACGCCGCTTGGATGACGACGGCGGAGGATCCTGCTGTCTCGACGTCGAACGCCGATGGAGCCTCGACGATGGAGGGGATCGTGCCCTCGACGACAGAGGGGTGACACTCCTCGACGCCGGTCGTCGCCTGGTTGACGACGGTGGAGGGTCCATGCTCCTCGACGCCGATCGACGTCGAGATGTCGATGGCGGAGGTTCCCTGCTCCTCGACGCCGATCGCCGCTGGATTGGCGACGGCGGAGGCTCTCTGCTCCTCGACGCCGATCGTCGCCTGGTTGACAACGGCGGAGGTTCCCTGCTCCTCGACGCCGATCGTCGCCGGGTTGACGACGGCGGAGGGGTGGTGTCTCTCGACGCCGAACGTCGCCGGGTTGACGACGGCGGAGAGGCTCTAGATCTCGACGCCGATCGTCGCCGAGTTGACGATGGCGGTCTGGACTTCGACGTCGACGACGTACCTGCTCTCGACGGCGAGCCCGCTGTCGAAAGCCTCTTTTTGGAAACACGACCTACCGGAACATCTTTTCTCAGCGCCCAGCCCGACGCTGAGGCAGAAGGACGAGAGGACTTGCTTCTAGATGAATCTCTAGGCCTCTTGGAGCCCTTCCTCACCGGAGATCGGCCTCTGGATGGTTGTGCCAGGCCATAAACGCGAATTCGCTCTCTGTCCTTCAAAGTTCTTTTGGACAGGCTCTGGCAGTGAGTACATGTCTTGGAATCATGATCCTCCGGTAGACACAGGATACAGACCCTATGAGAGTCAGTCCTGGCCTCCTTCTTGCCACAAGCAGGGCAAGGATCGAAAAGAATAGGCATTTTAAGTTGGAAAAAATGCCCAAAAATGCCTAAAAAAGGCAGCCTCTTACTGACTTAGATGTAAAACGTCGAAGTAAGGGAAAAAACAGTTGAAAAACAGACAATATTTTCTGACAAACTCAGAAAAAAGTGGAGCTCTGTTGCCAGGACCCTTCCAGAAGGAGCCGGAAAGAACAACTGACCTAACTGCCACCCCTGAGGCATGATGGGAAAGGGGGGGTCAGGTGTGCCTTAAAGGCACGGTGTCAGTTTTTTGCTATGCAGCTATGAGTTAGCTTTTCAGTCTTTTTAGACTGGGTATTTGCAATACAGCCTGGGAGCTTCCTATGCTTTCAGTGTTTTCTAAGAATTTCTGCTGTTTTCCAAGCATTAAAACAGTTTCCAAACAAGTTATAATGTTGTTTCTCATGTTTATAATGCTATTTTCTTATGTGTAGTGGAAATTACTTACAGCATGGTTCAGCTCTAGGGTTTATGGGCTGCAATTGCTTGTGTATACATATAGGTATATATGTATGGATATATATATGTGGGGCACATATATTATACTGTTTCCGGGATCCCGCACATGGGCGGGAATATTCTAATGCTTATGACTTTGATGAGGATCCCCTGGAAGAGAACTGTTGCAACTCAATCTCCACGTATGAAGGTACAACGTTGCCAGGTTCAGGTGGAGAACACTCCCCTGCTGCTGCAACTGAAGATCCTCCCAAAGGGGCAGGTTGAGCTGAGGACCGATGGCCATGCTCAACAGCTCGGGATACCAAAATCTCCGAGCCCTGTCCAGAGCTACAAGGATGGCTTGGTCCAGGTCATTCTGGATCTTGTTGAGAACACTGGGCAGGAGTGGTGTAGGCGGCAAGGTGTACAGGAGGCCTGAGCTCCACTCGAAACGAAAAACGCCTCTGAGCGAGAGCTGCCTTGGGAACTCCAGCGCACAAAACTGCTGACATTGCACGTTCAAGGCGGTGGCAAAGAGATCTAACAAAGGCCTTCCCCACTGCTGGAAGAACCCTAGCGCCACTTCCGGATGAAGACAATTCATGATCCACTAGGCATCTGCGGCTGAGTTCATCTGCCCTGGCATTCAGAGTGTCCACAAGGTGGTTAACCATCAGGGATATGCCCAAATGTTCCAACCATGTACAGAGGCACACGGCCTCTTGACAAAGGGCCCACGACCCCAACCCGCCTTGTTTGTTGCAGTACCCCATGGCGATGGTGTTGTCCATAAACACAAACACTAGCCTCCCCTTGATGGAGGGTGGAAAGGCTTGCAACGTCAGCCGGATTGCTTGGAGCTCCACTAGGTTGATGTGGATACCGGATTCTGCTGGAGACTAGAGGCCTCTGATTTCCACCTCTCACAGATGGCCGCCACATTCCAGGAGTGAGACATCTGTCACAATGTCAGATTCAAGTGGGAAGAGATATGGGTATGCCACCGACCCAATCACTTCTCATTAACCACCACTGCAGGTCTTTTTCAGTTCCCTTCGAGATCTGGACAAGGTCGGAATGATTCCCCTGATGGTGCGCCCAGTGGAACTTTAGGCCCCACTGCAGAGCACGCATATGACAGCGGGCATGTGTCACAAACAGGACACATGAGGCCCAGCAGCCTCAGAGTCAGTTTCACCAAAACCGAAGGAAGAGGCTGAAACATCAGTATTATAGCCTGAATATCATGGACTCACCATTCAGAATGATTAGCATGAAACTGCCGTGTCCAGAACAGCTCTGATGAAAGGGAAAATCTAAGAGGAGTCAGGTGTGACTTCGGCATGTTGAAAGTGAACCCCAAAGAGTGCAGGTGGTCTGCTGTAGTCTGGTGGTGGAAGACGACAGCCTGGGGTCAGTCCACCTGCAACAGCCAGTCTTCGGGATAAAGGGTGGGGCGCAGGGAGGACAGGGGGTGACTGGTACCCCTAATCTCTACAGATGAGCCGCAACTACCGCCATCACCTTGGTGAACACCTGAGGGGTGCTGATAAAGCCCAAAGGGATCATGCCAATTTGAAAGTGCTTGTGGTCTACCGTGAACCGCTTGCCAGTAGGCAGACAAGAGGGAATGTGGAGGTATGCATCCAGCAAGTCCAACGCTACCAACCAGTCCCTGGGTATAGGGCAGACAGAACTTGAATTGGCATTTTGAAATTCTCCTTCAGGAAGAAATTGCCTGAGAAGCCTGTTGTTCGGAGCCAGGCGTGGAGCCTCAAGGCCACCGACGTTGAAATCGATCTGCCCAGCGAATCGGTCGCATCTAGGCCACACCATATGGTGAATTTTTCTACATCTCTCCCATCTTTGACAGATTGGGAGAGCACAGCCCGGGCCTCCTCCGGGACTTGTGGCAGCACTTGCACATCCGTCTCCCAAAGGGAATGGGAGAAACAGCCCAATCACCATGACGTAGTCACCGACCGCAATTCCAGGCTGGAGGAAGAAAACAACTTCTTCTTAATACAGCCTCTTGGATTCCCTACCCGGAGGGGCGGAAGGGAATGCGCCTTGGGACGCAGAGGCCTGCACCACCAAACTATGGGTTGTGGTGTTGGTTGAGCAACTTTGGGTCACCCGGAGCTGGGCGATAGCAGTGTGCAATCGTCCTATTCACAGGAGCCCCAGTGCTATGTTTGGACCATGTTCCTGGAAGGACGTCCATAGGTGCCTCATTAAAGGGCAAAAGGGGTTCTGAGGCGGAAGTCCCAAGTTGAAGCACCTCAGTCAGGAGATTAGTCCTAACCTGCATTGAGGGCAGCTCCCGTCCAAGGACCTCGGCTGCCCTCTTAACCACCATGGCATAGGATGCCCCCCTCCTCCGTAGCCATAGTTGGCACAGAGAGCATATGCCAGTATTGGGAGAAGTATCCAGTCCACTGGCCTCCCCAATTTCCCCATACCAGTCCCAATTCTCCTCAGAGACTTACTGGGTTTTAAGAGGGTTCCCAGAACCCTCCCAATGCTGTCCTGAGCCTAGCACATTTTCAAAGTGCTCAGGCGAGAACATAGAACCTCTGGGTTCTGTCGAAATTGGCATCGATCGACGTTGTTCCTGCTGCGTGTCATCGGGGATGAGGATGGGGCTTGCGCCACCGAAGGGCATTGGTGACGTAGCAGGCACAGACTTCGGATCAAACCGGATCCCTGAGGGCCCACCGGCACCATGGCTGAAGCAGACGGCGTCAAACCCAATGGGCCAGGACACCCGCAAATACATCATTGAGTTATTTTCTGAAGCTTTTCCCGAACTCTCGCAATGGGACTGGCAACAAGAGAACCACAGAGCGCGCCGATTCCTGTTTACTCTTCGAGCAAGACCGGGACAGGCGGCTTCTAGACCTAGGGCAATACTAATCTCACTTAACTTTTTGGCCTACCAGGCTGGATTCGAACTTGCACGCCCACATAGAAAGATGGCTGGTAAAGGGATAGATTTGTTTTGTCAGGCCAGAGTTTTGTCACCAGACGGTGGAGAAAAGTGGACAGCTACGTCAGCTCATTGCTCCATTTCAGGGAAAGGGCACCCAAGTCTTTCTTCTTAACCCAGCTAAGCCAAAGGTCATATATAGAAGGAGCATACTTGTTTTTAGGTCTCGCCTGAGCCAGCGCTTTAGCTGGCGAGTGTTTTATTAAGCGGGATTTGGAAGTGCAAACTAGTGGCTTTTCAGGCCTGTAGCTACAGTGCATGTCCGCCAGGCGCGCGCACCATTGGTCATCCTGCGTGATCACTTTTGCGGCCGCTTTGATGTTCTCAGTGAGCCGCTCGGCCACTGAGAACATCAAAGCGGCCACCATATGCTCTGCTTGCATCTCTCTCTTCCTTTTTCGGGAACATGGTTCGCGGCCGCTTTGATGTTCTCAGTGAGCCGTGCGGCCACTGAACATCAAAACGGCCGCGAAAGTGCACACCATATGCTCTGCTCGCATCTCCCTCCTCCCTTTTCGGAACATGGTTCGTGTGCGCTCGCTTTTGTGACTTGTTTAAATTTTATCATTAGAAATTAGTGAAACATGGTCCAAATTTTTAGATTGCTGCTCTATATAGTACTTTAATGTGGTGGTTTGAGAATTTACACAGGAATGTCTTGAGTATCACAGTGTACAATGTTTGCAGAACAAAATCAGTCTTCCTGACGTACGAAGCTTTGATTCCACACCAGGAGCTCCTATTAGCCACAATAATGTATTAAAACATGCGTTTTCACTTTCTGTAAGGTTACACAACTCACTGGCAAAAAATATATGTGCTCTTCTGTCCAGACATGAAATAGTATTGTAGGTTTCAGTTGCCGACTTAGTCCCTTTTAGTTGAGCATAGCCCATCTATGAGTGTTCGAGCCAATACAAAATTGCTTCTGAAGACTTATTTTTTCAGAGTAAAGATGCATTTCCTTAGACTTAGCCAGGGCGAAAGTAGTTGTTTTGAGGTACATCGAAGATGAAAACCTTTGATTACGATGTGGATTACATTTATAACTGAAAAGAACGGGGACCTCAAAGCTCTTCTTACTCTTTTGAGTAATTTACACTGTGTCTGATCTCCGCAACACTACAGATAGGGTGATGGTGGCTTCTATGTACATGAATGTTGAACATGTGCACCGTTTAGTATTAGGAAACGTAGTTTACACTTGAGACGTTTGGTCTTCTCTTTCTTATCGCTGGAAAAGCATTGCTCAAATAGTAGAGATCGTAACTGAAACAATGACTGACAAAGCCAACAGGACTCTACTATGCGAGATCTACTGGCTCTATGTTTTTTTGCCCATGTTGTGCAGCAGCGCGACTACGGTGCAGCATGGGCAAGAGTAAAAGGAACAAGCATTGGCATAGCCAATAGGTCTCGCTTTGGGACCTTATAAGTATTTAGTTATGCAGCACACTATCCTTGGAGCAGCAACATCAACTGTTGCATGGCTAAACACTTATAAGGTCCCAAATGCGAGACCTATTGGCTATGCCAATGCTTGTTTTACTTACTTCTGAGGAGCAGGCCAAAGAACAATTGTTACTTACCTGTAAACAGGTGGTTCTCCAGTATTGGTGTCTTTCATAGATTCACATGCTTGAATATTCCCCGTCGTCGGAGTGGGAGTCCCACGGTAAATAATATAGCAATATATACAGTCATAATATATATATATATATATATATATATATATATATATATATATATATATATATATATATATACATAAGTAATCATATAAAAACAGAGATATAAGTGATAAACATCAAGAATGTCCCTATATGAAATCTCCATAGAGATACATGGAAAGAGAAAAAAGACATTCGCAGTCTATCTCTGTCATTATGCTAGTCCAAACTACGGCCGATCAGGCGCCAGCTCCTCTCTAGAACCTTCTCCTCAGAGCTCCTCACCTCAGATTTTCGTAGCACCAAAGTGACTTTAGAGTGTATGAGGAGAAGAGAGCCGCTGAAGGGAGGAGGGAGGGTCGCATGTGAATCTATGAAAGACACCAATACTGGAGACCCACCTGTTTACAGGTAAGTAACAATTGTTCTTCTCCAGTATTGGGGTGTCTTTCATAGATTCACATGCTTTAATATAGAATAGCTAGCAGTAACAATTATCATTGTTTCCATAGTCATAACAGCACTAAAAAATTGTAATGCCAATCAATATCCTTATATATATGATATACTGAATATCTATACAAGTGTAAACTAACCATTATTTCAACGGTAAATGGAAACAATATGGAGGAGGGAAGGAAGAGGCTCACCTTATTTAAAAAGATTGCGAAGCACTGCCTGCCCAACTGCAGCATCCTCTTCGTTTAAAGTTGCCAAGCAGTAGTGTCTAGTAAACGTATGTCTGCTCGACCACGTAGCTGCTCTGCACATCTGATGTAAAGGCACTCCAGCAAATAAGGCAGTTGAGGATGACATTGCTCTAGTGGAGTGAGCTCTCACTGGTGACTGCAAAGGCTTGTTTGCCTTTTGATGGCAGAAGACGATGGCTGCTGAAACCCAACATGCAATAGTCGGTTTTGTAACTGGACGTCCTTTGTGACAGCGTCCATAAGCTATGAAGAGTTGATCAGACTTTCGAAAAGAAGCTGTTCTGTTGATGTAGAACTTTAAACATCGTTTCACATCCAAGGAATGTAATCTTTGCTCCGCAGGAGTTTGAGGATGAGCAAAGAAAGTCTTTAAGATCACTGGCTCGTTAATATGAAAGTCTGAAGGCACCTTAGGCAAGAATGTTGGATTAGTGCGCAATACTACAGAATCTGGTTTGAACTGTAGGAAAGGAGGATTTATTGTAAATGCATGAATGTCACTGACGCGACGTGAAGACGTTAGCGCTAGAAGAAGAGCCACCTTCCATATCAGATACTTTAAATCGACCTTGTTTATAGGTTCGAACGGTGGTCTCATTAGTTGTGCCAACACGATGTTAAGATGCCACAACGGAGGAGGGCGTCTAACAGGTGGAAATTTGCGAAACAACCCTTTGAAGAATTGATGGATTATCCTTGAAGAACAAAGGGAAGTTGAACCGCCCTGACGGAAACGGGAAATTGCCGCCAGAAAAACTCTTAAGGTTGCATGAGAAAGTCCGGAATTAGCTAATTGCAAGAAGAACGGTAGCAATTGTTCTGGTGTGGAGTGAAATGGATGAACCCCATTAGATGCACACCAATGGCAGAATCTCCTCCATTTTAACTTGTACGTTTTTATCGTAGAAGGAGCCCTCGCCTGAGCCAAGATGTCTACAGTCCTGTGGAATGTCTAGATGGGCAAATTCACAGTGCTCAGGTTCCAAGCTGATAAGCTCAGTGATGAGGAATTCGGGTGACAAATTTTCCCCTTGCTCATTGTGAGTAGATCTGCTCGAGGATGTAGGAGGATTGGTTCGCATTGGGACAGTAGGAGTAGTTCCGAGAACCATGCCTGTCGAGGCCATCATGGGGCTATGAGAAGTAGATGGAAGGGCTGCCTTCGCATCTTCCACAGGACCCGAGGTACGAGAGTGATTGGGGGAAAAGCGTAGGCAAACAGATTGTACCAGTTCATCAAAAGGGCATTGCCCCGTGACCCTTGATGGGGATGCCAGCTTGCATAATCTCGGCATTTCCGGTTCTCCGGTGTGGCAAAGAGATCCAGCTGTGGACGACCCCATCGTCGAAATATCATCTCTAGCGTTGGCTGATGTAACTCCCATTCGTGGGTCGACGAGGAGGACCTGCTCAGGGAATCCGCTAGGATATTGGATACCCCTGGTAGATGAACTGCTGCAATTGTGATGCGATGGTCGAGAGACCAATCCCAGATCGACTGAGCTAGTCGTGACAGTTTGAGATCTTGTTCCGCCCTGCTTGTTGATGTAGTGCATGCAGGTTGCATTGTCCGTCTGAATTAGGACTGTTTCTCCCTGGATTAAAGGAAGGAACGACTTGAGAGCTAGAAATATAGCCATGAGTTCCAGCCTGTTGATGTGCCAGGTTTTTTGACACATCGTCCACTTCCCCTTTACTGACAAATCCTCCAGAAGAGCACCCCATCCTTCCAGAGAGGCGTCCGTTGTTATGGTCATGTCTGGGACTGCCAACAGAAATGAAATTCCTTCCGTTAGATTCAACGGCTGTGTCCACCATTTGAGTGCCGACTTCATCCGATCTGTGACGTTTACAACGTCGTTGAATGAATCCGTAATCTGACGCCATTGAATGTCTAGTTCTTCTTGGATGGGGCGTGTCCTTAATCTGCAATGAGGGATCAAGGCAATGCACGATGACGCCATCCCCAGAAATGACTTCAATAGTCTTACAGAAACGGATCTTTTTGATCTGATAAGGGTTACCAGTCGAAGAATCCTTTGTAGACTGTCTTGGGAGAGAAATGCTCTTGCAGACACTGTATCCAATGTTGCTCCCAGAAAATCCTTGCGAGGAGCAGGTTGCAGATGGGACTTTGAGGAGTTTATAGAAAGCCCTAAGGAGCGAAACACCTCTTGGCAAAGACATGTGTCCTGTAGAAGTTGATCTTCCGATTGTGATTTTAGGAGACAGTCGTCCAGATATGGTAAGATCTGAACACCCTGGAGACGTAGGAACGCTACCACCGGAGCGAGTACCTTTGTAAACACTCGAGGGGCTGAACGTAGACCGAATGGTAATACCTTGAACTGGAAATCCTTTCGACCCACTCGAAAGCGTAGAAATTTCCGATGCAGTATGGGGATATGAAAATATGCATCCTGGAGATCGATTGTTGCCATGAAATCTCCCTGTGAGAGTAATCGCAAGATCTCGACAAGCGTTAACATACGAAAAGATTGTTTCTTTAGATACTTGTTGAGAGCCCTCAGATCTAGTATGGGCCTCCATTCCCCGTTCTTTTTGGTGATAAGGAAGAATCGGGAATAAAATCCTTTTCCCCTTTGAGATGTTGGTACTACCTCTATGGCTCCCATGCGCAGTAGAAGTTGAACTTGATGAAAAAGTTCCTGGATATGAGCCGGTGGTGGTCCGGTAGGTGGCGGGAATTCGATGAACTCTAAGGTGTGACCTCTTTCTACAATGTCCAGAACCCAACGGTCCTTTGTTATGGAGGACCATTGAGAACAGTACAGTGAGATTCGACCTCCAATTTTCTGGGACTGACACAAGTCATTGTCTTTTAGAAGTGGAACCTCTGTACGAGGATTTACCTCGGTTAGTCTTGGAAGACTGCTGTCGAGAGGATTGTTGTTGACTATAGGAATAACGGTTGGAACCCTGGTTGTATGGTCGATACTGGTTGCTTCCTTTCCGAAAATTAGAGGAGGTACCGCGTCCGCGTGCACCCCGAAAGGGCTGTTTTTTAAGTTGTAATGTACCCAGAGATCGAGCAGTCTCTGTATCCTTTTTTATCGATTGGAGAGCTTCATCAACATGATCTCCAAATAAAGCTTCTCCGTCATATGCCATATCTAATATCATTGCCTGCACCTCCTGGTGAAAGGATGTTGAGCGCAACCAACCTTGTCTGCGCAATACCGCCGCTCCAGCAAGTTGACGGAACCCCGTACATGCGATATCCACTGCACAGTCAATTATCTCTGCAGAAGTACTCTCTCCCTCTTGGAGTAGCTTCATAGCTTCACTCCTAAACGTCTCAGGCAGTTTTTCAACTAGAGCTGATATATCCGCCCATACTTGACGGGCGTAGCGACCTAAGATGGCTAAGGCATTAGCCGCTCTTACAATGGTGGAAGCCATCGATGAAAATTTTCGTCCTATGGCATCCAATCGACGTCCCTCACGATCAGGTGGTGCAGTGATCGTAGACGCAGGGTTTCTAGCCCGACGTTGCGCTGCCTATGAGATTACAGAATCTGGTTTTGATTGACCAGTGAGGCACGCTGGAGCTCCTAATGGTGACTTATACTTTTTCTCCAGTCTGGGCACTTGTGCCGGAAGGCTATTTGGTGTCTTCAATATCTTTTTGCCTTCCTCCCAAATGAATTCGGTAATAGGGATTGTACGTGTCTGCTTGAAAGGCTGATTTTTAAAATCGTACAGGAAACAATCCTCCTCTTTATGTTCCGTTGTTAATTTGAACCGTTGGGCTGCCCTATCCATCAACTGGTGAAAACTTGCAATGTCAACAGGTGGTGAGTCACCAGGTTCCACCGGAGAGGGAGATGGTGTCTGGGCATGGTAGTCATCCCACTACGCCAGAGGTCTTCAAACTTTTGTAGGTTGAGCCCCCCCCAACTGAATTTTTTTGAAATGTCAGGCCCCCCCACCACCTGACAGAAATTTCTGGAGTCTTGTACACTACATAATTGACTGCCACCCGCATATCCCGGGCCATATCCGGCAAATAATGTTCAACGCAATGGGAGTTTAGTGAACTGTAGGTTTGTGAGTGGGTGTGGTTAATGACAGGCTTCTTACACGGCTCAAAACAAACAAAATGTTCCATGGTAAAATGTGTGCAAATTGTTTTTACTAGGATGCTTTGTTTTACACGTGACAGATTGATGATAACACCACCAACATTAATGTGACGGGTGTGCCTGTTTTTCACCACAGAGACGGTCAATCTGTGGATGGATTTTTGCTACTGCCAACGGTGAGTGTAAAAATTCAGGACAAAGGGTCAAAATTCAGGACACAAATTCAGGACAGAAGGTCAAAATTCAGGACAAAACTTCAGGACAATAGGTACGTTTTACAGACACATCAGAGGAGGTCACACCATAGTATATAAGTAAGCCCAGCCAAATCCAAACATATTCAACCATTTGCAAACCTATCCATCACATATCCTTCCATCTATCATTTCACTCAACCATTCCTTCATCCATCCTTTCACTCATCCATCATCCATCCATCCACCCTTTCACCCTATCCATCTGTACACTCATCCATTCACTCTTCTACCCATCCATTCACTCATCCATCCAGCCATTTACCCTTTCACCCATCCAGCCATCCTTTCACTTACTCATCCATCCACCCAGTCACTCATCCTTCCACCCATCCACCCTTTCAGTCATCCATCCATCCTCCCTTTCCCTCTCCATCGACCCTTTCACTTAGCCATCCTTCCTTCCATCCATCCATCCACCCACCCATCCATCTACTCATCCACTCATTAATCCATCCATTGACCCTATCACTCATCCATCCTTTCTCTCATCCATCTATCCTTTCACTCCTTCACTCATCTATTCATCCTTTTGTCCATCTACCCTCCCCTTCACTTACTCATCCATCCTTACATCCACCCTTTCACTCATCCTTCCATCCATTCACCCTTGCACTTATCAATTCATCAATCCATCCAACATTTCACTCATCCGTCCACCCACTCATCATCCACCTTTTCACTCATCCATCCTTTCACTCATCCATCCTTTCACTCATCCATCCATCCTTTCACTCATCCATCCACCCGTTTACCCATCCAGCTACCCTTCCACCCATACATTCAGCTATTTACCTTTTCTCTCATCCATCCTTCCACTCACTCATCAATCTATCCATCCTCTCTCATTCTCCATCTATTCAATCTTTCATTCATCCATTCACCCTTTCACTAATTCATCCAGCCATCCACCCATCCCTTCACTTACTCACTCGCCCACCTTTTCATATTAATTTTGAGCTGAGCCTTTTTGAGAAGAGGCCCATCAAGAACTTCACCCTCGCTGCAGGAGCCACTCCAGGACTTGGACAGGATCCACCAGGGTGGGCACAGGGGTGGGCATGCAGTTTTCAAGTATTCCAGGGAGGGGTAGGGCTCCTCACCCCCTCCTGGACAAGACAACGAGAAGACAGGCTCTCTTTCCAAAATGTTAGTTTTGCCATCCCCCACTGTGATGTACTGTACTTAAAGGAGATACTCCAAGATAACTGATTTAACTGATTGCCCTCCATACTTTGTTTAATCAGTGTGGGTGCGATTGTGCCATTTCTTAATTTTATTCCAATTATAGACTGCATGTTTGCAGAACCGAGGTTTGCTTACAATTTAGTGACAGTAATTAAGCTCTGTGAAGAGAACCACGTGCTGCCTCGGGGTAATCAGGGCCGGTTCTAGGATGTTTGGGGCCCTGGGCAGAAAGGGAATGTGTGAGGCCGCTCTAAATTGCAGAGACGCATTCAGGGCTGTTTGCATCTGAATAGATGCCCCTGCGCCTGAAGCTGCAGCCCCTCCCTCTGTCACCTTCAAGCCCCTCTTAACAGCTCATCAAGGGCTGAAGGTGTGAGGGTTGCCATCCCGCTGTTTTCAAAACCTCCGTTATGGCCGAATATCAGCAATCAGATTTTCGTGTGGAGTGCGCGCCCCCCCTGGAATGGTGGCGCGCCCCTCCTGGGGGGCGCGCCCCACAGATTGAAGAACACTGCACTACGCTATATCGTCATCATCCTCATCACCATCGCCCCCATCATCCAGGATCTCACCATCTTCCCTGTCCTGAGGAACTTCCTCTTCAGTTTCTTGATGAGGTAATGTCAGAGCTGATGATTGTCTGAGCGGTACTGAAGGTATTACAACTGGCATTTGTTTCGATATAGATGTTGGTACCACTGGAGTAGCCGGAACTACAGACTCTTGTGGTGTTAGAGGAAAACGCCGATTATAATCATCCAACAAGAGTTGAAGATTTGTAATAAGCGACAGTGGTAACGTCGCAGTTTGTCCTTCCGTAGGAATTTCCTCCTGGTAAAACCTTTCCTCGTCCTCACTAGTTTCATCCTGGCATTTTATTATTAAATCCGACGGACTGTGTGCCGTTCCAAACAACTCAGGTAAACCTTCTTCTGAGTCTTGATCCGAATCAGTTGCAAACAAAGGTGAAGGAAGGTGGGAATCATCCAAAAGGTATGACCTCATGTCGACTACTTGGTGGCAATGGCAGCAAGGGAGCAGCAGCAAAAGACGAAGTAGTTGCTGAAGATGCGGAAGAAATTTGTGTATTTAATGACCTCTGCGTTCTTTTAATCTTTATTTTCACCGATGAGACTGCCGTCGACGGGATCCGAGGTATAGAGGTCACTGACGACATCTTCGTAGACGGAACCGTCGACGGAACCAACAGCGACGGAACCACCGTCGACGGAATCGCCGTCGACGGAACCATCGTCGACGGAATCGCCGTCGACGGGATAGACGTCGACGAGTTCTTCTTTTTCTTCGTCGACGGAGCACTCGTCGACGAATCAATTGACGACGAAATCGCCGACGAGGCAGATTTTGCAATCTTAGACGACGACGATGGTAACGTCGACGAGGTCTTTTCTTTCTTCGTCGACGACGATGCAATAGGCAATACAGATGACACAGTCTTTATAGTACTGATTATCATCGTCGACGACGATAACGTCGACGGGGCCGCCGTCGACGATCTTGATGCTGAACGTCGTAGTCAGAGTCACCGTCGACTAGCAGGAGACTGCGGATTTCGTCGTCGGAAGGCTCGTCGACGAAGAAGCCAGTTTTTTGCCAGAAAACTGGGAAGTCGAAGCCTCAGCAGCCTGAGAACTATGTCTCGTGGGCGACAACGCAGTAGCCATGGAAGAAGACGTGGCAGATGTCATAGACAGAGACATTTTCTTCTTTTTAAGAAAAGGCGAAGGCAGGTCTTGTACACTACTGCGTTTAGAGGCTGTGTGGGAACGGCCAGAAGTAAAGCTTTCTACCTCAGAAACTACTTCATCCTTATCCTTAAGTCTCTGGAGCCACAACAAGAGACGGCCTTCCCTGTCTTTCAAAGTTTTTGTAGAAAAAGTTCTACAGAATTTACATTTACCCACTTCGTGGTCAGGGTAAAGACAGTAAATACACTTACTGTGTGGATCTTCTGAGAACAAACGCAGCTTTCCACAAGAGGAACAAGGTCTAAACAAAGACTTCTTACTTGAAGACATGTTGAAGAGAAAAAAAAAAAAAAAATGAGCAGAGCTCAGGGAGACTCCCTTTCACACGACGTGCGGTAGAAAATCTGAGGTGAGGAGCTCTGAGGAGAAGGTTCTAGAGAGGAGCTGGCGCCTGATTGGCCGTAGTTTGGACTAACATAATGACAGAGATAGACTGCGAATGTCTTTTTTCTCTTTCCATGTATCTCTATGGAGATTTCATATAGGGACATCCTTGATGTTTATCAGTTACTCATATCTCTGTTTTTATATGATTACTTATATATATATATATATATATATATATATATATATATATATATATATATATAATGACTGTATATATTGCTATATTATTTACCGTGGGACTCCCACTCCGACGACGGGGAATATTCAAGCATGTGAATCTATGAAAGACACCTCAATAGTGGAGAAAAGTACTTACTGTGGGTGGGGAGGGGGGGGCGGGAGTCACAAACCGGGGAGAGCTGCTTCAATCGATGGGGGATAGGATGATTAATTCAGAATTGCGCATCTGTTCTTTTAATGTGTGTGGGCTAAATAACACTGGGAAAAGAGTGGCCGCAGAGCTACGTGTGATGCACCCCAGCCTGGTTTGTTTGGAGGAAACATACCGTGGGGCAAGCGGAAGAGTCTGGTGGAAATTAGGGTACACGGTATTGTCATGTACACAACAGTCTACAATGACCGGGGGGGGGGGGGGGATGGGGGAGCGGGCGTTGCAGTGTTAGCTTAACAGGGATCAGGGCGAGTGCTGGTTGACAAACAAGGCTGATGGGCTATTATGGAGTGTACTGCGGGGGTGGGTAAGTTCTCTTTATGCACAGTGTATGGTTCTAATTTTGATAAGGTGTCGTGCTGGAAGGGCTTAATGTGGATTTGCCATCAAGGCACACCCCACTCATTTTATGTGGGGCTTTTAACATACACCTGGGATGTCAGGATTTACAGCTAGGTATACAGAATTATAGGGTAGGAAACCTAAGGTGTTTAAGGGACTACAACATCGGTTGACCGATCATGGATTGGTCAATGTATGGCCGGCACGGCAGGATCCAGGTTATACGTTTTAATCCCATCCACATAAAAAGTTAGTGAGGCTGGACTAATTTTTATTTTTATTTTTTAACATCATCAGCATTACTAGCAGGAGCCGCGATTCAAGTTCTCCCTAGGATTACTTCAGACCATGGCTCCGTAGTGGTGGATATTTTAGCTCTCAACATCTGTTCTGCTCCGAGAACTTTTTTGCTTGATAGAAAGCTTCTGTTGGATGCTGTATTCATTGACCACATGAACAACTAGATTAAGTATTTTCTGAAAATTAATCGTGACTCAACTTCATGTGGTTATGTGTGGGATGCCTTAAAAGCTGGGTTTACGGGGGAAGCAGAGTTAAGGGTTACACAAGCAGAGGCAACTGAAGCTAGCAGTTCAAGATTTATATACGAAACTTAAAGTAGTGGAAGATAATCTAGTGCACGGAATATTTGCAGGTAGTGACATTACAGGATCATAAACCGATGTTGCCTGATGTAAAGCAAATGTTAATTTACATTGGAGCAGAGACAATGCCCTTAAATATCAACTTAATAAGGAGAACTGTTATGAATATGGGGAGGCCAAGGGGCGCTGTCTCGCACAAAGACTCTGCTCCAAAGAAGCGGCTCGAAGGATTAAGGCTATGAAAGACGCACAGGGCAACCGGTTAGACATGCCCCAGGAGATCTTAGAAGTCTTTCATACCTTTTTTGAGGTACTGTATACAGAAGAAGATGGGGGCGGGCAAGTGAGATAGTGCTGCAAAACTTTGTCAATGAGTGGCCGGGTCAGGAGGAGGTAGCTATTTTAGCTAATCCCATCACTAAGGAGGAACTGGAAGAGGCCATAAATATTTTAGCTAGTGGTAAGGCGGCCAGGCCCGATAAGTTACTGTTGGAGGTCTATAAGACCCTTTTTCAGGAGCTAAAGGTGGATATGCTGGCAGTCTTCCAAGCAGCACAACACTGGAGTAATCACCAGACCTCCTGGGATTCTATCATCCCATACCCCTAGTAAATTGTGACGGGAAAATCGACGCTAAGATTTTGGCAACCCGGCTCGCCAAAGTAATTTCCTTGTTAGTTTAAAAAAGGCAGCATGTGTTTATACCCACTAGGGGTACTGTCAATCATATCAATAGGTTTGTGACCTTGCTCGATATGGCAAAGGTTCAGTGCAGCAAGTTTAGGCTGATTCTATTAGACGCCGAAAAGGCTTTTGACGGGGGGGCATGGGACCTTTTGTGGATGTTTTCCAGCAGTTGGGGTTTGGCCCTGGTTTTATTACAGCTATTCAGGCTTTGTACCGATCCCCCACAGCTACAATATGTATGATGGGCCTAGAATCTGAACTATGTTTTACTAGACGTACGAGACAGGGATGCCCCTGCTCCCTACTGTTTGCCCTATACAATAACCCTTTTTTAAATATGTTGGAGCGGAGTTCTAGTATCAAACCTATTATTTCTAGACAAGACCAATTTCATGTTTTGGCTTATGCTGACATCGTAACATCTGACCCTGCGGAAGCTATGGCAGAAATTGAGCAACTTGCACATAGGTTTGGTTCCAGCTCAGGACACAAACTTAACGTGTCTAAAACCCAGATTATCTGTGTGAACCATACCAGTTATGGTGATCCTAGAATAGTTGATGAGGCGACATATCTGGGAATTAGGATTAGAACATCTCTAAGGGAATTAGTTGAGGTCAATTGGGGGGCCATCTTGGCCAATGTCAGAGGTGGGAATGTTTACATCTTTTGCTGGTTGGAAGATGTAACATCTTAAAAATGAAAATCTTGCCTAAAGTTTTATATGTTTTTTAGATCACTTACGCTAGAACTTTCCGTGATCAGCTACAACAGCTGCAATCAGTTGCTGCTCGATTGTTATGGGCCCCAGGAAACCGCAGAGAGCAATGCGTTTTAAGACTCTCCCACAGGAGAAATGTGGGTGGTCAGTTCCAGACTTTCCACTATGCATGCATATTACAAAACATGTAGCTTCTGTTAACAGGAGAAGAGGTTGGTAACATTGCTGAGGCTCCGTCTATAGATCAAATGGTTTTGGGAGCAGAAGCTAAGAATTGTTTATTCAAAATGTTGGAAGGCAGCTATTACAAAGTAACGCAGTTTAAGGTCACAGTCACGGCTTTTAAGGTTTGGAAGGTGGTGCGAAAGTTTCCAGAGCGAAGGGGTTTCGTACTACACACCCACATCAACCTTACTGCCAGCCGTTTTCTGGGATCGGATGGTTGACAGTTGGGAGATGTAAAAGTATTACAGAAATCAGTGATTTCTATGAAGGGGGTCTTTGCTGTTCTTCCGCAATATTGGCTGATAAATACAATCCACCCAAAAACCAATTTTTTACGTTTTTGCAAATCTGTGATTTCTTAGGTAAACGGCAGAGGGTAATAGAACAAACCTGTTAGTAGAAGCTATCAGATGCAGGGATAAGATTGGGGTATTATATAATTGCTTATTGGAGACAAGGAGGGACGACCTTGACATATTAAACAGGAGAGTCGCCTGGGGCAAGTTTTCTCAGAGGAGCATTCGGTCGATATAGCAAGGAAAATCATGATTTCGGCTAAGTTAAAAGCACAGCACTTTAAGACTATTCAATTTGTATCATATCTCCGCAAAGATGTTGAAACGGAGGGAGCAAATGACGGAAAGTGTTTCCACTGTGGAACAGATATGGAAGATATAGTGCATATTTTTTATACATGTGAGAAATTGATACAGTTTGTGGGACATAGTGAGAGATTCCCTTCAGTGATAACAAGGCCCGGGATAAAGATCTCGTCGTCTATAATGCTCTTAGGAATTGGGGAAGACTTGAAGCAGGGGCTACTGGCTTATACATTTCGCCATTTGGTCTTCGTAGCCACAGCAGTAACTCTGCTCTGCATCTCGTTCATGTAGTTACAGCAGGAAGCTCCTTCCCATTGAGATGTGAAGGGTATGATTTTATAGTATATTTAATCTGGTGTATAGCCTATATTCAAGTAAAGGGCTCCAAAGGCGGAAGTTGGTATGCAGGTATGGGGCCCAATGACTGAGCATATGAGAGATTGAAGTTTTATTACTATGCAGAACGCGTTTTATGTCTAGACAGGCATTTCATTGTATATAGCCAATCTGCTTTTAACTTCACCATGAACTCCCCCTCTTTTGTATTAGCCCTGATGTGGATCTACTGTATTAGATGTTATGAATTTATGATCTTTGTACTTATTTATTCTTGCTATGGATTGAAATAAAAAAATGATATAAAAAGGAGAGGGATTACTAGGGCTACCTCTTTTCACAGAGCAGGCCGTAATTTCTCCTGCCAAAATTATCAAATTGTCGAAACTCATCCTTTCTTTGTAATCTTATACTGAGTTTTCATTGTTAGTATTTTTATTAACGATTTTGGTTACAGGAGATACAAACGATCATTATCCAAATGATGAGAATCTTAATCTTCAGGGCTCCAAAGTGACCACAAATTCACTTTGAAGCAAGTACCAAACTCTGCAAAAAATACACATGAAAGATTACATTTCTGCATCCGTGGTGCTTTGGAGAATCAACTTCATCTAAGCATGTTCTGACTTCAGCTTAAATAAAGCAAACCTACTCAGCCATACTACATTTTTCTATAATTAGCTTTTGTCACCGATGTATATATTCAATGAAAGGTTACCTTGAAGCATGGTTTAAACTCCTGGTCTTGGTAATAGCATTTCCAGATTTTATGCTATTTGCTTCACTAGGGGGTTCTTTAAGAATGTCCATCCTCGGCCTATAATAGAAAAATATTTACTTATAACTTCTGTGCACAGAGAACTAGTTCACTAATTAATATTTAACACTAAATCGATTAGTACTCGTCTAGTTTCAATAGTCAGGATTTGTTAAACTACTTCATCACAATTTTCACTGCATTTATGGTATTTTATAGCACAAACCTGCATTACAGAAAATACCGATTTAAAACTGTTGACCAAACACAATCCTTGGGACTTACAGGCCAAGAGAGTATCACATTAGTACATTTTCCATTCTTACTTCACGGTGGCATTTACGGTACAGGTAGGCTGGCTGCTGACAAGTAGGAATAACATTAAACCACAGTAGGTGATTGTTTTGAATATATTCCAGACCTGCTTCAAGAGTTAACATATACCCTGCTTCTCTCCGTCAATCCCTCTCCATTTGGAACAAACAGCAAGCACTGTAAGGTCAATGGAAACTTGAAGTGACATCCTTTGAAGTGATTAGAAGCATCCAAAGGAGATCAATTGCAGATCACGAGTAACACGGGTGACTGGGAAGCCCACTTGCTGTCCTTCATCCATTACTGAGACAGTCCCTTTATCTTCAAAATAAAAATTACTAACCTTCAGTGAAGCTCTTTCTGGTTAATACGTTAGCCGAAGTTTCCTCACCTTGCAAATTCTCCCAGGTACAAGACTGATCTGGAGGCTTGCAATAGCTTCTACGTGCTGGCAGGGAGATCCTCACAAAGTGGCAACCTGATCGGAACCGATGCTCATGCTCAACAGCTCTGTATACCAGACTTTCCATGCCTAATACGGCGCCACAGAAATAACACTTGTCCGGTTGTTCTTGATCTTCCCAAGAACTCTGGGCAGGAGTGGCATTGGCAGAAAGGTGTACAGGAGGCCAGAGCTCTAATCAAGACAAAAAGCATCTCCGAGCGAGAGCAGCCTTGCAAACTCCAGCGTGCAAAATTACTGCCATTGTCCGTTTTCGGCAGAGGTGAACAGATCTAACCAAGGATATCCCCATTCTCGGAAAACACATTGTGCCACCTCCGGATGGAGATGCCATTCATAATTTGCTAAGCATCGACGGCTGAGTTGGTCTGCACTGGCATTCAAAGAGCCCGCCAGGTGTTCAACCAGCAGGGATAAGCCCTGGTGTTCTAGCATTTCCAGAGGCACACGGTCTCTTCACATAGGGCCCCCACCACCGTGTTTGTTGCAGTACCACATGGCAGTGTTGTTGTCCGCAAACATTTGCACTAGCCTTCTCCTGATTGAAGGGAGAAAGGCTTTCAATGCCAATCGAATCATCTGAAGCTCAAACAGATTGATGTGGAACCCATATTCCGTCAGAGATCAGAGTCCTCTAATCGTCACCTCTCCCAGACAGCTACCCCAACCAAGGAGTGATGCATCAGTCACTACAGTCAGTTCTGTTGGGTAAGGGAGAGGTGTCTGCCACTGACCCAACCGCAGTCCACTGGCACCCGCAAGATACTTATAGCAGGTTTACTCTGGATCTTTTAGGGACTGGTAACCATAAGGGTCTGTAGAACCCCTTCCAATCATCACCCAAACCAGGCCTGACATAAGAATAAGGCACTGGCTCTGAATGGAGAGTCTGCCCCGTTTGGCGCTGAGCTGGACAATATCCGTCCGGCTCCGTATTGGAGTTGTGAATGATAGGGACAGCGCTACCGTTAGCACCAGCACTGGAGTGAGTGTTGTGGAAGTCAAGGTCGCTCGACTGGCGTTGCTACAAATCAGTTACTGGATCCTTGGGGCCAGGCTAGCACTGAGGGCGAAACCGTTGGCAGAAGACCATTGGGGCCAGAGGGGGCTTCAGAGGGGTTGGGTCACCCAAAAATGAGGTGCGTGGCCTCAAAATTCTTTTAGTTGGGAAGGAGTCAATTCGGCTCCTGGAAACTCAGAGGTGCAGAGGCGGGCCGGCCAGGTGCAGGCTCCACCACAGAGCTAGGTCTCAAATACAGACGGTCCAGTGACTTGCACGAAGTCTTGCGCAGCAAAGTCGAAAACCTCTTTGATTGCTTCTTTTTCTTCTGGTACTTACCCAATGACTTTGAGTGGGAGGACGATTGCCAGGTACAACTCTGAGAACGATCTCTGGACCTTCCTTGTGACCGAGATCTGGAACATCGCGGTGTTAGTGGACATCAGGTGGCAAGGAGCTTGAGAGACCGCTACCTCAGCACCTTGCGGTGCTTGGCGCAGCGATCTTCACACGTTTTGGCATGGTGACTGCATTCCAAAACCTAGAGGCAAATCAAATGCGGGTCCGTCACCGTCATCTGCAAGTGACAGGCACCGCAGGGCTTAAACCCTGCCTTTTTGGAGGATATCCTCAAACCAGGAGACAAAGTATTAACAATCATTAGTCAAAAGGGTTAACAAAAAAAGAGGTCAGTCGGAAAGTGGCCGGGGTAGCTCTAGCAGGATCTGCGCTCATTGCCGCGGAAAGAAGAACTAACTTGCACTTCACTTTCGGCGTGGGCGGAGAGGACACCACGTGGAGGTGAACTACTCCACCTACCAGTGCGCAGAGGCACGGCTCATCAAAAGTTTCCGGATCCAGTCTGACGACTGAGGAATATTCTAAGGTATTGAATATGGGGCTAGAAGTCTGTATAAGACAAGCTCGATGTGTTGTGCGGAATGGATGGCTATAAGTTGGACAGTTTTAAGAGATGGCAATCTCAGGGAGCAACTGTGCACAGGATTGAAGGGAAGTACAAAGTAAGAATCAAAAGACTCCATGTGGCATAGCAAAAGGAGCAGACAAAAACATCTTGGCCATTTCAAACAATGCATTGTACAACGCAAGTTTAACAAGTAGGGCTGATCAGGCACATGCATAAGAGTATTCACAGCAAGCCCTTGTCTGGCCAATGACAAAATAAACAGAAGTACATCAGGCAATTCAGCCTGAAGAGTGTCAATGTCACTATCCTCGCACTAGGACACAAACATAGCCCAATGGCAGTGGAGATGGACTTACTGGAAGTTGGGCAAGTTGACAATATCACATCCACATTTTTTAGCAGCAATTGAAAACCACTCCGCTGGTTGTGCTCAACCTTGCATAAGAAGATTCTGAGGCTTGGATGTAGACTGCCCAGTTGCAGGGACAGCAGCTTCTCTGAAGAGGCTGTCAAAGTAAGGGGCAAGGCTCAGATTCAGCAGGTCAGAAAACCAGACTCACCAAGCTCAACCCAGGACTATCAAGATGAGATATGCTTGGTCCATCCTGAAGTTAGTCAGGACCCACCAAATTAGCTGCAGTGGCGGGAATGTATACTGGAGGCTAGACCCCACCAAAGGTGAAACGCATCGCCTACAAAAATCATAAACCACAAACTCTAAGGCAACTAAGGCACAAAACCATGCAAGTACTCCGAGGCAGCGAACAGATCCGCCATGGACACATCCCACCGGGCAACCCATGTTTCTACACACAATTTGCGCTAGAACATGCATTTCATTTTCTGCTCTAAAGTGGAAATAAAATCCAGAGAATGCATGAAAAAATGGGCAAAAAAATGACGTTTTTTCAAACATTACAGATTAGGCAAATGTGCGTGCCCCAAGCCACATGCGCCTGGATACCCTCACAGGTGACAAGCAGCACTCTACAAACCCACCGTACAATCATTACATTACATCAAAGAGTCTATAGGCACCAGTCTCACTGCACCAACACAAAGAGCGCACAAGGGCATCATATGGCAAAGTCAACCTCAAAATTGAGTTTGATGATAGCGCAAGCAACATACTGCAAAATAGGATAAATTACTTACCTGTAATCCTAGTTCTCTTCCAGGGGTATACTCAAAGTCATAAGCACTGAAAAATCCCTGCCCACGTGCGGGACCCCGGAGCATATATAAAAATACATATATATGTTTAGAACCACAAGTACATAGTACTTCCAAACCATACATATATACATGTATATACACATAAATATGCAGCCTATTATAGATCCAATAGACTAAAATGCCAAAATTACAAGGATTTCTATTGCAAGAAAATAATATCACATGTAAATAGTGTAATATAGAACATATACTGCAGTAGTGCTCAACAACCCTTTATTTTCATAAAAGAAAAAAACAGGTAATCACAGGCAATTTGTTCTTAGGCTGCATAGATGAATCATCATCACAGTATAATAAAAAACTGGCACCTTGCCTTTAAGGCTTCAGAGAACCTGGACATCGTGCCTTTAAGACCTCCAGGAGCCCCTTGCTCTCATCATGCACCACAGGTGACAGTTAGGTGAGTTCTTTTTGTACGGTGTACTAACATGTAATAACGAAGATATCAGATGCAAACAACACACTATCGTACTGTTAATGCTCGTCTGGGGAGGCAGGAGGGTTGCGTATGACTGATGAGTATACCCCTGGAAGAGAACTAGGATTACAGATAAGTAACTTACCCTTCTCTTCCAGGGATACTCATCAATAGTCATAAGCACTGAATAGCGTAGCAAGCCCATACCCACTTCTTCGCAGACGCGCAAACAGTAACAAGAACATTTAACATAGCATCTAATATGTATTCATCCAAACAGATTTCTGACTGAGGCTTGCCCGAATTAGGCATCCGCCTGTGTATCAGAGTCCAAACAGTATTGGCGTGTGAAAGTATGTACTGAACGCCATGTGGCTGCTTTACAAATTTCTGCCATAGGTATGTTTCTAAGGAGAGCTGCAGTAGAAGCTATTCCCCTGGTGGAATGGGCCTTAGGCTTGCCAGGGAGGACTATTGGCCAATTGATAGGACAAGGATATATAAAACACTATCCACCTAGAGATCGATCTTTTAGAAGCTGCAGAACCAGTATTTATGGACCTGTAGTTTATAAACAGTCGGTCCGTTTTCCTCAAGCTCTTTGTCTTATCTAAGTAGAACTTCAGAACGAGTGGAGGGACCTTTCCGGAGGATTTGAAGGATTCGGAAAGAACGTGGGGAGAGTGATGGTCTGATTAATGTAGAAATTCGAAACTGCTTTGGAAAACTCGGATGTGTTCTTAAAACCAGTGTAGGGCTCTTTACAGCATAGCGCCTGGAACTCGCTCACTCTGCGAGCAGAGGTGATAGCCACTAGAAAAGCAGCTTTCCATGTCAAATGTTGTAAAGAAGCTCTGTGAAAAGGCTCAAAGGGAGCACCCATTAATTTCGCTAGAACAATGTTGAGCTCCCTGGGTTGAGAAGGAGCCCTAACTGGTGGATAAACCTTTCTTAATCCCTCGAGAAAATCTTTTACCACAGGGATTTTGAAAAAGGAAATCTTATTTGGGGATTTTCTATATGCAGTTATAGCTGCAAGATGGACCTTAATAGAGGAATATTTAAGGCCAGATTTGGGCAAATGCAGTAAATATGGTAAAAGCAACTGTTCCTGACCCAGGACAGGATCACGTCCATTGTTCGTGCACCATAAGTAAAAACGCTTCACTTAAAAGCATAGGATGGTCTAGTGGAAGGTCTTTTGGCCTCTTTTAGAACGTTCATACATTCCGGAGTCAAATCTAGGTGTCTGTATTGAAGGACTTCAGGAGCCATGCCGTCAATCGTAGGGATGAGAGATTGGGGTAAAACACCTTCCCTTCGTTCTTGGATAATAGGTCTGGATGGCATGGTAACCTCCTGTGCGGGACTTACGATAGCTGAAGGACATCCGGATACCACCACTGACGAGGCCATTCTGGGGCTATCAGAATCATTCTGGAATTGGTCTTGTAAAACTTGTTGATCACTGTGGGAATCAACGGAATTGGTGGAAAGGTGTACAGTAATGTCTGAGACCATTTTATCAAAAGGGCATTGCCCCGAGAGCCTGGTTGGGGAAACCTGGATGCAAAGACGGGGCATTTTGCGTTTACGGCGTCTGCACACAGGTCGATGTCTGGTGTTCCCCAGTTTCGGAAGATGCTTCGAGTGACTTAGTCGTTTAGAACCCAGCCGTGAGCTTCGACAAATTCTCTACTTAAGGCATCCGCCTGGACATTAAGAGTCCCCGAGAGATGCATTGCCAAAATGTTTAAGTCTCTTGCGAGAAGCTACTTCCAGATGTTCCGAGACTCCAGAGAGAGAGAGGTCTCGATCGGGTACCCACCTGTTTGTTTAAGTAATGCATGGTGGTGATGTTGTCCATTTGGATCAGAAAGTACCGAGACTGGAAATAAGGGTACAGCGATTTGAGAGCCAAGTGTACTGCCCTCAACTGTAAGATGGATGTGGTAACTTCGTTCTCTCTCTCACCACAGGCCCTGAACTTGCAAAGTAATCATGTGAGCACCCCATCCCTGGAGTGAAGCATCCGTGACTGTCGTCTGGGTAGGAGGGTCCAGGTGAAAGGGAACTCCCTTCATCAGATTGGATTTCTTTATCCACCATTTGATGGATTCCTTGGCCGATTGGAAGAGAAACACCTGATCCTCCCAGTACCCAGCTATCTGCATCCATTGGCCCTCCAGAAATTGTTGCAAAGGACGCATGTTTAATCTGGCGTTTGGTACGATGAAGATGCATGCCGCCATTTACCGCAACAGTGATGACACCTGTCTGAGCGTGGGATAATGTGTGAGAAGAAGGTTGCGACATTTCTCGTGAATTGAGGATAACCTCTACTGCGAAAGAGACACGCTTGCTTTTGTGGTATCCAGTGAGGCACCCAGGTAGTGGATCTTCTGAGATGGGTTGAAGATTGTTTTCTTGTAGTTTACATGGAGACCCAACCGGTTCAGTAGTTGCAGACAGTACAAGAGATGAGTCTGAAGCAGAACAGGTGACTAGCTCTTCAGGAGCCAGTCGTCCAGATAAGGATATATGAATATATTTTGCTTGCGAAGAAACGCTGCCACCACTGCCATGCACTTTGAAAACGTTCAGGGAGCTGATTTGAGCCCGAACAGGAGAACCTTGAACTGAAAGTGTTGGGATGACTATTGAAACCGTAAAGATTTGCTATGTTTATGGACACTGGAACATGAAAGTATGCGTCCTGTAGGTCTATAGCACACATCCAGTCTCCCTGATGGAGCTGAGGGAATATTGATGTAAAGCCAACATTCGAAACTTCTCTTTGCGAATGTATTTGTTTAGCAGTCTCAAGTCGAGTATTGGTCTGTATTCTCTGGTAGGACCTCTTGTGCACCAGAAAATAGCGAGAATAAATCCCTTGCTTTCTTTGTGGAATAGGGAACTTTTCGATGGCATGTTTTTGTAGGAGAACGTTAACTTCTGATTGGAAAAAGTGGTGTCCTTGAAGAGGCCTTTGCCGCGGAGGAACTGATGGTGGTGGGGATTTGAACCTGAGCAGATAGCCATTCTGCATAATATTCAGAACCCACTTGTCCTTTGTTAGTTTCTCCCACTCCTCTCCCTTGTCCAGGTCTTCTTTGTTGGTAGTGGGACCTGGATTGACTTTGATTTTGCGTGTTCCAATGAGGGGTTTGAACCCTCTGTTGAAAGGAACGTCTATCCTAGGGACGGAATCTTCGCCTAGATTCTTTCCGCTTCTCCAAGCCAACAGATTTGAGTGTCCAATTCATTCTGGACATTTTGTCGTCCACATGGGAACTGAACAGAGGATTCATTGAATGGAAGGTTTGTGATTTTTCTCTGTGTATCCGGCTTTAGTCCCGTAAGACTAAGCCATGCTGAGCGCCTCGAGCAAATGCCATGCAAGTATCCATGGGCCACCAAGTCAGATGTATCCGCGGCTGCACTGATCTGATTAGCTACCAGTCCGCATTCTTGCAGGATCTCCTGGCAGTCCAGTTGATCCTTCTTCGGTAGCTTCTCTGTAAATCTCGCCAAAGAGTTCCAGAGAGACCTATCATACCGACCCAGCAGGGCAAAGCACTAGCCACCTTCATTACCTAAGCAGATGTATTGCACATTAGTTTACCTAGAGAATCCATATTTTTGCTGTCCTCTCTGGTGGGGCTGTAGAGGAAGATGTAGCAGAATGTGCCTTTCTGGCTGTAGCCACTATGACTGAGTCTGGAAGTGGGTCAGCACGAAGTAAAAAAGGGTCCTGTTCTGGAGCCTTATATTTTTGGGAAATCCGTGTGTGAGCTGAACCCACCGTGGCCGGAGTAAGGAAGGTCTGCAATGGTGGCTATAGCAGACCGGGAACCAATGGAAGCAGAGGCCTTGCTGAAGACCTATGATGAAGGGTTTCAAAGATGACGGACGTTGAAACTGGAGGTGTAAACATATTGATTTTTAGCTTGTTGGTACCCCCCTACAGAGAACTTCATTAAAAGTTCCAATATCGTCAGAGACATCCGTGGAAGACCTTGTAGACGTGGTTGAGGATGGAGATCTACGTCTTCTTTTAGGAGTAGGAGAACGGCGAGATCGTGAGCACCGTGTTGCTGGAGACCTAGATCTTCTTGGAGACCTGCGTAGAGGGGGTCCCCCAGAGACTCTGGATGGCAAAAGAGACTTGGACAAATCCAAGCCCAAAACTCTAGGTGGTACTTTAAAGTGTCATATACCTTCTAGCCATCGTGGAGATTTGTAAGTAGGGGAAGATTTCTCTCTAGGAGCCGGAGATCCCTCCGGTGTGATCTGTATAATGTTGATCCCAGGAGAAGATGACACTTCTCTCTACGTCAACCGCTGTGTTCCCGATGACTATCTTTGCTTCTCTGGTGCATCTCCTGAAGTGGCGAGAATGCTCTCCCTTGGCGTCGAGCGATGCTTCGACGATGACCCGGACAATGCCACCACCGACGTCGACCGCTGCTGTGGAGACACTTGATGATTCGTGTCTCTGCGGTGATGCCCTCGACGTCTGTTTCTTCTACGGCAATTGTGACAGTCTTCAACGTCAAACGCCGGTAGGTGTGTGTGGTACCTTTGACGTCGACTAACTCGACGGTGATCTTGCCATCGGCGTCGACTGTCTGTTGGTCGGAGAGGGAGCTCTCGTCGTCCGTTCTCTCGACGCCGACCTTTGTGAAAGAGGCGGAGATCTCTATGTCGACCGTTGTCTCTCAGTCGACGGGTGCTTAGACGTTGACTTCGGTCGCCCATATACTTCGAGCCCGAAGTATGCCTTGACTTCGACTTACTTTTAGTCGACGGAGGTTCTCGTCGCTTCAGCGGCGATCTGTCCCTTGACGTCGTAGAGCGACTTACTCGTTTCTCTGACGCCGATTTCGAAGCAGACGGCGAGCACTCTGGAATTGGCTTTCTTCTGGAAGCTGGGGAAGCAGATTGACATCTTTTCTGTTTTCCATGAGAAGAGGGCTTCTTGGGATTACTCTCAAGGCCACTTTTAGTTTTTCTTCCCTCCATTGACACAGAGTCGGATCTTCTGTCACGCAGAGTTCTCTTTGAAAATTGTTGGCAGTAGTAACACTTCTGTGGAATGTGTGAGGATGGCAGACACACAATACACACAGAGTGAGGGTCAGATTTAGCCATTTTCTTCCCACAGGAAGGACATTTGTTAAATAAAGGTGGCATTTCTGACATAAAAAGGTTGGAAAATTATCAGAAATGAATTAGAAAATAATACCAGCAAAAGCAAATGTCGAATAAAGTTGTAGAAAACCAATTTCTGACTAGAAAAAGTAAAATAAGAACGAGCTCAAGCTCCAGGATCGTCACAGAAGGAGCCGGAAAAAATAACTGACCTGTCACCTGTGGTGCATGATGGGAGCAAGGGGCTCCTGGAGGTCTTAAAGGCACGGTGTCCAGGTTCTCTGAAGCCTTAAAGACAAGGTGCCAGTTTTTTATTATACTATGATGATTATTAATCTATGCAGCCTCTGAACAAATTGCCTGCTATTACCTGTTTTTCTTTTATGGAAATAAAGGGTGTTGTTTAACACTACTGCAGTATATGTTCTATATTACACTATTTACATGCAATATTGTTTTCTTGCAATAGAAATCCATGTAATTTTGGTATTTTAGTCTATTGGATCTATAATAGGCTGCATAATTATGTGTATATACATGTATATATGTAGGATTTGGAAGTACTATGTACTTGTTGTAAACATACGCATATATATGTATTTTTATATATGCTCCGGGGTCCCGCACGTGGGCGGGGATTATTCAGTGCTTATGACTATTGAGGAGTATCCCCTGGAAGAGAAGAATGCCTTGCACACACAAAATCCTTGGACTGGAGCAGCAAACGTGCCATTTCAGACATCTAAAAGTTAAGGAAGTTCACACAAGAGGTACAAAAGTAGTAATCTATTCCCAAGGGGCAAAGTCAGAATACATAAAAGAAAAATACTTTTACAGAGAATCATAATGGAAATTTTGCAAGCGGTTAACCATTTCAGTACTTAGATTTTTCCTGAGCAAAGTACAGAGCTAATGAGCAGCCTAATCTGCTTCACTAATGGAGATTTTTCAATGTATGCATTTTTTTATAAGTTCAAGGCAAAGGTAAACAATATTTACCACTATCCACAAGAAATAGGAAGCATTAGAGCTGCAGAATTATCACCTTTGGTAATGCTCTTTCTGGTGGATCCTCTACCCAACAGATTCCTCACCTTAGAATCCTCCCCATTCACTGGACTGGAAATGGAAAACGTTTCCATAGCAGTGCTCCTGCTCGCTGCTAGATAGCATTGTGTGGCTCTGTGACTTCCCACTACCCAGCAAGCGACGACCAGAGCAGTCTATAAGCACCATCTCTGCCGTGTGGTGTCCTTTTCTCATCTTTTACCCTTTCTGCGTCCTCCGACATGGAATGTAAACGACTGTTGGTAACAGTGTGCTGGATACTACTTTGCGACCTTTATGGATGGTAAAAAGAGGCCACCAGAAACACCGATATCGATGGTAATAATTGTATTCTTCTGACTGAAACTTTCAACCACCGATTCCTCAACCTTAAATACCAAAGTTGTACTTCCTCAGGTGAGGGGTGTGCGGAGTGGGCTCAGACGAATAAGTCTTGCAGAACCGAGCGGGCGAAATACCCTTCCCTCCACCAGGCTATCAAGGCAGTACTGGTTCATGAACATATGCACAATGCCCGCGTCATAGTCTGGCAGATGTCAAGAATGTCCACTCTGTGTCCCAACGCAATGATAGCTGGTTGAGTGACTTATTACCCAATGTGGAAGGCACTCACCTTTAACAAGGTTGTCTGAGTCCTCAGCACCAATATTTCTGGGACTAAGATTCATAGTGTGGTTGTACTAAAAGTGCCTGAAGTTCACTCATGCAGAGCTGACATAATAGTAATGAGGAACACAGTCTTTACGGTCAGTGGAGAGAATGAGCAGCTATGCACTGAATCGAAGGGCTTAATCATGAGGAACGACAAGAGCAAATTAAGGTTCCACTATGGTATCACAGAGAAATATCATACTAGCTGATGATTTGCACAAGGACAGTTGGTCCCACAAACTTTGAAAGGCCAGAAGGGCCAACAAATAAGCTTTAATATTGCACACTACAAGGCCTTGTTTGGCCAAAGATAAAATAAAATACAATATCTTGCCAACTTTGTAAGGAGCCAGTCTGCGAACACCAGACCAAATGGCAACATTTTCCAGTGCCTTGCATATATAGATTTCATGGAAGAATGCCTAGCGGCAAGGATGACCGTGACCACTTCTGGCTGCAGATCAGACACAGTCAAGTGCTGCTGCTTAATTACCACATGTGTAGGTGTAGACTGCACAGATTCAGGTTAAGGACCTGCCTTTTTGTGGAGATAGGAGATCCTTGCTGAAATTGAAATTGGGCGTGGTTGTTCCGGATCTTTTCTAAGAACTAGGGACAGGAAAGGCAGGGGCGGGAAAGCATACAGGATGGCAGTGTTCCTTCCAGCTAGAATGAGTCTCCTCACAACTGTTCTTGCAGAAACTCCAACATGCAACATTTTCAACAAAGCACGTTCGATGGCAAAAAGATCTAACCATGGTTCCTCTCAATGTTGGACATAACCCTGCACCTCCTTGCGATTTAGACACTATGGGTAGACGTCACCTGCTCAGTGTGGATGTGCACTGTGGATTTCAGGGACCCTGCTAGGTGGTTTGTGATCAGAAAATACCTTGCAGCTCCAACCAACACCCGAGGTACAGTGTGTCCTTACACAGGGCCCCGTTTTGCCCTGCTTGTGCTGTATCACATAGCTATGGTGTTGTATGTGCAAACTTGCATGTTGATGTACTGCAGGAAAGACTTTAGAGCCAGACTAATGGCCTGCAACTCCAGCAGATTGATGTGGAGCCAGCCCTCCTCCAGAGACCAGATTCCCCTTGAACTCCATCAGATGAACTCCTCAGCCTAGCAGGGATACATCTGTGGGGAAGGGAGAGGGGTCTGTCGCTGGACCAATTGCATTCAAGCAGCCACCAGTGCAAACCTTGTGCCTTCTCCTCAGAGCCCTGGTTGGCACTGAACATATTGCCTTGACTCTGGGCCCATTGTAACTTCAAATTCCCTTGTAGAGCATGCATGTGCCACCCAGGATAGCTGATGAGGTTGCACGAGGCTAAGAGGCCTCAGAAATGCTCTAAGCATGATCCAAGACAGAGCCTCAAACATCAAGATCACAGCACGAATGTCCTGGACTCATTGCAGTGTATGGAAATCTAGGCCTGCCCAAATGAATGAAAGTTTTTGCAAGGAATATACGTGGGGCATTGAAACCCAACTATGTTAAGAGGTCTGCAATTTTTTGGAAGTAGTCAACAACTGACTGGTGAGCCCACCTTAAACAGCCAGTTGTCAAGTTACAGGAATACCGGTATCCACGACCTCCGATGATGGGCAGTGACCATCGCCACCAAATCTGTGGGGTGATGGGAAGGCCAAAGGGAAGCGCAGCAAACTAAAAATGCTCCTGACATACCTTGAACCACAGAGAACAGCTGTGGGACAGAATAACGAGAAAACGAAAATACTTGTCCTGCAGATCTGCGGATACCATCTAGGACACCAGGTTCCTGAGCAGACAGGGTCAAGGCCAATGTGAGCATTCTGAATTTGTCCTTCCACAAGAAGTCATTTTGAGGCCAAAGTTTTGGAATAGGCCTGCAGCCCTATCCTTCTTCGGAATGAAGAACAGCTAGAGTGGCTCTGGATAGTACTCTTTGAGAGCCATCCAGACAAAATGGATCGGTGCTCTTCTGAAATTTGCTTTAGTGTACAAGGAATAGTTGGCACGGCAGAGAGAAAAGGCAGGTCATAGCCATTTTGAACAATCTGTAAGACCTATTTGTTGGATGTGGTAGCTCACGGATTGCCCTGCAATCATTGAGCATGCACCAAGAAGGACAAACCAAAGTGTCCTGGTGGCCACAGAAACAAGGGAACATAAATTAGACTGTGTCCCATGATAGCTTGCATGCTGTCTGATAGACAACTGTCCACAGCTTTGATAGTACATCAGGATAAGTTGCAAAATCAGCTCTTTGGTGGGGGCTCAACAGCAAGACCACAAGGCACACAAACACCCTTTTGCGACTTCTCAGGAGGAGGGGCAGGACTTAACAAATCCTGCTTGGTATCCTTGTGCTTCCACTTCCATTTTGACTTACTAAAGCCTTCTTAGACTTTATGGCGTCTATATAGTGTTTGGTGACATACAGCGTGGCTTCGAATCGCCATTGGGTTCATAAGGGCATACTCATCGTAGGACTGAGTTGAGTGCCAAAACCAGACACCAGAGGTAAACCTTGTGGGGATTTGTCAGACATCTGTTTGCGACATTCCATACTAGGCTTAAATCCTGTAGTTTAAGGAGAGGAAATAGTTCCCTAGGCATTGGAAATTCCTTTTAGAAGAAAAAGAAATTAGTTACTTATCTAACTTCAGTTATCCTGTATTGGTATCTTTCACAGATTCACATGCTTGAATCATTCCCCAAAGTAGGAGTCCCATGGTAGCTTAATATAGCAGTATGTATCACTATCATAGGATCTAATGGAAATGTACAACCACTTTGATAGGCTGTCCTTTTTTTTTTAAAAAAGGACCAAATTTAAAGCCTCAACCAATCAGGGGGATAGCACCATCTGGAACACTCCCAAGAGAAGCGGATTCGCTCAGATTTTAAAGCACAAATGGGAATAAAGAAACCCAAGCGCTAAGAGGAGCCTCTTAGGGGAGGAGGTTGGGTTGCATGTGAATCTATGAAAGATACCAACACTGGATAACTGAAGTTACAGGTAAGTATCTCATTTCCTTATCCAGTAGATTCACGTGCTTGAATCAGAGTAGCAAGCAGTTTTAGTAATTAAACATTTTTTTACAATAAGGACCGTTTGCTGATGGTAGGTAAAAGATCAAAATGTAAATACCTTAACACGTTATATACGTATGAAGAATAAATGTATTGCATATGATAATATTGCATGTGGGTAAATATATATAAAGACAGATATATCTATCTATAAATATACATCTATAAAGATCTATATGTATATAACTAGATATATACAGATAGACATTTATAGATATCTATAGACATTTATAGATACCTAACTTATGCAGTAGATTACACAAAAGACAGAGTGATACAGATATTCACACAGTTTGATCACTATCCCATATATTTAGTGAGACACTTTAAATTAGTCACTTAAACAGTCGTGTTGTTGCAGTAACTTTATTCGATATAAAATATCATAAAAGTATAAAACATTATAAAAACAATCTTTGAAAGAAAAAAAAAAAGGAAAAAGACAAGAACCCACTACAACATTGGGTTCCCCATGTATACAGCATAACATTTTTAACAATATCTGATACAGCATAGTTCATCGACATCAAAGAACAAGGTACAAAGGATAAAAATGTCATGAAAAGGGGGAATTTAGGGCTGTAGATGGTGTTACTTTACAAGCTGAAAACTAGGGGGTAGGCTAAAGGGATAAAATTATTCACAGTAAATATTTAATGTTTCTTAAGAAGTCGCTGCCTTATCCTCCAGGCTCCCCCCAGAAACTTTGCGGTCCCGATTATAAAGCTAGGGACTGTCGTCTCATGAGTTAGAATACGCAAGGCCACCCTATATGACCTACAACCCAGATTGGCACATACGGGTTTCAACCATCTAGATCTGGGTTGTTTGTAGGCCTGGCATGCAAACAAAAAGTGGCCGATGGATTCCGAGGGGGAGGCACAACCTGGACAGCCTATGTCACCCCCCTTCCCACCTTTCCACCCTGTTTGAAAGTCATGAAGTGGTAATGTGCCATATCTTAATTTAAGATAGAGAGACCTGTCGCTAGGCGATTCAATGGTATCTAAAAAAGCCTCTAATTTGGGGGCAGGTTTGGCATCCAAAAATGTTTCAGTGAGGATGCCTCTCTCGGACCGCAGAGTGATAGCGATGACCCAATCCCAGTACATTTTTTTAACAATGGGCTTAGAAGGTGGTTGCTGATTCTCCCAGGAGCCTCCCAAGCCCAGCTCCAGCACCAGCACCAATTTTTGTAAATTGGATACCCACAAGATCTTATGACAGGCTCCAAGATTTAATATATCGTCCAGAGCAGCGGCGTATCGGCATAGGTCCGGGGACCTCCTGAGCCTCACCCAGTACAATAGGGGGCGCAGCCTAGCCACATCGTTTATAGGATGTCTGCCAAGATCGCTACGGAGAGGGACAAGTGGGGTAGACAAAGGAAGCGAGACTATGTCTCTAAAAAACTTATTTTCGGATTTAGTCATCTCTGCAAGATTTTCAAATCCCCAAAGTTCCGCACCGTAGAGAGATGCAGATAGCGCCTTCCCCTGGTATACCTTGGTTGCTGCAGCTATAGGCCTACATATGACAGCCTCTGGTGTCTGGCAATTGCTCCTGCGGCTCGCTTGTGGTTTAGCAGCATTTTGGATATGTGAAGTGCCCATTTCAATTTATTATTCCTCACCCCAAGATAGTCAAAGGCTGACACGAGCTCCAGATTACAGTTGTCGACCTTGATGTTATTCTTAAATCTTTTGGAAGGGGTCATGCCCATTAGCTTGGTCTTTGATGTATTGATCTTCAAGCCCCTGATGTTACAGAACTCGGTAAAACGGTACAGCAATTTTTGAAGACCCATGGAACTCTTTGAGATCAGCAGCGTGTCATCTGCGAAAAGCAGAGAGGGTGATTTTTCACCGCCCAAGACTGGGGCGTCGACCCCATCGTCTCTCAAGTAGTCTGCCACTCCATTAATAAAGGGAGAGAACAGGGTTGGCGCCAAAACACAGCCCTGGCGGACCCCTCGCCTCACTGCTATTCTGTCAGTCAGCTGACCCTGGTGCCCCCATCTTACTCTCGCAAAGTTGCCTTCGTGGAGCCGTTTAAGGAGGTCCAAAATTAAGGGGGGAATGCCCAAATCAGCTAGGACTTGCCACAACTTTGGCCGAGGTACCAGGTCAAAAGCTGTTTTGAGGTCGATAAAAGCCAGGTATAAGCTGCCCTTTTCAATATTAACAGATTTCCAGTAGATAGTACAGAATCTGAAAACCTGATCTATCGTTCCGACCCCTTGCCTGAATCCAGCCTGGAAATGAGAGAAAGCCATCCTCATCAATCCAGGCCTTAATCCTGGTCAGGAGGACCCTGCCTACCACTTTTTGAATCACATCAATTAGACTGATAGGTCTGTAGTTGGCAGGGTCCTCTCGATCACCTTTTTTGAAGATGGGCACCACCTCCGCCCCCTTACAGGAATCTGGTACCGGGTACCCTGACACTATATTATTCAGAGTATGTAAAATAAATTCGGCCCAGAGTTCCCTATCATAAAGAAGGAGGTCTCCAGGGAGACTATCCGGTACCGCTGCCTTACCCGATGCTATCGTGTTAATTGCTAATTGGATCTCGGTCAGACCAAACTGCCCCCCCCCCCCGAGGAGCTGAGGGCTCAGGAACTGAACTCAGCTCCTCCGAAGTTGATTCATCACCGGGAGAGTATAGACCAGAAAAGTGCTCAAACCACTGGCGCCCCGTTATATGGTTTGGGATTGGATCTGCCCCGCCCCTTGCGCTGATGTTAATAAGATCCCAAAACGGGGATGAGTCTTTCAAACGTGCTGCACGCTTCAGGTCCTGCCAATGATCTTCCTCCCGTTGGCGCTTTGCTTTCTTTATGGCGCTATAATAAGATTTCCGGGCATGAATGATAGAGGGTTGATCCGTTGCTTTTAAGACCCTAGCAAGTACCTGTCTCCTTTCCCTGCATTCGCTTGAAAACCACAGGTTTACCATTTTCGATCTGGGTAGCTTGCAATCCCCTTTGACACTTGATTCGAAATACTTCCCCATCTTAACCACGGTCTCCAAATAGATCTGATTAAAACCCTTGACAGGCAAGATATTGGAAGAACTAGCAGGGGCAGCGTCCATTAAACTTATGCTTTCTTCCACATTATTTTTGATCCTGTACAAATCCAGCTCTCGCTTAGCGACTCTGGACCATTTGAGCCGTCTATTACAATTAGATGGGAAAACCTCTCTAGACCATAATGTCTGGCCATTATCAAGCTCAATATATGTGGTAGACAGCTCGCGCTTAAATTGCATGATAAGCGGGCCATGGTCGCTCTCATGTACCGAGGCACAAAATGGCTGCCAACACTTCCTGGTTTGGAGTGTTGACAGCAAGTTGACAGCCAATTAACATGCAGCTCGTGATCGGGAGGGTGTGCTGATCCACCGCGCCCATAGATATATATGTGATTTTACTTTTGATTTTCTCAGGAACTACTGAACGGATTTACACCATTTAACCAAAAGGCACGACTCTGAACCAAGGGCTACCCTTTTGCCAAATTTGGTGTAATTCCGTTCAGCAGTTCGGGCTGTAGCTGCGACTAAAGGTTCCTATGGAAACTTGCATGGGGAAAACATGTTTTGGGACCCCCCTTTTTTCTCGGCCCCCGCTTGACGAATCACCTAGACTTTCAGGATAGGAGCGGACCGGAGCTGGCCAAAAGTTTTGAAAATTTTGCGAAGATTCGTCAAATGGTGCCAAAGATATTGGGAATATTGCGGATTTCCTATGGAAAATAGGTCCTAACTATAACTACCTACTGGCGACCTCCAGTAGGTATACATACACACACACATTAAAAAAAATGTGTATAAAAGCTGCACCTGCAATTAATTATAAATAGATCCAATAAAAGAGGCTCACCTTATTGGAATAAATGTCCTAACACTGCCTGTCTCACAGCTGCATCACTGCTCTGTGCAGATTCTAGGCAATCGTGTATATCTTTTCCTGAGGAACATGAGCAAACAGGGCAGCCAAAGTGGATACTGCTCCTGTTGAGTACGCCTTTGTCCTTGCTGTGAGTGGTTTGCCAGCCTTGGAGTAGCAAAACTGGATTGCGGCAGCGATCCACCTTGCAATGGCTGCCTTCGTGACTGAATTACCTTGTCAAGCTTGTCCAAAGGATACCAAGAATTGATCAGCTTTACTAAACTGTTTAGTACAATGCGGGTAAAAGTTTAGGCATCTTTTAATATCAAGAGTAAGGGGAGATCTTTATGCTGGTGATGTCAGATTTAGAAAAAGGTCCACAGTACAACGGGTTTGTTGAGATGGCACTGAGATGGGAATTTGGGAATACATTTGAGATTTGTTCTGAGGAGAACAGCCATCAATGAAGATCCATAAGGGATCCTGTGTGGGGAAAGCTTGCATTTCGCTCACTCTTCAAGCTGAAGTGAGCACCAACAACAGAGCTACCTTCCATGAGAGAAACTTGAGATCCGCTCTGTGAATAGGTTCAAATGAAGGCTTCAGAAGTTTGAGAGAGTATTGCCCCGAGAAGCCATTCCGGGGGAGGAGCTCATACAGGAGGGAAATCTATAAACAGCCCCTTCATGTACTGTTCAATTATTTTTGTGGAGCAGAGAAATGGGAAGAGCATCTGTATCTTGGTATCGCAGCATGATGTACCTTGATGAAGGAATGCACCAAACCCGATCGAGCAACCGAAAGGAGATAACGCAGGATCTGCTCAGTAGAAGCCTGTAATGGATGCAGGTTGGATTGCTGACACCATAGGCAGAATTTTTTCCGTTTTAATGGTGAGCTCAGCCCTTGTTTAAAGAAGCATATCGCTGCAATCCTGAGAGATATATGCATGGTTCCTGAATTCCATGAATTCAGAGATTTTAATAAGTGGCGAGAGACTGGGTCTGGATGCAGAACTTGGCCCTGGTTCATTGTCAAAGCTGGCACTGGATGTAGGCAAATGCCTGGGATTGTACTCTGACAGCAGGAGAAGTTCAGTAAACGTGTGTTGTCTGGGCCACTTGGGAGCCATCAAGAGGAGGTGACAGCCTTCCTGTTTCATATTATTGAGCACCCTTGGTTTTAGTGGTAGGGAAGAAAAAGCCCATGGATAGATCCCGGACCATCTGAGCAAAAGAGCATCCCCCACGACCCTGGGTGCGGCTACCGGCTGGCATAGAACTGGCATTTGGAGTTCATTGGTCGCAAAGATATACTGTGCTGGCTAACCCCATTGTGAAAATATTTTGCTCAGCTCTGACAGATTTCATTCCCACTTGTGACATCCATCCTCGACTCTGCTGAGTGTGTCGGCCAAGGTGTTGCTTATGCCGAAAGCATGCTTGGCCCTCAGAGAAATCTTGTGAGTTGCGAGCCAACTTCAGAGCGTCTGGGCTTCCTAGGAGAGTGCTAGTGCTCTCATGCCCCCTTGCTTGTTGACATAATTCATGCTGGTCGTATTGTCTGTACGTACCAGCACGGATGGCCCTGCTATCCTTGGCAGAAATGGGTGAGAAAGATGGCTTTCAACTCTAGGCGGTTGATATGCATTGTCTATTGGAGCACAGACCATGTTCCTTTTATTTGCAGGTCTTGGAGAGGACCGTTCTAGCCTTTCATAGAAGCAAATGAGGTTCGGACAAACTTGGGTAGTTGTGGCAAGAACATCTGGCCTTTGTAGAGATTGGGGATCCAAGACCACCACGCTAGCGTCTGCACCATCCTTGGGGTGATCTTTATGAAGTCATTGAAGAACCCCTGTGCCTGAATCCACAGCTTCTGAAGTTCGTCTTGCAATTGTTTCATTTTCAGACATGCCAGTGGGACCAGATTTATCACAGAGAACACAAGACCTACAGTGACTTGAATACGCGTACTGAAACTGACTTTCTTCTGGACAGGTTAACAGAAAGATGTGCTAGGCGTGGTCTGTTCTGCGAGAGAAAGGCTTTGTTTTGTACAGTATTGAGGATGGAGCCGAGTAACAACATGCTCTATTTTGGAGTAGTTGTTGACTTTTGATGACTGACTGTGAGACATACTTTGTAAAACAAAGTGATGCAAGCTTTTGTGGCTTTGGACGCTTGCAATTATGTTGGAGCTCTTAGCAACCTATCGTCCAGGTAGGGGAATACCAGGTGACCTTGAGGCCGAAGGAGAGAACTCCGAAGTGGTAATGGCTATGGTAAAACAAGGATATTTGTGGCATTTGGGATGTGTGGGGATGCAGAAGTATGTATCCTGCAAGTTCAGAGTTGTCATTCTCCTTGGTTGAGGAGGTGTGGGGTTTCGGAAAAAATAACCAAGCGGAACAATGGTTTCCGCCTTTTTTTTTTAAACTTCCGGATGTCTAGAATATTCGCGATTTCTTTTGAATTAAGAAAAAATTGGAGTAAAAACCTATGCCTTCTGAGTGGGAGGAACTTTATTGACTGCTCCTGCGAGTAGGATAAGAACTTTTTTTTTTTAGTAAATGAAGATGAGGGGTGTGTGCTCCCCTTGGTGGGTTGTATCCCGGCTCGGGGGGGGGGGGGGGGGATGGGGTTTGGGGAATGGCAAAAGTGGAGGAGACTGGTGTTGCTGACAATTCTTAAGCATGTGCAGATAGATAACCTGAATCCCTCAGAGGATATTAATGGTTCTGGAGAGCGTGGCCACCCAGAGATCTTTGATGGATCAAAGGCAATTTCCTTTTGGGTTTACACAGAGGTTTGCTTAGAAACCATATTTGAAAAAGAAGCAAAGTTAGGAGGCTGCGGTGGAGTCTGAAGTGGGTCTTGCATGAAGAGACCCCACCAAAGGTTGCAGGTACAGCTCAGAAGAGGGCCACAGTCATAATTACTTCCTGGGCATCCAGAAATTGAACACTGAAGACAGATGACAATACTGAGCTGCCCCAATGTATGGTGTGACTACACCGAGCAAACATTGCACTGAGGGCCAAAGGGATGCCGTTGTAATCTTGATTAATACACCATTTCCCCTGTTGACTAGAAATACTACCCCCAAACAGCCTCACAATCATACAATTCAGTGAAATGTTGCTCTTATCACTAAGCAAGCAGCAGCTTGAGTAGTACAAACATGTCACTCAGAGGATCCATAACTTGCTTCCAATAACAAGATTGGAAGGGCAATGGAAGGATACTTAAATTGGACTTTCATAGCACAGACATCTAGCAGTGTGCTCTCTTAGAATTCAACTCCAGTGGCCTGTACCCGTTTTCATGGAAACATGTTTAAAAAGCACCTGTAGTGGGTCCCAGCCCCTATAGTGGGACCCAGAGTGGACCCAGGTGTTAAGCAGGTGCTCAGGCCAGCACAGTCTGGTCTGACAGCTGATACATGTCTGCAACACAGTTGTAAAAACATTGGATTATAGACAGCTGTGTTTGTTAATGTTGCAATATGGTCCAGATGTCCGCCATGGGGAGTGTATGATCACTGCATTTAGTGTGCAATGCTGTGTTCTGATTGGCTGAGTGTTCCTAACTTAGTGTGGAATCTGACTTTATGGTGTTGTGGGAACATGCGCCCCTACGGCCAAACGTGTTTTATTATTGGGGCCATAGTGATGTTGCTGCATATCTGTGCTTTCTGTCTGGGTTTTCCTGTTCGTGTGTTTTGTCTAAGGGTTACATGTCACCCCCACCTGTGATCTGTCAATCAGTTGCTTCAGGCCTAGGTCGTAGGTCTGCCTAACCACGTATTTCTGACTCTGGGTGGATGGGGAGGTCATATAAGGTGGATTCGACAACCGCGATACGAGTTCGTTGTTATACGTACATATATCATGGTGAACTTCGACATTGTATTTATCAATATTAACAGTGCCCCCAACACAGAAGGCAGGAAAGCAAATATCTGGTGTAGAAAGGTGGAGTATTATGTGGTGATGCTGGTTAGGCTTCACCACGCAATAGACCCAAAAGATGGTTCTTGGATTCAAAATAATTAATCTTTAGCTTGGTCCTGGTAGTGTGGCAAAGAACAGTCAGACTTTACTAGAGGAACGTGTGTTAATCATCTCAGATTACCAACATGGAAAATCAGTAATTGACATGGCTTGAAAGAAATTAGCCACCAATTTATAAAAATAAAGCAGACTTTTATATTAATTCAGACACCAAAATGAACGTGGTAAGATACATATAATCGGAGTTAGGGATTTTAGAAGAAAACATAAATCACAGCAATTCAATACTGTAGAACGTTTGCATTACAGTCAATGGAATAAAGCGGTAGAGACAATTGGTCATTGGCAGGTGAAGTTGCATGGAACCCAAGGAAGGTAAATGTGATGCAGGTCCCGGGACCAAGCCACAACAGTCAGTTCAATTTTACCTGACTCGTGCAGCCCGAGTGCAGAGTTGTCCTGTCTGTCCCTGGTGCTGAACAGGAGCACCCAGAGAGCTGCCTTTACCACTTACACAGTGCTGTGGGGAAAAAAGGTGCAAAATCACAACAATGGGGCCGCTGCTAATGTCAAACGAAATTTGTATGGCGTTCCCTTTAGATGCGGCATAGAGTGAAGGGGTTAGTTACCGGACTGGCAACCAACAAGCCTTAGCAGTGGTAAGTGCATCAGATAGGTACTTTGATGTCCAGTGGTCAAGGAAACACGGTAGCTGCCTGAAACTTCGTGGAAGGCAGGACTAGAGTTCCCACAATGCACTTAACCATCCCTCAGAGGATCCGATGGCCAGTTATTCTTCGGATTCAAAGCGTCGTTTTACCTGGGACTAGTGCCACTAGTCCAGAGGAGTCTAAGTTTGCTCCAGTGGCCAGTACCCGTTTTCATGGAAACATGTTTAAAAAGCACCTGTAGTGGGTCCCAGCCCCTATAGTGGGACCCAGAGTGGACCCAGGTGTTAAGCAGGTGCTCAGGCCAGCACAGTCTGGTCTGACAGCTGATACATGTCTGCAACACAGTTGTAAAAACATTGGATTATAGGCAGCTGTGTTTGTTAATGTTGCAATATGGTTTATAAGAGATACCTCTGATGGGATGTGCCTGCAAATGTCAGAGTGAGCTTTCTCTACGGCGTCTCGTAAGAAAACAAGTTACTTACCAGTAACTGTAGTTCTCCAGTATTGGAAGCTTTCATAGATTTACATGCCTGAATCATTTCCCGTTGTCGAGATGGGAGTCCCCGGTATATAAAAAAGCAATGCTTAGATAAATGCAAAACAGAAAAGAGGCCTAGGCCCATTTCCATTTTGCAACCCATAACTCTCGTTATGCAAGAGACCAAAATTGTCCCTGAACCAATCAGAAGCTTTCACCCTCTAGAACACTCCTAAAAGAACCTTTTGCCCCTCAGATCCAAAGGTAAGCCTCTCAGGGGAGGAGGGTGGGTCGCATGTGAATCTATGAAAGCTTCCAATACTGGAGAACTACAGTTACAGGTAATTAACTTGTTTTCTTACTCCAGTATAGGAGCTTTCATAGATTTACATGCCTGAATCAGAATAGCGAGCAGTAAAACAGCACATTTTATAGTGTATAAATCTGACCTCATGCAGCATATGGACTGAAAACTGCACTTTATATACATATATAATTATTTTACAAACTTGCAAATATCACACAGTATTGAGATAACTTTCGATATCAAAATAATAAAATATATCATTAACATGTGACATCATAAGGCATAACAAAATGTGGATATGTAACAAATAAAGTAAGGAGGGATGAGAAAGAGGGCTTACCGTCACTGGAAAAGGTTTCTCAGCACCACTTGTCCCACTGCCGCATCCTTCCAAGCGGCTGCATCCAGGCAGTAATGTCTGGTGAAGGTGTGCGTACTCTTCCAGGTAGCCTCCCTGCAGATATCCTGGACAGGAATTCCTGCAAATAAAGCAGTGAAAGTGGACACTGCTCTCATAGAATGAGCACGAACTTGGGCATTCAACGGCTTCCCAGCCACCGGATGACAATATTGTATTGCACTGGAAATCCATCGGGCAATTCCCCTTTTGGATAGAGGAAAACCCTTCCTGGGTGCACTAAAAGATACAAAAAGTTGTGAAGACTTGCGGAAAGGTTTTGTTTTTTGTAAATAGAACTTGACAGCGCTGGACATCTAGTGAGTGGAGAACTCTTTCTGCAGTCGTAGTCCGTGGTGGAAAAAATCTTAAGAATTAGCAGCTCATTCAAATAAAAGTCTGATCGCACTTTGGGTATGAATTTCAGATTAGCTCTGAGTACAATCCGGTCCTCCTTAAACTGCAAGAAAGGTTCCTGTATAGTGAGAGCCTGTATCTCCCAAACTCTCCTGGCCGAAGTGAGTGCTATGAGAAGAGCTACCTTCCACGATAGGAATTTGAGATCCGCCCTGTGAATAGGTTCGAAGGGTTGCTTCATTAATTGAGATAATACAACGTTCAGCTGCCAGAGAGGTGGTGGAGGCTTTATTGGAGGAATGGTTCGAAATAACCCCTTCATGAATTGTTTGAGGATTCTTTTAGACCACAATGGTCCTGAGGAAGTTCTTCTGTAACATGATATAGCGGCTAGATGCACTTTAATAGAAGCATGAGCTAAACCAGATTTTGCCAAGAGCAGAATATATGGGATAATTTCATGAGCTGCCGACCTCAGAGGATGTATATTAGCTTCCTGACGCCATAGACAGTACCTTTTCCATTTCATCCTGTAAGTTTTGTTTGTACTCTCTGCTCTGGCCTTTGACAATATATCCTTGCATTCCGATGAAACATTTAAATGTTGAAATTTATACTGTTCAGCAGCCAAGCTGCTAAACTTAGTGATTTCGGATCTGAATGAAGTACTTGTCCCTGAGATATCGTCAAGAGCGAAGGTATCGGTTGAAGGCAAATCGGGGGAACTTCCGACAGTAGAAGAAGCTCCATGAACCAGTGGTGTCTGGGCCACCATGGGATATCAGGATCATTTTGCATGGTTCCCTCTTGATCTTTGTAAGAATGCGTGGCAGGAGGGTAATCTGAGGAAAGGCGTAGGCAAAGACGCCTGACCATGCCGTAAAAAACGCATTCCCCAAGATCCCCGTTGGTGAAGCCAACTTGCGAAGAACCAGCATTTTTTGTTCTGAGCTGTCGTGAAGAGGTCCAATGTCGGTTCTCCCCATCTTAGGAAGATGCCTTCTAGGATATCCTGATTGATCTCCCACTCGTGGCAGGTTGATTTGAGCCTGCTCAGTGTGTCCGCCTTGAAATTCTGATCCCCCGGAAGATGTTCCGCTTTTAGGGATATTCCATTTTGAACAGCCCATTCCTATATTTTCTGGGCTTCCTGAGACAGGGAAAGTAATCTTGTGCCTCCCTGTTTGTTGAGATAAGGCATTGCTGTTGTGTTGTCTGTCCTGATTGGCAAAGCAGATAGTTGTATTCTCAGCAGGAAAGCCAGCAATGCTAGTTCGACAGCCCTGAGTTCTAGTAAATTGATGTGAAGTTGTTGTTCCTGTAACTTCCAACGACCACTGACCTCGAGGCCTTGAACAAAGGCCCCCCCAACCTTCCAGGGATGCATAGGTGGTAACCAGCTGAGCTGGATCGGTAAGGAAGGAAAGACCGACAGATATTTCGTTGTTGGGTCCACCATACTACTGCTTGAAACATGGCCAGTGTGAACTTTACAATGTCGAAGGATCCCTCTGCTTGACGCCATTGCAGATCCAGTTGTTCCTGCAACGGACACATTCTCAATCGGCAGAAAGGAACAAGGGGGATGCAAGAGGACATCGTTCCTAGTCGTGACTTGTAACAGCGTACTGACAGACACCTTTTTGCAAATGCCTTGGATAGAGAGATTAGCCTCTTGTCTCTCCATGGAAGAAAACGCCTTGTTTACTGTGGTGTTCAGAATTGCCCCCAAGAACGTGATGTTCCTTGCAGGATGGAGGGATGACTTCTCCGTGTTCAGAGTCAGGCCCAGCTCGGCAAACAATTCTACACATGCCACTGTTGACGACTGAGCCGATGCTCGTGAGGGCGCTTTGATTAACCAGTCGTACAGATAAGGAAACACCTGGTATCCTTGTTTCCCTAAAAAAGCCGCCAATGGAGCCAGACATTTTGTGAAAATTCTTGGGGCCGATTTGAGGCACCTTGAACTGGTAATGGTCTCCTGCTACAGCAAACCGAAGATACTGCCTGTGGGAAAGATGAATGGGGATGTGCAAGTATGCATCCTGCAGGTCTAAGGTGGTCATATGATACCCTGGGTTTAAGAGTAGCAGAATGTCTTGGAGGGAAACCATCCGGAAAGATTGCTTCTTGAGATAAGTATTTAGAGTTCTCAGGTCCAGAATAGGACGCCATTGAAGCACGTTCTTTCGGACTAGGAAGAAACGGAAATAAAATCCCCTTCCTCTCTGGGAGATTGGCACTGGTTCTATTGCTCCCTTCCGGAGCATTGCCTGAATATCTAAGCGCATCGGATGTAGATGTTTGACCTCTTGACGTGTAGGAGGAGTACAAGGGGGGGATTTGAAGGAACTCTAAAGTATGTCCAAATTGTATTAGATTGAGGACCCACCGGTCCGTAAGTAATTTTTTGCCAATGATGAAGATGATTGGAAATTCTTCCACTCAGGGGAACTTTTGGTGGGAGAGGGATAAATGTAGCCGGATCCTGAAGGTTGTCATTGTCTTCGCAAGTTGGCCTTTCCTTGACTCCAAATCTAAAGTAGCAAGAGAAAGTTTGAGCAGAGCTCAAAGAAGACTCCCTAGCACAATGTGCAGTAGAAAATCTGAGGGGCAAAAGGTTCTCTCAGGAGTGTTCTAGAGGGTGAGAGGTTCTGATTGGTTCAGGGACAATTTTGGTCTCTTTTACATAACAAGAGTTATGGGTTGCAAAATGGAAGTGGGCCTAGGCCTCTTTTCAGTTTTGTATTTATCTAAGCATTGCTTTTTCATATACTGGGGACTCCCATCTCGACGACGGGGAATGATTCAGGCATGTGAATCTATGAAAGCTCCAATACTGGAGGAGCAGGCATTCAACTTCAAGGTCTGGATGGCCAGGGGAAGTATATCAGGTAATTTGGAACACAGTGCATGGAGATCTACTTCTCATGGTGCAGGGTCTCTCTTTGAACCTTGCCTGCTGATGCGGGCCTTCAAGCTTAGTGAGAAGAGACTGGTCATGCTCCAAAGAACACTCCGGATAAGTTACTTACCTATAATCCTAGTTCTCTTCCAGGGGTATACTCGTCAAAGTCATAAGCACTGAATAGTCCCACCCACATGCGGGGACCCCGGAGCATTAACAAAAAATATATGCATATATTCGTACATATACACACACACACACATATATATATATATATATGTGTACATATACATCTATGTCTATATGTCCATAAATCTATCTATATATCTATAAAAAAATATGCATAGTATTATGGTTTAGGCTGCATATTTTATATACATGTGTGTATATTTGATTATATATATATATCAAAGAAATACCCTTTCAGGCATAGTGACACGAATAAATTATGCAAAAAAGAAGCAGAGAACTCTGGGTAGTTCTCAAGTTTAGGTGCAAAGCAGTTCCTGTATAGAGCACTCTCAACACCAGCGACACTCTAGATCTGCTCACCTCAAATGTCTGTTTTTCTATCAAAATCTTTAAGCATAGGATTAGCACAATGCCATCCACGCCGAGATAGAAAAGACAACATATCGGTATTTATACCAGTGAATTTAGATATCAATTTACATTTTGCATTGTAACTTAGAAAAAAAGAGAGAAGAAAAACAGCCTACACGTATAGTATGTTGTCACTTTCCATTATCACGTGGTGCAAATGTAAAAAACACAAGGGAGAAAAAAAGAGAGTATATATATTTGAATTGTACCGCCATTTCATTATGTGATCAAGGGCACTAGATGCCCGAAACGCGTCGTGAGGAATGAGAAGTGATGCAATGAGCAAATAAATCTCACCTGTGATCAAAGAGCTTTCGTGTGGGACGTTGCTTTTCTTGTTCGCCGCCAGGAGGTACAGTAAGGCTTGTGATATATATATATATATTGTTAATGCTCCGGGGGTCCCGCACGTGGGCGGGACTATTCAGTGCTTATGACTATTGATGAGTATCCCCTGGAAGAGAAATGTGAGCAACCCGTACTAGTTTGGATTCTTCTGCCACCTTGGCACTGGTAGCTTCAGGACATTACCTTTAACCAAGACGCCTCAGGCTCTCCATGGCATGCTCTGCCTTGCATCCAAGCCCTTGGCACTGCAGAATGTTGAGGTAGAGAACCATGCCTAAATAATGAGCAAATGAATAGTAAAAGTGCTTGCTTGAATTACTCTTAGCCATTGTCCGTTCTGTTGCCCACAACACCACTACAAAAAGAAACAGGCACTTGCAAATCTGCCTTGATCCTGCTCCAATAGTAATAGACAAACCTGAACTGCCAGGCAAGGCCCCCTCTAAGCGGACACATGCAGCCCTAGACTGGTTCTAATCGGGTGTTGGCAGTAGGGTGAAGCTTGAGTCTTAAAGCAGCACAAGGCCCAGGTCTTGCTATACCTGTTGCAACAAGGAATCCAAAAAAGTGAAAGGTCGTCATAAGTGGTCAGTCTACCGTCAACGATCAGAACGAATTCTAGTGCTGCGTCTCTGAGAAAAATGGAGGTCCTAGCAATGAACGACTTAAAGGCAAGAACAAATCCTACTCCCTGAGTCCAAAGGACAAAACGCCCTAAGTATGACAAGCGTCTTTAGAAAAGCTTCCCTTACTGAAAACAAGCATTTGCAATGCAACAGGTCTCGCATTTACGAGACTTTGAGCTATAAGCATTGTAAATGACAATGCCTTTTATTTATGTCTTGGTATTTGAAGCATAAATAAAACGCATTGTAATTTACAATGCCAATAGCTCAAACTTGTGTAAACGCGAGTCCTATTGCATTGCAAATGCTTGTCTGTAGCTTTTGTATTCAGGTAGTGCTTGCTGTTTGGAAGCATTTGCCTATTCAAAAGCCACAGTGCAATTCACTAATCGCCTTTGGATGTTCACATTTGTTTTGCTTGATTTGCTTTTTGTTATATTAGTAAAGCTCTGTCTGTGCAACTTTAGTGGCAATTTCAGTTGAAAATGTGTTGTCTATAAATCAGTGCGCTACCACACAATGCTTTAGTTGCATTTAAGAAACTGCCCGCCTCATGTCCATTAAAGATAGGGGGGCCACGAACATTTGTTGTTCTAGAAATTGGGTCGGGGTTCCAAAAGGTTTGGGATGCACTGCTTTAGTTGATTCTAGCTGCTTCCTCAAACTCGTCCATAACGTCATTATTGATAATTGGTGTCTAGTTTTCTATATCGACTTCAGATTATTTTTCTAACCAGTAAAATTTCTCGATCTCCCTTTTCTGGCTATATGTAATCTAATGCCCAAAATCCATGTGGAGTAAATATATGCAGCAGAAAACACTTTTCCCAGACAGGACATATATTTTAAAAGTTATTACAACGACATCACACAATATTCAGGCTCAATCTGCCAAGTACGCCACACCCTCTCCCCACTTAAAAGGTTAGCAGTTGTTTCTGTTTTAGGCGGCGCTAATAAGAGAAATGGACTGGTGCAAGCTGCCTCCCGACGACAGCACTTATGTTTTTTTTTACAAATAAACCACTGTAGTTAGACCTAGCCTGGGGTCCCATAATCATTAGCATCGTATTGTTTAAGGTTCTCAAATCTTCTTGCTCAAGATGAATATTGGCCTTTTTCTGTAAAATAAAAACCATTTGTAACCAGTAAACTGGGATTTTCACTTTGACTGAAATGCTGAATGTGCATCTAACAGACTATATTGATACTTTCGGGGGCTTTGTGTACTGTGTCCATGAGTGCGGAGTCTAGGATGCGCCCGAGATCACAACACATGTGCAACGTCCTCCAGAGGTTGAGAGAGGCGGGCTCCCGGGTCGCCTTCGATGCTCCGGCTCCCTAAGGTACCACACGACCACGAAGCGCCCCATGTGCCCCGTCTGGTGCAGCCATCGAGCACGAGCATGTTCACTACAACTAACTGTACCACTGAAGCATCCATTTCAAATGTAATCAGTGCAAAAGAACAAAAACCAAAATAACAGCTGTGCAATTGTTATTCTTTCTAATCTGCTTCAAAAACACTGGGTTCCTTCAAATTCTAGCACCATGCTGACATTCTCTCTGGTCGCACCTACCCCCCTCCCTGGCCTTAGCCCACTTCACCGAAGATGAATATCAGCCCTGTAGAGAGCGAGACAGAGTGCAAACCAGCAGACTCACCCTCCGTAGCTGTGGCGGGCACCCACGGGGTGGCATATTTGAGACTTGGGTGCACAGTAAAGAGCCACTTGGAAGAGTAACAGAAATAAAGCAGAGAGACTTTCTATCTGTATGTAAAGCGCATGCCATCCTGTCCACTGGGACGTTCCCCGTCATACAGCGGCGCCGTTACATCCCAGTGAGGGGTGCTTCCCATCAGCCTGCTCCAGCGCGAGGTGCAGCAGCAGGACGGCGGCCGCCAGACTCCCCCTGAGCCAGTGCGGTGTCCTGAGGTCCCGGCCGAGGTGCTCCTGGGCAGGCAGAGCAGAGGACGGGGCTGAGACACTGCAGGGCACGGGACAGTGAAAAGTGAGCGTGAGCTCCCGGAGAGGGACCGGGAGGCAGGAGCAGTGCGGGCGGGAGCGGTAGCGCCCATGGGCAGCTGGTGTGAAAAGTCACATTGCTCAGTTACTGAATGCCTGCTGCTGGGCCAGGTCGGAGCAGATGGGGAAAGGCGACGAGTGGGAGCCGGCGAGGGCTGCTGAGCACCAGGGGCATCTCTTGGGGCTGGTCCCAACAGACATGTCACTGCGCACTCCCTGTACCCCTCGAGGTGTGGGCGCCGCTCCGCGTGCCGAGAGGATTCTGCTGTCAGCCAGAGGTTGTCATTCAAATCCTGCGCTGCTTCTGCTGGTGAAGGTGAGGCTCAGAGCGAAGTGAGCAGCACAGGAGGGTGAGAGCAGAGCTGCTCTTGCCAAACTCCAAGTCCACCCTGCATCAGTCAGCCCCCAGCAACCACCGGCCAACTGCATGCCCGCACCGGCAGGGGGGGGCACCCACTCAGCCTCAAAAACAAGCGCTCGCCATAGCGCTATTTATATTTGCATCGCGCTTTCACTTTCAGTGAAAGCGAAAGTGCGATGCAAAAATAAACACACGGCGCCCTTTCTCCTTTTGGGAGGCCCATCAGGACTGGCTCTCAGAGGCTTGTTTACATAACACGCCTCTGAGATAAGAAATTGCTTCACGACAGCCGTGAAGCAGGAGACCCAGTCCGGATGGGCCGTCCCAAAATGACAAAGGGCGGTAACACAGAAGCCTCATTTTCAATGGGAAGCCACCGTTTACCATAAATGGTGACGCTACCCAATGAAAATTATGGGCGGGGCTTCAAGCCCCTTTCTGAAATATACTCACCCACAATATGTCTCGCAGACGCGAGCAGTGCATACGCGCTGCAACAGGTCTGCGAGACCTAAAAATAGGGCTTTAAAACATAGCAGATGTCAAAGGCTGCTCAGCGAAAAAACATAATTTCGTCAAAGTCCAATGTGGCGAAGTGAGGTGGAAACAGAGAGCCCGAGCATCCTGGCCCCAACTAAAATAAATGAATACCTAAATAAATAATACACAAACTGCCAGTAAAGAGCAAACAGTCAGACTGTCTCAAAATCCCAGTCACCAAGGCTGCAGCTCCCTCAATGATATTCGGTTTTGTTTCTTTTTAAGAGCTCTCGTTTCATGGTAGGTTTTAGTACAATTCATGCCTCAAGTTAGGCAGTATAACAACTGTCACACTTCCTGTGATGGTCATGGGAGGTCGAGTTCTGTGCATTTAGCGGTAATTGATTGTTCAAGATTCATTAAGATTCTATGATGGTACTCCATCAAGGATGATGCTATGTACCGGTCTATGGCGTAGCCTACTTTCCCCCAAAGGCCTATCGTATAAACAAGCAGAACTTCTAAACAACGAGTTTCTACCCCCAAGAGGGAACAGATTTAACACCTCCCATGCATCCAGCATACTGGAGATACACCACAAAGTATCCTGTCGGCTTCAGGGGATGTTCAGCTTTAAAATATAAAACACGTTTCAGATGATATGGCTACAATCGTAAGGAGCTCCAAGACGGGAGCAGCACTCGGTTATAAAAGAGGCTAGCTGAAACAATGTGAACGTCGGTAAAGCACTAGAAGTAATACGATTTTCCCCATAACATGCAGAGGTATGTAAGCCAAAGTTCTTGGATCAGCGCTGCTCCAGTTTGTAAACTCCGAACATATAATGTACATACACACTCACTGGTTGCTTAATAGTGACTGAGTGGACCCAGCACATTCTATACCCGGTTTGTTGAACAGTGCCTACAGGGGTAGAGTTATGCTTCTCAGATCTCGATATAACATTCTCCCTTGGTGGACTTCACCTCTCCACGGGCTAGGCATCCTATGGTGGTCTCAACTTTAGGATACTGAAACCCTCCTAAAGTGGTAAGCATGCTGGCTGTGTATGTTGTCTCACACTCAACAGCACCTCATGCTATTGGCAGTGACTTTCCCCACATCCTTGTTGATGCAAGTCTTTGAACCCCTTCCAACTCCTCCTACATAGTCCAAACGACTATCAACATACGCTGCCAAGGACTCAATGCAATTGGAGCGCTTAATGGGCTCGTCAGGGGTAGGAAGTGCTAAGTAAAGGCTGCAAAACAACTTTATACTATTTAGTAGTTCTTGGTCATAGTCCTGGTCTCGCAATGTGACCGTTCTCAGATATGCAAAGGGAGCCATCAATGTATCAGTAGTGGGAGCCTGAAGTAGTTCTGAAAGTCTTGTGCTCTCACCCAATGCCGGAGTCAATTGAAGCCCACACAATATTATTTCTTAGTCAAAATGCCTCATATTGTCTGGGATGAGCAACAGTAGCATAGACCTAGATGTTGCGCTTGTAAAAACCTTCAAAACATATCCGAAGCAAACAAACCCTTCGATCCCCAAAGACCTCTTCAATGTGTGTCAGAGAAGCAGCTCTATTCATGAGTTGAATCAGAGGAGGAGGAATGCTTTTCAATACCAGAGATCACTGCACACAAGAACCAGTACCTCTTACCACTGCATTCACAGGTGAACAATCAGCCAAGATGTTTTAAATGACTGGTTGATTAAAGTATACCCTTGACAGGGGATTTTCTTTTGGAGAAAGAATACAGCAATTTGTGACAAAAACTGAAGATGAAAGGATGCAGGGGGTCGAGGTGGCAGACAGGTACCACGTAAGGTAAGGCACAGATGCATGCAGCAGATAAAAACAAGCTATCTGATTAACACTATAAAAAAAGATACAAAATTAACCCGTTCTGAGGGAACGTTACGATGCAGCTTGGTCAGTCAAATGCAACACGGCGTATGAGGTATCAAGGGAATTTGTAGGTTGGGGTCAAAGGGGGAGGGCACCAGGGGCATGAAAGGACCATGCACGTTTCTTTGGCTAACCATTTGCTGAGCTGGTACAATGAACACAATGTGGCTATTACCATAAGCTGGTGAGTAAACAAGTTTTACTTCATTATATACCTTGTCTTCTTGCTTCCGATTCTCTTCACAACACTGGGAATTATTTCTTTTTCAATCTTTTCTCCATCAAGCTTTCCCCTGAGTCTTTCTCCATCAGGCTTTCCTCTCATTACTCTTTCTCCATCCAACTTTCCGCGAATCAGTCTTTCGCCATCCAGCTTTCCTTTAACCAGTTTTTCTACAGGTTTTCCCCTGTCTGGTTTCTCTACTTCGAGTTTTCCTCTATCAGACTTTTCTACTTCAGGTTTTCTTTTATCAGGTTTTTCTATCTCAGGTTTTCCCTTATCAAAGTTTTCTAGTTCAAGTTTTTGCTTCTCAGGTTTTTCTAGTTCAGGTTTTCGCTTATCAGGTTTTTCTAGTTCAGGTTTTCGCTTATCAGGTTTTTCTAGTTCAGGTTTTCCGTTATTTTTTTCTATTTCAAGTTTTCTGTTATTTCTTTCTAGTTCAGATTTAACAATCTCAAAATTTTCCACTTCAATTTTTCCTTTATCAAGTTTTTCTTTATCAAGTTTTTCTTTATCAAGTTTTTCTTTATCAAATTTTTCTTTTTCAAATTTTTCTTTTTCAAATTTTTCTTTTTCAAATTTTTCTTTTTCAAATTTTTCTTTTTCAAATTTTTCTTTTTCAAATTTTTCTTTACCAAGTCTTTCCTTCTCAAGTGTTTCTTTATCACATAGCTCTCTTTCAACTGGTTGATCAACCCGTTCGTCCATTGGTTTGTCTTCTTCAAGAGCATCACACTCTGGATTTTCTTTATCATCTATTTCCATTTCAGACCTTTCTTTGTCAAGTTTCTCTCTCTCGGGTCTCTCAAGCTTTTCTTTTTTCTCCTTCTTAGGTGGTGGTGGTGTAGCAAATTGCTGAGCGACCTGCTGCGCAACCAACTGAGAATTTATTCTGGGTTTTCTGAAAGGAAAACATATAATAAGCTTTACGTGTGCAATATTTTACTTTTACACAAATGCATTCACTATATTGATGTGAAACATTAATGAAAATACTCAGAGGGTTTGATAATTTTGTGGCAAGAGATTCTGTCTCTGGCGTGAAAATACAGTATAAAATGTGTTGACTCATGAGATCTCAATTCCAAGATGTTTAAGGTGCCTTAGGAACATGAAGATCGCAGGGGTGTTAAACATTCTTCTGCATAGGCAAAATGAGTAATCATTCAACCTACATTACCAAAGACACTTAACTTCCTTCTTTTGATATAATTTTAACAAGTGTAAGGCACTTCAAATGACTGCTATGACCATGCCATTACTGCAATCCTACGGCACCTGAACAGTCATGGCCTCTTTTATGGAGGTAATTAGGGCAGGCGGCAGCAAAGTTGTGGATGCCTTTAAAGACATGACTAGGAGGAAAATAAACTGTCACCACGACCAGAACCCCCATTTATCTTGTAAACAAGCTCGCCATCTCTAGTGGTTCTCGGGACACCCAGTGCAGGTTAAGAAGTGTAAAACAACAAAACAAGATGGCAGGCCTTTTTCCATCCATGCACCCAGGATCTCGCACAACATCCCTGTATCCATCAGGACGGCCCCTACTCCGCTCCAGTTTTGGAAAGAGTTAAAGGTTAAGCTTGCTGCAGAACACTACATCAAAGTGCAGTAACCATCCACAACCCAGCTTCCTCGATTACTTGTTCACTTTCTGCTGGTCTTTGACTGTGTACAGCATCCTGCTACCTTTTGGCTAGATTTGTGCCATATTTAAAAAAAAAAAAAGTTACCTGTACACTGTGGTTCTCCAGTATTGATATCTTTTATAGATTCACATGCTTAAATCTTCCCCGTCGTCATGGTGGGAGTACCACGGTAACAGTAAAATAGTGGTATTAAAACTAACATTCAAATGCCCATAAAATTTTTCCAGCTTTTCGCTACCGATTACCAATGTTATAAAACATCCAAACTCTATCCAATCAGAGCGTAGACCATAGAGTCTCCAATCCCTTCAGGGCGAGCATACCCCAGATTCGAGCACGAGTACCACAAGGTATTAAAGAGGTATGGAGGTAAACCTTAAAGAGGAGGAGGAAGGGTCGCATATGAATCTATAAAAGATATCAATACTGAAAAACCACAGTGTACAGGTAACTAACTTGTTTTTTTTCAGTATTGTATCTTTTATAGATTCACAATCTAGAATCAGAATAGCAAGCAATTCCAAAGGGTCAGAGGCGGCGGGTAAGGTGAACCATCCCACCATGCGACCCAGAAACCAAGACACGAATGATAATCATAAAAAGCGTTTAACATGAGCTCATAACAATGTATACATATACTAAAACTTAAAATAGAAAATATTCGAAAACATTCATTACTTATCATAATAGTATGGCTATTTAGGAGAGAAAAATACACTCAGGAGAACATACCTTATGCAAATAGAAGTCGCAGAGCAACTTGACCAACTGCTCCATCCGCCTTCTGCCAGGCATCCATGCAGTAATGTTTTGTGAAGGTATGCAGATATCAGGCAAGGACACTCCTGCGAATGGGGCAGAGAAAGCTGCCACCTTGCATGTTGAGTGCGGTACGACCTTGGAAACCAGAGGGCGGACAGCCCCCTCATGACATAATAGTCGATGAGACCCAGCGAGCGATAGACTCCTGGGTCAAATCCGGACCCTTCCTTGAGGCAGAGAAAGCAATGAGTAACTGAGTAGATTTTCAAAAAGGCTGAGCCCTTTGCAAGTGGAATTTTAAACAATGTTTAATGTCTAGAGAATGGAGTGCTCTCTCCGCTGGCAAAGATGGAGCTGAAAAGGAGGGAAAAAGCACTGGCTCATTTAGATGAAATTGGATGGATTGGTACGAAGAATCACTTTATCTGGAAAGAACTGCAGATAGAGCTCCATTGTTGTGAAGGCCTGAATATCACTAATGTGTCTAGCTGATGTGATGGCCAACAGGAAGGCACTTTAAGTCACACTTGTGAATTGGCTCAAACGGTGACTTCATAAGCGGAGACAAGACAGTATTTAATTGCCAGAGCACTGGAGGACTTACTGGAGGGTAGACCCTGAAAAGTCCTCTCATGAACTCTTATCAGTGTTAGACCACAAAGACAAACAACCAGAACGTTGTCAGTATCTGGAGGTTGCAGCTAAGTGCACTTTGATGGATGGTTGTGCCAGACCAGCTTTGGCGAAAGACCTCAGGCGGGGACGAGAGAGGATCGCAAGAGTGCGTGGTACACCATATATAGAATCTTTTCTACTTGGCTGAGTGGCATTTGATCATAGGAGCAGCTTGGGCGTTCTGACATGCCTCAGAAATCGCTAATTGTCCGATTCAGTGTGATGAAGAGAATCCAACAAGTGTAGTGTGTGGATTTGAGGATGAACCACTTGGCCCTGGTTAATTGGCTGGAACAGAATTGGAGAAAACCTTGATATGCGATACAGCTCTGTGAACCAGTGGTGTCGCGCCCACGCCGGGGCGATTAGAATGACACAGCAAGGCTCTGGTTAGATTTTTTTTGGAACCTTTGGAATGAGTAGGCAAACGCTTGCTCCCAAGAGAGGTGGAAAGCATTTCCTAGAGAGCCTGGCTGAGGAAATCTGCTGACGTAGAATCTGCATTTTGTGTTGTGACGTAGTGAACAGATCTAGGGTTGGAAACCCCGAGCAGCGAAAAACCCTTTGCAACTGTTCGTCGTTTAGCTCCCACTTGTGACACTGCTTTGTGTTCCTGCTGAGGGAATTGGTGCCAATCGTTTTGGACTCCTGGCACATGCTGAACCTGTATTGATATTCCGTGGACTATCAGCCATTCCCAGATCTGCTGAGCCAGGATTGAGAGGGGCTGAGATCTTGTCCCACCTTGCTTCAGCTGATAGAACATGAAGGTGGTGGTGTCCATGCGAATCAGGATCAATGACTTTCTGATTCATGGCAGGAATGCTTGGAGGCCCAGAAAAAAACACTATCAGTTCCAAGAGGTTTATGTGACACTGTGCTTCCTGAGCTGACCACCTTCCGTGGACCTGCAATTCTTGCAGGTGGGCACCCCACCCGTCCTGGAGGTTTCATACTTAGGAGACAGTAGGGAATTAGCGGGATACAGGATGACATCAACCCTAACATTGACTTGTATGACTTTACTGAAACATTTTTTGCGGACAGACCCCACACTGTCTTTTACAGTCGTAAGATCCTTTCTTTTGTGGGAAATGCTTTTGAGAGCGTAGTGTCGAGAGTTACACTTGGAAATACTATCGCCAGAGGGGACTTTTCCCGGTTGATTTTGAGCCCCAGGGAGCGAAATAGCTGAACACTGGAGTCTGTCAATCTTCTGGCAGCCTGGATCGATAGGGCCTTGACTAACCAGTTGACCAGATAAAGGAATACATGGCGACCGGCTCGATGTAGAAAAGCAGTCACTGGAGCCAAGCACTTGGTGAAGATTCGTGGAGCAGACTTTAACCCGAAGGGCAGTACTCTGAATTGATAATGGCACCCTGCCATCTCGAACCTGAGAAAACGATGTTTTGGGTGAATGGGAACATGAAAATACACGTCCAGAAGATCCGGAGAGGACATATAGTCCCCTGCATCCATGAGAAGCAGAATTTCCTGGAGCGACAACATTCTGAAGGGTTGAGATTTTATGAACCAAGATCCATTATCTGCCTCCATTTTCCCCATCTTTTTCTTTATCCAGAAGAAGCGAGAATAGAAACCCAGATTGCGCTGATCGGGTGGACCCTCTTCGATTGCCTGCTTGGCAAGGAGCAAGTGGATTTCCCTTTTGAGGATTTGGAGAGGACGACGGGAAGTTCTTCACGGAGGCAAATTTAAGGGCTGTTGAACAAATTCCAGCGAGTGATTGTGGCAAAATACGTCTAACACCCATTTGTTGGAAGATATAAGCTTCCATTGACTAAAGAATTTGTAGCAAGTGGGCCGAATTGAAGTAGGACTACAGTAGACGTGAGCCCTTCCTCCTGATGGTGGGCGTCAACGTGCCGCTGCTCTAGAGTAGGGTGGTGTTGAAGTTTGCCGAAAGGGCTGCAAAGAGTACGGAGCATAAAAGCCCTGTTGATAATGCGACTGGAAACGCTGCTGAAGCTGGGAACGAGAGAGATAGTGACCTCTGCCCCTGCCCTGGAAGGAAGCAAACGTTTTTTGCTGTAGATTAGTTATAGACTTGGCCGTCTCAATATCCGATTTCATTGACTGCAGCGCATTATCCACATGCTTACCAAAGAGGAATTTGCAGTCGAATGGCATGTCTAAAACCTTGGCCTGAACCTCCAGATGGAAAGTCGTAGCTTTTAGCCATCCCTGCCATCACAAACCCGCCATCTGTCTGAAGGCCGTTGAAGAAATGTCCAGAACTACATCAAACATTTCGGAAGAGGTTCTTTCTCCTTCCGACAGCGCCTCCTTTGCTTCTTTCTTCTGATCCTCAGGAAGGAACACCAGCAAGGCTGAGATTTTGGACCACATCTGGCAGTCATACCTTCCAAGGATAGCCATGGCATTGGAGGCTCTGATGGCAGTGGCCATCAAAGCGGAGAACCGTTTACCAGTGTTTTACAATCAACGCCCTTTGTCAGGCGTAGCCGCACACGGAGAGGAAGGGTTCTTCGATCTCCTTTGAGCCACCTACATAATGACTGAATCAGGTCGGGGTGTCCAATCAGGCATGCTGAAGTCTCCTTGGACGCCCTGTACTTTTTGTCCAATTTCAGCACCACTGCAGGAATAGAAGCTGGCATCTTCATCAATTTAAGGCCTTCTTGCCATAAGAAGTCTACAATGGGAATGGATCGAGAGGAGCACTGCATAGTAGGCTTAAAATCATATAAAAAGCACTGTCTGCTTGACAGGCATAGGAAGGTCAATGCACCTAGAAGCACATTTCAGTAGATGGCGGAACCAGCGATATGTGCAGGCGGAGAGTTGGCTGGAGGATTAGGAAAAGGTGGAGTAGTGGTCACAGTCGTCCCATTCATCATGGACATTCAGGGACAACTGCAGTGCCCTCTCCTCTAGCTGCTGGTCGTCATCCTGACTTTGTGCAGGAATTTCCACAAGTGGCAGAACGGTCTTGCTCTTCTGCAAAGGGAAAGCGCACCTCTTGTCCACTTTACTTTAAAATGGGTACAGGAAGTCAGAGGTAAAGCATTTGGTTTATTCAAGCTTGAACAGATGCATAACCCACAAGGAAAAAGTTATTCAGTGTAGGTAATTAATCTTCAGGGGCTCCTGAACGGAAGGCAGCTGAGGAGCAGAATTTGCTTCAGGAAATCTCTTACAATAATTGTTCAGCATTAACCAAAGATAAAGTTACCAATGACACCGGGATAATTATGGAGGGTTCTTGAGCTTGTTCTTCCTGTTCCTCATAAGGATAGTGCTCCTGAAATGCATCTAAACGTTGACAACTGGGACACGCCCTTTCCGAGAAAAAGTAGTCCCCCTCCAAATAAGTAGATGGATCCTCCATTGTCTCTTCTTCCTCCGAGGCCTGGCACTTAGCCCAGAGTTGGTGGTAGCAGAGAAAAAATGTAAACGTCCTGCAGAAGGAAAGGCATGGGTTTCAAAAGCAGACTGACCTTTTCCCTCGTGGACGGGGTCGTCGACGGCACCAGCGACTGCAGCGGTTGAAGAGTTGTTGATAGTGAACAAACCTGCTGAACTGTCGCCTAAGAAACCCTCGCCGACAGATGGTCTAACCGCAGCAGAAGACTGACACCATCACTGCCATCATTGACACAGTCGCCGCCGCCTTGACAGACGGCATCACTAACTAAACCGCCGATGGAGCGCCAGTTGCAGTGGCGACAGAGGCCGTAGATCAAGATTTCTTCGCTAACAGGGCCGTCGATGAGTGTTTTCTGACAGCTGAAGATTCTCTGGAAGGAGTAAGAGGCGTTGACAGAGGAGCAGAACCCGACATCTGGTGAGAAGAGAGACCGGACTGGTCTTTCTTGGCTCTTTTCTCCTCAATCCTCTCCTTATTCTGAGATCTGGATTTTTTGGATCCTTAAGCAATGAGGAAAACCCTTCTTATTTTCTCTTTCTAGAGGAGGCATTGGGATTCTCCTCAGAGTCTGAGTCTTTTGCTGCTTTTTAGGTCTCGCCTGACCCAGCGCATGCGCTGGTCTGGCGAGACATTTTGTGAGTGCTCCAAAAAGTGCTACCAGGCCAGCCTAGAGCTACAGTGCATGTGCGCGGGCACGCGTGTCGCGCTTTACCGCGATTACTTTCACGGCTGCGCGGCCGCTTTGATGTTCTCCGTGAGGCTTCAATAGATTGCAGCAGTTAAAACAAGCACTGGCATAGGCAATAGGTCTCGCTTTTGGGACCTTATAAGTGTTTAGTTATGTAACTGTTGCATGGCTAAACACTTATAAGGTCCCAAAGGCGAGACCTATTGGCTATGCCAATGCTGGTTTCCTTTGTAACCAGAGAAGCAGCCTACCCTAACAGGCCTTGAGGTTTTTGAGGATAAAGTATGACAGTACTTGCATCCTCTGGGCTTGTGGTCTGGATACAGACAGTAAAGACTCTCCTCATGTGGGTCCTCAGAATAAAGTCTGGACTTTCCACAAGCAGTACAGGGCCTAAACAACCCTCTTTTAGACTCCGACATTAATAAGGAAAATAGGTACTCACACTCCTGGCCTGTACCTCAGAAGAAATATGAAGTGAAGAGATGAACAGTTAGCTGGAATTCAAAAGGGCAACAGTAGAAACACTTAGCAGAGCTCAGGGAGACTCCCTTACACACAATGTGCGTTAAGAAATCTGAGGTACGGTGGCCCTGCAGGGAAAGGAGACTATGGCCTACGCTCGGATTGGCTAGAGTTTGGATGTTTTAAAACAGTGGTAATAGGTTGCTAAAAGCTACTGAATTCCTATGGGCATTTGAAAGAAAGTTTTAATACTACTATTTTACTGTTACTGTGGGACTTCCACCATGACGAGTGGGAAGATTCAAGCATGTGAATCTATACAAGATACAATACTGGAGAAACAATTTTTCTTGCATGTACTAACTTTTGCTCTCACTTCTATTTTAAGCATTCTACCTCCAGTTATATATAAAACATACATACATATATATAATACATACATATATATATAAAACATACATACATACATATATATATAAAACATACATATATACATATATATATAAAACATACATATATACATATATATATAAAACATACATATATACATATATATATTAAACATACATATATACATATATATATATATAAAACATACATATATACATATATATATATAAAACATACATATATACATATATATATATAAAACATACATATATACATATATATATAAAACATACATATATACATATATATATAAAACATACATATATACATATATATATAAAACATACATATATACATATATATATAAAACATACATATATACATATATATATAAAACATACATATATACATATATATATAAAACATACATATATACATATATATATAAAACATACATATATACATATATATATAAAACATACATATATACATATATATAAAACCTACATATATACATATATATAAAACCTACATATATACATATATATAAAACCTACATATATACATATATATAAAACCTACATATATACATATATATAAAACATACATATATACATATATATAAAACATACATATATACATATATATAAAACATACATATATACATATATATAAAACATACATATATATAAAACATACATATATACATATATATAAAACATACATATATACATATATATAAAACATACATATATATAAAACATACATATATACATATATATAAAACATACACATATATATATATATATATTCACTTAAAAAACCATAGGTTTCATACATGTTATAGTTACCTGGACATTTCACTCGTAAAAAACCAATGAAATTCCCCCGTTATAGTTCGTGCAGGCAACTATAACTCACGCAACCGCAATCCTCTGCTGATGACGTCACAGGGGTGTGGACATTTTTAAATAATCTACTTGTCCATGGGACAAAATGCAACATAAATCTACATGTCCTGTAAGACGATCAACTTGTCCCACCTATTCCCAAATCGATAATGTGGGATGACAAAGCCATTGATGAATTTGTTTTAATAAAACTGAACAGTGAAAACTTTACTTTATTGCTGAGAAAAGTGTTATTTTCCTTTAGTATTGAAACACAACAATAGTTTTTCTTCAATAAATCAATCAAATGACACTTGTTAAAGCGCACAGCTGCTTCGAAAGTAGCGTCCCATCGCTCTGGCAGACAGTAAAGGCAGGCCAAAGTAACAAGAAACTAAACGGAGTCAAATAGCCAGGTTTTAAGTTGCCTTTTGAAGGCTGACCGAGTCAATTAACCGTAACAGAAAAGGAAGCCTGTCCATAATTTTGCAGTGCGTACAGTAAAGGGGATGCCACCACGACGAAACTTCAGAAATGTTGGAATCCGCAGAAGGTGACTATTGTTGGATCCAAGTGCCCACCTTTGAGTATACCGAGACAATCTATTCAGCAGATAACATGGGGGCTTACCATAAGCTCTGAAAGGCCACGTTAGAGCTTTGAAGTTGATATGCTATTCCATAGGAGGCAAGTGCTGATGTCTCAAATGTGAGATATAATGGCACCTCTGAACTCTCCTGATTTGTTGTGCCACTGCATTTTGAATTAGCTGAAGTCTGCGTATCAAATATGCAGGAAGACCAAGGTAGAGACGGTTAAAGTAGTCCAGATGGGGCGTATTTAAAGAATGAGCGGTTTTCCTAGCCTCTCCAGGAGCCAGATGAAAAAACTTCTTTATCATTTTCATCTTCAAGAGACAGATGAAATATGTTTAATTTGCGATGTAAAAGAGAGGGTAGAGTCAAAGATAATGCAAACATTTCTAGCAGACCTGGTATGATTAGGAGAGGCTCAGCATGCCACCAGATAGAAGGTGGTAGGGGCCATTTTGGTAAAAAAACAAAATTCTGATTTGTCAGAATTTAGTTTTAAACAATTTGCATCCATCCAAGTTGCGACTGCTCGAAGACATTTTTTAAAATTGTGAAAAGCTAAACTGACTTAAGGTATGGTAGTTTGGATATACGGGTCCAAAACGCAAGCTGAACCATATTTGCACATCCATCCATGTTGGGTGTATGTGGAAATATCTACTGCAGAAACATCATGCTGCCAAAATATTGAGGACCAAAATATAGTGTCTGGATTTAGGAATAGTAAATCTTTACTTACCAATTATCGTCTCAAAATTTTGACCCTCAGTATTTTTTATATAATAATCTGGTAGCACAATATTCTGTAGTCAAAATTAAGGTGGAGTACCTCAGAGTTGCAGTAAAAAAGAAACTGATGAGAAATTCTGTTCAGTTGGGGTGGTGTTGTCTGTCACGAGACGTCTAGCCTGCTTCCAGCCTAATTGGTTCGCCCTCTTTCATCTTGCCTCGCTCACATTCTCACTGCACATACACACAACCCAACTGCAGTGACACACACTTCTGGACAGACAAACACACCCACCGCACACTCAAACAATCCCATTGCACAGAAACATAGCTACACTACAGATGCATAGGCTCATACATCATTAAATGAACAGACTCACAACCCCATGCAGGACCACAACCCGAAGCAGAAGACCTACCGCTGCAAAGACATAAAGACACCCACTATAGATAGGCACTGCTTGTCAATAGGAAGTGCTTGGGTCTAACATGAAAGGTTTGAATAACATGTGTCTAACTTGGTCCTGACTGTAGCAGAGATACTGCCTGCAAAGATATCCACTGATATTCAAAAAGGTTGGAAGAAGCCAATCCTTTTTCTATTCTAAGGAAGGACATTCTACAAATGGATAAGAAATACAAATGTATGTTGGAGAAGGGGAAGGATTCTAAGGCAGTTTTGGATTAGGTGGTAATGATGTCCAGCATAGGTCCATGAGGGGAGGCCAGAATCCATGGCGACTTTCAAAATTTCCACTGACTATTCAAATTAGTTCCAATGAGATTAAATTTGATATTTGTTTATTTTATGATAATTCAGAAAATCTAGCATGGGTTTACACTGAAATTACGGAAATGTCACACTTCAATGAAAAATCGGCAGCTATGAGCACATCACATCACCCAAAAGGCCTTCAAAATGCTGGGCTAAGTGTGTCGCTAAAAGAGCCAAAACAATAATTCTTACATTTTCCACACAAACTAAGACAATGTCAAATATAAATACCCTGAAAATATGAAACTGTAATGCCTAAGCACACTGAAAACTTGGCAGCGCCTCTCCCAAACACAAGCTCACCTTTAAGCACTTCAATGAGAAGGCCTATGCCCTCCTGGCAGCAAATTGGGGTCTCTTAGAACTTGGAGCCACCGTCTAACTCCACTTCTCTCTGTAGCACAGCCACAGCCGACTGCTTCAACCCTGGCAGAGCCGTCATGGCTGGAATAGGAGAGAATCTGAGCCAAACGGGAACCCGCACACCAGATTTGACAGCCCTCTCCAGTGCTACCCACGCTGGATTACTTCGGGCGCACCAGTAGATAAGGCTTGTAAATACAAACTCACTATCCTGCATGAGCAATCGTCGCCACACTTTCGATTTCTTTGGACAGCCGCACCACAGGAGAAAGAGAAAATGTCCAACAAAACGGACAGAAGAAAGGAGTTGCTGTGCCTCAGCCCATTTTATATTGTGTCCTCTATTATTGTGGCAATTAGTACAGAGGCGCAACTAGAACCAAATTTCGGGGGTGGGGGGGCGGGGGGGGGGGGGGGGGGGGGGTGGGGTCTTCCAGCAACAGGCAGAGTGGAGATGAAGGTGTGAAGAAACAACAAAGCCTCGTTAACACGTAAGTGGTCTTCTAAAGACCTGTGAAGTACTCTGGTGCGGCTGTGATAACCTCTGTGTGTGCCTGGGAAGCTGTCTCAGCCCTTTGTACGCTATGCGCCTGAATTAGTAAAAAAACCAAAAAACATACATACATACTGGCAGACATTACGCTCTCAAAGATCCCGCTCCTTGCTCAACACAGTTTCGTTCTCTTTCTACCGCCTCTTTAACCTACTTCGTAAGCTTGCAGAGCAAAAGGTCAATTTTTCAGCGCTACCTACACAGACATTAGCTGCTAGGAGAACACAAAGCGTGTTTTTGAAAACCTAGCCGGCAAGGAAAATAAATTGTACATTCATTCTGTATTCGGCATCCCATGCTATCACGCATGCTGTGGCATTAGTAAATAAAGTGAGAGAGACTTGTGAGCAGTCATAGGCAGACCATTGCTCTTGTGTGCACTCGTAATACACAAAAGCTATGCCTGCATACAGAAGCTAAAACCAATACGAGAAGAGAGGTTACATCTGACGGAACACTACCGGCCACACACCGAGCCGATAGCTGTGGGGGCGGGGCCAAGTAGAGACATCCCCGTTTACTTTGATTTAATGTCTAGTTGTCCGTGGGACAAAATAGACATTAAATCTTCTTGCCCCTGACAGAAATCAACGTGTCTCAGGCGATATAAATTCCCCACCCCTGCGTCAGATATTACATCACTGTATTTAGACACTTATTTACCCATGTCTTCTTCCATTAATCTTTAGCTATACATATATTACAAATATTTATTTTTCAGAAAGACTCATATGTCATCAGTGATGTAATATCTGACGTCATCAGCAGAGGATTGCGGTCGTGTGAGTTATAGTTGCCTGCACTAACTATAATGGGGGAATTTCATTGTTTTTTTACGAGTGAAATGTCCAGGTAACTATAACATGTGTGAAACCTATGGTTTTTTAAGTGAATTTGCAAGGTTTTTTAAATTCTAATTCGGAACTATAACGTGTGTGAAACCTATGGTTTTTTCAGTGAATTTCAAAGGTTTTTTAAATGCTAATTTATGTATGTATTTTTTTTTTAATGGAATTTCCAGCTTGCGCACACCGTGCGCGCACCGTGTGCACACTTCGCGGAATTTTTTTCACCGTGCGCGCAAGGTGCGCGCACTCCGCGATTTTTCGAAAGAAAAATAATCTTTTTTTGCCCTTGGGGGTCCTTCTGGGACCCCCTGACAAAGGCTAGGGGGTCAGGAACTGTCCACCCTGCCCCCTTTTCACGTTCTCCACCTTTGTTTTTCACCCCCTCAGACTGCGAGAGACAAAATGGCGGCCGACACTTCCTGGTTTCGACCGATTCGAATGTTTACCGACATCTAACAACCAATCAGAATTGCGCTCGCAAGGGTGCGCGCGTATAGCTATTGATATGGTTTTAAATGCTATTTTCTCAGGAAATACTGCACAGATTTACACGAGACCTTCAAAAGGCACTTCCTTGACCTTATGGGTACCTCTCTGCCAAATTTCACGTAATTCTGTTCAGCCGTTCGGGCTGTAGCTGCGACTTAAGGTCCTATGGAAAAATGCATGGGGAAAACGAGTTTTGGGACCCCCCCTTTTTCTCGGCCCCCGCTTGACGAATCACCCCGAGACTTTCAGGGTAGGAGATGAACGGAGCGCCCAATTTGTTTTGAAACTTTCGCGAGGATTCGTCAACCGGCGCCAAAGTTATTAAAAATAAAATTTTGAGATTTCCTATGGAAAATAGGTTGTAACTATAACTATCTACTGGCGACCGCCAGTAGATATATATATATATATATATATATCTACAGTTCCAGTAGTTTTATCTTACTTTCCACATATTGAGACTAATATATATATATATATATATATATATATATATATATTCACTGAAAAAACCATAGGTTTCACACATGTTATAGTTTTACTGATAAAAAACCAATGAAATTCCCCCGTTATAGTTAGTGCAGGCAACTATAACTCACGCGACCGCAATCCTCTGCTGATGCTAATACTGTATTTAGACACTTATTTGCCCATGTCTTCTTCCATACATTTTTAGCTATACATATATTACAAATATTTTTTTTTCATAAAGACACATATGTCATCAGCAGAAGATTGCGGTCGCGTGAGTTATAGTTGCCTGCACTAACTATAACGGGGGAATTTCATTTGTTTTTTATCAGTAAAATTTCCGCTAACTATAACATGTGTGAAACCTATGGTTTTTTCAGTGAATTTGCAAGGTTTTTTAAATGCTAATTCCTAACTATAACGTGTGTGAAACCTATGGTTTTTTCAGTGAATTTGTACGGTTTTTTTAAATGCCAAGTTACTTTACGCCATTCGTGGCGTTTGCGCCCACTTAACGCAGTTCGTTCCGTGCGCGCACGGTGCGCTTCGCGCACAGTAAGCACGCGGTGCGCTTCGCGCACCCACTTTACGCAGTTAGTGCCGTGCACGCACGGTGGGCACGCGGTGCGCTACGCGCACCGCGTGCCCACGTTACGCTAGATGGGCCATGTACGCACGATGCGCTTCGCGCACCGTGCGCACATGGAGGACATATGATGCACTTCGTTTTGAAAGGTAATATTTTAATTTTTCGTAATTTTTATAAGCCATGCACAAATGGTGCCCTTGGGGCACCATTTGCACACGGGGTGGACAGAGTGTGGATAATTATTATTATTATTTTTTTTTAAATATTATAGTTTATCTCATATGTTAAAAGCCATGCACAATTGGTGGCCATCGGCCACCAATTGCACACGGGGTGGGGAGAGTGTGGATAATTTTTTTTTTTATATAATTTTTTACCGTACGCGTACGGTAAGCGTAATCGGCGAAATTAGCGGAAAAAAAAAAAAATCCGTTTTTGGCCTTGGGGGATCTTTGGGGACTCCCTCAACATGGCTATGTGTGTGGGAGCTGTCTAAACAGCCCCTTTACATGTTTTTGTGCTTTGTATTTGCATCATCTCTCTCAGTGCGAGAGAGAAAATGGCGGCCGCCGCTTCCTGGTTTCGGCCGATTCGAATGTTTACTAAGATCTAAGAGCCAATCAGAATCGCGCACGCCACCGTACGCGTACGGTAAGCGTACCGTAAGAGCACCGTAAGCTGGCTCAGATATATATATTGATTTAAAGGCTATTTTCTCAGAATCTACTGAACAGATTTACACCAAACCTACAAAAGGCACTTCCTTGACCTGAGGACTACCTCTCTGCCAAATTTCAAGTAATTCTGTTCAGCCGTTCGGGCTGTAGCCCTGTCTAAAGGTCCTATGGAAAAATGCATGGGAAAAACGCGTTTTGGGACCCCCCTTTTATCTCCGCCCCCGCTTGACGAATCCCCCCGAGACTTTCAGGGTAGGAGCGGAGCGTAGCGCCCCACCTATTTTGAAAAATTCGCGAGGATTCGTCGACCGGCGCCAAAGTTATTCAAAATAGAATGTTGCGGATTTCCTATGGAAACGTGGTCCTAACTATAACTACCTACTGGCGACCGCCAGTAGGTAATATATCTCTATATCTATATCTATCTACCTATCTATCTATCTATCTACATATACAGTTCCAGTAGTTTTATCTTACTTTCCACATATTGAGACTAATCTTGGTTTATTACTCTCATCATAATTCAATGAGTAAACAGTTCAACATATATGTAAGTGATTCAAAAGTACGGACATACGCGACAATGATAACCTCTCAAAGATACAACAGCTGCTTTGATTCACTCAAAGTACAAAGATAGTTTGTTCACGTAGAGATGCAGAAGCACTCATGTCAGTGAAAATATGAAGGTTGAATGTGAGTGGCAAGGAGTTTGAGGATTCTCTTTTGGGGATTCTGTATTCCGAGGCCAATCACAAATAGAGGTAAAAATTTCCCATTAAACATACTACACATTAATTTTAGGATTACCTTGATACACAAGGGCAGAAACATGCAGCGCAGACAGACAGATGAACGCAGAGAAGAATTTAGAAATCTTTGTAGATGACAAAGAATGACCAGATCGGAAGCATACAGAGTTATCGAATAACCAGGCCTGGCCTAAGTTTTGATCCACTATATTGAACAGAGCAAAAACTGAATTGGGATCCCTCGTCCCACCATGCTACCTTCAGATCGGGCTGGAGCTGCACTGCCTTAAGTGATCAGCTAAGCACCCCCCTATAAGTGAACTTCGGAGAGGACTTTAAGCAAACCCTTTGGAACATACAAGTTTCTAAGGCCAGCACCCTTGTGAGTACTGAGGAACCCGTGTTACCTATCCCAGGGGAGCCGGGTGCATAGGGGTCAAGTGGTGTCGGAAACCCTTGTCGTTTTCAATGGCATGATGTGAGAAAGCGCTGCTGCCGGGAAGATGAAGTGTTCGGTGGAATCCAAGCCTGGATCCGAGGTGAGAAGAACCTGAAAGCAGAGGGGAAAGAGTCTGGGTCACTTCAGGGTGACCAGGGGCTCAGAAGACTAATGCCCACCGATGTCGGGTGCTTCAGGTGAGAAGATAGGATGCTTGACTCTGCAGCCACGGGGACCAGGAGACGTCGACCAAAGTCCGGAGGTGAGCTGTCCCACAAAGGATGTCGAGTGGTGGGGGTCAGTGTCCGGATCGAAAACCAACAACCCATGGCAACTGCAACCCACGCGGGCAGAGGAAACAAGCTACAGTGAGAACCAGCAACGTCCTTGGGACTCTCCAAGCAATGGCGAGTCAGGGCATGTCTAGAGCAACCAGGAAAGCCCAAGGAAAGTCAAAGTTACCTTCACAGGGACCCACAGGCCAACGGACCAGGGATTGCGTAGGGACCTCAAGCTGAATCACGAAATACCAGCCCACGGAACACTCGTGGAGTGTAGGCCGGAAATCTTCGGTGGAAATACTGCTCGGGGTCAGGACTACACGTAGCCCAAAGCACAGCCTCCGGGATCGCCAAAAAGCATACGCTGCTGCAAAAGTACATGGTGCACAGGGGACGCTCGGGAACCCACCTCCTGTGTTGCAGAAATCTTCAGAGTCCTCAGGAGCTCGGGAGACGCAAACCGGTCTGATGCGTTTGGGTGCCTGTTGCCGCAGGGGAGCAACTCCTTTACTCCAAGGGAGATTCTTCAGTTGTCCAGCGAAGTGTGGATCGAAGTACTTGGTTTATGTAGCAGAGTTTAATCCAGGTAAAATCTGAAGTCCTGTGGTCAGGATTGCTACTTTATACCCAAGGAAGGGGTGGTACAAACTCTGGGGACCCACATATGGGAGGTTCAGGACAGAGGGGTGGCTACACCCATGTCCTTTGTCTAGTTTCGCGCCAGAGCAGGAGCAATTGGCTCCTGCAACCGGTTTGAACTAGACTATGCACAGGGACACCAAATGTGCCTCCCGTGCAGACTTCAAAGCACTCTCAGTGCACCCACCCAGCCCCAATACACTAAAACCTGTCTGGGAGGTGGTCACACCTCCCTGTGACAGGATACCTATTGTCAAGCTTTCCCCTGCTCGAGCTTGGCTCAGCAGCAGGAGGGGAGACTCGTGTCTGTGGCTGGCAGAATCCTTTTTGTGATGCCCAAAGCCGAGAAAGCTGGTACAGGGTGTACCGTTGTTTCACATAAGTCCCTCTAGAAGGGTGGAATCATACCTTCCACACGAGTTACTGGTGTGGAGGTATGATTTCAAAGTGTTCGACACCAACCACACCATGTTTCTAAGCAGCCGCTTTAAAGTTACCATTTAATGCGAGGTTATAATGCACTTAAATATATATGGTTGGCTGCATCACAAACAACCCCGGAAAATAGGTTCCGAAGGCTGCAGAGCGGCGCTGCTCATGCAGGGGCACCCTCTCACATACAACCCAGCACCCTGCCTTCAGGATTGATAAGGCCTGCCATAGGGGTGACTGATCGGTTTATATGTGCAGGGATTTAGAATATAGTGAATCTATATCTAAGTAAGGGGTGCATGCACCACCTTACACAGGCTGCAGCAGCAGACCGGTGGTGTCAGTTTGAATGGTCTCTTAGGGGTGGCATAATACATGATGCAGCCCCTGGGAGGCCTCTGGGGTACCTATACCCTGGGTACATAGTATACCATATACTAGGAACTGGTAAGGGTACCCCCAGTATCCAATCTGGGGTGTACCTAAAGTACATGCAATCAATTTAGGGAGAAAGCCGATTAACTGGGGTCCTGATTAGCAGGGTCCCAGTCAGACTAGTCGCAACCAGCAAAAAACAAGGAAAAAAGTGGGGGTAACCATGCAGTCAGATTCCACCTTTCTATACCGGGGAAGTAGAAACAGTACATTTTTGTTAAAATAATTAATAAATGATGCAATTGTCTGGGGGTCGACCCTCCTGGCACATGGCCAACCCTCTTCTGGGCTCAGGTCCCCAGGGGAAACCACATGTATTATTAAAAGAACGAATTGCCAAATAAGCCACAAAATCTATCATCCGATGCATAACCTGCTATTAAGAAGAAAAAAATCCTTGCTCTAACAGATCAAAAGTTAGAAAAAAATGTGGCAACTTTTTTGCACGCAGTAGAATGTCATGCACATGCAAAGTCTGACAGGTCATCTTTCAGTTGGTTATTTCTGCACTTGTTTATTAAAGTGGTACTAATTGTAATAGTGTCTGCACAGATATCACTGCATGTTTACAAATTACAAAATAAAGTAAAAGTATTAAACAAGTGCTGCATTATGCTGCATAATCTGCCTTTTCGTGCTGCATAATTTAGTCAAAACGGTTGCATAATTTGGTGCTCTTTCCGCACAATTCCAAAGAATGCCGGTGACCCTGGTGATGGCACCAAGTTTTCATAAGGAACACACCTGCTCACAAAGTTGTAGGTGCTACTATTTGAATGTGTGCTTCTTGAGATCAAAGGTAGATTTTTGCCTTGAGGAAATTACTTTTATACTGGCAATAGCCCAGCAGCACTCTAAACAAAGTTATGCAAAAGCCATGACAAAAGTATGCTGTGGTATTGTGCATGCGGCAAGGTGAAGTAATACTGTCTTCGTCTTTTTTTTAAATAGTATTTTTAAAGAATCTAGAGCTGCATCGAAAAATATACTTTTTTTTGTTTATCTACTGTTGCATACATCTCACAGATGCACATGTCCACCGACTGATTTAGAATATTACTTCAGCCTTCTATGTCGGACAGTGTTTTAGGAGGAAGGTTTTAGAAGTCTGCAGAGATGGCTTCTCGTGGATGACTGCTGCCCAGGCCCTAACAGCACTAATGAGGACTGCTCTGAGGCAGGATCAAATACTGAGACAGCATCTGAGGGAGAAGAATACTGAGCAGAATCTGGAAGTGCATCTTCGGGCAGTAGAGTTCCATCCAATGACTTGTCTTCCAGCGATTCTGAGGAAGTTGGTCATGGCAGTCATGATGTCCCTTCACAAGCAGTTTGTGCATCGGAGCGATTGTAGCAGGGCAGATCAACCCCGAGAGCAGGCACATGTGGCGGCAAGCACAGTCGGAGTGCTCTTAGCAGCCCCCTAATTTATACAGAATTGGATACAGCAAATCTTTTTGCCAATTGACTACGTCCATCACTTTTTGGATGATGACTTCCTTGAGGAAATTGTACAGTAAACAAATGTGTGCAGAACAATATCTGAGAGAGCATGGAGGCATTCTTGTAATGTAATGGTATATTTATATAACGCGGCTATCACTCCGAGGAGCATCTTAGCACTGAGAAACGGAAACCTCGATGGAAAGAAGAGGTTGTTTACTGCAAGACGGAAGGGATAGGAGATCAGATCAGCGTTTTGCATAGTGCACTGAAGATCCAGGTTTTTAGTGCCTTCCTAAACAGGTACTCTGATGCCATTTGGCAGAGTTTTGGGGGGAGTTTATTCCAAGCCTTTGAACCTAAGACCATTAGCGATTTTCCTCCCTTTGACACCAATCTGATGGCAGGTATTTTTAGCAGATTGGCATTTGCTGATCAAGCTTCGGGAGGGAACATAGCGCTTCAAACCAGTTCGAAGGTATTGGGGGGGCCCCGAGAATGGAAGGCCCTAAAAGTGATAATGAGGACCTTAAACAGAATGCGTTTGTGAATTGGTAACCAGTGTAGGATATCTAGTGCCGCTGTTGCGGACGATCACCTGGGCCATTTCAGTACCAGCAGTGCAGCCGCATGCTGGACCATCTGGAAGCTTATGCAGTACGGCTCTATTAGTTCCTGCATATAGACTATTACAATAATCTAGCCTGGAGGTGATAAGGGCAACAGCGACAGTTTGCCTTGCTGAGATGGGAATTAGATCAAAGAAATTCTTAAGGCTTTTTATGATGTGAAAACAGGTCCCGGCAACTGTCTGGGATTGCTGTTTAAACGATAAGGTAATGTCAAATTTTATTCCAAGATTTCTGACCACGTTTACTGTGTTTGGAGGGGGGAGTAGTATTTTTTGGCCACCAGAACTTACGCGAAAAAACATTTTGTTGACCTAATGGTAAAATTAGTTTTTTCCGAGTTGCCTCAGGTGGTTACTGTTCATCCAACTGAAAGTCGCTGTGAGACAGTTGCGGAGGTTTTCTTCCGCCTGGATAGTATCATTTTCTAGGACCAGGATTAGCTGCTTATTGTCCGCATATGAGATGGTGTTTATATTGAAGGACGATATTAATTTAATCAGCGGGAACATATAGGCATTAAAGAGGGTCGGGCTAATGTGGAAATTTAGCTTGCAAACTGAACATTATCTGCGCCATCTTGCCTCTCCTCAGCGCCACGCACAGCGAGTACACGACAGCCATTTTAGGCACCCCACTCTCTCCCCCTCTCATTGTCAATCGCCAGCACGTTCCCCTGGCGCTGCGAGCATGCCCCGCGCGCCGGCCACCCCCGCTCTCTCATACACGGGCTATAAACCCCCTCTCCTTCTGCGCGACACTGCCATGGAACCACATCCTACGCCTGACCGACATCCCATATATGGTCACGCATCTCTTTGATAACCCCCTTCCTCTGCGCCCCATTGTCCGAACTGATCCCAGGCCATCACCTAGCCCTGCGGATGCAGTTTATTGCCCCTACTGTAAGGGAAACACCCCACATCAAAGGGATACAGTGGATCAAAGCCCCTACCCCCTGAGACCCGGCCGGTTGCACACATCCCCGGGAATTGGCGGAATGTCCAGCTGCGTGATAGCCATCTCCTACTGTAGATATGTGTGGGAACGAGTTCGAAGTGGGGGTTCCAAGGAATGTCTTTCCGTACATCAAAGTCTCAATAAGACTGTACCATGTGTAATAAAGCAATAAACCTGTGTATAAGAGGCCAGGCCTCAGAGATGCAGTTAGAGCACCTCGTGACGATACCTTGCTGTCTGATCTGATGTGTTCTGCTCCGACGGAATAAAACTTTGTTTCCTGCCTTCCAGTCTCCGGCGCCTGCCTCTTTCATTGGTAAATTATCGAGTGGTATGAGAGGCGATTACCGCCGGGCAATACTTGAAGGGTTATCGACTGAAATTGCCGCTACCATTTAACAATTGGCGTCCCAAGCGTGGGGCCCATCAGAGACACGTGGATCCAGTGGGAGAGGTCCTGACGACAGAGTGAACCACTGCAACGATCGGGAGAGCTCCTGCCCAATAGACCCTCGTCTGGCAGCCGATCATCCGAACATCACTGGTTCCGAGCAGACCTCTCTCGAGTGATCTACAGTCCTGACTGGGAACCATCAGGAGTGCCGCGGCAAATACGGAGAGTAGAGGACGATCGGGCGCTGGAGGCGGAAGACGAGAAACTGTCCACGCGGTCCGGGTAAGGTCGTGATACACGACAAATTGCGAAATAATTGATTGATTGTTTGAAGTTTTGGAATACTAGTATTGCTCATTGATTGTGCTCATTGATTGTTCTCTTTGAGATATTCGCTGTCTACAAACGGGGAGGAGTAGAAATACTCTCTCTCTCTCCCTTTGCAGATAGTGAAGGGTAGGTAACGCAGACTTTTGTCCCCGTTGAAACCCGTCGTGCCTATCTTTATCTCCCCACTGATTGATTGTCCGAACATTGATTGTTTTGAAGAATAGTGCTCTTTGAGATATTCTCTGTTTGCAAATAACGTAGAATAGAAATATTCTGTCTAGTCTTTGCAAATAGTGAAGGGTAGGTAACACAGACTTTTGTCCCCGTTGTAACCCGTCGTGCCTATCTTTATCTCCCCATTGATTGATTGATTGATTGTCCGAACACTAGTTGTTCGATATTGGTTCTTTGGAGGTATTCTCTGCTTACAAATAACGAGGAATAGAGATATTCTGCCTAGTCTTTGCAAGCAGTGAAAAGATAGGTAGTGCTGACTTTTGTCCCCATTGAAACCCGTCATGCCTATCTTCTCCCCACTGATTGGTAGTTGGTTCTGCCCGGACCGCTTATTAGAGGTGGACCATCCGGCTCCACTGGAAGGCACCCCTAATAAGGACATGTTCACTAAATATGGACTAGTCGCCGTAGCTTATACCAAGCTATGGCATAAATATACAAAGAAGGACCCCGAGAGTCAGTGGCCACTGATGGGATCCTTCGACGATCATAAGATAGAAGTACTAGAAATGGCTCTGCGTAGCAATAAGACGACGCCTACTATGCTTGACAGTATCGGCATGTGGCGCAAAGAAGCAACGCAACGGAAAAAGAGGGAAGAAGTAAAAGCAGAAAAGGAATTACGAAAGGCAGCTCACCTTGCCGCTAGAAAGTTAGAAGAAGAAATAAAGGCGAGAAGGGAAACTAAACTAAGACAGGAGCCCGAAACCTCAGGCCAGTACGCTGTTAGGACCCCCTCTATGCTCTACCCTGAGTTGTCCTCTAAGCAACGAACGAATGACGAATTACTGTTAGGTCCCCCGATCATTTACATGCCCCCTCCATACGCACCCTCCCAATCGGTAGTGCAACACCCACAACCCCCAAACACGAGCGAAAGCAGTACAGGGGCCTCGGCCCTCGCGCCGGCCGAGCCTCTTGTACTGAACACAACGTCGGCAATGACGTTGGATGACCCTGAGATGAGAAAGAAAGAGTCCACCAGACTGAATCGACTAACGAAGAATGAACGAACAGGAATCGACAAAATAGTAAAGGCACTGGTGAGATCCTTTTTGACCTTACTAAAACTAAAGTAACGCTAGGAGATAGCCCTTTGTGGGAAATATGAAACCAAGGGAAGGAGCCAAGCTCACAGACGAGACGGCCACGAGGTAGCCCGACTCCATTACTCTCGCTACCTAAACATGTCTGCCTCACTGCCCACCCCGCCCAATAAGCATGACAAAATCCTGCACAAACGGAAGCCTGCTGACACCCACCATCGACGTCACCAAACTAGGGCTAGATCGCGCACAATTGGGCTATGTTATTTTTCCGATTACGCAGTAACATCCTTGTGCTCGTCGCCAGATTGCAAATATGTACAAACGCTCCAACGAAGTAGTATAGTTATAACATTTTAATAACTTGTAGATATAACAAACACACCAACAGGGTAAACAGGTTAAAACACGTTTTTAAACAACTATTTACATGACAGTCTGCTGCAACCTCCATCCCAAAGCCTTAACATCCACGTGACACCGCCCTCGCCTCTCCTTCCTCGAAATTGCAACATTGGCCTGTTTTGGGCGGTCCTTTTAGTCGACTTTGGGCTATAAAAGCCATGCAAAAATCCATTGACATCAGTGACGGACGACTGTGCGAATAGGCCGGAGGCTACACGAAGCACCGAAGTTCTGGCAGCGCCAAGGCGGAGTCTGCCACGCTGTGCGGACCCCCCATTCTCTTCTTCTTTCTTCAATAACGGCGGGTGCCCTGGTTGGGGGGGGGGGGGGGGGGGGGGGGGGAGGCGACGCGGACGGGCCTCCCCCGCCTCCCCAGGTGGAGGCTCACCAGCAGATGAGGGCACCCCAACCGTCTTTTTCATCGGTCTGCTGAGTTGCACCCTGACACGCTGTGCGGATCTTCCCATTCTCTTCTTCCTTCAATAACGGAGGGTGCCCTGACAGGGGGAGGCGACGCGGACGGGCCTCCCCCGCCTCCCCAGGTGGAGGCTCACCAGCAGATGAGGGCACCCCAACCGTCTTTTTCATCGGTCTGCTGAGTTGCACCCTGACACGCTGTGCGGATCTTCCCATTCTCTTCTTCCTTCAATAACGGAGGGTGCCCTGACAGGGGGAGGCGACGCGGACGGGCCTCCCCCACCTCCCCAGGTGGAGGCTCACCAGCAGATGAGGGCACCCCAACCGTCTCTTTCACCGGCCAGCCGAGTTGGCGCCCCTGCACGCGGCCGCCGGACAACCACCCAAGCACAGGGTTCACCAGGACTGCCGCTAGCACCCGACGCGAGGAGTGGGCCCCCGCAGCCAAGTAATCGGGGACCCACTCCGGTGGCGATACCATCCGAACTGCTGTCGTTGCTGCTACTGGACCCACTCCGGTGGCGATACCATCTGAACTGCTGTTGTTGCTGCTATTGGCTCCTCTCCGATGGCCGTACCGAAGAGCTGCTGCTACTGCTGCCCCTGGACTCCGGCGGTCGGTTCTCCGGATCCAGGCCTAGCCCACCATGAGGTGATTCTGGACTCGAAAGCTTGTCTGCTCGGGCGTGGGCCCCACCCATGACAAGGCGCCCCCTCAGCTTTGCAGGGTCTGCGGGAGTCATTGGCACTCGACTCCCGCGGACTTCCGGTAAGAACAAACCGCTGCCATCGTCCTTTGCACCGGACAGCAGCCACCTTGCCTCCGCTTGGTGCGGTTAGAAAGACTGATTCAAGACGTCGGCGGAAGAACCCGCCTGCTGCCCCGCCCCAAGAACGGGCCACGACATTGCTACAGGATCGCGGTGACACCATGTTGACGCAAGCTGACGCTAACGAAAGTTCTCGAACTACCGAAAGGAATTCTGGTCCAACAGCTAATTCATGAAAAGACGTAGACTGTACCCTGGCCCAACCTCGCCCCAAAATGGCGCCGATGTAGGAGAGGCCTACAACTCCTTGTGGCATTCCAGTCACGTGGCATTTGTGTTAAAAGGATATGTATGTGATATTTCCACACATGATGAGCGAAGGGACAGGAAGGGTACTGACCGAACGTACGTACAACCTTACTGATTGCTGACTTACCCATTTTTACTTAGCGTTCTTATTTTTAGATGCTAAAATAGTGTTGCTCATGATACTCGACGCCTCTCACGCCATGGCCGGCCTGAACGATTGTAGGCCCGTATTTTGTATACTGACATTGCTTTAAATAAAGGGCCTCTTGAAAGAATTACGGAATCAGTGTCATGACTAATCACATGCGTTGATAAAGATTTCTTCTTTTTAATAAATGATTGTTACTCCCATGCAATAGAAAACAGATAATGCAGTCCCCATTCGCCTGAATCTTTTTGATTAACGGAATTTGTACCCATCACACCTATCTTTTTCCAAGAGTTGTCAGACAATGGTCAACCATAGCTTAAGGTATAAGCCGAACGCAAGGTATGGTACCTTGCACCATAATACACGACCTATTGAGAAATGCATGTACGACCAGGGAACCCGAATTTAGGAGATGAATGAAATAGAACGTCTTTATCTCGGACAAAAGGAATAATAGGTCTGTGCTATTACCCACTCCTGCGGCTAGCCTGGTACGTGGTAAGTAGAACTTTTTCGTGTCCACACGCGCTAAGGTACTTTGAATACTGCGCATCCCCTCCCCTCTTTTTTCCCTCTATAGGTCACGACGAAGTTCCGACTGAAGAGTGGAGTGGACATGGACCGCACCGAGTTCAATATCAGGGAAAACATAGACAAACGTTGTGAGATAGTGCGTGAAGTGCAGACCACCATTGAGAACATGAGAAACTGTATGGCATGATTGTGCGTGTGTGCTATGATTATACGGTATGAATGTGTATGCATCTCATGCTTAGGTCGCTTGAAGAGAGCGCCACTGTATGATTGAAGTGCTCGTCCATCGATCAAAGGGAGGAGAGTAGAAGGTCCGACACCCCCCCCCCCCCAAGATAAACTACAAAATACTGAAAATATGCAGCATGCATAGGAAAGAACAGGAAAGGAGAGGTCCCCATACTCAACGTAGCCCTGAATCTCCGTCTTAAGTCTCTGCGCATGATGCATGTACTGTCACATTTGTGTGTACGTGATCACCGAATTTATGTCTTTTCCCCGCTTGTGTTTTCTTACATAGAACAGACCCATGCTACTCCATGTTGTATGTGCACCAAGTGGCCTATTATCCTACCCATGTCTCTCTCTCTCTCTGTGTCTCTCTCTCTCTCTGTGTCTCTCTCTCTCTCTGTGTCTCTCTCTCTCTCTGTGTCTCTCTCTCTCTCTGTGTCTCTCTCTCTCTCTGTGTCTCTCTCTCTCTCTCTGTGTCTCTCTCTCTCTCTCTGTGTCTCTCTCTCTCTCTGTGTCTCTCTCTCTCTCTCTGTGTCTCTCTCTCTCTCTCTGTGTCTCTCTCTCTCTCTCTCTGTGTCTCTCTCTCTCTCTCTCTGTGTCTCTCTCTCTCTCTCTCTGTGTCTCCCTCTCTCTGTGTCCCCCTCTCCCCCTCTCCCCCTCTCTCTCCCTCCCCCTCCCCCTCCCTCTCCCTCTCCCTCTCCCTCTCCCTCTCCCTCTCCCTCCCCCTCCCCCTCCCCCTCCCCCTCTCCCCCTCCCCCTCCCTCTCCCTCTCCCTCCCCTCCCCTCCCCTCCCCCATTAAAGGCTTTCTTTCCCTCTTTCTTTTTGAATAAATTAACGACACATACTCTCCGATAAGTATATAATTGGCCTGAAACACGGTGGTGTTCGAACAAATTGACAGAAACAAAACGACCATACTTTACCACGTTACTACCTCTCCTTTTTGCAAATGTTGAGCTTAATCGGCTGAGAAAGAAAGGACAGGTAAGACGACTGATGTCTCCCAATCTGGCCCTCAACACGGGGACTATATGTCAGTGGTTTTTGTTTTTAAAGACACCATCTCCACCACCCAGAATTACCCTTGACCAATTACCCCGAAATAGAATGTCTAAAGCACCCTGTTCGCCCAAAGATAACCCCAGCCCTATACTAGCCGTCTCAGAGTATTTTGAACGAAACAGCTGATGACCCTATTTTCTAATAATACATCGCCTAAACTGATAAAGGGTTACCTATTGTCCCCAGCAAAAATAATGCTTAGCTTATGTTCCTCCCCGAAATGGATACTCGTGAACGCATGACAGTAGCACCTCGGAGGAAAATGTGTATTACCAAAACTTGTGTTGAGATGAACGAGTCTCTACCGGAGAAGCCGGTTTGAATTTTTAATAGACTAGAAGGTTGACGGATGTCAGGCTCCCTGCAACAAGTATCGGGCACAGGAATCAGCACCTAGAAGGCCAGACGATGGACAGGGACACCCACAGAAACTTGCACCACAGCAATGATTAATAGATTAGTAACACACACACTAACATCAGAGTTAACAGACATCAATCATACAGCAACCGATAAAAGCATGTCCGCAACTACTCGGTGGTTGGGAGAGAGGATGAAGTATGTAAATGTCTTCCCTGCCAACTCTCTAAGATTCTGTTTCTTGTACTCATTTAAAGATAACGTGCTGCCATCGGAAGGGAGGGGTCGGACGTGACGCACAGCCTGGCTGCAGACCATGGAACATCTATGACATCGACCAAGGGGGAAGCTACGAAGCAAAAAGGGCGTGAGACGAGACACCATTATCAGGATGATAAGCGCGAAGGGCTACATCGAGGCCCCCTGCTCACTGACCAGCGTGCCTGAAGTCTCAACCCGTCGGGCCCGATTGATGGGCCCAGTGCTGGAAGATTCTGCTCCCCTTGGTCCACATTTTTGATCCGATCCCACTCCACCCCCTCTTCCCTCGGCATCCCGAAGCACGTCACGCCCTTCTCTCTCTCTCCCTCTTTTATATGGATTATGAATCTGACTCACCTACAGAAGAACAGAAAGCAGGTACCCTGTCTCAAAGTACCTATGGCGAACTGTGTTAAGGAACAGGACTGTGATCGGAGAACAGTGAATGGTCACACCCTGCCACGTGAGAAATTGGATTTGAGCTGGACCTTAGCTCCACCGCCGGTGCTCAACAGTGCCAACGAAAGAAGAAGAACAACAATAAGAGCTTACCAGTGATGGCTCTTTATAAAAAAGGACACTGGAAAGAAGAACCCATGTCAAGTTGAAAATCCTCTCCCAACCACCTTTTTATATTAACTATCTTCCTATCAAGTTTTCATGATGTTGCATCAATCACTTCCGACTGTACACTGAGAAGTTAAGAAAATGTAACCTTGTATAGTGACATTCATACAACACCAGCCATGTACACGACTATACTGACTATTTTCGATCCACACGAAGTCTGGGCCTTAAGTAATGTACAAAATATCCCTTGTTTTGCCAGAAACATCCTGTTTGCTTTACAGTATCCTATTTGTGCTCAAACGAACTCCCCTCCTCCTATCCCTGGGCCTGACATGCGGCGCAGCTAATGTAATTTTGAATGTACTTCCTTCTCGCCTACTTTATCACCTGTATGTAACTATGTGCAAATGTGTCAGATTACTCCTGCCTGCCCTAAAAACTCTGTATCTTTAAGGAATGTACGAAAGACATTAACGATATTATAGCTGAAGGTTAACGAAGGAAAATGTCGGCCAGGCAAGCTGGCGAGATATGTTAAAAGGGAGGACTGTGGAAATTTAGCTTGCAAACTGAACATTATCTGCGCCATCTTGCCTCTCCTCAGCGCCACGCACAGCGAGTACACGACAGCCATTTTAGGCACCCCACTCTCTCCCCCGCTCATTGTCAATCGCCAGCACGTTCCCCTGGCGCTGCGAGCATCCCCCGCGCGCCGGCCACCCCCGCTCTTTCATACACGGGCCATAAACCCCCTCTCCTTCTGCGCGACCCTGCCATGGAACAACATCCTACGCCTGACCGACATCCCATATATGGTCACGCATCTCTTTGATAACCCCCTTCCTCTGCGCCCCATTGTCCGAACTGATCCCAGGCCATCACCTAGCCCTGCGGATGCAGTTTATTGCCCCTACTGTAAGGGAAACACCCCACATCAAAGGGATACAGTGGATCAAAGCCCCTACCCCCTGAGACCCGGCCGGTTGCACACATCCCCGGGAATTGGCGGAATGTCCAGCTGCGTGATAGCCATCTCCTACTGTAGATATGTGTGGGAACGAGTTCGAAGTGGGGGTTCCAAGGAATGTCTTTCCGTACATCAAAGTCTCAATAAGACTGTACCATGTGTAATAAAGCAATAAACCTGTGTATAAGAGGCCAGGCCTCAGAGATGCAGTTAGAGCACCTCGTGACGATACCTTGCTGTCTGATCTGATGTGTTCTGCTCCGACGGAATAAAACTTTGTTTCCTGCCTTCCAGTCTCCGGCGCCTGCCTCTTTCATTGGTAAATTATCGAGTGGTATGAGAGGCGATTACCGCCGGGCAATACTTGAAGGGTTATCGACTGAAATTGCCGCTACCATTTAACAATTGGCGTCCCAAGCGTGGGGCCCATCAGAGACACGTGGATCCAGTGGGAGAGGTCCTGACGACAGAGTGAACCACTGCAACGATCGGGAGAGCTCCTGCCCAATAGACCCTCGTCTGGCAGCCGATCATCCGAACATCACTGGTTCCGAGCAGACCTCTCTCGAGTGATCTACAGTCCTGACTGGGAACCATCAGGAGTGCCGCGGCAAATACGGAGAGTAGAGGACGATCGGGCGCTGGAGGCGGAAGACGAGAAACTGTCCACGCGGTCCGGGTAAGGTCGTGATACACGACAAATTGCGAAATAATTGATTGATTGTTTGAAGTTTTGGAATACTAGTATTGCTCATTGATTGTGCTCATTGATTGTTCTCTTTGAGATATTCGCTGTCTACAAACGGGGAGGAGTAGAAATACTCTCTCTCTCTCCCTTTGCAGATAGTGAAGGGTAGGTAACGCAGACTTTTGTCCCCGTTGAAACCCGTCGTGCCTATCTTTATCTCCCCACTGATTGATTGTCCGAACATTGATTGTTTTGAAGAATAGTGCTCTTTGAGATATTCTCTGTTTGCAAATAACGTAGAATAGAAATATTCTGTCTAGTCTTTGCAAATAGTGAAGGGTAGGTAACACAGACTTTTGTCCCCGTTGTAACCCGTCGTGCCTATCTTTATCTCCCCATTGATTGATTGATTGATTGTCCGAACACTAGTTGTTCGATATTGGTTCTTTGGAGGTATTCTCTGCTTACAAATAACGAGGAATAGAGATATTCTGCCTAGTCTTTGCAAGCAGTGAAAAGATAGGTAGTGCTGACTTTTGTCCCCATTGAAACCCGTCATGCCTATCTTCTCCCCACTGATTGGTAGTTGGTTCTGCCCGGACCGCTTATTAGAGGTGGACCATCCGGCTCCACTGGAAGGCACCCCTAATAAGGACATGTTCACTAAATATGGACTAGTCGCCGTAGCTTATACCAAGCTATGGCATAAATATACAAAGAAGGACCCCGAGAGTCAGTGGCCACTGATGGGATCCTTCGACGATCATAAGATAGAAGTACTAGAAATGGCTCTGCGTAGCAATAAGACGACGCCTACTATGCTTGACAGTATCGGCATGTGGCGCAAAGAAGCAACGCAACGGAAAAAGAGGGAAGAAGTAAAAGCAGAAAAGGAATTACGAAAGGCAGCTCACCTTGCCGCTAGAAAGTTAGAAGAAGAAATAAAGGCGAGAAGGGAAACTAAACTAAGACAGGAGCCCGAAACCTCAGGCCAGTACGCTGTTAGGACCCCCTCTATGCTCTACCCTGAGTTGTCCTCTAAGCAACGAACGAATGACGAATTACTGTTAGGTCCCCCGATCATTTACATGCCCCCTCCATACGCACCCTCCCAATCGGTAGTGCAACACCCACAACCCCCAAACACGAGCGAAAGCAGTACAGGGGCCTCGGCCCTCGCGCCGGCCGAGCCTCTTGTACTGAACACAACGTCGGCAATGACGTTGGATGACCCTGAGATGAGAAAGAAAGAGTCCACCAGACTGAATCGACTAACGAAGAATGAACGAACAGGAATCGACAAAATAGTAAAGGCACTGGTGAGATCCTTTTTGACCTTACTAAAACTAAAGTAACGCTAGGAGATAGCCCTTTGTGGGAAATATGAAACCAAGGGAAGGAGCCAAGCTCACAGACGAGACGGCCACGAGGTAGCCCGACTCCATTACTCTCGCTACCTAAACATGTCTGCCTCACTGCCCACCCCGCCCAATAAGCATGACAAAATCCTGCACAAACGGAAGCCTGCTGACACCCACCATCGACGTCACCAAACTAGGGCTAGATCGCGCACAATTGGGCTATGTTATTTTTCCGATTACGCAGTAACATCCTTGTGCTCGTCGCCAGATTGCAAATATGTACAAACGCTCCAACGAAGTAGTATAGTTATAACATTTTAATAACTTGTAGATATAACAAACACACCAACAGGGTAAACAGGTTAAAACACGTTTTTAAACAACTATTTACATGACAGTCTGCTGCAACCTCCATCCCAAAGCCTTAACATCCACGTGACACCGCCCTCGCCTCTCCTTCCTCGAAATTGCAACATTGGCCTGTTTTGGGCGGTCCTTTTAGTCGACTTTGGGCTATAAAAGCCATGCAAAAATCCATTGACATCAGTGACGGACGACTGTGCGAATAGGCCGGAGGCTACACGAAGCACCGAAGTTCTGGCAGCGCCAAGGCGGAGTCTGCCACGCTGTGCGGACCCCCCATTCTCTTCTTCTTTCTTCAATAACGGCGGGTGCCCTGGTTGGGGGGGGGGGGGGGGGGGGAGGCGACGCGGACGGGCCTCCCCCGCCTCCCCAGGTGGAGGCTCACCAGCAGATGAGGGCACCCCAACCGTCTTTTTCATCGGTCTGCTGAGTTGCACCCTGACACGCTGTGCGGATCTTCCCATTCTCTTCTTCCTTCAATAACGGAGGGTGCCCTGACAGGGGGAGGCGACGCGGACGGGCCTCCCCCACCTCCCCAGGTGGAGGCTCACCAGCAGATGAGGGCACCCCAACCGTCTCTTTCACCGGCCAGCCGAGTTGGCGCCCCTGCACGCGGCCGCCGGACAACCACCCAAGCACAGGGTTCACCAGGACTGCCGCTAGCACCCGACGCGAGGAGTGGGCCCCCGCAGCCAAGTAATCGGGGACCCACTCCGGTGGCGATACCATCCGAACTGCTGTCGTTGCTGCTACTGGACCCACTCCGGTGGCGATACCATCTGAACTGCTGTTGTTGCTGCTATTGGCTCCTCTCCGATGGCCGTACCGAAGAGCTGCTGCTACTGCTGCCCCTGGACTCCGGCGGTCGGTTCTCCGGATCCAGGCCTAGCCCACCATGAGGTGATTCTGGACTCGAAAGCTTGTCTGCTCGGGCGTGGGCCCCACCCATGACAAGGCGCCCCCTCAGCTTTGCAGGGTCTGCGGGAGTCATTGGCACTCGACTCCCGCGGACTTCCGGTAAGAACAAACCGCTGCCATCGTCCTTTGCACCGGACAGCAGCCACCTTGCCTCCGCTTGGTGCGGTTAGAAAGACTGATTCAAGACGTCGGCGGAAGAACCCGCCTGCTGCCCCGCCCCAAGAACGGGCCACGACATTGCTACAGGATCGCGGTGACACCATGTTGACGCAAGCTGACGCTAACGAAAGTTCTCGAACTACCGAAAGGAATTCTGGTCCAACAGCTAATTCATGAAAAGACGTAGACTGTACCCTGGCCCAACCTCGCCCCAAAATGGCGCCGATGTAGGAGAGGCCTACAACTCCTTGTGGCATTCCAGTCACGTGGCATTTGTGTTAAAAGGATATGTATGTGATATTTCCACACATGATGAGCGAAGGGACAGGAAGGGTACTGACCGAACGTACGTACAACCTTACTGATTGCTGACTTACCCATTTTTACTTAGCGTTCTTATTTTTAGATGCTAAAATAGTGTTGCTCATGATACTCGACGCCTCTCACGCCATGGCCGGCCTGAACGATTGTAGGCCCGTATTTTGTATACTGACATTGCTTTAAATAAAGGGCCTCTTGAAAGAATTACGGAATCAGTGTCATGACTAATCACATGCGTTGATAAAGATTTCCTTTTTAATAAATGATTGTTACTCCCATGCAATAGAAAACAGATAATGCAGTCCCCATTCGCCTGAATCTTTTTGATTAACGGAATTTGTACCCATCACACCTATCTTTTTCCAAGAGTTGTCAGACAATGGTCAACCATAGCTTAAGGTATAAGCCGAACGCAAGGTATGGTACCTTGCACCATAATACACGACCTATTGAGAAATGCATGTACGACCAGGGAACCCGAATTTAGGAGATGAATGAAATAGAACGTCTTTATCTCGGACAAAAGGAATAATAGGTCTGTGCTATTACCCACTCCTGCGGCTAGCCTGGTACGTGGTAAGTAGAACTTTTTCGTGTCCACACGCGCTAAGGTACTTTGAATACTGCGCATCCCCTCCCCTCTTTTTTCCCTCTATAGGTCACGACGAAGTTCCGACTGAAGAGTGGAGTGGACATGGACCGCACCGAGTTCAATATCAGGGAAAACATAGACAAACGTTGTGAGATAGTGCGTGAAGTGCAGACCACCATTGAGAACATGAGAAACTGTATGGCATGATTGTGCGTGTGTGCTATGATTATACGGTATGAATGTGTATGCATCTCATGCTTAGGTCGCTTGAAGAGAGCGCCACTGTATGATTGAAGTGCTCGTCCATCGATCAAAGGGAGGAGAGTAGAAGGTCCGACACCCCCCCCCCCCAAGATAAACTACAAAATACTGAAAATATGCAGCATGCATAGGAAAGAACAGGAAAGGAGAGGTCCCCATACTCAACGTAGCCCTGAATCTCCGTCTTAAGTCTCTGCGCATGATGCATGTACTGTCACATTTGTGTGTACGTGATCACCGAATTTATGTCTTTTCCCCGCTTGTGTTTTCTTACATAGAACAGACCCATGCTACTCCATGTTGTATGTGCACCAAGTGGCCTATTATCCTACCCATGTCTCTCTCTCTCTCTGTGTCTCTCTCTCTCTCTGTGTCTCTCTCTCTCTCTGTGTCTCTCTCTCTCTCTGTGTCTCTCTCTCTCTCTGTGTCTCTCTCTCTCTCTGTGTCTCTCTCTCTCTCTGTGTCTCTCTCTCTCTCTCTGTGTCTCTCTCTCTCTCTCTGTGTCTCTCTCTCTCTCTGTGTCTCTCTCTCTCTCTCTGTGTCTCTCTCTCTCTCTCTGTGTCTCTCTCTCTCTCTGTGTCTCTCTCTCTCTCTCTCTGTGTCTCTCTCTCTCTCTCTCTGTGTCTCTCTCTCTCTGTGTGTCTCTCTCTCTCTGTGTGTCTCTCTCTCTCTGTGTCTCCCTCTCTCTGTGTCCCCCTCTCCCCCTCTCCCCCTCTCTCTCCCTCCCCCTCCCCCTCCCCCTCCCCCTCCCCCTCCCTCTCCCTCTCCCTCTCCCTCTCCCTCCCCCTCCCCCTCCCCCTCCCTCTCCCTCTCCCTCTCCCTCTCCCTCTCCCTCCCCTCCCCTCCCCTCCCCCATTAAAGGCTTTCTTTCCCTCTTTCTTTTTGAATAAATTAACGACACATACTCTCCGATAAGTATATAATTGGCCTGAAACACGGTGGTGTTCGAACAAATTGACAGAAACAAAACGACCATACTTTACCACGTTACTACCTCTCCTTTTTGCAAATGTTGAGCTTAATCGGCTGAGAAAGAAAGGACAGGTAAGACGACTGATGTCTCCCAATCTGGCCCTCAACACGGGGACTATATGTCAGTGGTTTTTGTTTTTAAAGACACCATCTCCACCACCCAGAATTACCCTTGACCAATTACCCCGAAATAGAATGTCTAAAGCACCCTGTTCGCCCAAAGATAACCCCAGCCCTATACTAGCCGTCTCAGAGTATTTTGAACGAAACAGCTGATGACCCTATTTTCTAATAATACATCGCCTAAACTGATAAAGGGTTACCTATTGTCCCCAGCAAAAATAATGCTTAGCTTATGTTCCTCCCCGAAATGGATACTCGTGAACGCATGACAGTAGCACCTCGGAGGAAAATGTGTATTACCAAAACTTGTGTTGAGATGAACGAGTCTCTACCGGAGAAGCCGGTTTGAATTTTTAATAGACTAGAAGGTTGACGGATGTCAGGCTCCCTGCAACAAGTATCGGGCACAGGAATCAGCACCTAGAAGGCCAGACGATGGACAGGGACACCCACAGAAACTTGCACCACAGCAATGATTAATAGATTAGTAACACACACACTAACATCAGAGTTAACAGACATCAATCATACAGCAACCGATAAAAGCATGTCCGCAACTACTCGGTGGTTGGGAGAGAGGATGAAGTATGTAAATGTCTTCCCTGCCAACTCTCTAAGATTCTGTTTCTTGTACTCATTTAAAGATAACGTGCTGCCATCGGAAGGGAGGGGTCGGACGTGACGCACAGCCTGGCTGCAGACCATGGAACATCTATGACATCGACCAAGGGGGAAGCTACGAAGCAAAAAGGGCGTGAGACGAGACACCATTATCAGGATGATAAGCGCGAAGGGCTACATCGAGGCCCCCTGCTCACTGACCAGCGTGCCTGAAGTCTCAACCCGTCGGGCCCGATTGATGGGCCCAGTGCTGGAAGATTCTGCTCCCCTTGGTCCACATTTTTGATCCGATCCCACTCCACCCCCTCTTCCCTCGGCATCCCGAAGCACGTCACGCCCTTCTCTCTCTCTCCCTCTTTTATATGGATTATGAATCTGACTCACCTACAGAAGAACAGAAAGCAGGTACCCTGTCTCAAAGTACCTATGGCGAACTGTGTTAAGGAACAGGACTGTGATCGGAGAACAGTGAATGGTCACACCCTGCCACGTGAGAAATTGGATTTGAGCTGGACCTTAGCTCCACCGCCGGTGCTCAACAGTGCCAACGAAAGAAGAACAACAATAAGAGCTTACCAGTGATGGCTCTTTATAAAAAAGGACACTGGAAAGAAGAACCCATGTCAAGTTGAAAATCCTCTCCCAACCACCTTTTTATATTAACTATCTTCCTATCAAGTTTTCATGATGTTGCATCAATCACTTCCGACTGTACACTGAGAAGTTAAGAAAATGTAACCTTGTATAGTGACATTCATACAACACCAGCCATGTACACGACTATACTGACTATTTTCGATCCACACGAAGTCTGGGCCTTAAGTAATGTACAAAATATCCCTTGTTTTGCCAGAAACATCCTGTTTGCTTTACAGTATCCTATTTGTGCTCAAACGAACTCCCCTCCTCCTATCCCTGGGCCTGACATGCGGCGCAGCTAATGTAATTTTGAATGTACTTCCTTCTCGCCTACTTTATCACCTGTATGTAACTATGTGCAAATGTGTCAGATTACTCCTGCCTGCCCTAAAAACTCTGTATCTTTAAGGAATGTACGAAAGACATTAACGATATTATAGCTGAAGGTTAACGAAGGAAAATGTCGGCCAGGCAAGCTGGCGAGATATGTTAAAAGGGAGGACTGTGGAAATTTAGCTTGCAAACTGAACATTATCTGCGCCATCTTGCCTCTCCTCAGCGCCACGCACAGCGAGTACACGACAGCCATTTTAGGCACCCCACTCTCTCCCCCGCTCATTGTCAATCGCCAGCACGTTCCCCTGGCGCTGCGAGCATCCCCCGCGCGCCGGCCACCCCCGCTCTTTCATACACGGGCCATAAACCCCCTCTCCTTCTGCGCGACCCTGCCATGGAACAACATCCTACGCCTGACCGACATCCCATATATGGTCACGCATCTCTTTGATAACCCCCTTCCTCTGCGCCCCATTGTCCGAACTGATCCCAGGCCATCACCTAGCCCTGCGGATGCAGTTTATTGCCCCTACTGTAAGGGAAACACCCCACATCAAAGGGATACAGTGGATCAAAGCCCCTACCCCCTGAGACCCGGCCGGTTGCACACATCCCCGGGAATTGGCGGAATGTCCAGCTGCGTGATAGCCATCTCCTACTGTAGATATGTGTGGGAACGAGTTCGAAGTGGGGGTTCCAAGGAATGTCTTTCCGTACATCAAAGTCTCAATAAGACTGTACCATGTGTAATAAAGCAATAAACCTGTGTATAAGAGGCCAGGCCTCAGAGATGCAGTTAGAGCACCTCGTGACGATACCTTGCTGTCTGATCTGATGTGTTCTGCTCCGACGGAATAAAACTTTGTTTCCTGCCTTCCAGTCTCCGGCGCCTGCCTCTTTCATTGGTAAATTATCGAGTGGTATGAGAGGCGATTACCGCCGGGCAATACTTGAAGGGTTATCGACTGAAATTGCCGCTACCATTTAACACTAAGACTCGAGCCCTGAGGGACCCTGACAGAATTGCCTTCTCCTGAGAGTTATATTGACCTAATGTGATCACTTGACGGCGATCTTGCAGGAAGTTCTTAATCCATTCTAGTACAGTGCCAGATATGCCATATGATGCGAGACGGTCTAAAAGAATGACATGTGAGTTCACATTGTCCGGGTTACACCAAACCTTTAGCCAAGTTTCGGTCACAAAAGGTAATCCAGATCATTAACTATTAAATAGTTAAAGCGCATGTGAATGTTCCTTAGCACCCCGTTTTTAGTAAACAGGGGGACCATGGGGAGATTAATTACGGATGATGATAGCGTGCGATTAATTGATTAATCACGCATGATGATCGCGTGCGGAAGCTGGTGCTGTTCAAGTCACGGCGTTGGCTTACCAATGCGTGATTCTGGGCAAATTAGTTAATCTACCGTGCCTTCTAAAAGGCAATGTGTTCTCGTGTATATGTGCTCTTATGTAATGTAACTGGGTGTCTTGTAAAGGTCTCTACTAGTCTTGAGTTCAGTTTGCGCTGTATCAATTTGCTAAACAAACAGCCAGCAGACCTTGTAGAGCAAGAGCCTATTATATCCGTTCATATAGCGCAGCACGCACAGCAATAAGGGCTCTGTACAGCCCAGTACTGCATTTAAAATTTCAAGCGCATTAAAGCCCAATGCTCCGTCAATAAAAAATAAAAAAAACACGTTGTGCCTGCAGTGAGAGTGGCTCACACAGAAAAGAAAAAAGTGCTTAGCAGCTAATTAAGAGACACTGTCTCCCTCCGCAAGTAAAAGAGCCAATCCCGGTGGGCGGGGCCAAAAGTGGACAGGGTGGTAACCAGGAGGGACTAAAACGCCTCCTGGACAATCGTAACACCCGGTTTTGCATAATTGGTGACGCAAAATGATGCGCACCAATGCAAAACACGGGCGGAGCAGAAAGCGAGCTTCTGGAATCGTATCGATTCCAAGAAGCGCTCGCATGGCGAGAGCAGCGCATGCGCGTTGCTAACGCCAGGAGAGACCTAAAAGGGGTCAGTTTTCAGGTGAAATATGTGATGTATCCATGTTGCATTTTGGCTGTTTCCTTTGCGGGCACTAGGCCTACCCACACAAGCGATGTACCATTTTTATCTGAAGATATAAGTGACCATAGAATCATAGAACACTTGGTATCATAAATTGGATTTTGCTGCACTTGTGCCTTCCAAATGTAAGCCAGTGTGTGATAAAGACATTTTGAAAAATGCCCTCTGAATCTCTTGGGGCCACGAATAACCGCTGCTCCTAAACTCGATCTGCTGACAATTTTAGAAATATATGGGTTTCCTCAATACCCATTTTTCACTACATATTTCACCATACGAATTGGTCCATACCCAGTATAGAATGAAAAACCATTTTAAGCTGCAGCTCAGTTTTTGGACCTGGGTATCCAGAGTTCTAGGACAAACTACAAACCCTATATATCCTGGCAACCAGAAGGGCCTAGTGGCACACATTGGGCATGGATTTACTCTTCCAGGTTTTATTAGGAGAATCCTTATATTGCAGTCCTATACGCTGCTATATGGTTAGAATCCTATACTAAACTCCTATATGCAATTACATTAGGAAACCGTCTGTACTTTACTCATACTTATGCTGCTAATTTCTGCATTCCTAAATTTACTTATACAAATAGTGCCAGATACAATATACGAGAAGCAGTGTTTAAACTTTCCTAATAAAATTAAATAGTCAAATGATATTTTGCAATCTATAAACTGCACTTTCTATTCCTACAATGATTTATAAATATAAATTTCAAAAGTTTAGTTGAAGTCCTCATGTAGTAAATGCTGTTGGATAAAAATAATTGATATCGGTTTCAATGTATGAACATAATCACAATCGTGACTTGCAAGACTGCGAATGGAAGGTGCATTGCTGGGCGGTCACCTTTTATTAATAAGCTAATCAATTGTTAATATTTTATTCATTTTTTATTGTATAGAGTTTTATATAGCACGAACTTGACCCGAAGGTATCGGGTATCAGAGCGTTTTACATCGCCCCTGTTGCGTTACATGAGGACACATTCATTTTTGTTGGGCACAGGGAGATTAAGTGATTTGCCCAGAATCACAGGATATTCAGCGTCATTGCAGAGACTCGAACCCAGTTCCTCAGATTCAAGGTCGACCGCCCTAGACCTTAGGCCAACTTCTCTCCCCTGATAGATCAAACAAAATAAAATCTGTATTACTTGTTGATTGGACATTTTACCAAAATAAAACCTGCCTTTGCCCCAATTCTGCAGCACTGCTGACACGCAAAATAAATTTGTGTGGGTGCTCACTGCACCGCATGCACATGGAAGTTCTAGATTAGTTAGATGGCCAAAACCAGGCCCCAGTTTCATGTTTGTTGTAATAAGAAGATATAAGTGTCCTCTTCAGGAGAAAACAATGGAGAATTAGTCTGGATTTGGAATCGACACTCCGCCAAAACGCCTGTGGGCTCAGTGCCCAGAGCCAGGACTTCTAAAAGTTTCTAACTCTTGTTTTCAAAGGAGTAAACAATCGGGCTCCAAAATATTCCTCGGACATCAGAGTCTGAGAGAAAACTACTAAAAACCAATGATCCTCCATTCTGCATCATCAAAATACTTTATTCGGTAGATTATACTATCGAAGTATACAACTGAATAAAATGCATCACAATCAGATATTGATAAACTTTGTTAAAAGCAATGTGTTAAAACAGCCAGCGTCCTCTAGCAAATCGGAAGACAAGGGACACATTTTATACTTTAAAAAAGCATGAACTATTTTCCCTTACACAAATCTAGGTTACTACTTTAATCTAATAGGGGCACACATCATCTGTATGTACCTCACTGTTTAGAGTTTATCTTAACAGCTTCTCGGGCTTATACCAGACATTGAGAAGGAAGCGACTTACTGAAAACACAATAGGTTCCGACTTGTCAGGTTTCATTATGCATTGTGCCTCTTGATAATGAGTAACCAATTCATCCAGCAGATTGGGCGAAGCCACTTGTGTCGAAGTCTTGATAGCAGAGGGATGCAATCAAAATATGATCAAATGACTGGATCCAGGTCGCACGCTGGGATACCACAGGAGACAGATGTGTATCCCACCTGCGGCCACGTTCAAGGGCAGACAGTCGCTTCTGAACCTTAGATAAAGGCTTTTAGCAAAGGGGGGGGGGGGGGGGGGGGGTAACTGCATAAAAGGTGTTCAACCCAGTTCGGGAACGAGAAACCTTAGTCAAATGACCCATGTTTCCCTTTCTCAGTTATTCGTATACATAAGACCAGAATATGGATTTTATAACCTGCCCTTCCACCTTACAGGTTTGTTCAGGGGTGTCCCAAATTGTTGATAAATTCAACTGGTTGCGCCAGATGTAAATACACCTCAAGCATGAACCTGCCTGGCATAGCCCAGCCTCATTAAATCGCATACGCAATCTCTAATCACACATCTCCGGTGTTCACCAAATACGTATCCAAATTACGAGAGGCTTCAGCAGGGCCAGCTCAGAAACAGGTGATGCCTAGATCATAAAGCTGGATAAGGAGATGACTAACTGGTACTGCTACCAGTGCCCTTATAGAGTTGTTCTCAACCAGTGCAAGCTTGTTGGTGTCATTATGGCCCTAAAATGTCAGCTCCAAATAATGCAGCACTCAGTGCCTTGGCACACTAGGCCTCTAGGGCTGGGGAAGTTGATTGGTGGAGGCTGTACTGAGAAAACATAGAATAGCTTTAGATCTGTGCAAATGTGTAAGGGACTCTTTATCAATAAGGCAATTCCACTTAAATGTATCTGACCAGGTCACATCCAATAATCAAACCTAAATACCCTGTCAAGTACTTCAGTACCGGCTTTGACACTGGTTTCTGGAACATCCCTTACCAAAAAACATTTAGTTTTAGAGCAGTTCAGCTCCAAGTCTCTAGACCCGCAAAATGCCATAAATTTGTTCAGCAAAGTTTAGAGACCAATAGGGGTTTTTGAAGTAGTGAATCGTCAGCAAACAAGAGAATTGGAGATTTTCCCCGTTCCAAGAAAAAATAACTGACACAAATCCGCAATTCCTCTACTACATTTATATATAGGGTGAGCGCGAGTACGCACCCTTGCAGAACTCCACCTAATAATGGGATATGATACGTCAATTCTCCCTTTTCACCCCACCGGACCGGAGCGTAATTCTTTTCATGAAATTGGATTAAAATATTAATAAAGTCGCTAATTGCATCCATATTACTTAATACTCTCCATAATTTATCATATGGGGGGGTTCAAGTCGAATGCTGCTGGAAAATCAACAAAAGCTACATACAGCTTTTGCTTAGTTAATACAAGCTTCCAGTAAAGAAGGGAGAACTTAACGCCTGATCTAAATGGCACATTTTTGCATGGAAACTGCCTGCAAGGGCGACAGCAGCTGCTCGATATCAATCCAGGCTTGTAACTTATCAAGAAGTTGCCAGCAAAAAACCTTTTGAAGATTAAGTATTAGGTTGATAGGCCTATAATTATTAGGGCAGCCTACATCCCATTCTAAAGAACGGGGATTATTTCCGCCCCTCGCCAGGAATATGGATGAATATTGGATCTCTCCCACTCAACACCCCCCCCCCCCCCCTGCTGCAATTGCATTCGACAAAAGATTCACATAAGCCCAGAGCAGGTGTCCCCAGGGATTTGATCAGGGCCTGTTGCCTTTAGGGGCTTTAGACAATTGATAGCAGAAAAAGTCTCCTCCGGGCTAAAAACAGGTAGGTAGCTGCACCTAACCCGGTGGCCTGCTCAGATCCAACATGGATAGGGCCACCCCGACCCTCAGGTAAGGAATACTCATTAGAACAGTCATTGGCATATAATACACTTATCAGGTGGGAAATGATAGAGCCTCGGGCTGGAGCCCCCAATACTCCTATGCAGAATTATTTTCCAGAAAGCTTCCACTTAATCCTAAATCATTGTATGCTGCCGTCAAGTAATCTTTTTTTGCCTTCCAAGACCGCTGCATTGAGCTCCCTATGATCTGACATTTGGGTCACTCCTCACTGCAGAAACTCAAAACAGCCCCGATAAGTTATTTTTGGCAACTTGAGTATATCCTTGTCTTGCTGTAAATGTGTATATTTCCTGCCTGTATGTACCACTAGCTAATTCTAGGTCAGAGCCATAAATGTGTCTTCACCAATAAACCCCACAAATGGTGAAACTAAATTGTTTTATCTAACAAGTGCCATCACCAATTCCTCATTGATGTATGTTCCATTTGTGATGCCGTGCATAACATTTGGTGGCCGGTGTCTGCTATATGCAGGTAGCTGACAGATGAGACTCATGCGGGGTGCAGAAGTTTATAGAACTACTACTTGCTTGGCAACACTCAACATCCTTTCTGATGAGGCCAGATGTCGTATTGTATCCGGGTTTGGGTTCTATTGGGGCTCCGATTTTGCCACCCTTCTGTAAACCTACATACAGGGCAGGACGTGATGGAAAGCCAGTCTAGTGCACACCAACAAAAATTCATGTCTAAGATTATTCACCAGCTACTCTGCAACCTCCTCCCACAATTGAAAGACTAGATATGTACTTTTAAGAAGGGCAGGTGGAAAACACTGCAAAGGGTTTGTGTATATAAAAGCACATTATCACCAATATTGCTTTTATGCTTCTGTAGCAAGCCAATAATCATTGACCATTGATATCAGCCTCAAATTGAAACATTTTGTAACATGTAGATGTTATTATACTGTAAGCACTGTCTGTAATGCACGGTGAGCTCACAGCTCATGAAGCAAGTTGCACAGATGGATACAAACAGTAATTATTTACCCCGCAACCGGAACGCTGCATGCTATTACAACATGGTCGTTACAACGACCGCGTTGTTACAACCCATGCTATTACTCCGCAAGTTGGAACAAAGGCTTGCTCTAGGGGTCAGAAGGTGTTGGATTTAAAATCCAACACCTCCCCTACTGTTGCACAGACTGGAGTTAGAATAGTAAACTATGCTATTCCAACATCCAGCGCCCACTCTAGAGCAAGTCGTTGTTCCGACTTGCGGAGTAATGGCATGCGTTGTTACAACGCGTTCGTTGTAATGACCACTTTGTAATGGCATGCGTAAAAAAAGTATGCGGGAAAACGGGCATATTCGATACAAACCTTACCATAGGGGCAAACAGGCCTATTTCCTAGATCCAGACCATAATGCTATAAAATGGCAGCGCAATGTTTTTTGCTGCGGGAGGATTGGGATTCCTAGTCCAGTGGGAAAAATAAACATGAACACTTAATGTCCTTCACCTGAACAATATGGATCGAGCACCAGGAGGCAGGAACACTGAAGCTGAATCTACTTGAACTAGTGGCTGGACTGTTGGTCAAACGCCCTCGCTTCTGGCAGCCACTAGCTCATGTCCACAGTGCAAATGTCAAAGTCTGTATAGGAGAAAGGGGAAAGACTACGATTGAGAAGGTGAAAGGATGGGAGACTGGGTTGTGTGCATGTAGAATAGGGGTAGAGCCTTGGGTAGCAAGAAGGAGGAAGCTGCAAATTCAGGGAAGGAAGAGACTGTGCAAGAGAAAAGAAGAAGTAACTGCGCTGGGGAAGTTCAGTAGGAGAGGCTAGGGTGAAAACCCAGAAGAATAAGGGAAAACAAGATAGCTGACTCTGAGGATGGAGGCATACCTTGTAGACAGGGTTGAAGAGCTGCTTGGGTTTGGGAGTCAAAGTGAAGGGGAATGCAGTTAGAAATTAGAAGGGGGAGCAAAGCGGAGTAGTAAAAGAAATGGTTAGGGTGGAAGGGAGCCGTCAAAATGGAAGCAGGCTTCAGAGCTTAAAGAATGGGTTAACCCCATGGTGTGGGAGAAGATGGCAAGAACCCTTGTAGTGAGTTCTCTCTGAATACGTACAGGCATTGTTAAGTTAGCATAACCACGTTAGATGTTAGAAAGCCATCTTTTTGCTTTTGCACACGACACTGCGTTTACATGTTATTTCTTAAAACAAACTGCTGTCTCGAGACTTGCTTCACACAAGAGCAATCTGTTGTTACCATCCCAAGCTCTGCGCAGCGACCTTGGTCTGTACACGGTGTGACAAATAGTCTGGATTATTACACAATGCATGTTTTTCACTCTAGGTTGATCGGCCCACTATTTAGCCATAACACACGCGCAGCTGCAAATGCCTGAAAGTTGGTGCTTTTAATATCACAGACATCATGTTTATTATTCAGACCGAAGACGAGCCTTCCTGCGAGAAGACTCCTGATGCTCCTGTGATGTGATTTCACTAAGCTGATCTTTGAGGTATGGGGTCCCCTATTCAAGCCTAAGAGACCTTCTATTAGCATAATAATAATATTAGCTTCTTAGTAAAGGGAAGGTGGTAGTATCCACTGTCATTATAATATGATCACCCCTTTTATATTCTATGGTATTGTAACTATGTTGCTGGTTTTGATATTAATCATTTGTCTGCTTGTATTAGCCAAAGTACTGCATCTTAGGACACGTGGTCTATAAAAATAAACCCCTTTTATTTACAACGTGTCTCTGTTGATTATTGTTGTGGACTGATGTGAGAATAATATACGAACAGGTATTTCCGATTCCCACCATTCCTGAGTATGTACTGAGTCGCTTGTTCTGGGTTGTCTATTCATTGGGACCGCCGAGCTAAATCTCGGATAACGAATGGGACACTTATGCTAGCCGGATACTGGGTTCTGGGGTGAGTTTCTGGTACACCACAATTCACTGAGGTCCTGGGGTTCTTCGCATAGTTCTGTGTATAAGCAGAATCCCTGCAACATGGCGCACCTAACGTTTGGTCTATGAGTTGAAACGCCTTAGTAGTGCTTACATTTAGTCCACAACACCCTCATTCTTGTTTCCGGATAACAAGTCTGACGGATTTAAACCTACCTAGTTCTATTGATATAGGTTCCTTCAAGCTTGAACATTAAAAAGGTTATTGAACCCTTGTGCTACTGAATACTTGAAGTATAGCTTGTCCTTATGGCAGTAGACATTGCGGCGCACAGCCGGGCAGCTCTGAAACGTCATTTGACGCAGTATGGGGTGCCGGACACGGGCATGGACGTCATCTTTGTAGTGGGAGCCGATGCGGCTCACCCGTTTGAGTTGTTCTATTCCTGGGTGACGATTCCGGCAGTCAGTGGGGATGACGATACCTTTCATTCTTACACTGCTACTGCCGTGCCTGCTAACTATGCGCCGTATAGGACACAGGAGATACCAATATCTGCTTGGCAACATCAGATTTGGTTTAATGGCGCCCTCCCCCATGTGGTTATACCGCCGAGAATGGGCCCTTTATCAATTGCAGGGGCCACTTGGCCGGTACTAGCCGGATTTACGCCTCATCCCCGTTACCTCACGGTGACGGTGGCTGAATTGCGTGTACTACACACTGCCCTTATATCAGTATATAGGGCGTTGGTGCAGTATGTGTCGCGCACTGTACAGGCGGGGGCGCCTGTTAGTGCGGGACAACCTAGTGATCGTCACGCGGTGGTCATTAGTCCTGTTATGGTCAATTCTGTTATGGGCAAGCGCCCCCTCACAAGGGATGATTATCCTTTTTGGCTTGCTGAAAAATTTGACCAAATAGAGGCGGTTTATCCGCATACAACTCCTGTGGAAAAACACAGGATCCTCACCATTAGTTTGCCTAAAGACTTAGTTCCCCATATAGATGATTGTGTATCCTGGGGTAAGATTTTTGCTGCGACGTACGCGCAGTGCTTTGGCACTCCGTCTATGTTACAGCTGCCCTCCATAATTAAACAGGTTCAAGAGGACCATGGAGCGGAGTCTGCGATAGAATTGGGGATGCGGCTCCTCGGAGATTTTGGCCTGGTGGCTACCATGATAATGGGAAACCTTAAGGGTGATGCGTTGCACTTTCAGGTTCGTAATGAACTGAAGAAAGTTGCTGAAGAGGACAAGCCGCAGGAATTTGCAAAAATAATTTCAGAAGCATATCGTGATTTGGGTCGTAGCTCTTTAGGAGTTAAGCCTGTGATCAAAAATCCCGATTCTAAGCAGCAGGGTAAGGCAGAAACTTCTGGTAAGGATGGTCGGCCAATTTTTCCAAAACAACCTTGGCGGACTAAACAACAGGGAAAGCAGCAGCAGAAACAGGGCTCTCGGCCTGCCTCTCCCGTACAGTCAAGTAGTGAACGCACTTATGATCTGCGAGATCGTGCTACTATTAAGTCTCCTGATAGATTTCAGGTTTCTGAACCGCGCTCTCCTCGTTCTTCACAGGAAACATCGGCTACACAGTCTGGTGGCGGAGGCGGTGGCAAAGGTCGGGGTGCTCCACAACAGCGTGACCAACCCCGACAGACTGAGGGTAAAGGCAAGCAGGACGAGTTTGCTCGACAAAGACCCCCGTTTCAGAAGAAGAAAGTGGCGGCTCTGACGGCAAAATATGCCTCAGATAGTGCGGACACAGCTTCAGAACCGGACATGGGCGCTGACGCTACTGGACAGCGCGGCAGAAATTACCATAGTCCGTCAAGCTCTGCGTCCATTTCTGGCGGCGACAGCAACTGATGTATTGGTTACTGTTGAAACAGCTGACACCAGAGTGGCTCCCCCTGATAGACTTTATGAAATAGTCTTATTAATAGAGGGTGACATACAACGTACTATAAAAGGGATTTTTTGGGATAATCTGACCACCACCTATGATATCCTCCTAGCGGAGGCAGATTGGCCCCCAGCCTTCATTTTGGAAGCTCCTAGAGGGGAGGAGAAAATCCTCCCGTCCTTTGCGCACACGGTGCCTAAGGACCAAGCTGAAATGTACGCTGGTGAGTGGGCGCTGGCGCTTGCGCCAGCGGTATATCGTACTCAAGTGGGTTGGGACCGGTTGTCCCCCTGCCATGAGATTCCATTGCGGTCTATGCCCCAGCCTCAGCCCCAATATCCCATGCGTCGTGAAGCTAGACCTCACGTCGCGGCGATCCTTGAACAATTGGAATATCAGGGTGTAATTTAAACTTGTGTGTCCCCTATGAATAACCCTTTATTCACTGTAACGAAGCCTGACGGCTCGTACCGTTTAGTTTTGGATTACCGGCACCTAAACTCCCATTGCCGGACCTGCGCGGTACAAAATACACATAGCTCGGCTCTAGTCGACAGTCTCGTGCGTAAACGGTTTAAAACGACACTTGACATTTCCAATGGCTTTTTTAGCCATAACCTGTCCACACTGAGTAGCCAGTGGACAGCGTTTACTTCGGGCGGAAAACAAAAACAGTTTACGAGATTAGCCATGGGCTACAAAAATAGCCCTGGCGTCTTTTCCGCTCGCGTGGTTTCTCTCTTAGAAAGAATAGACCCCGAGGCATACTCCTATGTTGACGATATCTACCTCACGGATGACGAGCTGTTGCCGCATCTGTCTCGAGTCGACAATATTGTAGTGAGTTTTGCTGACTATGGCTACAAATTCAATTTTGCGAAGTCACACATCGCGGAATATACAGTGTTGTTTTTGGGCTACGAGCTCAATAATGAAGGTAAGGGGTTAGCTCCCCACTTTCTGGAGAAGTGCGCATGCTTGAGTGCGCCAACGACACTAAAGAAATTACAATCTCTGCTGGGCTTTCTGAATTTCGGCCGTACGTACATTCCTGATTATGCCCAGCGTATCAAGCCGCTTTACGCCTTGGTACAACCCACATTTTCGAAGTCTAGCTGGCAGCTGGAACATTCTAAAATTTTACAGTCTTTACAGGCTGACCTTCTTGCTTCACAATATTTGCTGACACGTGATAACCGCACTAACCTGGTAATAAGAATAGTGCCAGGCGCCGTGGGTTTCACGTATTTGACGTTTAATGAGGGCGATACAGTCCCCATTGCGTACAAATCCCACTTGTACACCTCTGCTGAATTACGTTTTTCCGCGGTCGAAAAAGTTCTGACTGCTGTACAGATGGCGATCCTTAAAGAACGCGCACTGTCACATGGGAAACATATTCTGGTTGTAACACCCTATCCTGCCTTAGAAGCGGTGACAAAGGCAAGTGTACCAAATTCTAAAGCTTTGCATCCTCGGTGGATACAATGGGCCACAACACTGACGTCGCCAGACGTCACCTACATCTTTGATGCCTCATTACAGACTCAAGAGTTCTTGCAGTATGAATTCGTTCATCCGGCTCCTCTGTCTTTGCGCCCGCTCGAAGAATACCATTGTGTCATATACACTGACGGGTCTGCGCAGCCCGCAATTGGATCAAAGCACGCTTACTCAGCGGCTTGCGCAATTGTCGTAGGTACTTTCGTAAATGGTGAATTCCAATCTGATGCAGTGCATACGCAGTCATTGGGCGATTGTACCGCGCAATTGGCGGAGCTTCGGGCTCTAGTGCTTGCACTGGAGTTTGCTGATCCCCGAGTCACTACTCTAATAGTGAGTGATTCTTTCTACTGTGTCCAGTCCTATAATGACAATTTACACTTCTGGTCTCAGAATGACTATCGAGACACAAAAGGTGGCACAATTAAGCATAAAACGCTTTGGGTTCGAGTGGCAGACTTTAAAGAACGTCTCCCTCTCGTGAATGTTATTCACACTCTTGGTCACCAGCGACTTGGTGTCCATGCTGTCGGCAACAGCTTGGCTGACGAGGCAGCTAAAACAGCAGTGGCTACATACTTAGTGGCAGCAGTTACCAGATCAAAGAGTAAGATTGATGATGACATCTTGGCAGCTATTGCTGCTACAGAAAAGGGAGGCGATTACCCGAAGGGTTTTCCTTCTCGTTACATTGACCATTTAAGTCCTGATAATGTCCCATTAGTGAGGATTAACGACGTTGGTGACAGAATTATTCCCAACGCGGACTGCAGACCCGCACTGATTCTGGCTGCTCATGAGGGGTTGGCGTCTGCCCACGCCGGAGTGTCAGCCACAATATCTCTGCTACAACAACGTTACTGGTGGTTTGGTTTATATAAACAAGCGCGCGCTTATGTTCTTGATTGTGACATTTGCCAACAGATTAAACCTTCTACTGTTGCGCGCCCATCACAAACACAGTTGTACATATCCAATAAACCATTTGGTTGTGTTTATTTGGATCACTGCGGTCCTTTTTCTTCTGATACTGCGTACAAGTACATCTTGGTTGCAGTGGATTCGTGCACACGTTTTCTGTGGGTATGGCCACAAAGGAGTGCTGACTCGCGGACTGTCATCAGAGATTTGCGTGTCTTTGTGGGAACTTTTGCGTGTGGTACCTTCCATTCTGATCAGGGCCCTGCGTTCGCCTCTAAGGCTTACAAGGAGGCTATGAGAAATTTGGGGGTCCTAGTCAAATTTTCGTCCCCCTACCGACCTGAGGGTAATAGTGTGGTGGAGCGAATGAACCGTGACTTAAAGCAATCATTGACAGCCCGTGTTTTAGGCACAGGCCGGAACTGGCTAGCCCATTTGTATAACGTCCAACGTGCACTTAATAATCTCCCTAGAAGGTCTCTGGGTGGGCGGACCCCGTACATGATGCTCTTCGGAATCAGAATGTTTGTACCAGACCTTGATGGTCTAGACATGGCGGCGTCGACCGCACCCTTTGACGTAGATGATCACTGTGCTGTTTTACAGACTCTACAAGAAGCCAGAGACACTCTATCGAAGGAACACTTGCCCTCCACACCTGAAGTTGAAGTTCAGGTTCCGGTAGTCGGCTGGCTACCCCGAGTTGGAGATCTGGTCCGTGAGAAGGTGGAGAACAAGAAGGAGTTCGGCCCCTCTTATCGTGCACCGGTTCCAGTGCTTGGAGTGCAGGGTACAAGAACAGTCATTTTACCTCCACTTCCTGGTCGCAAAGAAAACAGGTACATCTCTATTGACAATGTCAAACTTCAGCGAGTGGCCGATACTTCTTAGTATGACTCCAGCAGTTTCATGCCAGACGATGCAAAGAAATTCAATGTTGACTCTTGCTTCTAACACCTTGCCTGATGTTGCCATCGAGATGCAATCGGTTACTGATCCCTTGTTGATACCATCGGCTGGTGGTTTGCCCGAAGAGACTGAGTATGCTTATCCTACACGTGGTCCCTCGCCTGTTTTACAATCTACGGCACTTGGCCAGTCCCGTTTCTCCTTTGACACTAACTCATTGCCCTCAAGCCCCCCATCGAACATTGCAGTTTTTTTCAGCTGGTTTAAGAGACATTTTTTGATTGCCCCTTGGACATACATTTGGCTGTTGCTTTTCGGTGTTTTTTTGTTTGTGTCCATTGGATTCGTAATAGTTTTTTTCCGTCTTGTGGATGGCCACTATCTGAGTGAGAGATCGACAATTAGACTTATCAATGGAACTTTGGCCCCCCACTCCTCGTCCCACATCATGAAGAGGGACCAGACTTTTGTGAATATTACTGCCTGGCCCGTCTTGGATGGAATCGCATGGGATGCTGTTAAATTCCAAATTCATGGGCCTACAGAGGTCATTAATGTACCTAATGTATTTCGTGTTTCTATGGGTGATGTGGTTAGGCAGAACATACGTTCTGATGATTGGGATGTACACGCCATTGAATCACTGTTTTCTGATTTGAAATATTATGCCGCTTTTGATGCTGAAGATTTATACGAAAATGCGGCTAATTATGCGGAACAGTATTGTTTTCAACATTATGGCAATCATTTCCTGCATAAAGCAAATACATTTAGAAATTTTGTAAATTTTACCCAATGGGAACACTGTCCTACTCCCGAATTCGGAAGTTCACAAACACTAGTTAACAAGTATTCATATTTTACCGATTTCAGTGTTTCCAACCCGGCAGCGTTTTATTTTAAGGTGCTGCCTGAGTCTGCCGCAAAGGTAAGACTGACACACACGAAGCTACTTTATTCTAAGTCCTTTATGGACGAGTTGTCAATCAAAGGTTATGATGTATGGAAGGCTACTATTGATCTAAAGTCGGTTTGGGGTTCCAAGCCGTGGCAGGTACAGGGTACAGAGGCTTTACATCGTGCCTGTCTTATACCAAATCATATTTTATTTTTAAATTCATCCATCTTCCAAACCACCTGTTTTGGATTGGCTACTTCTAAACAATTAAAGTCACCTTCTGTGCCGGATCTGGGCGCTTATCCCAATTGGGATAACCACACAGATCTATCCCTTGCTGCTTTGCAAACCTTAGTTTCAAATTCATCTTTCAATATTTCGAAAGTTAATAGTGAGGGTTGGTTAATTTGGCAAAGCAGTTCAGATTTCTGTCAACGACGTTTTCTGGGACTGAAACCGGGGTATACTCAGGAACGCGTAGACCCTCGGTTTGAGTCGTCACATACTGTAACTACATACTCTGTGGGCAAGTTATGCCAATCTTGGCTGCGACATTCCACCTTGGCGTCTGTCAAAGTTCATTTATCACAATTACATGACAAAATAGATTTGAATGATTTTGTTAAGGGTCCTGTGGGTGGCAGAACCAAGAGGTGGGCGTATGCTATTTACAACGAGGTCTGGAAGTTGTCACAGATTGAGGCGGCTTCCAGATTGAGGGCTATTGACCAAGCCAACATGGAAAAGGTTTTAGCCGTTATAGATAACAGCATTAGCACTCTCTCTTCTAGGATTTATACATTAGATAATATTGTTTCATCAGTTGTTGATATTGTGCATGATGATATGTCTGTGTTATATCATGGTCAAAACCAGTTGCTTTCTGTTATGCAGTTTGCATGGACATTGCAGACGTTAAAGGCAGGGAGAGTCCCTTGGGACTATCTTAACACTACATCGTTATTCCTTCCCTTTAACCTTACTGACAAGCAGCGATTTATGTCCATGAAGGATGCTACATATTCATTGTTACATATTGAAAAATTAGAACCATTGCCTTTTTCTGTAGCGGAGATCAATTCAGCTACGTGGTTAGTCCACGGATTGATAACTCTCCCTTTTGCGCTTTTTAAGTTTACGTCTTGTATGAAACATTATGCTTTGGGTAGATATGAACCGCTGGGCACCGCTTTCATACATGAGGTTTGGTCCCTCCCCTTTACGTATAGATGTACTAGGGACGGCACTGAAGTTTATTTGAAAGGCGAGGAATGTACCACGACACCAGACCATTCCTTGGTATGTAGGCACATTCAATTACACGGCGCATGCAATGTACAAGCACCGAACTTAGCCTGCGTCCTACGAGGTATCCCAGTGCCTGTGATTACGCCTTCTTTCACACTGCTTGCAAACGGTAGTTATTTAATTTTGAATAATGAAGCTTGCTGTGGGATGTTAGTGGGAATCCCGTATATAGTAACTGTCTCGCAGAAAGTGGTCTGCTGCAATAATGTTCTCTTTCCACCCCCGCATGGGCGGCTGGATGCTTCCATCTGGCCTTCGATTCCAACCTTGAAAGCAGAGTTCAACAAGTTGAGCAGAATAAGAGCCCTATTGTCCCAAAAAGAGGTGTCTTTGACTTCATCTCGTGAAACATTCGTCCTTCACGTTGCTAATACGCGCACTGAGGTACAGGCGCTTCTGAATACTGACCTCCCCCTGCATTTCGGCTCTTTGATCCAAACTATTTTCAATGCCTCGTCCACGACCGGCCTGGCTCATTTTTTTAAACTTGTGGGCTCGGGTCTCGTGACCTCTTTCCAAACTATTTTTGGTGTGGTTCCGGGATTTTTTCATTCACTTTTCTCGAGCATCTTTGGAGGTGTTCCGCTGCTTCTGGCACTAGTGGCGGGTGTGCTGCTTTTCCTTTTCATACTACGGAATGGCTGCTCCTTCTGTGCCACACGTGCACCTGTCCCGCCTGCATCTTCTTCGGGATAGGATGCTTGACTTTTATGGAACTCTGCCATTGGCGACCTTAAGCCTGGCATATGGATCATCTTTCCGGTATTGCTACTTCACCTGCGTGCAGCCTGTGCTTCACTGCCTGGATTGTCCCTTTGAATGGCCTTTGGATTTGTGCTTGACCAGCCTGGTGTCTCCGGTGCCGGATTTCGATCGACTAATGAGGCCCTTAGTGTCTCACGAGTTGACCTGTTCTGGTGTCCGGATAATGGCTTGTGGAGCAGCACATGGGATCCTGGGTAATTGGGACATCTCTACAGCTGCCTACAACTTCTTGGCTATGAGCTATTTGGAGGAACATTCCGGGTGCCCTCTGATCGTGCTGGAAGCTCCGCTGATTGAAGAACACGTGTGTTCCTTTTCGTTGATGGATTGGATGGCTGAGACTTTCGCTGGCCCTGCAAATGATTTTTTGTTGGAAGCGGTTGCCACATATGCTGCCTATACATTCATGGATTGACTGCACTGTCGTCCTTGGCGCCAGACGCTCCTGGACAGCACCCTGCCGCGGCATTTACCTTTTTCTTTTTTGCTTTCTCCCTGATGGTTGTTTTGAGTTTTTTTTAATTGATTATATTTTTTTTTCGGACACCACAGTTTCCCCTTTTGCTTTTCAATTTTTTCGTTTCAGACTTTAACTCATTCTGAACCTTTGGATTGGTTACGCCTTGTTCTGCTCTGACGAAACTGAACTCTGCGTTCTCTCTTTTCTTGCCTACTAAATAGTGCTTCGATCAAGGGGGCGTGTAGTGAGTTCTCTCTGAATACGTACAGGCATTGTTAAGTTAGCATAACCACGTTAGATGTTAGAAAGCCATCTTTTTGCTTTTGCACACGACACTGCGTTTACATGTTATTTCTTAAAACAAACTGCTGTCTCGAGACTTGCTTCACACAAGAGCAATCTGTTGTTACCATCCCAAGCTCTGCGCAGCGACCTTGATCTGTACACGGTGTGACAAATAGTCTGGATTATTACACAATGCATGTTTTTCACTCTAGGTTGATCGGCCCACTATTTAGCCATAACACACGCGCAGCTGCAAATGCCTGAAAGTTGGTGCTTTTAATATCACAGACATCATGTTTATTATTCAGACCGAAGACGAGCCTTCCTGCGAGAAGACTCCTGATGCTCCTGTGATGTGATTTCACTAAGCTGATCTTTGAGGTATGGGGTCCCCTATTCAAGCCTAAGAGACCTTCTATTAGCATAATAATAATATTAGCTTCTTAGTAAAGGGAAGGTGGTAGTATCCACTGTCATTATAATATGATCACCCCTTTTATATTCTATGGTATTGTAACTATGTTGCTGGTTTTGATATTAATCATTTGTCTGCTTGTATTAGCCAAAGTACTGCATCTTAGGACACGTGGTCTATAAAAATAAACCCCTTTTATTTACAACGTGTCTCTGTTGATTATTGTTGTGGACTGATGTGAGAATAATATACGAACAGGTATTTCCGATTCCCACCATTCCTGAGTATGTACTGAGTCGCTTGTTCTGGGTTGTCTATTCATTGGGACCGCCGAGCTAAATCTCGGATAACGAATGGGACACTTATGCTAGCCGGATACTGGGTTCTGGGGTGAGTTTCTGGTACACCACAATTCACTGAGGTCCTGGGGTTCTTCGCATAGTTCTGTGTATAAGCAGAATCCCTGCAACACCCTAGTGGGGAAGATAGGGGGAGGGGCATTGGAAAAGGGAAAGCATGGCTGTGGTGAGTGGAAAGGGTAGTCCAAGGAAGGGAGTTGAGGATAAGCCAAGAAATGGGAAAATCAAAAGACACCTGTCCTTAGAGAAATCCTTCAGTGGGGAAGAAGCGGGGACAGAGCATTCTAAGAGATGGAAAGAGATCACACAGAGGTGAGAAGAGAGTAAGAAGTAATAGCGGATGAGTACAGTGTGTAGGGAGACGGGCAACGATAAAGCACGGAAAGGAAAATCATCTGGAGCAGTAGAGTGATTGAGAATTTGAAGAGCTCAACAAGAAAACCGGTTGAAAGGCAAAAATGACAAGCATTGGCATAGCCAATAGGTCTCGCCTTTGGGACCTTATAAGTGTTTAGCCATGCAACAGTTGCATAACTAAATACTTATAAGGTCCCAAAAGCGAGACCTATTGGCTATGCAAAGCGGCCGTGAAAGTGAAAGTGATCGCGATCACGATCAAACATCAAAGCGCCTGCGAAAGTGAAAGTAATCGTGGAAAAGCGCGGCGCGTGCGGCCGCGCACTGTAGCTCTAGGCTGGCCTGGTAGCACTTTTTGGAGCCCTCTCAATAAGTCTTGGAGGTGCGTTACCTGAAGGGCACCTCAGGAGCTTCAATCCACTAAGTGTGCTCAATCCAACTTTAAGCTTTTTTCGGCAATAATTAACTTTTACCAAGCCCCTGAGACCAGACAAACTAGAGACTGCTCTATATAAAAGTAGCATTGATTTCCTGTGAAAAGGATATAAAATGGATATAAAATAATCGAGGTACTCGTCAGGGTTGCCCCCTCTCCCCGTTACTCTTTCTTCTAATCGAGGTACTCGTCAGGGTTGCCCCCTCTCCCCGTTACTCTTTCTTCTAGCCATGGAACCGTTGGCTGCCTCCTTAAGACAATGCACTTATATTAAGGGCATTTCTCTTCCGACAGGAGAATCCAGAATGTATCTCTACGCAGATGATATTCTCCTTACACTCACAGATCTCTCCATCTCTTTACCATCTGTGTTAAAAATAATAGATGACTTCTCCTCCATTTCTGGGTACAAAATTAATTGGAACAAAAGCGAAGCACTGCCCATCTCGAATGGGACCACAATAGCGGCCATTCAAGGTTTTCCTTTTCAATGGAAATCTTCTCATCTCAAGTATTTGGGCATACTAGTGAACAAAGGCCTAGAGAGTATGGTTACGGATAATCTCAATCCCCTCATCGCTCAAATGCACCGTGATTTTGAAAAATGGAAGGCACTGGGCCTCTCAATGTGGGGAAGGGTTCAAGCCGTGAAAATGGTTACTCTTTCCCGTTTTCTTTATGTCCTCGGGATGCTTCCTATTCAAATCCCTTTAACCACGCTACGTTCAATTGATTCGAAGATAAAATCCTTTATATGGAACTCTGCCAAACCCCGTGTCTCAGCTTCAAAACTAAAGGCTCATCGCTCCTATGGAGGAATAGGTCTACCCTCAGTGGAGCATTATGCTTTGGCATTACAGCTTTCTCAAATGTTATATATGCTTTCACATTCATCGGATACACCACAGTGGGTACATCTTGAACGCCACCTTTCATTAACAAACGCAGGTCTTTCTGTTTTATACGGCTCGGAATTTCGTCCCAGAGACTCCACCACTAATCCTATTTTGTCGGCTATGCGTGCTGCTTGGCAAAGGGCACACCGCTTACTGGGCTCACATCCTCGTCTTCATAGAAAAGCCCCATTATGGAATAATTCTGCAATTCGTATTAATAGACCATCAATATCTTGGCCTATTTGGGAAACAGCAGGTGTTTCCACCTTAGATCAACTTTTTTCAAACGGAGATATTAAATCATTTGCCCAACTGCAGGAAGAATTCCATTTGCCTGATATACAAGTCTCAAAATACAACCAGTTACGACAATCCTTACGGTGGAGTCTAGGACCTCCACCATGGCTCTTGCCTGACTCACCAATTGTAACATATCTCCACACTTGGGGTAAGATGAAAGGAGCTACATCTGGCTTTTACCAAACTCTCACTTCGCATCTTTTTTCTCAACCCTTATCGCAAACTTTACGTACTAAATGGCAAACCTTATTATCAGTCTCTTATACTGATAATGAATGGTCTGACATTCTTAACAATCTCAACAAGGGTGCACGTGAAGCACGATTTAAATTTTGCTTATTCAAGATCTTACATGATTGGCACTAGTCACCAACAAAACTGCATAAAGCTGGCTTGCTTCCCCATTCAAACTGCTGGAGATGTGATAGTACGTCTTGTAACATTTCTCATATCATTTGGTGATCCAACCCTTTTGGAATTATATAGGTAAAACCTTACATTCCACGATGCCTCTACAAACTCCACTTTCACATGCTACCATTCTTCTGCATGATACACGTCAATCACAATCACTCTCTAAACCACAAGCCCGACTCTTACACACAGCCTTAGCTACAGCCAAAATTTGTATACTACGGCAATGGAAGTCACCTCAACCACCATCACAAGAAATATGGATGGTGGCCATGATTCAAACCGCTTCCTACGAACGTATTATATACAACATACAGGATCAATCTGATCTCTTTCTTCGAGTATGGTCACCTTTTCTAGCTTTAAATACCGATGCCAATATTAATGACCCATCTACGCAGTAATTTAATTCTTATCCCTTTTCATTCTCATTCATCATTCATTATTGGTGGTTAATAAATCTTAATACATATTGTGTCTACCTATTTGTTGTTTTTAATAGCTACTCACCAGAACACTTACATATAATTCTGTATCTTTTAATATATATATTTATACATCAAGTGAAATTATTATCCCTTATATTCATCTTTTCTCTATTCTTATTGGTTTTCTAGAGTGTCTTCTTTTCTCAGGAACATATTTATATAGCTTTATATAGCATTATGTCTTATATTTGTGTACATTTTCATTTATCGTTTTCTTTTGTGTTCCCTTCTTTGCCTTCCCTTTCTCTCTCCCCCCCCCCCCCCCCCCCCCCTTCCCGTAATTCCATCTTTTATGGCCTCAATATAAAGTCAAATATTTGTTTTTGCATGGATGTGTTTATGTATTTATTAAATTATATAATATGATTAATTATTCAGAAAGTTTTATTATATGCTTATATATAACAATTTTCTTATATATTTATTGTATGATAATGCAAACAGTTATTATACTATATGTATTCTTTTGTAAATTTCAATAAAAAATTGAACCACAAAAAAAAAAAAGGATATAAAATTGATGAAAACTAAAAACGGCTAGACAAAAAGGAGGAAGAGAGGCAGGGTCAAACTTGAGTAATACAGGAATAAAACAATAGTCTTCATTCTGTGAGGGAAGGCGGCTATGCACTGGAGGGCGAGAAGAGATGCCCAGGCAGCAGAGAAGTACTGAGGCTGCCCGAGTCCCTCAATTATAATTGAAAACAATTCGTATTTTCCCAAAATACTCCACAATGTGTTTCTGAATGAAAACTGAAAATCCTGTAATGATCGAACTTGTGCCCTGTTTGCAATAACTGTATATAAAACCTAGTTGGAAATGTAAAAACCTTCCAACAATTTTCGCTGCCACGCAATATTTAACACTACACATAAAAATAGTGAGAAAATATTTGATGTCCTTTCATCTGCGAAGTGGTCACAAAATAACACATTACTGGCCTTCAGTAACATTCTTCCTGATAGAACCTTTCACTTTAGTCAAAAGCATCTCTCTTACTCAGGAAGTTAAATACAATACCTGCAGGGCAATCCGCCCATAATAAAAGAAATCCACTTCTGCGTTCCATCTAGAACACTTGCATCTTACAGGTAAAGTTTGAGTGCAGAGAAAGGAACAAACTCATCACCTTCCCTGTCCTCATCATCCAATTGCCAACGAGAATAAGGCTTCTAAATCAGGTAAGAATTCGCCCCTACAAGGGGATGCATCCCTTGTATGTATTCTTTAATGATGTATAGGTAAGAAAGCTATTCCAAATAAGACTGTCTCTATGCCTTAGTCATTAACAAAATAGAGTCAGATTTAGATTGCAGAGCGGGCACTGGTGCTGAAACAGATGGCAGAGGATGAAATAAAGGATGAACCACTGAAATGGACAGCCATCAAAGGAACCTGAAGTCAAGAAAGGGGCAGACACCACTACAGAGGTCACCAGCTCAACTAATGCCGCCATACCGGCCTGAAATTCATGCCAGAGGGGCAACTGTCAAAAGGCTCAAGCATGGACTGCATATAGGCCAACACCAGCAGACAAGTTCGCAGTCGAGAAGGTAGATTCGGACAAGTGCTCCAAAAAAGCCACTGGTTCTCTTCCGGGTCTTTGTGTGATGGGAAGGCCATCACCAAAGGCCAATGGGCCCATAAACGTGAGCAAGTCCTAATCCATCCTCAAACTGAATCCGGACTTATTCTTCCTGGAGTTCATCAATCCTCCACATAAATTGCACTCAGTAGCAAAGCATACAACGAGCAAGAAGCAGCCTTGTAGGACATACCCAGGCAGCACCAGCACTTATGGGGTGGATATGGGGTTGCCAATGGCATTTGGGAGGGGGTTAAAGCCTACAGACTACACTAGTCACATTTATAAAAACACCAAAATTCTACAAAAATCTAAAGGAAACAGGAAATTCTGCAGCTCCAAATCCCACGTTGATGGAGAAGCTGAAAGAGAGTCGAAGGTAAGCGTCATGTTGTAGGAGTAGTAGTTATTTCATGAGCCTTTAAAACAGTGTCTACAATCGCTCATTACTCACAAAATTAAATGGGAAAACCCTGAAATGTAGATTCTTCAGAGGGTGTCTTGCCTGTGGTCAGTACCTAATGCTGTCTAAAACTGCCAGCCTACAGCCTTTTCATATTAAACACATATCTAAGACTATCTGGAGGTTTACTACACGGAGATACAACATGGCCACAGTCTCAGATGCAAAACCCGACTAGTCTTTCGGACCTCAACATTATTGTCCAGTTCCTTTACATCAGCACACTCCTAGGGCCATCTGTACGACTATAGTGCAGCTACTGAAAACAGACTTAAATATGTAGAGACAGACTTATGGTGGAATCTTATTGTATGACCTAGGAGGAATTATTCACCCAGACAAAAAAGCATATAACAGTCTAGACACCCAACTGGTGCCTAGTGACGCAGGAGGTGAACCTATATTTACCAATAAATTGTGTATGCGTGACCTTTGGAGAAAATTCCTTCACGAGCTACAGAATATATTCAAAAAAGGTTATGCATACCGAATTATAAACAAGTTTGAGTGACAAGAGGAGAATGCTCCAAGTTTTGTGTCGAAGGGAAAGTTGGACAGATCACAAAGGTTGTGCATCTGCTACTGTACTGCCATAGAAAACTTATTTTGAAAAAACCTTCAGTCTCACTTAATATGATCCTATCAAAGCTTTTCACAAGAGGTCACGGTGAGAAGAACACCTTGATCAGCAGCTTTATGTTGGATTATCACTGGTTCCAACCAGGCAAAATGACCATGAGTGAATGATTGCCTAGGCTACTGGATATCAGACGCAGAGACTCCCTCTCCCAGGCGTGAACACTCCTGTAGTTGCAGCACTATAAATGGCAAAAAAGGTTGCAAAATTCATACCCAAATGTTAAAAATAAATTTTATATATATATATATATATATATATTACCTACTGGCGGTCGCCAGTAGGTAGTTATAGTTAGGACCACGTTTCCATAGGAAAACCTCAACATTCTATTTTGAATAACTTTGGCGCCGGTCGACGAATCCTCGCGAATTTCTCAAAATAGGTGGGGCGCTACGCTCCGCTCCTACCCTGAAAGTCTCGGGGGGATTCGTCAAGCGGGGGCTGAGATAAAAGGGGGGTCCCAAAACGCGTTTTTCCCATGCATTTTTCCATAGGACCTTTAGAACGAGCTACAGCCTGAACGGCTGAACAGAATTACTAGAAATTTGGCAGAGAGGTAGTCCCTAGGTCAAGGAAGTGCCTTTTGTAGGTTTGGTGTAAATCTGTTCAGTAGATTCTGAGAAAATAGCCTTTAAATCAATATATATATCTGAGCCCGCTTACGGTACGCTTACCGTACGCTTACCGTACGCTTACCGTAAGCTTACGGTGGCGTGCGCGAGCGCGATTCTGATTGGCTCTTAGATCTTAGTAAACATTCGAATCGGCCGAAACCAGGAAGCGGCGTCCGCCATTTTGTCTCTCGCACTGAGTGTTGTTTATCAAACATGATGGCCAAAAACATGTTACGGGGCTGTTTTGACAACTCCCTCCCACATAGTCATGTTGAGGGAGTCCCCAAACATCCCCCAAGAGCAAAAACGGTTTTATTTTTTTTTCGGCAATTTCGCGGGGTACGCTTACCGTACGCTTACCGTACGCTTACCGTACGCTTACGGTAAAAAAATAAAAATAAAAAAAACACTATCCACACTTACCCCACCCCCTGTGCTTTTGGTGGCCGCAGGCCACCAAATGTGCAGGGCTTATTAATAGAGAAAAAAAACGTAATTTTGGCAACATGAAATTATAAAATCGAAATAAAAAAAACACTATCCACATTGACCTCACCCCCTGTGCTTTTGGTGGCCGAAGGCCACCAAATGTACAGGGCTTATTAAAGTTGATAAAAACCGTGCACGGAACGAACTGCGTTAAGTGGGCGCGCACGCCACAAATGGCGTAAAGTAACTTAGCATTTAAAAAACCGTACAAATTCACTGAAAAAACCATAGGTTTCACACACGTTATAGTTAGGAAATAGCATTTAAAAAACCTTGCTAATTCACTGAAAAAACCATAGGTTTCACACATGTTATAGTTAGCTGGACATTTTACTGATAAAAAACCAATGAAATTCCCCCGTTATAGTTACTGTAGGCAACTATAACTCACGCGACCGTAATCCTCTGCTGATGACATATGTGTCTTTATGAAAAAAAAATATTTGTAATATATGTATAGCTAAAATTTAATGGAAGAAGATATGGGCAAATAAGTGTCTAAATACAGTATTAGCATCAGCAGAGGATTACGGTCGCGTGAGTTATAGTTGCCTACAGTAACTATAACGGGGGAATTTCATTGGTTTTTTATCAGTAAAATGTCCAGCTAACTATAACATGTGTGAAACCTATGGTTTTTTCAGTGAATATATATATATATATATATATATATATATATATATATATATATATATATATATATATATATATATATATATATATATATATATATACACACACACACACACACACACATCCGTAGAAGCCTAGGCTCTACAATTACAGGATAGACAATGTTTTTTTTTTTTGGCGCCCTCCGAGGCAAAGGAATCATATCACTTGTAAATCAATCATATCCCTTCTAAAACGCACTATTTACCCGTGAGGGTCTCAAGGAGCCGGGGGTGGGTGCTGCTACTGCTCGAAGAGCCAGGTCTTGAGGAGTCTTCTGAAGGTCAGTAGGTCTTGTGTCTGCCGTAGGTGGGTGGGGAGGGTGTTCCAGGACTTGGCGGCGAGGTGGGAAAGATCTGCCGCTGGCTGTCGTTCTTTTGATGCGGGAGACTGCGGCGAGGGCGAGGCGGGTGGAGCGGCGCTGGCGGGTGGGGGTGTAGCTGAGTCGTCTGTTGAGGTATGCTGGTCCGGTGCTGTGGAGTGCTTTGTGTGCGTGGGTGAGGAGCTTGAAGGTTATCCTCTTGTTGACGGGGAGCCAGTGCAGGTCTCTCAGGTGGGGTGTGATGTGGCTGCGGCAGGGGATGTCAAGGATCAGACGTGCAGAGGAGTTCTGGATGCGTTGCAGCAGTCTCAGGAGTTTGGCCGAAGTTCCTGCATAGAGGGCGTTTCTGTAGTCCAACCTGCTGCTGACGAGGGCCTAGGTGACCTTTCTTCTCATTTCGCTGGGGATCCACTTGTAGATCCTGCAGAGCATGCGGAGGGTGTTGAAGCAGGAGGAGGAGAATGCGTTGACCTGCTTAGTCATGGAGATGGTGGAGTCTAGGATGACCCCTAGGTTGCATGCGTGGTCGGCCACCAGGAGTCGTCCCAGGCCGAAGGGGTGGAACCGAGGATGAGGACCTCCGTCTTGTCAGAGTTCAGCTTCAGTCGGCTGTTCCTCATCCGTTCGGCGACTGCCTTCATTCCTTCGTGGAGGTTGGTTTTGGCGGTGTGAGGGTCTTTGGTGAGGGAGAAGATCAGCTGGGTGTCATCAGCGTAGGAGATGATGTTGAGGTCGTGCTGTCGGGCGACGTGGGCGAGAGGTGCCATGTAGATGTTGAACAGCGTTGGGCTGAGGGATGAGCCCTGGAGTACGCCGCAGATCTCGTGGCATTGGAGTGGTAGGGGGGGGGGGGGGGGGGGGGGGGGGAGGCGGACGCTCTGTGTTGAAGGCGGCTGACAGGCACAGGAGGATGAGGGCCGCTGTTTCTCCGTTGTCTAGCAGGGTCCTGATGTCATCGGAGGCGGCGATGAGGGCGGTTTCAGTGCTGTGGAACCCGGATTGGGACGGGTCCAGGATGCTGTTCTCCTCGAGGTAGCGGGTAAGTTTGTTGATGGTCTTCTCGATGACCTTCGCCGGGAACGGGAGCAGGGAGATGGGCCTGAAGTTCTTGAGGTCCTTGGGGTCCGCCTTGGGTTTCTTCAGTAGGGCGTTGATCTCGGCGTGCTTCCAGCTTTCCGGGAAGGTTGCTGTCTCGAAGGAGATGTTGATTACTGTAGGAGAGTAGGATATGCACTTATGTTGCCCCACTTTTTTTCTGATGTATACACTGGTTTCTAGCCCTAGTCTGGCTGGGTCCCTGCTAATCGGGGCCCCAGTCTCTCGGTTCTCGCTAAACGACTTGTTGTGCATATTAGATGCACTAGTGATTGGATACTGTGGTACCTTATGAGCCCCTAGTATATGGTACCTAGGGCATAAGTACTTCACAGGCCTACCAGGGGTGCAGCATGTATTATGCCACCCCTGGGAAGCATTCTCAATCTGACACCACAGGCCTGCTACTGCAGCCTGTGTGAGGTAGTGTTAGCACTCCTCACAGAGATATAGGTTTCTATATTTCACCATACACACACATATAAACCTATCAGCCACCCCTATGGCAGGCCCTATCAATCCTGAGGGCAGAGTGCGTGGTTTACAATGTGAGGGGGTGCCTCTGCGTGACAAGGGCCCCTCTGCAGCTACCAGAGTCTATTCTCTGCTGCTGTTTGTGGATGCGGTTAAACCATATACTCTTAAGTGCATTATAACCTCGCGGTAAATGCTAACTTTGGAATGACTGCATCAAAACATGTCGTGTTTGGTGTCAAACAACTTGGAATCATACCCCCACATCAGTCCATGATGTGGGAGCATGATCCCACCCTTCTAGAGGGGACGACATGTAAAACGACAGAAATCCGATAGAGCCCTGCCATCACAAAATAGATGCCACCAGCGCAGACACTGGGCTGCCCTCCTGCTGCTGACTGAAACTCGCAGTAGAGGAAGCCCAACAATAGGCATCCTGTCACAGGGAGGTGTCACCACCTTCCAGACAGGATTTAGTGTATTGGGGCTGGGTGGGTGCACTCCTAGAGTGCTTTGAAGTCCTGCACTGGGGGAGCAGTAGGCTCCTCTGTCCATATGCCAGCTCAAATCGGTTCATAGGCTACCTGTCCCTGCTCTGGCACGAAACTGGACAAAGGGAAGTGGGTGTAACCACCCCCTACCCTGACCCTCCCAGAGGAGTGGTCAAAGAGCTAGTCTATCCCCTATCTTCACTATAAGATAGCAAACTTTGCCATTGCAAATCAGATAACCCTGGACGACGCTCTACAAAGAAGAATCTTGGCCCTTCGACGTTCCACTACCTTTGGAAGACAGAAGAATCTCCCTTGGAGTCAAGGAGTGACTCCCCTGCTTGGCAGGCACCAAAAACCTTAATCAACGGTTGCAAACTTTCCCACTCCCGCCGGAGTTCGAAGTCCCTGCTGCCGAGGAAGTGGATTTCCTGACCTCGACGGCCATTGTGAGTCCCTAGCAGAGCTGTGGCGAGTGGACCCCACGAGTGACAAGGAACAGCAATATCCAGGGACCGTGCACTATTGTCGAGTGCAACCCCTTCACGACGTTCAACGAACTTGTGCATTGGACCATTTGTGGCACATGCCTCCAGCAGGTCTTGCAGCGAAAATCAGCGGCCTACCCCGTCCCGAGTGACCGTGGGCTCCTGTGAAGCATTTCCTGAAGAGGTGCCTTCGCAATCCCTTGCCCGTTGGCTTGCGGGTCCCCCGAAGACTTTAACGACTCAAAGGGCTCCCCTGCTTGCTCCAGGCCTGCCCTCACTCTCGCTGGGTGAGTCCCTCAGACCTTGCTGGTCTGCACCATCGACTTTCTACACTCCACACGAGACTTGCAGTTGCCAGCTGCAGACATCGTGGGACGCTCCGAATCCAGCTGCTGGTCATCGTGGATGCCTTCTGGACCTCGTGAGCGAAGAGTCAAAACACCATCGACGACCTGAAATCACCCAACATCCTTGGTCAGCCATCTTCCTGACCACCGGTCACTAGCAAGTGACTTTGAACACTGTCCCTTCAATTTTTACGTCTTCAGCATCTTGAATTCACCCTTGGATTCCACCGGACACTTCTTCAGTCGACGCAAGCAGCAAGTCTTCTTTGGTCTCCATAGAAAACAGCGACGCGACCTGACAACAAAAGACACCTACGCACCCGGCTTCCCTGGGTGAGGTAACTTGTGCACTCCGGTGCCCTAGTGTGTGTTGGCCCTCGAATTACTTACCTTGTAAGTGGCTTGCTTGTAGACTTCCTCGAAGTGCCCTAAAACTTTAAAATTCAAACCGCGACTTGCAGCATTATAATCAATAGGGAACCCGCAGCTGTGTTCCCAGCGATTCTCCAGGCCCTAGGCCTTGCCATTTTGCAAGTCGACATTCTTATACCATTTTAGTAAATGGTCTGGTACGCCCCTAGGGCTCAAGCCATATTTGAGCTTAATTTATTGTGAAACGTTGACATTTGAATGTGTATCTGGCTTCTAATCTCATAAAGAGATTAGTAGAGTGTGTCTAGTAATAAATACATATATATTTGATATATATACACCTGTGTGGTGTCCATTCATTTGGTAATTCAAGAGATTATAAGGTAAAACAAGCTGCTTTACATTCCTCTGAGACTTAGCCTGAAGGCTGCTCTCCACAGCTACCACTAGGATAGCTTTCTTTAAAAGGTTGTCTTAAACCTATCTACCATAAGAGTCAAATTGGACTGGTGCAAGGTGGCCACTATAACTAGTGACCAGCATATGCCAGGCCAACTTCTCACATTGGTGGGCAGCGTGTGGGATTCCAGCTTGCCATTGTTTTACCAGAAAATCTCAATTTGAATTACTAACTGAAAACCACTAAAGGTACTCAAGGTACATATAAAGTCAAGCTTAGTATGAATAAGTTCTACTGAACTTAGAGCGGTTTGCTACAGCTCAAGCTAGGTTCAGTAGGCCACAAACTAGTGTATGTAGTGCAACACTGCATAACACTAGAATGTCCTCAAGGGATGGAGCCAGTGGGTCCACCAAGCCTCAGTAAAAGGACATGGCCTACTTTGACTTGAAGGCCATGTGTGTTGCAAGACACCTGAAGCAAGGACAGAGTCCCTCCACACAACACCTGATAAATCTACTAGTAGCAGATGATCTTAGACTGGCTCTAGAAGCTGGTGGATCTGGATCAGGGGGTGGGTCAATTACAGTGTCTGGGTCTGATGATGAAAATCAGGATGACCAGGACCCTGTGATTGGAGGGCCAGAACCAGAAAGGTCTGAACAGGACAGAGGAATCCTCCCTAAGAGGACTGATAGAGTGGAAGAGGCCTAGGTCCCCTTCAAGGGAATCTGACCATTCATATCACTCTAACAGAGAATATGTCCATCAGAGGAACTCATACTTGCATAGAGAGACCTCCTCTGAAAGAAGGTACAAGATGCTCCAATATGAGGAAGCTAGGCTTGCCCTCAGAACCAAGCAATTGGCCTTAGACAGAGAAGCCTTTGAGCTCCAGAGAGCTTCTAGAAAAGAGGGGTTAGATACCCCTGGTGGCAGCAAGTGTCCCTAGAGGCAGAGATTACATTCCAGACCATAGGAACCTGTCCAAGGTTGTTCCTGCCTACCAGAGTGGGGATGATATCCACAAATGGATAACTGCTATGGAGAGGGCCTGTAAAGTTCAAAAGGTCCCCCAGAAACAGTGGGCAGCAATCTTGTGGCTCTCCTTTTCTGATAAAGGTAGAGACAAGCTCCTCACTGTTAGAGAAGTTGATGCTGATGACTATGAAGCCCTGAAGAGTGCATTAATAGATGGGTTTGGCTTAACCACTGAACAGTACAGGTTGAAGTTCAGAGATACCCAGAAAGCACAGACTCCGGACTGGACTGACTTTGTTGATTGTGCAACCAAGGCTCTAGAAGGTTGGCTGGTTGATAGTAGAGTTACTGATTTTAAGGGATTGTATAATCTTATCATGAGAGAACAGATCCTTAATTGCCAAAACCAGTTGTTGCATCAATACCTGGTGGACTCTGATCTGACCTCTCCCCAAGAATTGGGAAAGAAGGCAGACAAATGGGTCAGTACCAGGGTGACGCAGAAAACCCAGAACCAAGGGGGTGACATTAAGAAGCAGGATCCTAAAGGCTCAGATAAAGGAGGGGATAATGCAAAAGACCAGAAGTCTTCACAAGGGCCCCAAAAATCTGCATCTGGTGGGGATTCACAGTCTACAAAGGGAAAAGGCCCAAAGAAGCCCTGGTGCAAATTCTGTAAACAGAAAGGGCACTGGACTTCTGATTGTACCAAGTCCAAAGACCAAACCACCACCACTCCAGCCCCTAAGGCAGCTTTTCCCCATAGTGCATTCATTGGTGGAGGTGGTAACCAGAATAAGGGTGTAGTAGGGTTGACCCTGGGTTCTGATGTGGACTCTGGCCTAGTCAGAGTACCAACACAGGCATTGCTAGTTTGTGAGGGAGACCTGGATATGTCCTTCCTAGTGAGCCCCAGTAATCTGGGCAACTACAAACAGCAGCCTATCATAAATGGCAAACAGGCTTTGGCATTCAGGGACACAGGTGCTAGTGTCACCATGGTGGCAGAGGATCTAGTGGACCCTGCGCAGATCATCCTGGGTGCAATGTACCAGGTTACCAATGCAAGCAATGTCAGGACCAACCATAGTCTGGCAGTTGTGAATTTCTCCTGGGGAGGGGTAACTGGCCTCAAAAAGATAGTAGTCAGTGCAGACCTACCTGTCGAATGTTTGTTGGGCAATGATCTGGAGACTTCAGCCTGGTCTGAAGTAGAATTATGGACTCATGCTGAGATGTTGGGCATACCTGCAGAGGTGTTTGCTGTGACCAGGTCACAGGCCAAAATGCATAAAACTGAACCAGCTCTGGATCCTGAAACTATAGCCCAGATGCTACCCAAGAGGAGCAGCAGTAGGGTTAAGGCTGTGCCTTCCCCTCTGTCTTAGATCACAGATTCCCCTCCTGAGGGAGGAGAAGCAGAGCCTTTAGAAGAAAATGCCCCAGAGGAACTTGAGCCTGGTCAGGTTGAGTTCTTGGGGGCAGGGGGACCTTCCAGGGAAGATCTGAGCAAAGAGCAGCATTGCTGCCCCTCTCTTGAACCCCTCAGACAGCATGCTGCCGCTGAGGCTGCTGGGAGTGCTAGTGGGTCCCATAAAGTTTATTGGGATGAGGGACTCCTATATTCTGAGGCTAGAGATCCTACCCCTGGAGCCACCAGGAGGTTGGTAATACCTCAGAAGTTTAGGGGGTTCCTCTTGACCCTAGCACATGACATCCCATTGGCAGGACACTTGGGCCAAAACAAGACCTGGGACAGGCTTGTCCCTATTTTCATTGGCCACACATGTCAGAGGACACCAAGGAGTTTTGTCGCTCCTGTCACACTTGCCAAGCCAGTGCCAAGTCAGGTGGCACACCAAAGGCCCCCCTGATACCACTACCTGTGGTGAGGTACCCTTTGAAAGGGTAGGGATTGACATTGTTGGTCCCCTTGACCCTCCAATTGCATCTAGGCACAGATTTATACTGGTGGTAGTGGATCATGCCACCAGGTACCCAGAAGCTATACCCCTAAGGACTACCACAGCCCCTGTGGTTGCAAGAGCCCTCGTTGGAGTTTCCTCCAGAGTGGGTTTCCCTAAGGAGGTCATATCTGACAGAGGTACAAATTTCATGTCAGGCTATTTAAAAGCAATGTGGAAGGAGTGTGGTGTCAATTATAAATTCACTACTCCCTATCACCCACAATGCAATGGGTTAGTTGAGAGATTCAACAAAACCCTAAAGGGAATGATTAAAGGCCTCCCAGAAAAGCTTAGGCGAAAATTGGACCGTTTACTTCCCTCCCTTCTGTTTGCATACAGGGAGGTTCCACAGAAGGGGGTTGGCTACAGCTCTTTTGAACTTCTGTTTGGGCACCCTGTCAGAGGACCCTTATGTCTGGTGAAGGAGGGATGGGAGTTACCTCTCAAACCTCCCAAACAGGATGTGATGGACTATGTACTTGGTCTCCGCTCCCGGATGGCAGAGTACATGAAGAAGGCAATTAAAAACCTTGAGGCTAGCCAAGAATTACAAAAAGCTTGGCATGACCAAAAGGCTGTCCTGACTGTTTACCAGCCAGGCCAGAAAGTGTGGGTGTTGGAGCCTGTGGCCCCAGCAGCTCTCCAGGACAAATGGAGTGGCCGCCATGCAATTGTTGAGAAAAAGGGAGAAGTCACCTACTTGGTGGATCTTGGAACTCCCAGGAGCCCCCTTAGGGTGCTCCATGTCAACAGACTTAAGCCATATGTGGACCGGGCTGACATGGGCTTGCTCATGGCAACTGATGAGGACCAGGAGAAGGAGAGTGACCCTCTCCCTGACCTACTCTCACAGAACACGGATGATGGGTCAGTTGATGGTGTTGCTTTGGCAAGCAGCCTCACTGAACATCAGCAAACTGAATGCAGACAAGTTCTGCAACAGTTCAGACATATGTTTAGCCTGACCCCCAAGTCAGACTTCCTGGTGCACCCATGAGGTGGACACTGGAGACAGTCTGCCTATCAAGAGTAAAATCTACAGGCAACCTGACCATGTCAGGGACTGTATCAGGACTGAAGTCCAGAAAATGTTGGAACTAGGTGTTATTGAGCCTTCAGATAGCCCTTGGGCTAGCCCAGTAGTCCTTGTGCCAAAACCTCATACCCAGGGTGGTAAGAAAGAAATGAGGCTTTGTGTTGACTACAGAGGCCTCAATGCAGTCACCATGACTGGTGCCTACCCAATACCAAGGGCAGATGAACTAATAGACACTTTGGCCTCAGCCAAGTATCTCAGTACATTTGATCACCTTGGTGCACCTCCGGAATGTTTTAGAGGCCCTGCAAAAAGCAGGCCTCACTATCAAGGCCACCAAGTGCCAGATAGGGCAGAGTCAGGTTGTGTACCTGGGCCACCTTGTAGGTGGAGGCCAGGTTCAACCATTGCAGAGCAAAATCCAAATCATAATGGAATGGGTAGCTCCAACAATCCAGACACAGGTTAGAGCCTTTTTAGGCCTGACTGGGTACTATAGGAGGTTTTTTAAGGGATATGGATCTATAGTGACCCCCTTAAATGATCTGACCTCTAAGAAAATGCCAAAAAAGGTTCAGTGGACAGCCAGCTGTCAAAAGGCATTTGATGACCTCAAGCAGGCAATGTGCACTGTTCCCATTTTGCAGAGTCCAGATTACAAAAAGAAGTTCATTGTTCAAACAGATGCTTCAGAGCTGGGTGTGGGAGCTGTACTGTTTCAACTTAATGATGAAGGTCAAGACCAGCCAGTAGCTTTCATAAGCAGGTTGACCCCTAAAGAGAAACGTTGGTCAGCTATAGAGAGGGAGGCCTTTGCTGTGGTGTGGGCCCTGAAGAAGCTGAGGCCATACTTGTTTGGCACTCACTTCATAGTTCAGACTGACCACAAGCCCCTCCTATGGCTCAAACAGATGAAATGTGAAAATCCTAAACTGCTCAGGTGGTCCATTTCCCTACAGAGGATGGACTATACAGTGGAACATAGACCTGGGACCCAACATGCCAATGCAGATGGACTCTCAAGGTATTTCCACTTAGAGCATGAAGACTCAACTTGTCAAGGTTAGTTTAATGTCCCTGCGTTTGGGGGGAGGTTGTGTAGGAGAGTAGGATCTGCGCTTATCTTGCCCCCACTTTTTTTCTGATGTATAAACTGGTTTCTGGTCCTAGTCTGGCTGGGTCCCTGCTAATCGGGGCCCCAGTCTCTTGGTTCTCTCTAAACGACTTGGTGTGCATATTTGATGCACTAGTGATTGGATACTGTGGTACCTTATGAGCCCCTAGTATATGGTACCTAGGGCATAAGTACTTCACAGGCCTACCAGGGGCTGCAGCATGTATTATGCCACCCCTGGGAAGCATTCTCAATCTGACACCACAGGCCTGCTACTGCAGCCTGTGTGAGGTAGTGTTAGCACTCCTCACAGAGATAGGTTTCTATATCTCACCATACACACATACATATAAACCTATCAGCCACCCCTATGGCAGGCCCTATCAATCCTGAGGGCAGGGTGCGTGGTTTACAATGTGAGGGGTGCCTCTGCGTGAGCAGGGCCCCTTTGCAGCTACCAGAGTCTATTCTCTATGGCTGTTTGTGGATGCAGTTAAACCATATACTCTTCAGTGCATTAAAATGCTAACTTTGGAATGACTGCATCAAAACATGTCGTGTTTGGTGTCAAACAACTTGGAATCATACCCCCACATCAGTCCATGATGTGGGAGCATGATCCCACCCTTCTAGAGGGGACGACATGTAAAACGACAAAGCCTATAGAGCCCTGGCATCACAAAATGGATGCCACCAGCACAGACACTGGGCTGCCCTCCGGCTGCTGACTGAAACTCGCAGTGGAGGAAGCCCAACAATAGGCATCCTGTCACAGGGAGGTGTCACCACCTTCCAGACAGGATTTAGTGTATTGGGGCTGGGTGGGTGCACTCCTAGAGTGCTTTGAAGTCCTGCACTAGGGGAGCAGTAGGCTCCTCTGTGCATATGCCAGCTCAAACCGGTTCAGGGGCTACCTGTCCCTGCTCTGGCGCGAAACCGTACAAAGGGAAGTGGGTGTAACCACCCCCTACCCTGTCCCTCACAGAGGAGTGGTCATAGAGCTAGTTCCTCCTCTATCTTCACTATAAGATAGCAAACTTTGCCATTGCAAATCAGATAACCCTGGACGACGCTCTACAAAGAAGAATCCTGGCCCTTCGACGTTCCACTACCTTTGGAAGACAGAAGAATCTCCCTTGGAGTCAAGGAGTGACTCCCCTGCTTGGCAGGCACCAAAAACCTTAATCAACGGTTGCAAACTTTCCCGCTCCCGCCGGAGTTAGAAGTCCCTGCTGCCCCGGAAGTGGATTTCCTGACTTCGACGGCCATTGTGAGTCCCCAGCAGAGCTGTGGCGAGTGGACCCATGAGTGACTAGGAACAGCAATACCCGGGGACCGTGCACTATATTCGAGTGCAACCCCTTCACAACGTTTGGACCATTTGTGGCCCAAGCCTCCAGCAGGTCTTGCAGCGAAAATCAGCGGCCTACCCAGTCCAGAGTGACCGTGGGCTCCTGTGAAGCATTTGCTGAAGAGGCGCCTTCGCGATCCCTTGCTCGTTGGCTTGCGGGTCCCCCGAAGACTTTAACGACTCAAAGGGCTCCCCTGGTTGCTTGAGGCCTACCCTCACTTACCCGCGCAGGGTGAGTCCCTCAGACCTTGCTGGTCTGCACCATCGACTTTCTTCACTCCACACGAGACTTGCAGTTGCCAAGGCTTGTTGGCTCCAATCCGGTTGCCGACACCGCCATCAGCTGCAGACGTCGTGGGACCCTCCGAATCCAGCTGCTGGCCATCGTCGATCCCTACTGGACCTCGTGAGCGAAGAGTCAAAACACCATAGGCGACCTGAAATCACCAGACATCCTTGGTCAGCCATCTTCCTGGCCACCGGTCACTGGCAAGTGACTTTGAACACTGTCCCTTCAATTTTCAGGTCTTCAGCATCTTGAATCTACCCTTGGATTCTACCGGACACTTCTTCAGTCGACGCAAGCAGCAAGTCTTCTTTGGTCTCCATAGAAAACAGCGACACGACCCGACAACAAAAGACAACCGGCTTCCCTGGGTGAGGTAACTCGTGCACTCCGGTGCCCTAGTGTGTGTTGGCCCTCGAATTACTTACCTTGTAAGTGGCTTGCTTGTAGACTTCCTCGAAGTGCCCTAAAACTTTAAAAATCAAACCGCGACTTGCACCATTATAATCAATAGAGAACCCGCGGCTGTGTTCACACACTGCACGCGTCTCCCGAGGGCCTGTTACTTACCTGCTAACACTGCAGTAGTGAAGCCCCAGCGATTCTCCAGGCCCTAGGCCTTGTCATTTTGCAAGTCGACATTCTCATACAATTTTTTTTAGTATATGGTCTGGTACGCCCCTAGGGCTCCAGCCATATTTGTGCTTAATTTATTGTGAAATGTTGCATTTTGAATGTGTATCTGTCTTCTAATCTCAAAGAGATTGGTAGAGTGTGACTAGTAATAAATAAATATAGATTTGATATATATACCTGTGTGGTGTAAAACACGCTGCTTTACAGTCCTCAGAGACTTAGCCTGAAGGCTGCTCTCCACAGCTACCACTAGGATAGCTTTCTTTAAAAGGTTGTCTTAACCCCTTCAGTGCCGGGCGTTGCACTAGTGGGTGGGGTTCATGACGAGATAGTCTCGTCATGGGCACAGCGCAACCGTGCTCCATGACGAGACTATCTCGTCATGGGCACTGAAGAGGTTAACCCTATCTACCATAAGAGTCGAATTGGACTGGTGCAAGGTGGCCACTATAACTAGTGACCAGCATATGCCAGGCCAACTTCTCACAATTACTTTCCAGAGATGGGTTGCAATGGCTGTGCTGGCTTTGTTGAAGATGTGGTGTGGGCATGGGTCTAATGGTGATCCGGAGTGGATGGTGTTCATAATCTTGCTGGTGTCCTCGTCGTTGATGTTGGTCCAGGAGAGCAGGTGGTTGTGGGGCGGTTGTGGTGTTGAAGCTGTTGTGGATGTTGAAGGTGGCCAGCGAGTCGCACAGGTCTTGTGAAGGTGGGATGTTGTTGGAGTTGGAGAGTTCCTTCACGATGTTGAAGAGCTCTTTGCTGTTGAGTGCGTTATCTAGGCGGTCTTTGAGTGAGGCCCTTTTGGCGGTGTCTGCGGGTGGCGTTCTTGTGGGCTGCGTAGCTGTCCGGTGTTCGTACGCGGATCCAGTTCCCCAGTTTTTGGCATGTTCGTTTGGAGGCCTTCGGTGAACCAGGTGGCATTCTTGCTGGTGTGGCTGTTGGAGGGTTTCTTGAGTGGGGCGAGCGTGTTAGCGCAGTCGTCGATCCACTGTCCGAAGTTGTGGGCGGCGGTGTCAGGGTTGGTGGGCTCTGGGCGAGGGTGGTGGTTAGCTGGTTTTCGGTGACTTTGCTCCAGCAGCGGCAAGGCATCGGTTGGGTGCGGTGGTCCGTGGTGGGCTTCCTGAAGGCGAAGTGGATGCAGTAATGGTCGGTTCGGTGGTGTGGTTGAAGGAGTTCGCGATTTCAAGCACAGTGCCTCCCGGGGGCATCGAATCCCCTGGGCAGCCTCGATACTGGGCTATGTACGGATAAATATGGCGGATGTGCGGGGGATTAATCTATCGACCGCATTATGGGGGTACCAGAACTGGCGGAGGGACAGGCAATGGACTTATTCATTAAAGATTTGATACAGAACCACCTTCCGCCCCGCTCACAAACTGTATTTTTCGGTCGAACGAGCCCACAGGGTGCCGGGAGGCCCTTCGAAATCTGGTGCGCATCCATGTCCTATCCTAGCCAGGATTTTCAACTATAGGGACAGGGCCATAATTCTCCAGACTGCCCGAGCGGCTCCCCCGCTAAAATTTGAAAACTCCACAATCACTTTCTTTCCAGACTTTACAGTCAAGGTCCAGAAAATGCGAAGATCTTTTATAGAGGTCAAACGAGCTCTGCGCGAGGAAAACATTAAATACGCTACGCTCTTCCAAGCCAAGCTGAGGGTGACGGCAGAGTGGAGGTCCTGTTTTTTTCTGTCCCCGGAAGAGACTTGGGAATGACTGGAGAGGTGGAGAACCTCTGGAGCCCCAAGATCATCCTCACATCGGTCAATGTCGATGCAGGACTCTAGACTTGAAGCTTGAGGATCCAAAGAAGGCCTGAAGTAGGACTTGGGAGAGGGTGACGCTGTTTAATAGAGGAAAGGGCCATGAGGGGCCGCCCGTGATTAGGAAGTTTGAGGGGTTGATTGGGAGGCAGGTATGGATATCCTAAACTGAGATTGACAATTGTGAAACATTCTATGTATAGTCAAGGGGCCGATGGTTGGTAAACCGGGCTTTTTCAACTTATTGTGTACTACGAAGTGTCTTAGGCCCAGATGCACTGCATCCCAACTGTCTAAAGTGAGTTGCCCATTATATAGTTAACTCATGGGTTTACCTGGAATAAGTGTACCATTGTAAAAGTTGTTGTGTCAAGTAACTGGTCATCCTGCTGGGATTATTATGGTACGCATTTGTATCTGGTGTTTTTTGGTTCTACCTAGGACCACACTTGAATATACTGTCAAGCACGATGCTGTTATACATCTTTCCTTTTTCTTTTCCATATCACTGCACTGTAATGCTAAGCTCTTTTTATAATTCTTTTATGTTTGCTGTTATTTTGAAAAATCTCAATAAAACAATTAAAGAAAACTCATGGGTTTACCGAATACTGAATAGGGGGATCTAGGATTGCTGGTGGGACCTGCGAGGCCGCGTCCCCCTCATTAAGGTTAGTGGGACATGGGTACACAGGCACTCTGCAAGGTTGGGGGGTGGGCAGTTTGGAGTCTACGTTGCAAGGAGGCAGGGTTAGAGGTCCCTTTGGGATTGTTGTGGTTTAGTTTATTGTTCAATGTGTTTTATAATGCTATGAGGAAACAGTGCAAGGAAAATGTGTGACCTAATCTTAGTAAGACCTATTATGCGACCAGCTGGACAGCCAACCAACATGTTGCTATATGTATATGGAAGGACCCTGGCGGGGGGGGTCGGAGCGACATTATTCTGAGGACTACACGATGCGGTTCATATCACCTGTATGGCCAGAACAACCGAAAATAGTCTGCAAACAGGGAATTAAATTACTTTCCTGGAATGTGAATGGACTGGGAGATAGAAGAGGGGAATTTTACTACAATACGTTAAGAGACAGCCCCAGATGTGGTACTCCTGCAGGAAACACATACAGGGTACATCATACAAGGACTTGAACAGGTGGGGATATAAACTGGTGGCCCATGCAGGATACACAAGGGTTCAAGAGGGGTGGGGAATCCCCCTCCGCAACTCTTTCCCCTTTGCGGTGCAAACAGTGACACATGATACAATGAGCAGATGTGTAACCCTGACAGGCACTTGGGAGGACAGGCTATTTAACATCACTTCCCTATATGAACTGCCGTGATTAAATTCCTCAGCCTTGGCGGATTTGTGATCACACTTGCTTCTCCTTCCAGAGGGAGAGGCGTTTATTGGGGGAGACTGTAATGCAGCCCTGAATGGTGCTTTAGACAGACAACCACCGAAGCAGGGCGAGGTGGCTGGGAGGACATTAAAAGAATTTTTAAAGGCATTGGGGCTGGTCGACATCTGGAGAGCGTATAACCCTAAGTTTTTCCAATACACCTTCCACTCAGGAGCACATGGGAGCCTGTCTAGAATTGATTCTATCTTTGGCAGAGCTGACCAGCTCGCTATCTTTAGAGAGGTGGAACATCTGCCCAGAGGCATTTCTGACCATTCACCAGTCACGGTTATCTATGGCGGTAACCCTTTGGCTAAGAGGCATGAGTTGGCACTGAACCCCTGGAATTTGCGGATACAAGCTATACGGGAAAGGCTCACTGAGGCGACAGACCTCACTTTAACGAGAACGAAGGTTCCATGGACTCAGCCTCCACGTAATAGGAGGCGTATAAGGCAGTGATTAGAGGGCATGGAGTGGCGTGATAGCGGGACACAAGAAAGAAAAGCGTAAACAGCTCCAAGAAATAGAGGCAGAGATATCCCACTTGGAACACGAGCTGGGGATCCAGCCAATTCCTGAAACCAAACATAGATTGCTCCTAAAACAAAAAGAATATAGAGATATTGCCGAAGAGGCTGCTAGGGACCACTACCGGGCTGCGCAGTGTGGAGTCTATGAAATTGGAGATAAAGCGAGCTAACTACTGGCATGGTTAGACAATAGGGAGCAGGCTTCCAGATGGGTTTTTGAGCTGGTAACAAAGAGGGGGGCCAAACTTAAAGATAGAATAGTATAACCGAGCCCTTTGCAGTACATCTGAAATCGATAAACAAGTCCTCTTGGACGTCCACTTATGAAGAGGTATGAGAGCTGCTGGCCACTCAATCTTCCAGTCCTAGATGACTCGGAGGTAAAAGAACTTGAGTTAGATCTTACTATAGAAAACATGGTTAAAAGAATAGGTGCCTTGCAATCGGGGAAAGCAATGGTTCCGAGTGGTATCCCAATAGAGCTATTCAAGATTAATGCATCCACAATTGCCTCCTACTTAATAGACATGTACGGTGAAAGTGTCTCTCGGGGGATTCTTCCCGATACACAAAGGTTAGCCAATGTGGTGGTGATTCATAAAACAGGAAAACCTCCGGAGAACTGCGACTCGTGTCGGCCTATCTCGTCGTTAAATCCAGAAGTCAAAATATTAGCAAAACTCCTGGCAACAAGTTTGTCGCCTTTACTCCATAAACTGATTTATCCGGATCAGTCCGGTTTCATGCCTGGCAGGAATACAGCATTAAATCCACGGTGTCTCAATGGAGTGTTGGGCAGGGCTAGGACTATAAGGGAGGAGGCTGTCATCATGTCTCTAGATGCCAAAATGGTGTTTGACATAATTGAGTGGCCCTACCTGTTTGTGACGCGAACGCTTCGGACCAAAGTTTCTGGCATGGGTGCAACTCCTTTACTCGGAGCCCCTGGCTAGAGGGACAGTCAATGGGGGCTCGCTCGGCGACCTTCACCTTACAGACAGGGCTTTACCCCTTGATTTTCGCATTGGTACTGGAACCTATGGCGATTTGGATTATAGGTGATACCCTTACAAGGGGACTAAATTGGGGAGGCAGAATCTCCCTTTATGCAGACGATATTTTTCTTTATTTGGCCAAACCCTGTAACGCTATTCATAGAATCTTACATATATTTGCCCTTTTTCAAAAATATTCTGGATACACCATTAATTGGGACAAATCACACATATATAAAAAGTTACTACTGGGCCTCTCAGTTGGTAGTTACGAATCAATGGGTACATTGGCCACTAACTGATCCTGCCTAGAAGATTGACAGATACAACATGACACCAGGGACGCATCAGAGTGCACTATATGGGGGAAAGACAGACTGCTCTATTCTCAAACGGCGACTACGGTAATGATCTGGCAGGCGGCCACCTCTGGGATGGAAAGACAAGATTCTGCAGGCCACCACCCCTTCTGGAGACAGAACGGTTAGGGCTCTTGGCAACCAGTGCCGGATTTGATAAGTGGGACCTTATTGGGCTCTCGAGGTTCAGAGATGTCTGGACAGGAGGTAAAGTGGGTCCCTTTTCAGATCTCCAGCGTGATGAGCTGAGTGTGGGGGGAGACCTTTTGATAACTGCAAGTCAGGAACGCGTTGCACAGGGCCACCCCCAAGGGTACAGATGTGCCAGCCTCCTTGCCCTTAGAAGACAGACGCCTTGATGATTACCTTAAAGATCAAGCTATTTCCTTGACCTATAGAAAGAAATAAAATAACACACCGGATGCTCTAGAGAAAACCAGTGCCAAATGGGCGGAGGAGGTGGGCGATTTGGATGAGGAATGGCAGGAGGCATTGGCGTCCCCCCGGGAGGCGGCAATTCGATCCAGGTTCAAGCTAATCCAGCTCAAGCATAGAGTATACTATACAAGTGTGATGTTTGTTAAGATGGGTGTCTTGAACTCCCCATTATGCCCCAGAGATTGTGGTCGAGAAGGGACGCATTTCCATCAGTGGTGGGACTGGCCGGTAGTTAGTACAAACATATTGGGGTAAAGTGACAGGAAAGATGTGGGAAGTCTGCAGGAAATCTGTGAAGGCCACGCCCTGGTTGTGTCTTCTTAACATTTGGGAGGCAATTGATTTGACGGCAAAATAAAGCCCCCGGGTCACCTTGGGCAATGTGGTGGTGAAACGTAACATTGCAAGAACTTGGAAGGGAGCCGATGTGTCGAAGCTCCGGTACTTTGAGGCCGATATGGACTGGTGCATGCAGATGGAAAAGGTAACATATGAAGGGAGGGGGAGTCCGCAGAAGGGATCTACGATTTGGGGGAACTGTAATAAATATAGAGGCATGTTATGTGCCCCACTGAACACCCCCCACCCCCCACTGCAGGAGTGAAGACTGCTGGACTACAGTGTGGTCGCAAACTGAGATGTCACGCTGCACTGTACGATTGGGTTGTTCACACAAATAGAAACGATTATGATGGTTACATGCACTGTATTATTTTATTGTCAACTGTGACGTATTTGTTGTCTTTTTCAATAAAAAGATTGATTAAAAAACTAAAAAAAACAATGTAAAGAATAATCCTCAAGTCTAGTTCATTCAGATACCTTGCACTACTTGCGGCTCCGATAGTTGGGGAGGAGATTGCCTAGCTTTAGCAGAGCTCTGCCGCTGGTTGCCTCATGGATATTATAGAATCAGACACCAGCAGAAATGGGCTTAAGTGCTCAGTGAACCACATTTTCTACTGGCAGCAGCTGCTCGGCACAACAACTGGCAGTTTACATTTTTAATTGGCTGAAAGTGAAATGCCTATTTGCAGACATGGTCCACTAAAGCATCCTTCTCCGAATGAAAAGGGATGGCCATCCAATAGATCCACCACCTCTGTGAACTCCATCCAATTCAATGATCTAAAGGAGCCCCCAACAGATTTCTGGTGCAATCTGCTTTACGGCAGGTACCCACAGGACTTGCTATTGGACGATTCTCCTTCAAGTACTTTGGGGCACGCTAGCAATTTTTGGTGCTTGCGAAACAGAAGCAATGAAACACTATTGGACAGGATTGGATCAGGAGACTGCAGTGTGCATCTCCTCTATTCATAATGACCCCAGGGCACTATCTTAACTGAAGAAACTTAAGGAGGGCGGGTGGCATCATGAGTTGTTCCGATTTGTCCTCTCGGGATACGCAAGCATGGTTCCAGGGTTTCTCCTCCAGCATTCCCAGAGCAACGCCCATCAACATGTCACGAGTGATGTAATAGGAGAAGTCCTAAATAATGCATAGTTAGTTCACTAAACTATAAGTGGTATATTTCAGTGATGTTTGGGTCTTTTAACGCAAGTTTGTCTCTCGCCCTAACAGCTAACTAGAACATCTCTTTAACCGTTGGCTTTCTTTAGTGAAATACAGTTTATTTTTTTAAATTAAGTTTTGGTCTTAGCACATTCAAAATGTCATTATTTCAAAATTATGGAACTGTTAAGGGACTTAGAAAATGAGTAAGTAAACAGATGTAGAAAGAAGAGGCTGTATTTACGCAGCCTATTTTTAGACATTTTAAAAATACATTATACCTCACATTACTATAACTCAAATATTAGAACTTGGATCCTTGGCATGGTTTATTCCTGATCTTTCTGCCTTTCAAACCTAATGTTTTAATGACTTCATTTTTGCTGGCCTTTGGACAATGCACAATTTACCAAGTGGTTGCACGCTTTCCTTAAAACATTGCAGTACTGGCTTATACCCAATTGGCATATTTAAATGTACTGGTAACTTCCCAGTAAAGTGGCACTACTTGTGTCCAGGGCCTGTAAATTAAATTCTAATAGTGGGCCTGCAGCATTGATTGTGCCACCCACTTAAGTAGCACTTTAAACAAGTCTCAGGCCTGCTATTGCAGCCTGCATGTGCAGTTTTATACTCCCATTTCGACCTGGCGAAATAAACTCCACACTTCAAAGGGCACAACTGGGCATGAATATCAGATCTCAGACAACAACAAGTACACTTCTGGAGCTGTGGATACTCTGCCAGGAAGGACTGTTTTGCCACTCTGCTGGAATGCTGCTATGAAGGACTGTTGCACTGCTGTGCTGACATGTTGCCTGCTGCCTTCTTGCCTGGGCCAGACCTGCATCCGTTAAACCCAAGACCCCATACTGACTCCCAGGACTAGTTGGTTAGCCCACTGGCTTGAGCCTCATGGACAGAAGGCTCCAACAACCTAGACCCCAGCACCTAGACTCTGCCAATCTGATTATTCTCCTCTGCCACGTGGTACCACCCCAGTCCTGGGCCTCTGGAAGCGGGCCTGAGGTGCTCAACCAGAATCTGTGGACCCAGATGAAGAGAGGCATCCCCTCTGCTGTGAGGCACAACTGCCAAGCAGAACCGCTGCATCACCACTGCTGCGTGGATCAGTGTCGCCGCTAAGACCTGCATCGCAGCCTCTCTCCCCACGGAAGTGCCGCTGTGTGAATCATCCTCAGTGCAGCCCCTTGCATCTCTTGACTGCAGCTTCGACAACGCTGGACTCCTCATCGCAGCCTCTTGGAAGCAACAAGTCGCCCCAACTGTGCAACGCATCAACGCCGGACTTAGCATTGCAAGCCCTAGTCGACTGGACCCTCAACGACGCAGGACCTCGCACCACAGCCACACCGCATCTCATAAGGATGAATCGTTTCTGCTGCGTAACGCATCTTCAACGCTGATCCTTGCAACACTCCAAAAACTAGGATTTTAAGGTACTCTGTTCAGTGCCCCTAACTGGGTCCCTGTAGCCGGTCCCTGCCCCATCACATTCAGCCTGAACTTTTGACTTTCACCCGCTTCACGTGACCGGATATCACAGTTGACGCTTTGTGATTTTTGGTGCCATGTTCACTCAAGTCTTTAAAACTGCATACATCCGGTTCTACTGACTGGATTTTTGTTGTTTTGCTTTTGTTTTATTTATTAAAAATCATTTTTCCAAATTGGTGTGTGACTTTGTGTGGTGTGTTTTCACTATTACGGTTTAAAGTGCTGCACAAATATTTTACGGATTGCCTCTAAGTTAAGCCTGACTGCTCTGTGCCAAGTTACCAGAGGTTTGAGCACAGGTTAATTTAGGGTTGGCTTGTGCCTCACCCTGTTCTCTCAAACATGATTATCAAATCCCAGAGGGTCAGAATATTGTACAGGCTACAATCTCCTTAGAACTCACAAGAATTCTTAAACTGACTAACACCACCAACAAACGATTTACATTATGACAAAGTTCTATAACCCTTTAAATGTGCTCCTTTTTGAGAATCAAAACCTGGAATTCACAATAAGGTATTTCAATGAAGACTATTTCCCAGAGTCCTGGAAAGGCCATCTAAAGCATATCTGGACACCAGTGGTCCAGTCATGCTCAATTTTTTCACCCCATTATGGCAGACCCGAGCAACTCTTCCAATGCTCATTTTTTTTTTTTTTAAAACAAGCGGAACTTATCTAATAGCTGCCTGGACAGCACCAGTCGGCCTACACCAGTGCAAAGGTGATGGAATCATTCTTGCCGGTGCAGCAGGAGTGTGGGGTGTATGGGCATAGACCGGACTGTAGGGTTAGGCAGAGGAGTGTACGTAGATAGAGTGAAGTAAGAGTATCGCATAGTGCCATAAAGTGCAGTTCTAGAGTGTGGAGCAGAATGTCGCACGGTGGAGCTGTGCAGAGTTCAGTGGCATACACTGTAGTGGTGGTAAGTGGAGCACCGTACAGTGGAATAGCATATAGTGGATTACAGTACAGTCTAATAGCACATAGTGAAGGGTAGGAGAGGATTGCCATAAAGTGGAATAGTGTAGACTTAAGTGTCGTAGATTGGAGTGGTATTCACTGGAATAGCGTACAGTGTAGTTTAGTATAGTGGAGTGGTGTGCAGTGCAGTGTGATGTGATAAACTGGGATACCACAGAATGGAGCCGCGTACGCCATAATATTTTTCTTTTAAATATATACAAACTTATAATTATATTTTCCTACCTATTGCCACTTATTTCAAGTGGCAATAGGTAGGGAAAACCTGAAACCCAATACCAATGATCAAGGACCTAAGCTAGAACACCAGCAAAGTTGCCTTAAAACACGCCGGCCTACATTTTTTGTAAAGAGTCATCATCCAATTAGAAAATGACTTGTCATCGCTATGTACAGTGGTACTACCTCCAAACTACAGCACTAACAGATATTACCAACTTTAAAATGTTAACTAAAAATACTTACTCTGGAGTCACAACCACAAAAAGACTTATCTGCACACTATAATCTTCAAACCTGCCAAATTTAATCAAAATCCGAGTTGACCATTTTTGCGCTACGTGAAATACAAAAGTCTATGTAAAATGCATTGGATTGCAAGTATGTTTTGGGACTCCCTTTTTTCTTTGCACCACCATCGATCAAACGGTACCAAACTTTCAAACCTTCACCAATGTAACGGGTGATATATATAATACACACACACACACACACAGACACACACACACACACACAGACACACACACACACACATATACACACTGACCTAGAAAAATCATATTTGTTACTAGAACTGCAGGTCAAGTGACTTAAATGAACCTCAACCTATTTTTAATGTTCTTGACCCATAAACTGGTTTCAAATGATGTGATCCTGGGCAAATAATTGAATTCATTGAGCCCCCATTTTCTTCATTATCACATAGGAGAGCACCTGCAAATTTGCAAGTTCAGCATGTCTGCTGTACAAAAAACCTATAATACAAATCTAGCCACATATAGGATACACGTGACCTCTGACTTGCACTTTAGTTCATTAACAGCATTTTCATGGCTGGGGAAAGAATGTTTCTCAATCATGTTTAAAAACTATCACTTTTAACCCTTTCGATGCGCAGGACGGAGCGGTTCCGTCATGCGCATCGGTCGCGCTGTGCGTATGACGGAACCGCTCCGTCACGGCCCCGCCCGTGCAATGAACCTTCAGCACGGCGCGGTAATCCGCGCCGCAAGGGTTAATAAATACATAACGAAAACATACATTGGTAGCACACATTTTTAATCAGCAGAATTTACATTGAAATGGCCACAAAGTTTCCCACTGACATGCAGCTTTACTGATAAAACTATATAGTGTACCAACAAAAATATTTGGAAATAGTGTTTCTGCAAATGTCTCTCACTTGCACATCTCCAAGTAAAGTTTTCTGGTTGGTTTTGATCCTATTTAACTCTTTGCATCACACTTCTTAATTACAAAAATATTTGCTTCGGTGATTCCTGACGTATTTCGAAATATCTGTAATATTAATTTACAGGCTATTCATTTATGTTTTAGAGCGAAATAAATGACATGTTCAGACAGCTCACTTGACAAGAACCTCTAACTCTAGCAAGAGAGCGAAAAATAAACCTCATTTTCCAAGAACAATTAGTTAAAAGACAAACCGACACTTGACCTCTTTCCTTGAACAGACAGCAAACGTGACAAGATTTAATGGCATCTTTATTGCTCATTCTCTTTCTGAATGAACAGATGGGACTAGTAGGTGCTAAAAATATCTGCAGCTCATAAGATTTTACTCAATTGCGAGTGGGCCAATAGATATATTTCGAGGCCTGATTTATTGCACAAAGTGCCGCGGTACAAAAAAGCCCTATTTCACAAAAACAGAACTATTTCACATCCCAGTGAAACTTGTATTTAATCACCATAATGGCCTTAAACTACGCTGTAGAGCTTTACCATTACCATAACCCCTAGGATTATGCACTAACTCAAGTGACATGGTTTTCTAAATTTCATGAAAAGAAAAGGCAAACTACACTGCACTATACATACTACACATTCTTCTGGCAGTACTATTTTCACCTATGTGAGGTAGAAACACCGAGTTACCGAGTTTAGACCTGGAAATTAACCTGTAAATTATGTCAAATGGGGTAAATAAAAAACTTATGGGTAAATAATTTAGTCACTAGATTAATTCTAACAATCTCTCCCTTCTACAGACAGAATGTGTTTAACAAAGTCATGGGTGGTTTTTTTTCCCTCCAAATATTCAATATTTACACCTACATATAAGTATTGTTCATGTCTTTATATTGACGACGACCCAAAAGTGTAGCTTAGTATTTAATTTACTGTTCAACACATTTTCAGGCTAACTACCCCAAAATAAACGTGCGCGTGTCCGTACAGCTATAGCATAAAATGCTATTACACTGTTGAGGGGATGGGGAGGGGCCATGACTACAGGAAGGAGACGCCTTGGGCGGGTGATGTGGCCGCCCTCCCACAGCACTGGTCATAAATAGCATATTACACTCCGCATATCTGCATATACGGTATAAGCGAAGTTTTTTTCAAGTGATGTGGTTTTTGCTTATAACTCCATCTACAGTACAAAGTGTTAAATCCATACAGCGGAATAGAAATACAAGCATTTGCGATGCCATAGGTCTCTCATTAACGAGAGTTAGAGCTATTGGCGCTGTAAATGACAATGTTTTTAACCCATGTGTTTTAGCTTAAAGTGGAGTGGGCGCATAACAAAGGATGTTGCCCAACCTGAGAATGAGGAATAACAGTCCTTGTCCATGAGACTGGTGGGCAGAACACAACACCAGGCCAAACCATATTTTACGTCTTTACAGTTGTGACTAGCTAATAGAGTGGGAGGCACGCAAGTGAAAGTGAGTCACAGTACCATAAAGTGCATTTTGGCTTACATTTAATGTTCTTTCCACTTGTGTGAAAATTGCAGGTGGTTTGAAGTCATGCAGAGTGCAGTACTGGGAGCACAGCAGCGCCGAGGCCAGGCTGCTGTTGCTGCCCTACCAGAGGGTCTGAACCCATAGGATGGACACCGCTCAATGGGGGTAGGAGGAAGCCCCGGCGCGGGCGTTGATGTGGTGGACCCTTCGCTGGCAACAAGAGCTGCAGACGGCAGCAGAGGAGGTCCAGCGCCACATCCACAGCTCTTCCTGCGAGAGGCAAACACGCTCAGCAGCCAGGAGCGTGCTCTCGGTGGCGGACAACGATGACTAAGGCTCACTAAGAATACGCAGTGGCCCACACCTGACCCTGAGGTGGGGGTTAAGTACTGAGTGTAGGTCTGGGAAGTGAGTCACATATAGTCCCTTGCTGTGGGAGAACAAGCTGTTTGCTTATATCTCGGGTGCTAAAGCTGACTGATCGTCCAAACCCAATGTAAGAGGTGCTGCAGCCTTCAAAACGCGCTCTAACATCTTAGAGTGCCAGCGATCTGATTAAAAGGAGTGTATGCCTACATCACGCACCAACTTTTCAAAGAAGTGCAGGTGTAAAATGTATCACCCCCTTTAAACCTGTATCTACTCTAACACAAATGCTGGCTACTGGTACCACCTCTGCGCTCTGCACACCCATATTCCAACACACCGTGTACAACGTCCGCAATAACCAAGACTGCCAATGTCAGGACTCTTGTCTGTTACAGACTTTGCTGGCAGCCCCCAGAGCCTGCTTATTGCCGAGATGCTGTTTATATGTGCTTGCTCAGACGAGACATCAGGCTGCCTAAGAAAGGTGAATATAATGATTAAAATGCAGAGTTCCCACGAGCAAGGCACAACAGAAAAAGGTTGAGCAGGGTGGCCCTCAAGAAACACCATGAAAAACACCCATTTGGTCTCGATGATAAACAAAAGCAGGCACCGTACTAAAACAAAGCGCGGCGCTCGTGTTGCAAACATGAACGTGGGCGCCGTGCTGAAACAAAGAGTGGCGCCTGTCTATATCAAAAGTTAACCGCATGGTGGCCCATAAAATGGGTGCCATGGTGATGAAAAAATCATGAAAGAAGGGTGCTGTGCTATATCCTGAAGTGAGGCGTACGTGTAAAAATGTTATGCTTGTGGTGGGGTGAATTACTAGCAGAAAATAAAACAAGTAGTCCCGAAAGGAACAGATAACCACCTATAGCTTAAATAAACTGTAGTTGGCCGGTGCTCCTCAGCATAAAATTTAAATGATGTATCGGGAGCACCAACCAATAAGGAGCCAGGAAAGATGAACAACGCAGGAGTTAACTAATGCAAAACAGCAGGCAGGATTAAAATCCGTACAGTGATTACAGTAGGTCTTCCAGACAGCGTATGCACGCTACCTAGGCTCAACTTAATATAAATCACAAACCAGACCTTGTGAGTATGACCTCAGTGGTTGTGTTTTATGCAGTGTTTCTACGGTGAAGGAAGTGAGAATCAGGCAGTTGTGAAGTCAGTAAAGCTTGACTGTCGTACTCTATTTTTCTGTTTTTAAAACACCTGTTCATAATAAGGTGCTATTAGGTCATGTTTATTTTCACTCTGCCAGTGGAATTGTCTCACACGCAATCTGGAGCTCCTCGTCCTGGTTTGAAGGATTTCAAAGCATAGCATCCCTGGCTTAGGTTTGCACGCGATGAACAGCAGTGGTTGAAGCTTTGAAGTAGAGACAGAGGTGTTGTTTGAATTGCTGCAGTTTTAACATTAAATTGATGAACAACAAGGGAGTACGGAGGGAGGAATATCTAATTTATTTTCAGTAAGGGCACAATAATTACCCTAACGTTACTGTATAATTTTACAAAAACCAATGTTCAATTTAATTTCACACACATACATGCCATTGGACCAGTCTCTAACCCACATATCACTTCAAAAATAAATTGATGAAAAGACATACAATGTATATACAATGACAAACAAGACATACATATATGTAGATATATACAAAACTCAGTATCTCCAATACCCCAACATACAATAGTGTTCACTCATATCTGGGTGATACGCTTAGAGGTAGACCTTCTAGCACGAGGTACAAATGGCTCGGAGCACGAAATCTGCTCCTTGGTTCACCGCTGAGCTGCGCGCCGCTAAAACCAAGTGCAAAACCATGGAGCGTAGATGGAGAGTGGAATATGCCCCCTCACTACGCGAAGCCTATAAGAGTGAACTAAGGTTCTACCACAACCAGATCAGGAAAGCTAAAAGAGAGTACTATAATAAACGGATAGACTGTGCGGAGAACACATCTAAAGAGCTTTTTATGATTCTAAAAGAACTCTCAGCCCCTCCAGCGAGTTCAGGGGAAGTCCCCCCCACGACTGAGTCATGCAATGACATCGCAGACTTCTTTATAGGGAAGGTAGAAAAAAATCTATGCATCGTTTCAGACTAACTCTGAAACTATAAATCCCGACCATAACTGCGGAAAGAAGGTCAGGGAAGAACTTAGGAAATTTGTGGTTCCCCAAACTGAGGAGCTTATCAATATCCTATCGAACATTTACTCAGGCTCTCCCCTTGATGCAGTACCAGCGAGAATTCTTCGAAATCATATCCCGCTGGTAGCGAAGCACATAGGTAACTTGGCTTCACTGTCTTTCCAGGAATGTTCAGTTCCGGATAGCTGGAAACTGGCCCAAGTCGTTCCAATAAAAAAGAAAGCCCACATAAGCATCACGCAATTAGACAACCTGAGACCAATCTCCCTCCTCCCCTACTGTGCGAAGGTAGTAGAAAAATTGGTCAACCGACAGCTGGTGAGCTTTGTGGAGGAAAACATGCTCCTTCACATGTCTCAATCGGGATTTAGAGCCAAACACTCGACAGAGACCGCCCTCCTCCTATCAACAGAACTGCTACGAAGTAAGGCGGATAAGGGTCACACGGCCGCACTGGTCCTATTGGACTTAAGTGCGGCGTTTGATACCGTATCACACCCCGTATTACTTGACCGCTTGAATGAAAAGGGAATAACCGGTCCTGCACATGAGTGGCTGGTCTCCTTCCTTAACAACAGGAGATTTCAAGTGCACTGCCCACCATGTAAATCTAGTGTAAGATGTCTCAGGCAAGGGGTTCCTCAGGGCTCAATCTTGAGCCCCACTCTATTTAATCTGTACATGGAACCCCTTGCCAAATTGGTGGAGTCATATGGTATTGCAATAGTCTCTTATGCAGACGACACACAACTGGTGATCAATCTATCCCGTGATCCAGTTGTGGACGCTGAGAATTTCTCGGCCTGCTTGGTGGCACTTGACGGCTGGATGAAACAAAACTGTCTCCGCCTCAATGGTAATAAGACGGAAGTTCTTATTGTAGGCCCCTGCCCTTCCATTTGGACCTCTGCCTGGTGGCCCACGGAACTGGGCTTGGTCCCGGCCCCAGCAGACACAGTCAAAAACCTTGGCTTTCTTCTCAACTCTAAGCTAGCATACACCAATCATGTTGGGAAGGTTACCGGAAAATGCTATGGACTCCTGAAGGTCCTGAGGAAAGTCCTGGACCTTTTGCCCCCCAGCTCCAGAAAAACTATGGTACACGCCTTGGTCACCTCCCACCTAGACTATGGGAATTCCCTTCTATGCGGACTTAGCAATAAAGGCCTAGCACAGTTACAACGCGTCCAGAACGCAGCTGCTAGATTGGTCCTTAACCTCCCTAGGAGAGCCTCTGGGAAACATGCATTACGCTCCCTCCACTGGCTCCCAATAAAAGAACGAATCAAATTTAAAACTATGTGTATAACCCACCGTATAGCTCACAAAAAAGCACCTCCTTATCTTCAGGACCTGCTTCCAGTCTATCGTCCCTCACGCCCTCTGAGGTCGATGGGCAGCATGCTTTTAGTGGCGCCTCGTATACATAGAGCAAGGATGGGAGGTCGTTCCTTTAGACATCATGCCAGCAATGACTGGAATAACCTACCCATCGATTTGAGGATGGAGCCGTCTGAAACCAGGTTCAGACAGAGGCTGAAAACCAACCTCTTCCCCAAGCTAACTTCAGCATAGCAGGCCAGGCTCTCCTTCTGTGATCCAGCTGATGAGATGTAGATAGGGCTGTCAGCGCGGGGACGCACTGTTCTCTGTGCAACCATGCGCTTAACAAATGTCATTAACCTAACCTAATGGTAACTCCTCTATATACAAGCTGTCGACGCGGACGCGTTTCAGCCGTCAATTTCTTCTGGCCTCCTCAGGACAAGGGTAAAGCAAAATCTAAAATATCCGTTGAAACATGTAATTACATATATATAAAGAATATATCTACATCTATATCTATCCCATATACGTCCACACAGTGCGCCAGGACAGTGCCACTAAACACCAAAAATCCACTGACACCAAGTGCAACTAAAGAACAGAGGTGCTGGTCATCGCACTGTCGACTCCCGTGTCTGTACAAAATACCACCTAGTATTCAAAAACTGCCGGAGCTACTAAAGAGAATCAACGTGCTCCTAAGACATGTCCATATCTTAGTGCTTCCCTCATAATCAGCTGGTAAAGATCCACACAACCGTACTTATGGGCTTGCGTCACGTAATTCAGACTGCTATCTATCTCAAAACAGGTAACAATCCCTGTATCCAAGCGCCCTCAGTGCTCCGGAGCTGGCACCCACGATGGGGCTACCTGTAACTGCGGGAACAACAAGAGATCAAAAAAAGTTCCCGCCTACCTTCTAATCCATACTAGGAGACTCCGGAGACAAAACTCCGGAAACTGTAGTAAACATCTAGATGTATACAAGTGGGGCGGTTACCTTACACGGTGCTGGCCGTATGATTCACCCGGGCCTCAGTTTCCCGTATGCCACCAATTATGCGTAGTCTGTCCACCTTAACAGAAACAGACACAAAACATCAGACTTAATCGCTGGATTTCGGAAACCTCGCTTTCCTGTTTTCTACTAGTAATCCCCATGTGCCGCAGTCAAAGACGCTCACTCACCTAAAATCAAGTAGTATGCAGCCTCACTCAATTCCGTTAGCTCCCCAACTCAAAATCCACTTGTGCTGATTCCGGCAACATCTGGGCCTCTCTAAAAAGGTTGGATGGTCCATATAACCAATCACGTATCGGCACTGCGAAAAACACAAACGACAGACCCAGAAGCGTCTCACTTTTTAAATTCCGAAGACTGCATGCCGCGTCTTGCCCGAAGCTATAATGAGTAGCGGAAAACAGACTAATCTGTAGGCGTCTAAACTAAAAAAATAAAAAGACCTCCTTCCACAATTCAATATATAGATCTATAAAATTACGAAGTGATGCTCGTGAACATGCTGAATTCTCACCAATGTTCTTTACTGCTTACTGTGAACACAGTACCAACGCATCACATCTGCAGGTTGAATCACTAAGTGTTGCCCTACTCCAATGGCTAAATCACACGGGTAGCCACCCTGAATCTACTTCTATGCACGTCCTTATTGTTTTGAATTTATACATTCCTGCGCCCGTGCACCTTTATGGCGGTGGGGACTATGTGTGTGCACCCTAGTATAACCATGGTCTTGATCCTGTGAGTCTAAAGGCGGAAGACAACTGTGCACAGAAGAAAAGAATGAACAAGGAGCTACTACTCAGCATCTTTACTCCAGTGCACTGTGTGTAATATGGGCTTCCATTTCAATCACACCTCGACTGTGTACGATAAACCAACAAAAACTTTGTGAAAATGTAAAAATATATACAAGGGTCACCCCTAACATACCAGGGGCAATAAAATGAATTTACTATTGATACTGCAAAATAGAAAAATACTCATATTTGTACCTTCAAATCACTACTGTAGCACATACAGGAATAACATTACTGGATATAACCTTTAAATGAATTCCCAAACTTTATCACAATCGTTTAGGCCCTTAATCGCTGTTTGATATCTTTCTATCAAGCGGGCTTCTGTACAATTCAACGTCATTTCAAGTTGGACCTTATTTTGTGCTTTCACTACTGTGAATACTGACCAAGTGAAGTCATTCTCACTATGCCCACATTGTATATAATGCTGAACCAATGGCGCTCCCTGTGTTCTACATCTTATGCGGGATTTGTGTTGTAAAACACGCATTTTGACCTCCTGAGTTGTTTGTCCGATGTATGCCTTCCCACAAGGACAAATCACTGAATACACTACATTTTTAGTGTTGCAATTTGATAGCGTCTGTAGTGTGTGTTTCTTGTTATTAAGCATCATTCGTCTGTTGGCAAGCGGCACACTTATTACATCGGTAATGCCCTACCAGTGCAGGGAGACCCAATAAACCCCTCACATCTTTAACAGGTGGTGCACGGGCTGCTCTCACTAGATATTGCCGTAATTTTTTTCCCTTTACCTAACGAAAAAAGTGGTTTAGGTATATTAAGATGTTCAACTAACCGCCAATTGCGGGAAATGATCTGTTTCACTTTATTAGCTTTCGGATTAAAAGTGAGGACACATGTCAATTGTTCAGTTTCTTGTTTAATCTTGGGTGTTAAAAGGCTTTCCCGTGGTGTGTATCAAGCCCGTTTGAGGGCCACCCGTACAAACTTCTTAGGATAACCCCTATCACACAATTTCTGTTGTAAGGATTCAGCATTTTTTAAAAAGTCAATTTTATTAGAACAATTCCGTCATATTCTTAAGAAATGCCCATGGGGCAAATTTTCTTTAAGATTTCTGGGATGTCCCGAGGTGTACTGCAACAGTGTGTTTCTATCGGTGGGTTTGGTGTATAAACTCACCTCCAATTTACCATCATTCTCAAAAATCCACAAATCCTGAAAATTAATTTGGACGTTACTTGAGGACTTTGTGAATCTCAGGTCAGGGGTGCGGGCGATTAACCACACGTGGAACCGTTCCAACTCCTCTTGCTTCCCATTCCACATCATAAAAATGTCGTCACATTTGTAAATCTACGTAAAATGAAATAAAAGTGCAAACCTTCTGCGCGGCAAGAGATGAACTGGGGCGTCAGCCGTCTCACAGCACCACCTCTGCCATCTTCTGCTGACAGGCTCTGTGTGCACCTGCAGAGCCTCATAGCCGCCCACCTAATACCCACAATCTGCAGTGGGATCAAGGGCTCCCTGTGGGGCCTCCGCTCTCGACGAAAGCTGGTGCTTCTGCCCGTCAGTCATTCAGAGGGACAGCTTCTTTCCAAAATGCTTTCACCTAAACTAATTTAAGCTTGAGTTATGGGACTTCCCTGCCTGAATTAAGTTATTCTGACCCGATATGGGCACTCCGCTCCACTCAACATCCTACCCCGTGACAACCCACCCCGCCTGCAACACCCCACCCCACGACATACCCCACCCCACGACACCCCACCCCACTCTGTGACACACCCTGTGACACATCCCACCCCACTCCAAGACCCTCCGCGGCACGCAACAACGCGGCACGCAACACACCACCCCGCAACATACCCCACCCCGCAACACACCCCATCCCACCCGCAACAACCCACCCCACGACACCCCACTCTGCGACACACCCCGTGACACATCTCACCCCACTCCGAGACCCTCCGCGGTACGTGACAACCCACCCCACGACACTAACTTACCATGATGTACAAAATGGCTAAAACATGTTGGCAAAAGCCATTAGTTCTGGCATAAGCAAGACCTGTTGGCTTTGCTAATATTTGTTCTTAACTGTCCTAACAAGCATTTCCTACTGGATACAATAAACGTATCTATTTTCTATACTAAAAACATTCAGCATTATCTAGGTTTAAAAAGAAAACCTGTAGGATTTCAAACAAATATGTTGCCAATATACACACTAAAACCTGGTCTCTTCCTTTTCAAGCAGTCCTACATCTGTGATGGAAACCCGAGCAAGACAGATGGAGATCTTGACCACGTTACACAGCGGGAACCTCGAGCGCTCTTCCAAGGAACTCCCAGGAGCTGTGAGCGTCATCCATTCAGTACTACTGGTCTTATCCCACGCAATGTTTGCAGCGAATCAAGAAAGGCACGCATGGCAGCACGCATGATACTTTCATTGTGTTCTGTACCAATAAGATGGAAAGAAATGTCACAAACACTCCAAGAATGGAAAGCGGCAAAAGCAGAAGTGATGGAGAAGCAAACTCCGGGAAACGGGATAACAGGAAAGCAGTGGAGAGGTCCAGGATGAGGGGTGGGGCTGGCACAGGTCCAGCCCTTTACAGAAGGTTTCGGGCCCACTCTGTGGCACGCGTGGGCCAGACTCAGCAGTGGAAGGGGCAAAGAGGCGGACCACAGGTTTTCCCGTTAGGAGAGAAAATCCTACAACAGTTTTTACGATTCTTTTCTCCATTGGAAGTTCACAGCATAGTGGGTTGGTGCATGTGGTGGCCTTGTGTACTGAGGCGCTATTGTAAGGACTTGCAATGCATTCTGTCTGCAGGTGGGCAAGAACTGAGCACAAGTACAATCCATCCAGAATCATTAGAAAGGAGCGTGGGGAGGGGGCTTTGCACTATGCTGCGGTTTCAATGCAAGAAATATTTGAATTGTCCTTCAATTAAAGTTAGCGCCCATGACTCATAACGCAAATCAAGTGCACAAGAGCAACGTACACAACTAGAATAGTACAAACCTTAAGCTTTTAGTGGTAAAACACTTTTTTTTTTAGTGCTAGTGGGCTTTCTACTCCTAGTAGGGTACCACAGGAGTGAGCCCCAGCCGACCGATTCCTCCAAGTACTAGGAGTAGAGGAGGAGGCGATAGGTATTAGGCAGAGAGTCTGCCTTCCCCTTGAAAATCGCATGCCTACCACGATGCCCGGGCAAGAATCGGGTAGAGAAGGTGGAACTCTCCTCTTTCCTCTTTTTTGCATCTCGATTCTTTATTCAATTTTTCAAAATAAGACAAATAATGATCAGTAGTCAAATCCCATCATATAAACAAAGTGCTGATGATACATAAAAGTAGAAGGAAAGCAGTGACTGAGAGCAACGAAAGAGCCTTTGTTCAAGTATCATATTTACACATAAGTGATCGAACGTCTCAATATATAAAAATGTATGCAACAAAACAAAGGAGCTTATGTAAACATACTTTAAATAGGTATAAACCCCGACAATAATAAGCATATATTAAAAGTCCGGATTCTAGTGGACCTAAAAAGGTCCCAAAATATGATCAAAATGATTTAACATGTTTAATTTATAAACCAATTATTCAACAGTGTCTCAATCTCTCTTATGCCTAACGCCGTTCTCTGGCGCATTAGGGTGCCAAAACATCAGTAGCACCTGCTGTACTGTCCTTTCTGGAAACATGGGAGTGGGACAGACTGCAATCGGGGATCCCTTCGATCCTGCAGGAAACCCAGGCAAGCATCCTTTGGACAAGGAACTGTCAAAGCTACCTGCTAACAAGGGTCTTCACATGAATGTCTTAGAGAGCTTAGCAGATCTTGATACATAGGCTCACCTAAGGTAAAGCCACTTTACATTTACTATTAAGTAACCAATTTACAAATCTTGGCTGAATCAAAGCCCATACACAGCTGGTCATCGCCTGCCCAGCCAAGTGTAGTCGATGTAAGAAGCGACTACACAGCCTCCTTGGAGCAACGAGGAGAGGGAAGAAGGATGGAAGGCTGATGGACTGGGCCATCTATAAAGACAAAGCCACCTTGGGTAACTAATTTGGGCAGGCATAAAGGGCCTGATACGAAATTGTGAAAGGACGGCAATGAACTGGGAGGGCCTGAATTCTCCGACCCAACAAGCTGAACTTCTTGATATGCCAATAACACAGTCTTCAAAGTAAGTTAAACAAGACAACTAGGCTTTGCCTCAAAAGAGTAATGCCTTTAGGAAAGTCATCTTAAAGACTCTAGCTAGCACCACTTAATCTCCACACTCCGACTCAGCGTTTGGAGACTTCGGTGGAGTACCTGACCATCCTGCCATAAGAATAGGTCCACCAAGCATAGGCGAAACTGCGGACAAAGGTGGAGTGCCATGACATCACCGTACCAGACCTTTCTTGTCCAATCTTGAGTGATAGGGATCAGATGTGTTCAATACTCTTATACCTTCGGAATCGTAATCTAGGGAAACATATGGAACAGGCTCAGCAATCAGCTGAACCTGTATGCATCCGCCAGTGAAGCATTAAAAGTTAAGTGTATGGCACAAATCTGATGACAATGCCCTGCGCCATGACAAAGGTCAAAGGATGGACACCACAGTCTGGAAAAGATCACTTCTGTCAATCTAGCTTCTACTCGTGGTCCTCCAGCAAAAGGCGACTGCGTCCGCTCTCACACTGATAGAACCTACCAGATGGGCTGTCATGCCTCCCATCGTACAACCCAAAACACCCTACCTGTTGATGTGATAAACACTGATGGCACTGTATGACTGGATCCAAATGGGGCCCTCAGAGGTGGAAGGAAGAAATGCCTTTATGGCAAGGCTCCAGCATGCTAGTGTGCAAACACTGCTCCAGAAAGACGACTTATGGACTGGATCTTGAAATCGCCCTGCCGAATGAGCACATTAAGGCGGCGGTGCCTGGGACGGGGTTTCAGGCCTGGACTCATCTTGGGGACAGAGAATTAAAGAAAATAGAATAATGTGCTTCTTTCAACTCTGTCTTTACTCAGAAAGGCACAGTCCATCTCCAGAACCGAGGCATGGGCCGGAAAGCACTGCCTGGTTGAAAGGAGGGAGGTCTGGATGGAGGACAGGATGGGTGGGTATCAATGAGGCATGGAGAAATTGAAACTGATGTCATCTCAGCGGTTAGTGTCTAATACACCCAAAATGTCGCCATTTCTGGTGGGCTGCATTTTGCCACCTGACAGGGCTGGAGAGGGTTGCCGTGTAAAGTTTTGCTGGGCCAGTCTGAAGCAGCAAAGAATATTCATGAGATGAATAATCTTTGAGGTGATGTAATCGCTAGAAGTGTTCAGGTGTCTAAGTTGCCAACCAGGAACTTGGGACCTGGACTCCCATCTTAACCTGGGCAAGATTTAAAAACGTTTGATTCTGGGCAACTTATTACAGTCCTTTGTCTAAAATGTAAATGTGTGAAATGCAAATATAACTGAGTGAAACGTAAGGTAATGAACAAATTACTTACCTTCGGTAACAATGTATCTGTAAGAGATATTTATTAGTTATAGATTCCTTACCTTAGGATTACCCCCAGGTGTCAGACTGGATCCAGAGAATTTTTCTTCAGCAGTACCCCTGCGCGTCGGTAGGTGGCGTCAGTCAACTCAGCGTCCATCAACGGCATTGTGGTTGCCAGGATGACGTTACGATGCCTACTTAGATGTCACCCCTGCGCGCTGACATCAGTTATGACACGACTTTTAATGCCAGAAGCGCCAAGCCATCAAAAACTAACCACTGGTGCACCACACTAAGGCCCTTCAAGGGAGTCCCTATCCCTAGAAGTCAGTTCGCAGAGCGGGGAGGATGGGTGGGGCAGTAAGGAATCAATAACTAATATATGTCTCTTATAGATGCATCGTTACCGAAGGTAAGTAACTTGTTCATCTGAAAGACTATTAGTTACAGATTCCTTACCTTAGGATAGGTACCCCAGCAATACCAACCCTGGAGGGACTGCAAACCAAGTTCACACAAAAAGTTCTGGAGGACAGAACAGGCAAAGTAGCCATCCCTCCGGACTGGACTATCCAGATAGTAATGTCTGGTGAACGTGTGCATAGAAGCCCACATGGCCACCTGGTAGATGTCCATGAGTGGGACTCCACTTGACAAAGCAGTAGTTGCTGCTGTAGCTCTAGTGAAATGAGCTTGCAGCCCCACTAGAGGTTCTATTTTAGCAAAAAAGCATAACAAATCTTTATACAAAGGACGACCCATCTAGAGATGGTACAGCCCGACCTTTCTTGGCACCCACATAACCAACAAAGTTGATCGTCCACCTGGAAATCCTTTGTGCGGTCAAGGTAGAAAGACAGCACACGTTTCGGGTCCAGACGGGTCTCCTTTGAAGGGTGCGGAGGCGGGAAAAAGGTGGGCAGAGTGATAGACTGTCCGATGTGAAAAGGAGTGACAACTTTAGGAAGGAACGAGGATCTAGCTCGAAGCACCACTTTGTCCAGGTGCACTGAGAAAAAGAAAGGGGGCTTACAAGAAAGCTTGAAGCTCACTCACTCTGCAAGCAGAGGTAATGGCAACAAGAAAAGCAGTAAGAGGACAGTTGTGAAGAGGGAGCTCACATAAGGGAACGCACATAAGACAAGTCAAAACAAGGTTCAAATACGACTGAGGCATTATGAAAAGACATGGAGGAAAGAGACAAATCATGCCTTTAAAGAACCTACTTATAATAGGGGACTTGAACAAAGAGGGCTAATCTGGTAGCCAAAAAAAAGCTGATATGGCTGCCAGGTAGCCTTTAGGAATGCCCAGAGCAGAGCCCTGCTGGGCCAAAGAAAGAAGGGCAGAAAGGTGATCCACAGCCTTTTCCAATGCATCATGCCACAAACTTGTTCCATCGACAGACGTACACAGTCTTAGTAGAAAGACGCCTGGCTGCCAAGATGACATTACAGACTTCAGGATGAAGGTCAAAAGCGGTCAACGGTCACCGCTCAATCTCCATGCAAGGAGGTGGAGGCTGTACAGGTTCGGGTGGAGGACCCTTCTCTGCTGCTGCCATAGAAGATCCTCCGAAGGGGCAGTCTGATCGGAGGATTGATAGCCATGCCCAGGAGCTCGGGGTACCAGACTCTTCGTGCCCAGTCCAGTGCCACAAGAATGACTTGGGCCCTGTTGCTCTTGATCTTCTTCAGCACTCGGGGCAGAAGTGGTACAGGCGGAAAGGCGTACAGGAGGCTCCAACTCCACTCAATACGAAAAGCGTTGCAGAGCGAGTGTCGCTTTGGAAACTCCAATGCGCAAAACTGCTGACATTGTGAGTTCTCTTTGGTGGCGAACAGATCTAACCAAGGCCCTCCTCATTGATGAAAGAAACCTTGCACCACCTCCGAGTGAAGACGGCATTTGTGATCCGCCAGGCACCGATGGTTGAGTTAGTCCACCCCGGCGTTCAGAGAACCTGCCAGGTGTTGAACCAAAAGGGTGATGCCCTGATGTTGCAGCCATGTCCAAAGGCAAAGTGCCTCTTGACAAAGGGTCCACGAGCATACCCACCCCGTTTGTTGCAGTACCACATGGCGGTGGTGCTGTCTGTGAACACCTGCAGTGCCTTCCCCAAAGGAATCCCTTCATTGCCAAGCAGATCGCCCGGAGCTCCAACAGGTTGATATAAAGCTCTGACTATCGAAGAACAGACTCCTCTGATGTCCCACTCTCCCAGGTTGCCGCCCCATCTCAGAAGTGATGGATCGGTTACCACCGTGAGGTCTGGTTGGGGAAGGGAGAGGGATCGGCTTCTGCCCCAATCCTGGGCCGTTAGCCACCACTGCAGTTGTTGTGCAGTTCCCTCCGAGATCTGGACTTAGTCGGAAAGATTCCCCTGATGCTGCCAACTGGAACTTCAGGTCCCACTGCAGAGCCTGCATATGCCCCCTTGCATGGTCCACCAGCAGGCGGCCCAGCAGCCTCAGTGTTGTTTTCACCAAAATCAGGGATAAAGGCTGAAACATCAGTATCATAGCCCAAACATCCCGGACTCGCTGTTTGGGAGGATAAGCCTGAAACTGCACTGTGTCCAGAGCAGCCCAGAAGAAAGGAAGAAACTGAGAGGGAGGCAGGTGTGAGTTCAGTATGTTGATAGTGAACCTCAGCGAATGCGGGAGGTCCGCCGTAGTCCAGAGGTGGGGACGACAGCCTGGGGCGAGCCTGCCTACAACAGCCAGTCATCGAGCTAGGGGAAGACTGGAACCCCTGAGCTGCGCAGATGAGCTGCGACCACCGCCATCACTTTGGTAAACACCTGAGGGCCACTGGTAAGTCCAAAGGGGAGAACTGAACATGCTTGTGGCCTTCTTTGAACCGTAGGTTATGTCTGTGGGCTGGCAGGAAAATAGGCGTCCTGCAAATCCAACGCCACCATCCAGTCTCCAGGGTCGAGGGCAGATCGAACCTGAGCCAAGTTTAGCATTTTGAACTTCTCCTTCTGGAGGAAGCAGTTGAGGGCCCGAGGTCCAGGATAGGAAGTAGGCCTTTGTCCTTCTTGGGCACCACAAAGCAGTGGTAATAGCAAACATGACCTACTTCTGGCAAAGGGACCCTCTCGATAGCTCCCTTGGCCAAGAGAGCGGAGACTTCCTGATGGAGAAAAGCCAAATGTCCACGGACCTGCAATCGAAAGACGGTGGCATGGAGTGGCCTCTTCAGACTTTCTGCAAAAATCAACCTGTCTGATGTGATGGCCTGCCAGTGGGGGAGGTGATGACGCATCCGGTTACCCACTGGCCGCTGATGGGCCTGAAAAGTCAGACTAGGAGGGTTTGGAGGCTGCTGCAGGGGAGAAAGGGTGGCCTGGCCCACCTGCTGGTTCCAAAATCCGTATTGGGGGGTCCCACGTCCGCGGCTACACAGAGGTTGGGCAGCTTATTTATTTATTAAGTTTTATAAAGCGCAAACATGATCCCGAGGGATATCAGAGCGCTTTACAGTTGTGGGGAAAGGAAGGTAACAGTTGTAGTACATGTGTCAAATAGGAAAACACAAAATCACATATCAAAATAGAACTCACAGGACACGAACGGTTACATGTACGCGAGATCAGCAGCATAATAATAACATAATTGGTACATATCGAGCTGGAAAAGCATCCAGCGCAAGGGCTTAAAGGTGTAAGTCCAATGTATTAGAGCAGCCGATCCAACAACCTATTAAGGTAAGAACTTGTTCATAAGGAATCTTTTTACTTCCGATTTGAAGGCAACCTTGGGAGGAGATTCTACGTATTTCCGGTGGGAGGGGGTTCCAGATCCTGGGAGCTGAGCCGGAGAAGGCTCGGTGGCATGTTCTCTTTTTGCGAAAGATCTGAGGTTACGGGAGGAGAGAGTTAGCACTCCAAGAGTGTCTAGCCCCTCCGGATAGTTCCAGTTTTTGCGCTAGATAACTGGGGGTTTTGAAATGGAGGGCTTTGTGCGATAGGCAAGCAATCTTTAGCTGTATTTTCGCTTCGTAGGACAGCCAGTTTAGGAATTTTAGGACTGGAGAGATGTGCCTATTTCTTTTGGTACCCGTCACCAGTCTGGCTGCCGCATTCAATGAGGCCCTTAGTGGGGTCAAGGTATATGTGGGGAGACCAGAGAGCATAGCACTGCCATAGTCAAGTCTTGGCAAAACCAGCGCTTGTACCACTTGTTTGAAGTCCGCTTGTGGGAGGAAAGGTTTGAGCTTCCCATAACCTCAACAGGTGGTTAGCTCCCTTGCATACTTTGCTAATCTGAGTCTTCATGTTCAAGTGCTTGTCCAGAGTGATTCCGAGGGATTTATCGGAGTCAATAATGAGGGGGGAGCAGTTGACGGCAGTGAGGTGATTTATCCAAAGGTCTAGTTTAGGGGTGTGATTTGGAGGAGATATGAGAAGGAATTCTGTTTTGGAGGTGTTGAGCAGGAGGTGCTTCACAGTTAACCAGTTTTGAGTAGTCCGTAGTATAGTGTTGAGTGAGGTGATGTTATCCAGAGAGGAGATTTTCAGATAAAGTTGGGTGTCATCCGCATACATATGGAAGTGAATGTCCATGGAATTTAGTGCAAGAACAAGTTGAAGAGTTTGGGGGAATAGGGCGGACCCTTGGGGGACACTCATGGATACTGGAGATGGCTGCGAGAGAGAGTGATTCGCCTTAACTCTTTGGGATCTGTGATGGAGGAAAGATGAGAACCATTGCAACACCGGACCAGACAATCCCATCCTATGCTCTAGGATGGATAGGACGTTGTCGTGATAAACAGTGTCAAATGCAGAGGAAAGGTCAAGGAGGATAAGGAAGCACGATTCATTTTGATCAAGCATTTTTAAAATGTCGTCCATAACGTGAGTGAGAGCCGATTCGGTGCTATGTCCACTACAAAAGCCAGATTGATGTTGGTCCAAGAGATGAAACTTCTCAATGTGAGCACATAGTTGAGACTGGACAGATTTTTCTAGGAGTTTGGCGAGGGTGGGATGTTGGAGATAGGGCGGAAGTTGAGGTCAGCTCTGTCTGCGGTATATATATATTTTTTTTTAATATGGGTGTTACCTGAGCTGCTTTTAGGCACTCCGGGATCGTGCCTTGTGCCAGAGACGCATTGACAATCTTTGTCCAGATGGGAGAGACTACATCCTTGATGTCTTTGAAGATGGAAGGTGGCAACGGGTCACTGAAGTGATTATAAGGGTTGATACTCTGAAAAACCTTTTTAAGGTCTCTTTCACTGAGGAGGCGGGGGGGGGGGGGGGGGGGGGGTAAATGTGCCAGGAGGCATTCTTGATGCCCAGGCTCAGCGGTTCGATCTTGTCCATTGGGGCCAGGAGGGGAGCAAACCCACTGGATAGCAGTAGGGCCCGCTTGCGTGGGCCGGTGGCTGGATTGGGTCGGACGTGGTGGGTGCCCCTTCCGTAGCCACGAAAAGCAGACTGTGGTGGACAGGATAACGCAGCAAGGCCTAAGGATCTGGCAGTAGCCCGAGAATCCTTGAAAGGTGACAGCCATCGAAGGGCATGTCCAGCAAGGTCACCTGAACATCCCCCGAAAAACCAGACTTCCTCACCAGGCGTTGCGCCTAAGGGCTACCGACATGGCAATCGTTCTGCTTAGTGAGTCAGTGGTATCCAGTCCACATCTGATTGTGAATTTGGCTGCATCTCTGCCATCCACCACTGCCTGGGAGAGAACAGCCCGGGCCTCATACGGGCACTGAGGCAGCACCTGCACAACCGTATCCCAGACTGTATGGGTGTAACAGCCCAAGAGGCACACGGTATTCACGGACCACAGTGCCAAACTGGAAGAGAACTTGCACTTCCCAAGATGATCCAGCTTCTAGGATTACTTGTCCAGGGTGCAGAAGGGGATGCATCCTTGGAAGAAGCTTGGACCAGCAAGCTCTCAGGGGAAGGGTGTTGGGTGAGGAAAATGGGACCAAGTGTCCAGAAGGACGTCTGTGAGGGCTTCATTGAAGGGCAAGAGGGGTGCAGAGGAAGTTGCTGCAGGTTGAAGCACCTCTGTCAGGAGGTTTGTCCTGACTGCTACTGTAGGGAGCTCCAGGCCCAAGGTCTTAGCTGCCCTGCATAGGACCACTGCATAGGACGCGCCCTCCTCCGTAGCCACAGTAGGGGGAGAAAGCATGCCACGGTCTGGGGAGGTATCCAGACCACTGGCGTCACCCAATTCCTCTCTCAAGTCCGGTTCTTCCAGCTGGTCTGTCAATGGGTCCAGCAACCCCTCCCAGTCCTCAGCACCAACCTCAGGGCAATAGGGAACACCTGGGATGAACAAGGGAACAAAAGTACCCTCCTGCGTCAGATTAGACGTTGGCCAATGTCGGTCTGGCTCCAACTCGGGGATAAGGATGGGGATGGTGTCGGCCGGGGGCACATCCGGCGCCATAGTCGCTGCGATCGGCGTTGGGGAAGGTAGAGTAAGGTTGACCGACATTGATCTGGATCCACGGGGGCCCTCCGGTGCTGGGATTGAAGGCCTAGGGCCCCCAACCGACTCCGCAGGGCCCGAAGCCACGCCAATGGGGTCAGGCGGTCCAAAGATCCTGTGGAGGGCTTTGTATAATGTACGAGGCAGAGGACACCCTAGCTCCCGGAAAAGGAGAGAGGCATGGAGTCGTCCCCGAATCAAATTTAAGGTTAATATTTAATGCAAAATTCGGCAACTATGCGAAGTTACACTGACAACAAAAATGTTACACCGGCCTATTTTTAAACTCATCAGGGGCAAGATTTGTTTAAAAGCAACACTTTCTTTAATAAAAAACAGATAGGTGGCTCTATACATATTTGAAAATCAAACTATAGCAAGACGCCATTAGATGGATTAGAAAAATACTCTAAAAAGTCCAATTTTAAAATGGAATATGTATGAAAAAAAAATCACTTGGAAAGCAGGGTCGACCATTGGGACTTTTAATATACCCTTTTTATTGTCGGTTTATACCCATTTAAAGTATGTTTAAATAAGCACTTTTGCTTTGTTGAATACATTTATAAATTGTTGAGACGTTCGATCACTTGTGAATGTAAATATGGGACTTGAAAATGTTTTCTTTTGTTGCTTTACTGTTACGGTTTTGCTTCTACTTTTATGTATCATTTGTTTATATGCTGGTATTTGGCTACTGATTATTTGTCTTATTTTGAAAAATTAAACAGTTGAGATACAAAAAAAAGCAGGGGCATTAAAGATGAATCTGCCATTTTCACTCAAAGGCAGGAGGTTGCAGAACGATTTCACAAAGCACTGCTGTAACAAAATCAGTGCATGCTAATAGGTGGACAAGTTTCATACCTTTGGTAATGCCTTATCTGGTAGAGACTTAATCTAGCTGCAGATTCCTTACCTTTGAATTTCAAATGCGTCAGACTGGATCTGGAAGATTTTCTTCAAACTATTCCCCTGCACACCAGTAAGGAGTCTCGGTCATCTCCGCGTGACGTCTGTGTGGTCAGCACCGGTAGTGACATCTGTTTCACCCATAAAGGCGCCCTCTCGGCGCACTGACGTCAGTTACTTTTCGTGACTTTCCACGCCAGAAACGCGACCCACGAAGAGTACAGAGTACGGAAACAAGCATTTGCAATGCAATAGGTCTCGCATTTGCAAAAGTTTGAGCTAGTGGTATTGTAAATGACAAACCTTTGATCTATGTATTGGTTTTGAAAACAGACAAATAAATGGCATTATCATTTATAATGTCAATAGCTTAGAGTTTTGCATTGTAAATGACAATGCTTTTAAAACGCATTGTCGTTTATAATAGCAATAGCTCAAACTTGTGTAAATGTGAGACCTATTGCACTGTAAATGCTTGTTTTGTGATAATGGGGTGCTCCTTGGAATGGAAGAGAGGGTGATAATGGGGTGCTTCGTGGAATGGATGAGAGAGGGGTGTGATAATGGGGTGCTGATTGGAATAGGGAGAGAGGGTGATAATGGGGTGATCCTTGGAATGGAGGAGAGGGGTGTAATAATGGGGTACTCCGTGGAATGGAGAGAGGGTGTGATAATGGGGTGCTCCTTGGAATGGATGAGAGGGGGTGGGATAATGGGGTGCTCCTTAGAATGGGGGAGAAGGATGTGATAATGGAGTGATCCTTGGAGTGGAGGAGAGAGTTGTGATTACGGGGTACTCCCATGATTGGAGGAGAGGGATGTGATAATGGGGTGCTCCCATGATTGGAGGAGAGGGGTGTGATAATGGGGTGCTCCGGTGTGCTTGTTTGACCGGTGGAAATAGAGATGACCCTAGCAGAACTGAAAAGCTGAAGCACTGGAGCAGAAAAGAGGCTTAGAAATTTAATTTGAGCACCCACGGGGGGCTCCTTGGTTGCTCCTGGCCCCCACTGCCCCCATCTCCCAGAGGACGACTCTACTCTCAGAGATGGTTCCACTGCGACTGGGGTTAACATGCAGGCTGCCTGACGATTGATTTGGGGAGACAGACAGGGGCACAGGATGTCTGAGAGGGCCAGAGTCACTCTGGAGATTGACTGGTGGTGGGAGGGCAGAGCCTTTGAGGCGGGAAGGCAGAGTCTCCGGAGGGACGGTGGGTGTGGGGTAGGTGGGGGGGATAATAGAACAGAACCACCGGGGCAAAAAAGGCAGTATCTATGGAGTCACGAGGGCGAAGTTACTAGGTGCGGTCATTGGAGGTAGGGAGTAGAATCACAGAGGTGAGAAGGGCAGAGTTACTGGAGGGACGAGTGAGCAGTAGGGCCGGTTATTGTGGGTACTAGGGCAGAACCACCGGGGCAAGGAGAGCTAGGTCACCGAAGGCATGAGGGAGCAATAACTAGTGCCAGTGACTGAGGGCAATAGTGCAGAACCATCTAGCAAGAAGGTGAGTCGTAGGAGTAGTTAGTAGGACCCGGCGTCTCTGAATAACATGCAAACGCAAGCCAGGTGACACTCAATGACACGCGTTACTTACCCTGTAGAACATAGAGGCTCACACTAGAGGAATGTCACTGTGCGATAGGTGCATAAGGTACCGTGGTTAGCCACTAACAGACCCTGCCGAATCCCGAGCACTGAATTTGGCAGTCCAATACCACCCCCGACTACGGAAACATTTACCGTCCTCTTAGTGGTCCCAAGATGGACTGGGGAAAAGCTCAGCAGGGGACCCAAGCACTTGCACACAGGTGTCACCCTGCTGTAACAGTGCGAGCCCAGTGCTCAATGGGGCGGGCCGGAGCAGGGTGCAGGAAACGACAACGTCTGGCGTAAATAAAGCCGGTGGCTTTCCGCACCGGACTGCACCGCAGAAGCTGGTTATAATCTGACCGCCATGACGAAGTTTGAAGTGCCTGCGTTCATCCAGCAATACATAGATTGCATGGACGTAACATCTGTGTTGTCCCAATGGATGGCTCAGTGACAAGTACAGGTAAAGTCGTAAAATGCCTGACAGGGGAGCCTAATTACTGCGAAAAAAGTAGAAGAGTAGCGAGAAAATGCTTTACCGAGGCACCTCAACAAATGAACATGCGGGAAATGCTACGACAGCCAATTTGACCTTGTAAATACACCGCGGCCCAATGAGCCTTTGAGCTACTAACCAATCCTGAAGTTCGCGTACACTCACCAATCGAAAACGTACGCGTTCCTGGCCAGCGGCAGTGAAGGCAAACAAAGTGCTCTTGCGGGTCCTGGGCTGGCGGCGGTAATCGGGGGCACACAGCGCCTTCAGGCTTCCGGGCCGGCAGGGATATCAGCTCACCATGATCCCCTCAGGTCACGGGTCGGCGGCACCCAGCGCCTCTGTTCACGATGTGCAGGCGCTTTGGCTGGCAGCTTGATCCAGCGCAGACACAGTTCTTCAGATTTGTATTGCGTAGTGTCGACGCGCGTTTATTTTTTGCATCGCGCTTTTACGCGATGCAAAAAATAAACACGCAATGCCATTGCGAAAAAAAGGTACACACCATATCTTCCGCTGTGGCCTCAAATGTTAAAGCCCTTTTAGTGGAATAGCATTCAGAGTATATAGTCTAACAAAAGTACTCTAACAAAACCTACTGAGAGGTCGTCGTGGGAGCTGGGATAATGAGAACTACCAGTAAGTAACTAGCACTCACTGAGACCCCTAAACAAACTGTATGACAATCTCGCTGATTGTACCTTTCTTGGTAACGCTATACGCACATTATGTCCGTAAACTGAACAAAATAATGAAACCTGATCTACCAAACTTCCTTGTTAGCGAGCACAAGTGGGATTGACGAACTAACCAGGGAACCCCATTCATTTCCTGGTAGCCCAACTAGAACAAATAAGCAGAGCCCTGCACTTAGCTCTGAAGGTTCCCAATTACATGCGTAAGACTGACATCACCCAGTCCAGGTATGACGATGCATTCTGGAAGCTCCAGTGAATGCATAAAGAGAACAAGCAAAACAGAAAGCAGCTCCACATCCGGGCCAGGGAGGAGACCTGGGAGGGCGAGGGCTGCCCGCGCATGCGCGGTACCTGTCACTTTCGCGTGCCTAGTGGCGGCGCGTGCAGCCGGTGCAGACACCGCCTGTCCCCTTCAGGGGCTCCCATGGTGAAAAGGGAGCCCCGGCGCCAGAGAGGAAGTGCGGTAGCTGAAGTCCCGGGTCCCAGGAGGGGGCCCGGGTGAAAAGCGGCAGATAGCTGTGCGGGGCTCCCATGCCTAAGGAGAGAGGCCCTCGTCGTGCTGGCAGTAGTAGAGCTGGAGTGCTCCGGAAGCGCCACAGCCAGCCGCCGTTCAAGAGGATTCCACCCGCAGCCCGGGCTTCTCCATTCGTCCAGTGGTTGTGCCGACGAAGGCACAGTGTCAATGTTTGTTTCCTGAGCGGACACGCCGTTGCGGGTTGCACCAACGAAAGGGCGAGTTTAAAAAAAAAAAAAAACACAAACGAAAGTGAAACTGCATGCTGGCTTGCGAGGGACAGGAGATGTGAACGCCGCGTGGCTGTAAGCGTGTACACAGGCTCCTATCCGCCAACAGCCTGCGCATGCCCATCTCCTGTCCCACTTCCGAGGCAAGTCAGCAACAATAGATCTCGCTGGCGACAACAGCGCTTCGCGCTGTGTTCGCCAGGCGAGACCTAAAAATTAGGCCCTTGAAAGGGAACAACCTTGACCATAGCAACTTGTTCACAGTGCGGGAGGATGGGTGGGTCGGTACGGAATATGCGGCTAGATTATGTCTCTATCAGATAAGGAGATACAGTAGGCAAGTATCTTGTCCATCTGATAGAGACATTGAGCCGCAAAACACTTAACTTTGAATAAATACCCACGCGATAACATCCCTGGTGGAGGACTGCAGACAAGTTCTAAACTAAGAAGTCCTGCAGTACCAAACAGACGAAGTGCCCGTCCCTACGGACCTGACTTGAGGCAGTAGTGTTTGGTGAACACGTACAGAGAGATGCATCACACACTGGCAGATATCCAGTAATGGGACTCCATGTGCTAGTGCTGCGGTCACAGTTTTAGCTCTGGTGGAATTAGCTCTTAAGCCTTCAGGAAGCTGCTTCTTTGCCAAAACAAAGCATAACAGATCTTGATGCAAAGAACAATCCATCGAGAGATGGTCTGATTCTGCACCGCAAGACCTTGCTTAGCACCAACATACCCACACGAAGAGTTGGTCGTCCACCCAGAAACCTTTAAAGCAGTCAAGATTGAATAAAAACGCTCTTTTTGCGTCCAGACGGTGGAGTTGCCGCTCTTCTTTAGAAGGATGTGGAGGAGCGTAGAAAGTGGGCAAGATGACCAAACATGAAAAGACATCACTTTTGGAAGGAAAGGGGCTCTAGTGCGAAGCACCAATTTGTCAAGAAATATCATCAAGAAGAGGGGCCTGGACAATAGAGCCTGCAGCTCGCTCCCCCTCCTGGCAGATGTAAATGCCTCTGAAAAGGCTGTTTTGATCGAGCCTCAGGAAAGCAGATAAAGCAGATAACCTTTCAGGGTGTTCAGAGAAGAGCCCTGCTGGACAAGGGTCAAAATAAAAAGGTTAGAAAGGGAAGCAGAAAAAGGGTCAATAGGCTTTTCTGCACAATATATTACAAATCTGTTCCTTTGGCAGGCGTACACCGTCTTGGTGGAGGGACGCCTGGATGCCAAAATAACATCACAAACTTCAGGAGGAAGATCAAATGCTATCAACTGCCACTATTGAATCTCCACGCAGCAAAGCGTAGAGTTGACCAGTTCGGGTAGAGGACCCTCACCTGCAGCTTCGACAGAAGAAACTCAAAGAGGCAGCCTGATCTGATGATCGATGGCCATTTGGGGAAGCTCAGGATACCAGACTCTCTGCCAGGTCCAGAGTCACAAGAATGACTTGGGGCCGGTCTTTCCTGATCTTCTTGAGAACTCTGGACAGGAGTGGTATGGGCGGAAAGGCGTACAGGAGGGCCGAGCTCCACTCGAGACGAAAAGCGTCTCAGAGCAAGAGCCGCGTAGGAAACTCCATGGCGCAAAACTGCTGACAATGCGTGTTCACAGTGGAGGCGAACAGAACCAACCAAAGCCCTCCCCACTGCTGAAAGACTTTGAGCTACCTCCAGATGGAGAAGCCATTCGTGATCCACTAGGCTTCGACGGCGGAGTTAATCCGCCCTGGCATTCAGAGACCCTGCTAGGTGTTGAACCAGCAGGGATATGCCCTGCTGTTCCAGCCATGTCCAGAAACACAGGGCCTCTTGACCTGACCCCACCCTGTTTATTACAGTACCACATGGCGGTGGTGGTGTTCGTGAACACCTGCACTAGCCTTTCCTTGATGGAGGGTAGAAAGGCTTTCAATATCAAACGGATCACTCAGAACTCCAGCATGCTGATGTGGAGTCTGGATTCCGCCGGAGACCAAAGTCTCTTTTCCACTAACAGGCTGGAACTGGACCAGATCTGCCGATTTCAAAACCCCTACCCCGGCAGGGTAGTGCGCACACAGGATCCTTCAGGCAGACAGGTTCTACAATCAAGCCAACCTGCTGGGAAAGTTTCTTTGAAAAGCACTGTCATGGGTGGGCCACTGCAATTAACATGATGTAATTACCATTTAAGTTCATTACAATGGTTCTCCACACCCAATTGTGCCAGGACAGCACAAGAATTCCTCCTTTGCATTCCTAAATGCCAGAAGGAGGAATTATTTTGCAGTGTATTTTGCCAGCATCTCTTCCTTTTTTATATCTCGCCTGCAGGTACCGCACATACACAGTCGACTGCGGAGATCTATTGTCCTGCAGACGCCTGGGAAAGAACTGGAGAAACAGTAAGACACCTGAAAACTACACCACCTACAAGGAGGCCATGTCAAAGTAACACCAAAGCATCAGAACCACCAAAAGGGCCTTCATCCACAAAAAATTCCTAGGCAACTCCAGCATTCCAAGGAACTCTTCAGCGTCATCCAGGAATTCACCAAACCCAGCAGCCAAGCCACGGACATCACCCCCTCCCAGGACCTCTGCGACAAGCTTGGATCCTACCTCCACTTGAAGATCAAAAACCTCTGACAACTTTGCGAGACGGCAGACTCCGCAGCCACCCCGCCCTCTGGCAACGCCAGCCAGCACACCTGGACTCTAATCACGACCGAAGAGACTACCTCGACCATGAAAGGCATCCATTCAGGGGCCCCTACGGATCCCTGCCAACCACACATCTACCACAGAGCCGCCACCGCACCAGAACTACGTCGCACCATCAACACCACCTTCAAGACCGGCACTTTCCCAGACTGGAAACTCCCTACTCAAGAAGCCCACAGCAGATCAGACAGACCTAAAAAACTACCGACCCATCTCGCTTTTCCCCCTTCGCGGCGAAAGTCGGAGAAGACAGTCAATGCAGAACTGACAAGGTTCACCCAACACACCACCGAACACACCACTGAACACACCACCGAACACACCACCAAACACACCACCGAACACACCACTGAACACACCACTGAACACACCACTGAACACACCACCATCAACCCTTCCCAATCCAGATTCCGAAGCAACCACAGCACAGAGACCACCCTACTCGCCACCACAGATATCCGCACCCTCCTCGACCAAGGCCATACCGCAGCCCTGATTGTACCTCTAAGCAGCCTTCAACACTGTCTCCTACCGCACACGCACCGTCAGACTACACGACGCCGGAATACAAGGACCCCGCCCTTGACTGGATCCGATCGTTCCTCACTGGCAGAAGTCAAAGGATCAGACTGAACCCCTTCCTCTCCGAACCTACGGAAATCAACTGCAGAGTACCCCCAAGATTCACCGCTCAGTCCTACCCTCCAACATCTACATGGCCCCCTCGCCGTCATCGCCCGACAACATTGCCTCAGCAAAGTCTCCTATGCCAACACCCAGCTTATCCTCTCCCTCACCAAGGACCCCACCACCACCAGACTCAACTTTCAGGAAGGAATGCAGGACATCGCAGCCTGGATGAGCAACAGCTGCCTAAAGCTCAACTCGGAAAAGACAGAAGTACTCGTCCTCTGAACCAACCCAGCAGCATGGAACAACAACTGGTGGCCCACCGCCCTTGGTACCCCCCACCACCACGGATGCCAGAAACCGCAGCATAGTAGTCGACTCCTTCCTCGCCATGAACCGACAGGTCAACTCCGTCGCCTCCAGCTGTTTCAATACCCTCCGTATCCTCCGCAAGACTTTCAAATGGGAACCCCCCCCCCCACACCCCCGGAGTCAAGGAAGACAGTCACCCGCACACTCATCACCAGCAGGCTGGATTACAGAAACGCTCTCTAAGCTGGGATAAACCAATACAGAACACCATCGCCAGACTCGTCCTCGGTATCGCTCGACACAAGCACATCAGTCAACACGTAAGGAAGTGCCACTGGCTCCCCATAGAGTAGAGAGTCACTTTAAAGATACTCATCCACGCCTACAGATGCCTACACAACACCGGACTCCAATACCTCATTGACAATCACCCTCCACATACCGAAAAGAGATCTCTGATCTGCCAACCTCTTCCTCGACGAGACCCCACGCATTCGCACTACAAAAGCAGGGGGAAGAGCTTTCTCCTACATCGCGACCAAGACCTGGTACGAGTGTCCGATCGAGATCAGATGTGCCCCTCCCTGAAGACCTTCAGGAAAGCTCTCACGACCTGGCTCTTTGAATGAACAGAACTTCTGTGTACGTCTTGAGTCTCTGAGGCTGCCTCGCCAGCACACCTTTAATGTGTATCCAGTGTATGGCTTGAGTCCAAGGCTGCCTCGCCAGCACACCCCTTAGTGTGTCCCGAGTATGTCGAGTCCCCAAGGCTGCCTCATCAGCACACCCTTAGTGTGTCCCGAGTATGTCTTGAGTTCCTAAGGCTGCCTCGTCAGCACACCCCTTTATGTGAATACAGTGCATGTCTTGAGTCCCTAAGGCTGCCTTGCCAGCACACCCTTTATGTTCCACTTGTGAGGAATGTCGATTTTGTTGAGCTGCATTCCTTTTGGCCTAAAGCCAGCTTGTGACGTTTGTAATCTTTCCTTCTATTTTTCTGGGCACACACTGCTATACGCATGGGTACTCATGCCATGTGTGACTTCTTCAGGAGCCCTGGCAAAATCCAGGGCGAGAGAAATGCGATACTCAGAATTAACAAGCATTGGCATAGACAATAGGTCTCGCCTTTGGGACCTTACAAGTGTTTAGCCATGCAACAGTTGATGTTGTTGCACCAAGGATATTGTGCTGCATAACTAAATACTTAGAAGGTCCCAAAGGCAAGACCTATTGGCTATGCCAATGCTGGTTTCTACTGGCTAAATAAGTCAGGCTTACTTCCTGTGTCATAACTTTTCAAAGTAAATACATCAGATCTTTGGCATCTGGCAAAACTGTTTTCAGTGCACCTACAAATAAATACAAAGTAACTGGTGGTAGCGAAGCATCACGCACCTCTCTCAAAAGGGCATACCAAAGATCATCACTCAACAAATCATCAACCCCAAACGTGTTAGATGGTGTGACAAACATACTGTAATCTGTCCAACCCGCCGTACCGCAGAGCCTGCATGCATTGACAGATGCAAATCGCTGATTCACTCCTGCAACGAAGACAGCTTCCCTTGCAATCTCAGCAGAAGCTCTTCACAGCTGTGTGCTCTCAGACGGCTCCAGAAATCTGCGCCACACTCACACCAGGGCTTGCAAATCCTTATATGGGAGTGGCCCATCGTATAGGGAGGGGCGTGAGCCGGCTTGATGTCCCAGTGGTACGTTCCAACGGCTGACTTTGCGTGTATATGAATACGGATGTAAATTGGAAATGAGGGTTGTATTTTGAGGAGTGTGTGGTTTCACTATGTCCCTACTGGTTCTGCCACCTCGCCCAAGAATTGTACCACACTGTTAAAAGGTCCACGGGCACAGTGTTCAGATGTGACGATGTCTGCGCCAGGCGACAGCTGTGCTCAGCAGCACACAAGGCAAAAGGGCATGTTAGTTAAATCTGCATAGCGCTAACACTCATTGTTATGGCATCGTAGCGCATTCTCTATCTGGGTGCTTTTTCATGCGGATCTAGGAAGTCCACGAATTAACCATTGACTGATGCTATCTATTTAAATTGTTGGGGTTTGGTTGTGTGTGGTTAAGAGTTTGTGCAGTGTTCACGATGGAGTGTATGAGTTAGTGTGAAAGTAAAATGCTTGACCTTAGGAGACCTTTGTGTGTTTTATGTGTTTGTGTGTGGATGTTCCATCGTCGGGGGATTACAGGTGCACTGTTTGGCTAGGGTATATACTGCTTTTAAACATGTATTACATCCCACGTCGGTGTCCTCTGATGCCGTATTGTGTGCATGCTAGTTGTATGTAAAAGCTTCTAGGGAGTATGCTGGTGTGAGACTGATTTAGTGGCTTTGTTGTTGCTTTCTGCGAGTGACGCTGGGGGGGCTCTGTCTAAAGTCAGCTGTGTCGACAGGATCATTTGTAGGTGAGATTGGAACAACGGCGAGGAGAGTTAATTTTGAATAAAAAGTGCTATTGAATGTTCAATGAATGTTTACATATGGGCTGAAAAAGGCGCGCATAACCACCAGAACATATGTAGTGTTTGTGTTAAACCAATCCTTCTCATCCTCACATATATGACAGGGTAAAAGGATCGCGAAAGTGAAACAGATTAAAAAGTGCTATTGAATGTTAAATTAATGTTTAAATATGGGCTAAAAGAGGCGTGCATAACCCCCAGAACATATGAAGAGTTTGTGTTAAACCTATCTTTCTCCTCCTCACATATATGAAAGGGTAAAAGGATCGCAAAAGTGAAAGCGAACGAGATTATTAAAAAAAAAATTAAAACACAAGCAGCCATGAAAGTGAAAGCGTTCGCGAAACCGATCGCGCGAAGGCCACACTAATTAATAGTACACGTGAAGCGGCATTTTCGTTGCTATGGCAACAAAATGGCGTCGGACTGGCCACAGTCCTACGGACATGCGCATTCTGTTTGCTGTGGACAAATGGCGAGAGCAGCCATCTTTGTCCATGCAGACGCAGCATGAAAGCCTTTGCGAGAATCGATTGCAAAAGGTCCTCTCCATGGCGAGAGCAGCGCATGCGCTGTTTTCGCCAGGCGAGACCTAAAAACAAAGCGAGGCTCAGGAATAAGTGCTTCGGCTAAGGTGGCGGTGGGTGTAATGCAGGAAGCCCCCCCGTACGACAACATTCAGCAGGGGCGCTCAAGGGGGCCTTTGCAGACACTGCTACAGATGGCCTTTTGGCCAAGCCCACTTGTTTTCTCTTATCTTTCTGCAATGTAAACTTGCTGCAACGTGTGCTGAAATCCCTGAAGGAATATAACACCGCAAATAGAAATTGAGTCTGCAGAGATTTTAATTTTGCAACTCTTTTGCCACCCGTCTTCGTTTGCGGTATTAACCAGGCAGTAAGCAAGGCCTTTTGAGCGTTGGCACAGTCCCGCATCAAGTTTGGAGACTCACAAATCGGCACAACATATCGAATCGAGCAATTTGAAGGACTTAAAACCATCCGTTGGTGTACATTATTTGGTATAAATATACATATTTTGTGATCAGTCGTTTAAACACCTGTAGCGACAGGACACTCCCTGGAGTATCTGTGTGCCTTAGTAGTTCCACTTGGAAGTATAAATACAATCTGATGTGGAACGTCTGCTCTAGGCCTGAGCAGGCACTCACCGCAAGTGGACAACTCTGCTCCTTCCATTTCTACTTGGTAAACGGCCATCCACGAATGTTAGGACTGAGTACAAACACCTTCCACTATGCGCATACCCACTTTCCAGCTACGCAGGCTTTCCTACACCGCCTGGTGCCAGCTCTTTGTGGCGCCCAGCGGGGTGTCCGCCTTCACTTCGGATGATGAAGGGACCTGAGGCTTTTAAACCGCTTGGCGTCCTCCAGCGCCATCCACTGCTCGCTAGCTTCGTCCATTCACGGCTCCAGCCATCCATCCATACATCCACTGCTCGCTCCAACCACCACTCGCTCCATCCATTCACGGCTCCATCCATCCACCGCTCGCTCCATCCACCGCTCGCTCCATCCACCGCTCGCTCCATCCACCATGCCCAGGTCACTGCATCAAGCCCAGAGCTGCTGTTGATGGATTGGTTGACAGGATACACATCAGGAGTTTCTCCTTTCCCTGCCGCTATGTTTACCATCACTGGTGGGCTCTATGGATTATAACTGGTAGCACTCAACAGACGCCTTGCACAGCATCCACAAGCTATGACCAGGCACTTCGTATCCCTTGGTAGCACACCACAGCACTCTGCAGACACCTCGCACAGCATCCACGAGCGGAGACCTGGCATCAGGCACTTCGCAACCCTTGGTGACATTGGCACCACACCGCAGCACATAATCCACAAGCTAAGACCTGGTACCAGGCACTTTGTATCACTTGGTGTCCTTTGTAGCACACCGCAGCACTCTGCAGACACCCAGCACAGCATCCACACTTTGCGAAGGCCTGGCATCAGGCACTTTGCATCCCTAGGTGACCTTGGCAGCACACCTAGCACAACATCCACACCTTGCGAATGCCTTGCTTCAGGCACTTTTTATCCCTTGGTGACCTTGGCAGCACACCTAGCACAACATCCACACCTTGCGAAGGCATGGCATCAGGCACTTTTTATCCCTTAGTGACCTTGGTAGCACATAGCAGCACTCTGCAGACACCTAGCACAGCGTCCACACCTTGCAAAGGCCTGGCATCAGACACTTTGCATCCCTTGGTAGCACATGTGAGAAGTTGGCCCTGGTATATGCTGTCTACTAATTAAAGTGGGCACCTTGTACCAATCCAAACAACCCTTATTAAGGATTAGGTTAAAGACAACCTTTATTGAAAGCTAACCTAGTGGTAGCTCTGGAGAGCAGCCTTCAGACTAAGTCTCGAAGGAATGTAAAGCAGCTTGTTTTACCAGATTAGAATCTCCTGAATGACCAAATGAAAGGAGAACCACACAAGGTATATATATATATATATATGTATATATATAAAATATATGTATCTATTACTAAACACTGAACTAACCTCTTTATGAGATTAGAGCACAAATCACACAATATTAAATCACTAGAACGACAGTAAATAGCACAATACACAGTGGGCTCCAGGGGAAGACCACCATATACTAAGAAAGTGGTATAACAACCACAACTTGACTAGACAGTGCCTAGAGCACGTAGAATCGCTGGGACCCAAAGGAACCACCCAAAGTAGTGATACAGGTGAGCCACGGAGGACGGGTGCAGTGTGTGAAGTCAGGCGGGAGCTCCGTACAATCCTATGGGAAAGTCGCGGTTGGAATTTTAAAGAGTAAGGACACTTGAGAGGACTTTAAGCAAACCCTTTCAAACATAGAAGGTTCTAAGGCCAGCACCCTTGAGAGTACTGAGATACCCATGTTACCTATCCCAGAGGAGCCGGGTGCATAGGGATCAAGTGATGTTGGGAACCTTCATCGTTTTCAGTGGCGTGATGCGGAAATGTGCTGCTGCCGGGAAGATGTAAAGAGTCCGGTGGAATCCAAGCCTGGATCCGAGGTGAGAAGAACCTGAAAGCAGAGGGGACAGAGTCTGGGTCACTTCACAGTGACCAGGGGCACGACAGACGAATGCCCACCGATGTCGGGTGTTTCAGGTGAGAAGATGCAATGCTTGGCTCTGCAGCCACGGGGACCAGGAGACGTTGACGACGGCCAAAGTCCGGAGTTGAGCTGTCCCATAAAGGATGTCCAGTGCTGGGGGGGGTGGTCAGTGTCCGGATTGAACACCAACAAGCCTTGGCAACTGCAACCCACGCAGGCAGAGGAAAGAAGCTTCCGTGAGGACACGCAAGGTCCTGGGGACTCTCCAAGCAATGGAGAGTCAGGGCACGTCTGGAGCAACCAGGAAAGGACACTGAAAGTCACAGTTACCTTCATAGGGCCCCACAGGCCAACGGACCAGGGATCGCGAAGGGACCTCGAGCTGAATCACGAAATACCAGCCCATGGAACACTCGTGGAGTGTAGGCTGGAAATCTTCGGTGGAATTACTGCTCAGGGTCAGGACTACAAGTAGCCCAAAGCACAGCCTTAGGAATCGCCGAAAAGCATATGCTGCTGCAAATGTACACGGTGCACAGGGGTTCGGGTTGCACAGTCCCCACAAGGAATAATGTCTCAGAATTGCTGAGAGGTCAGATCAACCTCAGGGACGCTCGGGAACCCACCTCCTGTGTTGCAGAAATCTTCTGAGTCCTCAGGAGCTCGGGAGATGCAAACCGGTCAGATGCTTTAAAGGTGCCTGCCTTGCAGGGGAGTAACTCCTTTACTCCAAGGGAGATTCTTCAGTCATTCAGGGTAGTGTGGATCGTCGAAGTACTTGGTTTCTGTAGCAGAGTTTAGTCCAGGTAAAATCTAAAGTCCTGTAGTCAGGGGTTCCTACTTTATACCCAAGGAAGGGGTGGGACAAACTCTGGGGACCCACCTATGGGAGGGTCAGGACAGAGGGGTAGCCACACCCATGTCCTTTGTCCAGTTTCGCGCCAGAGCAGGAGCAAATGGATCCTGCAACAGGTTTGAGCTGGACTATGCACAGGGATACCAAATGTGCCCCCAGTGAAGACTTCAAAGCACTCTGAGTACACCAACCCAGCCCCAATACACTAAATCCTATCTGGGAGGTAGTCACACCTCCCTGTGACAGGAAACCTATTGTCAAGCCCTCCCCTGCTCGAGCTTGGCTCAGCAGCAGGAGGGCAGACTCGTGTCTGTGGCTGGCCGCATCCATTTTGTGATGCCCAGGTCGAAAAAGCTGGTACTGGGTAGCCCGGTGTGTCACATATGTCCCTCTAGAAGGGTGGAATCATACCTCCCACACCACTTACTGGTGTGGAGGTATGATTCCAAGGTGTTTGACACCAAACACAACATGTTTCTAAGCAGCCGTTTTAAAGTTAGCATTTACCGCGAGGTTATAATGCACTTAAATATATATGGCTGGCTGCATCACAAACAACCCCGGAAAATAGGTTCCGACAGCTGCAGAGGGGCTCTGCTCATGCAGGTGCACCCTCTCACTTAACACCCAGCACCCTGCCTTCAAGATTGATAAGGCCTGCCATAGGGGTGACTGATAGGTTTATTTGTGCAGTGATTTAGAATAGATATAGCGAACCTATATCTAAGTAAGGGGTGCATGCACCACCTTACACAGTCTGCAGAATCCAATCTGGAGTGTACCTAAAGTACATTCAATCAATTTAGAGGAGAAAGCAGCTAGACTGGGGTTCTTTGCATCACTTGGTTACCGTGGCAGCACACCTAGAACAGCATCTACACCTTGCGAAGGCATGGCATCAGGCACTTTGCATCCCTTTGTGACCTTGGCAGCACACCTAGCACAACATCCACACCTTGCGAAGGCCTGGCATCAGGCACTTTGCATCACTTGGTGACCTTGGCAGCATACCAAATGACATGACACTCACATCATGGATGCTGTGCATCGTGGCTACAAGCAATTGGCAAAGTGAACTGGGCTAAAAGGTGAGATCTCCCCTGCCACAGGCAGGTGCACAAACACGCAGTTTTGCATCTCCTTATCGCGGGAGGGAAAAGGGACTTTTGTCCATTCCTGGTTCGAAAGGCTTATCCATGACAGCACATGGGCAAGTGCATTATAACTGACAAACCCGAGCTTCGTGTTTTCAGTTTTCTACTTTGCTGGTGGGTATTGGAAGAGATGGCATCACCAGTGCCTACTATAGTTATTTATGGGGTCCCATTCTAGACTATCCTCTAGACTCAGTATTTTTTAAAGTGCATGCTGGATAACAATTAATATTTAGAGCAATCAAATTTTAAATACAATTGTGGAATAGCAACATGTGATAAAATACCTTATTTTGAGCACGTATCGGACGCAGGCTGCGCATGTTGTGTCCATCGTCAAGGAGTAGTAACTCGCAGTGAGGAGTGCTGACAGGAAAAGATGTGTGGAAATGCCTCTAATAAAATGTTGGCACTGAAGCTCTTACACATGTGCTATTCTACTGCCTATCTTTGGCAATCACACCTAGGGATTTCAAAGAAGCACATTTTCTAATGGGGCAACATTTTATCCATGCCCACCAACCGCTGATGACGCCTATGGAGGTTTTATAATTCAAGAGTTATTTGGAGACATATTATCTGCATGGATTCGATGGATTTTGAGAAAGGGAGAATGTTATTTGTAGTAGAATTAACAGTCCAATTCAAAAACATTCCTCATTTTCTTCAGCTCCAGGAGTAGCCTGCCCCTTTGCCAGGCTACAGTTCTAACAGTGACAGCCGCAGGGTCATGCCCCTTAGCCAGGCTACAGTTCTAACCGTGGTAGCGACAGCCGCAAGCTCATGCCCCTTAGCCAGGCTACAGTTCTAACCGTGACAGCGACAGCCGCAGGCTCATGCCTGGGACTTTGAGGCTACAGTTCTAACAGTGACACAGTGACAGCCGCAGGCTCATGCCCCTTAGTCAGGCTGCAGTTCTAGGAGTGACAGCCGCAGGCTCATGCTTGGGACTAAGAGCACATTTGTGAGAATGCATTTGCCAGTTGTCTTGTGTGAGGATGGGGAACAACGCAGGGACCGAGACTTCAGAGGGATATTCTCAGGATTGGTATTCTGGTTAGAAGTTGAGGTGTGTGGGTCTGGGTCGAGGACATATGCTTGTATGTTCATCGAAGGCATTGCCAATTGTGTTTCTTGGAAAAACTTTGGGATTTGTGTCACAGACTAACTACCTTCCAGCTTAACCCTTTCCTTGCCAGGCCTCCCCCGTGCCATGCCCATTTTTGCCACTGGTACTTCGCGCTTACGCCGCCAACATTTTGTCCACATAAGGTATCTATTCCAAAATAGTGTCCTTCTCTTCCAACATCGTGAGGATTCTAAAGAGTTTGTGGATTTCCCAGGAAGTGACTGAGAAATTAGCCTAAATGCAGCTAAAATTAGAGTTTTTGCAAAAATAAATGCTGCAGAAGAAAGCGTATGTTTTTTCCCTGCAAATGGTATTAATGAAGGGTTTTTGGTGCAGCTAAAATCATCATCACCTTCCCAGCTTTCAGGAACAGGTAGATATTAGCAGGAAATTACATTTCTACACAGTTTTGGCATTTTGCTAGGACTTAGCCAACTTTTCACAATTGTTATGCTTTAACCTCATTCCAGTTAGTGGTAGAAATGGATGTGAAAACAATGACTGATCCCAGTAAATGTAAATTGTAAATGTAAATTGATACTTGTATAGCGCACTACTCACCCGCAAGGGTCTCAAGGCGCTTGTACGAATACCGCTGTGGAACCCATCCTGGCTTTCCCTGTGAGGCGTCAACTCCTGGGCACCCCCAAGGTGGAGGCCAGGCATCCTTAGCGTTGTGGGGGCCGTTGTGGAGATTAGGCAAGCTATTGCCCAGAGTTGCAGAGTGGGACTCCATGATTAGAATGGCACCGAGGCGAGAATTATCAGGTCCATGGAATTTTTGAGCCCAAGACCCGCCGAGGCGGGGAATTGAACCCTGGTCCCTGGCTAGACCTCTGCATCAGGGTCTGCCGCTCTAATCATTGAACCACACTTCTCCACTTAAAGCCATGATTATCTTTAAGCATAAAGGCTGCGCACATTTGTTCTGCACTCCTACACTTTAAAAACAGGATGACCGCCTCTGCATGGGACGAATATGAGTTTCAAACCTATCCCTGTGAATCAGCCGTGCACAACAACTGGGAGCTGCTCGTCTTACTTTCTACTTCCTGCGGTCAGTGTTTAAACTTTTACACTCTGTGCCCTGCTTTGTTTCCCCAAGTAGCAGCTATAGTTTGTGTACGACATACAGCAATCCTTGCTAATCAAGGATCATGCTGTACTTCACACTATACATTCAGACCCACTCAAAGCCGCCATGGTTAATGTTTAATCAAGGCTACCGCATGCCTTTCTTTTGTAATCATCCCAGAAAGCTATACATTTCGGAAAAGTAGGCCAAATTCTGAATTCAGTAAGGAGTCATTTGTGAAGACCCTCTAAGGTTTTCCTATAGAGAGTTAAAGTTGAATTTAAAAAAAAATATATTGAAATTGAGTTGAAAAAACAGCCATTTGTGCCTACATTTTCACCTAAACTTGTTCTAACTATGGCAGATTTTTGAAAGCAATATACCATAAAGCACGCTGGACCCTTATAGGTGCGGGGATATATAGGGCTTCTAGGTTTATTATATACTGGGTATACAGCAATTGATTTGGTAAAATATAAAGAGTGAAAATAAGAAACCTCTGTATTTCCGAAATGAGAACACGATATAGAGTTTAGAAGCAGTGGTTATTTGCACATCTCCGATTTTGCGGGTACGCATACTAGAATGTGAATTAGAGGGCATTTTTCCAAACGTAGTCTTTTCTACACACTGTCATTTGGACGGCAGAAATGCATACAAAGACAACTGGTAATAACACTTTTTCTACTATTCTGTGTTCCCCTAAACCTCACGATAAAAACGGTACCTCACTTGTGTGGGTAAACCAAGTGCCCGTGACAAGAAAAGGCCCAAAACACAACGTAGACCCATCACATTTTTCACAGAAAAAGGACCCTTATTTCGTAATGTGCCTAGCTGTGGATTTTGGACCCTAGCTTAGCTGGCACATAGGGAAGCCTGACAAACCTGTACATTTATTGAAAACTAGACATACAGGGAATCCAAGATAAGGTGACTTGTGTGGCCCTCACCTGGTTCTGTTACCCATAATCCCTTGAAAACCTCAAACTTTGTCAAAAAAAGACATTTCTGTGATGGAAAATTCTGGAATCTGCAGGGAGCCACAAATTCCTTTCACCTAGCATTCCCCCCCCGTCCCCCCCAAGTCTCCAGATAAAAACAGTACCTCAGAGAAAGACTGGTGATTTTTTGGGTGGGGGAATTAGCAAGCCTATTCTGGAAAGCCCCACCCCTTACTCTGGGTAATAAAAAAAAAAAACCTCCCTGGTGGTTAGTGAGCTTTCTTACCCTGCCCCCGGGGTCCAGATAGGGGGCTACTGCCCCATCTGGCAACCAGGGCTTTTTTTGAGGGGGTGGGGGTAGTGGCATGCCTATTCTGGGCAGTCCCCACCCAGGCTCTACTAAAAAAATTAGCCCCTGGTGTCCTAGTGGGCTTTCTGCCTCTCCCCTCCGGAGGGGATTCACAAGCAGGGATCTACTAGGGAAGGGAACGATTGGAAAGGGGAGATTCTCCCCGCTCCAATGATACCTCTCCTGTTTGTTTCATTGCTCAAGGGGCTGAGATAGCCCCACAAGCACTGAAGCAGTGAAAATGAAATGAGCCGATCAGCTCATTTTCAGTTTCACTTTCAATTGTAAGGACGTCAGTCCGTAATGTGCGCGATCGTCATTACATTGAAAGAAAAAACAAGCCTTTGCAATGCAATAGGTCTCGCATTTACGCGAGTTTAAGCTATTGGCATTGTAAATGACCATGCCTTTTTTTAAAAACAAAAATAAAAGGAATTATTTGCAAGGTCTATAGCTCACACTCCTGTAAATACGAAACCTTTTGCATTGCAAATGCTTGTTTTTAAGGCACGGGGAGAACACGTGATTCGCCCAGAATCATAGGATGTTGAGCCGGTGCCGGATTCGAACCCGGTTCAGAGTTCCAAAGCCGTCATCTCTGGTATTACCGCTACATCATCATTGTACCTCCAGTACTCTCTCGCCGCAGTTAATACGTGAATGACAGGTTTCCTTAGAAAAATAATGTGACTGAAATGAGATTCTGTTTACTGTGACAGCTCTTGCTTTGGATTATCTGATTCGTCTACTTTCGATAGGAAATAGTACCTGTCCCTACACTGTAAAAAGACAATGTGTTGTAGTGAGTGCGAAACTCACTGTAGATGATTGCTCAAAACAATCTGCAAAAATAAGTTTACTGTAGTCATTTATACTCTATGGTAGATAAGTCTGGGGAACAGACAGTATTTCATTCCACCTAAAGGGGCAATAAAGAGGTACACATAGTTCCGCACAGGTTAGCTGAATGGAACGCGCAAGGTTCGGGGGAGCAGTTGTGATGAGGGAGGGTTCAGGCGTGTGCACTCTCCAGGTTGTTGCCACTTGTTATGTTACTGGAACTCCATGCTCGTCGCCTGCTTCTTCCCAGCAGTGCATAACACACCCAGTGCCTCGCCACTCCCCCTCTGCCCCCTCCCCATTCCAATACAGGAATATAACGGAAAGAAACGGACCACCAGAGTGAGAAGTAGCTGTAAAACGTGCTCTCGTTTTCAGTTTCCATGCATAAGCATCCAGTCCAGTACTAGTGTCTCCTTTAATGTAATAATCATAACTACAAATCCCAGAATGCAAACTGAAAATCCGGATTGACTGACGTAATCACGCGCAGACCTGGAGGACTATGCAATATACTTACAGTTCTCACATTCACGTAATGCCACCCATGACTGACAGGCTCTGTTAATATTTAGTACACTCACAGTGTAAACTTTAGGCTTTTGTTTTGTCTGGAGGCGCTGATAACATGAATTATTACCCAACACAATGTGCTTTTTAGAAGGTATTATCACAAAGATGCTACGGCTGAGGGCCCCGTCTACAAACTGGAGCCGTGACCTTCGGGTAACACACATCACAACAATGGTTGCAGTACTTAAGCAATGACGCCGGACCAGGCGGGTGCCCAGGAGGTGGGAGAAGGCAGGGAAGGGGGGAGATAATAAAATTTCGCTGTTTCTGCCATCAGGAAGTGCATGTAATACTTAAACAAGCTGGCTCTGTGGAGCCGACGGGGGGAGGGAAACTGAAAGCGCACGATGCACGCGCTGCCAGCCTCCGGGGACAGGAGTTGTGCACGCGTACGGAGTGCACATCTCCTGTCCGTACGCGTGCACATCTCCTGTCTGTACGCGTACACATCTCCTGTCTCCCTTCGGCACAGAAAGCGGCAACAATAGTCTCGCCAAGCGAAGCAGCTGCGCAGCGTTCGCTAAGCGAGAACTAAAAATGCATCGGGAGGTTGTGGAGCTCTTGATCACCTCCTGAGGCTAAAAAAAGATAACAAGCATTTACAATGCAATGGTCTCGGCATTGGTAAAGTAAGAGCTATTGGCATTGCTCATGACATTATTTTTGTTTATGTTTTTGTTTTTAAAACATTTAAAGAAACGGCATTGTTATTTACAATGTCAATAGCTTAATCACTCTCAAATGCGAGACCTATTGTATTTGCACCCACACACAGAGCCACCTACACACACACTGATTAAGCTATTGACATTGTAAACAATGCCGTTTCTCTACACGTTTTAAAAACAAAAACAAACAAAAATAATGTCATGAGCAATGCCAATAGATCTAACTTTAACAATGCCGAGACCGTTGCATTGTAAATGCTTGTTCCCATTCTACCTGTATATGGTGAAACTTAATGCCTGACTATCTTTGAGCTCAGCTAGATTTACTAAGGTTTAGGAAACAACTGAAAACTTGGCTTTTCTGCTCCTTTGTTTAAAACTCAGTTCCATGCATTTGTTCTGTCACCACATTTGACATTAACGTCAAAGCGCCAATTGGTATTTGTGAGCTTTATAAAATTATTAACATTAACAAAATTATTAACAGTAACAAAAGTATCCATCAGAAGAAAAGTTACTCAACTGCGGTAATGCTCTTTCTGGTGTATTTTTTATCTAACCACAGATTCCTCACTCACCCACCCACCTCCCTATTCGGTGGAATGGACCTTTGGTCAATACTAAAAAAGATTCCGAATTAGAGATCTGCACACTGGCACAATCTGATTACTAAGGGCTCCACATCCACTAACGGATATCAGCTTGTGAAAGTGGCAGTTATATTGCAGCCCCTTAGAGAATTGATTAGAAAGGTCTTTGCCCAGGCACTTCCCGTGTACGTCTTGCGCAGCGGGATACCCGGCGGCTGTAAATAGGCACCTCCTTGTGCTGGGTGCAACGTTGGTGTTGTGGGCTGCTCCTGTGGCGCAGATGTCTTTGGCTTTGAGTCCTGCCCCTGCACTGTCTGTGGTGTCCCGTGTAGCCAGATTCCCGCGGATGTAAATAGGTGCCTCCAGGCGCTGGGTGCATAGTCAGCGGTGTGGGCAGCTCCTGCCGCACTGATTTCTGGGGCTTCGAGTCCAGCCCCTGCACTGTTAGCGGGGTCCCGTGCAGCGGGTGTCCCGCGGCTGTACATGGGTGCCTCCGGACGTTGGGTGCAATGTTGGCGGTGTCGGCGACTCCTACCGCATTGATGTCTGGGACTTCGAGTCCTCCCCTGCACTCTTTATTCTAGTATTCAGGGGCCCTCCTTTGTTCTTTAGGCAGGGTAGGAATTGTTGTAATTAGTGTCTCCCCCCTACCCCCTCCCATGGGGGCTCGGTCTAGGTGGGAGGGGAGCCCTCACGCTGACTGAAGACAAACTAGAACTTTAGAGGGAAAACTGTCCCGGGCGAGGTGGAACAGCAGGGAACCCCCTCCTAATGAAGTGGCAAGTTCAGACTTCACTCGCTGCTGCTGCCTGCCTGGTGCCACTGCCTTTACTGTGGCTTCAGCCATGCCACAGCAGTCAGCGGCAGTGGTCCACCCTCGCTGTATGCGCTGCCTAATGCTCATATTCATTTTTGGGCGGGTGATCCCGGCCACAAAAAGCATTCTTCTGGCTGTGAACGCGACAGAAGCTCCAAGCCTGGGAGTTCCCCCTCCAAAGGTGCGGCGCATCCTCCCCCCCCAGCGCGCCAGACTGGCCGTATGCCCGGGGCAGGTGTCGAAAAGAGTCTGGAAATGCTCGTCTTTCGTAGACAATTAAAATGTATATGTAGATTCTTAAAAAAAAAACGCTCAGGATTACAAAATAGTTTCTCGCTAACATGATGTCACCTGGTAATCAAATGTCTGCCGCCATACTGCCTGCTCTCGAGGAGGCCTGGGTGTAATATTTTCAAGCTGGCTTCCTCAGCCACAGCAAGCTGTTTTCTAAGGACAGGTTCCACTTTTCAAATCAGACGCCGGGACACCACCGCCTTTCTCCGAGGCGAAGCAGAAATGCCTCAGAGAAACGCAGTGGCGTTTTCGGATTCGGGGGCGTGTTTTTCTTTTCTCTCCTCTTGCCATTGGCTGGAGGAGATAATTAGAAAAGTATCGAAAAAACACGCCCCCGAATCCGAAAAGGACGGGGCCTGTTTGGAGAGACGATCCTCTTCTCCAATGGCTGGCCAGCATTCAAGAGGCCAGCCAATGGAGAAGAGGAGAGAAGAGGGGCGGGTTCAAGCCCCTCTTCTCCAAAACATGAAATTTCTGGACTTCCGGTTCTGCCTTCCGCAGACCGGATGATTCCGAGACCTAAAAAGGAAACAGCAGAGGGATTTCTCTGTGGTGTGCCAAGGACGTAACTGTTAAGTCCTCGGCACACCAGCGCTCCAGCCAAGGACATAACGGTTATGTCCTCAGCATTGGAACCGATTAACCTCTTTGAGAGTTTTCTTAAATTTTGGTGCCATGTCAAGAAAGGTTGTACAAGCGCCCTATACTAGCAGGCATTAAAAAGACATCTTTAAAAGTCTGGCTCTCCAGGAAATAACACTTAATGTCACTCCCTTACTGAGGGACACAGCGCCAAGACGCCTCATGGTAATTGTTTGCACTTTACAATAAATTAAAATCAAATTAAAATCAACCATAGGAACCACTCGAATCCCGTAAAAACAAATTAATGTAGCTGCATGAAAAAAACGCAAAAGGCGGAGGGACTGCCCAACTGCATGAAACACGAGGCGCAACGCCACAGAAAACAAATGAGAACCTCTGGAAGAGTTGTTAAAATACCAAAGCACAGATATATCCAATAAATACTGGAAGAAAAACAAAGTGGAAACAGAGCAGCCGAGACACAAAGCACGAGATTATAGAAGACGGGGTCTGCCAACAATGTTACCAGGTAGCAGAGAAACTAGCTCCAGCTTACAAAGACATTCCAGAAACCTACCTTCACTGATCTGCAGGACAAGTTTCAGAAGAAAGTCAGCTAAATTATTTTACACTCAACAGAAGCAGCAAAAGGTCGTGGCAAAATAGATCTACATAGAACACCGGAAGAACATTTGCATAAAAAAAGAAACTATCTTGGGTGAGCAAGCTTTACTATACCTTTGATAAAATTTGTGTGCAACATAGGGCCAGAAGCGTGTTAAAATCATCTATATTTAGCGCGAGTGTGGTAGGCTGACATTTTAGGGCTTAATAACGTAAGGGTTTGAGCATGTTAATGGTCTTTGAATGTGCAAACCTGCCTCAGATTTCGTCTCATGATTTTTCAGTACAAGAGGGATTTATTCTTTTTCACCTGCCTGTTCTTAGTGACTGGAGCAGGCTTCTGAAGGTTAGTCTTGTGAAACTCCATGCTGATTGAACTGAAAATTTAACTAGGGTTATTGCTTCAGTACCAACCCTTTTAAAACAAGCAGTGGCAAAGTCAATAGCTAGGTCTCGCCTATGCAAGAGCTATTGGCTTTCCCAATATGTCTAAGCCTTGCTGTATACCAGCGTGGCTGCTGTTAAGTATGGCTAAAAGTCAGTGGGGTAAAGGTGAGTGGCATCGAGTGTCAGAGTGGTGTTATGGAGTGGCAGAGCCATGAAGTGTCCTAGATTTGGCTGGTTTGGAGTGAAGTGTCACAGTGTGTCGTGGAAGGGCATAGGGTGGAAGAGCATAGGGTGGAAGAGAAGGTGTTGAGTGGAGTGGAGTGTAGTGGAGTAGAGTGTTGCAGAGTAGACTGGCATAGAGCAGAGTAAATTGTAGTGGAGTGGCAGAGTGGAGGAGAGTGGAGTAACGTGTCATAGAACAGAGTGGATTAAAATGGCATGGAGTGGCGTTGAGGGAGTTGCACAGAGCGTCAAGAGTGGAGTAGTGTTAGGGGTTGCATAATGTGCAATTGAGTGTTATAGAGTGGAGTAGACTTTTATCAGAGTACAGCATTGCAGAGTGGAGTATAGTGGCCTAGAGTGAAGTAGCGTAAAGTACAGTGGTGCAGAGTAGATTGGCATAGAATGCAGTTGCGTGCATTGGTTTTGAATAAAGTGGTGTAGGCTGCATTGGCATAGAGTGCAGTGACGTAGAGTACAGTGTCATACAGTAGAGGGGTGCAGAGTTTATTGCAGTAGAGTAGTGAGATTAGATCGCAGTGGTGCAGAGTGCAGCGGTGTAGAAGCAGATTGTTTCAGAGTACAGTGAAGTGGTGCAGGGTGAAGTACAGTGGCAGAATAAGCAGTGGCGCAGAGAGAAGTGGTGCAGAACAGTGACAGAGTAGAGTAGTGGCGTGCAGCGGAGCAGAGTTGGTAGTGCAAAGTGCATTGACAGAGCACAGTGGAACAGAGTAAAGTAGAGTGGTGCACCGTGGAGTGGCATAAAGTAGATTTCAGAGTAGAGTGGTGCAGAGGGAAGGGGCATAGAGTGCAGGGGCATAGAGTGCAGGGGCATAGATTTATTTATTTTTATTTATTTGAGCGATTTTTAGAGCGCGCAAATACCCAAGGGTGTCTCGGCGCTATAGATGCAGAACTTCCAATGGATCAGGGAGTATTTAGGCTGGGAACAACCAAGTTTTTAGTTTTTTCCTGAAATTGAGCAGTGTTGGCGCAGATTTAATGTAGAGGGGGAGCGTGTTCCACAACTTGGCTGTGGCGACAGAGAAGCGCTTGTCTCCCCAATTAGCTCTTCTTGTTCGAGGGACTCTTAGTAAATGAGCTGTGGATGAGCGTAATGTTCTAAGGTGTTCAAGCGGGCGGAAGGCTTGTCTTAAGAATAGAGGGCCTTGGTTGTGGATAGCTTTGTATGCTATGCATAAAGCCTTAAATTTGATCCGGCTTCTCACCGGCAGCCAATGTAACTGTTTGATGTAAGGGGAGAAGGATGCAAACTTGGGGATGGATAGCAGTGTCCTGGCTGCTGCATTTTGCACTGTCTGCAATTTATTGAGGACCTTTTGTTGTGCATTTAGTAGGAGGGCATTGCAATAGTCTGTTTTGGAGAAGACTAGTGTGCTGACTAAGGTTTTGCCTGCAGATGGAGGAAGGTAAGGGATTAGTTTTTTAATCCTTTTTAGGATGTAGAAAGAAGAGGAGACCACCGAATTAGCATATTTCTGGAAGGACATCTTGTTATCGAAGATGGCACCCAGGTTTCGTACCTTGGTCACTGGTTCAGCAGGTTGTCCCATCTGAGATGGCCACCATTGCGGGGACCAAGTAGGTTGCAGTCTCCCGAATGTCATCACTTCTGTTTTATCAGAATTCAATTTTAGACAATTGGATGACATCCAGGAGCTTATTGCCTTCATTCCATTTTGGAAATTGGCTGCCACAGAAGTGCTGTCATTGTACACAGACAACACCAATTGGGTGTCGTCAGCGTATGTAGTGAGTGAGATTCCATGGGATTTTATGACCCTCGCTAAGTCCGACACATATATGTTGAAGAGTGTCGGGCTTAGCGAGGATCCCTGCGGTACTCCACAAGGCAAGGAGAAAGTCTGAGAGATATAGTTGCCTATCTTCACTGTTTGTGGGCGGTTAGACAAAAATGAAGCAAGAAGATCTTTAGCCCTGTCTTTTATTCCCATGGCCGTGACACGGTCGATCAAGGTGACATGATCGACCGTGTCGAATGCCGCGGAGAGATCTAGGAGTATCAGAATCGCTGAACCTCCGTTGTCCATAGTGGACCTTATCTCATCCGCTGCTTTTAGGAGCGCAGTCTCTGTTCCGTGGCCCTGTCGAAACCCAAACTGGGTGTCGTCCAGCAGGTTGTTGTTATGTATGCAAGTTGACGACTGGATGTTGATGATTTTTTTCAAAAATCTTAGCATGGAACGGGAGACATGCGATGGGCCTGTAGCTGGCAGGGAGGAGGGGGTCTAGGGTAGGTTTTTTTAAAAGAGGTTTAATGGTAGCTTCCTTCCAGACAGAAGGGTAGATGCCCGTTGTAAACATTGCATTACAGATGGTAGATAGTGACGGGGCAATGGCTTCAGAAATGAGATTAAGAATGCCCGGAGGGCAAGGATCAAAGGGTGAACCCGATTTGGTTTGGGCTATTAAAGGTTGGATGAGTTCTTGCGTGGTGGCTTCAAAAATTGGAAAAACTGGGACAATTTCGGCGGTAGATTGTGGAGTGGAGGTGAGTGACGAGTCCGGGGAGAAAGTAGTGAAAATAGCTCTGACTTTATCTTCAAAGAATTTGGCCAAGGCATCTGAAAGAGCCTGTGATCCTTCTGGGCGAGGTGCGAGGGGGTTGGATAGGTGACTGACCACCTGAAATAGTTTACCTGTATTGTTTTTGGCCTGATTGATTTGGTTGGTGTAGTAATTGGTTTTCTCTGCTATTATAAGTTTTTTGTAGTTTGATAAAGCATTTTTATATGTGATTTTTTCACAGGGATTGAAATGGCGACGCCACTGCCTTTCTAGATTCAAGCAGTATTGTCTCTGTAGTCGGAGTGGTTCGGTGAACCAAGGTGCTGAAGGGAGTTTTCTGGTTCGGTGAGAGGTTTTGCTAGGTGCTAGCTTGTTGCAGGCTGCCTTTAGATTGTTCAGGTAATTAGTGGAGGCTGCTATGGGATCCTGTTCATTTGGCATTGGGCTGTCTCGCATTATCTGCATGAGATGGTCCAGAGTAATGTTTTTCCAATCTCTAAAATTCGTAGGTGTAGACGGTGTGGACGGGGGTTTGTTAGAGTTAATTGGGATAGAAAAACAAGGCCGCATGATCTGTCCAAACTAGAGGGATGACCTTGATGATGGCAATCTTTGAGTTACTAGTGAAGAGTCCGTCCAATGTGTGTCCCGCTTTATGTGTGGGCTGTTTAACAATTTGTTGGAGACCAGCTGCCTCTAGGTCATTAATTAGAGTTACAGTATCAGGATCATCCGAGGCTTCTAGGTGAAAGTTAAAGTCACCCAAGATGGTGAAGTGTGGTGATCCTACTGAAGCCTCGATGATGTTATCTAGAAACGAGAGGAATTTGGATCTGGATCCTGGAGGGCGGTAGATTAATATGCCTTTAAATGATGATCTGCTTGAGAGGCCTATAGTAAAGAGGAGTGCCTCGCACTCTGTGTAGTTTAACTCTGTTGTAGTTCTTTTAAGATGGTCTTTGTATATAATTGCTATTCCACCCCCTTTCCTTTTCGGTCTGTCTAACTTGCAGACGCAGTAGTTGCTAGGCGTAGCCTCTCTGAAATCAGGACCGGATGATTCGTCCCCCCATGTCTCAGTGACAAACAATATGTCTAGTTTCTGTGAGTCTATGAAATCAGCGATTTCAAATTTGTGTTTCGGCAGAGACCGTACATTTATGAGTGCTGCTAATATTTGAGGGGAAGGGGTTGTGGGAGGAGAAGGTATATTCTGAGTGCAAGTGGGACAGTTGAATGGTCCTATACAAGGATCGGCATAGATGAAGTGAGGTAGAGTGTGGACTGCCTCTGATCTGGGTCTAATACTTAGGAGTTGGGCCGAGGTGTAAATTAGTGGCGACGTGTTTTGAGTAGGCCCTGGAGATGGTGATATAGGGGGGGCGGCCCTAGGCCCATCCTCGGCGCGGACGAGCGCAGACAAGCTTGCCTTAAGCGCGCCCGCTGCTCTCGTCCGCTGCGCTTCCGGTAGATGCACATATTTGTAAGTGGAGACGGAGACGAGTGCGGGGGGGGGGGGGGGGGGGGGCGTGGCCTCGCAAGTGGGAGTGTCCCGTGGCTTGGCGAGGAGAATGGCGGCCGAAGTCGTCAGCAAGACTCGGTTTGCAGCGCTAAATCCGCTGTAGTGGAGTGACCTGCCCAGGAAGTTCTGGTGCCAGGAGGCAAGTGGTTTTAAAATTCAGTTCTGTGCAATATATTAAAACAAGTGATACGATCAGTTTCTACTCCCGGCTGAGCCTCAGGAGGTTTCACAGTTTAACAAGCGACGCTCGTGAATCAGCACGCTTTATACATGTTGCGGGGGGAGTGGCCTCGCAAGTGGGCGTGTCCCGTGGCTTGGCGAGGGGAATGGCGGCCGAAGTCGTCAGCAAGACTCGGTTTGCAGCGCTAAATCCGCTGTAGTGGAGTGACCTGCCCAGGAAGATCTGGTGCCAGGAGGCAAGTGGTTTTAAAATTCAGTTCTGTGCAATATATTAAAACAAGTGATACGATCAGTTTCTACTCCCGGCTGAGCCTCAGGAGGTTCCACAGTTTAACACAGTTAATAGAGTGAAGGCATAGAGTGCAGGGGCATAGAGTGCAGGGCTGTAGAATGGAGTTGTGTGGAGTCATGTGGAGTAGCCTAGACTGTAGTGGTGTAGAGAGCAGCAGGGCATAGTAGAGGGGAGTGGTGCACAGTAGATTAGACTGTAGTGGACTGGCATAGAGTAGTGGAATAGAAGGTAGTGGCAATAGTGGACTGCCATAGTGTAGTGGCACAAGTAGAGTACTTTCGCAGTAGAGAGCTTTGGCAGTGGAGTGGAATGGCAGAGTGATGTTGAGTGAGGTGGCATAGAGTGCCGTGGTGCAGATTAGAGTATCTTAGAATTCAGTGGCAGAGAGTGCAGAGTAGTGTTGTAGAGTGCACTAGTTTGGATTGATGTTGAGTGGCATAGAGTGCTGCGGCATAGAGTGCTACAGAGTAGTGTAGATCAGTGGTGCAGAGTTGTAGAGTAGAGTGCAGCGGTGCAGCAGAGTAGAGTGCAGCAGAGTAGAGTGCAGCGGTGCAGCAGAGTAGAGTGCAGCAGAGTAGAGTGCAGCAGAGTAGAGTGCAGCGGTGCAGCAGAGTAGAGTGCAGCAGAGTAGAGTGCAGCAGAGTAGAGTGCAGCAGAGTAGAGTGCAGCGGTGCAGCAGAGTAGAGTGCAGCAGAGTAGAGTGCAGCAGAGTAGAGTGCAGCGGTGCAGCAGAGTAGAGTGCAGCGGTGCAGCAGAGTAGAGTGCAGCGGTGCAGCAGAGTAGAGTGCAGCGGTGCAGCAGAGTAGAGTGCAGCGGTGCAGCAGAGTAGAGTGCAGCAGAGTAGAGTGCAGCGGTGCAGCAGAGTAGAGTGCAGCAGAGTAGAGTGCAGCGGTGCAGCAGAGTAGAGTGCAGCAGAGTAGAGTGCAGCGGTGCAGCAGAGTAGAGTGCAGCAGAGTAGAGTGCAGCGGTGCAGCAGAGTAGAGTGCAGCAGAGTAGAGTGCAGCGGTGCAGCAGAGTAGAGTGCAGCAGAGTAGAGTGCAGCGGTGCAGCAGAGTAGAGAGCAGCAGAGTAGAGAGCAGCAGAGTAGAGTGCAGCAGAGTAGAGTGCAGCAGAGTAGAGTGCAGCAGAGTAGAGTGCAGCAGAGTAGAGTGCAGCAGAGTAGAGTGCAGCAGAGTAGAGTGCAGCAGAGTAGAGTGCAGCAGAGTAGAGTGCAGCAGAGTAGAGTGCAGCAGAGTAGAGTGCAGCAGAGTAGGGTGCAGCAGCAGCAGGGTGCAGCAGCAGCAGGGTGCAGCAGCAGCAGGGTGCAGCAGCAGCAGGGTGCAGCAGCAGCAGGGTGCAGCAGCAGCAGGGTGCAGCAGCAGCAGGGTGCAGCAGCAGCAGGGTGCAGCAGCAGCAGGGTGCAGCAGCAGCAGGGTGCAGCAGCAGCAGGGTGCAGCAGCAGCAGAGTGCAGCAGCAGCAGAGTGCAGCAGCAGCAGAGTGCAGCAGAGTAGAGTGCAGCAGAGTAGAGTGCAGCAGAGTAGAGTGCAGCAGAGTAGAGTGCAGCAGAGTAGAGTGCAGCAGAGTAGAGTGCAGCAGAGTAGGGTGCAGCAGAGTAGAGTGCAGCGGTGCAGCAGAGTAGAGTGCAGCGGTGCAGCAGAGTAGAGTGCAGCGGTGCAGCAGAGTAGAGTGCAGCGGTGCAGCAGAGTAGAGTGCAGCGGTGCAGCAGAGTAGAGTGCAGCGGTGCAGCAGAGTAGAGTGCAGCGGTGCAGCAGAGTAGAGTGCAGCGGTGCAGCAGAGTAGAGTGCAGCGGTGCAGCAGAGTAGAGTGCAGCGGTGCAGCAGAGTAGAGTGCAGCGGTGCAGCAGAGTAGAGTGCAGCGGTGCAGCAGAGTAGAGTGCAGCGGTGCAGCAGAGTAGAGTGCAGCGGTGCAGCAGAGTAGAGTGCAGCGGTGCAGCAGAGTAGAGTGCAGCGGTGCAGCAGAGTAGAGTGCAGCGGTGCAGCAGAGTAGAGTGCAGCGGTGCAGCAGAGTAGAGTGCAGCGGTGCAGCAGAGTAGAGTAGAGTGCAGCGGTGCAGCAGAGTAGAGTAGAGTGCAGCGGTGCAGCAGAGTAGAGTGCAGCGGTGCAGCAGAGTAGAGTGCAGCGGTGCAGCAGAGTAGAGTGCAGCGGTGCAGCAGAGTAGAGTGCAGCAGAGTAGAGTGCAGCGGTGCAGCAGAGTGGAACTGTCAAGCAGATTGTTTCAGACTGGAGTGGTGCATGGTAGAATAGAGTGCAGTGGTGCAGAGTAGACTAGAGTGGCAAAGAGTGCACTTCTGTACAGTGATGTGGAACAGAGTACAGTGCATCTGCGTAGAGTGCAGTGTTGCAAAGTACACTGGCATATAGTGTAGTGGTGAAAAGTGTAATGGTGCATAATTGAGTAGTGTGGGGGTAGAGTGTGTTGCCATAGAGTAGATGGTGTAGAGTAGAGAGGCGTGGTGTGGTGCAGAGTTGAGTAAGGTAAACAGGATTATACATTTTCAGACATACAGTTGTACTGATGAGTTTTCAGTGCGCAAATGATAATGTGTGAAAATGTCATCACCTAGTGTATTAATATGATTGTATTACATACTTCAGAATTACCAAAAAATGTGCTTCATTTGTGCTGAGTAGACTAGTCTTATATTCTGAAATATCTGTGCAGTTCATTTACATTGAAATTTTGTGTGCTAGAAAAAGAAAATTAACACTGTACAGTCTTCCGCCCAGCATCCCTCACACCCCCCAGTAGCCAGCATGATTGTCATATAAATCATCTCACTTTACAGTCAGAGAAAGAAAAGTAAACACCAAGATCCCTGGAAGCAGAGCCTGACATTTGACCATTATCTTTGACTACAAAGCAAATGCAACAAGAGAAGAACAAGACTTAAAGGCAATTCTTTTACAGAAATCCATTACTGGTGGAAGAATACAGAAAATAAGGTTTGGGCAGGGGAAGCGATGAATATATATCTTGTGAAGTGTAGATTTTCACCTTTCTTTAGGTAGGCCGGCAAAGACAGCTCTTTCGCGGCTAGGCCTCCCACCCACCCCTCGTGCTAAGCCTGTTTTTTGGGCTATTTGGGGTAGTTCACGTTTATGCCCCTGTAACTTTGTCCACATAAGGTATCCACACCTAATTTGCGTCTTTTTCTTCCAACATCATGGGGGTTTTAATGGTACCCGGGGTTTGTGGATTCCCCTGGAAAGGATCCAGAAATTAGCCAAAATACAGCAACAGACTAAAACGATACCTCCCTTGTGTGTGTGGGCCAAGGGGCTGTGACAGGGGAGGGCCAAAAATACAGAGATTAAGGGTATAACACAGGGAATTCTAAGTGCTACATTTAAAAAAAATAACAACAAAAAAAAACGGTTTTTACAGATTCTGCATTGGACAGCCACACAAAGTTTAATTTTACTTGGGAGTCCAAGGGGAACGCTGGTTGGTAGGACATTTGTGACTGATAGGTGATCCCACACAAAAACGTGAGAAAAAGTGATTTTTTTTCAGCTAAATTTGAGGTTTGCAGGGGATTCTGGGTAGGAAAATGTTGGGGGATCCACGCAAGCTATACATCTTTGGAGTCTCCAGGGTGTCTAGTTTTCAGAAATGTTTGGGTTTGGTAGGTTTCCATGTGGAATAAGGCAGGGGCATTGGCATGCCCATCTTGGGTAATCACCCACCCCAAAACGTGTAAAAAAAAAAAAAAAAAAAAAATCCCTGGTGGCTAGTGCGCTTTATGGACACTGATGGTGACAATGGCGGCAGCTTTTCTTGTATGTGCATGCTGAGCATGGCGCGTGTTTTAGGGTCACCGCACTCAGTTTAAATGTTTTGTTTTTTTAAACTTTGATGCGCGGCGCCCATGTCAGGGACACCACGCTCTGTTTCAATATTTTTTTAATTTAATAATGAGCACGGCGCCCCCTTCTCAGACACCGCGCTCTGTAACACAATAGGAATTGCTTTTGCAAAAGTTTGAACTATTGGTAGTGTAAATGACACTGCATTTTAATTTTATATAAAAGGCATTTCCATTTACAATGCCAACAGCTCAAAAACTTGCAATTGATAGACCTATTGCATTGTAAATGCTTGTTTATGGAAGAGATGAAGGGAACAGTACAGAGTAGCCCGCTAGGCTACCATTTTATGTCTAAAAACGTCTGACTTTAAGAATCCAGACATAACCAGTATCCCATCATGTACAGCAGGTGGCAGTTACTTTAGTTCTTTTTGAAGGCTTATTGTTAAAAGATAATGAATGAGGGAATACCACTGTTCAGTCCACTGGGGAGGAGGGAGGGTCGCTTATGACTAAAATCGAAATTCCCCTACGAGAGAAAAGGAGTTATAGGTAAGAAACAATTTCTTCTCTCATAGGGCACTTCCATTCATAGTCTTAATCGCTGAATAGAGTAGCAAGCCCATCCCAAGGTAACGCGGTGGAGTAGACGAAGGATAATGCGGATAAGTCAAGCAAAGATTTGAGGGAAGCCTGCCCTCCTTGAGCATCTGCTCTAGCATCAGAATGTAGGCAGTATTGCTTGGTAGATGTATGCATTGATTTCCAGGTAGATGTTTTACAGATCTCTGGATCTGGAATACTGCCTAATAAAGCAGCAGTAGCCGCCTAGCGGAGAGTGCTCTAGGTTTAGCTGGAAGACTTTTTAGCTTTTTGGGAACATAATAAAATGAAAGCTACTATCCATCGCGAAAAAGATTGTTGGGAAGTAGCTAGACCTGTACGGACCATATTTGATAAATATTTGGTCTGATTGGCAGATGGCCACTGTTTATCTAAATAAAACTTCAAAACTCTTCTCACATCCAGGGAATGAAGGATTCTTTCTTCTGGAGTAGAGGGATTCTGAAAGAATGTAGGCAAAGAGACTGACTGGTTGACATGGAAGTAAGATACCACTTTAGGAAGTAACTTTGGGTGAGTTCTAATTACCACTTTGCTTGAATAAACTACAGTATATGGTTCATGAGAACAGAGCTTGGAGCTCACTTACCCTGTGGGCCAATGTTATCACCAAATGGAAAGTGTTTTTCCAAGACAAGAGTTGGAGATACGCCTTGAGTATGGGTTTGAATGGATCCTACATGAGATGTGAAAGGACTACATAATAAGCTCCCATGGTGGTGAAGGACATCTGATGGGAGGAAAAAAAAAGCCTTCAAGCCCTCTAGGAAATCCTTGATGACGGGGATTCTGGCAAAAGAGGTTTGTGAAGGACATCTCCTGTAGGGAGTAAGAGCTTCCAAGTGCACTTTTATTGAAGGAAATTGCAAACCAGATTTTGCCACATGGAGTAAGTATGAAAGAATAACATCTTCTTGGCAAGTGGTAGGGTCCTCGTTCTTGGATGAACACCATATGCAAAATCTCGTCCATTTGCAGGTGTATGTGGAACGTGTAGAAGGCCGCTTAGCTTCTTTGTGAATCCCCATGTAGTACGGAGGCAAATTTAAGTGTCCATATTGCACTAGCTCAGTAGCCATACCACCACATTAAAAGAGGAGAGATTAGGACGAACTATCTGACCTCCGAATTTTGTCAGCAGATCTGGTCTGCATGTCAGCTTAACATGTGAACGGATAGACCGATGAAGGAGGTTTGTGAACCACCATTGACGTGGCCACTATGGAGCTATGAGGATCATCTTTGTCGAAGACAGCTAACTTGATGAGAACTACCAGGATCAGGGGAATCGGCAGAAAAGCGTACAAAAATCTGCTGGACCAGTCGATTTATAGGGCATTCACCAGACTCCCTGTCTGGAAGAACCGCGATGCGAAGCTTTGGCATTTACTGTTTTCTGCAGTGGTAAACAAGCCAATGGCCAGAGTTCCCCCATCATTGAAAAATGTTTTCTACGTTGTCGTTTAAGACCCACTCGAGGTTTTCTTGCAGGAGCTTGCTGAGTGAGTCTGCTTGTGCATTTTGGACACCTGGCAGGTGTGTTACTGTGATCCTAATGTTCCTGGCTAGAAGCCATTTCCAAAGAGTCTGGGACTTGTGAGAAAAGCTCCTGGACCTAGTCCCTCCCCGCTTGTTGAGGTAGTACATGGTTGTGGTGCTGTCGTCTCAACAAGCAGGGAGTGCGATGTGAACGACATAAAAAGCTTTCAACGCCAGATTTGACTGCATGGAGCTCGAGGAGATTGACATGGTACATTGATTCCCCCTCCGACCATTTTCCTTGGATCTGGAGGTGATCCATGTGGCCAACCCAGCAGTGAAGCATCCGTGACTATGGTTTGGGGCGGAATCTCCTGATGAAACTGAGCGCCTTAGAGGACATTGGTTGGAGCGCGCCACCATTTGTGGGACAGCGTCACATGGAGGGACAATTGTATCCTGTCTTCCAAGTTGCCTTTCAGGTGGTCTCACTGGTCTTTAAGACATTCCTGTAGAGGCCTCATGTGGAGACGGGCATTCGGTGTGAGGAAGATGCAGCAAACCATTGATCCGAGAAGGGAGGATACTGTTTTTACTGTTGGATGGGAAACTTTAATAAGAGCCTGACATTTCCAAAGGATCGATAAGCGTCTCTCCCACAAAGGACACACGTGTGCCCTTACAGTGCCGATGGAGACTCCCAGATAGCGTAAAGTTTGCACTGGGATAGAGACGGACTTGCTGTGATTGATCTGAAGGCCCAGCTTCTGTAGGAGATTGCAAGTCCAGTTGTAATGAAGCTGAGCTTCCTGTACGTGGACGTCTTGATCAGCCAATTGTCTAGGTATGGGTAGACTAATATCTTGTTTCTCCAGAAATGGGCAGCCACTACTGCCATGCACTTGGAGAATGTTGTGGGTGCTGTCTTCAGACCAAATGGGAGGACTTGGTATTGGTAATGGTCTTGTCCCACCACAAATCTCAAGAACTTGCAATGCTTTCTGGCAATTGAAACATGAAAGGATGCGTTTTGTAGGCCAACAGAACCAATCCCCCTGGTGAAACTGGGGGTAAATTTGGTGTAACATCAGTATCCAGAACTTTTCTCGCAAAACTCACTTGTTGGCTGTTTTGAGGTCGAGAATTGATCTGACTGTTTGTCCTTCTTGACGAGAAAGTGCCTGTAATAAAGGCTGTTCCTCGTTTTTGTAGAGGAACCGGTTCCACCGCCACTTTCTGTAAAAGGATGTTGACCTCTGCACATGACATTGGGAGTTGGTAGCTGGATGACTTTGGAGGTATGGGCGGTGGAGTACTAATGAACCGCAGACAATATCCACTGCGAACAATATTCAGCAGCCAGGCGTCTTGCGTTATGCTTTGCCACTTTGCCTGGTAATGTGTTTCTTCCCCCCCCCACCCTCTCTCCCCCAACGGAATGGGGACGGGAACAGGGGAAAAGTAATTCAGGGCTTCAATCTGGCAGGCTGTTTTCCCCCTTGAGCAGACTGCTGGGTAGATCGCTCTACAGGCTGCCGTCGTTGGTAAGACTAATATGGTGCTGTGCACTGCATTGCTGGCGGCCCAGATATCATTGAGAGGACTGGCCCCTCTGGGTTTAGAAGCAGCGTTGATACCGCCTGAAAGATTTTCTCTGTTCCCTGGGTCTCTCTAGGCTGACTGCCATGAGTTTCCAACTCTGCTTTCATCCTTGCCATTTCTTTGTCGGCACGAGCCCCAAAAAGAGTTGTTTCAGAGAAAGGCAGATTCAAATATCTCTTGTGACTCTGGCTTGAGGAATGTTAGACGAAGCTAGGAAAATCATTGTGGAGCTATATCCCATGGCAGTATGCATGAGCAGCTAATAAAGAGGAGTCTGCTGCAGCACTGATGACTAGATTCGCGACCATTAAACCCTCATTTAGTATCTCCACAAAGTCTTCTCTTTTGTGCCCAGGGAGATGTTCAACAAACGGGTTCATGGATTCCCACAGTGCCCTGTCGTATTTGCCTAGTAAGGCAGTGGCGCTTACTGCTTTAATGAAGGTTGCTGCTGTGCCACACATCTTACAACCCAGAGTCCAACTTCTGACTCTCCTTTTCAGGAGGAACCGTAGAAGAGGTATGCTTTTTTTTTTGCCGCCGCGCCAATCACAGATCTGTGCGGAGGAAAGCTGGAGCCTGCTCCGAAGGGCAGTATTTTTTGTTGAGCCTGCTCCGAAGGGCAGTATTTTTTGTTGAGCCTGTAAGGTGCCATCTTAAAAGAGGCTGGTGTTAAAACCATTCCATTGCCGGTTCGAAAATGATCGATGTCGTCTGTGTTGGAGTCGACATAGTTAAAAACTTCCTCAGGGAAACACTTATTTGGCAAGCACGTATGTGCAGATCTATTCTGTGCCTTTTGTTAGGGATTTTCAGTCAGCCATTTTTTTGTTAACAAAAATCAATACAAAATGCATAAACAAATGCAAACGAGCCTGAACAAAAAATAAGTCTTTGCAAGCATACGATGTTTAGATTGCACAGGAGCAAAGCAAGGGCGCTCTAGAGATAGCATCATGTTATGAACATTTAGGGATTCAGAGAACATCTTAAACGGACTAGAATTCGGAATGGGCAATGCCCTCCTAATGCTACAACTTCACACATCATCGAATTAGATGTTCTCAAACAGTATGTACCGGTCACTGCAATGCACACGAGGCACAATGAACCTATGACACATGGAGCCAAACCAGGTGTTCTACACCTGCATAGAGTTGATGCTAGAAATGTGCTCAACATGTAATATATGCTGCTCCTGAACAGGTTATAATAAAGTACACCACATTACACACAAAGCTCAACACACTCACATGGAAGCACATACCGTGTGCCATTTCCCTAGATAGAGCCAGTCAAGGGCGAAGCCCAATCCTTGCTGATGCTACTAACGCACGCTACATGGAATATGCTGTTTGCTTGTGTAATAAAACGCAAAACATTAGACGAAAGGCATAATGCCCTTACATGGAGCCGCAAGCGAGCTACTTAAGACCTACAAAGACACGCTAAGTTGGCATACACAATAATCAGACGCAATACATTTATCTCAGACACACACAAACCAAGCACCTAAGAAATACATGGAGATACAAGTGAATAATTTCAAACTAACGCTTACCCCCATACACTCACACAAGTGAATAATTTCCTAATAACTCTGCCACCATACACCCACAAGGAAAAGTTGTTGTTACTAAATGAACATCACAATAAAACACTCAAATGCACTTTGTGTCAGCTGATCAAACATCTCTGAGGTAGAGAGTCCAGCAAATCCTTCTAGGCAACACCATACTTTTCAACAATGTTCACAAACATCAAGAAGCACCAAAACAAAATTTAAAAATGCGATATATCAACAATGTGTTGAAATTCAGAGTCTGGTTTGTCAGACACAAATCAATTAAATGTTTGAGAACATTATATACAGCAAAATAAATGTACTCACTATTTGACTTTCTAACAGCTGAAAATGTATAAACAAATCACTTACATAAATAAACAGGGTATAGAAAGTTAGATGATGAACTACATATATGTAGCATATTACAAAGCAGATAAAGATGGCAAATTAATCCTGTGACGGTTCCACTGTCACCTAATTTCCAACCCTGCCACATGCACCTTACATGCAACATTTCCACATGTACAGTGTCACATTATGCATTGCATGGGATCATTAATTGCATCAACTATGATCACACTTGGATGGAATCACGTTTTTAAATGACAAAAAGTGCACTACCACCAGAAGATAACCAAGGTCGTTGCATGCCATGACCGATAATGAAAAGATAATGATTCTGACCATGACTAGAAACTCACTAATTATGTACTTAAACGCTTTCGCAAAACAATATGTTATAATACGACTCTAAACTATTGTGCAGTTAATATGGAAATCCAGTCATCTTCCAGCTACTTTGTCACACAATCAAACAAAGTGTTACACACTCATTCCATCAGTCACTGACATCTCATTTCCATATTCCACACATGACTGGCTTGGCTGGGTGTCAAGCTACTGCAGTACCTACATTGGTGAATATGCAGCCTGTTTAGTTTTTGTTTTCTCTTCTGTATTTATACCACCCCCCCCCCCTATCCATTGTTTTCACGCTGTATGTCTTCGGGTACATTCACACTACATTTCAAGACACTGGGAGCCGCTACAACACAGACACATCGGGAGCCTGTAGATCGTATGTAAGTTTTAATGACATTACATTAGAGTCATATCGCGGGACTGATTACTTCACATGTAAATATTTCCAATTATTAATACAAAATAGATCAGTTCTTCTAAAATGTGAATGATTACACACTGAGACACATATACAAATAAAAAAATCAAAATTGGTAGTCCTTTCAATTGGTCACATCCTAGGCGGTACAATGGTGTAATTGCAGGCGTGAACCGCATTGAGCACCTCCATTTCTCAATGCTATGAGTTAAAAAACAAGCGCGCGGGAAAGCTAAATGAAGCGCGCGGTGGGAGCAGAGAGGAGACGTTATGCGCATGCACATCGCCTGTCTATGCGCGCACATGGTTTGTCTCCCTTCGCGCACCAAAGCGACAATAGATCTCGCCACGGCGAGCAGCGCGCATGCGCTAGGCGAGACCTAAAAAACGTTTGTTTGTGAACTATGTGAGCGGGACTAGTCAGGGCTTATGACTATAAATGGAAATCTCCTATGAAAGACACTGATGCTTACTTTTCTCTGTAAAGGTCGCAGTACCTTCTGAGGGATGAGAAATATACCGGGCGTGACTGATATCACTGGGGCTCTTTCAACACTTGGACAGATTGGGCATACCCACTGCTAGAGACAGAATATGTTAATTATATGCAATATTATGCAGCAAATTAAGAGCCACTATTTTCCGGCTACTCTGCCATTTTACATGTAGACACAAAAAATGCGCTTATTATCCCCTTCGCTGCTTCTGTTGGCCAACGGCCGTCACGAGAACTACCTCTGTTGGCCGACGCGGCCCCGCCCACCTAATTAAACCGCCACACTGCGGCGGAATTCGAACCGCGGTTAAAGAAAAAGCATTATGTTTTTATATACTCCACATATCTTACTTTATTTTAATAAAATGGCATTTTTATACTTCCATGCAAGACCGGTATTAACACTCCTTTATATCTTCCTAAGTAAAAAGTTTATTTCAAGCATATACAGCACAACGCTTGGCAGACTAAGCCTAAATGAAAAAGTAAAGGTGTACCTCCTCTTCTGTGCATATTAATTATGTCTTACCATTTGGCTTCAGTATCACATTGAACACCTTATAAGGTCAAGCAAGCACATCTTCTCTAAGAATCAACCTTACAGACGAGAAAAGAATTTTAAAAATGGTATTTTATAATAAAGCACACTCAAGGAGAAAAATTAATGATGCCATTTGTAGAAAGAATTGTAAATTAATACTCGCAGGAACATATCCCAATCCAGAAATTAATTCATTATTTACTATACCATTAAGATGTTCAAGACGTGGCATCACATGTACATTTGATTGATATCACAACAAATTAAGCAAAACTAAGGATGACAATTTTGTATAAAAAAAGAATCACTTGTCTGAATTTTTTGTTGTTGTGAATTCTTAAATTCTTGTATCCAGTATTCATTTATCTGTTTTCCAAGCTGCTTTTGAATGTAGAAGCCCGATTTCTTCACAAAAGACAAAAATAATAACACCAACCTTTGTGCTACGTTCCTATATTTCATAGAGTGAGGGGTGGCTTGTAGGGGTTATCAACGCATTTTGGCTCAGTTGGTTATACAGGCTTCCTCAAGACATACACAAGGACCAGTGGGTGAAAACTGTACACACAAATCATTTACAAGAGGACATTCTCATCACACTAAAATTAAAGCCAAACACAGGTATTCCTTTTGGGGAGTGTCTGTGGGGTAACCGCTATGTGGTAAGTGGGTGGGTATACAAAACGTACGTTCACCCTTAGTAATTGCTCGCTCAATTAGGTACAATGGAATAGGTGTAATTGGTTGATTTTCTTTGCTGGGGGCTGAACTGTCGGCCGGGCTTAGCTCCGCCGCTTGTTTGGCCGGGACTCTCTTCATCGAGCCTCCATTCTTGGTCATTTCCTGCCTCAGCAGAATCCCGGGCCGGGCTTTGCTCCGCTGTCTCCATTGGCTGGGATTTGCTCCGCCTTACCGGACTGCAATTCCCATCATCCCTGTCTGCTGTAAGGTCGCTGTGCACATCTACAAGTGCCAGGAGGCGCATAAAGGTCCGCCTGGGGCCGAGTCCCCTGTGAATCTTTTCTTTGCTGGGGGCTGAACTGTCGGCCGGGCTTCGCTCCGCCGCTTGTTTGGCCGGGACGCTCTTCATCAAGCCTCCATTCTTGGTCGTTTCCTGCCTCAGAAGTATCCCGGGGCGGGCTTTGCTCCGCTGTCTCCATTGGCTGGGATTTGCTCCGCCTTACCGGACTGCAATTCCCATCATCCCTGTCTGCTGTAAGGTCGCTGTGCACATCTACAAGTGCCAGGAGGCGCATAAAGGTCCGCCTGGGGCCGAGTCCCCTGTGAATCTTTTCTTTGCTGGGGGCTGAACTGTCGGCCGGGCTTAGCTCCGCCGCTTGTTTGGCCGGGACGCTCTTCATCAAGCCTCCATTCTTGGTCGTTTCCTGCCTCAGAAGTATCCCGGGGCGGGCTTTGCTCCGCTGTCTCCATTAGCCGGGCTTTGCTCCGCCTTACCGGACTGCAATTCCCATCAGCCCTGTCTGCTGTGAGGTCTGTGTGGACATCATCTACAAGCGGCAGGAGGCGCATAAAGGTCTGCCTGGAACCTCGTCCCGCGAGACACGCGCGGGTCGTGCCGGGAGAAGCCCGGGACAAGGGCGGGACCGTCAGAGGCCGGATGAGGCAGGGCGGGGCACCCCCCTAACAAGCTGTGCACCAAAAAACTTTGATATTGGGTGACCTACGGTAGGGGGAGTTGTTGGATATTACCTGGCCATGGCAAGACGCCGTGTCAAAGTATTAGAAGGAAATGCGTGCAATACGATCGACACATACATGGTAAAAGCAGTTAGTGCTCTTACGCAAGAAATCGATCGCACTGAAAGGCGTCTGTCCATGGGTTCAAGTGTACTACAGGCAGACCAGGACAATCTATGTAGATCATTGAGCCCAACTACTGAAGCGGTTTTGGCCCCAATTGCATTAGAAGCTACTAATAATAATATTAATCATTCTTGCAACGCATCTAGATTGTCTGGCATGGAGGGTAGTTCTATTCTGTTATCACCCCCCATGCCCAAAACAAAAAGTTTACGAAAGAAAACAGGGCAGAGTCATGTGAAGGCGAAAAGGGATAAAAAAATTACCATAGCAGGGAATATGGTTACCACTCGAACAAGGGCTAAACAAAATCCTGATATACCGCTCAGTCTTGAAGCGGTCTTTGATAAATTAACTGAGTTGATCATGCCCCTACATGAAAAAGTGGACAATCTGGCTAGGGAGGTCCGCAAACTAAGCGGGAATTTAGATAAAATTTGTTCTCGGCCAAATAAGGAAAAAAGAACATGCATAGAGGTAAATAATGTAGAAGAGGGCAATAATATGGAACATAATGGAACCCCATTCATGACTAATCCTGTGGTGTTAAGTCCCAGTAGTGTCCCCCCAGGAAAATAATCTGAAACATCATACACGCGTTGCTCAGACTGGGCACCCCCGTCCACCCTCAGGAAGGAAAACATTAATTCCTAGAAATCAGGGCTCACAGTTAAATGAGAAATATGCATCTACAGAACAGGCTAGTCAAGAAAATAACGATTTAACGACAACACTAGTCAGATCCCGGCCTTTATTAATTTACCTCCGGAATGTAGTGCTTATGTTGCGGTACTCGCTAATTTCCTCAAATTAAAGCAAGGCCAAGTTGAAAATCATGACATGCTCAAAAATAAAACCTTAAACTGGCTGTCCAATAACTAACTTTCCAATGGAGGGTGCAAATCAGATTATTCTAACACAAAAGGTGGGATGGGTGGGCCCCCTCGGGAATTTTTTGGAGGGGGGACTGCATCATTATAAATTTCAAATCCTGCTCATGGGCTCAAAGTACTCATACTAGTGCCCCATCACCATCAGCACAGGAATTTAATACAATCCTTTTACCTCTAGGGTATTTTTATAGACATCTATTGGTACCTGATAATTATGGTAATTTTAACCATGTTACAAATAATTTGACAACTTTGCAGAGGCCTCGTCCTTACTTCGCAATACCAACTTATAATAGATTCTAGGAATTTGAATCGCTAGAGGATAACGACTGACATAAACCGTTAATGGGTATAAATAAGATCAATGTCACCATAGGGGCTACGAAGGATGTCCCATTGGATGTAGGTAAAGAGCAATTGGGACACGATACCCAGTTACCTCATGATTCACCTAAGGGAGTAATTGGATTGTTATCGCTGAGGATGATGGAGCCTCTGTAATAAAGAGAGTGGGAGCGAAACCACCATGAATTAATCTGAAAACTCAGCATATGATCTCCCATGTAGAAATACCAATACTTCCCCACAATATCGAACCTGTAGTAGTTAATATAGGTATAGTTACTGGATACAGTGTAGTGACTTGGAATATAGCAGGCCTTCATAGAAAATTGGATACACCATTCGGGGGGGGGGGGGGGGCTTCATTAATGCAGGTCATGATATTATCTGCCTCCAGGAAACTTGGTGTAAGGAGCCCATTTTTATAGAGGGCTATATCTCCCATTGGCTAAATGCTGTTAACTCCTCAGCCGGTAGGGCCAAGGGTGGCCTTCTATTGTTAATATCAAAAAAATTGGTCAATTGTAAAATTTAAAGTTGTAGCTCAGTGGATCTTTATAGTCAGGTGCTGCGTTTAGAATTTATTAAAGGTAGAGATTTATTATTGGTCAACTATTATAATAACGTTTTTAATAACTATGGAGGGAAAATTTTAGTCCCACTTATAAACGAAATTGAAAGGATCTTGGCGTTATCACGTAAGCAGACTATCCTCCTTTGGGCAGGTGATTTTAATATTAGTTTGTGTCCATTGGCTATGAGTAATACATGTGGCTTTAGAAGGGAGACTGGCAAAGTTGAAGTTGCTGATCATTTACATTTCCATCATTGCAGCTATGGCACAGCCTTGAACAAAATGATAGCAAAGCTAGATTTAGAATTACTTAGCTGTACCAAGAACAAGGACAATGTAAACTGCCCAACTTTTACAGGGAGGAACGCCAACACATATATTGATCATATTTTGATTTCTAGTAATACGGACTATTCGAATCTATGGGTCAATGAGCAAGCGCTAAGTGATCACAATAGTATATCTATTTTGCTATTGTGTTGGGGAAATAAACATACAGCGGAAACCGACTGCATTAATAATATTGAAGCCTTAAGACCAAATGGCATGAGAATCAAATGGGCTGGGATTGATCCACAAAAAATGCATAAGGAGGTGGTAAGGAAATGTAGTAAGGAGATAGATTACTGTCTCAGAGAAGAAGTTAATTTTAATACCCTTTTTATTAGCTTTATTAGGATAAGTGAAAAAATAGAAAGTCTATTTACTAAAAGAAGCAGCCGGAAAAAGATAGCAAGCATAGGTTGGTTTGACAAAAGTTGTACTCTGGCTTTGCATGAATTAAAACAAGCCCTAAGCACCAAACCCCGGAATACTATCCTTACTAAAACTCTACGTGGAAACTATAAAACAACACTCGCTATCAGGAAAAGAGATCTCCAAGAAGAGGCCTGTAATAATCTTAATCTAGCTGCAGCTACAAATAATTGCAAATTGTATTGGGAGACTATAAATAGTCCCTTTTTAAAGAATGATAGTGTGCCGGAAATGACTGTTTATAGACTGTAATTCATGGACCGAACATTTTTTAAATATATTTAATCCGGAAAGGCTAGGTCTAGATTCAATTCAGAATATTGACTCCTTATGGCCACCACTAGCACCGCATATAAGCATGGATGAGGTATATGAGGGCTTAATAAACAGTAAAGGAGGTAAAGCCCAGGGCCCGGATGGGGTTCCGGTGGACTGATACAAAACTGAAATTAGTCTCTGGGCACCCATCTTAATGAGATTTTTCAATGTGACGGCAGAGGGACAGCTTCCGATATCATGGGGCCAATCTCTAATTATTCCCCTTTACAAAAAAGGATCTAAATCCGAGGCATGCAACTACCGCCCCATTTCCCTACTAGATTCCTCGATCAAAATTATGAGTAGAATCATGTTAAAAAGGTAGGAAGCACGGGCCAAAGAGAATGCAATTTTATCAAAGGCACAGTACGGGTTCAGAAAAGGCCTGGGGAGCAGTGCGTCAACCTTGACCTTCTTATTAATAAATATAAAACTGTCAGGGAGGGCAACCTCTTCCTTTGTTTCGCGGATCTGAGTAGTGCCTTTGATCCTGTAGATCACACTATTTTGTGGCAAATTTAACTTGATCTAGGTGCACCTAAGGAAATTGTACATTTTTTAGCAAGACTATTCGATGTTGTCATGTAAAGTCCGTTATGGACAGTCTGGTGAATGCACCCCTTTTTTCAAGGTTGCGAGAGGCACCCGACAGGGTGTGTCCTGGCGCCTTTTTTATTTTCTTTATTTATTAATCGAGTCGTCTCTACCCTAAGTGAGATTTCATCGGATGCCCCCCCTTATAGATGGGAGGGCAGTCCCAATTCTGTTATATGCGGACGACGCCGTCTTGCTATCTCGCACACAGATCGGATTGCAGCATCTTATTGACAAGTTTGTAAAATTTATAGAGTGTAAGAAACTTGTTATTAACAAATCCAAGACCTTTGTGATGACTTGTGGAAGGAAAGTTAAGTCAGCTGGTACCTTCTACATAGAAAAGGCCAAGATGCAATCTGTCCAATCGTTCTGTTACCTCGGAATTACAATAACATTTGCAGGGGATGGGAATTGGACAAACGAACATGATAATATGAGCCTCAAGAGGAGTAGGAATACTAATAGCATTTTTAGATTTTCAGCCAAACTAGGGGACAGAAGAATAAAAGAAATGGCCATTTATAATGCGAGGTGTGTCTCATCCGCATTATATGGGGCAGGAGTGTGGGGCCATCAATGTGCTAAAAGACTCCAGCATGATGAAAATAAGTTTCTCAAACGTTTATTGTGCGTTCCCCCCTCAGCATCAACAATACTAATTCATGAGGAAGTAGGAATTGAATATATTTCGGATCTAGCAGCATTACGCCCTTTGACACTCGGCGTTCTATTTGGTCCAAAAGCAAAACACAATTTACACAAACTATTATTAAAGACTGCCTGAGACTGGATCATTCCTTGCGTATACCATGGCTTAAATATATTTATTATTGGTATAATCTTTTATTTGAACGCAATATTTTTCTGGACCCTGAGTTTGCAGCATCAATCACTAGGAAAGAGTTAAAAACAAGGTTTTTACTATATAAAAGGGAGGCTCGAGAGAGGTTGATTAAGAATTCACCAACCTCTGTTTTTTATCATGACAAACCTAAATAAAGGTTTTCTGGCATATTTAACTACAGTGACATGAAATTCCCATCGCTTTGTTTTGACACGTCTTAGGTTGGGAATTGTTCATCATCTGATGTCATTTCCGCATATGAAAATTAGATCCAATTCCGTATGCCCATGTGATAATATTTCTAGACAAAGTTGTTGCCACTTCCTTAAGTTCTGTAAATTTTATTACTTTTATAGGAAATTTTATCTGAAACCCATATTTTTAAAACAATGCTCGTTCCACTAAATTGGCAATGAAGCTTTTATCATCTTTAGGAGATGCAGATATTTGTTTTTATGTCGCATCGTATATATTGAAATGTATTGTTGTAAGGAAATCAATCGTTCTGTGTAACATTTATTATTATTGCTCAATTTGCACATTATTTCTAAAACGAAGCCAGTATATGCACTTTATTAATGCCACGTGACACTTTTTGCGAAAATTGCACATAATACATTATTCAGGATTATAGAATAATTTTTAGTATTAATGCTGCTGGAATATATGTATAGTTTTGTAGAAGGTCGTATTATATACGATATGCTTTTACTGATTTTAGTTCATAAATCTGTGCAACTCATTTCATTATTGCTCTTCATTAAAACGAAGTCAGTATATGCACCTTTAATGCCACGCGACACTTTTTGCGAAAAATGCATATAACACCATTTAGATTTAGAGAATAATTTTTAGTATTTTAGTATAAATTCGGCTGGAATATATGTAGTTTTGCAGAAGGTTGTATTATACATTATATGTTACTATTGATATTAGTTTTTAAATTTTGTGAAGGTATTGCTGTTGTTCTGCTTATATGGTTATGTTTAACAAACCGAATAAAGCTTTGAACTGAACTGAACTGGTGATTTTATGTTATCAGGATTTGTAAAGCGCAACTTATCAACCAAGAGCAAATCAGGCACTGGAGCAGGTGTGATGTCATCTGCTGGATGCTAGCTGAAGAGCCAGGTCTCCAGCTTCTTGAGGAATTCCAGAAGCGAGGAGGAGGCCCTTGTGTGTATAGGAGGTCGTTCCGCATTTTGGGTGAGAGGCTAGGCCTCCTAGTTTGCTTTTGTGGATGCGGGTGTGTGTGCAGAGAGAGAGTGAGAAGAAGCATAGGTGTCTGGTGGACGTTGAGGCAGCAGTTGAGGTAGGCTGGTCCAATGCTGTGCAGTGCTTTGTATGCGTGAGAGTTTCAACTGGAAGCTTGGGTGTATTGACAGCCAGTCTAAATCTGAGTTGTGTGATGTGGGAATGAAATGAAGTAAATTCACAAACTCACACAAATACCTGAAGGCATGAAGACGCTAAAGTGTGCTAGATCAGATGGTAGGGACAGAATATCACCTTAAGGCTCCCAGTAAGCCATGAAGCTTATGGAGTGACAGGCCAGGTTGTAAGGGCTTTCCTAAAGCCCATATGATTTTTCAAGCTCTTAAGGTGATGAGGAATGTTATTCCATAGCTTAGAAGTGGCCACCAAGAAGGAACTGGCTACCTATCTCGCTTTTCGAAATTTGGGAACTATCACTAGGTTATGAGTAGCTGAGTAAAGAGATCTGGTTGGCACATACCAGTGAAACATGGCTCTTATGACTTTAGGACCTTGTAAGGCCTTGTGTGCAATGCACAAGGCCTTAAATAGGATAGGTTTTCTTCCTGGGATCCGCTGAGATTGACTGAAATCTGGGGATACCCAGTATCAGTCTCGCTGCTGAATTCTGAACAGTTTTCATTTTATTCAGAGATGACTTATTGATGTTTAAGTTAAGAGCATTTGAGTAATCAAGGTGTGAAGAAACCCGGGCCAAAACAGCCAATTTACAAGCTGGCACTGGGATGCAAGGGAGAATCCGGATGACATTAAGGCTTGTAGATTGGGTTGGATTACCCTGCAGATCAAACACAAGATGTTGATCCACAACAACTCCACATTTTTTGCTGAATTGGTGGGTAAAGACAGGGTTCCCAGAGTATCTGGCCATTAATTATTCCAAATAGAGGGTTGACCTCCAAATAATGGCTTCTGTTTTGTCTGCATTTAATTTCAGACAATTTGCCCTCATTTAATTGGCAACCGCTTTCATGCAGCTGTTAAAGATGACAGCTATAGAATGGCCATCATCTGCGACAGATTATTATCTGGCCAGCAAGGACACATATAGCTGAAACAACTTTGGGCTGAGCAAGGGATCCCTGAGGCACTGCACATGGCAGAACAAGAGAACTCAATTTAAACTAACAGCTACAATTCGAAATCTATTGGTTAGAAGATCCAGTGCGAGTCTAGCAGCGACATTCTAGATGGTCTGAAGACGGTGGTCAGGGATTCTGCGGTAGAGTGGATTGCGGTAGTCAAGTTTGCTGGTGACTAGGGCTTGATTGACTGTACGTCTGATGCTCTTGGGGTTCCATCTGAAGATTTTGAGGATGAAAAGCATGTGGAAGCAGGAGGAGTTAACCTGTGAGCACGTCCAATTACAGCCCACGAGGGTGTCCTGAGAGCCTGTACTCTTTCACATGAAATGTTGGTGGAATGCCTGTTTCTGGCAAATTGAACTAGAAGCACAAGGTGACGCGTTTTGTAAATTGAACTGTGGAGCGACAGAGCCTCCTCACAAACTGAAACACTGACCTGCAAGGATCACCTCATGCCTCATAACCAGTTTGAATTGTTCTACCAGAATTCAAACCTGTGACATCTGATCTCCACAACTAGCGCATTACCATCCCAGGGCACCAACCTGGTCTGGAATAGACACCTAATGACTAGATGCCCTGGTACCTAAAGGTACTAATTGAAAAAAGTCTCTGTGGGCGCAGTTTCACCCCATCTGCAATCTTGCCAGTCAGTACCCTGATTTGTGATACAGGCGGTAGGAGTTCAGGCTTTCAAAGTTAGGGAAGAATTTAGTAGCCAACTGAAGGGTAAGTTGTTTTTAGCTCTCTGTGCTCAGCTTTACAAAATGTCAAAGTACAAAAATATGTCCCACTCAAAAAGCTAATACAAACTACAAGTGGTGCATTTAAAATGCACAGATATGCAGCTGTACATTTATTGTTTAAGAAGTCTGCAAAGAAGCCTATCACTTACAGCTGGTGAGGAAAACGGGCACTTAAAGACCAGATTTTGTCTTAAGCTCTAGCTGTGCTAAGGATGGATATCATAAATCATGATGTAGCTAGCTTCTCATGATCAATGAAAACTAAGAGTGCCAATGAAACTCCAAAATGTTAACACAGATGCTGGCCACAAAACAGAATTCAAACCATTTTAGTACTGTAAGAAATTGGATTATTATTTGGGGGGGGGGGGGGGGGGAGGGGGGTGACTGCCCACCTAAACGAATGGTCACAACCCTTCTCTGGGTGAACCCTCAGTCACTAAATTAACCTGAACTCAACTCCCTGGCAAAAAATGGCACGGTGCAGACTGCTTTAACTTAGAGGCACAGTGTAAATTATTTATGGAGTAGCAAAACACTAATACAGTCAAAATGCTAAACAAAAATCTCAAACTAAATTACAAAAGTAGAATAAAATGAAATAAACATTATGACAGCAAAATGGCAAAAATTCAAGAAGGAACCAAGGATATTAATTTGCAAATCTTTAAGTAGTAATAGCGTCAAAAAGCACAAAGTGCCAATGAAGGTCAATGGTTGCAGTAGACTGGAGCCTAGCCAAGATTTGAGGCCGACAACCAACCATGTTTGTCCTGAACAAATATTTTACCCTCCAACGTAGTTTTTTCAAGTCCCAATCAACCACAGAACTACACAACTACAGCTCCACAGGACCTCACAGGGGCACCTAGAGACTGACCGGTTGTCAGGCAGAGGCCAATAGCAGGGGCTCAGTCCACGTCCATTTTCCACCGGGGTTTTACAAGTTTACAAGCAGACAATGCTTTCCTCTCAAGCTACAGGAAAGCATTCTTATCCTGGGACAATTTTGGTGTCATTTGCTTTCCATTTCCTGAGACAGCAGATCCTCTTGCCGAGACGGCAAGATGAGTCCTTAGCAGCCGCTCCGGGTGTTAGTCGTCTGACCAAATCCAGAGCAATATGAGGAGACTGGTGACCTGAATCATCTAGCCTTCTTGATGAGAAGGCAGGCATAGTCTATGATCAAGGGAGAGAAAGAGCCCCTGATAGCTATACTTTCAGGGGATACTTCAGACAACAACAAGCATTGGCAAATCCAATAGGTCTTGCCTGTGCAAGAGCTATTGGCTTTGCCAATGTTTTTTTAGCCAAGTTGTACACTTATGTGGGCTGCAGTTCAAAATCGGTACAGGTTAGTGGTGTAGAGTGCCTGGGAGTGTCAGGGTTGTGGAATTCCTATAGTTTGACTCCCAGGACATATTGTTTGCAAGTGCCCATGTTTATTTTGCCCATGGGACAAGTAGTCCCATCTCCCTGCAGCACAAACCCTTTGGAAACTGGTTTACAGACATTTGGATCAGGGAAGAGTATTGTCTCCAATTAAGGTAATATGTATGCCCATATATTAATGCTGTTTTATCTTGTATTTAGGGCTCATTAATACAAAGCCTTTATTATTGGGGTGAGCACTCAAAGGAAATGCAAGCTCAGACTGCACTGCTGACCATTCCAGAATAAAAATGTATATACACATTTGCAAAATTTAATATGAGGATATGTATAATGCTCCCAGAATGTTCTTGGATTAGATGCAAATATTTGCAGAAACTTGAAAGGAAGATGTACGAGTCATTGCTTTCATTTGCTTTCAAAATAAAATTTATTTCTAATTACGGGGAAAGATTAGGTAAGAACTGGTGAACACCCCAGAAACATGCAGGTTAGTAGGCTTGCGTAAACTGAAAAGCACTTTCCACCCCTGGAACTACTGCTTAACACTACCTCCAGCACCAGTATGTAGATTTGTGGAAAGGTGGCGAAATAAGGGAATTGCTCAAATTCAACTCTACTATATATATGAGCCCTGGCATAATCAGAGAAGCTATTATCTGAGCTCTTACATAATGAGACTGCTGCCATAATTTGTCGCTGGACTACTTGTCGCCACCCTACATGGCACCAAAGGGACAAGTGGATTTTTGTACAGGACAAGTAGATTTGTGAAGAAACCTGTCCCATGGACAAGATATTTTATTAAATTCCACACCTGAGTAAAATGACGTAGTGTGTTGCTGAGTGGCACACTGTGGCATGCAGTAGTGTTGAGTGCACTGGCGTAGTGTTGCTGAGCATTGTGGCATAGAAGGCAGGGGTGTAGAGTGCAGTGGCATACAATTCAGCGGCGTGCAATGCAGCATTGTAGAATGCAGTTGCATAGGTTAGAGTGCGGCGTAGACTGCAGTGGTGCAGAGGAGAGTGGCAAAGAGTGCATTGGCGTGGAGTAGAATGTTGTAGAGTGATTTGGCATTGAGTAGTGTTGTAGAGTGCATTGGCATTGAGTAGTGTTGTAGAGTTCATTGGCATTGAGTAGTGTTGTAGAGTGCATTGTCGTGGCACAGAGTGCAGTGACGCAGAGTAAAGGGTATTGGTGTAGAGTGGACTTGTGCAGAGTGAACTGGCTTACTCTCTTGCAGAGTATAGTGGCGTAGCGGACAGTGGTAAATAATTCAGCAACAGTCTTTCATATTAGCTTCATTCTACAATTTAGTCATCAAAGCACAAGTACAAAAATAAATCATGACCGATAGTTAATAAAACATTAAAATCAAACTTTGCATTAAAGTAGCATATAATGCAGTATCTTAGAATATAATGGTGCAGCGTACAGTGCAATGGGGTAGAGGGCAGTGGCGCAGACAAGAGGGCAGTGGCGCAGACAAGAGGGCAGTGGCGCAGACAAGAGGGCAGTGGCGCAGACAAGAGGGCAGTGGCGCAGACAAGAGGGCAGTGGCGCAGACAAGAGGGCAGTGGCGCAGACAAGAGGGCAGTGGCGCAGACAAGAGGGCAGTGGCGCAGACAAGAGGGCAGTGGCGCAGACAAGAGGGCAGTGGCGCAGAGAAGAGAGCAGTGGCGCAGAGAAGAGAGCAGTGACGCAGAGAAGAGAGCAGTGACGCAGAGAAGAGAGCAGTGACACAGAGAAGAGAGCAGTGACGCAGAGGCATCGAGTAGATTGTTTCAGAATAAAGTAAAGTGGCATGTTGTGGTGCAGGGTAGAGTGGAGTGGTGTAGAGTTGCATAGTGTGTAATGGCTTGGTGCAGAGTGCAGTGATGCGCAGTAGATTAGAGTGGTGTACAGTGGATTGGCATAGTGTGCAGGGACAGAGTTGGGTTATATAGTAAAGTGCATTGGCGTAGAGTATTAGTATAGAGAGCAGTGGTGTTGAGTGCAGTGTTGCAGAGTGGCATAAAGTGGAGCTGTGCAGATCAGACTGGAGTGGTGTAAAGTGCAGTGGCGAAGTGTGATGGTGTAGAGTAGAAAGACGTAGACTGCAGCAGTGCAGAGTGGGGGTAAAGAGGAGTATACATGGTGTGGTAGTGCACTGCCATTACAGACAACCCATCTTCAATTGAAATTACTATTACATTTGCACAGACATACAATTTTACTAATACATCTGTATAGTGCACAAAATGTGTGTAAGTGACATTACCTAGTGTTTTGATTTGTTCTGATCGTAATAAAGTATTAGTTTGGAAGACACTTCAGAATTAACAAAAAATTTGCTACATTTGTGCATTACTGATTCAGATATAAATACTTGCACAGTTCATTTAAATTTAGTGCGCTAGAAGAAGCCTTTCTTACTCCCGGTACCCAGCAGCACTGTCACACAATTCCTCTCACTTTGAAGTCAGAGAAAGAAAAGTGAACACCAAGCTCCCTGGAAGACAGAGCCTGACATTTGACTTTTGTCTTCAACTGCAACGTAAATGTGACAAGATAAGAACAAAATGTACAAGCCTGTTTACAGAAAGGAGTACTCGTGGAAGAATACAAGAAGAGGTAGCGTGAAAAGGCTTTGCTCCTTGGGCGGGACAAACTCACCCTGGACAGCCTAAAACAAACAAAGCCAACACATAGAAACCGAGAAAATGTGAGTTACAAACTGCAAACCAATGGTAAGCAACCAGCAGAATTCAATCCCAAGGAAGCTTTCTGAATTTCCCGAAGACGCCATATGCATCTAAAAACCTTGTTAACAGAAAACTTCACAGTAGTGTTTCAATTATGACCTGAAACCTCAAATGAGGAACAAAACTTTCAGAGACAACTTGATCACCATTAAGTACACACGTTTGTGTGCTGGATTCCTGTGGAGATCACAGAATATTGAAAACTCTTGCAAATGAGAACTGAAGGGATGATTCCACTACAAATGCCAGCTGATGTAACCGAATTCCAAATAGATGACCTGTTAGCAGATGCAATACATACATCCACCAAAGTAGCTACTGGGTTAGTGGGAATGACAAAATCTTTCAGGAGCCCATAAACTGGTTCCACTTCCACCTTAGACACCACTGTAGTGGCCTTACGCTAAAACTCACATACAGCACTATTACAATGCATGAGACGCTGGATTCAATAGTAGAAACTCCCTTATCAAGTGACACAGTGAGATCAAGCTTCTATTTTTTTTCCATATATCTGTAGCGGGATGAAAAGCCTTGAAACGAGAGGTACCCAGATCTGCACCTAAGAACTGAAGACACTGAGTTGGAACTAAGATGGCTTCTTGAATTCCTAGAGAAATCCAGGTGTGGCAACTATATTTAGGAAAAGTGTTAGAAATGCAAATGATAATGCTCACCACCCACCCACCCCTGCACTTTCAGCCCCTCCGGCAACTAGCCACCACAAACTTCTGGTGCTTCCTGTCCAGTTTATAATTAGAATGTAGAAAATTACACACTGTAAAAACAGAGACACTAACCTATCTTGTAGGTGCGTGTGTCTGCAGTACATCCAACACTTGCTGAATCACCAGCATTCCCATCTCACAGTACAAGGAAAAGACTCGCAAACATTAAAATTGGTCCCTTTTGGTGATCAGAAAATACCTTGAGTAACAAGTCTAGCCCCCCTCCGACAAGGATATTCTCTCTACTTTCTTTTTTTGCCAAAAGGGAAGCAATCACTATCATCCAGATGCTGACCTGGAGAGCAGGTGTGGGAATGGGGTGTGGGAGAAACAACTGGTGGTTTTGCACAACATGTAAGAGTACCTTTTCTTTTAGAACGAGGAGGACCCAATGGTCTGTAGTTCTCTCTACATTTGGTCAAAGAGGATTAGGAAATGTAAAATGGAAGAGAATGAATAAGGACGACTATTGCCTGCCATGCTCCCTCCAACCTTCTGCCCCCAGTCCCTGTAGGTTTGAGAAGTGTGTTGCTGATGCCGCATTTGGAAGCTGCATTTGTCTGATAAATAGCCCCTAAATGTCGGACATTGTTCTTGAAGTTTATATACTGGGGAGGTCAAACCCACAGTCATGTTACCAAGCTCTGTCTAAACTTCCCCAAGGAAAAACCTTACCTATCACCAAAGAATTCCTGGCCATTCATATCATTAAGTTGGGCTTGAACAAGGAAAAAAAGTTGGGCTTGAACAAAGAAAAACTAGTGGACTACATCGACACGCGGCATCTAGTAACTACAACGGTATCCCCTGGGCCTTGCTGCTGACACCACCACATCTATATCCAGCTGCATGGCTAGCTCTCGAGTCCGCTAGGCCATGCTGCAGAAGATGCAGGAAATACAAAGTGAATTAGGCAGGTACCTCACTCCATGGATTCTCGCAGTGGGCCAGCAAACATGAAGCGAGCCACACTATCACAAGCAAAGACTTGCTGTCAAAAGAATATTTGCAATGGTCGAGGTCTAGATCAGACAACGCAGAACAGAACCACAGGCAAAGCCATTGCATCGTGTCTATCGGACACTTCTTGGCATGGTCAATGTTTTATCCATGCGGTACAGCAGCAGAGCTGATGAGCCATGTTCCTCAAACTGAAAGTAAATAAAACCCGCATTGGCATAGCCAATAGGTCTCGCCTTTGTGACCTTACACGTTTTTAGCCATGCAGCACAAAATCTGAAATAATTAAATGAAAAAGGTCTGATGGAGAAAGCCTGGAGCATGTAAAGAGCTTGTGGTGCACTCGGAAAAAAATCAAAAGCATGTGTTTCAAGTTATGCCCCTGCAATGTGAGAGCAACATGGTGGTCTCAGTTAAAATCAGTCCCCAACATCAATAATCTCAGATTTATCTTTGGAACTGCAAACAAAAGTGTACCTGTAGTGAACGTTCAGCCTGTCAAAAACTCTATTTAGGGTTGGAAGCAGTGCATATGAGCCGGTGGTTCGTTAACGTCACTTAATTGTCGGCACCAGCCCATATGACAGTCTGCCACAAAGTGGCTCAGTCCGCATAATTTAGGTTAGCATAAAAGAGGTTTATTAATTCAATATATATTAACAATGACTAATAATCTTCTTTCATGGGCATTCTTATTGCTTTTGGGGCCTAGAGTATCATGAATTGTCACACTTGTAAGAGTGTGATGGTTAGTAAAGTTGGTATGGTCATTGGCGGCGCTAGCGGGGCAATAAATGGTGCATGCTGCAATGTTCTCCAGACCAGGGCTTTGGCACTTATCTTTATTTTTTTAATTAAGCACTGGCAACTGCATGACAATGGTGGAAAAAAATGATGTGATGCAGACCATGCCATAGGGTTTTAGTTTTTACAAAAGCATCGCAGTCTGACCTCATATTAGCATCAAGCCCCAGATTATCCCCAAATAATTACTGCATTTTGAAAACGAGCTCTGGATTTACTCTGTGCTGGGAGGAATCTGGATGAGCTCTTCAAGTTGTGTGCATTGATTTAAGACGAGTAACAGTGGGGAGAAGGTCGCCGTAAAGGAGAACGTCTGTCCGCAGGGTCTGGATTTTGGCAGCACTGCGCTCGACCTGAAAATAACCTTGTGCCCAGTCACACTCCCCCCTCCTCCCCAGCACCCCCACAAATTAAGCACTGGCACTACTTCAAAATCAACTGAATAGCCACAGTACCAACTTGATATATCAAAAAAGTGGTACAAGAACCACGACAATTCTACAGACAATGCCTAGGGCATTTAGGGTCGCTGGCCCCTTGTGAAACCACCCAAGGTAGTGAGGAAGGGCACCCACGGGAGACGCGTGCAGTGGCTAAAGCTACTGACGGGATCTTTATTAAAGCCTATGGAGAATGTCGCGGTTGAATTTTACAAGATTAAAAACACTTCTAGCAGGAGTTCAAGTTCAATACTTTAGAGTTAAGCTTTTGAAGGGCCCACACCCACGAGAGTACCGAGGTACCACTGTTACCTGCCCCAGGGAAGCCGGGTGCATAGGTCGTTTTCGATGTCGGGTCGCGGGCTGATTTTTAATGGCAAAACGTGAAGAACTGCTGCTAGCAAGAAGCGTCGTCAATGTCGTGAAGAATGAAAATATAGATCTTGAAGAGAAGGACCTGAAAGAAAGGGGGACAGAGTCTGGGTCACGGCACAGTGACCAGGGGGCTCAGGAGAAGGAGCCCTTCAATATTGGGTGCTTCCAGGTAGAAGAGGTGTAGCTTGGATCGTCAGCCTTGGGGTCCAGGAGGCGTCAAGGAAGGCCAGCTTCTGGAGGGCAACTGTCCAACGAAGGATGAGGGTCGCTGCAGTGTTAGTGTCCGGATTGGATCCACTAAGCCTTGGCAACCGCAACCCACACAAGAAACACAAAACTGCTACTGGTGCAGACCCACAAGGTCTGAGCGAGGTCTCCAGCGAGGAGACTGAAGAGCAGGCCTGGAGCAACCAGGGGAACTCCTCGAATCGAAGTTTGACCTCCGCTAGGGCCCACCAGTTGAGAGACAAGGGACCGAGGGATGCAGCAATTTGGTGTGCGTAAAGATGCGCCCACGGGTCGCCGGAGCCGGCTAGGGCGTCGATCTTTGGCACAGATGATGCTGAGAGGTTGGCTCAATAATGGGCCAAAGCACAACTTCCCCACTCGTCAGGGTCGGGTGCTGTGCAAGAGGTGGCCGGTGTCCTGGGGTATTGGGGATCTCTGCACCCACGGGGTCCACGGTGCTGAGCTTTGCTGTGCACACTCACTGGCCTCTGGGATGCTTGGAAACCCACCTCAAGGTAGGAAAGAGTCGTCGATGTCCGTAGGAGCAGCGAGGTTCCAACCGGGTCACTTGCAGTGTTTCAGGTGCCTGCCAAGAAGGGGGGTAACTACTTTACCCCAAGGGAGATTTCTTCATTCAGCTGTGCGGCAGCAAGTCGAAGTTCCAGTCTGTGATGTTCAAGAATAATCTGAGGCTCTGGGGACCCTGTATTCACCTTTATCCAAAGATTAGGGGAGTGTCCAGATCAGAGCCCACCAATGAGAGTTCAGGCGGGAAAGGGTGGCTACACCTCTCCCCTTTGTGTGGTTTCCCGCCTGGGAAGGGGACAGGATGCCCCTGAACCGGTTTGAGGCGGTATATGCAGAAGTAGGCACTGGAGAAGCCTACGTGCAAGTCTGAAAGACATCCTATGGTGCACCAACCCAGTTCCAATCCACATAGTCTGTCTGGGGAGGTGGGAGCACCTACCTGCAACCAGATCCCTATTGTCCAGCTGCCGTGGCTGGAGTTCTGCCCAGCAACAGGCAGCCAGAGTCTTGTGGGTGGCGGGTAGCATCCATTTTGTACTACGTGTGCACTTTTAAATTGGTGTCTAAATTCTGCCGCTTTTCCCATATCGCCCCTCTAGCAGGGGGGAATCATGCCCTCAGTCCCATGGCTGGATTGGGGGTATGATTCCTACATGTTTGACACCAAACACGATATGGTTCTGTGTAGCCATTCTCAAGTTATCACGCTATCGCGATTTACTTATAATGCGGTTAAGAGTATATGGTATGGCTACACTACAAACAACCCAGCAATGGTTTTACGAAGGTTGCAGAGGGGCCCTACTCAGGTTCTCAGGACACCCCCGCGCAGCACGGCCCCCCAGCTGTGTGTGTGCCCCCTCGCTGCTGCTCACTGTGACGATCTGCCGTTTGCCTGTTTTTCCTAAGCTCGTTTTTTCCTGGTATTGCCTCACTGTTTCCCCTGCTGTCTCATTGTGATATTTGTACCCTGTATTGCCTGTTTCCCCTGGTGATAGCCCCGCTCCCCGCCGCCGTGATCTCGCGGCCCGCGTCCTTTTCTTCCGTGTCCTCCCCGCTCCCGCCTCCCAGCTGCTCCTCCCTCCCACTTGGCCTTAAATGGAGACCGCGCGGCGCAGGTGAGTGTGACCTGTTCTCAGGACACCCCGCGCCGCACGGCCCACCAGCTGAGTGTGTGCCCCCTCGCTGCTGCTCACTGACGATCTGCCGTTTTTTGCCTGTTTTTCCTAAGCTCGTTTTTTCCTGGGATTGCCTCACTGTTTCCCCTGCTGTCTCATGGAGAAGTGTGGCTCAATGATTAGAGCAGCTGACCCTGATGCAGAGGTCTAGCCCAGGACCAGGGTTCAATTCCCCGCCTCGGCGGGTCTTGGGCTAAAAAATTCCACGGACCTGATAATTCTCGCCCGGTGCCTATTCCAATCATGGAGTCCCACTCTGCAACTCTGGGCAATAGCTTGCTTAATCTCCACAACGGCCCCCACAACGCTAAGGCTTAAATGCCCGTTTCCCCTGGTGATAGCCCCGCTTCCCGCCGCCGTGATCTCGCGGCCCCGCCCCCTTTTCTTCCGTGTCCTCCCCGCTCCCGCCTCACAGCTGCTCCTCCCTCCCACTTGGCCTTAAATGGAGACCGCGCGGCGCAGGTGAGTGTGACCTGTTCTCAGGACACCCCGCGCCGCACGGCCCACCAGCTGAGTGTGTGCCCCCTCGCTGCTGCTCACTGACGATCTGCCGTTTTTTGCCTGTTTTTCCTAAGCTCGTTTTTTCCTGGTATTGCCTCACTGTTTCCCCTGCTGTCTCATGGAGAAGTGTGGCTCAATGATTAGAGCAGCTGACCCTGATGCAGAGGTCTAGCCCAGGACCAGGGTTCAATTCCCCGCCTCGGCGGGTCTTGGGCTAAAAAATTCCACGGACCTGATAATTCTCGCCCGGTGCCTATTCCAATCATGGAGTCCCACTCTGCAACTCTGGGCAATAGCTTGCTTAATCTCCACAACGGCCCCCACAACGCTAAGGCTTAAATGCCCGTTTCCCCTGGTGATAGCCCCGCTTCCCGCCGCCGTGATCTCGCGGCCCCGCCCCCTTTTCTTCCGTGTCCTCCCCGCTCCCGCCTCACAGCTGCTCCTCCCTCCCACTTCGCCTTAAATGGAGACCGCGAGGACGCGCAGCGGACACGCGCAGCGGGCGCGCCGATTGTGCGGCGAAGGCACGCCAAAGGCAAGCCCGTCTGCACCCGTCCGCGCCTGGACCGCGCCCATCACCAGGCCCCCTGGCCCTCGAGGATGCCAGCCCACACGACAGACGTATGACTCCTCCACCCTCTACGCACTCAACGCCGGCCAGAATCCCGCCTGCTACCAAGCCACCCCGGGACGCACCCACGGACCCTTCACCTGCCATGCCTGCAAATTAACCTGCCTCCGGACCTGCACCGCCCCCGCCAAACCGAGCCCCAGCAACAACCACCTGAAGTGCATCCTGCTGAACACCCGCTCCGTCCACAGGCACGCCGTCGAACTCTGGAACCTGCTCGACACAACAGCACCAGACGTCACCTCCCTCACGGAAACCTGGATGAACGCCTCCTCAGCGCCCATCGCCATCCCGGACGGATACAAGATCACCCGGAGGGACCGCGTCGACCAGACGGGAGGAGGCATCGCCATCGTACACAAGAACACCATCCGCATCTCGACCAACTCCGACGACACCCTCAGAACTGCCGAACACCTGCACTTCCAGATACACACCGACCCCAAGACGACCCTCAGAGGCACTCTGATCTACAGAACCCCAGGACCTCGCACGCAATTCAGCGAAGACATCGCAGACTTAATCAGCCCGCACGCCCTCCCCTCCGCTGACTACATCCTCCTAGGGGACCTCAACTTCCACCTGGAGAACAACAATGACAACAACACCACCACCCTGCTGGACAACCTCGCCAACCTCGGACTCCAGCAACTGGTGAACACACCGACCCACTACGCCGGCCACACGCTTGACCCAGTCTTCTCATCCAGCAAGCACATCTCCTTCAGCCACTCCACCGGACTTCATTGGACTGACCACAGCTGCGTCCACTTCAGCTTCAGAAGAACCACGACCCACCACCACCCGCAACGGGTCCCTCGCCGGGGCTGGAGCAAGATCACCGCCGAGCAGCTCACCGTCTCCTTCAACCAGAACCCTCCCACCAGCACAACGGACCCCAACAAAGCAGCCAGCAACCTCACACAGTGGCTGACCGCCTGTGCCGATTACCTCGCACCACTAAAGAACCCTACCAGCAGACCCGGCTGCAAGAAAACCCCCTGGTTCACCGACGAACTCAAGGACTCCAAGAAGAACTGCCGCACCCTCGAGAAAGCCTAGCGCCACAACCAGACCACAGACAACAGGACCGCCCTCAAGCACGCCGCCCTCAAGCACGCCACCCGCAAGCACCACCAGCTGATCCGCACCACCAAGAAGACAGCACTCAAAGAACGACTGGACAACAACGCCAACGACAGCAAGGAACTCTTCTGCATCGTCAAAGAGTTCTCCAACCCCAGCGCCGGAAAGAACATCACCACTCCCTCGCAAGACCTCCGACTCACTCGCCTCCTTCTTCCACCGCAAGATCGCCGACATACACAACAGCTTCGGCGCACAAACCACGCACCCAACCACCGAACCAACGCCCGCCACCACCACCCTCTGCAACTGGACCCCGGTCAGCACCGAAGACACCACCCGCACGATGAACACCATCCACTCCGGATCCCACACCGACCCCTGCCCCCACCACGTCTTCAACAAGGCCAACGCCATCATCGCACCCCATCTCCGGGACATCATCAACGCCTCCTTCCACACCGCCACCTTCCCGGAGAGCTGGAATCACTCCGAGCTCAGCGCCCTCCTGAAGAAACCAACAGCGGACCCCACCGACCTCAAGAACTTCCGCCCCATCTAGCACCTCCCTTTTCCGGCCAAAGTCATCGAGAAGACCGTCAGACAGCTCGCCGCCTTCCTCGAGACGAACGGATCCCTCGACCCCTCACAGTCCTTTTTCCGAGACAACCACAGCACCGAGACCGCCCTGATCGCAGCCACCGATGACATCAGATCCCTGCTCGACAATGGGGAAACAGCGGCCCTCATCCTCCTGGACCTCTCCGCAGCGTTCGACACTGTCTGCCACCGCACCTTAGTGCAGCGCCTCAGCAACATCGGAATCCAAGAGAAGGGTCTGGAGTGGATCTCGTTCCTCGCCGGAAGAACCCAGAGAGTCCGCCTCCCCCCGTTCAGATCAGAAGCCACCAAAGTCATCTGCGGCGTACCATAAGGATCATCACTCAGCCCAACCCTCTTCAACGTCTACATGAGCCCCCCTCGCAGCCATCGCACGCCAACACAACCTCAACATCATCTCCTACGCCGACGATACCCAGCTGATCCTCTCCCTCACCAACGACCCCGCCACCACCAGAGCTAGTCTATACGATGGGATGAAAGACGTCGCCGAGTGGATGAAGAACAGCCGCCTGAAACTGAACTCAGACAAGACAGAAGTCCTCATCCTGGGATCATCGCCCTCCGCCTGGGACGATTCCTGGTGGCCCCCTGCCCTCGGCACCACTCCCAAACCAACGGACCATGCACGCAACCTTGGATTCATCCTGGACTCCTCCCTCTCGATGACCAGACAAGTCAACGCCGTCTCCTCATCATGCTTCAACACCCTGCGCATGCTCCACAAGATTTTCCGATGGATCCCCACCGAAACCAGGAAGACCGTCACCCAGGCACTCGTCACCAGCCGACTGGATTACGGGAACACCCTCTACGCCGGAACCACAGTCAAACTTCAAAAAAGACTCCAACGCATCCAGAACGCCTCCGCACGACTCATCCTGGACATCCCACGACACAACCACCTGCACTGGCTCCCCATCAGCAAGAGAATCACGTTCAGGCTCCTCACCCACGCACACAAGGCTCTCCACGACCTGGGCCCAAAGTACCTCAACGACCGCCTGACCTTCTACACGCCCACCCGCCAGCTACGATCGACCAGCCACGCCCTCGCCTCTGTACCACGCATCCGCCGAGCCACCGCCGGAGGAAGATCCTTCTCCTACCTGGCAGCCAAGACTTGGAACTCCCTCCCCATCCACCTTCGGCTGACCCAGGACCACCTCTCCTTCAGGAAGCAGCTCAAGACCTGGCTGTTCGAGCAGTGACGTATCCCTCTCCCCCAGCGCCTTGAGACCCTCCCGGGTGAGTAGCGCACTATACAAATGCCGTGATTGATTGATAGGGGTCCCCCCTCACACATCTCAGCACCCTGCCTTGTAGGATTAGCAAGGCCTGCTTTAGGGGTGACCTATGAGGATATATGTGTTGTATTAAGTGGGATACAGGATACCTATATCCCTGTAAGGAGTGCAAGCACCACCTTACCCAGACTACAGTAGTCATTTGGTATGGCTGTCCCCGGGGTGGCACAATAATTGCTGCAGCCCCTGGTAGGCCTCTGAGGGACCCGTGCCCTGGGTACCATCTACAAGGGGCTGATAGGGTGTCCTCAGTATCCAATTGGATGGTACCTAGGGTTCTCACATCAGTTTAGAGAAGAAGCAGATCGGCTGGGGTCCTGGATAGCAGGGCCACAGCCTGGCTAGTGTCATAAAACAGTCAAAACATCAGCAAAACGTTGGGGGCAACTATGCAGTCGATGCCACTCTCCTACACACTATTTTTCGTATAGTTAGGTATTTGCCACATAATCTATCTACTGTATAATCTGCAAATGTTAACATTTTTTCTAGTTTAAACAGTCCAAAAGTTACTGAAAACGCAGCCACATATGTTGCTGCACAGTGGAAAGCCATTTGCATAGGTTCACTGGTTACCTTTCTGTCGCTTAGTACTATATTTGGGAGATAAACCAACACTAATGATGTGCAACCTATGCCCAGACACTGTTAACAAGTGTAACAAGCATTGGCATAGCCAATATGTCTTGCCTTTGGGACCTTAGAAGTGTTTAGCCATGCAACAGTTGATGTTGTTGCAACAAGGATATTGTGCTGGATAACTAAACACTTATTAAGTCCCAAAGGCGAGACCTATTGGCTATGCCAATGCTTGTTTTGTAAAGGTACGGCACTTTGTAACATTGTCTTAAACCTTCCTTGCACGATCCCCTAAAACACAAGGCCAGCTGCACTATGAGTATGCAAATGCACCACAGAAATACTAATGGCGCACATTCAGCTACAGTAGTCCGGACGGACCAGGCATCATGACAATTTTAGCCCTCGGGTCAACACTGCATCTACCTGATGTCAGCGCTCAGCCTGTTTTGTGACAATCACTTAAAAGACCCTGGAGCCCCGGGAGTGGCCCCATGCTGACACGCTGCCCCTTCACTTCGCAAAATGCAGCAGGCTGATGAACTGGAAAGATGCACAAACAGGCGCCACTGAGCCACAATGAAAGGGAACGGGTTCACTGGTCACATTCCTGCACACGTGACTGCCCGCTTGCGCAGCTCAACCAAACTCACATCTCCCATGAAGCCCAACATGCTGACAGCCGCAAGGCGGCCGTGCAGTCAATCTCTAAGCCCCGAAGCGATTACAAGGCAAGGAGAGTCAACAACAGTGCTGCAAAGCGAAACCATTTCTGGGTCGGTGGCAAAAGGTCAATCATGTTAATTTATTTACATATGTACCAGACCGAACCAGACCTGTCAGAAATGAAGTAAAGGTGGTGCTAAGGAGGGACTAAAACCCATTAATGAATCAGAAGCCTGCATTTACGAAGGACAAAGACAGAAGACAATGACAAATATAGGTGGGGAGTGGGCGTGGCTTCTCTTCCATACTCCACTACAGCAGATCCCCAGAGCAGCGCATGCGCGCTAGCTCAGACTCGACACAAAAAAGGAATGTGGATTACTACTACCGGACTTAACGGACGCTACGAGTCGACATATCTTATAAAGGATTTCGGATATAATACTGCTAAACCCTTATTGTGGGTTATTTCCCAAATTGCTGCGTATATACATGGAGATACACCCTCCTAACTGATACCTCAGGACATGGGATGAGTGTCCTTTTTGGCCTTTGAGAGGTTTTATCCTGAGCTATTTTACATGAATACAGTTATGCCATTCTTCCTGTTATAATCTAAGCCCTGAAGAAGTTCCTCTATAGGAACGAAACGTGTTGGCCAAAGGCCATATTATAATATTTTGAAACAAATAAAGAAAACTGTTGGACTCATTTGGATGACTCAGACTCCTTTTCCTGGTGCACCTTCCTTTCTCACGAAAATTAGTTTTTATGGATTCCAGTATAGCCGAACTGCGGCAGGCTCTGGAAGTGAATGCACAGGACACTAATTTGGTCAAAACAAGGATTGAGGTGCTAAACCTTAGGTCAGCCGCTGTTGTTTTTTTTTCCTTCTAAATCTAGTACTGTTAGAAACCTTACAACCACACCAAAAGGAAGAATCTCCAAGACAGCATTTTCTAGTCTCACCTCAGAACTTGGTGCTTCGGCGTATATGTCGCAATTGCTTTTTATACAAAGCCTCCATCTCTGCCACCCATTCACAACAATCTAGCGCTGTTCCTCCTGGTCTGAAACGGAGCAGCTCCGCACAGCATCGCACCACTAGCACTTCCGCAGACATAACTGCACCGACCGGATACAGGTACAACTACCGAGCAAAGAGTGAACAGGACACTTCTTGTTCCCTTCCTGCAAACACTTCATCAAGGCCCCTTTTACCCAGAGTCTACATGTTGAAAGCCCCATGTTACATTTATTGATAATCTAAATTTGACTATTAACTCTAAATTATTGGCTCGAAAGACTAGGATGACATGAGTAGGAGCGCAGACCAGCAGATGGCCGAAAGGGAGCAGTGTCATGCGAAGAGTCAACCATAGCATAAGCATTTTGTTTTTTAAACTATCTACTATTTGGCGCCATAAAACAAATGTGACATTATAGCAGTACAGCCTTAACTGGTTACAAGTGGAGAGTTTGTTAAGATAGGTTAGTGGGCTAAAACGCCTGCTTCAACCATTCTAGTGTAGCCAGCATATTTGGGGCGTTCGTTCGGTAATGGTTACTGCACGTTCTGAAAAGGCCTGTGAAATGGCTGGCCTGAAGATGGAACGGCCATATAACAGTTTTGCAGGCTGGTGGCTCTGCTACAGAGCATCGCATGTAACGTTCAATGGAGAACACAGGCTCAAATTCAGGTAAATGGAAGGATCTCCGACTATGCAGCTGGCTGTGGCCTGCAAAGCAAGAGTTGGAAATATGGCAGTCCTTAACTCGAACCGTAACTATTCTAAGGTTAATAAAAAAGGTTTTGCTGAGTGGTAAAACAAATCTTAAGTGGGGAAAAAGCAGTTTGTATTGCACGCTATAAAATAGGATCTTAATATAATTGCACACTTCGATGTTAAACCTGACTGTCCTGCAGGATTCTTTAGCTGCCAATAACTGCATTTTACACAACTTGGCTAATGGAATTGGAAGGCCTGGGATTCACGAGACATTTGATTTAGTTAAGAACTGGAAAGTAAGGACAGTATTTAAATAAAATTATGGAAATGTGCAGTGCTTTCATCTACTGGAGCATTAATGTTAACGTTAATGTTAACTAGACTTATAAAGAGCGCAGCTGCCTCAGCAAAGAGGCGTCCCGGCGCTAGAAGCAGAGAGACAAGGAGGCTAAGAAACTGAGCGAAGCAGCAAATAGAAAAGAACATAAAAAAGGAAGGATTAGGCCGCGTGAAAGAGATAAGTCTTCATGGCTTTACGGAAGGCTAGCAAGCTGTCCAGACTACGAATCTGAAGGGGCAGGAAGTTCCATAACCTGGCTGCCAAACAGCGAAAGGATCGCCCCCGGCACGGAGACGGTTCACTCGAGGGATCAAAGCCAAGTGTTGCCCTAGAGAGCGCAGCTGGCGTCTAGGAACGTAGGGTACCAACAAGTTGGCCAAAAGCCCGGGAGACGCGAGCTTCAAAAAGGACAAACAGAGCCTTAAATTTGATTTGCTTAGCCATGGGCAACCAGTGTAATCGCCGGATAGCACCAGCTGTTGAGCATCTGCGCGGGAGCCCAAACAGGGCTCTGGCAGCATCATTTCGGACTCGCTGCAAGCGTACTACCTCAGCATGATTCGCCCCAATGAGGAGCGAGCTGGCGTAGTCTAGTCTAGAAAGTATCGCCGCTTGAACGATCAGCTGGCGAGTGGGTGGATCAAAGAACACCAACAGGGGTCTAAGTCCCCGAAGAAGGCCATAACAAGTACAGGCTACCTTCTTGGTGTGATCCTGGAAGCCGAGAGTGGAATCCATCCAAACCCCTACGTTTTAACCACTGTCCTGGGAACGGTCGCACTACCAAGAGAGGTAGGCCACCATAGCTCACTCCACAGGCTCCCATCTTTCCCCACCAGTAACACCTTGGTTTTATTGGCGTTAAGCTGGAGGCAGTTGGAGGTCTTTCACTCCGCGACTGCCGCCAGACCACTTCAAACTTAGAAGCGTCCTGCATAGAGTTGTCAGAGAGGGCCACCACCAACTGAGTGTCGTCAGCATAGGAGACCATAGTAAGGCCTTTGTCCCTGCCCACCGTAGCAACGTACAGTTTGAAAAGTACAGGACTCAGAGCAGAGCCCTGAGGTACCCCCTTCCCGATGGACTGGAAACGGGAGAGAAACGGGGGAGCGGTCACTTGGAATGTGCTCCCTGACAGGAAAGATCTAAACCATTCCAAGGCTAAGCCAACAACACCCGCATCCTCCAGACGACGTAAAAGGATCATGTGGGAGGCCGTGTTGATTGCAGCACTGAGATAGAGTCCTATCAGTGCCGCAGTATGCCCTGTATCAAGAATGGTCCGCAGATGCTCGGTCACAGCCAAAAGAGCAGTCTCCGTACTGTGTCCAGGGCGGAAGCCATTCTGGGAGGGATACAGGGTGCCGTTAATATTCAGGAACCTCGTTAAGATGTTATTCACGTGAGCCTCAGCGATCTTAGCTACCCACGGTAGAAGGGATATGGGACGAAAGTTTTCCCGCTTAGCCAGGTCCAGCGAAGGTTTTTTCAGTAGTGGAACCACCATGGCCTGGTTCCAAAGCTCAGGGACCACGGCAGTAGAAACAGATGCGTTAGCGACCTGGCACAAAGGAGCAAAGTTAAGGAGTCACTGAACTGGGCAGGCTTCAGAGGATCTACAGTAGAGCCAGATGTAATTTTACCACACAGCAGTAAGAACTCTTCCTGTGAGATGGGAGCGATAGCCTCCAGAAAATGAGAGGGAGGAGGTCCGTGTGGAGCAGTAAGGGAGGGAGGTAACTAAGGGAACGACCTATAGATATTTTCTACTTTATTCACAAAAAAGGTCACCAGATCTTTGCAATGTTGCTCAGAAATAATCACAGAAGCCGTAGAGTTTTTTCTGACTCTGAGATCCTTAAGTATTTTAAAAATGCACTTAGCCGGATTACGGCTTAGCTTGATTTCATTGGCAAAATAAGCTGCCCGGACAGAGTGTAAAGTTCTATGGTAGCTTTTAATTGCGGCCTGATAACTTGCTTAAGCCCCAAGGTCATAGTCCTTTCTCCAGGTACGCTCCAGCTTTTTGCAAGCTTTACGTATAGCAACTAGTGAGTCGTTAAACCACGGGTCGGAGTCAGAACTGCGGCCCTTAGACCATTTAGCAGGGATGAGAGAGTCAAGAGCTTGAAGAATCCAATTACAGAGTGATCTATATGACAAATCTGGGTCACTATACAATTGAGGAGGGTGAACAGAAAGAAGAGCATGAAAATCCTCAAGCTTCAATTTGCGCCAAGGGCGTTTGAAAGAGGGCGTTTGAGAGGCTCTATACGGAGGCTCGAAGACCGGGAAAGACATCGAAACCAGAAAGTGGTCTGACCAACAAACAGGACTAGGTGTCTCAACAGAAGCAAAGGGGATGTTGGAAAAGACAGGGTCCAGTAAGTGACCGGCAATATGATTGGCGCCTGAGACCAGTTGCGTTAATTGGCAGGCCACCAGGTCTGCGAGCATACTGCTAATTTCATTGTCATGATGGTCAAAATTCAAGTTAAGATCACCTAAAATGCTCAAATTAGCTGCGTTCATAGCCAGTGTGCTAGTAACATCAATAAGGGCATATATGAATTCCTTAGATGGCCCAGGAGGTGGATAAACTAACAGCCCTGACATAGTAGACTGAGTGCCAAAAGAGTTATAAGGCTAGTTCTTCACCTGGGGTATTTGCCCTGAAGTCAGAAGTAAATATCCCAGGACAGGTACAGGATCCCAGGAGGCATTTTCACAACGTTCATGTTTTCCAAATAAAAACAAGCATTGGAAATGCAATAGGTCTCTCAGTTCTCTGTTTTGGAGCTATTGGTATTGTAAATGCCAATTTTTTTTTACTTATGCAATAGATATGCCCTCGCCACCTTAATAAAATAAAGAACTCCGTTGTGTATCTTTTTATGTAGTAATAACCTAGTTATAATAAAACGAAATAAAAAGAGTAATGGCCTTTTCGTAAAAAAACACTAACCAATCCTGATTACCACATTTTTAAGTAATTAAAATTACTTTCTGGCATAAGACACACTTATTGAATGTTAATACTAGAATACTTGTATCCAATGTATATAGTGCTGATATGCCAAGACATCAGCTTCAAAGCACATACATAGAACAAGTAGCAATAAATACAAAGTAGACAAAAGTGAAACAAAGTAGACAGAGTAGAACAACACGTTCAGGTGTTTAACGGTCCAATTATGTTTGTATTGTTGTGCACAGAGAACCTCACACAAACTCGTAGGCACAGAAGCACGCACAGACAAGCGCATACACACACACATGCACACATTCAGGAACACAGCCAGCGGATGCCTCATACACAGATGCATGCAAACACACAAGCAAACATTCACACACACACACACATGCACACACATATGCAGGCACAAGCACATACATACAAACAGACACGTGCACACAGACCTGCACTTAACGAAGCATACACAAACATACAGCATTATCAAGGGGAAATACACACACACGCATGCATGCACATATGCAAGCGCGCACACACACTCCTACATACCTACACACGTGAGGGAATGACGGAAAGTCTGTAACAGCGCCAAGAGGCCCTTAAATGGTGAACGGTGCGCAACAATCATCGATCATAATAGGAATGTGTGATCTTGGGCAGATGTCTCATCCTAGACATAGGCACTCTTAGAACCCTCGCCGGTAGTATGTGTACTTTACATGAATTATGCATTCACGCACTTCTCCATCCATGCACTAGCGCCTTATCAATCATTCCTTTTGCTTCACTGCACACCATACATGCAGCGCAAAGTCACATTAAAAAGTACAACTTAGGCCCTCACACACACATCCACACACTTCGATCCAAGCACACCCACGGGTTAGTATGCGAGCCAACAGCAAATGCGCTTACAGCGCGTCGTCAGCGTGTGCAGCGCTGGTTTAATGGCAAGCATTGGCATAGCCAATAGGTCTCGCCTTTTTGACCTTATAAGTGTTTAGTTATCCAGCACAATAGCCTCGGTGCAACAACTATTGCATGGCTAAACACTTATAAGGTCCCAAAGGCGAGACCTATTGGCCATGCCAATGCTTGTTAAATGGGGTTTCTACATGAAAGGGCGGGACATGTGGCGCTCAGATTAGGAAAGCACTGAGACCCTGCAGTAAGCATACAAAAGGCAGCCTCACAACAATAACCATATGTACTGGATGTGTAAATATCATTGCGGCGATCCCCCAAAATGGGCCAACCGTATAGAAATCAAATTAGACTATGTTCTAGATATTATCCCTGAAAAGCAAATTTAAGTTGTAAAAGGGGTTCCGTAGTTCATGCTTTTAGTTGGACCTGCGCATCCGATAGTCTGCATTCCTAGATGCAAAAATCTTCAGGGCATGCGTGTGTTTATTTACAGAGCAGTCTACAAATATGATGTGGACTTTTGTGAAATATACATTTCCAGCAAAGACTAAGAGCAAGAGTGCATACACAAGAACGTGCGTTACTTTGACGTCCTTACGTTTTCAAGATACAATGACCCATTGGTTGACACGGACTGTAGACAAACAAGTATACTCCTTGTAGTTACTTCATGTCCTTACTGTTATTGTTTCATTGGCTTTCATGAATTCAGACAGTCTCGTTACCTTAACTTCAGGCAGAAAATGGGGAGAAGAAAGTGAAAATTGAAAAGAGGGAAAGTCTGGCTAAAACGAATGGGAGAAAAAAAGATAAAGAGGGAGAGAAACGAGAGATAAGAAAGGAGAGACTGTGTGTAAAATATGGGGCGGAATGAAAGGAAGAACTGAAGACGAGAACAAAAAAGATGAGCGGCAGGAGTGAAAGTACAGCAAGAGGACGAGAATGGAAAAGCAAAAATAAAGATAGGGTAGAGGGAAAGATGGAAAGTGAGAAGGGTAGAGAAGGGACAGTGGAGGGGAAAAAAAGTGTGAGCTCAAGGGTGGAGAAAGGGGAGAACAAGAAATAGGGACACAAATAATAAAGAGGAAGGGCGAACATGAAGCTTGCAAGAAATATGGTAGTGGAGATGAAGAATGGGAGAGAAGAAAGCAAGCAAAGTGATTTGATACAAGGGGACGAGCGGCTGAAGATTGTAATTGTATTTACAAATCGTGTACTACCACTGACGAAGCGATGTGTGACAGGGAAACGTTAAAGAGACAGAGATATGCGAAGAAAGAGAAGAGGCGGACGAGGTGGGCAAGAAGAAAGAATGAAACATGGAAGGGTGGGAGAGATGGGGAGAACGAAAAGAGGTGGACAAGTGAGAGCTATGAAAGAGAATAAAACGAGGAGTGACGAGAAAGCTACGAAAGGAAAGTGAATAAAAAGTGCGCTACATAGCTATGGCGATGAGAAAGAGGAGGGAGTGGGAGGTACAAGAAAGGAAAGAAGAAACATTGTGATGTGTGAAGGGATGTAGAAGGGCCAGAGAAAGATCCGAGGAAGGAAAATTATAGACGGAGAGAAAGGAAGACTGACAGACTAAGATACAGAAAAGAGGCAGAAAATGAAGTGAGTGGAGAACAGGAAGGATGAAAGGAGAAAAAAAAGGAGTGAAGAATGAAACGAGAGGTACAGTGAAAAAGTGTATTTTAAAACACTGCAATCGCTGCAATACATTTGAGAGGAAGTTTATTTAATAAGTCTGCAATAGATTTGAGAAAACATTTAATTTAAAACGCTGCAATACCTGTGAAAGTTTATTTAAGAACGCTGCAATACATGTGAGCGAACGTTTTTTGAAGAAAGCTGCAATACATTTAGGAGAACGTTTATTTAAAAACACTGCAGTACCTTTGAATGTTTATTTAAGAATGCTGCAAGACATTTAAGAGAAAGTTTATTGAAGAGCGCTGCAAGACTTGGCGAGAAAGTTTATTTTAAAACACTAAAGAACGCTGCATCACATCTGAAATAAAGTTTACCTATAACGCTGCAATAACTAACACAAGTATCTCTTATATTGACATTGGACTTAATTTGATTAGAAGGGACTGGAAAGGGTAGTACGTACTAGCAGAAATAGGGAAAGTAATGGTTAACTTATCTTAAAACATTTAACTTCGGTCTCGGAACACAAACATTTAACAAGCATTGGCCGCGCGGCAGTAAATGTAACGCCGCGCAGCCGTAAAAGCGAGTCATCGCGATCACTCTGAAAGCAAAACGCGCTAAAGCACGCTAGGGATGCGCATGCAGCAGCGGGGGGAGGGGCGGAGGCAGGGAGCAAGCAAGAGGAAAGGCATGGCGCTGAAGGCTTGCGGTTCGCGAGTGCACGCTCGCGTGAACGCAAGCTTGTCACCAGCCAGCAGCACTTTGAAAACTCACCTACTGAAGTCTCTCCGAGCAACGCATAGCGCTGACTCAGCGATACCTAAAAACATTTGCAACATTAACGAAACAGGCTAGTAATGCATAACAATTAAACTTCTAAATCTTAAATCTCAGAAATTCATAGGCCTATTGCACGGTTTGGGGGCGGGGGAGGGCAATTATCTTACCTACAACTCACCCATCTTTGGGGCCTTCAAAATCCAACTAATTGTTTCTGGTCTAAATCATTCTTGTGGACACACCCTGAATGTCAAACCTGCACACTTGGGAGAGTGACTGACAACATTCCAGTAATATGGAGCAATCACAATAGTATTTTCTTTCTCTGACAAATACACCTATCAAAAAAAATTCAAAGAAAGAAACAACCACCATCAAGAAACACGCAAAGAAAAAAAACGAGACTAAGGAGGTCAGCTGAAGACATTCAAAACTTTCAAAACTGAATCTCCACTGCACTGGACAGCCAGATACCAATAAAAACCACATTCAGACAACTGCGAAAAGAAAATCACGTGGTGGGTGGGGGTCATAAATAAAAAACAAAAAAAAAATCATACTATGCCATTGTAACAGAGCCCATAGAAGAGGTGTCTTAACCACAAAACAACACTATTCCACGCCCATTTTGAATGGGAGTTCCTCTCTGAAGGAACTCTAGATTATAGCTGAATTTTGCAATATAGAATGTTACAAAAAAGCAGCAAAACTTTCATTGACAAATTCCCTATGGAATTGATCTGTAAAATTAAAAAGAAAGAAACTTACTTTAAGTTGAACACAGATAAAACTATTCCAGCATGTGACCCAACCACCAAACAGAGACAAAAGCCATATTCTGCACCTAAATAGCTCAATGCCCTCTCAGTAAAAGAGTAGCTCTACATCATCACAAGCAAATCCCCAAGATCACCTACAGACCCAGCACCTCAAAAAATCTTCAAAGGACCTCCAGCGCACAACTTATGTGGGAGAGGTATCGGAAAAAGGTACACAACAAGGCCTGGGAACTAGATTCATTCCCAATCCAAGCTGAAAGAACAACTTACTTACCATTTGTAACAGTCTTTCTGGTGGATATTCTACCGAACCGCACATTTTCTCACCTTACGAATATTCTCCAGGCATCAAACTGGACCCAGAAACATTAAAAGCAGTACTCCTGCACGCCAATAGGTGGCGTCATTCGGACCCCTGCAGAAGTTGTTCCACTCGAGCGAAGCATACAAGCTCTGCAATTGTGCACTGTCAGTTGTTTTCTAGCTCTCCGTGCCCTCAGATGTGGAGCAAATCAGAATAACCAGTATGCATATTTCTACATCTGGGACTTTTTTGCTGTAAATAGTGTCTAGTTTACGGACACCAAGTTGAGGCTTGATGGGAAATCTGCGGTTACATAGAGTATTCACCAAAAATATAATTACCAAAATGTAAGTAACTACTTTTTCTGATGAATACTTCTAACCACAGATTACTCACCTGGAGAATAGATACCATACCAGTACCTACCCATGGTGGTGGATCTGCAAACAGACTCTGGCCTAAGTACTGCAAGACTGAGCCGATAAAATGCTCCTCTAGACAAAGCCAACTGTTGAGGTAATAGTGCTTCCTAACGTTTTGTGCCGACGCCCATTTAGATGCTGGACAAATCTCCAGGACAGGCAAGTCAAATATACTTATTTGATTTCATTAAAAATTCCTAAAAAAGGGTGCAAATACCACCATATGTGAGGAATACATGAAATGTTGATTTTAAAAACTTAAAAGATATAGAACGGCACAAAGAAGATAGTCGAAAGACAAGTAGCGGTTATTTGAGTCAAAAAGTATTAAAACATGCAAGCGGTACAGTAGAAGAGTTTCGAGGCAGAGTGTTGGCAGTTTCTTTTCTGTCCAGTTCTTTTGCGGCATTTTTCAAAAGGTTTATGGCACTACAGGACACTGCTGCTCTGCAAGTTCTTATTTGTTCCTTCCTAAAGACCTCCCGAAGGACCGTTTTTGAGTTTCTGCTAGGAAGGGGCAGATACATATTAAATGCAGTAAAGACTCATCCCCTCCTCCGCATAGGCGGCGTTCCTTGGATTGCCACAGGTATTTCCATTTTGCGGTTAGGTCCTTTGATGGAAATTACCCAAGCCTCAGTAGTGTGAAAAAGTGCTTTTTCTGGTGAGGAAAGTGATCTAACAAATAAGGTTGAGGTTGCTGCCTCTGGTATGCCTGTATCACTGTCCAGGCGTGAGATTTTTTTCTAAAGCGGTTTTGTCTATTAATAAAGAACTTTGTTTAATAGCTTTGTTGACCACAGATTTAAAACCAGAGTAGGTAGGGATAGTGAGCCGGGCCATTGATATTGCATTTCTCACTGAAACCTGGCTAAATTACCTTCAACGAGCATACTTGACCTTCTCTCCCCCCCCCCCCCCCCCCCCCCGGGATACTATATTCTTAGAAAAGACAGACCTAACAGAGTTGGGGGAGGGCTAGCCATTATCTTCAAAAAGGAACTTCAGATTTCCCTTATCACTAACCCAGGCTACACCTCATGCGAATACCTGGAAGCAGAACTGTTAACGCAAAACTCCCGCCCAATTAGTCTACACATCTATCGCCCCCCCGGGACCACCACAGCCCTTCATTGAGGACTTATCTGATCTACTGGCGCAATCAGCATTATCCAACTCAAAAAATCTCTTTCTTGGGGATCTTAACCTCCATTGGAATGATACCAATGACCCCACCATCTCCCTCCTCACTACACTTCTTGAAATCAACAAACTCAAACAACTCTGCCAATCTCCAACTCACACTAAAGAATCCATACTTGACGTCATTCTGTCCAACGATGATCTGACTTCCGTTACCAATATCATCCCCACTGACTGGTCCGACCATCACCTTATACTCTTCACCATTGCTACCTCAGCAAACCTCCCTGCCCCTAAAACTACCAGACCTAAGAAATTGACCAGAAACCTAAAAGGCATCCCCCAGGAGTTCTACAATCGAAACTCCAAGCTCAACTTCTCATTCCCCCCCCTCCCAAAATGCGAATGAGCTCACTGAACTATTTAACAATACTGTTACAGATATTCTTGACCAACTAGCCCCGCCTAAACTCAAAAACCAAAGAAACACCCCCTCAAACTCTTGGTTTAATACAGAGAATTAATGAGAGACGGGCACTCAGCCTGTCGGAAAGAACCTGGAGACACCATCCCTCACCCTCCCATCTTGCACTTCTCAGACATGCCAGATCCACTTACAAAAAACATACTCAAGGAAAAATCATCCTTCTTCCGCACTCAACTTGACAGAGCCAAAAACAGACCCAGGGAACTCTTCAAAATCATCCCTCGCACCTCTAAATATGACAGCCTCATCAGACAGATGTGAAGAAATTGCCCACTTCTTCTCGGAAAAAATTGCCAAAATTGACCAATCCTTCCTTCTCACACAACTATCCTCCAACTCCCAATCCAATCCTGTCCTCACCTCTAATACCTACTCCACATCCCCCCTTCCAGACGACATATCTCTCTATCCTACCGCTCCCCAGCGAGCCTGCTCACCTGCCCATATCCATACCCCCCACCACTCCACAGGCCTCTCACCTTCCACATCTCCAGTAACCAACCCCCCTAAATCTCAACTCAAGAACAATGCCTTCTTGCTCAACTTTGTCCCCGTCACTGAGCTTGAAGTCCTCAATATAATTGGCAATTTAAAACCGTCCTCCCACACAACAGACCCAATACCCTCCAACCTTGTGCCTGCCATTGAGCACATCACCACCCCATTCTGGACCAAAATCATCAACACCTCTCTCTCCACGGGCTGTGTCCCCTCCTCCCTTCAACATGGACAAATCTCGCCCATAATCAAAAACCCCAATGCTGACCCCAATGACCTAAATAATCTCTGCTACCATCACTAACCTCCCTCTTCTCTCAAAGGTACTTGAAAAATGTGTCCTACTACAACTAGACAAACACATAGAAAATTTCAGCCTTCTCGACCCCTTTCAATCTGGCTTCAGAAAAGGCTGCAGCACTGAAACGGCAATGCTCAATGTCATAGATGACATCCATCAATCATTTGACAATGGCGAGACCAGACTTCTTATCCTTCTTGACCTCTCCGCAGCATTCGATACAGTCAACCATTCAGCCCTACTTAATGCGCTTAGGAACCGCTTCGGCCTTAATGGCACCGCCTACAAATGGTTCATCTCTTATCTACAACACCGTACTCAGCAAATCAAAATTCAAAACTGTCTCTCTACCCCCACTCCTGTCTCCCTTGGAGTCCCCCAAGGATCTATTCTCTCTCCCTCCCTCTTTAACCTCTTAATGGAACTCCTCACCCTCATTCTTAACCAAGCAGGCATAAATTACCTCCTCTACGCCGATGACACCCAAATCTATTACAAGATTAAAACTCATGCTGACATCTTACACCTGAACAACACCCTTACCAAGATCCAAACCTGGTTCCATTCAAATCATCTCAAACTCAACCCTAACAAAACCGAAATCATTCTCTTCTCCCCCAAAAATAACCCTCTACCCGTTCAATCATGGATCCCGGACCTCAATGCACTCAATTGCTCACTCACCCTGTCCAACTCCGTCAAATCTCTTGGTATCACCATCGACAACACCCTAACCCTTAATGTTCACATCAAAAACTCTGCCAAAGGAGCCCTCTTCACTCTGTCACCTCAAGAAAATTAAACCATTCATACCCACCGATTTCAAACTCGTAGTTCAGTCGCTTGTTCTGTCACGTATTGATTATGGTAATGCCATCCTTAATGGAATCCCCAAAGTACACCTAGCTCCAATCAAAGCTGTGCTCAACCTTGCTGCCAGGCTCATCACGGACTGCAAATGCTTCGATCATATATCCCCGGCTCTCAAATCTCTTAAATTGCTCCCTATCGAAGGCAGATCTGCCTACAAAACCGCCTGCATTACTCAAAGTCCTCCACCAAAACACTCCGCATTACCTCTCAAAGAAACTCCACACTGCAGGCTCCACTCGACCTCTGAGAAGCACCAACACCCTACTCCTAATCCCACCTCTGCATAAAAAGAAAGCTACACAATCTCGCTCCTTCTCTGGCAATGTCCCTATTATCTGGAATGCCCTCCCAAAAAACCTGCGCTGTAATCCCTCCTATTCTAGTTTAAAAAAAGACCTCAATACCCACCTCCTCACTTATTATTGGGGTTCCTAACCGCTGTCCTACTCCTGATTTCTTATCTATGACACGATATTTGTTGAGTAATTTTATACCCTGTTCTCCTGTTTCACCATTTACCTAATTACTTAAATGTATAGCTCCTGCCCCTGTTTATTTATCTGGTTTTGTATAATGCTCATGTTGTCTGTACCTTGTAAATTTTTGTTGCACTACCTTTCATATGCTTTTATACCCTATGTGCCTTATACTATCCTTATCTTGTAAAGCGCTCTGATACCTCTGGGTCTAGCCAGCGCTATATAAAACCTTTAAAATAAATAAATAAAGAAGGTGGGGGCGAAGCCTGGACTCTGAATGCGGTTGGGTGAGATGACATGGGGGATGGACACGACGGATGGAGCACCGTCCTTCCCAAGCCACTAGCGCCACACTAGAGGTGACTCCGCAACAGAGCGAGAGCCACTAGCGAGTGGACTAACCTGTGGGTATTGCGGACGACCTCGCCGCCAAGGGAGAGAGTGACAAGGACCCTAACAGGGAGGGACATTTCTGTGCGAGACGCCTGGAGGGGGTCGGAGAGACTGAGGCAGGCCCGCTCGGACTGGGAGAGGCATGGGGAGCCGCCGGAGGATCAGGCCAGCGAACTGGTAAGGTGGGACTCACTGGCTGATTGACGAGTCAGACTAACAATTCCCCCCCCCCCTCCTTCCTGACCTGCGTCCTTGCATGTATGCTTGACTCTGGCTAGTTCCACCTCAATACCGGGACATTGTATCACCGAGGAGGTGCCCGCTGGTGGCTGCGGCGGGCGAGCGCCACATGCACTACAGGCAGCAGGCGATCTGGCCTGAAGCACACGCGGGGGCGAAGGCTACCTACCATCTGCACCTGCCCGAACTCACCATGGGTAAAGACAAAGATGCGAAGCCGCTGCGCCAGGGCAGAATGGACCAGTACGCAAAGGTTATCACCACCCCCTCCCCCCCCCAGGAGGAGCGCCTGATCGGATACGGACACCCTTCTACAGGCAATCCAGGCATCCAGGACAGCGCTAGAGGGTCAGATCGGCGCAGTGGGATCGGAGGTGGCGCTCTTGCGCCAGGACCTCAGGAGCCTGGCTGGACGGGTCACGGAGGCGGAGACGCGGCTGGGCGAGACGGAAGACTCTGTACACAATCTCCACAAGGAACTGCAGAAAGTCCGATCCTCTCATAAAGACCTGCTGTGGAGAGTAGATGATGCGGAAACAGGGCTCAACGGAACAATCTTCGTTTTGTGGGCTTTAGAGAAGGAATTGAAGGGACGAATATGCCGAACTTTCTCTATGACTGGTTGCGGAACACCTTCCCGGCGGACAAGTTCTCCTCCCGCTTCGTCATAGAAAGAGCCCACCAGGCACTGCTGGCCCGACCGCCGGTGGGGGAGCAACCCAGGCCCATAATAGCACGCTTTCTAAACTTCCTAGATAGGGACATGATACTTAGAGAGGCCCGGAAGCTGGGGGAGAATACCCGCATCATGATCTTCCCAGACTACAGTAGAGAGGTGCAAAGGCAGAGGCGCACTTTTGACTCCGCTAAAGCTAAACTGCGAGAACGCAAGATACAATACATGCTGCTTTTCCCTGCGAAATTGAAGGTCCTGTTCTTGGGCAAATCCCACTTCTTTCAGACACCAAAGGAGGCTTGGCAGTGGCTGGAGGAACGTCCCCACCCCCCCCCCCTCCTCCCCCGAGGCACCCGGAAACACAGATAGGTGGTGAGTCGCCCTCTGGTGCAACGGGCGGTCATCCCCTGAACACGCAGCGCGCGCTTTGGCCCTGATACCGGCAAAAGGACTACGTCTTGGAAGTCATTCCATATGCCCCGAAGGGTGAGGGCAGACGAAGAAGGCGCACAGATGGATCTCTCGATTCCCGACTTACAGTGAGCGCCCGTGCTCCCCGTCCCGATGGGCGGCTTCAGATGGACAAGGATACTTAGAGGGATGCCGGAACTGAAAGTGGACACTCATCCCCTGAGCGGGACGAGGTGGTAGATCCTTTGATGCACCCATTGGCGACTGAAATATTGGCGTTGGAGCATGCAACATTGAGGCGGGGGCATCACAGAATGAAACCCCAGACTCCAACTCTTGATCAGGGGACTGCAGGGATGACCGTGGTTGGGACTAATTATGCTGGAGCAGCCAAACTGGACACGCACACCCTCTTTTTCCTCATATTTCTCATCTTTTCTGTGGATTTTGATGTCTTTCCCTATTCTCCTTTCTTCCCTTCTTCTCTCCACAACTGTCTGTGCTTTAAATATTCTTTGGATTTTGTTTTGATGGTTTTGGGATATCCGCAGGAGTTGGGGTCTGTGGCGTAAGTTGGGTATGGGAGGGTGTTAGAAAACCCCGGGCAACCGGGGTTTGCAGTCACCCGGTTCTTCCCAACACAAGGGGTAGCTTGGCTCGAGCGGTCGGGGGTCAGGCACCGTGTTAAGCGTACGTCACACCCTCACAATAACCATGCGTTCATCCGTTCCAAAAACGACTACACCGTAAAAATTTATGAAAATATATCTGTTTATCTTGTTTTCTCTTAGTTGCAGGTTAAATAAATAATAACACTTACAGTACACAAAGCTTCTTCTGTAAAAAGGGTAGGTCAAATAAATAAGCTCAGATCATCAATAATCAATGAATAAATAGATGTGCATAAAATACATAGGCAAATAAATACTGTGAGGGAATAAATACTGTGAGACAATAAATACTGTGACACAATAAATAGGATAAATACAAAGAATACAATACTCTCAATAAATATAAGCCATCAGTACACTTCCAAATCAGGTCACATTTGTGAGGTACTATGGGTTGATTTGGCCCAATCACAGCTTGTGGTTATGTGGATGGCCTGAGGGTGTCTCACCTAGCTTGGATAAGGCTGAGGCTAAAACTGAGGTAGATCAAGGGTAATCTAGGAATCTGGCTCTCCCAAACTACACAACCCCTCACACAGGTCACTGTATCAGTCTCAGTCCACCCCTGGCACTCCCAGGCTGGTCCTAACACCTCTCTAGCCCCTAGGATGGTCTCTCAGGGCTCCACAGGGCCTTAGGCGCCCTCTATTCCACTTACTGCCCTCTTTATGAACTTCCGACTCCGCCGGAGTCGTGTCGACGCCGTGAGGCGGTTCCGGTTCGATGTCGCTAGCCGGCCTCGGCTCGATGTCAGTTCTTGTCGACGCCGTGAGGTGGTTCCGGATCGATGTCGGCGGGCGGCCTCGGCTCGATGTCGCTGGGCAGCCTCGATTCAATGTCGGTCTCCGGCGTCACAGGGACACGATCTCCCTACTTCCGGGTGTCTCCGGAGTGCGACCTCCACTCCCGACCTCCGGTGCTCTTCCCTTCAGGTTCCGGCGACTCCGGAGTGCGATCTCCACTCCCGACCTCCTGCGCGCTTCGCCTCGACCTCAGGCGACTCTGGAGTGCGATCTCCACTCCCGACCTCCTGCGCGCTTTACTTCAGCTTCCGGCGACTCCGGAGGGCGGACTTCACTCCCCCGTCGACGCCTCACCTCGACCTCAGGTGACTTCTACTCGACCTCCGGTGTCTCTCCACGACCTCCGTCGGCGCCCTCACTCTACCTCTAGCGGCTCCGGGTACGACGTCTGCCTTCTGTCAGCGCCGCTTCTCCACCTCGGGCTCCAGGTCTCCAGGCTTCTCGACGTCGGGTCTCCAGGAGGATTCCACCAAACAGGTCAGGAACTTGCTGTTCTTCTCCTTTAAGGCCTGTTCCGGCTGTTCAGGTCCTTAAGATGATTTTCTGGTCTTTATCCCACACAGGGCTTTAGGCTGGGCTTGGTCAGTAGGGACTAGTATCAAGGGTGGGTTTCTGGACCCCACTCAAAGGCACAAGTTTCCACCCCTGCTGCCTTACTCCTTCCTCCTTCTGTTTCTCTGTCCTCTCTCCTCTCCAGTCAGGTGCCAACTGCCTACTCCAACTGCCAACTCTGAGCTGGCTTCCCAACATTCTAAACCTGCCTCACACTGTCACAGGGTTCTAGAATGTTCTGGAAGGTACTAGTAGGTTCCAGCTATGTCTCAGGTGACAATGGGTGGCCACCATTTTGTGTTTCAGGCCCTCAGACAGAAGTTCCAGGGGTAGGGAAAATGGCTCCCTGACCCTGCATCAACACTAAAAAGTCTGGTGGTTCCCAAAAAGGAAAAATACTAACAGGGTTTGAGGCAAAAGTGGGACAAAATAAATAATGATGAGGAAGGACCACCCAAAGGGCTGACAGGTCTAACACGCGTCCCCCCCAGCTGAAAGTGGGGAGAGCTACCCAACCCCTTGGGAGTTCTCATCACTAAGGCGGAAATACCTTGAGACCGTCTGCATTGGCGTGGTCCACTCCAGGCCGATGTTCCACCTGAAAGTCCATTCCCTGTAGGGAGATAGACCACCTTAGCAACTTGGGATTCTCCCCCTTCATCTGCATCAGCCAACGAAGGGGTCTGTGGTCAGTCTGAACTAGGAAGTGCGAGCCAAACAGGTATGGCCGCAGCTTCTTCAGAGCCCATACCACTGCAAAGGCTTCACGCTCTATTGCACTCCACTTCTGTTCCCTGGGAAGTAGTCTCCGGGATAGGAAGACCACTGGTTGATCCAGACCCTCTTCATTGAGTTGCGATAACACTGCCCCAATGCCATGTTCCGATGCATCCGTCTGGACAATGAACTCGTTGGAAAAGTCTGGGGCCCGTAGGACCGGGACCTCGCACATGGCTTGCTTCAGTTTTACAATGGCCTGCTGACAAGCCTCCGTCCAGACTACCCGTCGAGGTTGTTTCTTGGACGTAAGCTCCGTGAGGGGGGCCACGATGGTACCATATCCCTTCACGAAGCGGCGGTAATATCCGGTGAGGCACAGAAAAGCTCGGACCTCAGTCTGAGTCTTGGGGGGTTCCCAGGCCATGATGGCCTCGATCCTCGCCTGGAGGGGTTGCACCGCTCCCCTACCCACCAAGTGTCCAAGGTACACTACCGACCCCTGCCCGATCTGGCACTTGCTGGCCTTGATCGTTAAACCAGCTTGTCTCAGGGCCTGGAGAACAGCTTGCAGGTGACGCAAGTGATCCTCCCAGCTGTTACTGAAGACGGCTATGTCATCCAGATAAGCAGCAGAGAAACTCTCCATTCCAGTGAGGATCTGGTTCACCAGACGCTGAAACGTGGCAGGTGCGTTCTTGAGCCCAAAGGGCATCACACAGAACTGGTAGTGGCCTTTGGGCGTGGAGAAGGCTGACCTTTCCCTAGCTCCGTCAGTCAGAGAGATCTGCCAGTACCCAGAAGTAAGGTCAAAGGTACTTAGATATTGGGCAGCTCCCAGCCGGTCAATCAATTCATCCGCCCTTGGGATCGGATGAGCATCAGTCTTGGTTACTGAGTTCAGTCCCCGGTAGTCCACACAGAACCTCAGTTCCGGTTGGGCACCCGGTGGTGCGGCTTTTGGTACTAGCACCACCGGACTGGACCAGGGTCTGCTGGAAGGTTCGATCACTCCTAGCTCCAGCATCTTAGTGACTTCACTGTGAATGCTGGCCTTCACCTTGTCTGACATCCGGTAGATCTTGGACTTCACAGGTGGGCTGTCTCCGGTGTCCACATCATGGACGCACAGGTGAGTCCTACCCGGAACAAGGGAGAACAACGAAGAGTACTGTCCCAGGACCTGGCGGCAGTCCTCCTGCTGTTCAGGAGTTAGAGATGGGGAGAGAATCACTCCCTCCACCGACCCATCCTTCTCTTGAGACGCAAACAAATCGGGGAGAGGCTCGCTTTCCACGTCCTCTGCTCCGTCAGTCACCATCATCAAAATGACTTCGGGCCTCTCGTGGTGGGGTTTGAGGCGGTTGGCATGCAGCACCCGTAGGGGCTGACGAGGGGTCTTAAGATCCACCAAGTAGGTAGCCTTACCCTTCTTCTCCAATACCTCAAAGGGTCCTGACCAGCGATCCTGGAGGGCGCTAAGCTCTCCTGGTTTGATCACCCACACCTTCTGGCCAGGCTCCAATTCCACCGGGTGAGCGTTGTGGTCATACCACGCCTTCATTACTGCTTGGCTGGCCTCCAAGTTGTCAGAAGCTTGCTTCCACAACTTAGCCATTTGGCTCCGGATGGCCAGCATGTAGCTCACCACGTCCTGGGGAAGCTTTCTGGGAGTTCTTTCCCATCCGTCTCTCACCAGGCTGAGAGGTCCACGCACAGGGTGCCCATACAAAAGCTCGAAGGGGCTCAAGCCCACTCCCTTCTGTGGCACTTCCCTGTAGGAAAACAATAGACAGGGTAGGAGGACGTCCCATTTCCTCCGCAGGCTTTCAGGCAGACTTCTAATCATGCCTTTCAAGGTTTTGTTAAACCTCTCCACCAGACCATTGGTCTGGGGGTGGTAAGGAGTTGTGAACCGGTAGGTCACTCCACACTCCTTCCACATGGCCCGCATGTATGCTGACATGAAGTTGGTCCCCCTGTCGGACACAACTTCCTTGGGAAAACCCACTCGGGTAAAGATTCCCATCAGGGCCCTAGCCACAACAGGTGCTGTAATGGTCCTTAGAGGTATAGCCTCTGGGTACCGTGTGGCATGATCCACCAGAACCAGGATAAACCTGTGACCAGCTGTAGTAGGCGGATCTAATGGACCCACAATGTCGATGCCCACCCTTTCGAAGGGGGGTGCTAACGACAGGAAGTGGTTCCAGGGGAGCTTTCAGCTTCACCCCTGTTTTCCCACTGGCTTGGCAAGACACACATGTCCGGCAGTAGGTGTCGGACGACACTTTCATTTGAGGCCAATAAAAGTGTGGGACAAGACGGGCGAAGGTCTTGTCTTGCCCCAGGTGTCCTGCCAAGGGGATCTCGTGAGCCAATTCCAGTAGGAAGGCTCGGTAACGTTGAGGGACTACTAAGGCTCGTGACGATCCATGTAGGGGTGCCTTGGGTTCACTGTAGAGGAGGCCATCCTCCCAGTAAAGGTTGTAGTTCCCCTCAACGTTCCCTGCTGCCTGGGCTTCGGCCTGTCGCCTCAGTCCCTCAAGGGTAGGGCACTCCCTCTGGCCCTTGCAGAATTCCTCCCTGGTCGGCCCTCCCTCCACGTGCCACTCGGCCGGGATGGGTAGGTCCTCCAGTTTGATAACATCCCCCACCGCGGACTCCTGGTCCACCACCTCCGGTGGCCTATCCGTCACACGGGGCGCGGATGCCGAGGCAGGCTCCTCCTGTCCTCGGTTCTTCCCTTGGTCGGCAGCCGGCTGTGCCTTTGTTCCAGGCTCCAGTCGAAACAAACTCCCTCTCCGGGTAGTCGCGGACCCTGTGCTAACACAGGCCCAGTCAGGTGTACCCAGCATCTCAGCATGAGTCCGGTATTCCACCTCCTTCCAAGCATTGTGCTCCATGTCATTCCCCAGTAGACAATCGACCGGCACGGCAGGGCTTACGGCAACTCGAAGTGAACCTGCAACCCCCTCCCATTCAAAGGGAACCTCGGCCACCGGATAGTGGCCGGTTCTGCCGTCAGCCATCGCGGCTGGGTGGAGTACATCGGGAATTACCTGCTCTGGAGACACCAGTTGGCTACGTACCATAGTCATACTGGCTCCTGTGTCTCTCAGAGCCTCCCCTCTTTGGCCGTTGATGGTGACCCACTGCCCATACTTTATGGTATTTGCGGGCACCTGGATCTTAGGAACCATCTCCCGTTCTCCCAGGGACACTAAAGTGACACCCGCCCACTCCCTTCCCTTAGTTAAGGGCATCTCCTCCCCGAGCACTACACTAGCTACTCCGGGGGCCTTTCCTCCAATGGGAGGGGGTGGCCTTTTCGGGCACTTCGCATCTCCCTTATAGTGTCCGACGCCACCGCACTCGAAGCAATGGACAACCCTTGGCTGCTGACTCTGGCCAGGATTAGGGTTTCTGGGTGGGTTAGCCCTAGGGGTGAATCCTGTTCCCTTTCCTTGGAAGTTATTTTGGGGGCCTTTAGAGAACTCCTTTTTCTTTTCCCCTCCCTCTTTCTTCTGGGGGGCGCCCTGTCCGGCCTTTTGAGTATCCCCTCCAGTCCCCCTTGTGGACACCCGGGTACTAGCCCAAATGTCCGCCTCCTCAGCAAGCTTCCGGGGATTAATCAGCTTGCTATCCACCAGGTGTTGACGCAGTTCGGGGAAACATTTTTCGAGCAGGTGTTCCTTCAACATCAAATCAAACAACCCCTCGTAGTCCCTCACCTCGCTGCCCTGAATCCAACCCTCTAATGCCTTCTTTGCATAGTCCAGGAAATCCACCCAATTCTGTGTGCCCAGTTTGTGGCTACCCCGGAACTTCTGTCTGTACTTCTCGGGTGTTAGTCCAAACTTTCTTACGAGCGCCACTTTCATGGTGGGGTAGTGGGTCTGCTCATCCTGCTCTAGGGCCAATAATGCATCCCTACCAGCTGGAGGCATGTATTTGTACAATCCCCCTCCCCAGTACTTCTCTGGCACCCCATGGGCCCTTAAAGAGACCTCATAGGCCGCTAGCCACTTGGCAATATCATCCCCTGCACTATAGCTAGCTACTATGTCTTTTGGCAGATAGGGTTTGGGTTCCCTGGTGATTTCTTTGTCTCTGCTGCCACCATTAGGAACAGTGTGTGCCCCGACTTGTAGGATCTGGAGATCTATTTCCCTCAGCCTCAACTCGTGAGCCATCCTCTGTCACTCCTTCTCTTTCTCCAGCTTTGCCAACTCCCATGTGAGCTGTCTTTTCTCCCTCCGGTCCGTTAACTCTGCTTCAGATAAGCCACCGCTAGAGACAGTGCTACCCTTCCTGGAAAGTGTTCTGGGCCCCGCTAACAGGTTCCCCACCTCAGGTTGGTACAACCCAGCCCCCTCGCTAACAGGCTCTCCAGCTCAGCCTTACTTTCCCGTCGTGCCTCCCCCCAAGCCCTCAAGCTGGTCTGGAGTTCAGCCTTCTTGGCACCTGGGGGACAATACACCCCCTCTCGCTGACAAAACTCTCTGAGTTGGGCCACAGTGTAAGTTTCCAAATCTTCCAACACAAACTCCATTTTGCCCACTCAGAATAGAAGACAGGTGTTTACAGAAGCTATGCAGGGGGGTACCTTTTGTAATACCTCCTCCCACCACCAGAGTAAATTTGGAAAAAAACAAAACTCAGAATTAGGAAGTCCGCTTTGAGAAAACTCCCGGTGTTGGCCTATGGACTACCCACAGTTATTGTCGAGTGGATTCAAGCACAGCTCTATCCCACCGCTGAACACCAATTATGTTAGAAAACCCCGGGCAACCGGGGTTTGCAGTCACCCGGTTCTTCCCAACACAAGGGGTAGCTTGGCTCGGGCGGTCGGGGGTCAGGCACCGTGTTAAGCGTACGTCACACCCTCACAATAACCATGCGTTCATCCGTTCCAAAAACGACTCTACACCGTAAAAATTTATGAAAATATATCTGTGTTTATCTTGTTTTCTCTTAGTTGCAGGTTAAATAAATAATAACACACTTACAGTACACAAAGCTTCTTCTGTAAAAAGGGTAGGTCAAATAAATAAGCTCAGATCATCAATAATCAATGAATAAATAGATGTGCATAAAATACATAGGCAAATAAATACTGTGAGGGAATAAATACTGTGAGACAATAAATACTGTGAGACAATAAATAGGATAAATACAAAGAATACAATACTCTCAATAAATATAAGCCATCAGTACACTTTCAAATCAGGTCACATTTGTGAGGTACTATGGGTTGATTTGGCCCAATCACAGCTTGTGGTTATGTGGATGGCCTGAGGGTGTCTCACCTAGCTTGGATAAGGCTGAGGCTAAAACTGAGGTAGATCAAGGGTAATCTAGGAATCTGGCTCTTCCAAACTACACAACCCCTCACACAGGTCACTGTATCAGTCTCAGTCCACCCCTGGCACTCCCAGGCTGGTCCTAACACCTCTCTAGCCCCTAGGATGGTCTCTCAGGGCTCCACAGGGCCTTAGGCGCCCTCTATTCCACTTACTGCCCTCTTTATGAACTTCCGACTCCGCCGGAGTCGTGTCGACGCCGTGAGGCGGTTCCGGTTCGATGTCGCTAGCCGGCCTCGGCTCGATGTGAGTTCTTGTCGACGCCGTGAGGTGGTTCCGGATCGATGTCGGCGGGCGGCCTCGGCTCGATGTCGCTGGGCAGCCTCGATTCAATGTCGGTCTCCGGCGTCACAGGGACACGATCTCCCTACTTCCGGGTGTCTCCGGAGTGCGACCTCCACTCCCGACCTCCGGTGCTCTTCCCTTCAGGTTCCGGCGACTCCGGAGTGCGATCTCCACTCCCGACCACCGTCGGCTCCACTTCGGGTTCCGGCGACTCCGGAGTGCGATCTCCACTCCCGACCTCCTGCGCGCTTCGCCTCGACCTCAGGCGACTCCGGAGTGCGATCTCCACTCCCGACCTCCTACGCGCTTTACTTCAGCTTCCGGCGACTCCGGAGGGCGGACTTCACTCCCCCGTCGACGCCTCACCTCGACCTCAGGTGACTTCTACTCGACCTCCGGTGTCTCTCCACGACCTCCGTCGGCGCCCTCACTCTACCTCTAGCGGCTCCGGGTACGACGTCTGCCTTCTGTCAGCGCCGCTTCTCCACCTCGGGCTCCAGGTCTCCAGGCTTCTCGACGTCGGGTCTCCAGGAGGATTCCACCAAACAGGTCAGGAACTTGCTGTTCTTCTCCTTTAAGGCCTGTTCCGGCTGTTCAGGTCCTTAAGATGATTTTCTGGTCTTTATCCCACACAGGGTTTTAGGCTGGGCTTGGTCAGTAGGGACTAGTATCAAGGGAGGGTTTCTGGACCCCACTCCAGGCACAAGTTTCCACCCCTGCTGCCTTACTCCTTCCTCCTTCTGTGTCTCTGTCCTCTCTCCTCCCCAGTCAGGTGCCAACTGCCTACTCCAACTGCCAACTCTGAGCTGGCTTCCCAACATTCTAAACCTGCCTCACACTGTCACAGGGTTCTAGAATGTTCTGGAAGGTACTAGTAGGTTCCAGCTATGTCTCAGGTGACAATGGGTGGCCACCATTTTGTGTTTCAGGCCCTCAGACAGAAGTTCCAGGGGTAGGGAAAATGGCTCCCTGACCCTGCATCAACACTAAAAAGTCTGGTGGTTCCCAAAAAGGAAAAATACTAACAGGGTTTGAGGCAAAAGTGGGACAAAATAAATAATGATGAGGAGGGACCACCCAAAGGGCTGACAGGTCTCCTTTCTTCCCTTCTTCTCTCCACAACTGTCTGTGCTTTAAATATTCTTTGGATTTTGTTTTGATGGTTTTGGGATAGCCGCAGGAGTTGGGGTCTGTGGCGTAAGTTGGCAACAGACCTCCGCCTGCCCTAAAGTCCACTCCCTGACATATTGCCAGGGAAGTCATGGGGGGGGGTGGCGAGAGGGTGCTTGTTTTCTGGTTGGGAATGTTTTGGGTTACGGTTTGTTTTATGGTTGTTCGGCACACTGACAGCAGGATCGCACGGGTAGGTACATACACCGTCCACCCTCCGCCAGGGATGACCTGGACACGCACCACTACATGGCCTCCATGACTATGCATAGGATCCCCGAGGATGGACTAGAGACCGGCCCCTACAAGGTTCTCACGTGGAATGTAAATGGTCTCGGGGACAAAATTAAGAGAGGACTGGTGAGGCATATATTAAACGGTTACACCCTGATGTGGTCCTCCTCCAGGAGACCCACCTTAAAGGGACGCAGTGCGGATTTCTGGCAAGAGGAGCTAATAAGGTATTGGCGCATGCAGGTTACACGATGGGCTCCCGAGGGGTGACTATTTTGATTAAAAAAATCCCCGCCTTTTGCGGTGACCCGGATGTCAGGAACATGGGGTCGGCAGAGGGTCACGATAGCCTCGGTCTACGCACCACCGAAACTCCAAGCCAGGACTCTCTCCGAGAGGCCGGAATCCTGATGGATACACCGGACAAGCTACACATCATAGGCGGGTACTTTAATGACCTTATGTCCACTCCCTTGGACCGCTCCAGGACCCGTGAAGACGGCTCCGTGACTACGCCCATGGCCAGGGTTATGACCCCACTTGGTCTAACAGACGTGTGGCGAGGGCTGCACCCGACCACGAGAAGCTACTCATTACTCAGGGGCACACAGGGTACATTCTAGACTAGACTTTGTTTTTCTCCCCAGATGTGCACTTGGGGCTCACGACAAAGTAGAATATCTGGCGAGAGGTCTTTCGGACCATTCGCCCCTTCTGGTTCGGCTGGGTGGGAGGCCTCGAGCCAGAGGTGGAGGTTGGAGACTGACACCATGGGATCTACAGAATAGTGAGGTACTGCATGGCATCAGGGCGGACAAAAAAGTGTACTTTGCAGAGAACGTGGGCTCGGTGCAGTCCGGAGTGACCATTTGGGAGGCCTACAAGACTGTACTCCGCGACAGAGCTCAAAATCGAATATCCTGGGTGAAATGGAAAGCCCAGGAGTAGCTCAGTACCCTGGAAACCCAAATACTCGACTTAGACCGGCAGTACATATCAGGACGTGACCCTCGGGTGCTTCGACGCCTGGCGGATACCCAACAGCAATATAAAGACCTAGCGACAGATGAAGCCAGGGCACAGGTGCTTGAGACCCTACATAGGATATATGACATTGGGGATAAGTCCAGGAGGCTACTGGCCTGGCTAGGCCGTAGGGAACGGGATGCCAGATGGATTGAAGGGGTAATGGATGGGCAGGGACATTTACAGCGAGGGGATGCCCAGATCACCCAGACGTTTGCTTCCTACTTCCGGGACTTTTACAAAGCCAGGGATTTGGGTGGACTGACAAATCATGGCCTACCTGTCTACCGTCCAAACTCCGGTCCTTGCGGATGAGGACAGGGAGACCCTTGAAACTGAAGTGACGGCCATGGAAATTAGAGAGGCAATAGCCAGACTCAGACCGGGGAAGTCGCCGGGTCCGAACGGGCTCCCGGCGGAATTCCTTAAAAAAGGTGCAGACCAATTGACGCCCCACCTCCTGGCACTCTTTAATGATGCGGCTCAGGAGGGTCTGCTCCCGTCAGACCTACGGATGGCCACGACCGTACCTATATATGAACAAGGAAAGCCTCCTGAAGACTGCGCGTCCTATAGAACAATCTCTCTCCTGAACGTGGAGGTTAAGCTCTTGGCGACTATCTTGGCCCTTCGCCTGCGTCAGGTGATTTCCAGCCTGGTCCATCAGGACCAGACGGGATTCCTGCCGGACAGAGCGACTAGGCAAAACTTACGACGCACACATAACTGGCTCATGGAGGTGAAGGGACGGGACGACCCACATATGTTCCTCTCCTTAAACGCTAAAAAAAGCGTTTTGACGCTGTGCACAGGCCCTTCTTGGAGGAGGCAATGGTCAAATTTGGCATCTGCCCAAACTTTAGGAAAATGGATGGGACTACTATATACGGATCCCAGAGCCCAAGTGAAGGTGAACGGGATCCTATCGGAAGATTTCCCTATCAAGAGGCGATTATTCCTGGCAATGCAGATAACCATAGAGGTCTGGGACAGGGCGACAAAGATGGGATGGTCACGAAAACCTACCAGACACCGATATTGACCTGTTCGTGGCTAAAGGAGCTTCACAAACTCACAGGTTTTAGGGGATGGGACGATATCGGGATCTCCGTATTAGGGGACCTGGTAGCAAGAGGGAAATTTAAATCTTATGGATCCCTGGCAGAGGAATATGGTCTGCGTCCTACCCAGTTCCTTAAATACGCGCAACTACGCCATGCATGGGGGGAAGCAGAGGTGACGCTTACCTCTGCACTGCCAGAATATGCCCCGCTGGAGGGCCGTCTGTAACAAGAGCAGGTGCGCAGTAAACTAGTGTCACTGACGTACAAGACCCTGACTAATAACACGCCGGACAGATTGGGGAAACAGAGCAACATGGGAACGGGATCTGGCCGAGATGGACACAATAGACTGGGAAGCAGCCTTGATGCATCACAGAGAAGTCAGGATTAAATCCAGACTCCAACTCATACAATATAAGATACTGCATAGGGCGTATTACGATAGGGTCAGACTACATCACATGGGTAGAGCTGCGGACTCCTGCTGTCTCTCAGATGTCGACACCCGCAGAGGGCCTTCCACCACATTATCTGGGACTGCCCTATTATCCACACTTATTGGACACACATACTGAGTGAGGTGCTAGAGGTGACGCTCCCAATGGACCCAAAACTTGTTTTACTTGGAATACCTACAGATATAGATCTGACCCGCCCGCATCTGATCTTTGCAATGTTGGCTTTGGTGGTAGCAAAACGAGACGTTGCACGAGCATGGGGTGCTCCAGCCCCCCCCCAGGTTGGGGAATGGAGGAGGGGGATGGATATTTATATGGCGGCCGAGGGTTACATACAAAGCTAGAGGATGTCCCCGAAAATGCCGTAAAGTATGGGGCAAATGGAGAAGGTATCGTGGTCTCGATGGAGGTCTTGGGCCGGACTGACGCGCTAAGAGCCCTAAAGGCTGCAACGGGGTTACGGGTGGTCGAGGGACAGGGTCGAAAATTATGGAGGATTATTGGGAGAACACAGACTATGGAAGAACTATGTCCTGTAAGAAATGGTTAGAACTCATGGACGTGATGCTCAAGAGGTCGTTCCTTCTGATGGAGGGTGGAGGGAGGGGGAGATGCCTGGGTGAAGGGTTAACTATATGTGACTTGTCAGCTGTGCATATGTTGGTTGAAAATGCAAATAAAAAAAAATAAAGATTTGTGCCATATGAGATGGAGGGAAGGAATTTTGCTGCGATAACTTTTAGCAAGTGGCCGGCGGAACAGCCTGTAAGCTTGCTTTTTAAGATTTTGAAAGCAAACTGCAGCTGTTTGGCTTTCATTCGACCTTGGTCCAGATGAATCCTGAAGTTCAGATTGCAGTCAATTGGAAAGCCCAGGTATTTGTAGGAGTCCACCTGGGTCAGGGGTTGCTTATGCAAGGTCCAGATGAATTTGAGATCTTTCACTGCATTGAGTTGTTTGGCAAAGCGCATCACCTTAGTTTTTTGGTTGATGGTTAATTGAGCCGTGGTGATATAGGCCCCTAGTTTGGTGATTATTCGCTGCAAACCTACTGGTGTTTGCGCTAGTAGAACCATGTCGTCCGCGTATTGGAGACTAGGTGCAGGTATTTTGCTAAGTTTTGAAGAGTCAGCTTGAATTGACCGATGGTGCTTATCCAGGTCAGAGATGTAAATGTTAAAAAGGCAGGGCTCCAGCACACACCCTTGCTTTAACCTATTAAGAGTTGTGATCTTATTAGTTATACTGTGCCCATCTCCTTTCCTGATCTGGACCCACGTCTGAGAGTACAAGTTTATTATGGCCTCCAGCAACTTAGCTGGAACCTGCCAACTGTGCATTTTTGCCCATAGCGTGACTCTCGAGACTGTCGAAGGCCGCTTTAAGGTCGATGAAACATGCGTACAGTGGCCTTTATTTTGCGAGGGATTGGTTGGCAGGGAGGGTTACTGCAGAGATGTTCATGAGAGTGCCATTCCCAGCCCTAAATCCGGTTTGCGTTTGAGGAATAAGATTTATTCGGGCTACCCAGTCCTCCAAGTCTGCCAGCAGGTTTGTTGCGTGAATTTTTGCCTCGACCTTGATTAACGCGATCAGCCTGTAATTTGAGGGGTCAGAACTAGGACCAGACTATTATATTGGGCTTAGGATACTTCCCCTCCAGGAGTCTGGGATCGTGTTGGAGGCTAAAACGTTGGTGAAGAGTAGAGTTAGATAGCTCGCCCACAATAGAGGATCGTGCCGGAACAAGGAGTTTGGCAGACCGTTGGTACAGGGGTGCCCTCGGATCTTAAGTTTTTTATTGTTTTTAAGACTTGCTCTTTCAGGATCCGCAGGGGAAGGTCTAGTAAATCGGCAGTGGGGTCGTCTTGTACTAGACCTCTGGCAGCGACTCCGTTCCTTGCCTGAAGGCCACGATCGTGGATGTCTAAGGTTGACATTTTGTTGTATAGTGATTCAATATGGGCTCTCCATGTTTCCTCCATTATTTCCGAGTTATGGTGTTCGTTCCAGCCATTGGTTAGCTGGTTGATAATTTTCCAAAAGCGCTTGGAGTCTGTTTACAAGTGTAATGGAGTTTCGCCCAAAGATGTTCATGAAACGGTTTCTTGGCCACCCTTATGTCTCTTTTAAGGTCTTTTCTTGCTTTTGAAATTAAAAGTAGTAAGTCATGGGAGTAAGCTGGGCCCCGGATTCTTAGTTGTCGTAATTGTTTGTTCAAATGTTTTTGGATCCCGAGGCTTTTAGTAAACCATGCTGCCCCTGAAGGTTTTCCTACTTGCTGCCAGTTGCCTGATTTGAGCATTTGTGATTTAGTTGTCTGATCAATAACTCCCAAGCCTGAATGCTTGATGGTTCTGTTTTGGATTTCTCCAGGATACTAGTGCATGTACCCATGAAGTCGCATATGCTATCCTTTTTCCATGTGAGGTGTTTAAGACTGTAGCAATGCAGTTGTTGTGACGTCGCATTAGCAAGGACTGGGTTTGCGATCCTTCTTAAGAGCGTGAAAGATTGCGGTGATGGTCGCTCTCTGCTCTGTCCATGATTTGAAAGTTCATAATGTAGTGAGTGAGGTCTTGATATATATATAGTATAGTCAATAATTGAAGCTGACTTTTGAGTAACCCATGTGAATGCTGCTGGGCAATCTGTCGGTCTTTGACCATTGATCACACACATTGAGAGGTCGTGCAGGCTGGCTGCGCATCTCAGGCCAAGGGTGTTGCGTCGAATTGGGGCCCGAGTATGTCCCTTCGTGCCTTTTATCTCTTGCAATAAGGTCATATTGAAGTCCCCTGACAGAATGATGTTGGCGTCAGGGTAGACTAGTTTTAGTGTGGCGAGTGAGGCTAGTAGATGTTCAATATTTGCCAGTTTTGTTTGAGCGCAGGGTGAATGTAAATGTTACGGATCAGCAGGCTAGTTGAAGGCGGGGCGTCAAGTTTGCCATAGACCTTTATTCCTCCTGGTTGCAATGTGTCAGAGGCGAGACCAGAAATGTCAGTCAAGATGAATGTGGAGACCTCCCCTTTTGCTCTCCCTTGCTTGGTCACCGTCCTAGTCGGTTTCTGGAATTCCTTATAGCCGACTAAGAGTGTAGAATTTATTAGCCATGTTTCCTAGTAAAGGAGCATGTTAAACTGTGCGATGAACTCCATAAAGTCTGGGTCTTTTAGTTTCGTGCTGAGGCTAAACACGTTCCAGGAGCAGAAGTTGTAGCCCTTGGGTGGATTTGTTGCTACATGTAGATTGTTTCATGTACTGACTAGAAATGTTCTGGCCGTGTTAGCGTGCTGAGATCCTGTTGACTTGCTGGCTTCTGGATGAACAAAGGTGATGGTTATTGTCCTGGCCCTAGGGTCTGTGCCCGTTAAGGGCTGCAGTTATCTGGGCCTTTGGCACCTTTTAAGAGGACAGGCACTCAGCATGCTAACCCAGTGGTAGCAGCTTTGAACCTAGTGAAGTGTGCCCGCTAGCCTTGAGGAGGCTGCTCCTTCCTCAGTGGATACCCCACCTTTATGCAGAGAGCAATTCATTGAGAGTTGGACAGTTTTTGCACTGCCTTGCACTTCTTTGCTCTGGAAAACCCTACAAAGACCTGATTGTCCACTCAATGTTTCCCTGTATGATTAATATAAAAGCCAAGGGCCCACTTATTGTCCATACGATGGAGTCTCTTCCTGCTTAGAAGGATGAGGTGGAACAAAGAATGCCAGAAGGGTGATAGTATAACCTTCCCAACATGTAAAGGAGTGACCATCAGAAGAAAGGAGGCTCAGGTCCTCAACACCATCTGGGAAGAAGATGGTATAAGGTGTGTCTGCTTGACAAACGCAATCAATGCAGCCAGTAGTTGGTATCAATAATTTTTATACTGATGCACACCTAGCTATCTGCCTGACAAATCTCCAGGAAAGTTACTTCACATTCAGCCAGTGTTTGCAGCTTTGACTCTAGTGAAGTGTGCCCTCAAACCTTCAGGAGGCTGCTCCTTCACCAGTGCATAGTACGCCTTTATGCAGTGAACAATCCATCGAGAGTTGGCCAGTTTTTGCACTACCTTGCACTTCTCTGCTTTGAAAAACAAGAAAGACCGGACTGTCCACTGAATGTCCCCCGATATGAACAACATAAAAGCTAAGCGACCTCTTATTGTCCATACGATGGAGTTTCTCTTCCTCCTTAGAAGGATGAAGTGGAGTGAAGAATGCCGCAAGGGAGATAGTGTAGCAATTTCAACATGGAAAAAAGTGACCATTTTCAGAAGAAGGGAAGCGCAGGTCTTCAATGCTATCTAGGAAAAAGATGGTATAATGTGTATCTGCTTGACAAACGCGACCAATGCATCCATCAGCTGGGAAAAAAACTGAATAATATGTCCATACATTTTTTTTTTTTTTTTTTAAAGAGTAGAACTCGAAGAATTCGGAAAAAGCAGGCATGTCCTGATTGTTTTACATTTTACAACTAGATGTGCGGTTTTCTTTGACATACTAAATAGTAATTCTAATCTCAATTTTGTTGCAAGGAAATTTACTTTAGTGGCCAGTGCAGACATTCCGTAAATCTGAAGGAGTCAAATCTGAGAGAATAGCCCTGCCTCCATACCATGGCCTCATTTGTCATTTTCCCATCTGATCATGGTTGACCACATCAGTTGTGCTCAATCGGGTTATATCAGTGTCCTAAACACACTTGGTTTCAGGTCATTAGTCTAGTGATCTAACACGCCTGGGAGTATGAGGAGCGCAATGAAGAGTAGCACGATGCAAGGCCTTCTCATCCTTGCCTGGTCGGTGTTCACACGGCAGTTGACTGACCGCAGTAGACGAGTGGCACGTGTGAACACTATCACAACTTGCTTTATACTGTTCCATGCCAAATAGTGTGGCAACAGCTTTAGCGAGTAGTATTTTAAATAAGTTAAGTTTAAGAAAAACATCTTTTAAGCAATTCAGTACTTCAACTGTTACTAACCAGAAGGAGTACTAAACACAGAACAGAAAATACTTGAAAATGTCCGAGGACGTGAAACTCCCCCTTTTCGTGCTCACTCAAATGTGAGCTGCAGCAGAGAAGCCTATTTTCGGGTTTGTACGGTCTACTTTGTAACTGTGCGTGCTGCATTACAACTGATGTGTTTGCTCACTTGTAACTACCAGTCGCTCATTGAAACTCTGCTGGGACCGACACAAAATATTCTTTTCATCAAGTGATGCTTTCCTGGTTATACATTTCTGTATAAGTACCATGATTTTTGTTGCTTGCAGTTATTGTGATTAATACACTCCTTATAGACAGATCATCATATATTTTATTTAAGATTATCAAAAAAGTGAGAACTAAATTCAAGACCCACTGAGGCATCACAAGCGCTTTTAGAAGAAACAAATGTTGCAAACCTTTCAAAGGCTGATCCAAGCAACCACAAAAAGAGGATAAGTAGACCTTAGCAGTGCCCAAAGCAAGGGAGAGAATAAACAATGCCAGAAATCGTTGCTTGTATTGGGTCAATTTGTCGGATGCCACACCAATACACAAATTTGCACCAACGACAGGCACACACTGGTTTGGATGGAGGGAGGTCTTGCTGCCAAAATGACACTGGTGTCAAAAGAAAGGACAAATGAGGTCAACTACCTTCCCTCAATCTATAAGCATGCAAATGTTGTAGGCCCAATTACAGCATATTGCCCTGCTGCTGTGATAGAAGATCCTCCTTAAACAGCAGCTTAATTGGAGGACAGATGTTCATGCCCAGGACATCTGGGTAGCACACACTTCTGGCCTTAGTCGGCACCTCTAGGATGACTTGGGACCGGTCGTTCTTGATCTTCATTGAAACTTGGGACAGGAAAGGGAGTGGCACGGAGGCATACAAGAGTCCTGAGTTCCACAGTAGACAAAAGTCGCCTCCAAGAGAGATGCTTTGGAAACTACAAGATGCACAAATGCTGAAACTGAGTTCTCACGGTGGTGAAAAGACTGAGCCAGGATCCTCTCTATTGCTGGAAGATTCCACTCGTGCTGCATCTGAGATTGTGTTTAGCGTCGAAAGATTTGCTGTTCACCATGGTCTGGGGTTGGTTGATGGTGAGAGCCCACCTCAGCAGCTATTTGTCAAGGGAGATGAAGACTGTTCTAACCTCAACATAAAAATGTGTGCTATGACAACAGCCATCACTTTGGTGAACACCCAACGAGCACTAGTAAGGCCATAAAGAACTGCGAACTGTGATTAATGCATGTACGCCTGTAGGATGGGGATATGCCACCATCCAGTCCCTGGGGTATAGGTTCGACAGAACTTGTGCTTGGGTGAGCATCTTGAATTTGTCCTTCAGCAGAGACGAGCTGAGAGGGCCAACACTAAAATTAAGACAAAAGGTTCCCATTCTCTGTCACAAGGAAAAAGTAGAAGTAAAACAAGTTACTACATTAGAGGTCGATACCTCTCTATGGCCATTTTGTCCAAAATGGCCTGCACTTCTTCCTGCAAGACAGACAGGGGGTACTTCATCAGCTGCCCTGATGATGGTGGAAGGTGCAGCAGGGTCGAGAGAAATTGGAGGGTGTAGGAACGATGAACAATTTGAGGCTCCACCTTTCTAAAGTGAGTGCATGCCACCTTTGTAGGAAATATCAGATCCTGCCTTAGATAGGGTGACTGTGTGCCAGCAAGGACACACTAAAGCAGTTTTGCTGTCCTGGTGGGGTTTGGGGCTTGAGCTGCAAGTTGTATCTGCTGTACAGAGTGCTATCGCTGAGAACCACAGCCTCAGCCACAAAAAAGGCTGAAAGACCTGCTGGGCTAGTGGTGGTGTCTGCCGGTGGAAAATGTAGGCACAGAGGTGAAAATGCTGGTGGAATTGTCTTGTGGGAGCAGAAAGGCCTATAGAATGTGCTGTGGCTGTGCTTTCCTTGAAAGTCTCCAAGTCAGAGTCTGGTTAGTCATCAAGCAGCATGTCCATTAAGAATGCCTGGACATCCCCGGTGACGCATTGGGATTGACTTTGCTGGTGTACCCCTATAGCACCAGGCTCTCTGGCGTCTAGTGCTGAGTAAGTAAGGCTGTGTTGGCTGGTGCAGGATGATGAAGATTAGCGGCCTTCGCATTAACAGGGGGACCGGAACATACTTTTGCCAAGTAGCCAAAGGGAATCTTTAAAGGCCTCATTAAGTCGTAAGAGGGGTTCTGTGGGAGGCTGACCAGTTTGAAGTATTTCAGTCAATACATCAGTCTTCAGCTTCATGGTGAAAACCTAGAACTTCTTCAGCTCTTCACATAACAGCGAAAGAGGTGCTTTCCTCCTTGGCAGAAAAGGGTTGGGGTGACACAGTTAGTATAAAAAATATCCAATCCACTGCATCGTGAACTGCTTCATACCATTTTTAGTTTTTATACTGGGAAGCACAGATGTCCCTTTCATCATAATTCTCAATGTCGAGTCAGAAATGAATATTGTGTAAAGTTTGGGCCCTACCACGTGGTAAGAGCATGTATCAGAATTTGAAGGATTGGCTAATGGTTGTGTGCCAGTCAGAGCCAGATGCACTCTCAGTTGAGGTGGATCCTGCTCAGAGTCGGATAGCACAATGGACTGTACATCCTACTCTGGCATCAGTCTCGCTGAAAAAAGAGCTGGAATGGTGCTGGAACTGAAGTCGGCCCTGGGCCAGGTATTGAACCTGATGTGGGTTTAAGGGGCACAGACTGTGGCGAGGGCAGGCCTGGCACAGAAATCTAACTGGAAGAACCACCGGATCCTCGGAGTGTGCCAGGACCAAACTTGGAATCAGCTCAGATGGGGATTGTGAGTGAGGCCTTGCACCCACTCTGGACTCTGATTTGAGCAGGAAAGAGCAAATTTCTGCTTTGACTATTTATGCTTTTCCTTAGGCTTACCTGAAGACTTCGACCACATCTATGACATTACATAGGAACAGCACCGTCTTTTGGAATTCAACTGGTTTCATGGTGGAGTCTTCTTGTGTTTGGCAACAAAGTTTGGCCTCATGATTCTGTATGGCCTTTGGGTTTATCTGGGGTCAGTCCCTAAAGTTGCGCCTTAAACAGACTGTGTGAGGGTCTGTCACAAACATCGTTTTGCGACAGTCCCTATACGGGTTAAATCCTGGTTCCTTAGGGTTGACATTTTCTATTGAACACAGGATAATCTAGAGGAAATTAACGATCAAAAGATCAAGTAGAAGCTCCGGGTCTGTGTTTGAAGGAATGGAAAGAAAGGAACTGACACCAGCCCAATCGATGGCGCATATATGAAGTTTGGCTCATCACTTCAAGAACGGAATGAAGTCTGAGTGGATCGATGCTACTTAATGGCATGCAGTAATACTGCTTTTAAAGTTTCCAGATCCAATCCAACTCCTGGGGAATATTCCCACGGTGATGAATCTGCATTTAGAAGTATCCATCAGAAACCTCCTTTATTAGATTGTTCTTCAAAGAGAAAAAAACGATCAATTGGACGCAGCAAGATACAGACCAATACCGAAAGGTTAATTGAAAAAATTGAAAAAGCAATGTTACCTCAAAATTTACAGAACAGGGGGGGCGTGGCTTGCAGCCGAGCAAGATGGCCGCAGCCTAGTTGGGCTCCGAGGGTGAGATCGGCTCCCCTGACATCCGTGTAATATCCGAGCGGTAATCCGGCTCCAAGGTCCCAGTATCGACGGCGGAACCGAAGCGGCACCGAACGATCCGACTCCGAAGTTTCTCCGCCGCCCTGGGTGCGAGCAGCGAGGTCCGAAGATCCGAGGCCTGCGCCGGCGCGGGAAGCCGGGGCCTGGAGTGACGGAGGTGCCCCGATCGGAGCCGGGCGGGCTCGGAGGCTGTCTCCGGGGCGGAGGCGGCGTGTTTGCGGCCCCGGGCGGACCAGCGCCTGAGCGACGGTGCGAGGCCCACGCGACGTTGCTGTGAGTGACCCTGCGGAGGTGGCGCAACCGCGCACCGCGATCCTGATCGACCCCTGCTGCAAGGAAGGGCCGACGAAGTGGAACCGAGGTGCTGCCATCCTGCGCTGGTCGGGACTCGAGGCTGCCTGGCTGCCCTGCTACCACGGGCGGAGGCGGCGCGGCGCCGGCCGACCCTAGCCGGAGCTGCCCGGACGCCCAGGCCGTGCACAACGAGACCCGGTGAGTGGCGGCCTGCCTCGGCGCTGAAAGCCGGGGCCTTGAGTGAAGGAGATGCCCACGATGGAGGGCGGCCGTCTCTGAGGCAAAGGCGGAGTGTCAGCGGCCTCTGACCAGCCGTTACCCAAGTGGAGGGGTGAGGACAGTAATATATCGCAGCGAGTGGCCCTGCGGAACAGTACTAATCGGGCCCGGTGATCCTTGTCCGCCCCCGGCTGTGGGGCTCATCGTGTGTACCGGGGGGGGGGGGTGCTGCCCGCCCTGGCTGGCTGTAAAGGGGCAGTGCGCCCGCCTGTTGCCGAACTCCTCCGAGACCTGGGTGCTTCGTGGGGTTGCCTGAGCCGGACGCTCCCCAGTCGACGAGGGCCATTCACCTGCACATCAGTGGCGAGCGAGAGGGAGAAGGCCACCGGCCGCGACTATGAGCGGGAAGGGGCCCAAGGGGAACTCGCAGGGCAGACTTGACAAGTTCGCCTATAATAAGGACTCCTCCGCGACGCCTGACCGTGGCGGGCGCAATGAGAAGATGGCGACGGACAAGGAGATGCCTAAAGTAACGCTGGAAGACATCATGGCTGCCCTGGCGCAAGTACAGACGACGGTGGGGTCCATCTCCACGGATGTGTCCCTTCTCCGAGCGGACTTCCACAAAATGTCTGCCAGGATTGCGGATGTTGAGCAGGTGACAGAGACGCTAACGAAAGACACGAGTTGTCTCCTACAGAAGGTATCCCAGCTGGAGGCGGACAACAAGCGCATGGCGGCCAGGCTGGACGATCAGGAGGGGCGTTCTCGCCGCAACAACGTGCGCATTACAGGGATCCCCGAAAGCGAAGGCCACCCAGCCATGGACCTATATATTGAAGACTTGATCAAGTCCAAGTTGCAACCCAGGGGCCTATCCGCCTTCTTCTCGGTGGAGCGCGCCCACAGGGTGCCCGGCGGCCGACCGCGGGTGGGTGCGCCCCCGCGGCCCGTCCTGGCCCGCCTGTTCAATTTCCGCGACAGGGATGCCATTCTTCAGGCGGCGCGGGTGGCGCCACCCATCCGTCTCCAGAACTCCACAGTGTCCTTCTTCCCGGACTATACTGCGGCGGTGGCGGCCCAGCGCCGCAGTTTCCAGGAGGTCAAAAAGAAGCTGAGGGCCCGGGAACTTCCCTACGCCATGCTCTTCCCGGCGCGACTCCGTGTAGTGGCGGATGGCAAAACTGTATTTTTCAACACACCGGAGGAGGCCCATGACTGGCTGGAGGGCTGGCGCCCGGCTGCGGGTGGTGGCCGCTCGGCCCGCAGGGCGAGACGCATGGGGAGTGAGGAGGACTCTGAGGGCCACGACCGGCGTACGGAGGAGACTGAGGGGGAACCCGACGGCTGATGCCACAGCGGCGGCGTGAAGCCGGAGCCCAATAACTGGTGCCCGCGGATGCTGGACTGACCTACGCCCTGCTGCCAGAGGGTGTGAACGATGGGACCTGGGGACAGGGGATGCTATGGTCTTCCTCGGACCCCACGCTCTTTACAGCGCAAGTACTAGTTGGGGTTTTGGGAATGGAGCACTCTGCTGAGTTGGGGTGGCGGGCAGTTCTGAGTCCGTGTGGCAGGGAGGCAGGGAGGGGGGGGGGGGGGGAGTGGGGAATGTTATGTAGTTCTGTTTTTCTGTTGCGGTTCTGTAGGACACGGGCCTTTGATCTAAACTCATCACACCTTCACTGCATGGTACATGCATCACGCCCCGCTATCCGTACCATGCTCCGTCACTTTGCCCAACCACCGTAATGTCTGAGGCGCAGCGCGACCCCCCCCTTGCCGGCGCTCTGACTTCGGCGCCACCCCTCTCCTTACTCACATGGAACGTACGGGGCTTGGGAGATAAAATTAAGCGGGGCCTGGTCCTGCATAGCCTCAAAAGATGCTCCCCGACGGTGGCCTTGCTCCAGGAGACCCACCTTACTGGCTCCACCACTAAAGCGCTTGACAGATGGGGGTATAAGATGGTGGCGCACTCTGAATTCACCTCTGGGTCCCGGGGGGTTGGTATCCTGCTGCGGTGTCGGTCCCCCTTGATCGTGCTGAGTGTACACACAGGCGGGGCTGGGCGTTTCGCTGCAGCGCACGTGCAATGGGAGGGCCGGCCCATCAACATAGTGTCTGTCTATATCCCGCCCGGATTGCATGCTTCGGCGCTCCCGGCACTCAGTGAATTCCTGCTAGCACTACCGGAGGGGGAGGTATTATTGGGTGGCTACTTCAACGCGGTAATGGACGACCTCACTGATCGGTCTCCACCTAGGGGGAAGGCCGGGGGAGTGTCCCGTCTCGCGGGCTTCGCGACGGCGATCGGGTTAACGGACATATGGCGGCTGCATCATCCGGCGGCACAGCATTACACGTACCACTCCGGGGTACATGACAGCCTTACCCGCATTGATTACTTCCTAGGTTCCCCTGGTTGTCTTCAGAATGTTGCCAACATAGACATTCAACCCAGAGGCATATCTGACCACTCCCCGATCCTCTTGCAATATGCCAGTCATCACCTACAGCGCCGCCGCGTTTACCCGCTACGCCCTAGCTACATTCGCCTACCAAAGATCAGTAAAACCATAGTGCAAGCGACCAAATTCTACTTCCAAGAAAATGCGACTTCGGTGGACTCCCCTGCGACTCTCTGGGAGGCGTACAAAACGGTGGTGCGGGGCCGGGCGATGGCGGCCGTATCGGCGCACAAGCGCGAACAGGTGGCCGAACTGCAATCGCTTGAAACCGAACTCAGGGCGGCGGAGGCCCGCCAGGCCGCGGCTCCCTCCCGTGCGGCCTCGCACGACCTCTATGTGGCTCAGACGAAATACAAAGAGCACCTCGCTGAGCAAGTCCGGCAGCGCCTCGAGGCTTCGAGGCATACAGTTTATGATGTGGGGGACAAAACTGGCAGGTTACTGGCGTGGCTTGACAGGCGCGATGACGGCGCCAGGGGGATTGCGCAGTTGAGCACTGATGAGGGACTGACAGTCACGGACCCACGGGTGATAGTGCGCACTCTGGCGGGGTACTTCCGTGAGGTCTACTCCTCCAGCTCGACCATGACGGTGGAGACGGCACTGACCTACATCAAGGACCTGCAGATGCCCAAACTCTCCCCTGAGGCTCGAGAGACGCTCGAGGCTGAGCTCACGGTGGAGGAGCTCCAGGCGGCTATCGGCGCGCTGCAGCCCGGTAAGGCGCTCGGACCGAACGGCATACCAATTGAGCTTTACCAGCGACTCTCCGAGACGTTAACGCCGCACCTGCTGAATATGTTCACGCACTGCCTCGAGGTGGGGGAACTCCCTGAAGACCAGCGGACGGCCACCATTGTGGTAATCCCGAAGCCGGGTAAGCCGAAGGACCAATGCACCTCATACCGTCCCATTTCACTGATCAACGCGGAGGCAAAGATCCTAGCGAAGGCGTTGGCCGCTCGGCTCACGCCTCACCTATCTGACATTGTACACCCGGATCAATCCGGTTTTATGCCTGGCAGGAGTACGTCTCACAATCTGAGGCGGCTACATGGGGTGCTGGCCCGCGTGGAGCGGTTGCAGGAACCGGCTGTCATTCTTTCCCTTGACGCCCGCATGGCGTTCGACATGGTGGAGTGGCCCTTTCTTTTCGCGGTACTCCAACATCTGGGGTTCGGACCGAAATTTTGTGCCTGGGTCCAGCTCCTCTACACTAAGCCCCTAGCCCATGTCACGGCCAACGGACACATGTCGGAGGACTTCCCATTGACGCGTGGCACGAGACAGGGCTGCCCTCTGTCACCTCTGCTCTTCGCCCTAGTGCTGGAGCCGTTGGCGGCCTGGTTCCGTTGGGAGCCCATGATGCGAGGCCTCCGGTGGTCTGCCGACTGGGAGGACCGCGTCTCCCTCTACGCGGATGACATACTGCTATATCTGTCCTCCCCGAGGAGTTCCATCCTAACGCTACTGAACATCTGCGAGATTTTTGGCCGGGCGTCTGGGTACACGACCAACTGGTCGAAGTCGGTCCTCCTGGTACTACGGGGCCCACCTCCGCGGTTACCGTCGAGTTGCCCGCTCCGGGTGGCGGAGGAGTCTTTCAAATACCTGGGAATACATATCGCGCTGGATCAGACGGAGTTCTTCAAGCGCAATCTCAGCCCACAGATAGACCGCCTTAAGCGGGACGTGCAGTACTGGGGAGCGCTGCCCCTGACCCTGGTCGGGAGAGCGGCGCTCTTCAAGATGATGGCTCTGCCGCGGTTTCTCTATATACTGGAGAATACCCCATTCCAGGTGCCTCCGGCCTACTTCCGTGCGATAGCGGCGCAGGTGTCCAGCCTGCTTTGGGGCAACAAGCCGGCGCGCATAGCGCAGTCTAAGCTGGTCTGTGGGTGGTATGATGGGGGAATTGCACTCCCGGATATCCAGCTGTATTACTGGGCGGCGCAGCTGAAGGTGATCAACCAGTGGCTCCACGCGCCTCAAGCTGACCCGGCGTTCAAGGCGGATAGGGACGTACTGGGTGAGAGGGGTATGCTGTCCCCACTGTATGACACCCGATTGATATCGAGGATGGTCGGCCCTCTGCGACAGACTATATCAATCTGGCATGCCGCTCAGGCCAAGTTGGGATGGCGAGGAGTCCTGACTCAGCTAACACCTCTGTGGGATGCCAGGAAGCTGGGACGTCTGAGAGACAGCAAGGGCTTCGACGCTTGGGATACCATTGGAATATCGACGATAGGCGATGTGTGGCACAAGGGGGAGGTTGTTCGGTTTGCGAGCTTACAGCAGCAGTACGAGCTGGCCCCCTCGGAATGGTTCCGCTACCTCCAAATGAAGCATGCCTTAATGACACAGTTGGCGCCTGGAGCGAAGGTTCCGGAGGCGTCCCCGCTGGAGGACAGGTTGCTGACGGAATATATGCCAAAGAGGGCCACCTCCTTCACGTACCGCAAGCTGGTCAACAATCTCCCGGACCCTATGGGGACCCTGCGGGAGCGGTGGGCTGACGAACTTGGCGACCTTGATGACCCAGAGTGGCGTGAGGCACTGGCCTCGCCGCGCGAGGCGGGTATACCCTCGAGGCTGCGACTGGTGCAACTTCGTATATTGCATCGCTCCTACTACACCAGATGCTTACTACACAAGCTGGGCAGGGCGCCACATCCCTTCTGCCTGCGGGGTTGCGGGGAGGAGGGCACCTTTTATCACACTATCTGGGACTGCCCATTCATTCAAGACTTCTGGAAACGAGTGCTGCGTACAATGTCACAGGCGTGTGGGATATCACTGCTACCGGAACCCAGACGCTGCTTGATAAATGTGTGGGAGCCCAACGACCTTAATCGTCAGACGCAGGGTTGGGTGACGCTGGGCATCATAACGGCCAAAAGAAATATAGCCCAAAAATGGGGTGCAGAGGAGGTGCCGCTGCTGTCCAAGTGGCGCAAAGACATGGACGCAGCCATGTTTGCGGAGCGTTCTGTGTTCCTTAGACGGGGGTGTCCCCGCAAGTGGGCCAAGGTCTGGGGGGCATGGAACAAGTACAGGGGAGAAATATGCGAACCACCACCTCTCTCCGATGAGGACTCCTCTGACTCAGATGGCTAAGGGAACCTGGGGGGCGGTGGGGGGATGGGGCCTTAGGGTACTTCGAAATGCATTAGAACTTGGGTTGGTTGAGGGACTGTGCAAGGGGGTGATGCTCTTCTTATGGATATGTATACAAGGCTCGCTTCAATGTCCTACTGTTTTCACTGTTTTACAAAACAATAAAATTCTTTTTAAAAAAAAAAAAAAAAAATTTACAGAACAAAAATGACTTGAAGCCAGACCAACAATCCGGTTTCAGACTAGGCAGAGGAATAGAGTCAGCCATCATAGCCATTTGGGGTGACTTAAAACTCGGTGTACAAGAATGGTCACCCTATTGCTTCTGGACCTATCAGCTGCATTGTACACTGTCCACCAACACGTGCTACTACAAATACCCGTCACTGAATATGTGAAAAAGCTAAAAAAAACAATTACAAAAAAAAAAGAAGTGCTTCTTACCTTGGAGACAGGCAAGGGGTATGTTAGACCTGTCGGCCCTTTGGGTGGTCCCTCCTCATCATTATTTATTTTGTCCCACTTTTGCCTCAACCCCTGTTTGAATTTTTCCTTTTTGGGAACCACCAGACTTTTTCGTGTTGCTACAGATTCAGGGAGCCATTTTATCTACCCCTGAAACTTCTGTCTGAGGGCCTGGAGCACAAAATGGTGGCCACCTGTGACATCACCAGCATCCACTGGAACCTACCAGCACCTTCCAGAACATTCCAGAACCCTGTGACAGTTGGAGGCGGTTTAGAATGTTGGGAGGTTAAGACAGAGTGTTGGCAGTTGGAGCTGGCAGTTGGCACCTGACTGGTGAAGAGAGAGCAGCACAACAGTGAAGGAGGAAGGAGTGAAGCAGCAGGGGTGGAAACTTGTGCCTGGAGTGGGGTCCATAAACCCACCCTTGATACTTGTCCCTACTGATGGATCCCAGCCTGTAGCCCTGTGTGGGAAGAAGACAGAAAAAACTCATCCTAAGGACCTGAACAGCAGGAACAGGCCTTAGAAGCAGAAAGCAGCAAGATCCTGACCTGGAAACTGGTTTCCCTGGAGTCCGGCGTCGAGTAGCCTGAGACCTGGAGCCCAAGGTGGAGAAGCGGCGCTGACTGAGGAGGCAGACGTCGTACCCGGAGCCGCCTGAGGTCGTGAGAGGGCGCCGACGGAGGTCGTGAGGAATACCAGAGGTCGAGGAGGAAGTGAACCGAGGTCGAGCGAGCGGCGTCGTCGGAGTGAAGTCCGCCCTCCGGAGTCGTCGGAGACCGAGGTAGAGGTGAACCGGAGGTCGGGAGTGAGGATCGCACTCCGGAGTCGCCCGGAACCTGAGAGGAGGAGCACCGGAGGTCGGGGGTGAGGATCGCACCCCGGAGTCGCCGGAAGTCGACATCGAGGCCAGGCCGGCCGACATCATCGAAGCCGAGAGCGCCATCGGACCGGAGCCGCCCGAAGTCGACACCGAGTAGAGACTGCCCGACGCCGTCGAATCGGAGGTCGAGATTGAACCGAGGCCGCCGACATCGAACCGGAACCGCCTCACGGCGTCGACACGACTCCAGCGGCGTCGGAACATCAGAAAAAGGGCAGTAAGTGGAGTAGAGGGCGCCTAAGGCCCTGTGGAGACCTGAGAGACTGCTCTAAGGGGCTAGGGAGGTGCTGAAACCAACCTGACTGTGCCTGGGGTGAACTGGGACTAACCTAGAGAGGTTGTGTGGAGAGAGAAAGCCAGGGCACTGGTATTCCCCCCTTTGATCTACCTCAGTTTAGGCCTCAGCCTTGTCCAAGCCAGGGAGTAGCCCCCCTCAAGCCTTCCACAACCCTACAAGCTGTGCCTGGGCCAAATCAGCCCTTAGGAATTGAAATGTCATCTGATTACATGAGTGTTGCTGTATACTTTTAATTATTTATTGGGGGTACTGTATTTATTGAGTTTTTACCTATTTATTGCTTCACTATATTTATAGGCCCACAGGACTTGATGGTGTACAATATTTATTGGTTCAGTATTTATTGCCTCAGAATATTTAATTGCCTGTATTACCTGCACTTATATTTATGTCCCTTGTATTTATGATCATCCCTATTTATTGAATCTCCAGACAGTATTTATTTGACCTGCACTATTCAAAATTTGTATATTGTGATTGTCTTATTTATTTTTCCAATCGGCAACTAAGAGAAAAAGATAAAGAAGAATATTTTCATAATTTTTACGGTGTAGAGTCGTTTTTGGAACGGATGCACGCATGGTTATTGTATGGGTATATTGTATGCTTAGCACGGTGCCTGTGTGCTGACCACTCGAGCCAAGCTACCACAGTGTGTTCGGGGAGTCCATCACCAACCTGCGGAGTGGGAGTGGGCTGTTTCCAACAGGGTAGTATAGCTATTCCCTTTCAAAATAGCTCCTCACATCCAACACAGTAGCATCATTTATGGGCCCATCATAGCTCCTCTATTTTTCAACATCTCCCTAACTCACTTACTAGACCGGATTACATCTTTCAAACTCGAAATTTTAAACTAGGCAGAAGACGCAAATTTTCTATAAAAATGGATGGCCCAAAAGACCCTCAAAACTCAAAACCTGACTAATGCCTAAAGCAAAGCGACATTGGGAAACTCCTGAGATTCCACAGAGCTGCACTGCCATGTCATCATTTGAATCAAATGAATTAAATTCTTATGCTTTACTCTTTACTTGTTTCTTCAACTGTTAAATCTTCAATTTTAAATCATTTTCTTTCTACCTGTATTTGAGTTCAATTCATTTTAATCAATTGTATTTGTTATTTCACCGGTATTCAAAAAAGGTTCAGGAGTCCGCAGTGGGTTCCACATGCCATGGTTTATTTACATCAACCCAATGCATTTCGGGAATTGCTTCCCTTCGTCAGGGGTATCTCCAAATACAAACACAAACGTATTTCAATGATCTTTTGCAACTTAATATGACATTCCACATTTATTAAAAAACAATTCTGGAAGTGGAATGAAAGAAGATCGGTTTAATCATGAATAAAGCAGGAGTGCAACTCATCATCTTTACCCTCATTTGAATACCTAAAGCAGCCACTTAAAATTCATTACCTCCAGCACCTTCAAGACCGAGAACATAACCTGGGCACAATGGCAAAGTTACCAGCCTAACACCAAATGGCCCAAAGTACCCAGGGCCTCTCCAACAACATCAAGAAATTGTCAGAAAACCAGAGATAATCTTGAATTAAGACCCATCTCGGGGTTCGTCCTTTGGCTGTGTTGGGAGTGCTGTCCCGGTTGCCTGTTCTTTTCCAGCAACTAACTCACCGCCTCGCGGCCCCCGCTCCGCGGGAGCCGCTCGCAGGCTCAAGACCGTGTCAGGGTCCTGGTCTTTTTGGTCCCCTGTTGTGCATATGAGCACCAACGCGTCTACTGCAACCACCTTGCAACACACAAGCTCAGAGGCGGGACTGCGAGGACCAGCCTGCTGAGCGGCGCTGATCGGCCGCAGCTGGTCCTCTTCCCGCCCCCTCCACCTGTTTAAAACCCCACGGAGACTGTGCTGCTTGGGTTCGTCCTTTGGCTGTGTTGGGAGTGCTGTCCCGGTTGCCTGTTCTTTTCCAGCAACTAACTCACCGCCTCGCGGCCCCCGCTCCGCGGGAGCCGCTCGCAGGCTCAAGACCGTGTCAGGGTCCTGGTCTTTTTGGTCCCCTGTTGTGCATAGGAGCACCAACGCGTCTACTGCAACCACCTTGCAACACACAAGCTCAGAGGCGGGACTGCGAGGACCAGCCTGCTGAGCGGCGCTGATCGGCCGCAGCTGGTCCTCTTCCCGCCCCCTCCTGTCACTCCCCTTGATAATCTGCCAAAGCCACGCGCACGCGGGACGCGCGCGGGGCAAGGGCCCGGGCAAAGAGCGGGCCGTTTGAGGCCGTTCGAGGACATAGAGGACTGGCCTGGCCCACCCACCTTGGTTCTTGTTATCTGACTCGTCCCTTTTCCACCAGCAAGTACATTGTGGGTACTGCAATTCAAATATATCATGAGTACACGGGGTAGTCGCAGTAAAACTGCAATGGGGCTGAGTAAGCCCAGCGGGACATTGGATGATTTCCTTGTCAAGACTAACCTAGCAATTGATGCTGAAATCACTAAAATGCAGAAGAGGGTGTCAGTTGAGCTTGATGCGGCACGTAGGCTTTCCCAGACCTTTGCTAATTCTAAAAAATCTTCCCTAGGGAAAATCGCGTCTGCTGCCTCTCCACAACATGCTCCTTGCCCTCCCTCACTGATAATCCATGCCGATGTTCACCAGGCTTCCCCACCTCTTTCCCTTCCATTAGAGTCTATACCCACCTTCACTACTGTGCCCCCCAAAACTTTCGAGGGAATCGCACCCACTGGACTTGGAACTGCCATGGTCTTGTCGGATAGCCCTGACCCCCCCGACCTTTCGCCCCCAGTAGCAAAAAATAAAAACAAAGATGATCCAACCCTAAAAAAGAAAAACAATGCAAGATCTGCTTATGCCCGCAAAAAAGAAAAAATTGCAAGGTTGCAGTTCTTTAATAATAGGCGAACACTACCCACCACTGGGGAGACCATACAAGCGCCAAATTTGGATAACCATCTAATAGGGGGGGACAGGGAACACAGCAATCTTAACGTACCCTTGACCCTATTCAAGGGCCTCTCCCCACATATGATGAGCAACCCAAAGAGGGAGGGCAAAGTGAGTCAGGGAGGGATAGAGACAAGGGGGGTGATGACGAAGATTTTCTTAAGATAGTCTGGGGTACATTAAAACAATTACTGTCACCTCTGGAACTCAGACTCTCTCGTATCGAGAATAATCTCCTCGAGATGGATAAGACCTTAGTCTCCCTGGCCACCCTTAGCCTAAAACAACTGGAAGCAACTTATCCTCATATTGCTGAGAGTACTCCTCAGGAGAATGACGATGGTATTTACCCGGCTCCAGAAATTAACGTCAGTTCCCTTGCCCCTGAAATGCTACCTCCGGTCTTGTCCCTACCCCCATCAAAGCCAACCCCAATACCCAAACCCCGCTCTAAGCCAATCGTTCCCCTTCCCCTAATACCAAAAGTCACAATATCAGTGGTAAAAGGCCCCGAGAACCAGACCTTACCCAACCCTATCCCCAAGGCCGCCCATAAGCCCAATAAGACTAATATCCCCCCTACTGCGCGCATAACCAACCAGTACCATGGCCGCCAGAACTTTCGTGGGGGCTACATTGATCTTCCTCCTGACGCCGGGCCCTATGTCGTCATACTGGCTGGTGTACCACCACTTGACCCGCTTTCTATGGAGACCCAGTGGTCCCTAAAGAATAAGGTGATTCACTGGCTCAACATCAATAGACAGCTCCCCAATACTGTTAGGACTAGAGTTCTAATGGTTAGGAGACTACCATGGGTGGGTCGTACCCATAAATCCATCCCTGGAGACTGCATAGTGGTCTCATTTGCAGACCCTCATACAGCCCAGCACATCACTATATGGGATTCACAGGATACTGACCGACCTATTGTCACCAGACCCCTTACCTTTTTCTATCCTCCAAAACAGACTTTTGAGCCACCTGGGGCTTGGTCAATAGCCCACAATCGCAGATGGAAAGGACATGGGGATGGTTGGCAACCCTTTAACAACGGGTGGGAAGGAGCACCCACTATGAACAGGTTTGAATGTCTGGATCAGGTGGATTGACTGGGAATTACTGTCGCCCCAATCCTTACCAACGCCCAAAATCCCCTAATGGAAACTGTCCCGAGTGAAAAATTAATGCCCATACCCCAAGTTCCAAGCAACATTGGGATAGGCCTAAACCCCCTTGAACAGCACCCTTTTACTGCACAGGTCAAACTACAGGCAGACCCTGCACACCTGCAAGTTCGGATAGGCACAACGGGGAATGCAGGGCATCATCCACAGGAAATTAGAAACCCAATGCACTCTCTCCTTTCTTGGAATGTTGCAGGCCTCGGTAGTAAGATCACCCACAAACCTTGGCTAGAGATTGTGCAGAAGCATGGCATCCTATGCCTACAAGAAACCTGGCTTATAGAGGAAGTGCACATGTTGGGCTACCGAACCTTCCATTCCCCAGCTGTGCCATCAGCCCAGGGTCGCAACAAGGGGGGCTTGTGCACATATATATCTAACGTAGCGGACGTAAAAGCTTGCGATTTCCAATCCAATCAGTACTTCCAAATCATACTACTTAAATGGGGCACTTCGCATAAGGTGATTCTCGTGAATTTTTATAATAATTTGCCAATTAGTGAGGTGGAATCAAATTTGAATATTATGATCCATCATATTCACAAACTGAGAGATCAAGGTTCGGGGGATCACATAGTGTTGTGGGTGGGTGACTTCAATTGTTCCGTCTGTCCGTCTTCTGAGCTAGGTTTGTGCGGCCTGTCAGATCTCGGGGAGGACGGTCCTCTGCACTTCTCCCACACCAATATGGGGTCTCTTCTTAACAATGTCATATTTACCTTTGACCTCACCTTCATTAACCAGGCATGCTCCCCCCCGGTTCCCTTTGCCCCAACGTACAATGGAAGAGGTTGTAAATCCACAATCGATTTCGCCTTGATATCACCCACCTATTCTGACTTTATAACCTTCTGGGAAACGGGGGATGACCCCATGAGCGATCATTATCCCATTACCTTCGGGGTAAATCTCATGGAGGGCAAAGTAAAGGAACCTAGTAGGGTTCTATATCCATTTGAGGTTACCCTATCTAAGACCAATGGGTATGTAATTAAATGGGAGAAAATGAACCCAACATCCTTCTTTCAAAACTTCCTATCCTCTTGCTCCACGGACATACTTGCCTGCTTAGAGGAAGATACTGACCCAAAGAGTATCATGGTTGCTTTTTCTAACATTCAACACCACATAAAAAATGCACTGACTAGGAAGTGCAAAGACAAGGGGAGGCATACTCGTGGGTGGTTTGACTCTAGATGTACATCTACACTGAAAATCTTAAAGAAAGTTTTGTCTGCCGACCCAAAAGATAGAGTTCAAATTCGTCAAGCGAGACACGATTATAAGCTGGCAATTAAACAGCGGAGGGCGAAACTGAAGCAGGAGGCCTGGGAAGCTTTGGGGGAAGCCGCCAGGAATAAGGACAGTAATGCCTTCTGGAAAGTCATAAGATCTGTTTATAACTCAAAAGACAGAGATAATTCTGTAGAAGTGGCTATAACGGCTGAGCTCTGGGTAGAACATTATGGTAATCTTTATTCCAACAACACACAGGGTAATGTCCCGAACCCATGCAAGGTGAATTCACCCCCAGATAGCATAATTCAGGATAACCACCCAACTGTCTCCCCAGCACCTCCTTACCCCATTGAACTGGTATTCACCACACTAGAAGTGGAAGATGCCCTTAGAGAAAGTCCTTTAGGTAAAGCCCCCGGCCCTGACCACACCCCAGTGGATCTCTATAAATCAGAACCGGACTTTTGAGTTCCCTTGTTAACCAATGTATTAAATATGGGAAATAAATGCGGTTTTATTTCCACCTGGTCGGACGCAATCGTAGTCCCCATATTTAAAAAAGGGAATAGGGACGACCCGGCTTGTTACCGTCCAATATCGCTATTGGACGGACTCATGAAAGTTGCTGGCAGGATTGTCCTTAAGAGGATACAACACTGGGAAGAAGAGAAGAAGGTTATCTCGGAGTTCCAATAGGGGTTCCGAAAGGGACTAGGGACATTGGAGCAATCCCTAAATTTGTCCCTATTAGTCTCTAAATATACGCAGGCCAAAAAAGGGGACTTATTTGTTACCTTTGTCGACCTCAGCTCCGCATTCGATTGCGTGGACCATGCGATGCTCTGGTCGACACTGGAAGACATCGGGGTGGACTCAGCGATCCTCACATTTATCAAAGAACTATATAGAGAAGCGGGGGCCAGAGTAAGATTTGGGACCCAGGGGCAATGCTCACAAAAATTCGCCATAAACAGAGGGGTGAGGCAAGGCTGCATACTTGCGCCCTTGCTTTTCACTTTTTACATAAACTCTATCGCTGAAAGCTTAATAACTCTGTCAAGCGATTATCCGGCTGTTAATGGTAGGCCTGTACCCATTCTTCTATATGCCGATGACGCGGCAATTATGTCTAGGACAAAAGTAGGTTTGCAGAGAGCTGTAAATGAATTTTCATCCTACATGGGTAAAAGAAATTTAAAGGTGAACATTTCCAAAACTTTCTCCATGCCCTGCTCCCAAAAGAACAACAGACCATCATGCTCAATATATTTAGATCAGCAAAAGATTGCCATCACAGACACTTTTTGCTATTTGGGCATTGTGTTTGACAGGAGGGGAAGGTGGAAACACGCAGTGTCAGCTAGAAAACTCGCCTTTAGCCGTGCCATAGGCGCTTTAAGAACCTTTGCAGCCAAAATTGGGGGTAAACCCATTCATGAAATGTTACAGATTTACCGGGCAAAGTGTATAGCTACGGCCACATATGGCGCAGGACTCTGGGGTTTCGAGAATGTGTCCTAATTACAAACTTGCGAGAATATTTTCATCTGTTACTTACTAGGTGTGTCCAAAACCACGTCGACTTTTATGACTCATATTGAGACCGGCGTCAAATACCTTAGCGACATCATAAAAATATCACCTTGTTTGCTTTGGCATAAGATCTGGACCACAGAGGAGTGCAAATTGAATAGAAAACACATGAAAGACTGCATGGCTTTGGACGGTATAGCAAAAGTCAAGTGGCTGCGATATGTACAAACGATGTTCTCTAACATTGGACACTCTGAATTTTACCACGAACCAGAGACCCTTCAATCCTTGACTAGACCGGCCCTCAAAAAACTATTATCTATACACTTAGAGAGTGCTAGATGGGACACTGAGAAACTTAAAGGCACAACCCTGAGTTATCAGCAAATCATCCCTACTGAAGGCTTACAATCTTACCTTGGGCTTGAAAAAGCACCCTATGCTCGCATGCTTTTAACTAGGCTGCGCCTAGGGTTTTTCTTCCGCTTGGTCACTTTGCCGAAACAGAATGACTGGGCCTCACTGAAATTAATATGTCCATGCGACGACCATTCAACACAAAGTAACATTCACATCATGTTCTTTTGTAATCTGTATACCAGCCCGAGGAAATTATTTCTTCTACCCTTACTTAAACGCTGGGGAATAAGAACATGTAAACCTGCATATTTAAAACTTTTGCTTTTAGAAGATGTGGATGTCATCTTTGCTGTTTCTCGCTTTTTAATGTCAGTGATGAAATTTAGAAACTCAATGAGTTAACTAATACTCGTTAATATTGACTGATTAGTGTAAAACGAGGCCCCTCATCCAAATGACTGCTGTAGATTTTAACTTTTGGAGAAATGTTTTATCCATTTTTGTAATTTTGTTCATATGAAAACTGTTCTTAAATTATCCGCATAAATTGTATTTGTATGCTTTTATGATTTATTGATAAATCGAATAAAGCTTATATTTGATTTTATTTGATTTGACCCATCTCTGATCAATGTAAACAAGGTTTCAAAGAGCACCTTATACACACTGAAAACACTACGTTACCTCTTCCCACATCCTGGACATCAACATAAGGTACAAGCTATTCTCACACTTTCCAAGCTGTATTTTGTCAACAGTCTATACCTTTGTGCCCCCAGTTTCATTCTAAATGCTGCCGCAGGACGCTTTCACTCAAGAGAATGCTTGCGCTCAGTCCTGCAGTCGCTACCTACAGCTACAAGCACAATGGTAGTGGTGGAATACTTCAACTGCACACCATATATTAAAGTTACCAAATTGAAAGGAACAAAATAAGGATAAGTGATCAATATTTTCTAGAGGGTGCTGCACCAGACCACATCTTGCAATCACAGAGCATATCTAGAGGAACAAAGGGAAACCTTCACTTATAAACATGGACAAGATTCATCGGGAACACAGTGAACAGTAAGTGCAGGTACTGTGTTTGAATTTTAATGAGTGAAGAGATGAAATAAATATACAATCTAATATATTTATTGCTCCAAAAAGAAATTTTATAATCATAGCTGGCATCAACAGAACAAAAAACGTCAAACAGGTGAAGTCCTGGTAAAGACATTGTGCCTTTGGGTCTAAGTTAACAGAAGAGAAAATTATGTAACGTTTGTTCTTTTAAGGAAGCCAAACACACAACTCTACAGCCGATAGCATGTTTTGTCAGAAAACACCCTTTCAAGGCTGTGAAAACATGACAAGGCAATATTTTAAAGACATGTTACAAGAACATATTTAAAACTAGAGGAGTAGACAGATCAGAGGAGCAGGTAGTATTCTCAAAGTAAGGGCCTGAATGTGCTGCCAGGTAAAGGCAAGCGACAGACAGTAGTAACAGAAATAGGCGCCCAAGAGATTAGGGTAAACCTGTCTCTGGTTATTTATGGGGTGGTTAATGGGGGGGGGGGGGATTCACTGAATCTATCGAAGTCACAAAAATTGCTGATCTTCGTGCTGGTTTTATTGGCACGAAGAGAGATCTGTTTAAAGTGCCCCCCTACCCCCACATCCCCTTTCCGGGAATGGATGACTTCTGCCTGAATAATCTGTAACCTTGATTGAACGCCATTCTATTTGGGAAGAATGCTTTAGAGCTGGTCCATCTGGCGTATCGATTTATTACCGTGCACTCCATGAATGCTACACTTGATAGGATTATAACATATCCGCAGCGGTGGTCAAAGGGAACCAGATCTGGGAGTTGCAGTTAAAATTCCCCACTCTTTTACCCTATTTGTGGTTAAGGTCTAAGTTTCGGACACAGTCAACTGCGTGCCTCGGATCTCAGTAAAGCCCCCCGGCGGGGGGGATTGGCACCTTTGACAGTCTCAGAGCTCCTTTGGCCTTGCGCGGGGAAAAGGGGAATGAGGGGGAAAGATGCAGATAGCAGCGGTTCAAACTGGGGTACAGAAGGACACCACTAGAGATGTGATCCTCAGTAAGGGAGTAAGTGAATGAGGAAAAAAAAGTAGAACAGTTGGCATGAGGTAACGCATAATCCTAGGGGATTGGGGGGGGGGGGGGGGGAGGGGTCAGTTGGTGGCAATTTGTGAAGGTTAGAACCGAAAGTGCGTGGCGTTTATAGTCAGAAATAGAATACAGTAAGTGGTAAGAGGCAAGAAGGAGTAGTGCACTCGGGGATATATTAACGACGAGCCTGAGGTGCCTTTAATGTCAGCCAATAATCAATCATAAGGGAACTGAAACATACTGTAGAATGTGAATGTGTAATGATCCCGGCATCGCAGCGACAAAAAAGGTGTTACGGTAACCAAGCCAGGCAATGATAAGGTCAGGCAGAGAGTACATGGCAAACATATAATCCCTTGAAAACGTGAAGTCTGGGTGAAACAAGGGACTGATCTGTGGCAGACAGCGATCTGAATGGTACTAGCTTACGTAAATATAAGTAACCGTATACGAGTAGCCATTTATGTGTAAATAAATAGAAACAGAGCTGTAGTGTTGCACAAGGTAAATAAAAATACAGGCTCCATATTGTAATGGGGTTAGTAACAGTTGGAGATTAAAGCAGCAAGTTAACCATGCACTCAATAGTAATGAAGAAACAAGCAGAAATAGAAGTCGTACCAACGTATGACCGCATACGTTAAAGAAAAGCCCATTTTCACCAATAACGGAAGAGAATGTGAAACTTACATTTATTACCGTTACTAGCTGTAGTCTAATGCCGCACATTTTATTATGTACGGTTTCACATTACTGTTACACATTGTGTTAGTTTTTCTATCCTTCTAGATTCCATGACTGGCAGGAGTCTGGAGTATCTGATGCCCTTCTACTCTTGGGTCCTTGGATATGGATTAAACCTTCTCTTGTCTACTTCTCCTCAGAGTGCTGCGCCTTCATGAATCAGATCACAATACTAAAGGTTGGCACAAGGAGTGGGGTACAAGGAGAGTGATGCGCTCCTGGCCACTGAGACCCACTGACAGTTTGGTGACTGAGTAACCCAGACGTTGGACTGAAGGAGGAGCAGACTTTGGATTGGAGGTTTGTTTTGTTCCATAAGTTTACCTGTTTTCTGGAGCCTTTGTTTGGATTGAACTTTAACTCCTCTTCAACGGCTCAAGCGCTTGTGATCTGAGCAGCGACCAGGAGGATTTTGTTCAGTGTGTACGCTCAGCTGACCAGTTAGTGTGAGGATTCCCTCAGCGGGGTGGTAGGCGCAGCAGTAGCACAAGGAACCTATGCTGATGCTGCTGAACCTGTGTCCTGGATACAGAACGTTAGATTGCTACGTGCTTTCTGTGGAACGTTCCTGCAGCAAAGTGATGCTGGGCTCAGATGCCGGCGCTTACGGCAAGCGTTGGAGGCCATTTTGCTTTGGGAAGGTCTTTGCTCTTTCGGATGCATCATGGGCATCGTCTAATTTACATTTACCACTCTTTTCAAACTTAATTTCTTGTGACACAGGTGAGAACCGGTTTGTTCTCAGCACCAGTCTCTACTCTCACTGGAAGACGAGTTCTTGAGGTGAACTTGAGAACAAGAAGAAAAAAAACTATAGTGAGGTGGGATTTATATCAATGCGGTTTTTTCTGATTATTTACTAGTTTGGTAATGGCTTATAATTATGGCCACAGCAGCTCAAAGTGTAGTACAACCTCCTCCCTTCTTACAAAGGGCGAAAAAGCAAGAAATGAAATGGAAACACTGGCTTAGAAACTTTGGAAACCAACTCACTGTCATAGATGCTGCTTGATATGATCATCCTAGGAAAATGGCGTTAAAATTATCAAGAAGTTGCTGGGCAGATAGTTTTTAACAACTTATTAATAGTCTCTGCACCAAATGGTGAGGACGTTCAATAGAATGTCTATTTGGAAGCAATTAAATGAATGAGTAGAAGCACTGAGGAATCGAGCGTCCTGTTGGAAAGGCATAACTTTAAGAGGAAGCGAAGCAGCAAGTTAACAGTGGAGGAGTTTCTCTGCCGAAGGTGTTATTGCATCTATTTGTGAATTTGAGAACTGTGTGGACACTTATGTAAGTGATCAATTCAGATTTGTTATTAAAATAAAAAAAACAAGAAAGGTTGTTAACTTGTAGGAATCTATCTTTAGGGGAGATGATAGATATAGCTAGAAGTATGGAGAGATCTATTGTTTTCTCACAAGCCTTAGGAAACCATAATGGTATGTCGCCTGGGCATGTATTTCTGATGATTCTACTGGCTGTGCCTTGAATGCTAAAGTTTGAAGAATAAGATGTGACAATCTTGTTTTAGGGGTGGTTTTAATACTCATTTAAGTAACAGCTGGGAGCAAGAGGCGTAATGCATGTAGGACAGTGGGTCACAAGCCAATAAGAAAAACTGTGGATGTATAGAAACGTCTTGATGGTTTTTTAGGTCTCTCCTACAGGGCCTTTAGCCGTCGCTCTGGTAATTTTCAAGCACACACTCGTGCTTGTGGCGGCATCCACCTTGAGCGAGCGCGCAGCGGCGCGCCACAAGCACGAGTGCAGTGCTTGAAAATGTGCAGACTGCTCTTCCAAGCGGGCGCGCGCGCCTCTCTGCTTGCCCACACGTCCCGGCCACTTCAATGGATCACAGTCTTCAAAATTCGGTCTGGGACTCATTCGGGAGCCTACAGGTTGAGAGTTGTGATTTAAACAACTAAATATATCATTGCTGCTTATTTTAGCTATTCTCATTGTAGAGAGATTCTTTATTTGTGGGTTTGTAAGCACCCATTTGGTCATCCCCCAACGTTTTCGATTCACTTAAAGTACTAGTAACGTTCAGATGCTACGAGCCAACAATTCCGCTTTGGTGCCCTGCGTCTAGAGTCCTGCTCTTGACATTCATACTGATGCGCCTCTTGAGTACCTGTGCATTTTGTGTGCCTTGTCTGTATCTCCACGGGTGTCACAAATATATGCCTAGGGACATGCACCTTAAGCATGCACGTCGGCTTTTCCGAATAGGGGAGAGGAGTTAGCCTAACGGCTAGGGCGCTTGACCTCGGACCTGGGGGACTGGGTTCGAGTTTCGGTAATGACGCTGAACATCCTGTGATTCTGGGCAAATCACTTAATCTCCCCGTGCCTAACAAAGAATGAATGTGTGCCCTAATGTAACGTAACTGGTGCTATGTAAAGCGCTCTGATACATGATTGGATTCGGGTCAAGTTCGCGTTATATAAAACTCTGCAAAAAAAAAAAAAAAAAGAAGTGATGTTCCCAGACTCAAATCTTACCTTCCTCCTCCGGACACAGGTTTGTAATTATTTGACTGTTTCTGCTTTAAACATTTGGGTTCGACTCCACCAAATTCACTGTCTCAAAGAGTGTAAACGACTTCAATAGGCGAGGGCAAGGAGAAGCAATCTGAAGCAAGTTTAAACTGATTGACAGGATTCGGGGAGGCACTAGAAGGCTCAGAGCCTCAGAAATCCTGCAATTGGTTAAGAAAACGTGCTGCCGGGAAATGAGGTTAGTGTTGTGGCGCTACGATATACACGTCACGTGGGCCAGACACGTTGCTAGGGAACTTGCTCTAACAGGAACTAATCACTACCAGCAAGCTCCTCTTAGTGCACTTTACAACAAATTTGTTTATAGACACGGCAAAATATACCACCATTGTGTAAGTTTTGTGGTTTACAATAGTCTTATGGGATTGCAACATCATGTCTGCGTTAATTCTTTGCACAAGTGTAAGATTTTGCTTGCCACAAAGCTGCCTTCCTTCTCGCTCGCCGTACTGGGATTTCAAGAGGATGGAAGTGTCCTGCGTACAACACGTAAAACGTAAAGGGACGTTCTGACTGGTCACGTGGTGTGAACGCGATTCTTATCTTTTTACTGTAATGCAATGGGATGTAGTTGTTACGGATGCTAGAGTGGGGCAATTGGATTTTGTAGTCTGTTCATTCGGGAACTGAAAGTAAGCCTGAAGTCTGTGACCTTTGATCTGTCTCAGGACGATTGACATTAAAGCAGCATTAATGTGCTCATTGTGTTTTTTTAAATAAATATATTCTCCAATTATGTGTATGATTGCATTTTTTCCGAAAGAGGTATAATATTGTATCTTTCTTAGAACTGCCTGAAATGTGTAGAGAAATTAGTCTCCGTAGAGTGTGCAGGGACGTGGAATTCCTATAGCCTGACGCCCAGGAGATATTGTTTAGGGTCAAGGGCAACACGTTTTCATGTGTATTTTGTCCTTGGGACAAGTAGGCCCATCCCCCTGCAGCACAAACCCTTTGACTGCCAGTTTGCATTACCACATTATGGATATGGGGAGGGCACTGTCTGCAGTTATGGTAATATTTTTGTCCATATGATAATCCTGTTCAAACTTGTATTTATGGTTCATTAACCCGTTCCGTGCTCATGACGGAACCACGCTGTAATGAGCCACGGGTGCCGTGTGCTCATGACGGAGTGGTTCCGTCATGCTGCGGCCGTTGGCGGCCGCTCCGCCCACGCGGCGCTAATTCCCCGCCTGTGCGGGCGATTAGTGCAGTGGGTGGAGTCATGACGGAACCACTCCGTCATGAGCACAGCGCCACCGCACTGCCCCCAAACCCCCCCCCCCCCAGCGCTGCGGTGGAATTCCTGCCGCAGCCAAGGGGTTAATTGAAAGCCTTTATTATTAGGGTGAGCTCTAAGTAAATGTTGTAAGCTCAGACTGCACTACTGACGGTGGTTCCAGTATATAAATGTGTACACACGTTTTCAAAGTTTAGCAATATGAGGCTATGTATAATGCTCCCAAAATGCTCTTTGATCTGATGCAAATATTTGCATAAGCTTGAAAGTAAGATTTATGATTCTTTGCTTTCAAAATAAAATGTTTTAAAAAAAAAAATGGAAGCAGGAAAAAAAACATTTCACCAAATTACTGTAAATATTCAGGTACCATTTCTTTGCAGCATCATTTAGTAACGTGTTGATGCATGCTAGTATTTCCCAAAAATATTCATAATGGAAAATTAGTGTAACCAGTTTCAATACGATTATGGGAAACAAAAATAAACAAGCACTGGCAAAGCCAGTAGGTCTGAAATTGGTGGTCAGCTTTTTAGTTTTGTCAGTGTGTGATTTGTTTTGTCATGGTTTTTGTAAAACCGTATTAGTGTGGGAGCTGCCGGGCCCTCACCATTATAACAAACCTTGGCAAAAGCAAAAATAGTTTTTGGTCGCAAAGCACACACTGCCTCAGTAGTTACTGGCACTGAGCAAAACTACTTTGTGTGCCGATATACTCCTTGTGAAAAAGCAGAATTCTGTTACTCGCAGTGAAGCCAGCCGATACAGAGAGAGAGACAGATTTTTAATAAACGCAAAAGGTCATGGTCAACGCCAGACCAAATTAGGGGCCCAACTATTAAAGAAAGTCTCAAAAGTGCACCCATGGTATATGTCCTTGCATTAAGTGCAGCTATACGGCTTTCGTGAATTCCCCAGAATTTACAGAAGGAGGACAAGAAGTAGTACTCCTAGAAAATATTTGTGAACTGCATCTTAACATGAACAAATATAGATGCGTAGATTTGCTCATGCGAAAATCTGAATGTTTTGCAAGTTCACTTTCCCTTCATCCACTTTTTTTCCCCCAACTCTGGAGGAAGGTTTACATCTGCTATTGTCAGGAGTAAATTTCCAACATTTCTCAGTATGGGAAAAGATTAGAAAAGAGTTGTTGAAAACCCTTAAAGCATGCAAGTTAGTAGGTTTGCACAGACTCAAAAGGGCATTCTAAACCTGGAAGTATTGTTTCCCACTACCTTCAGTCCCAGTATGTAGACCTGCAGAAACCTGGCAACATAAGGGGATTGCAAGTATTGAAACACTACCATGGTATGAGCAATGGCATAATCAGAGAGGCTAAATCAGGGCTCTTATATAATGAGAATGCTGCCATAATGTGTCGCTGCACTACATGGCACCAAAGGGACAAGTGGATGTTGTTAAGGGACAAGTAGATTGATAAAGCAACCTGCCCCATAGACAAGTAGATATTTTATTAAATTCCACACCCCTGAGTGTGACTTAGTAGGACACTGAGAAAGTGCCTAGGCGAGTACTGTCACTGACAGAATACTCTGCTATAGTACTAATGCTAAGCAAATATTTACTTTATTCAGCTATTTAACACTGGTGCTCAGTGTTCTCATGTACCTCTGCGTTACATCAAAGTTAAAGTTTCCAGTGTCTGAAGCATCTACTCCCAAAAGTGCAGATACATCGAGCTACCTAGCGCTGGCACATTTTTTGTAGCACCTTTAGTTCTTATTTGTACACAGTCCGGGTGACATTTTTATATCAAATACATATTTTGCTACGGTGCTGTTTATCTAGCCTCTTAAATGTGCAGTGGGGGGGGGGGGGGGGGGGGGGGGGGAGGGGTGGATTCTGGTTGCAAGTTGAATCTTGCGAGCATTGCTTTTCACGCCAAGGGTGTGCTTAGCAGTAACAAGACAATGTTGGCAAGTTCGTAGGAGGTTGAGTTATAATAATGTGCAGCAATTTTCCCAATTTGATTCGGCGTGGATACATCAAAAGTCCAGTTTTATTTTAGTAGGCATCAAATTGGAGAGCAAATAATCGCATTGGTAGCATAAAGTTTTAATACAAGCATTTGCAATGCAATAGGTCTAGCATTTACACGAGTTTGAGCTATTGGCATTGCAAATAAGAATGTCTTATTTTTGTTTGTTTTTAAAACAAATAAAAGGCATTATGATTTACAATGCCAATAGCTCAAACTTAGGTAAATGCGAGACCTACTGCATTGCAAATGCTTGTTAAAAAGTGTTACTGACTCATGAAACTGACTAGGTGGTTAAAGTTAGGAAGAAAATCAAGGGTCCTTTGTGTTGGACAAGTATAGATGGGCATGAAGGATAAGTTACTTACTTGTAATCCTAGTTCTCTTCCAGGGGTATCCTCATCAAAGTCATAAGCACTGAACATTCCCACCCATGTGCGGGGACCCCGGAAATAATAAAAATGATATATGAAAAACACACACACACACACATATATATATATACATACATATATATATATATATATATATATATATACACACACACACACACACACACACACACACACACACACACACACACACATATATACACACACTTGTATTTTTTCTCATATCAATGCAGCTCCCATCTAGGAGGCTAAACAATGTAATTACACATATAAAGACTATTTGCAAATATATATAAAAACACAAGAGGGCAAGTAGCACTTGAACTCTGTTTTTTAATGAGCAAAGTACTCAAATATCCAACTGCAAATAAAGTAGACATTGTTAGCCTACAGGCTGCATTGTAAAGCAATAGCATAGAAAATGAAAGCATTTTCAACAAATACTGGCACCGTGCCTTTAAGGCAGCCATGACCCCTAGCTTCCCATCATGCCTCAGGGGAGACAGGTCAGTTGTTCTTTGCATAACCCTGAAGGTCAGGGCACAAAGATACCCTTTAACACTTCAGAAAAGAAAATCTCATTTGCCTGGGGAGGCGGGTGGGTTGCTTATGACTTTGATGAGGATACCCCTGGAAGAGAACTAGGATTACAGGTAAGTGACTTATCCTTCTCTTCCCGGGGATCCTCATCAATAGTCATAATCACTGAATAGAACAGCAAGCCCATCAACCACCTGCAGGCAAATGAGTGTAAAACATGACCCAACAAATAATAGCCGAAATCAGCTGTTGAACGATTCCTCAAGGAGGCCTGGCCTACTTGAGTGTCCGTTCTGGTGTCTGAATCCAGACAGTAGTGTCTTGTAAATGTATGGACTGACCTCCAAGTTGCCGCCTTACAAATTTCAGACATGGGCACGTTATGAAAAAAAGCAGTAGTACCCGCTTTTCCTCTGGTAGAGTGTGCCTTGGGAGTAAACCCGAGGGGTTTCTGTGCTAATTGATAAGCAAGTTTGATACATGAAACTATCCATCTGGAGATGGACCGCTTTGAAGCTGCAAAACCAGTTCTGATCGACCCATAGTTAACAAATAGTTGATCAGATTTTCTCATAGATCTGGATCTGTCCAGATAGAATTTTAAAACCGTTTTCAGGTCCAGAGAGTGTAAGGCCCTCTCAGCTGGAGTGGAGGGATGGGAGAAAAGGTGGGTAGAGATATGGTCTGATTCACATGAAAATCTGACACCACCTTAGGAAGGAAAGAGGGGTGTGTTCTCAACACAACCCTATTAAGATAGAAAACTGTATAAGGCTCTTCAGAGCAGAGAGCCTGTATTTCGCTCACTCTGCAAGCTGACGTGATCGCTACCAAGAAAGCCGCCTTCCAAGAAAGATGTTGCAAGGTTGCTTTGTGTATGGGTTCGAAAGGCGGACCCATTAATTTTGATAGCACCAGGTTTAGCTATCAGGGTGGTGAAGGAGGCCGGACCTGAGGGTAGACCTTCTTTAAACCCTGTAAGAAATCCTTAACAGCCTGTAACTGAAATAGAAGGTTGAGAAGGTGAGCGTCTATATGCAGTTATCGCCGCTAAGTGCACCTTAATGGAAGAAAACTTCAACCCTGCTTTCGCCAGATAAAGTAAGTATGGAAGGATGACCTCTTCCTGACCCTTGGTAGGATTACAATTGTTTTGCACACACCAAATATAAAACCACTTCCACTTGCATGCATACGAATTTCTAGTGGACAGTCTTCTTGCTTCCTTCAAAATGGACATACAGTCCTGCGGTAGTTCTAGGTGGCCATACTGGAGGACCTCAGGAGCCATGCTGCCAAGTTCAGTGATGGAAGGTTAGGGTGATGAATCCTCCCATTCATCTTGGACAGCAGGTCCGGTCTACACGGCAGCTTCCTGTGAGGGCATTCTGATAGGTGCAGAAGGTATGGGTACCTCCATTGTCTCAGCCAGTCCATGGCAATCAGTATCATCCTTGTGCACGAATGAGAGAGCTTGGTCACCACCTTCGGGATTAGCGGAAGAGGTGGAAAAGGCACACACAAATGCCCCTGACCAGTTGATTAAAAGGAAATTCCCCTTCGACTCAGGTCGGAAAAATCTTGAGGCGAAGTTTTGGCATTTCGCATTTGTCGTCATCCGCGAAGAGGTTGATGGTGGGATGACCCCATTCTTGGAAAATGCTTTCGACGACTTCCGTCGTTGAGAACCCAGTCTTCTCTGTCCTCGAAGTGACGACAGAGTCTGCTTTTTTAACGTTCTGTACTCCCGGCAAGTGGACTACTGATTCCTTGCTAGGAGCCAATGCCAGAGCGTTTGCGCTTCCAATGACAGAGTGCGTGAACGTGTTCCTCCCTGTTTGTTCAGGTAGTACATGGTGGTGGTATAGTCAGTCTGCACTAAGATCGAATTTGTCCGAATCGAGGGGAGGAAAGCCTTGAGCGCTAGGTGAACAGCCCGCAGCTCTAACATGTTGATGTGCTAAGATTGTTCTTTTGTTGACCATAAGCTGTGAGTCTGGAGAGACCCCATGTGGGCTCCCCAACCCTGTAATGAGGCATCTGTGATTAGAGATTGAACAGGAGGAGGTTGGTGAAAAGGAATTCCAACTTGAAAATTCCCCTCCATCATCCACCACAGGATGGAGTTTTTTGCTGCGTGTGAAAGGCTTATCTTTTCGTCCCAGCGAGCTGTTCATTGGCCCACTTGTCCTCCAGATCCTGCTGAAGAGGACGCTTATGCAGTTTGGCATTGGGGACCAGGAAGATGCAGGATGCCATTGACCCTAACAGGGAAGCAATCCGACGAACCGGCAACCTGCTGTCACGCAGAACTAGCTTGCATTTCTGTAAGAGGGAACACTGTCTCTCCTTCGAAGGAAACACTTTTCCTACCTCGGAGTCCATCAGAGCACCCAAGTAATGAATTCTCTGAGTTGGGAGAGACGTTGATTTGTCGAAATTTACTTGCAGGCCCAGCCAGTGACAAAGCCTGAGACAGTCCAGAAAATGATTCCTCACAGTGCTCGGGGAGGGACCTTTCAACAGCCAATAGTCGAAGTAGGGGTACACGAAGATTCCTCTTCGTCGCAGTGCGGCTGCCACTACTGCCATGCACTTCGTGAACACCCGTGGGGCTGATTTTAACCCAAAGGGCAGCACCTTGAACTGGTAATGAGAGGGATCCCACGTGAAATCTCAGGTACTGTCTGTGATGGTGATTGATGGGCACGTGAAAATACGCATCCTGCAGATCCAGCGAACACATCCAATCCCCTTGTCTGAGATGTGGATATATTTGATGGAGCCAGCATACAAAACTTCTTTTTTATTGATAGGTTGAGTGTTCGCAGATCCAGAATGGGTCTGTACTCTGATTTTCGACCCTTTTTCTTTACCAAGAAGTATCTTGAGTAAACTCCTCTCCCTCTCTGAGCCACTGGCACCCTCTCGATGGCTGACTTTCTGAGAAGGGTGGCCACCTGTTTATGTAAGAGCTTCAGTTGGTGACTCGATGATGGAACTGGTGGGATTGAGGGAGGACGGAGTCGGAAACGTAGAGTACCCATGCTGTAGTGTAGCTAGCACCCACCGGTCCTTTTTGGTAGCTCGCCACTCTTCGAGATGATTTGCAATACTTCCCCCCCCCCCCCCCCCACCACCACTGGAGTGGTTAACTGCGACAGGGAAAGTGGGCCCTCATTGTTTCGTCTGCGTCTTGGCGGAGTTATTGCCTTGGCGCTGATTTCCCCCTCCTCTGGAGGGGCGTCTGCCTTAATACTGTGATCGTTTTTGACCTTGCTGATCCTGATTTTTTTTGCCAATGAGGGGTTTGAACCCTCTGTTGGGAGGATCGCTGGTTGTAAGGCCTGTATGTTTTACGGAATTCCTTCCGTTTCTCAAGGCCCACTGTCTTTAGAGTGTCCAGTTCTGCTTTCGTGCGGGACATCTCATCCGTGTGAGCCCCAAACCGAGAAAAACCAGAGAAAGGAAGGTTCAGGATACGTGCCTGCGCTTCTGGCTTAAGCGCCGTAAGTCGAAGCCAAGATGCTGAAAGTGTAGCCCCATCCGCCGCAACGCTGATAACCTGGTTCGAAACCGAGCTGCCCTCCTTCAAGATTTCCTCAAAATCTTTACGGTCTTCCTATGGCAATTTCTCCGTGAACCTCTGTAGTGAGTCCCATAGCGATCTGTCATACCTGCCCAGAAGAGCTGATGCATTGGATAGCTTTAACATGGAGGCGGAAGTGCGGCACACTTTTCTGTCCCACAAATCCTGTGATTTCTTCTCCTTGTCTAGAGGCACAGTAGAGGAGGAGGCAACAGCATGGGACTTTTTTGCTGCAGCAATGATGACAGAATCTGGGGAAGGATCGTCCCTGAGGAAGAGCGGTTCTTCTGGTGAGCGGTACTTTTTAGAAATTCTCGCTGGGGCGGTCTTTACATTTGCCGGAGTGAGAAAGATGTCCATTACTGGCTCTATGAGGCCTGGTACTATTGGAAGTAAAGGTCTGGATTCTTCTCGCTTGTGTAGGATTTCGAAGATCACAGAGGAGTTACTTTGACGAGTAGGCATGGGAATACCTAGCTTTGCAGCTCCTCTACCAAGAATGTCCTGGAAAGAGGAGATATCATCCACCGGAGAGACCCTAGACGGTGGAGTGTCTGTCAAAGTAGGTTAGTAGTCTCTGTGAGAAGACCGAGTGGATGAAGGGGACGGAGTAGGAGATCTGTGCGACCTTCTCTTGCTTCTATATCTAGACCTCCTACTATGGGAACGAGCAGGAGTGCGACTGCAAGCCAGGACTCCTGAGGAAGGACGTTCTCTATCCACAGCCTCCACTAGACGAGACAACGAAGCTCTGTGGAGAGGGCTTGAATAAAGCTGGACTCCTGTGACTGATGGATTGGCCCAATGATGCAATGGCCTGTACCACCACGGTGATAAATGAATGGAAGGCGATCTGCACCTCTCTTGTCCCTCCGGAGACCTTGCAGGAGGAGGTGATTTCACCTTCTATCGTGATCTGGTTGGAGAAGTTAAGTGCCCTCCTGATTCTGGGCTGCATGAAGTCGAGATCACCACTTCTGGAGACCTGGACATTGACCCATGATGAGAACCGGGCGAGTCAGCCCTAGATGAAGGTGAACAGGATAGGCTTACTGGAGGTGAGTCTTCTTTGGATGGATGCCTCGACTGCGATCTGGAGCGCCTCGTCGCAGATTGTCGCCTCAATGGAGACGTCCGCCTCGACGTTGACTTTCTCCTCTTAGAAGGTGGACTCAACGTTGCTCTCGACTTCGAACGTCTGCCCGACCTCGAAGGAGGGCCCTGCTTGGATGTATGCCTTCCTCGTTCTGAAGACTGATGCCTCGACGTCGATCGGCGTTGGACTGCTGACGATGGAGATCGCTGCCTCGACATCGAAGATCGTTGGCCTGATCTCGACGGAGACTTGTGTCTGCGTCGATGGAGTATGATGTCTCAACGTCGACAATTCACCACATGGCTTTGACGGAGACTTCTGCCTCGACGTCAAAGGAAGTGTCCTGTGCCTCGACGACGAAGATCTCTGGATTGACCTTGACGCCAATCTGCCTCTCGACGTCGATGACGAGGCGACAACGGAGAAATATGCCTCGGCGTCGAGCGCTGTAGCGCCGACTGAGTGATGTGCTTCGACGTCGAGCGCCGATGGAGCACTGTGTCTCGACGTCGATTGCTCCCCTAGCGACGGAGACATGCCTCTAGACGCCAAACGCTGCCTGCTTGACGTTGACGGAGGACCTGTTACCTTCGTCGACCTAAGTCTTCGTAGTCGATGATGCGCCGGCATCACTGAAGCCTTCGACGTTCATTTTGTCATTGCCGGTAGCTTCGACGTAGATCCAGACGCCGATGGAGAACAGGTCGGACTTTTCTCGACGTCGACCGAGTTCTTTTCTTTGTCTGCTGCCTCACAGGAGACCTACCTCTTTCAATGAGGTCAAAAAGGCGATTTCTTTCACTTTCTTTTAAAGTTCTCCTGGATAACTTCTTACAATGATAACAATTGCTAGAAGAATGAGTTTCAGAGAGGCAGAGAACACACACAGGATGTGTATCAGATCTGGCCTTCTTGCCACAGGGAGGGCAAGAGCCGAATAAAGAAGGCGTTTTTGAAGAAAATAACACCCTTTCAAAAAAGGTGTTGCCTTCACTCTAAGGCAAAAAGACGTCAAGTGAAGGCAGAAAAAGTTGAAAGATTTATAGCATTTTTTTTACTAAAAGCCAACAAAAAGGAAGAGCTGAAAATCCAGGGTCCTGACTGAAGGAGCCAGAAAGAACAACTGACCTATCACCCCTGAGGCATGATGGGAAGCTAGGGGTCATGGCTGCCTTAATGGCACGGTGCCAGTTTTTGTTGAAAATGCTTTCATTTTCTATGCTATTGCTTTACAATGCAGCCTGTACTTTATTTGCAGTTGGTCATTAACTGCAAATTAATTTGGTCATTAAAAAACAGAGTTAAAGTGCTACTTGCCCTCCTGTGTTTTTATATATACTTGAATTACATTGTTTAGCCTACTAGATGGGAGCTGCATTGATATGAGAAAAAAAAGAAATTATATATATGTAGCTGTATATATATGTTTTTCATACATCATTTTTATTATCTCCGGGGTCCTCGCACATGGGCAGGAATATTCAGTGCTTATGACTATTGAGGAGGATCCCCTGGAAGAGAACTACCTCTGATGCCTTATTCAGGGGCACCTATCACAGTATTAGCTGACACCTTTTCACAATATGTGGCCAAAAACTTTGCACTTAGAAAAAACGTATAACAATTAAAAGCTATCAGGGATAAATATACTGATTTGATTAGTTATTGTGTGTGGCTCCTGGAGTATTTGGGTAGAAGAATCTGCACCAAAGTCTAAATTGGTGTGAAAGGTAAAGATTATTGGCTGAAAGGAATTAGCCAGGTTGGGCATTCTGTTGTGACCTGGGCATGAGAATCGCATTGTACTTTATGCCTGTTCTATTCATGGATGATCATGAAGATATATTGCAGGCTATGGTAAGAAAGTTTCCTAATGTGTTCAAAGATGAGACTGTCAGGGGTTTAACCTTGTATCAAGTTGAAGTCTGAGGCCATACCTAAATTTCCCAAAGTACAGGCTGTACCCCTCAGTGTGCCCAGTTATCTCAAAGCCTTACTGGACAAACTTTGTAAAGAAGGAGTAATCCAGAGCACTAACCCCTCTGAATGGATTTCTCCCATTGTCTTAGCCAAGAAGATTTGTATTTCTGACTGGACTTGCGTTCACTAAATTAGAATATTCTGGTTGATTGTCATCACCTACGACATGTATAAAAGATGCTGGCTAATGTGGGTGAGTGGAAGTTCTTTTCCACCATTGTGCTGCGTTCGGCTTACCACCAAATTCATCTCCGTGAGGAATCACAAGATCTCATGACCTTTGTCATTCGTTTGGTGTTTATAAATATTTGAGGCGAGCATCTCCTTTCAAAAGACTACGAATGTTTCATTTAGGGGGGGATAGATAACAAGCAGGCTTTTCAGGACAACATACTTATTTTTTTAGAAGGAAATGGATGAACATTTAGTGGTGTAGAGTGAGTTTTGGGACTCCTGAGCAGTAGAGGCTTGACTGTAAAATCAGATAAATGTAATCTGCTTGCAACAGGTAGATTTAGGGCATCCAATTCAGCAGATGGAATTAACCCCACGTTCTGAGATCTTGAGGCTACACAGAAAGCTTCTTCACCTTCAGACAAAGATGCTAGGTCTTCATTCCTGGTATTTTGCTAATATTGTGCACACTTTGTCCCCAGGTATGCACTGGTTGCTCAGCCCTTGAGATACCTCTTTAAAAAAGGGGTTAAGTTTGAGCCTGGACTATTGATGTGAATGAAGTTTGAATCTGTAAACAGGTTGGTGGGTAAAGCTCCAGCTCTTAGTCCTTTTGTTACGGAAGGGAAATCCTTTATCAAAGTAGATGTCCGCCTGAGCGGGGTTGGCATGGTTTTTGGACGAAAAGTTGGAGATAGAGATTACCGTTTCTTTCGCGTCTAGGACATTGCAATATACAGAGTCAAAATACAGCACAATAAAGCGTGAGGCCTTGGTCTGTGTCTGGGCAGTTCAAAAGTGTAAAACCATCATTTGGACTCGTCCATTTACGGTCTACAGAGGTCATTAGCCTTTGGTTTATCTCTGCAATGGTAATGGTTTGAAGTGCCCTGACCATTTTTTGGCTACCATGGCACGAAACAGGTCGATCTTCTTGAGAGTAGGGCATGCATAACTAGTTACATAAATCACTAGTGCCTATACCCACCTCAACTCCTATTGTTTTTAGTTAGGCTGTTTACCACTTTAATAAAATTCACGTGTGGACTAACAGTACCTATTTTATACATTCACCCACATCTACACATCCTAGGGCCCCTTACCCCCACTGCACCCTTCGGCAGGAACAAAAGATCCCCGCCAAAGAGCCCCAATATTGGGAGCCCATCAGGAATTGCAGCGCCGACCTGACAAGGGGCAGGCTCAAATGATGAAGCAGGACACCTAGCTTGCTGGGTGTGTGAGAGCCCTAGTTCCAACAAGGGATTTCCCCCTTCTGTTCTTTACCTTTGTCACTGTTGACCAGGCCCCATTTTCTTTGACAAATGACAATACATCGTCCCTCTCCCCCCCCCCCTTTTTTGTTTGCCAGAGGAACTCTGAACCTTTTTGCATCATTAGTTGACGGGGTATGTACACTGGACATCATTAAACTCACCCCCTTGTCCCTATTTTGTTGATACATTTGCACAGGTTTCACCCGTGGGACTCTGAGGTTACCAGCTGATTATAATACATAATCCTGACTGGCCCACCTTTCCTTCTCCATTATATTACTCACCCACGATGGATTTCCACCAGGGTTTGAGTTTGTGATGATGCAGTTATGGATATTTTAGATAGGACACCAGCCCTACTAGGGGCCGATGGTAACGCAGCGATAGGCTCACAGTCGGATGACTGGACCGCCCTAGTCCACCTGAAAAGGGAGTGGCTCAAGATAACGTTACATGGGGCCCTCATGACAGAATACCTGCGGGCTAACATAGCACCCTCAGGCCTTATTGTCAATTTTTCTAGATTATTTTTGGATGATGCCACCTTCAAGAAAGAATGGTCCCTAGTGGCATGGAAATGCACTAGGGACTGGCTAGTCTTAATAATCAATACCTCAAGAAGATTGGCTGATGCCATCCTCGTGAGGATTCAAATCGCTGAAGGGTCTTTGAAAACAGGCATTCAGATCACGGCGTATAAAACAAAACTTGCAGAGATTAACGCTGAGATCGCTGAGAATAAAGACTACTTAATGAAACAAAAAATAACCAAACTACAAAAGGATATACAAAAGTTTGATAAGGAGAAAGTATATCCATACCTCAAAGCTGATTACACCTCATAAAAAACAAACTACTCCTCTGACGCCACCTCAGAGAGGAGAGACTCTAGTGATAGCAACTCCAGCACCAAGAGTTGGGGCAGCAACAATTCTAGGAGGAATCAGCGTACCAATAGGTTCTACAATGGTCCATCATTTCATGGCCCCCCTATTTTCCAAGGTCCGCCACCACCACCACCCTTCTGGCAGTTTCCCCAATATCAACAATGCCCGCCTCAGTTCTTTAATGGCAATAACCAACCTTTTTTAGGCAGAGGTTGGGGCAGAGGAAGAGGGCGCAACAGAAGAGGTGCACAAAAACAGGTCCACTGGCAAGATCTACCAACCAGCAGCATGGACACCAGGAGCAGAACGAAGGACAAGAGGAACTAGTAGTGAACCTTTCACACCGGATCCTCACAGCCCCTGAGAAATCACTACTACAAAAGGGTCTGGGTTTTGTCCCCACCCCGAGGGTGGACCGTTTTAGAGATCACTGTGAGGTCCAAAATCTGTTTCGTAAGATACGACTAAAATCCTATTTTCAGGACCAACCACTCATGGAAGAGGGCGACTCAGGATTGAGAAACCCCTCAACATTTACCCCACACAATAACACGGTCCCAGTGGAGGTCCTTACATTTGAAAAAGCAGTCGTCAAAGAGCTTAACTTACCTTACAGGGAGGCACCCTTTCACAACCTTACCAAACAAGAAACCCTCATACTTAAGAACCTCTCAGAAGATACTTCAATCACCATTAAACAGGCAGATAAGGGTGGAGCTATTGTGATCCAGTCTAACACTGATTATGAGAAAGAGTGCAGACGCCACTGTCCAATGAGAGACATTACACTCCTATAACGTCTGACCCCACCCCGCGCCTCAAAACTATCGTTACCACTCTGGTACATGAGGCTGAATCCAACAGTTGGATTACCCACAAAGGAGCAGAGTTCCTGATGGCTCGAGAACCCAGGACCCCGTTCTTCTATACCCTACCTAAAATTCACAAGGGGATTACCCCGGTACCGGGTCGACCGATTGTATCTGGCATTGGCTCGCTTCTCGAGCCCCTGTCTAAGTTCTCTGATCATTTTTTTCAACCCTTGGTACGAGACATCCCCTCGTTTATAAAAGATACTACTGATGTCCTTAAGATCATTGACCATTTCACAGATACAGGTGATGTTGACTATCTTGTCACCCTGGACGTAGAGGCCCTCTACACTAATATTCCTCAGAGGGCCACCCTGGCTGTCATTGAATCAGCCTTAGGAGCACTCAACTGGTCGTCATCTACGCCTATAACATTCATTGTTGATTGTGCTAACCTGGCTTTGACTGAGAATTTCTTTGAATTTAATAAACAACTATCATCAAAGCCAGGGTACAACGATGGGGAGCACCTTTGCTCCTAGTGTAGCGTGTCTCTATATGGCAGCTTTTGAAAAAGATGTGATCTTCAACATCTCGAATCCTTTCCATGGTAACATTACACTTTGGAAACGATTTATTGATGACATACTGATCTTTTGGCATGGTACACGCACTGACTGTGTAGATTTCATCAAATGGATCAATGAGCAGAATGAATTTCTCAGGTTTTCCCACACAATATCAGAACGCTCAATACCATTCCTGGACCTGAACATCACATTACTTGATGGTACTCTCAGCACAACACTATATAAGAAACCCACCGATTGCAACAGTCTACTGCGCTATGATAGCCATCATCCCAAAACCTTGAGGGATAATTTACCGTTTGGCCAGTTTCTACGCATTAGACGTAATTGCACAAGTTTGGGCTGATTATAACACAGAGGCTAGAGTTTTATCATCTAATCTGAAGGCCAGGCGCTATCCAGAAAGACATGTTCATAACTCTATCAAAAGAGCTAGGAACAACCCACGAGAGGCACTCCTGGAGACACGAATAAAACCCCAAACTGACATACTTACCTGTGTCACTTCTTTCACACCGGATTCTACTAGAATTAAGAAGATTATTTTGAGAAACTGGAACATTCTAGAGACGGGCAGTCTGAACATACCGAAACCGAGGTTTGCATATAAAAGGACACAAAACATCAAGGACCTACTGGTCCACACAAGACCTAAACCTAACATGACCAACGCACAACGCACTATATGGGACCTACCCATGGTAACAGGTCACTTCCCCTGTGGCTCTTGTGTGGCCTGCAACTCGACCACCACCACGAAGGCCATCACCTTCAAGAATGATTTCCACTGGGTCCTTAGCTGCATTTCCCAACCTCCACCCTTGTCTGAACCCTCACTATGGCGGGTTTGGGATGTGATATAGTCTCCCACACACGCTCTGTGTATCGTGTCCATTGTCATATATTCCTGACATCCTTTGGAGGGCCTCCCCACCAGGCCCCCACCCCCTTTTTACATAACCCTTTTGGGTGTGTTATGCGCCTCGTAGACCTACAACTTGTTTTTAATGTAGATTTAAATTTTGTGGACATAACTCAGTCCCCCTGGTCAGATTTTTCTATTTCTCCCTTTTGGCGGTTCCATGCCGGTACGGGTCTTCCGATCCGGGTTGCCTTTATCTTTTTGAACTTTCTCCCCGGTCCAACATGGCCACCCTGGCCGGAGCATGACCACCGCACATTGGGATACGCGCATTTTGTCACATGGCGCTTCACACGTAATCAATATGCAGCATATCAGGCTTACACACCGTCCTACCTCTAACCATCCCAGGTCCGGCGGTAGGGGTAGGTTCAGGATTACACGCGTCTTACGACGCGGGTGAGTACCACACGCGTCCCTCACTCCTATCCAGATCCCAACTGAGGTGAGAATTTTGTTGCGGAGCGGCTTGGTACCTACTCCATATTTGAAACTACATGGGCGTTACCGTCCATGATTTGGCCCGCTGCCACATAGGGGGGACGGCGCGGGTTCTTCACATCAGGAGGAGAGCATGGGCTTTTTACTACACTCTCTCCCATGCGCTCGGCCTCCGTCTCGTCCGCCCCTTGGTAGCTGGGTAACCATGGCTGCACACCACACCGCCCTTGTTAGTGTACAACTAGGTGATGGTCCACCTTGACTCTCCCTGATCTCTCTAACCCTCGAGGGGCTCGCGGATTAGTCATACACATTCCTTTAATTGCCGCAATCGGCACCGCGCTTTTTAACATAATTTCCACTATTTTCTCACCCCTCCGGCACCTGCCTTTTGGACGCACATTGGAGTCCTTTTATACCCGCCGGTCTCTGCTGCAAGATTTACTTGATAGCAGTATAGGTGAGTGTTCCCTTTACTGCATTGTTCTCATCCTTTTATCGTGAGAAACTGTTTACCCTCACCCTGGGTGACTGCTACATTTGCGCACCTTTAAATTATCCTCCCTTTGGTTCATCTTTAAGGATACCTTCTGCCTCCTAATGATAAGATTCTGTTTCATCATGTGAGTGCATCTCGATGTGTTTGTCACCTTTCCGTTTTTCTTTTTTCCTTTTTTGTAGGTTACTTTACTGAACCTGTTGGGTATGTACATTGTTCACATACCTATTGTTGTAGATAGTTCTTATTATTGATCCTGAGGAATGCCCTGACCATTTTTTGGCTACCATAGCACGAAACATGTGGATCTTCTTGAGAGTAGGGCATGCATAACTAGTTACATAAATCACTAGTGCCTATACCCACCTCAACTCCTATTGTTTTTAGTTAGGCTGTTTACCACTTTAATAAAATTCACGTGTGGACTAACAGTACCTATTTTATACATTCACCCACATCTACACATCCTAGGGCCCCTTACCCCCACTGCACCCTTCGGCAGGAACAAAAGATCCCCGCCAAAGAGCCCCAATATTGGGAGCCCGTCAGGAATTGCAGCGCCGACCTGACGAGGGGCAGGCTCAAATGATGAAGCATGACACCTAGCTCGCTGGGTGTGTGAGAGCCCTAGTTCCAACAAGGGATTTCCCCCTTCTATTCTTTACCTTTGACACTGTTGACTAGGCCCCATTTTCTTTGACACATGACAATACATCTTCCCTCTCTCCCCCCCCCCCCTTTTTCTTTGCCAGAGGAACTCTGTACCTTTTTGCATCAATGGTTTGAGAAAAGCATCGGTTCGCCTTGTCAGGCTTTTGTCCAAACTACAAGAATACGGCATGCAAGTGAAATATATACAAGGGGTAAATATTTTCGCATTTATGGTCTCTCATTTGCCTTGCCTGGCAGCTTATGATTTGGAGTATGATGAGTTAGTGTGCTGTGGGTACCATCGGTATGTTTGTCACCTCAGAAAATAACTGAGGTGACTGCGTACTTGCGTAATGATACTTTTCAAAACGTTATCAAGTTCGCCGTGGAAGGTTACCACTTGCCAAAGTCTCTTTCCTGAACTGAAGACCTTTGCTCAGGTTGCAGCAGAGCGGAGTTGTGAGAATGACATCTGCTTGAGAGGTGGTTTTGTTCTCCTACTAGATTTGAATGAACGAATTTTTGAGATTGCCCATGAGGGACACACTGCTATTTTTGCCACTTGTAAAATGTGTGTTTTTTTTTTTTTTAAATTACAAAAAAAAAAATGAATTTTCGTAGTGGACATCCATGGATGCCCAAACTAGGGGTTTCATCAATACTTGTCCACAATGTATTGTTTCAGATCAGCATTGGAAGTCTTGAGAAGCCTTTACACTCGGTTCATTCAAATGATAGACTGTGCATCAAGGTTCAATTGGATTTTTCTTGGCCGTCTCATGGTTTATCCTCTGAGAATATGCATCTTATTGTAATGAGTGATTACTATTCTAAATAGATTTATCATTTTTTGTGGACTTACCTAAGAATGTACTTGCGTTTCTAACTGTTTTTTTTCTTTTTCAGGTGACATCTAAACTGGTTACTGACAATAGTACTCACTTTGTTAAAAAATAAGATGCAGACATCCGTTTAATTGTAAGATGTACAATCTCTCCAGGTGGCTCTTTATAGTCCAGCTGTCAATGATTTGGAGGATACAGCTAATCGTTTTCTCCAAGAAAGGGTCCAGACAGCTCTCGCTGCAGGATTGAAAATTAATGTCTACCTCAATGAGAAGCTTTTGGCATCATTCTGCGCCACATTCTACCACTGGCGTTTCTTTTTTCGGGGGGAAGGAACCCCGAGTCAAAACTTGTCTCTAACTGCTTGATGTCGAATTCTAGACTTCTGTGGGATTCTTCTGTGAATTCTGATGTTGGCAGTAGGGTTCGGAGTAAAGAGAACAAGTCAAAAAAGTATTTCGATAGTAAAAGAAAACAAAAACCCAAGACGTTAGTTTTCTTCTGGCAGTTGAGCATTAATCAAGACACTTTATAAGGTGAGGAAAAGTGATTCTAAGTTCTCCCAACTTGCAGGGGTTCTCAAAATAAGCAAAAGTTCTGTCTTATTTTATCAAAAAAGTTCTGTCCTACTGCCGTTCTCTGAACATCAAGTTGAGATTTATTGTTGTACAAAAGCTCCTGTTGGTGACTTTGAAGTGGATGCTTTTGATTGGATGTTGCATTCACATGTGGGTCAGAGTGTATTATGTACTGTTACACATTGTATTATGTACTGTTACATATTTTATTATGTACTGTTACATATTTTATTATGTACTGTTTCACATTGTATTATGTACTGTTTCACATTACTGTTATACCTTTTGTTTGCTATTTACTTTTCTAGGTCTCTAAGTTATGCTTGATGGCATCCCCATCATTCTTAGAATGATCTATCATCTAGATTCCATGACTGGCAGATCACTGGCATTATCTGTTGCCTCTCTGATCATTGCTTATGGATTATACTTTATCCCGCATCTACCTCTCCAGCGTGTCCTGCTGATTTATATATTGGATCACAATTCTATAAACCATACTGGCACAGTAAACAGTGTAGTTGGTACAAAAATGAACAGATAGCTAATCTTTAGGATAAGGTTGTGTAGGTGACAAGTGGAGTATGAAAAAGTAATGTTATGCATGTGTACCTGAGCACAATACAAAGCTGAAGACGACGCATAAAGAGACACTGGAGCAAACGTCAGATCAAACGGCTTACAACACATTCTGCTACATTTATGAAGGGGCACATAAACTGGTGATCAAAAGTGACCAGAGACACAGATAAGCAACTCATTCATGTGACAGGCCTGACAGGATAAAAATAAAGCTTCCACCCAAACATAAGGATAGGAAGTATGAACCCCAATTGACATACAATAGGTAATATTAAAAATGAGAAGTTGCCAAGGTACTAAACCACCAGTCCTGTGTCTTAAACATGTATGGTAAGAGTAGATGAGGAACGGAAAGAGTAAACATGAAATACTTAAGGGTATGAAAAAGTAAATACGCTAAAAGCGTTGATCGGGCAGAGTATTCCCGGATGTCCCCATTATGTGCAGTTGTACAGAGAGAAGAAACGGTAAGGAGGATCATTTAAGTATCTATTGGCAGAAGTAAATCTGAATTGTAAACAAGATGTTAAAAGTACAAAATTACTCATTGGGTGCAAGGTTACAAGGAGCAAATGGAAGGCAGGAATAGTCCCCCATCAATGGCTAGGAGGTATTAGATAAATCATTGTTGCAAATTCAAAAGGGTGTGAAGAATTTTACAATAATGTTAGTTCTTGAATGTTTAAACAAAACCCACAATGCTTTTCCAATGATCAGTCAACCACAGAGATGGAACAAGTAGGACCAAGTGTGTTACTAGAATACAACTTTGTGAGAGAATGCATGCGCAGTGGACCTAACTTAATGGTATATTGTGCTACTGACTACCAAGATGGTTTCTAAGATTCTCCAATATACACAATCAACTGACAGAAATTTCCTACTATGTCCAGCAATGTTCGTTTTTAACTTGCAACTTAGGACACCCTTGGACTGTATCCAATGTATGGAATTTCATAGAAAACAGTCCAATGTGTTTTGTAGGTGGGTAGGACTCATCTTGATTTGATATCGTATGGCTCCGATTTGTTCTTGATTCGTTGTTTGAAGCACCAAACTGTGTTGCTAACATATTAGTGAACAATGGCTTATGATAATATAGATAACACATTTTGTATTACAGTTAAAGTGGTTTATTTAATACCTTTTCTCTCTGTTATAATGGAATTCATTAGCTTTAACTACAGAAAAGAACACACATTGCGCCCACCACAGTTGGTAGTTTCAGGGGCAAACCAAGTTTACCTTTTGGTATCCTTAATGGGTTGAAAGAAGCTGTGGGCACAGCACGTCAGGAGTAGTGCTGCCTCTACTGTGGACCACTCTAGGCTTATTAGCGATCAGTTGTTTCGGCATGGCAGCTACGGTAAGAATATGCCAGTGTTTATAAAGGACCTTGTAAATATCACTTCTTGAAGATAAAGGAAAACACAACAACAGGGCCGCGTACACTTTCTTGTGCTATGTTCGCTTAGCAAGCAATTTGATCCTGTGCGCCTTGAAAATCTTAGATTTCGTTCTTTGTCCACTAAATTACAACGGTGAACTCGGTTTACAAAGCATGCCTACATAAGTAAACGTTGTTGTTGGAATATAGCATCATCACTCTAGTTGTGTAATAGTGAGTTCATGTCTTCAAAAGTAAGTTACCTGATCTGGGATTTCAGATGTGTGAATGCAGCATCTAAAATGGCATTACAAGCGGTTGATTTTCTTTATAATGTTAATGTAATGTGATATATATATATATATATATATTTAGAGAGATTTCAGGATGTATATAGTGACATACAGAAATTCTATGGCTACTTTGCTAAAGTGGTTGGCAAAAAGAAGACTGTAGTCATTGTTGCGGTATAAAATGAGACCCTTTAAGGGGTTAATGTTTCCAGTCAAAATCAAGAAGATTTCATCTTTGTGCCTTCAGCAATATAATAGGTTATTTGGAATGTGAGATGGGCACAATTTCCGTAGGTACTGTTCTTCAAAACGGTCCAGGTATACATTCACATATGAAGGTGAAACTTTGGCACCCATCGTCACACCTTGTATTTGAAAAACAGCTTCAGTCATCCAGAAGGACATTCTATAGAAGCAGCTAAATCATGTTGAGTACCATACGGGGGTCTTCTGAATATGGTAAAGTATTTGATTGCATTCATGCCTCCAGTTTTGGAAATGCATGGATAATAAAGACCATACATCTGGGATAGCTAAAGTTATTTAATGTGTCCATGCTACTTCTGAGATTGTATTTCGTATGTTTCTGGCATCATGGATGTCTGAGGGAAAATGTACCACAAATGGTTGAAACAAACCGCTAATGTAATCAGAGGTATTTTCGGTGGGAGAGTATATTCCAGGGATTGGCCCGCCCTGGGGAATCCGAGAAGGAAGCAGCGCCACAAACCACCCTCACGGTTCTTGGAAAGCCGCAGACGGTGATGAGTGGGGAAACATGTATGGAAGTTCAGTCGGAGCCAGTGGCAGAGCAGTGTCATTTATTGCTAGTTTCGAACAGATCTCTTCATGAGCGAGACACTAGTATCTATGAAGGATTACGTTTACCTCAAGACCTCCATAAGAAAATTGCGCACAATTCAGTTTTTACTCATGAAGCGATGCAGCATTTTCATAATACAGGTCAGGGATCTCAACTGACTAAGAAGTTGGAAAAAATGAATAGACCCAATCAAGCATTTGAGAATGCCCTTGACATGTAAGCAAAATAAAGGAGGGAAGCATTTTCAATCCATCCCCCGCCATTAGCTTTCCACCTCAGAACCATAATGCGTATTCAGCCACAGATTGAGGCTATGGAGAAGCTCTGTTAGCACTCTCAAGCTGCAGGCCATAAGGCAGCTTGGGTACCTGCATCTGGTTGACGGACATGACCTTCTGTAGCGTTAGATGCTGGATCCCCTGGCAGTCGCATCACAGTTAGCAACTGTGTTCAAGTTTTACAGGACATAGCTGACTAAGGCTGAAAGAAGTAATTCAGTGGATAATATTTCTTCAGCAAGGTAGCGACAACTTGCTGAGCAATCTATCCACTCAGCAAGTATTCTGACACTATTATCAGGAATAAGTCACTGGACTCATCCGGTCAGTCAGACAAAGCTGCCGAGAGTGAAGCTGAGATCGTTGAAAAAAGAAGTCCGGCTCCTCCCAAAAAGGGGCAAATAGCAAATACTCAGACCAAATAACAAGCATTTACAATGCAATGGTCTCGGCATTGTTAAAGTTAATGTCATGAGCAATGCCAATACCTTTATTTTTGTTTGTTTTTGTTTTTAAAACATTTAAAGAAACGGCATTGTTATTTACAATGTCAATAGCTTAATCACTCTCAAATGCGAGACCTATTGCATTTGCACCCACACACAGAGCCACACACCCAAAGCCACCCACACAGAGCCACTCACATAGAGCCACCCCCACACAAATAGAGCCACCCATAGAGCCACCTACACACAGAGTTACCCACACACAGACACACCACGCAAAGAGCCACCTACAAAAAAAAGCCACCCACACACACAGACCCTACCCCACACACACACAGCCACCCATACACACAGAGCCACCCATACACACACAGCCACCCATACACACACAGCCACCCATACACACAGAGCCACCCATACACACAGAGCCACCCATACACACAGAGCCATCCATACACACAGAGCCATCCATACACACAGAGCCATCCATACACACAGAGCCATCCATACACACAGAGCCATCCATACACACAGAGCCATCCATACACACAGAGCCATCCATACACACAGAGCCACCCCCACACAGAGCCACCCCCACACAGAGCCACCCCCACACAGAGCCACCCCCACAGAGCCACCCCCACACAGAGCCACCCCCACACACACACACAGAGGCACACAGTTGAAGTTAATGTTTTACTCAATGTTCGAGCCGAGACCTAAAAACATGGATCAACACTTATTAACAAGTGGCACATTTGAGTGATGTTTAATTATGGCTTGATGAGCGCGGCCCTGGGCATTATCAATTTGGACGGCGCATCTCCCACCAGCAGCCGGGTGGGCATAGGAACTAAAAGCAGCCAGCAGTGTCGCCGAAGACCGGCCCTCGCGCGCTGCCCCCGCCGCTTGCACGCGCCTCCTGGCGAGGGCGCCATTTTTCCCCACCTTCACCCGCTTAATTAACACGTTAAGCGTAATTACTGGTAGGCCTTTAAAATAAACAGGATTGGAAGGGAAAATTGCCCCCGCAAGTGAACGAGACGCGCTCTGAACACGTTGCAAGTGCTGGCCTTAATTGAGAGTTTCTTTGACTGCGAGACATCGCTTCAGCCAGTTTTGGCGTGAGGACAGTGATTATAACTCCGGAGACACGCCATTATAATGGTGACAACGCTGCGGGCAGAGCACTGAACTCAGCGCCACCGGGGCCCTTGAAAGACTGGCGAGGGTGTCGTGAGATGCCTAGGTGGTCTTCTCTTTACAACACAGTGCCTATATTGCCATCCGCCTTGCTACTTATAATTTGAAAAGAAGTGCTGTGAAACCAGCATCGACCCACACGGGACCATAACGCAGGCACGCGGCGGGTGCGGGTAAAAAGAGTGGGGGGGGGGGGGGGCCCGAGGGTTCAGCCATTAAACGGGACTCATTCTGCCCGAGGTCAATGAATATCTGTGAGATACAGGATAGGCAGGGGGCCCTCATCACATTCTGCAAATTGCGTTACGCCACTGAACCCACCCAAACTACTCCCTTTCCTACGGTCCCCACCTTATATACCCGTTCTGAGGAATTAAATACATTTTTCGAAAGCTGTGAAACCACCGCTGTTGGGCCGGTGAAAAGCAGCTGTCGAGCTAAGAAAATAACAGGGTGGGAGAAGGCAGGAGCTGGAGGGAGGGAGCGCCCATTAAACTGGGAACGGCGCACAATATGTGTTTATGCCGGGAGAACAAATGGATGCTGAGCTGAGGCCAAGTTTATTCACCGACACAAAGCTCCGAACAGCTCTTCATCGGGGAGAATTGCCCTTTGTGTTTCCGCCGCAATAATGGGCGCTAATATTTCCTTAAAGGCCCTAATACGACAGGCATTCAGTCAGCGCGCGAACGAGGCGCATTCTTCGGAACTGTGAAAGAAACTGAAAGACGCGTTCAATTATTACTGCCTGAAAAGGAGAGGGAGGGGTGCAAAAAAGCGCAAATTAGAGCTTCAAGTGTTATAAACAAACCCAGCCCTGTTTGTGCTTTCATAGGAATTCAGCATTTTGCTTTTAACAATGGTCCCGGTTCACGGTGCATAACATACCAAAGACACCTAAGACTTCCTGAGCAGCAGCCGAACACGGGAGCCGACAGCAGGGGGAGAGGACGCCATTAACACCGCCACCTTTCTCCGAGGTCAAGCAGAAATGCCTCGGAGAAACGCAGCGGCGTTTTCGGATTCGGGGCGTGTTTTTCTTTCTCTCCTCTTGCCATTGGCTGGAATGTTTACATTACAGAGGAGAGAAAGAATTGCAAAAAACACGCCCCCGAATCCGAAAAAGACGGGGCTTGTTTGGAGAGACAATGCTCTTTCTTCTCCAATGGCTGACCAGTATTTCAGAGGCCAGCCAATGGAGAAGAGGTAAAAAAAAAAAAAGGGGCGGGTTAAAGCCCCACTCCTAAACATTAAATCTCGGAGCGAGACTGCGCAAGCGCAGCCCTCGAGCCAAGACCTAAAAACTACTCCGGTACCTGCAACATATTTGTTAGAAAGTGTAACACCCTGCGGTCAAGTTTTCGTCTTTTGATCTAAAACACAAAGCAATGAATGAATAACATCTCTAGACTGCATAAAATAGCCAATTGTATCTTCAGTTCCAGTAATCTGTAATCCATGCACCTGTGCCACAATATGCTGCATGAAAACGTATGTAATCTAAGTGCTTTTGTTAAAATCTCTTTATAAAAAAGGCCAGAACCCCCCTCACTCGTGAGCTTGAGAAAAGGTGATGACTGGGGTGCACGCCAGGAAAAACTAATATACGAGGCGAGAGGCTGCCCTCAAAAACACAAAAAGATATGGGGTGGATGGTGGGCGTACCATGGACTTCCACTGGGATGATGATGATGATATTTAGGGCGGTTTATGTAATGACGCGCTCTGACACGTGATACTACCTTCTCATTGGTGGATGATAGCTTGTGATGCTAAAACTAATAAGTCGATTTAAAAAAAATCGACCATATTATAGAAGATACCCTTTTCTTTTACTCCAAACAAATTATGTACTACAAGTGAGTTCACCAAATATTACAAAAGCAATTCAGCATTGTGTTCACTGCGTCACATCCTAGGCACACAACCTCTTCTAATAGAGAGGTCTGCTGAGGACATCTTCAGGTCTGCCACAAGGATAAGAATCGGAAGAGGTTTCATTGAGGCAGTCCTTCCTCTGTGCAGACACAGTGGACCTCAGGCCTTCCTAGGCTTCCAGATCCCACCTAGGGATCTCATTTCCCCAAGTGTGTTTCTCCGATCTGGGAAATGAGTGAAGGGGACTTGTCCCACCTGGGCAGCAGTGTGGTTAGCGCAATCCTGCAGAGACACCCTCCGCGAGTGCTAGTGATCTTAATAACTTCTGCTCTAGATCAGGATTATGCTTCCTAAGAAAGGGGATGGAAAGCTGTGCCTCTTCCCCGCTTGGCTCAACGCGTCGTGGTTGACTTATTCGTTGATAATTTCCAGCTTGTTTTTCCGTCAGACTTTGCTCTTCTACAGCTTGTTTATGCAAGTTGCTTCCTCAACTCAGGAAAATGTCGCCGCCTTTGGCTTCTAGAAACTTCTGCAGCCTTCGATACGATCTATTGCACCTATCTGCTCAACATCCTGAGTGGGGATGGAAAGCGTATTTTGACACCGGTTCAAGTAGGAGGTGAACTAATTTCAATCTGTAATAATTGGCTTTATGCAGTCTAACACCATGCGGGATTTGATGCACGTGCTCTCTCTCCTTCATAACTGCTTTAAAGGCTTCCCATCCAATGATGACATCCAACATCATTCCTTCATTCTCCATAAAGTAATGTTCTCGCCTACGGACTGTTCTGAAAGGAGTCAGTTTTAAGAACTTCCTCACCCATATGTTGTGTGCACAGTAACATTTCCAGTCTAGTGTACAACCGTTGTACCAAAGGGCGGGGAGCACTTCCTTGTGTATGGGTGTATATCTCGCTATACATCCCGTAGTGATCAGTGTTCTATCAATGTGTTAAAAGTAAGTGATTATGTGACACCGAGCGCTGGAGAGAGGTGGTATCTATCAATCTGTCGAACTTCACATTGTGGTCACAGACTTAGTTCCACAGAGCGCAAACTCTCTCCCTCAACCCCCATAATGATCATACAAGTCGCCTGTGGGTTGTACAACAGGCCTGGAGTAAGTGGGTCTTAAAATGGTCTATTGCTCACATTAGCGACATACACAGGTGTCAATGCTAGAGGTTAACAGTCCCATTCCATCGACAATCTCATATCTATCTTGGTAATGTTGCATCGGAACTGTGATTCCCCTGAGGCTACCTAGACCTCAGGTGCATACTGAATGAGTCATGTCAACAATTTGCCCCCGTCATCTGACTGTTTGCAAGTTCTTCACTTACTAAGTGGGATTCTTGTATATATATGCTATAGTTATGCATCAAGTTAAGTAATTGGAGGATTAACATCTTTTAGTTGTGGTGGCAAGATCACATATTCCACATCAGTACGTTGCATTTGTTTGGTCTCACTCGCTTTTTATTACTTTTCTAGAAGGGCTTCCATTTAGTCTATGCGGTCACTCTACTTGGCGCTATTATGTAGATCCTGGCCTTAAATGAAATTGAACCCCGCCCCTGTGTGGCGTTGCTACAATTCTCTAGTCATCACAACTCGTAAATCAAACTTTATATTGAATCATCAATTCCTGTGCAACCTTGAGGTTCTTGGGGGTGAGGGGTGCAGGGAGACAAATCACTTGTTCTTGAGTTACTATCAGCCAATCTACTGCTGTATTATGTGGCTGGGTGATGCACCTTTGCACTCGGGAGAAGGATTTGTGCCAGTGACATTTATAACGGGGCTGGCGGCCACAAAACTCTGAGTGAGGCTCCCCCTAAGCTGTTGTACAATTTATAGTTGGCCTGTTTCACCCTATGTTACGTGAACTTACAAAGCGTGCACCTCAGAGAAGCATATCCTGGCACTGATAATAAGTTGGAGCCTGCCCTGCCTGAGGCCTATTTGAAGAGGCAAGTTTTCGGTTTCTTCCAGAAGTCTAGTAGTTAGCTGATAGCCCTATTGTACACTGGAAGTTTGTTCAGTGTTTGGGAGCCAGGTATGAGAGAGCATGGCCACCAGCTCTGGCTCTTCGGATGTGGGGAACGGCTGCAAACAGGAGGTTGGCTATCTGGAGGGGTCTGGTGAGGGGTGGATGCAGATGTGGCAGTTCAGGTAAGAGGGACCTCGGTAATGCAGTGCAATATAGTGATGAGATCCCAAGTAACTTTAATCAATCATTCACATCTGTTGACAAGTGCAAGATCTCCTGACACCTTCGAAGTGATCAGGTCTTTTAAATATTGATCAGTGTCAGTATTTTTAGGTTCAATTAGTTAATGTTGTGCTTTGCACTTTATGGCATCGTGTTGCTATGAGAGGGGGCACGCACTGTGTGGACACCACAGCTGTGGGATTAAAAGATAAATTATGAAGGGCTCATGGCTGCTTTCCACCCTTGGACCCACTATCATTCCATGTGCTGGCCGAAGAGCTTTATGTTAATGACAGCTGATCTATCAGCAGCCCTAAAGGTATCCTGAGCAAGCAGGTGGGATCTTAAGCCTACTATGACTAATGTTGTTGTATAAGGGTTCCCATTTCTGGGTAATCTTCCCAAAGGCATGCTTGTGTCTCGCACTACCACACTCTTCCTGCTTCTACAATCTCTTGAAACTCAATCCCCACCGCCCAAAAAATTTAGTTCCTCGTGAGCCGTGCCGCATGCAGCAGCTCAGTTCATCTTTGGATGCAAATTGTTTATCACATTTCTGTGCTCCAAGGACCCCATGCATCAAACCAAAAATACACATAGTGGGCATGTGTGTGCGCAACATGTGGAAAAAGGGGAATTTCAGGGGTGCATCAGGGTATCCTTTTGGAACCCTTGTACCCTTGAAATTGCATGAGCACTTTGCGAGTACCTAGGAGTACTCACAAATTGCACATGCAATTCCCATGGATTCCTAGGCCCATAGGAATTAATGGGAATCAATTCCTTAATTGCGAGTCGCAATTAAGGAACCGCATTTTTTTTGCGATTCCTACATGAATTGCATTTTGCGATTTCTAAAAAGCGAATCAGTAAAATTCGCTATTTAGAAATCACAAAATGCAGGCTTGATACATGTGGCCCTAAATGTTCTAGGTAATTACCAATGAAGCTAGAGAAACAGATCTCTTTGCCTTCACAAAAAGAAAAAAAACCTGTTAATGTCACAATTGTTTTCTGGAAGTGCAACAAGATTTGGAACTCATTTTCTATGGTTCTGCGTACCACGTGCTGTCTTACTACATTGAAAAAGGAACTGAAATTCCTTCTCTTTCAAAGGGATTTATTTCTAAGCGGGTCACTAACATATTTTATTCTTCAATTTGACAGCCGACTTCAGGCCTTTATTTTCGCTTCCTACTAGAGTTGATCTGCCCTGCAACCTCCTCATCTCTTGCCTTTCCATACATTTCTGGTTTCATCTCATGTTCTGCGACACCCAAGATTCACTATCCCAGCATTCCTCCTGAATGCTTCTTCTACCCAATTGCTCTGAGCTTGGCTAGGCTGGAAAGACGTCCTTTGCTCCTGCATCCGACTTCCGTATGTATGTACGCTGCACTGGACTGTCTTTTCCTGAGTCTTGCTCAGCCAGGGTATCTCTTCTAGTCTGCCATCAGGGTTTCTATTTCACTGCTTTGAGCTGCATGGACTGCAGACAGCTACCCATGAAGTCTACGCTGGAACTGTGATTTTGTCCTTATGTGTTACACATTCAAGCTCCCTAACATCCTTGAGCCATGCTCACGCTATATTAATTACTTAAACTATTTGATGTTTACTATTTTTCATAAACTGTTAAGCTAATTTTTAACCAGATCACTCCTGTTTTCGTTCTCAGCTTCTTAGTGATGAAACTGAATGGTATCCAAGAATGATCCAATGAAAGGGCGAACCTGCAAAGAGGTAGGTGTGACTTTGGCATATTGATGCCAGGAGGCTCTCTGCTTTCTGGAGGTGGTCTTCAACGGACTGTGGTGAGCCTGGCTTCATAAACCAGTTGTCGAACTGGGGGGAAACTGATATACCCCAACCTCCAATGGTGTGCCTCGACCACTGCCATCACTTGTGAACACCGGGGGGGATGGGTAAGGGGGGAGGGGGGGGGGGGCACTGAGGAAAAGAAGAGTTTGGCTCGAGCAGGACACTGCTATCAGTAGAGGGTTTGGCACCGGTGGTGATAGGGCCAGTGTCAACGGAACAGAAGTAGATTTTAGCATTTGAATGGAAGTTGGCATCAAAGCCAGTGCAGATCCCAATGCGAGTTCTAGAGATGCAGACAGCATTGACGATAGAACCACCAGCAGTAACCAGACTGGAAGCCTTTGTAGATCCATAGGGCCCGGATGCGTACCAGAGTTTTTCAGAAAAGTGCAAAAGATTAGCAAAATGGCTTCCCTAAATGCCTCTATTTGTTGTGAAGCTGTAGAAGACCCAGAGAACTCAAGGTGCATCGTACTAATCATGGAATCAGCTTGCCAGTTGATCGGTATCAAGATTAAGGGGCTCATTGCGATGGTGGACAGACTTCAGTCCGTCCGCCATTGTTTCGAATTTGGGACCGGCCGCCTATGAGGTGGCCTACCCACAACCTGCATTACGATGAGACCACCACCAAGGCGGTCGCATCATCTATACGTTGCATTGTGGTGGGGATGTGGTCAGCAGCCCCAGCCTTAAAGCGAAAAACGGCACTTGCATATTTCTGCACCATGTGGCAGGCACCATGTGATGCCTGCCACATGGTGCAGTAATATGTAGGGGGGTATGATAGGTGCCCCCCAGTGACCTTGCCTCAGGCCCAGGGATGAAGGGGGCCTCCTACAGGCCCCTAAATCCGTTTCCACCTGCCTTTTTGAAGCAGGTTGACCACCGCGAAACGACCGGCCGAAAGGGATATCCAAACGGCAATGCTGGGAAAAGTGCTCCGACAGACGGTTGGAAACGGACCGCCTGTCGGAACCGTGGCGGTCAGTCTTTCCGACCGTCACCATAATATGGCGGGCAGAAAAGCGCAGTACGATGGCGGAGGGCCTGCCACTAACAGGCTATCGGTGGCGGGCCTTCTGCCATCGTGAACAGGCCCCAAGTGACACATTGAAACACTTGCAGCTTCTCTAAAGATAGAGTGGCAGAATGGGAATAAACCCACTTCAATTTCTTGTGTTGCTGCTTTAATCTCACCAAAAGTCTTTTGCTGCAATGAGCACCTGCCGCAGGAACAGCCATACGAGGGAATGGGTTCATGCTCGCGACTTCAAACAGGAGCAGGATTTGCGCGGCTTCGTCCAATGTTTGCCGATTTGCTTCACATTCCCAGATCGCCGTCGGATTCATGAGGTAGTATTCCTCACATGACTGGAGTTGTGTCCCAAGCCCATACACCAAAGGAATAACCTCATGCTGGTCTGTCAGAAATCTGATAGCGAGAGTCCTGGCACAGGTAACATCTTGTGTTTTTGGAGGAGAATTTTCTCTTGCACATAGGTTTAGGATTTTTAGAAAAAAATCTTGTCAACCAACGAGGAAAAAGGAGAGATGAGCTCAATATCAGCAATCAAAAGCACAAAGCGAAAGAAACTGATGTCAGCACTCAGGGGTGTCGCTTATATGCAGCCCCATTTGTCACTTTCGGACAAAGTCAACAAGGAGCCACCTACCAACGCACTGGAGTATTGCTGTGTAAAAGTATTCCGATCCAGTGTGTTGCCTCAGGATATTCTAAATGTGAGGAATCTTCTGTTGTAAGTATCCATCAAACAAGCATTGGCATAGCCAATAGGTCTCGCCTTTGGCACCTTATGTGTTTAGCCAGAACTTTTGGCTCTGTTGTTGAGCATTGTGGCTGCTGTGCATCATGATGAAAAGTTATAATAAAAACTGTTTATAATGTCGTCTTGGTTTGTATAAAGGTAACAAAAATGATTTACAACTGAGCAACCTGATTAAAAAAAAGATTTTAACATAAAATTATGTGGTACTGAGTGGTATTATGTGGAGTGTATTTATGTTGCATTGAGTAGTGTAATTACGTGGTGTGTAATTATGTGGTACTGTGTGGTATAATGTGGACTATATGTTGCACTCAGTAGAGTAATTATGTGGTGTGTAATTATGTGGCACTGAGTGGTATTTGGAGTGTATGTTGCATTGAGTGCAGTGTAATTATGTGGCATGTAATTATGTGGCACTGAGTGGTATCTGACTAACAACAAAAAAATTGTTTCAAGCTGTACTGAACAAGTTAATACAAAAACACCACATGTGGTTACACAATGTGGCAGAACCCTTCCAAATGTTAACTACTCACCTTTCAGCTGACAATGTATTCTGGCCCTACAGTCGTAAAAATTAAGTGAAATAATAACTGAGACAATATTACTGTGTTTGAATGGTAAAACAGTCCAAAAAGGCTGCCAGAGATGATGCTACATTAAGCTGCAAAATTTGTCTTTTCTTGCCGCATAATTTAGTCAACCCAACCAAAATATTTTGTCCATTATGTAACAATTTCAGCAGCCTTACTGTGATCCCCATCCAGTCATGAAGATTCCTTCATCCAACATTGGATGAGGATTCTAACCGAATTATGTATGTCCAAGAAGATGAGGTCTACAATGTTCCAATACGATACCAGAGGATGGGGAGAAGTTGAGGCATATAGGTACATGTGAAGGGTATTTTGAGTCTACGTAGCTGTTTGACCCTGGTGTCCAGAAAGGGCAGGTAGGCCATCTATTCTTTATGCTTTTCTCTAAGCCGTGAAGTCTGGTTTTGGACAAGACCAGTTAGCTGGTGTAGTGTGTGGGTGACATGAGTTGTGTTCTGGCAGCTGAAGCGGAGGATGTGGCTTGGCCTTCAGTTATGGGAGCAGCAAGTGGAAAAGACGAACAAATGTTACTTACCTGTAAACTGTGGTTCTCCCGTATTGGTGTCTTTCATAGATTCACATGCTTGAATATTCCCAGTCGTCGAAGTGGGAGTCCCACGGTATATAAAAAGCAATAAGTGCCATGTATATACATATACATACATAACCACATAATAGCATATACATATCCAAATAAACTTTATATATAATTCAAAATAACATATCAAGTGAAAATACCATAGGATAGTATTAACACATAGGAAAGCATTGAGAAAAAGAATCACTGTACTGACATATCCTTGTCGTTTTATAGTCCAAACTCTAGCCAATCAGGCGCAAGCACCCTCTAGAACCTTCTCCTCAGAGGCTCAGGCCCTCAGATTTTCGTAGCACGAGAGTGACAAAAGAGTCTAATGAGGAGAAGAGAGCCTCTGAGGGGAGGTGGGTGCATCGCATGTGAACCTATGAAAGACACCAATACTGGAGAACCACAGTTTACAGGTAAGTAACATTTGTTCTTCTCCAGTATTTGGGGTGTCTTTCATAGATTCACATGCTTGAATAGAATAGTGAGCAGTAAGCAGCAGCCGGCTGACAAGGCCGTATTAATATGGCATGAAATACCATGACAATGTATTTAATACGCAATTGAGAATACCCAAGGAGGAGGGAAGTAGCAGAGGCTCACCTTATTTAAACAGATTCCGTAGAACTGCTTGTCCCACAGCCGTGTCCGCTTCATTAATCAACTCCAGGCAGTAGTGCTTCGTGAACGTGTGCCTGCTGGACCACGTAGCTGCCCGGCAAATCTGATGGATGGGTACACCAGCGAACAGGGCAGTGGAAGATGACATTGCTCTCGTTGAATGAGCCCTTACTCCAGAAGAAAGAGGCTTGCCAGCCCTTTGATGGCAAAAGGAGATTGCTGAAGAAACCAAACGGGCAATCGTGGGCTTGGTAACCGACTGCCCTTTACAAGTGCTTCCGTAGGCCTCAAACAGCTGATCCGCATTGCGAAAGGATTGTGTTCTGCTGATGTCAAATTTAAGACATCTCTTTAAGTCCAAACAGTGTAGACTCTGCTCCGCCGGAGACTGCGGATGCGGAAAAAAGGTTTTCAAGATTACTGGTTCATTGAGATGGAAATCGGATGGTACTTTAGGCATGAAAGCCGGATTAGTGCGGAGAATTACACAGTCTGATCTGAATTGAAGAAACGGAGGTTGTATTGTAAAGGTGTGAATGTCACTGACTCTGCGGGAGGAAGTCAGTGCAAGGAGGAGGGCCACTTTCCAAGTTAAGAATTTGAAATCCGCCGAATGGATTGGCTCAAAGGGCGCCATCATGAGCTGAGCCAATACGATGTTAAGACGCCACGTGGGTGGAGGACGCCGAATGGGCGGGAACATTCGGAAGACACCCTTGAAAAATTGCTGTATTACTCTAGATGAATAGAGAGAGGACGAGCCGTCCTGCCGAAAGCGAGATATTGCCGCTAGAAAGACCTTTAAGGTAGAGTGTTACAGTCCAGACTGCGCTAACTGCAGGAAGAACGGCAGAATGTGTTCCGGGGAGGCGTGCACTGGATGTATGTGGACCGACGCACACCAAAGACAAAATCGCTTCCACTTCAGCTTATAAGTTTTCACTGTGGAGGGTGCCCTCGCCTTAGCTAACACCTCCCTGCAGGCTGGTGGAATGTTCAAATGAGCAAACTCAAGGTGCTCAGGTTCCAAGCCGACAAGCTGAGTGAACTGGGATTCGGATGGCATATCCGCCCGTCGTTCATTGTTAGAAGGTCCGGCCTCGGGTGAAGAAGGATGGGTTAGCATTGGGAGAGGAGGAGCAACTCCGAGAACCATGCCTGCCGAGGCCACCGTGGAGCTATGAGGAGCATCTGGCACGGTTGTTGCCGCATCTTCCGCAACACCCGAGGAATCAGCGGAAAAGCGTACGCAAATATCCTGTACCAATTTATCGAAAGGGCATTTCCGCACGACCCTTTGTGGGGAAACTAGCTTGCGTAGGACTGGCATTTGGTGTTCTGTGGGGTTGCAAAAAGGTCGATAGTCGGGCGACCCCAAAGGCCGAAGATAAAGTCTAGAGTCTGCTGGTGCAATTCCCACTCGTGGGTCGATGACGTTGACCGACTGAGTGCATCCGCCAGAGTATTGGAAATGCAGGGCAGATGAACTGCCAGGAGCGTAATCCGATGGACTATGGCCCAACTCCAAATCCTCTGAGCCAGTCGGGAAAGCAGCGGAGATCTTGTCCCGCCCTGCTTGTTCAGGTAGTGCATGAAGGTGGTGTTGTCCATCTGAATGAGGACTGACTCCCCCTGGAGCTGGAGGCGGAAGGATTTCAATGCCAAGAAAATGGCCATCAGCTCCTATCTGTTTATGTGCCAGGAACGCTGAACCATTGTCCACTTGCCCTTGACGGATAAATCTTGAAGATGTCCGCCCCATCCTTCCATGGATGCGTCCGTGGTAAGAACGAGCTCTGGGGCTGTCGTTAGAAAAGATGTTCCCGCTGCGATGTTGGAAGGACGAGACCACCAATGCAGCGCCTGAGCCATGCGGGCTGTCACCACGAGCTGGTCGTTGAAGGAACCGGAGACCTGACGCCACTGCTTGTCCAATTCCTCCTGAATGGTACGACTCCTCAGTCTGCAATGTGGGATCAAAGCGATGCATGAGGATGCCATCCCCAGAAAGGACTTTAATGTGCGGACTGAAACGGACTGCCTTGCTGCGATGGAGCTTGCAAGCTGTCGAATCCGTGTTTGGCGCTCTGCAGAGGCAAAGGCCATAGCCCTGCTCGTATCGATGGTAGCGCCGACAAAGGTCTTGAACAGAGCTGGCGTGAGCCGAGACTTTTGCAAGTTGATCGACAAGCCCAGAGACTGAAACAGATTGAGACAGCGCTGAGTATCGAGGGCCGCTTGGTGGGAGGATTGAGATTTGATGAGACAATCGTCCAAATACGGGAATATTTGTATGCCCGTTAGTCTCAAATGGGCCACCACCGGGGACAGGATTTTTTTGAAGACCCGGGGAGCTGAGCGGAGGCCAAAGGGCAGGACCTTGAATTGGAAATCCCTGTGACCTACACGAAAACGTAAGTACTTCCTGTGGCGTGGAATTATGGGCACATGGAAGCAAGCATCCTGAAGGTCGATTGTTGTCATGAAATCACCATGAGAGAAGAATTGAAGGATGTCCTTTAGCGTGAGCATGCGGAATGATTGGTCCTTGAGAAATTTGTTGAACGACCTTAGATCGAGGATGGGGCGCCACTCCCCAGATTTCTTTAGTATGAGGAAAAAACGGGAATAGAACCCCAACCCCTTTTGTGATTTTGGAACCACTTCGATGGCCCCTTTCTTGAGCATTATCTGGATCTGGTTGAAAAGTTCTTTGAGGTGAGCGGGAGGAGGACCGGATGGAGAGGTGTGTGGGGGAACCTTTACAAACTCTAGGGCATGGCCCCTTGAAATAATGTCCAGAACCCAGCAGTCCGAAGTGATTGAGGACCAAGTCGAAAAGAACTGGGAGATTCGTCCTCCAACTGGAGAAAGGGAAAAACTGGAAAGAGGGGACCCTTGATGTACCCAGTCATTGTTTTTTGGAAGTTTCCCCTGTAATTGGATTTTCCTCTATAAGATTTTCCAGACTGCTGCCTGTAAGACTGTTGTGGCTGTGAGGAATAACGTTGTCCTTGGTTGGAGGAGCGGTACTGGGAAGAGGACCCACGAAAGGAAGAGGAGGTGCCGCGGCCGCGCTTACCCCGAAAGGGCTGCTTCCGGAACTGGAGAGTGCCGAGGGAGCGAGCCGTCTCCGTGTTTTTCTTGATGGCTTGCAAAGCGTCCTCCACATGCTGGCCGAACAAAGATTCTCCGTCATACGGCATGTCCAGAATCTTGGCCTGAACCTCCTGACGGAACGAGGTGGAACGAAGCCAACCCTGTCGTCTTAAAACAGCCGCTCCAGCCAATGGACGAAAACCAGTGGAGGCAATGTCGACGGAGCAGTCGATTTCGGAGGATGCCCTCTCACCCTCTTGCAGGATTTTTAGAGCTTCCGCTCTAGAATCTTCCGGGATAAGCTTAACCAAAGCCGCCATGTCCGACCACATTTGTCGATCGTAACGACCGAGGATGGCCAAAGAGTTTGCTGCTCGGACTGTTGTTGAAGCCATGGTTGAAAACTTTTTGCCAATGGCATCCAGTCGGCGGCCGTCGACGAGGATGCCGTCGACGAGGATGCCGTCGACGAGGATGCCGTCGACGAGGGTGCCGTCGACGAGGGTGCCGTCGACGAGGGTGCCGTCGACGAGGGTGCCGTCGACGAGGAGCCTGCCGCCGCCGACAATGCTGTGAGCGTCGACGGCGATGGCTTCTTCTTCTTCATTATCGTCGACGAAGCTTTAGACGTCGACGGAAGCGCCAGCTTCCTAGTCATCGACGAAAAAGATAGTGGAATCGTCGACGAAATATTCTTTAGGGACACGCACACCACTGTCGACGCTGAAAACGTCGACGATGTCGTCGTTGACGATGATGGAAATCTGCTCGACACAGTCGTCACCGTCGTCGACGAGGTTGATGAAGTGGCAGATCTCGTCGACGGAGGGGCCGTCGACGGGCCCGTCGACGGTTTTGCGCGTTTTCGACTAGAAACATGCGCTGACTGAGTCAGAGACGCCTGAGAGCTAGGTCTCGGGGGCGCTGGCGTAGTAACAGAGACTTGGCCTGCAGACACTTCCTCAAGATGAAGTCTCTTCTTTTTCAAAAAGGGAGACGGCAAGTCCTGAACACTACTACGCTTGGAGGAGACTCCTGTTCGAACAGAGGCTACACTCTCCACCTCAGAAAGGGGGTTATCCGTATCATTCAGTTTTTGAAGCCACAATAATAGGCAACCCTCCCTGTCCTTCAAAGTCTTTTGAGAGAAGGTTCTACAGATTTTACAGTTGGCCACCTTATGGTCAGGGTAAAGACAGATACATTTTTCATGAGGGTCCTCAGAAAAAAGTTTTAACTTCCCACAAGATGAACAGGGACGGAAAAGACTTCTTACTTGAAGACCTGATGAGAAAACTCAAACCAGACCAAAGAACTGAGCAGAGCTCAGGGTGACTCCCTTCACACGACATGCGGTAGAAAATCTGAGGGCCCGAGTGTGAGAAGTTGGCCTGATGTATGATGTCACTAGTTCTAGTGTACCCCTTATATCAGTCCAATCAACCCTTATGGTGATTGGTTGTAAAGGCAACCTTATAGACCAGCTATCCTAGTGGTAGCATGGACAAGAGCAGTCTTAGGCTAAACTCTGAATGGCATGTGAAGCCAGCTTTGATACCATATATAATCCCTTGAATACCAAATGAAAGGACACCACAACAGATATATATATAAAATAAAGTGTATTTATTCTAGTCAAACCCTCAGCACTCTTTATGAGATTAGAGGTAAGTACAACACAGTCTTATTTAAGCATACATTAAGTCACACAGGTAAGTAATACAGTTAGGCCCTAGGGGCCACGCAAACCATATACTAAAGAAGTGGTATAAGGACCACTGTCACGGAAATAGGATAGGCCTAGGGAATCGCTGGGGCTACACTACACTAACAGTTAGGAAGTGGGAGGCCCACGGGATTCAGGTGCAGAGTGGAAACACTCACGCGTAATGCGCATAATCGATAGAAATAGTACAGTTTTGAAATAAGCAGTTTAAGGACACTTCTGAAGCAACTAGAGAGTCGAGACTCAGAAACTAGACCCTAGGATAGTCGCTACCCTTGTGAGCACCGAAGTACCCAAGTTAGCTAGCCCACAGGCTGCGGGTGCATAGGTGTGAACTTGCGTCTGGTTTCGTCGTGGACTTCTATGGATGCCTGAAGGAAAGTTGCTGACAGGCAGTCAGTGCAGAGTGTCCGGTGGATCCCAAGGCCGGGATCAAGAAGGAAGGGTACCTGCAAGCAGAAGGGACAGAGTCAAGGTCACTAGCCAGTGACCACGTGGAACCAGGCGATGTCGTGAAGATTGCAGGTGAAGGGTGAAGGGTGAAGCTTGTCGCTGCAGCCACGGTAACCAGGAGACGTCGAGGACGACCAGGACCAGGAGGCGAGCTGTCCCACGAAGGCTCTTGCTGTCGGCGGCGGCGAAGTTGAACTAGGACTCACCAAGCCTTGGTAAGCGGAACCCACGAACAACGGAGGACTTGCTTCTGGTGCAGACCAGGAAGGTCTGGAGTGCTTCTCTTTTGCAAAGAAACCAGCAGTGAAGATTTCAAGGTGTGTCGTCACAAAGGCCGCTAGCCAACGGGCAAGCAACCGGACAGACGCGGCAAGCAGGAAAATGCAGAAGAGCCCCACGCAGGACTCGTGGAGTGTGGGGGGCTGATCTTCGTGCAGATGGTGCTTGGGGTTGGGGCTTCTCAATCCCCGGTGCACAACTTCGAGGGTACCTCAGAAGCTGCGCTGGAAGATACTCGCCACTTTTCCCAGGTAGCCGGTCCCACGTCTCGTCGCCTCCACGGATCTCAGCTCGGCTGTGGATGTGGATCAGGGTCGGAGAAGTCTGGAAGTCAAGGCTCTGGTCGGGCTCTGCAGTCGGTCCCTCGTAGAACTTCATTAAAGCAAAGGGTAGTCTCTTGATGGTGCCTGTTTGCACAGGGTAGCCACTCCTTGGCCACAAGGGAGATTCTTCAGTCTTCTTCTTTCGTCGAATGTCCAGAGTTTCTGTTCAAGTTGCAGGTTCAGGATAATCTAATCTCCTGGGGCCCAGCTACCACTCTTACACTAATCTGGGGGGCTGGGTTGCCTGCTAGGTCACGCCTTATGGGTGGGACATGGGATGGGGGTGGTTACACCCCCTTCCCTTTGTCCAGTTTTGCGCCAGTACTGGGGCTGGAGTGCCCCAGCACCGGTTTGAACTGGACTATGCATGGGACACCTTGTGTGCCCCAGGCAGTGTCTCGTTTCTTTCATCCCTCCCTGCCCCAATACACTAAGGCCTGTCTGGGGTGGTGCTCGCACCTCCCAAGGCAGGAAACCTATTGTCCAAGCCTCCCTTGCCGGGATCACTCACAGCAGCAGGAGGTCAGACTAGTGTCTTGGCAGCAGCATCCATTTTGTAATGCTGGGGCTCTGGTTAACTTTAACCGGGTAAGTAGGTTACAACATGTCTTCTCCCTCTAGAAGGGAGGGATAATATCCTCATCCCCAGAAATGGGATGGGGGTATTATTCCAAAGTGTTAGACACCTTACACGACATGTTTTGATAAAGCCAAACCATAGTTACCATAACCGTTTAAGATTATAAGGCACTTTAAGATTATATGGTAGGCTATATCATAGAACAGCTATAAGGACATGGTTCCGAAAGCTGCAGACAGGCTCAGCTCATGCTAGAGCACCATCTCACATGTTACCAAGCACTCTGCCTCCAGGATTGTCAAGGCCTGCCATAGGAGTGGCTGATAGGTACACATGTGTCTATACATAAGATAGGTATAGGAATACTACACCTAAGCAAGGAGTGATTACACGACCTTGCCCCAGCTGAGTGATCAGCCAGTTGTGTCATAATGGAAGGCCAGGCCAGGGGTGGCATAATACATGCTGCAGCCCCTGGTAGGCCTAGGATACACCTATGCCCTGGGTACCTAAGGTACACTGTACAGGGTCCAATAAGGTGATCCTATCCAAATGGGTTATGCACCTAAAGTACATCGTTTAATTTAGAGAGAGAACAGCAGGGCTGTGGGTCTGATTAGCCGACCCACAGCCACATCTAAGTCGAAAACCAGTAAAGCAAAAGCAAAAAGTGGGGGTGAACATAGAAAGCAGACCCTACTCTCCTACACAACCCCCCCCCCCAAACTTATGGACATTAAAGTAACCTTGCCCAGTTGAGTCTTCATGTTCTAAGTGGAAATATCGGGAGAGTCCATCTGCATTGGCATGGTCAGTCCCAGGTCTATGTTCCACTGTGAAGTCCATCCCCTGTAGGGAAATGGACCACCTAAGAAGTTTGGGATTTTCACCCTTCATCTGATTTAGCGACAAGAGGGGCTTATGGTCTGTCTGAATCTTGAAGTGAGTGCCAAACAAGTATGGCCTCAGCTTCTTCAGGGCCCAAACCACAGCAAAGGCCTCCCTCTCAATAGCTGACCAACGTTTCTCTCTAGGGGTCAGCCTTCTACTTATAAAAGCAATGGGCTGGTCTTGACCATCTATATTAAGTTGTGAAAGAACAGCTCCCACACCCAACTCAGAAGCATCTGTCTGGACAATGAAGTCTTTGGAGTAGTCTGGACTTTTCAGAATAGGTGCACTGCACATGGCCTGCTTCAGGTCATCAAATGCTTTTTGACAGCTGACTGTCCACTGAACTTTCTTTGGCATTTTCTTGGAGGTCAAGTCATTAAGTAGTGTCACAATGGACCCATAGTTCTTAACAAACTTTCTGTAGTACCCAGTCAGGCCCAAGAAAGCTCTGACCTGAGTCTGGGTAGTTGGAGGAGTCCAGTCCTTTATGGTCTGGATTTTGCTCTCCAGTGGTTGAACCTAACCCCCACCAACTAGGTGGCCCAGGTATACAACCTTGCTCTGCCCTATCTGGCACTTAGTGGCCTTGATAGTGAGGCCTGCCTTTTGCAGGGCCTCTAAAACATTCCTCAGGTGGACCAGGTGATCCTCCAGACAGCAATATCATCAAGATAAGCTGCACAATAATCATCCAACCCAGTAAGGACTTGATTCACCAACCTTTGGAAAGTGGCAGGTGCATTCTTCAAACCAAAGGGCATTACCACAAATTGATAATGTCCTCCTGGGGTCGAGAAAGCAGTTTTGGCCTTTGCATTCTCAGCTAGTCTGATTTGCCAGTAGCCTGCTGTCAGGTCAAATGTGCTCAAAAACGTAGCAGCTGCCAGTCTGTCAATGAGCTCATCTGCCCTAGGTATTGGGTGAGCATCTGTCCTAGTGACAGCAATGAGACCACTGTAATCCACGCAAAACCTCATCTCTCTCTTACCATCTTGGGTGTGAGGTTTTGGCACAAGAACTACAGGACTAGCCCAAGAGCTCTCTGAAGGTTCAATGACTCCCAGCTCCAACATCTTTTGTACCTCAACTTTTATGCAGTCCCTGACATGGTCAGGTTGCCTGTAGATTTTACTCTTCACAGGCAGACTGTCACCAGTGTCCACCTCATGGGTGCACCAGTTTGTCTGACTTGGGGTCAGAGAGAACATATGTCTGTAGGATTGCAGAACTTGCCTGCAGTCCTGTTGCTGATGGACAGTGAGGCTGTCAGAAAAGACCACACCATCAACTGAGCCATCATCGGGGTTCTGAGTCAACAGGCCTGGGAGAGGGTCACTCTCTTCCTCCTGCCCCTCATCTGTAGCCATGAGTAAGCCCATGTCTGCCCTGTCAACATATGCCTTCAATCTGTTGACATAAAGCACCCTGTGGGGGCTTCTGGGAGTCCCAAGGTCCACCAAGTAGGTGACTTCTCCCTTTTTCCTCAACAATAGTGTGGGGTCCAGACCATTTGTCTTGGAGTGCTGCTGGGGCCACTGGCTCCAACACCCACACTTTCTGCCCTGGCTGGTAAACAGTCAGCACAGCCTTTTGGTCATGCCAAGCTTTTTGGAGTTCTTGGCTTGCCACAAGGTTTTTAGAAGCCTTCTTCATATACTCTGCCATCCTGGAGCGGAGACCAAGTACATAATCCACTATATCAAGTTTGGGTTGTCTGAGAGGTCTCTCCCATCCTTCCCTTACTAAACATAGGGTTCCTCTTACAGGATGCCCAAACAAAAGCTCAAAAGGGCTGTAGCCAACCCCCTTTTGTGGGACCTCTCTGTAAGCAAACAGAAGGCAGGGTAAAAGGATGTCCCATCTTCGCCTAAGCTTGTCTGGTAAACCTTTTATCATTCCCTTTAGGGTATTATTGAATCTCTCAACAAGCCCATTGCACTGTGGGTGATAGGGTGTGGTGAACTTGTAGCTCACACCACACTCCTTCCACATTGCAGTCAAATATCCTGACATGAAGTTGGCACCTCTGTCAGAAATGACCTCCTTTGAAAAGCTCACTCTGGAGAATACTCCAAGCAGGGCCCTTGCCACAACAGGTGCTGTTGTGGTCCTCAGGGGAATAGCTTCTGGATACCTGGTGGCATGGTCCACTATCACCAGTATGAATCTGTGCCCAGATGCTGTTTGTGGGTCCATTGGTCCTACAATATCTATGCCCACTCTTTCAAAGGGAACCCCCACCACAGGTAGTGGTATGAGGGGGGCCTTTGTGGTTCCACCTGATTTGCCACTGGCTTGGAAGGTAACACAGGAGCGACAAAACTCCTTGGTATCTTCTGACATATGGGGCCAGTGAAAGTGAGGGACAAGCCTTTCCCAAGTCATGTTCTGGCCTAAGTGTCCTGCAAGGGGAATATCATGGGCCAAGGTAAGAAGGAAGCCTCTGAACTTCAGTGGTATGACCAACCTCCTGGATGCACCAGGCTTGGGGTCTCTAGCCTCTGAATACAGTAGCCCTTCATCCCAATACACTCTATGGGTACCTTGAGCATTCCCTGCAGCCTCAGCAGCAGCCTGCTGTCTGAGGGGTTCAAGGGAGGGGCAGTAATTGTGCCTGCCTCAGATCTGCCCTTGAAGCTCCCCCTGTCCCAAGAAACTCAACCTGATCAGGTTCAAGTTCTTCTAGGACAGTTCCTTCAGGGCCCTCAGAATCATCCTCCTGTGAGGGCTGATCCAGTGCCTGAGGCAGGGGGGAAGGCACAGCCTTTACCCTACTGCTCTTTTTCTTGGTTTGTGACTGGTCCATAGTTTCAGGATCCAGCACTTGTTCAGTGGTGCACTTTTTGGCCGGTGACCTGGTCACAGCAAGGACATGTGCATCTATCCCCAGCATTTCTGCATGGGTCCTATACTCCACTTCAGACCAAACTGAAGTTTCAAGATCATTGCCCAGAAAACACTCTACAGGAAGGTCTGAACTAACAACAACTTTCTTGAGGCCAGTTACCCCTCCCCAGGAGAAGTTAACAATAGCCACACTATGGGAGGTAGTGGCATTGCTAGTGTTGGTCACTAGGTAGTTCTCACCTAGTATGATCTGTCCAGGGTCCACAAAGGCAGGTGTCACCATTGTGACACTAGCCCCAGTGTCCCTGTAGGCCTGAGCCATTATTTGGTTGATAAAAGGAGTCTGTCTGTACTTGCCCAGGTTACTGGGGCCTACAGTAGAGGACAAAGCTAAGTCCCCATCACAGATCAGAACAGCCTGAGTAGGTATTCTGACTAGGCCAGAATCCTCCTCAGTTCCCAGGGTTAACCCTACTACACCCTTTTGCTGGGAACCACCACTTACAGCTTGTTGGAAAACCACTCCCACACTAGAAGGGGTGGTGGTGGTCTTCCGGACACACTGTGGTAGCTTGGCTCGAGTGGTCAGGAAACAGGCGCAGTGCTAAGCATACAATATACCCATACAATAACCATGCGTGCATCCGTTCCAAAAACGACTCTACACCGTAAAAATTATGAAAATATTCTTTCTTTATCTTTTTCTCCTAGTTGCTGATTGGAAAAATAAATAGGTCAATCACAATATACAAGTTTCAATTAGTGCAGGTCAAATAAATATTGGCTGTTTGATGAAATAAATAGGGGTGATCATAAATAACAGGGCATAAATACAAGTGCAATATATACAGACAATTAAATACTTTGAGGCAATAAATACTGTACCAATAAATATTGTACACCATCAAGTCCTGTGGACCTATAAATATAGTGCAGCAATAAATAGATAAAAATTCAATAAATACAGTATCCCCAATAAATAATTACAAGTATACAGCACCCCTCATATAATCAGATGACACTTCACTTCTTAAGGGCTGATATGGCCCAGGCACAGCTTGTAGGGTTGTGGAAGGCTTGAGGGGGGAGGCTACTCCCTGGCTGGGACAAGGCTGAGGCCTAAACTGAGGTAGATCAAAGGGGGGAAATACCAATGCTCTGGCTTTCCTTCTCCACACAACCTCTCTAGGTTAGTCCCAGTTCACCCCAGGCACAGTCAGATGGGTTTCAGCACCTCCCTAGCCCCTTAGAGCAGTCTCTCAGGTCTCCACAGGGCCTTAGGCGCCCTCTACTCCACTTACTGCCCTTTTTCTGATGTTCCGACGCCGCTGGAGTCGGGTCGACGCCGTGAGGCGGTTCCGGTTCGGTCTCGGCGGCCTCGGCACAATGTCAGTTCTTTGACGACGCCGGTAGGCGGTTCCGGTCCGATGTCGGCGGCCTCGGTTCGATCTCTACCTCCGATTCGACTACGTCGGGCAGTCTCTTCACGATGTCGACTTCGGGCGGCTCCGGTCCGATGGCGCTCTCGGCTCCGATGACGTCGGCCGGCCTGGCCTCGATGTCGACTTCCGGCGTCTCCGGGGTGCGATCCTCACCCCCGACCTCCGGTGCTCCTCCTCACAGGTTCCGGGCGACTCCGGAGTGCGATCCTCACTCCCGACCTCCGGTTCACCTCTACCTCTGTCTCCGACGACTCCGGAGGGCGGACTTCACTCCTCCGATGACGCCGCTCGCTCGACCTCGGTTCACTCCCTCCTCGACCTCTGGTATTCCTCACGACCTCCGTCGGCGCCCTCTCACGACCTCAGGCGGCTCCGGGTACGACGTCTGCTACTTCAGTCAGCGCCGCTTCTCCACCTCGGGCTCCAGGTCTTCAGGCTACTCGACGCCGGACTCCAGGGAAACCAGTTCTCAGGTCAGGATCTTGCTGCTTTCTGCTTCTAAGGCCTGTTCCTGCTGTTCAGGTCCTTAGGATGAGTTTTTCTGTCTTCTTCCCACACATGGCTATAGGCTGGGATCCATCAGTAGGGACAAGTATCAAGGGTGGGTTTATGGACCCCACTCCAGGCACAAGTTTCCACCCCTGCTGCTTCACTCCTTCCTCCTTCACTGTTGTGCTCCTCTCTCTTCACCAGTCAGGTGCCAACTGCCAGCTCCAACTGCCAACTGCCTCTCTTATCCTCCCAACATTCTAAACGGTCTCCAACTGTCACAGAGTTCTGGAATCTCCTGGAATGTTCTGGAAGGTGCTGGTAGGTTCCAGTGGATGCTGGTGATGTCACAGGTGGCCACCATTTTGTGCTCCAGGCCCTCAGACAGAAGTTTCAGGGGTAGCTAAAATGGCTCCCTGAATCTGCAGCAACACGAAAAAGTCTGGTGGTTCCCAAAAAGGAAAAATTCAAACTGGGTTTGAGGCAAAAGTGGGACAAAATAAATAATGATGAGGAGGGACCACCCAAAGGGCTGACAGGTCTAACACGCGTCCCCCCCAGCTGAAAGTGGGGAGAGCTACCCAACCCCTTGGGAGTTCTCATCACTAAGGCGGAAATACCTTGAGAGACCGTCTGCATTGGCGTGGTCCACTCCAGGCCGATGTTCCACCTGAAAGTCCATCCCCTGTAGGGAAATAGACCACCTCAACAACTTGGGATTCTCCCCCTTCATCTGCATCAGCCAACGAAGGGGTCTGTGGTCGGTCTGAACAAGGAAGTGCGAGCCAAACAGGTATGGCCGCAACTTCTTCAGAGCCCATACCACTGCAAAGGCTTCACGCTCTATTGCACTCCACTTCTGTTCCCTGGGAAGTAGTCTCCGGGATAGGAAGACCACGGGTTGATCCAGACCCTCTTCGTTGAGTTGCGATAACACTGCCCCAATGCCATGTTCTGATGCATCTGTCTGGACAATGAACTTCTTGGAAAAGTCTGGGGCCCTTAAGACCGGGGCCTCGCACATGGCTTTCTTCAATTTCTCAAAGGCTTGCTGACAAGCCTCCGTCCAGACTACCCGTCGAGGTTGTTTCTTGGACGTGAGCTCCGTGAGAGGGGCTACGATGGTACCGTACCCCTTCACGAAGCGGCGATAGTATCCCGTGAGGCCCAAAAATGCTCGGACCTCAGTCTGTGTCTTGGGGGGTTCCCAGGCCATGATGGCCTCGATCTTCGCCTGGAGGGGTTGCACCGTTCCCCTACCCACCAAGTGTCCAAGGTACACTACCGACCCCTGCCCGATCTGGCACTTGCTGGCCTTGATCGTCAATCCAGCTTGTCTCAGGGCCTGGAGAACAGCTTGCAGGTGACGCAAGTGATCCTCCCAGCTGTTACTGAAGACGGCTATGTCATCCAGATAAGCAGCAGAGAAACTCTCCATCCCGGTGAGGATCTGGTTTACCAGGCGCTGAAACGTGGCAGGTGCGTTCTTGAGCCCAAAGGGCATCACACAGAACTGGTAGTGGCCATTGGGCGTGGAGAAGGCTGACCTTTCCCTTGCTCCATCAGTCAAAGAGATCTGCCAGTACCCCGAAGTAAGGTCAAAGGTACTTAGATATTGGGCAGCTCCCAGCCGGTCAATTAATTCATCCGCCCTAGGGATCGGATGAGCATCAGTTTTTGTCACTGAATTCAGTCCCCGGTAGTCCACACAGAACCTCAGTTCTGGTTGGGCACCCGGTGGTGCAGCTTTTGGTACTAACACCACCGGACTGGACCAGGGGCTGCTAGAAGGTTCAATCACTCCTAGCTCCAGCATCTTAGTGACCTCACTATGAATGCTGGCCTTCACCTTGTCTGACATCCGGTAGATCTTGGACTTCACAGGTGGGCTGTCTCCTGTGTCCACGTCATGGACGCACAGGTGAGTCCTACCCGGGACAAGGGAGAACAACGCAGAGTACTGCCCCAGGGCCTGGCGACAGTCCTCCTGCTGTTCAGGAGTTAGAGATGGGGAGAGAATCACTCCCTCCACCGACCCATCCTTTTCTTGAGACGCAAACAGATCAGGGAGAGGCTCGCTTTCCACGTCCTCTCCTCCGTCAGTCACCATCATCAAGATGACTTCGGGCCTCTCGTGGTGGGGTTTGAGGCGGTTGGCATGCAGCACCCGCAGGGGCTGACGAGGGGTCTTCAGGTCCACCAAGTAGGTAGCCTTACCCTTCTTCTCCAACACCTCAAAGGGTCCTGACCAGCGATCCTGGAGGGCACTAAGCTCTCCGGGTTCGATCACCCACACCTTCTGGCCAGGCTCCAACTCCACCGGGTGAGCGTTGTGGTCATACCACGCCTTCATCACTGCTTGGCTGGCTTCCAAGTTGTCAGAAGCTTGCTTCCACAACTTAGCCATTTGGCTCCGGAAGGCCAGCATGTAGCTCACCACATCCTGGGGGAGCTTTCTGGGAGTTCTTTCCCAGCCGTCTCTCACCAGGTTAAGAGGTCCACGTACAGGGTGCCCATACAGAAGCTCGAAGGGGCTGAAGCCCACTCCCTTCTGTGGCACTTCCCTGTAGGAAAAAAGTAAACAGGGTAAGAGGACGTCCCATTTCCTCCGCAGGCTTTCAGGCAGACTTCTGATCATGCCTTTCAAGGTTTTATTAAACCTCTCCACTAGACCATTGGTCTGGGGGTGGTAAGGAGTTGTGAACCGGTAGGTCACTCCACACTCCTTCCACATTGCCCGCATATATGCTGACATGAAGTTGGTCCCCCTGTCGGACACAACTTCCTTGGGAAAACCCACTCGGGTAAAGATTCCCATCAGGGCCCTAGCCACAACAGGTGCTGTTATGGTCCTCAGAGGTATTGCCTCTGGGTACCGTGTGGCATGATCCACCAGAACCAGGATAAACCTGTGACCAGCTGTAGTTGGTGGATCTAATGGACCCACAATGTCGATGCCCACCCTTTCAAAGGGGGTGCTAACGACAGGAAGTGGTTCCAGGGGAGCTTTCAGCTTCACCCCTGTTTTCCCACTGGCTTGGCAAGACACACATGTCCGGCAGTAGGTATCGGACGACACTTTCATCTGAGGCCAAAAAAAGTGTGGGACAAGACGGGCGAAGGTCTTGTCTTGCCCCAGGTGTCCTGCCAATGGTATCTCGTGAGCCAACTCCAGAAGGAAGGCTCGATAACGTTGAGGAACTACCAAGGCTCGTGACGATCCATGTAGGGGTGCCTTGGGTTCACTGTAGAGGAGGCCATCCTCCCAGTAAACACTGTAGTTCCCTTCAACGTTCCCTGCTGCCTGGGCTTCGGCCTGTCGCCTCAGCCCCTCAAGGGTAGGGCACTCCCTCTGGCCCTGGCAGAATTCCTCCCTGGACGGGCCTCCCTCCACGTGCCACTCGGCCGGGATGGGTAAGTCCTCCAGGTTGGTAACGTCCCCCTCCGCAGACTCCTGGTCCACCACCTCCGGTGGCCTATCCGTCCTACGGGGTGGAGACGCCGAGGCAGGCTCCTCCTGTCCTCGGTTCTTCCCTTGACTGGCAGCTGGCTGGGCCTTTGTTCCAGGCTCCAGCCGGAATGAACTCCCTCTTCGGGTAGTCTCGGACCTTGTGCTAACACAGGCCCAGTCAGGTGTACCCAGCATCTCGGTGTGAGTCCGGTATTCCACCTCCTTCCAAGCGTTGTGCTCCATGTCATTGCCCAGCAGACAATCGACTGGCACGGCAGGGCTTACGGCAACTCGAAGTGAACCTGCAACCCCCCCCCATTCAAAGGGAACCTCGGCCACTGGATAGTGACCTGTTCTGCCGTCAGCCATCGCGGCTGGGTGGAGTACATCGGGAATTACCTGCTCTGGAGACACCAGTTGGCTACGCACCATAGTCATACTGGCTCCTGTGTCTCTCAGAGCCTCCCCTCTTTGGCCGTTGATGGTGATCCACTGCCCATACTTTGCGGTATTTGCGGGCACCTGGATCTTGGGAACCATCTCCCGTTCTCCCAGGGACACTAAGGTGACACCCGCCCACTCCCTTCCCTTAGTTAAGGGCATCTCCTCCCCGAGCACTACACTAGCTACACCGGGGGGCTTTCCTCCAGTGGGAGGGGGTGATCGTTTCTGACACTTCGGATCTCCTTTATAGTGTCCAACGCCACCGCACTCATAGCAATGGACAACCCTTGGCTGCTGACTCTGGCCAGGATTAGGGTTTCTGGGTGGGTTAGCCTTAGAGGTGAATCCTGTTCCCTTCCCTTGGAAGTTATTTTGGGGGCCTTTGGAGAACTCCTTTTTCTTTTCCCCTCCCTCTTTCTTCTGGGGGGCGCCCTGTCCGGCCTTTTGAGTATCCCCTCCAGTCCCCCTTGTGGACACCCGGGTACTAGCCCAAATGTCCGCCTCCTCAGCAAGCTTCCGGGGGCTGGTCAGCTTGCTATCCACCAGGTGTTGCCGCAGTTCAGGGAAACATTTCTCGAGTAGGTGTTCCTTCAGTACTAGGTCAAACAGCTCCTCGTAGTTCCTTACTTCACTGCCCTGAATCCAACCTTCCAGTGCCTTCTTTGCATAGTCCAGGAAGTCCACCCAATTCTGTGTGCCCAGTTTGTGACTACCCCTGAACTTCTGTCTGTACTTTTCAGGTGTTAGTCCAAACTTTCTGAGGAGCGCCAGTTTCATGGTGGGGTAGTGGGTCTGCTCATCCTCTTCGAGGGCCAATAAAGCATCCCTACCAGCTGGAGGCATGTACCTATACAATCCTCCTCCCCAATACTTCACTGGAACCCCATGGGCCCTCAACGAGACCTCATAGGCTGCTAGCCACTTGGCGATGTCGTCACCCGCCCCATAGCTAGCTACTATGTCCTTTGGCAGGTAAGGTTTGGGTTCCCTGGTGGACTCTTGGATTTGGCTGCCACCATTAGGAACAGTTGGTGCCCCAATTCTTAAGATCTGAAGCTATATCTCTTTCAGTCTTATCTCATGAGCCATCCTCTCTTTCTCCGTCTCATGAGCCAACCTCTGTTCCTCCTTCTCCTTCTCCAGCTTTGCTAAATCCCATGTGAGCTGTCTTTTCTCTCTCCGATCTGCTAACTCCACGCTGGATAAGCCCCCGCTAGAGACAGTGCTGCCCTTCCTAGAAAGTGTCCTGGGCCCTGCTGACAGGTTCCCCACCTCAGGTTGGTACATCTCAGCCCCCTCGGGGTCAGGCTCTCCATCCCTGTCTTCCTCCTCAGCCTTGCTTTCTCGGCGTGCCTCCCCCCAAGCCCTTAAGCTGGTTTGGAGTGCACCCTTCTTTGCTCCTGGGGGACAGTACACCCCCTCCCGCTGGCAAAACTCCCTGAGTTGGGCCACAGTGTACGTTTCTAGATTCTCTAGTACAAACTCCATCTTGCCCACTCAGGTTAGAGGACAGGTTTTGTGCAGTAGCAATGTAGGGGGGTACCTTTAGTAATACCTCCTCCCACCACCAGAGTAAATTTGGAAAAAACAAAAACCCACAATTAGGAAGGCCGCTCTTGAGAAAACTCCCGGTGTAGGCCTATGGACTACCCACAGTTATTGTTGAGTATATGTAGGCACAGCTCTATCCCACCGCTGAACACCAATTTATGTTGGAAAACCACTCCCACACTAGAAGGGGTGGTGGTGGTCTTCCGGACACACTGTGGTAGCTTGGCTCGAGTGGTCAGGAAACAGGCGCAGTGCTAAGCATACAATATACCCATACAATAACCATGCGTGCATCCGTTCCAAAAACGACTCTACACCGTAAAAATTATGAAAATATTCTTTCTTTATCTTTTTCTCCTAGTTGCTGATTGGAAAAATAAATAGGTCAATCACAATATACAAGTTTCAATTAGTGCAGGTCAAATAAATATTGGCTGTTTGATGAAATAAATAGGGGTGATCATAAATAACAGGGCATAAATACAAGTGCAATATATACAGACAATTAAATACTTTGAGGCAATAAATACTGTACCAATAAATATTGTACACCATCAAGTCCTGTGGACCTATAAATATAGTGCAGCAATAAATAGATAAAAATTCAATAAATACAGTATCCCCAATAAATAATTACAAGTATACAGCACCCCTCATATAATCAGATGACACTTCACTTCTTAAGGGCTGATATGGCCCAGGCACAGCTTGTAGGGTTGTGGAAGGCTTGAGGGGGGAGGCTACTCCCTGGCTGGGACAAGGCTGAGGCCTAAACTGAGGTAGATCAAAGGGGGGAAATACCAATGCTCTGGCTTTCCTTCTCCACACAACCTCTCTAGGTTAGTCCCAGTTCACCCCAGGCACAGTCAGATGGGTTTCAGCACCTCCCTAGCCCCTTAGAGCAGTCTCTCAGGTCTCCACAGGGCCTTAGGCGCCCTCTACTCCACTTACTGCCCTTTTTCTGATGTTCCGACGCCGCTGGAGTCGGGTCGACGCCGTGAGGCGGTTCCGGTTCGGTCTCGGCGGCCTCGGCACAATGTCAGTTCTTTGACGACGCAGGTAGGCGGTTCCGGTCCGATGTCGGCGGCCTCGGTTCGATCTCTACCTCCGATTCGACGACGTCGGGCAGTCTCTTCACGATGTCGACTTCGGGCGGCTCCGGTCCGATGGCGCTCTCGGCTCCGATGACGTCGGCCGGCCTGGCCTCGATGTCGACTTCCGGCGTCTCCGGGGTGCGATCCTCACCCCCGACCTCCGGTGCTCCTCCTCACAGGTTCCGGGCGACTCCGGAGTGCGATCCTCACTCCCGACCTCCGGTTCACCTCTACCTCGGTCTCCGACGACTCCGGAGGGCGGACTTCACTCCTCCGATGACGCCGCTCGCTCGACCTCGGTTCACCCCCTCCTCGACCTCTGGTATTCCTCACGACCTCCGTCGGCGCCCTCTCACGACCTCAGGCGGCTCCGGGTACGACGTCTGCTACTTCAGTCAGCGCCGCTTCTCCACCTCGGGCTCCAGGTCTTCAGGCTACTCGACGCCGGACTCCAGGGAAACCAGTTCTCAGGTCAGGATCTTGCTGCTTTCTGCTTCTAAGGCCTGTTCCTGCTGTTCAGGTCCTTAGGATGAGTTTTTCTGTCTTCTTCCCACACAGGGCTATAGGCTGGGATCCATCAGTAGGGACAAGTATCAAGGGTGGGTTTATGGACCCCACTCCAGGCACAAGTTTCCACCCCTGCTGCTTCACTCCTTCCTCCTTCACTGTTGTGCTCCTCTCTCTTCACCAGTCAGGTGCCAACTGCCAGCTCCAACTGCCAACTGCCTCTCTTATCCTCCCAACATTCTAAACGGTCTCCAACTGTCACAGAGTTCTGGAATCTCCTGGAATGTTCTGGAAGGTGCTGGTAGGTTCCAGTGGATGCTGGTGATGTCACAGGTGGCCACCATTTTGTGCTCCAGGCCCTCAGACAGAAGTTTCAGGGGTAGCTAAAATGGCTCCCTGAATCTGCAGCAACACGAAAAAGTCTGGTGGTTCCCAAAAAGGAAAAATTCAAACTGGGTTTGAGGCAAAAGTGGGACAAAATAAATAATGATGAGGAGGGACCACCCAAAGGGCTGACAGGTCTAACACAGCTGGACTAGGGGGTACAGTTGCCTTAGGGGCAATGGTGGCTGGGGGCTTATCCTTTTTGGTGCACTCACTAAACCAATGTGAGTTGGACTTACAATAGTTGCACCATGGTTTCTTTTGGCCATCTTTCTTTTTATCCTTTTTGGGACCACCCCCCCCCCTGAGCCTTTTGGGGGCCTGGTGAAGACTTCTGGTCTTTTTGTTTCTGATCATTACCCTTCTGGTCTGCCTTTTTCTGATCACCGCCCTGGTTCTGGTTTTTCTGCTCAACTCTATTCCTGACCCATCTATCTGCCTTCTTTCCCAATTCTTGGGGAGAAGTCAGATCAGAATCAATCAGGTGTTGATGCAGTAGCTGGTTTTGACAGTTAAGGATGTGTTCTCTCATGATCAAATTATACAATCCTGTATAGTCATTAACCTTACTTCCCACTAGCCAGCCTTTCAGAGCCTTAGTGGCACAATCTACAAAGTCAGTCAAGTCCTGAGTCTGTCTCTTCTGGGTATCCCTGAACAACAACCTGTATTGTTCAGTGGTTAGGCCGAATCCATCAATTAGAGCACTCTTCAGGACAGTGTAATTGTCTGCATCCTCATCACTAACTGTGAGGAGCTTGTCTCTACCTTTCTCAGAGAAGGAGAGCCACAAGATAGCTGCCCACTGACTTTGGGGTACCTGCTGTACTTTGCAAGCTCTCTCTAAAGCAGTTATCCATTTGTGGAATTCATCCCCACACTTGTAGGGAAGGACAATCTTGCTCAGGTTTCTATTATCATAGTGCCTGTCTCTATCCTTAGGGATATTGCTGCCACCAGTGGGTTCTAACCCACTTAACTTTTGCTCTCTAGCCAGAGCAAGCTTTTCCTTGGCAAGGGCAAGTTCTTCCCTCTCAATCCTCAGATTAGCTTCCCTCATTCTGGCTTCATGCTCCTTTCTCTGGGGGGGGGGGGGGGGGGGAGACATTCCCCTTTGAGAAGAGGCATTAGAGATGCTAGAGACATGGGAGTGGATGGATTCCCTTGAAGGGGATCTGTCTCTCTTGCCTCTCTGGTTAAGCCCACTTGGGGGTCTGTATGGGGGAACCCCATGCAAACTCCCATGTAAGCTTAGATTAGCCTGGCTAAGTCTTCCTACTTGGCCCTGGCTGTCTACCTCTTCATCTGAAGTCCCTTCTGACTCATCTGTGGTGGGTAGCCCCTCCCTTGTACCTAGGGTACTAGCCTGTGAGGCCCTAAGAGCATCATATTCCTCTAGGATCCGCACTAGCTGAAGGAGGGTAGGGTTTGCACCCTGTTTTAACTTTCTGGAGGTACACAATTGTCTCATCTCCTGAAAAGTTAGGGTATCATATCTAGAGGGGGTCTTTTTCAGACCTGCCCCTCCTGAGAGAGCATCTCCTTGATCTCCTCCCAGAGACATGATCTAGTGAGGGACTGGTGTGTGCACCTACCTACACTAGTTGTTTCTACTAAACCTCTCTAGTAGTTGTAGTCAGGGTGTGTTAATCCCTTCAACCTACAACAACTAAGTCCAGTAGGACTTAAGTATTATAATCTATGTTATATGTACCTAAACAATATCTGTGTGATCTTTCAATTTAGTATCTCAAGATTACAATGGTACTACAACAGCAAGCTCAGATCCCAAACGCTGCTCACCAATGTGAGAAGTTGGCCTGATGTATGATGTCACTAGTTCTAGTGTACACCTTATATCAGTCCAAACAACCCTTATGGTGATTGGTTGTAAAGTCAACCTTATAGACCAGCTATCCTAGTGGTAGCATGGACAAGAGCAGTTTTAGGCTAAACTCTGAATGGCATGTGAAGCCAGCTGTGATACCATATATAATCCCTTGAATACCAAATGAAAGGACACCACAACAGATATATATATAAAATAAAGTGTATTTATTCTAGTCAAACCCTCAGCACTCTTCATGAGATTTGAGGTAAGTACAACAGAGTCTTATTTAAGCATACATTAAGTCACACAGGTAAGTAATACAGTTAGGCCCTAGGGGCCACGCAAACCATATACTAAAGAAGTGGTATAAGGACCACTGTCACGAAAATAGGATAGGCCTAGGCCATCGCCGGGGCTACACTACACTACCAACAGTTAGGAAGTGGGAGGCCCACGGGATTCAGGTGCAGAGTGGAAACACTCACGCGTAATGCGTATAATCGATAGAAATAGTACAGTTTTGAAATAAGCAGTTTAAGGACACTTCTGGAGCAACTAGAGAGTCGAGACTCGGAAACTAGACCCTAGGATAGTCACTACCCTTGTGAGCACCGAAGTACCCAAGTTACCTAGCCCACAGGCTGCGGGTGCATAGGTGTGAACTTGCGTCGGGTTTCGTCATGGACTTCTATGGATGCCTGAAGGAAAGTTGCTGACAGGCAGTCAGTGCAGAGTGTCCGGTGGATCCCAAGGCCGGGATCAAGAAGGAAGGGTACCTGCAAGCAGAAGGGACAGAGTCAAGGTCACTAGCCAGTGACCACGTGGAACCAGGAAGGAACCAGGCGATGTCGTGAAGATTGCAGGTGAAGGGTGAAGCTTGTCGCTGCAGCCACGGGTACCAGAAGACGTAGAGGACGACCAGGACCAGGAGGCGAGCTGCCTCACGAAGGCTCTTGCTGTCGGCGTCGTCGAAGTTGAACTAGGACTCACCAAGCCTTGGCAAGCGGAACCCACGAAGAACGGAGGACTTGCTTCTGGTGCAGACCAGGAAGGTCTGGGGTGCTTCTCTTTTGCAAAGAAGCGGGAGCCAGTCTGGAGGAGCCAAACCAGCAGTGAAGATTTCAAGGTGTGTCGTCACAAAGGCCGCTAGCCAACGGGCAAGCAACCGGACAGACGCGGCAAGCAGGAAAATGCAGAAGGGCCTCACGCAGGACTCTTGGAGTGTGGGGGGCTGATCTTCGGTACAGATGGTGCTTGGGGTTGGGGCTTCTCAATCCCCGGTGCACAACTTCGAGGGTACCTCAGAAGCTGCGCTGGAAGATACTCGCCACTTTTCCCAGGTAGCCGGTCCCACGTCTCTCGTCGCCTCCACGGATCTCAGCTCGGCTGTGGATGTAGATCAGGGTCGGAGAAGTCTGGAAGTCAAGGCTCTGGTCGGGCTCTGCAGTCGGTCCCTCGTAGAACTTCAGCAAAGCAAAGGGTAGTCTCTTGATGGTGCCTGTTTGCACAGGGTAGCCACTCCTTGGCCACAAGGGAGATTCTTCAGTCTTCTTCTTTCGTCGAATGTCCAGAGTTTCTGTTCAAGTTGCAGGTTCAGGATAATCTAATCTCCTGGGGCCCAGCTACCACTCTTATACTAATCTGGGGGGCTGGGTTGCCTGCTAGGTCACGCCTTATGGGTGGTACCTGGGAGAGGGGTGGTTACACCCCCTTCCATTTGTCCAGTTTCGCGCCAGGACTGGGGCTGGAGTGCCCCACCACCGGTTTGAACTGGACTATGCATGGGACACCTTGTGTGCCCCAGGCAGTGTCTCGTTTCATTCATCCCTCCCTGCCCCAATACACTAAGGCCTGTCTGGGGTGGTGCTCGCACCTCCCAAGGCAGGAAACCTATTGTCCAAGCCTCCCTTGCCGGGATCACTCCCAATATCCTCATCCCCAGAAACGGGATGGGGGTATTATTCCAAAGTGTTAGACACCTTACACGACATGTTTTGATAAAGTCAAACCATAGTTACCATAACCGTTTAAGATTATAAGGCACTTTAAGAGTATATGGTAGGCTATATCATAGAACAGCTATAAGGACATGGTTCCGAAAGCTGCAGACAGGCTCAGCTCATGCTAGAGCCCCATCTCACATGTTACCAAGCACTCTGCCTCCAGGATTGTCAAGGCCTGCCATAGGAGTGGCTGATAGGTACACATGTGTCTATACATAAGATAGGTATAGGAATACTACACCTAAGCAAGGAGTGATTACACGACCTTGCCCCAGCTGAGTGATCAGCCAGTTGTGTCATAATGGAAGGCCAGGCCAGGGGTGGCATAATACATGCTGCAGCCCCTGGTAGGCCTAGGATACACCTATGCCCTGGGTACCTAAGGTACACTGTACAGGGGCCAATAAGGTGATCCTATCCAAATGGGTTATGCACCTAAAGTACATAGTATTAATTTAGAGAGAACAGCAGGGCTGTGGGTCTGATTAGCAGGCCCACAGCCACATCTAAGTCGAAAACCAGTAAAGCAAAAGCAAAAAGTGGGGGTGAACATAGAAAGCAGACCCTACTCTCCTACACGAGCCTCTGAGGAGAAGGTTCTAGAGGGTGCTTGCGCCTGATTGGCTAGAGTTTGGACTATAAAACGACAAGGATATGTCAGTAAAGTGATTCTTTTTCTCAATGCTTTCCTATGTGTCAATACTATCCTATGGTATTTTCACTTGATATGTTATTTTGAATTATATATAAAGTTTATTTGGATATGTATATGCTATTATGTGGTTATGTATGTATATGTATATACATGGCACTTATTGCTTTTTATATACCGTGGGACTCCCACTTCGACGACGGGGAATATTCAAGCATGTGAATCTATGAAAGACACCCCAAATACTGGAGAAATTACAGTTACCTCTTCCATCTTTTACTCCAATTTTTCTGTCATCTCAAGGGTGGCGGTTAGCCCATGACTGCCAGCTTCCTCAACTATGAAAACCAGCCAACACTGCTTGGACCTTTAGGAGGCAGTGGTTGCTGGGGTGCACACATGTGCAGGTAACAGCATGTGGATCCAAGCTGATGTATCCTCATGAAAGCTTTGCATTAATTTGTTGTCCATGCCATGGGAAGCCAGACAAATCCCAGCTACGTGTTTACAATCAAATGTTGACTGTGTTCATATGATATAATTCAAAAGCCCTACTACATTATTGTCTGGTAATACTGTTCCAGAGTGGAAATGCATAGGACTAACTCTTAACTTACAACTAAGACTGGCAGAGGGCACCAGTGTTACACCTGAGTGAGAATGAAAAGGAATGACCTGCAATATGGATAATAAGCAATCATAATTGCACATATGAAATCCACTAAAAGAAAAGGTCGACATGGGGCATCAGTTGAACCACAGCAAGATGTGCATATTAAGCATGTCATCTTTAGCTCCAATTAAGCCTCAATATTTGCCACAGCAGTGTTGATGTGCTCTGAACTCAGGTTGAGGCTGCCACCACGGACAACGAAAGACCCTGAGCGGGGTGAGCGAGGCTCAGGACTGAAAAGCCACCCCTGTTTCTTGTTTACAACCACAATGCACTCAGACCAACGTCAGCTATTGTGAACCAAGTCCATGAGGAACAGGGTGGGTGGCAAGGAGAGGGGGGGGGGTGAGAAAATGAAGGTGAACTGCCACTCAGAAAAGAAGGGGTGAATAGAGGAAGATTAGGAGAGAGAAAGAATGGTAAAATAACACGGGGAAAAGGAGTGGCCAAGGTTATGAGGAGAATGGGAAAACATAACAGAAGAGTAGAGAGAAGAGAAATGAGGAAAAAGAGAGGGCGATTGATTGAGTCAGTGGAATTGAGGAACGGTGGATGAAGAGAGGCACGAATAAGCACAGGATAAATAAAGAACAAAAGGAGACAGTGGAGCGAGAGTTGAATGGAGAGCAGAAAATGTGATTAAGTGGAATGTGGGGAAAAGTTAGAAAATTAGTAGTAGATAAGAGGTAGAAAGGGCAAATGAAGATAAAAGAAAAAAGTAGGAGTGAAGGATGAATGGAGCAGAAAGAAGGGAGTGAACAACATTTGCAAAAGAACGGAGAAGGAAAATAGGCAAAAGGAAGATTACAGAGGACAGGAAACATGTAACAAAGGGGGTGTAATGGGAGTACTGAAAAGGGGACAACGGTCAGGAAATAGAGGAGAGAGGTGTGAAACTTACATTTGCCAGTGCAAGTAAAGTTAGTTCAGAGAGTGAAGATAAGCGAGAGAAGGAGTGAGTGAGGTGTGGGTCCTGTTTGTGAGGTATTTACGTAAAGTAGGCATGGGGCCCACTTGGTGAATCTGGGGAGGGAGGTGTCAGCAAGTGCTGCATATAGCTGCCCTGTTCTATGCCAATTTTCTCTCCTAGCACAATGGCCGGTTAGTGGTCGGCACAGCAGCAGAAACCACTGAAGCTCACTGATCGGCTTCTGCCCCTTCGGCATTCTCTTAGCCTGGGCAGCTTTCTCGATAGGAAAGTAGTTTTATGCCTTGAGGTAGTTTACGCTATAATGATTTGTTCAAGTTAGAAGCATCTCTGCTCTCCCTGTGAATGTAAATCTCAGTGCACTGCACCAAAACGAGCCCTGGAATAGTAATGCACTGCGAAGTCTCAACTCCTTCTCTATAACGGAGCATAAGCCATTAATGTGCGAGTTAGAAAGGGAGACGAAAAACGGGGCAATTTATGCATAATCAGTCCGAGGCTGACTTCTAAGGAACTGTTATAACGTGTAGTTGTAAAACATTCGGCGTCCTTTCATTTTAGTGGAACTGTTAGATCGAGGTGCCAGGCACTATGGATCAAGGATAAATAAAGAACAAAAGGAGACAGTGGAGTGAGTGAAATGGAAAACAGAAAATGTGATAAAGTGGAATGAGGGTAAAAGTCAGAAAATTAGTAGTAGACAAGAGGTAGAAAGAGCAAAAGAAGATAAACAAGCCCGGAATGCAGCTCACCAGGGCCAGCACGACCGCCATCTGTTTCCAATTAACGCGACCACAAGACGCGGGTGCGATAATTGGAAACAGATGGCGCTGCTGCTCGCTCCCAAGCACCCTAGGCCAGGGGACAGAAGGCGGGATATACACCCGCCTTGGGCCAATTGCGTGCTATCTTTCTTAGAAAGACGCATGCAAAGGCCAATTGCGGGTGATAAAGAAAAAAAGCACACCCACGAGCGTGTGTTCAGAGTTTAAAAGCCCTTACTAAAAGCCTTGCAGAGCAGCACATGCACGCTGGCTCAGGCGAGACCTAAAAAGGGCAATATAGTCTTTCTAGGGCACATTTCATAAATCTATTGGTTTCCATCATACCTATTTTCCGTTCATTAGATTTATCATTATGACTTGAAGACAGTATTTTGAAAGCTGCAACTTAGCTGTTGGCTCTGGGTAGCACATGTTTTGAGACAACCAATAAACCACTATATATCCCTGCAACCAGAAGAGTCTGATGGACCAATCAGTATATTAATTTAGTAAATTGGCAATTGGGGCAATAAATTACAGATAACACCATCCACTATTTCTATTGTTTCCTGTTTTAGTCCAATATTTTTTTAAAACAATTGGGGGGGGCAGATAAACCATGAGCAATCGACTCTCGTGACAGCTTCCTGAAATCTGAAAACTAGACAACATTTTGAAATGCATGGCTTTCTGGTGTTACCTGTGGAATTCACACGTTTCAGCACAAACTGCAAGTAGGCTGAAACCCGAAAAAAATATAAGTGAATGCACTACCATCTAGAAAAATGCAAAAACGGTGGTAATTTTTTTTTTTGTTGCTTCTCTGCTTATTCCTGAAAGATGGGACGATTGTGATATTAGTACGGCACACCTTGCGATGCCATTTTTAAAAAGGGGGGGGGGGGGGGGGGGGAGCATGCACTTTTATGCAGAGCACTTTTTTCTTTATTTTTCCAAAAGAAACTCAAAATGTTACTATATTTTGGTTATTTTCTTGGTTCCCTACAGGAAAATCCACAAACTTTTGTACCTTTAGAATCCCGAACATGCTGGGTGAAAAAGTGCTGTAAACTTCATTTCAAGCACTGCAAAGTAAATAGGTCTCATGTTGGCTACCAGCATTTCGGCTTTGCCATTATACTTGCTTTAGTTTGCCATGTTTTCTGGAAAACTTTGTTTGCAGAGCTGTTGTCCCTCGTCAATCTAAAAATGAAACTAAAAGCTTAAATGTGTTTTCCATCTCATAAAAAACATGGTTCTAATTGTCCATGGCAGGGTTTGTGCTTCTTGTGAAAGGGCAGAACGCGTCACTCATAGCGAAGGCGGCGGACACTGCCCAAAGCTGCATACTATAGAGATCCAATGGATCAAACGAGATGAGGCCCGGTCTGGATATTCTACACAGAATTTTAGTAAAATCAAATGGCCTTGGCTAAGGCAAGACCTAATTAAAGAAAAAAGTTTAGCACTCAGGTGGAAAAAACTCAACAGCAAAACGGTGAAGGAACACATTTCAGGAACATATAGCAGTAGATTGGATTAAAGTTATTACAATGGCACCGAAAATGCATCTAGATCTGATACACATTCTGGCAAATTACGGAAAGCCTTTTTAAACTGCAGAATTACATTTTTACAAATAAATTGTATTATCTCTATCCCTAGCTGCACCCAATATGGTTTAATGGCTCTGCGCACAAATTTCAGATGCTGATTTCTAAAAAAATAAATTAAAAAAATCTAAAAAACGAACATAGCACTACCCAAAGGTTAGGCCACAAAGCAGTAAAAGAGTGGTGAGCTTGTTCAACAGTAAGAGTTTTTCTATAGGCGTGTATGGAGCAGGGTTATGCTATGGGGCTACGAAGTGACAGAACCATTCAACAAGGTTGAAAATCATTTCCTGCGCAAACGTCTTGTGGTGCTGGGGGGTGCTGCACCTATGTATGTCACACCATAGGAGGGGTGCTGCACATATGTCAGACCCGGGGGGGGGGGGGGTTGCTGCACCTATATAGGTCACACCCTAAGGGGAGGGGCTGCACCTATATAGCTCACACCCTAACGGAGGTGCTGTACCTATACAGGTCACACCCTAGGGGGGTGCTGCACCTATATAGCTCACACCCTAAGGGGGTCCCGCACCTATGTATGCAACACCTTGGGGGGGAGGGCTGCACCCATGTATGTCACAGCCAGTGGGTGCTGCACCTATGTATGTCGCACCCGGGGGGGGGGGGGGGGAGGGGGGGGGAGGGGTGCTGCACATAAATGTCACACCATACGGGGGTGCTGCACCTCATACCCTAGGGGGTTGCAGCACCTATGTATGTCACACCCGAGGGGGGTTTCTGCACCTATGTATGTCACACCCAAGGGGAGTTGCTGCACCTATGTAGGCCACACCCAAGGGGAGTTGCTGCACCTATGTAGGCCACACCCAAGGGGAGTTGCTGCACCTAGGCAGGCCACACCCAAGGGGAGTTGCTGCACCTATGTAGGTCACACCCTAGGGGGTGCCACACCTATGTATGCCAAACCCTGGTGGGGGGTGCCGCTCCGATGTATGCCAAACCCTGGTGGGGGGTGCCGCTCCGATGTATGCCACACCCTGGTGGGTGGGTGCCACACCTATGTATGCCACACCCTAGGGGGTGCCGCACCTTTGTATGCCACACCATGGGGGGGTGCGGCACCTATGTATGTCACACCCTAGGGGGTGCTACACCTATGTATGTCACACTGCATTGGGATCCCCTATGCTATGGCCCGCATTAGAGTTTGTCCGCTATCGCTGTGGGACCTGCATCTATGTATCTCACACCCAAGAGGGGAGGTGTTGCACCTATGTATGTCACACCCTAGGGGGGAGATGTTGCACCTATGTATGTCACACCCGGGTGTGGGGGGGGGGAGGTGTTGCACATATGTATGCTACACCCTAGGGGCGTGCCGCACCTATGTATGCCACACCCGGGGGGGGGGGGGGGGGTGTTGCACCTATGTATGCCACATCCTGGGTGGGGGGGGCGCGCACCTATGTATGCCACACCCTAGGGGGTGCCGCACCTATGTATTCCACACCCTAGGGGGTGCCGCACCTATGTATGCCACACCCTAGGGGGTTCTGCACCTATGTATGCCACACCCTAGGGGGGTGCGGCACCTATGTATGCCACACCCTAGGGGGGTGCGGCACCTATGTATGCCACACCCTAGGGGGGTGCGGCATCTATGTATGCAACACCCTAGGGGGTGCTAAACATATGTATGTCACACTGAGTTGGGATACCCTATCCTATGGCCACATTAGAGTTTGTCTGCCATCATTACGGGTCTCTATAAAGTCCAAACAGCAGACGAGTCTCACACGGGCAGTAACAGATTGCTCGCAGGAGTTAACACATCTGTTATCCCATGGCTTGCCTAAGCAAAGAAGGCTTTTCAGTTATTGGAAGCTCCAGAGTTATTTAATGACCCTGAATCCATTAGGGTCTCATGCAAGGACAAGATGGAACAGCTGTATACAATAAATGTAGAAGATTAGCACAACAGTTATGTAGGCCTACAGCAAAGTTCTTTTAGATTGGCAAGGGATGGGCTGGAACCCTGACTTTTGACTGCATCAAATCCTCAGTATCGATTTTATTTAACCCGTTTTCAACTTAACACCCTGCATTTTCTGGTTGGTCTCCAAAATGTGCCAACGATTTGATGATCTGATTGCATGTCCATGTGATAACCTTGGAGCTCAAAGCACACTGAACATAACATTCTATTGCAAGATGCCTTCGTCTGGGAAACACCTTTAATTACCGCTGCTGCACAACTTCTGAAAAACAAGCAAGTGCAATGCAATAGGTCTCGCATTCACGAGAGCTTGAGCTATTGGCCTTGTAAACGACAAGGCCTTTTATTTGTGTGTTTTTTAAAAAACCAGATAAATAAAAGGCATTGCCATTTACAATGCCAATAGCAAATGCATTAGGAAAGAGCGTGTCCTGCCTTTCCCTGCCGGCAAGAGCAGGAAGGACAAAGCTCTTTGAGAAAATAGTGCTCAGAGGCTGTAATTAAAGCCTACCGAGCAACACCACATTTAACAGGGGATGTCCGCATTGGAGGTTCCAAAATGGGAAACGGTGGTACTAAGGAGATACTACTAAGCCTATTGACTAATAAAAAGCCTCAGTTTACAATGGACAATGACACGTCAACTAAAGAACTGGGCGGGGCTTCACATCCATACCTTAATATAGCATGCCTGGCAGAGAAGTGCATGCGCTGCCCAGCCTCGACCTAAAAAGGGCCAGTCTGGTACAACGTTTATCAGAAGTAAGCAGTCTGCTGTAACTTCATTCAAAGTGCCTTGAAAATAAGTAGGCTGTCCGGTTTTAGAATTAAACCTATAATAACTGATAAAACCCCACTGAAAGAGAAATAGCCCTCACCAGTGAAAACATAAACACTGAAAACGCACCTGCAGAACCACAAACTAAATGCCATTCAAAGACAGGCAAAAGGGCATGAAAGTCATTTTTTTTTTCTTCCTGAAGGGGCCAATACAATGTAGCTTTGTTATACAAGCTAGCAGTAAGAAAGTCTGGGCTAACATTCTGCTTGAGTTCTGTTGTTTAGGGATGTCACTAAAATATTGTTTCTTCTTCCTTTTGTTTTTTTTCCAGTTTTGTGGTCTGTGGTCTAAAGATGCAGGGTTTAGAAGCATGTTTTAGGTCTTCTGTAATTATTTTATAAACTGTAGAGAATCAGGAGATATCAAAATCATATTTGATATTTTGGCTGAGTATGATCCTTTCACTGATATGAAAGATTCTTATAAAACCTGCCATTTTATCTAATAAGTGTCATCACATTTACCCACAGAGAATTGCTAAAAACCCTTAATACATCAGCCCCCAGTTTGTAGTGAGTCAGTATTGATAGTAGGCGAATTGCCAACACCTCAGGCTTAAAACATTCAATGCAAGGTATAGTGACAAGTATCTGTGAAAAGAGCACTATCACCAAGCATATGGGATAGAGGTTTAAACAGGACACCATACTTTTGGAAAACATGGAACAGTGTCACTTGGAATGCTCTGCAAAAAAGGTTCTTTCTAAGTTCAACAAAGATTGGAGTGATATTGTTTGTATTTGCAGTGATTCAGCTACGTATATGAAAAAGTTGTGTGATGACCTGTCAAAATCGATACCTGAGCTGAAGTGCTTCCCTGTATGAGATCCTTGCTACTTGTTAGATGGTGTGCTGAAAGCATCTTTACGATCTTCAGAGTGAATGAATAATGCTATTGACTTTTTAGTCCATTTTGGTGCACAGTTTTCTTATGCACAGGTACTAAAACACAAATATTTATCATTTCGTGCTTTGTGTGGCATCAAATAAAGAGTCATCCCAACTGTGTCCCTTAGCTGATGCTTCTCAGTCCAAGGGGCTATAAATGCTATATTATCCATGTAGCAACCATTTACAGAATTTTTGCTGAGTGATGTGAAAAAAAGTACACTATACTGCATTCTTAGATTTTTACAGGAAAACATAACTGCTGTTGAGGACATAAAAAAAACAGACTCTGAAAGCACCCTTGTCTGCCAAGTGTTCCGTGTAATTAATGTAGATATGAAACATCTCCTTGAGAGTAGGCTGGGTGACACCTTTAGTGACTTTGGCACTGCTACATGTTCCATGTTAGAGTGTTTGCCACTTGGTAAGCAAAGCAATGGTGAAGAGCAATTCAGGAACTTCTATTTTACAATGTATAAGAAATGGCTTGCAATGATGCACAGAAGTGTTCCTTCACCACTAATGGCATTTGAAGTCAATAAAACCTCACTGTGGTACTCTGTTCTAGATCCCTTCCGTAAAGGGGAATTTCTTCCGTAGTTTCAAAAGTGCTGCTTAATTTTTGACCGCTTCAATAACTGAGGGTATAAGCGCCCAGATGAGCGCAAATGTTGCAGAACCGGCCCTGAGAATCGAAATCTTCACGTGAACCAGCATTGCCATGGAAACCTATGACAATAGCCAGAGTTAACAAATTGTGTACTGGCTGTTTTGGCGTTGCCCATCTCAAGTGCCAATGTTGAGAGCGCCTTTTCACAGAAGTTTGCATGGGAAGGAGAGCGCGAGCGCACATGACCAAAGACTCACTGAAGAAGTATTGTATAGTGTACTTTGGAAAAATCTATTTGGACCTCATATACACTATACTTACACTGTATATATACCATACGCTATCAATGTAGAAAGCAAGCAATAATAAGAGCAAAACGTTCCATAAACACCGTTTCTGTTTTTAATGGTGTGAAAATGTGTAACCACTGATAACCACTTTGTTAAAGATATTGAAATCACGTGAAAACACTGAAAAAACCCCACCAGAATTAACCAAAAATAGAAATTGAAAACAGGAAAGCCTAAAACTAAGCAAACTGCTAGGTCCACTAGGATTATAGGAGAACACACAGAATGTAGTGAATATCTTAGATTGATGGCTTTTCTAAACCTTTTCTTTTCATCAATTGGTTTAATGTACTTTGCTGTATATGTTATATAATTTTACGGCTGGAAACGTTCCATAAACACCGTTTCTGTTTTTAATGGTGTGAAAATGTGTAACCACTGATAACCACTTTGTTAAAGATATTGAAATCACGTGAAAACACTGAAAAAACCCCACCAGAATTAACCAAAAATAGAAATTGAAAACAGGAAAGCCTAAAACTAAGCAAACTGCTAGGTCCACTAGGATTATAGGAGAACACACAGAATGTAGTGAATATCTTAGATTGATGGCTTTTCTAAACCTTTTCTTTTCATCAATTGGTTTAATGTACTTTGCTGTATATGTTATATAATTTTACGGCTGTTTAAGCAAAATAAAGACTGTCTACCCAGATCGCTGTTCCAGATTCTATCTCCAGACCGGAGGCGAGGATTAGGCTTGAACTTCCATTGCTCTTTTTTTCCAACAGCCATTTGAAAACAATAAACACACTACATTTCCCATCAAACTATGGGATAATCAATACACAACTGATTCTGTCCTTTGCCTGTGGCCCCACCCTGAAACAGTCAATTAGGCACCAATAAACAGCTGAATCTGTGCATTCCCTGTGGCACCACCCTGGAGCAGTCCATATGGATTACGTACTGCTGCTGAAGTCCTCAGGGTCAATAACTGTGGTACGCGCAGGACCGCAGGGGAACATTGCTTGCCACAAAGATTGTAATTTGCACAGCTGCTGAATTGTATTTTGCATGGTCTGATTTTACTCATTTTAAAACATTTTACTCGTACTGCTATATTACTTTAATGCTGTACTGCTGCTGAAGTCCTCACCTGTCCACTACTCCCTGGTCCGCCGCGGGGGCTCCCGATTGTGCGGAGGGAGGTCTGGGCTAAATTCACAGCATAGGCGCGGACGCTATTTTGGGGGTAGAGGGTTGGCGCTTCAGTCACTCGCCACTTCCGGGGCTACCGGATAAAACGCAATGATGACCCGGATGCGCAGCGGGAGCGACACTGGCGTGCCTAAGGCAAGCCCGACTGCGCCCATCCGGGTCCAGGATAAATCACTAGAATTAAATATACTAAAGGGGATTTGTATAGTCATAACATATTTAGACTAAATGACTGAAATGGGATGGGATTTTACGAAGGGCATACCAAGTGTAAGACTGCGGGCACTGTAAACAAAGATGGATTCCTCCTCACATCACAGAGAGGATAAATAAGACACCGAACAGGCCACAAATCCCTCAGGACTGGAATCTTGGACTGATCAACAGCACATCACTGCCCAAACACACAACTGAACTCCGGTTTCTGAGAGGACACTAAATTAGATGTTCTGTTTTTAACGGCAAGTTGGCTTAAGGAGCACTCGTCCTCGGATATAGTTATGGCAGTGCTGCCAGACTATGACATATATAGGCTGGACAGGATGGGCCAGATAGGAGGGGCATTTGCCATTCTCCTAAAAAAGGAGTACAAATGTACAACAGAACCATTGGCTCTGAAAGGATGTGAAGGTCTCCTTTTTAGGTCTCGCCTGAGCCAGCGCATGCGCTGCCCGGCGAGACATTTAGCGCGTGGGCTTTTAAAAGTCCGACCACACGCTTTTGGCTGGCATAGAGCGTGCGGTTACGCGCAGAATGACGAGCAGAGTTGCCATCTGGCTTTCCTCTCTCGTCATGGTGCACGCACATCGCACCCCTCTTGCCAGTCTGCTTTTGCCGTCGCGCGCACGCGCACCTCAATTAACTTTCGCGCATGTCTTGGCCCCCGCTCTGCTCCTCACTCTTTTTGGCTTCACTATGCCATCTGGCTTTCCTCGCGGCACCCCTCCGCCCCTACCCCACCACAGAGCGTGTCTCACGGCCGCGCGTCTTGATTAGCATGTGAATTTCAGGTGTGTGGTGTGTACCTGTGATGTGCTTTAGAACACTCTAACCCAGAGCTTCCAGCCCACCTATAACTTGGCCTCAAAATCACCTCACCACTCTCACCTCACACACAATGTGCTCTGAAGCTTTAAAGTGTACATTTTGGATTGCAGTACTTTACATAGAGAGAGACATTTTAGTTCTTAGAGACATCGCATGACTTAAAAGTATGAGACTCACTCCTTGGCAGACAGCCAAAGTAGTATCGGTCTCTTGTGACCACACGTACTTCAATGGAGTCTCTCTCCAGCGTATTTTCAATACCACTCACTACCCCAAAGATTTAAATGGAGTCACACAACTGGTGCTCATAATTACTCTTTGAAAATTCACATTCTTTCACACCAAAAACCCTAATCACAAATGCAATGGTATTTGTGATGTCTTCCTAGGCCTAACCACCACTACAGGTGTAAAATCTCTCTACCCCTTCAACAAACTAGCTGAGAAGCTCTGGGGAAGTCTGTGGTGTGCTGTGTTGTCGTCTATTGTTTGCCGGTGTGCAGCTGTAAATCTGGAATTAAAGATTCGGAAGTTACCTTCTCTGGATTGTGTTGTATTGAGTTGCTGTTTGTCTTTGTTTTCAGCCAAACTCCCTCCCCGCCCCTTTATTCCGCATCCCTTACCTCCTCCGTGTAATCTGGAAAACGCACGGCAGTGCAACTGCATGTGTAACACTCCTGACGAGAAATAACATTTTAGCTTTCTAAAAAAATGTGCCGTCATCTGCCACGCTCCTAGGTATAAGCAAGAGGCGCTAGGTCTCGGCGTAAAGCAGTATTCATAGCATCCCAAAACGACGACGTACGTGCACGCCAGGGCGTTCTGGATAACGCTCTGTTGGCTGAAAGGGATTGTATGTTGCATTGTCCAACCCTGAGACAGGGTCGGACTTCTATCCGACATCGACCCGGGCTAAACTAAATTTGGCTCCCCTCCACTCCTTCCCACTGGTGATCGTAGTCAGGGGTCCTTTTAGTGTCCACAGGTTATGTCTGGCCCGAATACTTCAGAGCAGTGTCCAGCCTGTTAACACACATATGCCACTTATCCTTAAGAGACAGCCAGGCAGAAACAAGCATTTGCAATGCAACAGGTCTTGCATGTACATGAGTTTGAGCTATTGGCATTGTAAATGACAATGCCTTTTATTTATGTTTTGGTTTTTGAAACATAAAACGCATTGTCATTTATAATGCCAATAGCATAAACTCGTGTAAATGCGAGCCTATTGCATTGCAAATGCTTATTTCAATACGGTTATCTCCCACCTTCACTCTACCAGGCCTCTTAATCTATCTACCACCGGGTCCATATGGGGAGTTCCTAGAAGAACTACCCGAAGTGATGGCTAGTCTCTTACTTAAGAAATCTCACATTACTATACTTGGAGACTTGAATCTTCACATAGAGGATAAAAGCCATCCAAGTGTAAAGAGACGACTATCAGACCTAGAAAGCCTACAACTGATTCAGCTTGTAACAACAGCCACACATGTTAAAGGGCACACTTTGGATGTGGTAATCTCCAATGACCCTGACCTGACAGCAGCCACTCCCACGGTACCTTGGTCAGACCATCATTTTATCCCTTTTAATGTACGAAAGTCAGGAAATGGGCACAAAGACGCTACACCTAAAGGGAGGACAATGAAAAGATGCTGGGATAAGATCAACCCGGGAGCTTGGTGGGACATCTTAACAGACACCGCAAGTCCGAAATCAGAGATGCCAGGATCAGCTGAAGAAGGCTCGTCGCGATGGGAATCCTGGATCACGCAATCCCTAGATGTAGTAGCCCCTAAGGTTGCCCACAAGCCCAAAACCAGAACTCGAGCAGAAGGATGTTTTAACCCTCAGTTACTGCTGTTAAAGAAAAACTGTAAGAAACATGAAAGCGAGTGGAGAAAGTTATGATCCCCAACTCAAAATGAAGTATAAATCAACTATCAGAAAATATCACAATAATATTAAAATGAGCCAAGCTAAGTTCTTTGAGGAAAAAATTATTGGGGCGCAAACTCAGCAAGGGAATTGTTCACAGTAATTAAGACCCTGAACAATCCACCCACTAATAGTGGTCCATCTGAAACTTCAGAGGAGAGGTGTAATAATCTGGCCTCATATTTCCTCTCTAAAGTAACAGATATCTACAGCTGCTTCAAAACGGATGGAAATCACACAATAGAGTGGGAAAAAGACCATGAATTAGCTCCCTCACAACAGGTGGTCACTAACTTCCCGAGTATGGAACAGAAGGATCTAGAAACCTTATTAGAGACTGAAGTCTGGTTCGCCCCTGGACCCAGCACCTCCGCATATTCTTAAAACAGTAGCACCCATTACAGCACCTATCTTAATAAAGATCATGAATCAGTCACTAAAAACAGGCACAGTCCCACTGGCCTGGAAGCATACTTTGATAAACCCTCTATTGAAAAAAACCAATGCGGATCAATCGCAACCAGGGAACTTTCACCACATCTCCTTGCTACCATTTGTTGGCAAGCTACCAGAAAAACACGTCAATAGAAATCTATCAGAATTGATAGACTAATCAATGCCTTCACCCCACACAGATGGGTTTCAGGGCACAACAGCACAGAAAATGCCCTGCTGGTTGTGGTGGAGTTAAGAATCATTAGACCAGGGAAAATCAGCCGCACTGCTCTTATTAGATCTGAGCGCTGCTTTTGATACGGTGGATCATCGTATATTACGCAGAAGGCTCGCAGACATTGGGATCAGGGGCATGGCACTCAAATGGTTGACAATTCTGAGTGATCGGACATTTCAAGTGCAGGAAAATACCACTCTTTTCAAAACCACCTGAAGTGTGGCGGCCCACAGGGCTCGTCATGGAGTCCAACACTTTTCAATGTCTATGTTGAGCCACTTGCCAAAATTGGACTGGAATTTGAAATATCCATGACTTCGTATGCCGATGACACGCAGCTGATTAGCTCCCTGTACCCAAAAAACTGCAGGGATGGTGAGAGACTATCTTCCTGCTTGGTAAAAGTTAAAGAGTGGATGACAGCAAGTTGCTTAAAGTTAAACAGTGATAAAACGGAGCTACTGCTCCTTGGAAATAAAGCAATACCCAGGCCCATCAGACTGGCCTGTATGCCTAGGTAAACCAACCATTCTCGCAGAAATAGTACAAAACCTAGGATTCTGGCTAGAAACGGATCTCTGTATGGTTACACAGGCCAAGAAGGTCACAGCAACTTGCTTCAGACTCCTCAGAAGTCTGCGCAAAACCCTAGACAGAATTCCCATACAACTAAGGAAAACAGTGGTCCATTCTCCGGTCACTTCGCAATTGGAATATGGAAAATCATTGTTCCTGGGGGCACCTAAATATGTTACTCAGAAACTGCAGGTGGCCCAGAATGCAGCCACAAGACTGCTGTGTAACATCCCGGTACGTGAATCAGTTAAAAAGTATCTACTTAGAATTCACTGGCTCCCGGTAGAAGCCAGAATAAAATTCAAGGCACTGGTTATTATACATAGAGCACAGCATAATAGAGGCCCCAAAAAAATCAGGAGGCTAGTCTCACCCTACATCCAAAAGAGACAGTTGCAATCTAGCACTGAAGAACTCCTAAAACAGACAAAGGTCAGGAGGGAGAAATATGGGGGGGGCCCTAGCTCCCAAACTTTGGAACTCTTTGCCATTGGAATACAGACTGACAGATAGAGAACTACAGTTCCACAAAGAGATCAAGACTTGGTTGTTTATACAATATCTTTAAGGCATGGTGTGCCTGTACTGAGTACCTGACCGCGAAGCGCTGGGAAGCCCTAGGGGCAGCCATGCGCTTTACAAGTCTCAAGAATAATAATAATAATAATAATGATATGGACCAACACACAGCTGGGTCTGTGCTTTACCTGTGACACCACCCTGGAGCAGTCTGTATGGACCAATGCACAGTTGGCTCTGTCCTTTACCTGTGGCACCACTCTGGAGCAATCCATAAGGCACCATTACACAGCTGGTTCTGCCCATTCCCTGTTGCACCCCCTCGGAGCAGTCCATAACCCACCAATGCAAAACTGGTTCTGTACATTTCCTGTAGCACCACCCTGGAGAAATCCATAAGGCACCAATACACAGCTTGTTCTTTACACTCCCCTTGGCAACACCCTGGAGCAGTTCATAAGACACTGATACACAGCTGGTTCAGTCCATTCCCTATGGCACCACCCTGGAACAGTCCATAAGCAATCAATGCACAGCTGATTGTCCTTTGCCTGTGGCACCACCCTGGAGCAGTCAATTAGGCACCAATAAACAGCTGGATCTGCATTCCCTGTGGCACCACCCTGAAACAGTCCATAAGCCACAATTCACAGCTGGCTCTGCCCATTCCCTCTGGCACCACCCTGGAGCAATCCATAAGCCATCAATACACAGCTGGTTCTGTCCATTCCTTTAGGCACCACCCTGGAACGTACATAAGCTATCAATGCAGAGCTGGTTCAGTCCATTCCCTGTGGCATCACCCTGGAACGGAAATAAGCTATCAATGCACAGCTGGGACTGGCCATTCCCTGTGTACCACCCTGCAGCAGTTCATAAGCCACCAATACACAGCTTGTTCTGTACATTCCCCGTGGCAACACCCTGGAGCAGTCCACAAGACACTGATACACAGCTGGGTCAGTGAAATCCCTGTGGCACAACCATGGAACAGTCCATAAGCAATCAATACACAGCTGGTTCTGTTCATTCTCTGTGGTACCACACTGGAGCAATCCATAGGTCACCCATAAACAGCTGGTTCTGTCCATTCCTTGTAGCACCACCCTGCAGCTGTCTATGACACACCAATACACAGGTGGTTGTGCGCATTTCCTGTGGCACCACCCTGGGCAATCCAGAAGGCACCGATACACAGCTGGTTCTGCCCATTCCTTGTGGAACCACTGTGGAGCAGTCCACATGGACCAATACACAGCTGGCTGGCTCCTTTGACTGTGGCACCATCTCTAGAGCAGTCCATAAGCCATCAATACACAGCTGGTTCTGTCCTTTTCCTCTTGCACCCCCCTGGAGCAGTCCATACGCCACCAATGCAAAAGTGGGTCTGTGCATTCCCTGTAGCACCACCCAGGAGAAATCTGTAAGGCACCAATACACAGCTTGTTCTGTACATTCCACGTGGCAACACCCTGGAGCAGTTCACAAGACACCGATACACAGCTGGTTCCGTCCATTCCCCGTGGCACCACCCTGGAACAGTCCATAAGCAATCAATACATAGCTGGTTCGGTTCATTCCCTGTGGTACCACACTGGAGCAATCCATAGGTCACCAATAAACAGCTAGTTCTGTACATTCCTTGTAGCACCACCCTGCAGCTGTCTACAATACACAGGTGGTTTCTGTGCATTCTCCGGGGCACCACCCTGGGCAATCCAGAAGGCACCGATACACAGCTGGTTCTGCCCATTCCTTGTGGCACCACTGTGGAGCAGTCCACATGGACCAATACACAGCTGGCTGTCTCCTTTGACTGTGGCACCACACTGGAACAGTCCATAAGCTGTCAGTGCACAGCTAGTACCCTGCATTTCCAGTAGCACCACCCTGGAGCAGTCCATTAGGCACCAATAAACAGTCGGATATGTGCCTTCCCTGTGGCACCAACCTAGAGCAGTCCATATGGACCAACACACAGCAATCCAGAAGGCACCGATACAAAGCTGGTTCTGCCCATTCCCTGTTGCACCCCCCTGGAGCAGTCCATAACCCACCAATGCAAAACTGGTTCTGTGCATTCCCTGTAGCACAGGGTCAGTGAAATCCCAGTCCATAAGCGGTCAATGCACAGCTGGTTCACTGCCTTTCCTGTGGCACTACCCTGGAGCAGTCCATTAGGTACCAATAAACAGCTGGATTGAGATCAGGACAGCGCGCAGGAGCGGGAGGTTGGGATACATTTTGGGAATTTGCTTGCTCTGCTTTTAGCTAAAAAATTTTTAACTCAGATATTGCCCTCCTTTTTACAAAAGTTGATAGTTGGCTTATTAAAAGAAAATTCAGGACTGTTTATTGCACAAAACCTTTTTTCACGTAACGAGGCATTCCCACTCACTTCCGGTGAGCCACCACAGGTTTGCACACTAGTGGTTGGCTCCCGGAAGAACACAAATACCGTATGCTTCGCCGGGCGCGCTTAAGGGAAGCCCGTCTGCGCCCGGCATGCGCCCCGGCCAGAGATGCTGTTGGTTTCAGCCCAGGTACTCAATATACCAGAAAAGCTTTGTTGGAGTTAAATAGTCCGACCATTAAATGCTCAGTACAATTCCATATAGACGCTATGAAGGGCCCAGTTACCTGCTCTGTGTGCAGGACCACCTTAGACATTTACAGTTGTAATTTTAGACAACCCTCGGCGGAAGCAAAGGAAAGGGAAATATCCATCAGATCCCAACACTGCAGCTTGATAAATTCAAGATATTTTGCTAAACACGCTATATATATATATATATATATATATATATATATCCTCGAAATCCAACTAATTCGGAAGAATCGTGCTGCTGGACCTTCCGAAAGCAGGAAACGGACACCAACTTGTGCTTAATTACTTTTATTACCCGCAGTAGATGCCGCCATGACGCGTTTCGGGCCCGTAAGCCCTTGATCACATGACATGCCTGTGGCTTTTTTTCTTTTTTTATACAGTGTTAGTGAACCATAGAGCATGAAGACAGACTATGCGATGATGTTGCCACCAAAATCATGACATAAGCATAATGCTTGCAAAACATGCGAACAAAAGGGCCAGTTATATGTTTAAATTCCAACACAATACTGCATGTCCGACATACTTGTTGAGTATAACATGATCCATTATTTGATGCTCAATACGTGCACATAATCAAACGTGACTTTACAAAGAATGCCTAATATGCATCTTGAATGTACCCAACTACCGACTTAAATGCCGTAGGACAGCCTGGGTCACTATTGTGTTACGTATATTAGTCAACTTAATGGTGATCAGTTCCTGTATCAATACAGTAAAAACACTTAAAAAGCAATGTGCCTATATGTCGGATAATTGGAATTTCCAATAGATAAGACCCTGTAGTCTAACATTTCCGCACGTACTAAAATTAGGAGAGAATACATCAAAACATTGTGTTAAAAAAGTTCCAAATATCCTTAATTAAAAAAACATTTAAAACAATATAAAAACACATTGTGAGATGTAACTTTGAACCCTTCCACAGATCCAGAGAGATTAAGTTATTTGGCTCAATGTTGGTGGTAAATTCATTGCTTAATTAGGTCCACAAGATAAAGTGCTCAGTATAAGTATAAAACCCCGAATAAAGTGCACATGTGCTTACAAGTGTTATGACAAACCATTAACATCAATAATGATGATTAGAATAATGGTAAAATCTTACAAAAAGAGGGGAAGAAAAAGAATAAAAAGTCTTAAATGTTTAAAAGAGTTCATTTGTCTTGAAGGGAGTTCAGCTGGTGGAATTGAGGCAAGAAACGGAGGTCTATATATTAAAATATTATAAAAACATAAATACGTTGATATAATAAAATAATATAATAATCCAATATGATAAAATCATGAAATTATGGAATGCCTATACCCAGCTTCAATGAATATGCTAGGAGCTGGATAAATGGATTAAAGCAGTGAGTTCAACTTTTATAATATATATGTTAGGACTCATGTTGCTAAAATCACAGCCAAGTATATAAATCTTCGGTCGTATTAAGACCGTTAGGAAACTTGCTGTCACATTCCAAAATGTATTTGGTTTCTAATTTTCTCAATTGTGCCTCTCTGTTGCCCCCTCTCCTAGGTACAGGTATTGCGTCCACAACGTAGTATTTAAGATCCTGTAATGAATTGTTGTGGACTTCTTTCATATGGCGAGCTACAGGGTATGTGGGATCTGCGTTAGTGACAGCTCTGGTATGTTGTAGGATGCGCTTGTGGACTTGTAGCTTTGTGCTACCAATGTATTTTAGGCCACAAGTGCATTCCAACACGTATATAGCATACTCCGATTTGCAGTTTAAGGTTTTTGATATAGTGGATGGCACCTGTCTAAAGGGGGTTGTAAGGGAAGTTTTGTTCAATCCTAGCTTACAGGCTTTGCATGAGGGGCATTTCTTAAACCCTCTCGCATTTAGTAGCCAATTTTTATTTGCTGAAATTTCTGGGCTACTTTTGACAAGGAAATCACTGAAAGATGGAGCTTTCCTGTAAGTAATAATTGGATTTGCTAAGAGATGTTCTCCAATTATGGGATCTGTCCTTACAATATGCCAGTTTTTCCTCAACACTCTGCCAATTACATCCCTTTGTTTGTTGAAGGTCATAATTAACCTAGGATTGGAGGGTTCCTTGATTGTATGAGAAACCGTCAAAACTGGGTCGGATCTGGGCAGGGGGAAGAGTAGCTCCAATCTGTTTCGTCGGTTAGTTTTGTTTATGGCCGATGAGATTGTGTGCAATGGGTACCCCCTTGCTAAAAAGCGATCTTTGCACTCTTCTTGGGCCTGTTTCAGATCCTGATCTCTGCTGCAAATCCTGCGTATTCTTAGCATCTCCCCAAAAGGTATGCTATGTAGTGTATGTTTAGGGTGAAAGCTAGAAGCGTGGAGAATGGTGTTTCCTGCCGTTGGTTTGCGGTGCAGCTTGGTTTCCAATTTATCATTATGGATAAACACCTCTACATCAAGGAAGCAAACCGAACTGTTGCTGATATTATGTGTGAGCTGTAGATTAATATCATTCTCATTGAGACTGCTGATGAATGTTTCTACGCTTTCCCTATTCCCACGCCAGACTAAAAAAATGTCATCAATATATCTGACCCATTTAATAACATGATTTTCAAAGATGTTCTTATATTTGCTGTACACTACTACCTCCTCCCACCAGCCCATATGGAGGCAAGCGTAACTCGGTGAGAAGCTTGCCCCCATAGCCACACCTTGAATTTGCTGGTAGAATTGGTTCTGGAAGAGGAAGTAGTTGTTATTTAAACAGAAATCAGTCAAAGTTATTAACATTTTGTTGTGGTTGCAAAATTGGATAGGTCGTCTATCCAAAAAATGTTTTAGAGCTCGTAAACCATCCTTGTGTTGTATGCTGGTGTATAAACTGGACACATCTATAGTTACTAATAAATAGTCTTTACACCATTGGAGATCATATATTTTTGTTAAAAAGTCTGTGGTGTCTTTTATGTAGGATGGTAGAGCTTTGACATGATCCTGTAAAAACGAGTCAATGTAGATAGAGACATTTTCCAAAAGACTTTGCTTGGCCGAAATGATAGGTCTTCCTGGTGGGCGCTCAATATCTTTATGGATCTTCGGGATAAAGTAAATGACAGGCGTGACTGGGTAATCCTTTTTCATAAACTTGTATTCGTCATCACTTATCAAACCTGCACTTTTCCATGCTAGTAGTCTTTTAAAGAGCTCATTTTGTGCTGCTACTGAGGTCAACTTGTTGCTGAGTTTGTAGCAGGCTCTGTCACTTAATTGGCGTAGAGCTTCTGCCAGATAGAGTTGCTTTGGCCAGAGGACTACATTACCTCCCTTATCAGAGTTTCTTATGACCAGGGAGTCATTTTTTTGCAGTTTGTTGATTAGTTGAAAATACTGATACTGACGTTTTTGTTGAAATTTTTGTTGTTTCTGGACTTTATGATTGAGCTGCTTGATTTCATTCTGTACTATTTCATGGAAGATGTCAATAGAGTCCCGTGGCATGATGGGGACAAAGGTCGACTTTGGTTTGAGACCCGAATTGATGGTAGCATTTATTGAAATTTCTTGCTCCTCCATTAAGCGGTTAGTATTTTGTGAGTCTAAAGTTGGAGAAATGTTAGACTCAAGGGCTTGCATATCACACAGTACATTGATGTCGGATACCACTAATCCTTGTGGTGACTCATTGGATGCTGTGGATGAAATTGGAAGACATATTTTGTTTTTTTGCTGTAATTTGTGAAACTTTATCAGTTTTAGTTTACGGATAAATTTGTAAACATCAACTCTAGTTTGTACATATTGAAAGTTTGACTCCGGACAGAATGATAATCCTAGAGTGAGCAGTTGTTGTTCAGCTTCATTGAGATTGATATTGGAGAGATTGATAACTGATCTTTCATTTTCAGTCGGTCGATTTATTTTTTCTTCCAATTCTTTCTGGCTGGTTTCTTGTTGTATGCCTGATGCGCTGGTTCGCTTGCGCCTTGCTCTGCGTCTTTCCTTACGTTTGGCGTTTCTCCTCTTCCTCCTCTCATGTTTGTATTCCTTGGGCGTAGGTTGAATCGCCGCTCCTCCTGTAAAAAACTAATTTCATCACTTAGTGAGTGTTTAGTAATGTTAATGGAGGGTCCCGCCCTGCTTTGTTCTACATCAGAGCCACTGTCCACGGCTGAGCTGATGTCTGAGATAGAGGATGCCGTAGCTAGTTCCAATCTTTGTTCTCTGCTATCCTGAGAGTTTGTTTGGAATTTAACTGATTTACGCGGCATTTTAACAGCATCGTACTTGCGGGCAAACGTGAAGATCTGACCTCTTTCATAGTCCTGTTTGTCCCGTTGGAATTTGTACGTCTTACGTTTTTTTATTATATCTTCCTCCTTAGCAAGTCGTGCAATCATTTCATCTCTGAGTTTAGAGGAGTTAGTGCCTGATTCTAAAGTCATGATTTGTCCTTCAATTTCATCGATTTTCATTTGTAAGTCCTTTCTGTCGACATCAGCATACTTGATCAGTATACACATTAGATTTTTTGAGGCATCCAGGTTACTCTCTGCCCATTCCCGTAGCATGTTTGGATTCGGATTTTCGTAGCTCGGAGCGAGCATGATTCTCAGTCCTCGTGGGATTCTGCCCACTTCTAAATACTTAGAGAGCGATCTGTGTTCCCACCACTTAGCTTGTTCCGTTTTTCTTAGCTTTTCTAGCCGTTTGTATAAGTCCTTTAAATTTGGAGGTTGGTTATGCACTTCTGTGTTTGCCATAGGTATCTGTACCTGGGGGTTGGGGCTCTCTGTAAACATAACATCCGCCGCCTCCTCCCGACTTCGTAGCATGTCAGCCGACATTGTACACTGCATTGTCATATTCAATGAAAAAACCAAAGGTTTCACACATGTTATAGTTAGCTGGACATTTCACTCGTAAAAAACCATTGAAATTCCCCCGTTATAGTTAGTTCAGCTAACTAACTCGCGCGCCTGCAATGCACTACTGATGACGTCACATATTACATCACTCATGACATGGGACATCTCAAATGACATCACTGATGACATCATCCAGTGAATGTGTGTTTTTCTGAAAATTAAAAAAGTTTAATATATGTATATCTCAAGGTCGATGGAAGAATAAATGAGTATATAAGTGTCTAAATTGATGATTTGTTTTTTAAAAATTGATTGTGTAACTGACTGATTAAGTGTATCTTTATGAATACATGGCTAAGTGAGTAATGTTTAAATGTGTAAATACCTGTATCAGTCTCTCACTTTGTATATAAGTGGCTGCATGGGTTGGTGAGTAGCTACATGAGTGTCTATATAGGTTATTAGTTGGTTTTTTGAGTATCAGTATGAGTGTCTGAGTGTCTTCATGGTTCGGTGGGGGTTATTATATAGTGCATAGGTGCATGAATGAGTGACTCACTGTTTGTATGTGTTGAAGACAGCATGTGTGTAGGACCGTATGGGTGGATGAGTGTGTGTATGGGTGTGTTAGTGATTGAATGACTGTCTCAATAGTGTCTTTATGAGTAACTACATATTTTTTAAACTAGTATATATGACTATTGGTGTATATAAGTAAGTATATGTGCGAGATTGGAAGAGTGCCTGTATGAATAAGTATGTGTTTCTATAAGTGATTATTTAAAAGACTAAGTATGTGTAAGTTTCTGTAAAAGTAAGTGTGGTGGTGTGTGTATAACTGTATATGCAGGTAAATGGATGTTTGATTCTTTATTAGCATGAGTGACTATGTGTGAGTAACTATGAATGAGTGGCATTGTGTTACAGGATGTTTAGGTGTATGAGTACATATGATGTGTGAGTACATGTATGAGTGACTGTATAGGATTGTTGGTGGATGAGTGGATGTGTATGTGGATCTTAGAATTACTGAATAGGTTGTTGTAACTGTTATTTGTATGTCCATTTTTTTGAAAATTTCAGTCTCTATTTTTAAATGTGTGTATCAAAAGTTATATTAGGGTGAGAGGAGGTGTACCACTCTATCACAAGGATGATGTCATCAGTGATGTCATTTGAGATGTCATCAGTGATGTCATGAGTGATGTCACTGACCATGTCATGAGTGATGTAATATGTGACGTCATCAGTAGTGCATTGCGGGCGCGCGAGTTATAGTTAGCTGAACTAACTATAACGGGGGAATTTCAATGGTTTTTTACGAGTGAAATGTCCAGCTAACTATAACATGTGTGAAACCTTTGGTTTTTTCATTGAATTTCTAAGGTTTTTTAAATGCTAATTCCTAACTATAACGTGTGTGAAACCCATGGTTTTTTCAGTGAATTTCAAAGGTTTTTTAAATGCTAATTCCTAACTATAACGTGTGTGAAACCCATGGTTTTTTCAGTGAATTTGCAAGGTTTTTTAAATGCTAATTTTTTTTTTCTTTTTTTTTTTACATATTTTTATTTTAATTTTCTATCCTTTTTTAAAGAGTATGGTTAAATTTTTAAAATTCTACAATATGTTTTTATTTTACATTTTTTATAAAATAAACAGGTAAAATTTATTAGCAATACATTTTTTCCTTTTTTTAAAAAAATTTTAGTGCGCGTACGGTAAGCTTACGGTAAGCGTACGGTTTACGCAATGTCCGTAATTTATCTACGCTGTTTGCGTATAGTTACGCAATTTGCGTAGCCGCGCGTACTCCGCGTGGGGCGCGTACGCGTGTACGCTACACGCGCACATTACGCGGAAGTGTTGGGGAGTGACTGTTATGCGCATGCGCGCGAGCGCGTATCTTTTTTACGCGCATGCGTACTTTTGCCGTAAGCGTACCGTAAGCGTACGGTAGGTCATGTGATCATGAAACACAACTTTTGATTGGTTGAAACTACTTTCAGTTCTAGAACTCTCCTACACCACACCCATTCCCCTCATTTCTGCTTGTGATCCCTTAGGAGAAGGAGCTGGGTTGTCTTTGTGATACGATGGCAGAACAGCAGAGCTCTTCTGAGAGTGAGGCTAGCAGCACTACCTTGAGGCAGAGAGCGAGGAAACAAAAGACCTCTTACGTAAAGGTAATGCACCCTTAGTGACTTGTAAGCTGTGTGGCCGTGTACTTTCAAGAGGGAATACCGACAGGAAGTATTCCTTTGGGAATCACACCATGATGAGACACCTTAAGGATGTACACAGAAGGACACATGCTCGACTTACTGAAGGTAACCCTTCAGTAAATCAACCAAGCACATCCACAGCAGCTCAGCCTGGACCATCATCTGCAGTGCCGAGTCCTTCTTCTGCAGGTCAGGTGAGCCCTTCATCTGTGGGGGGGGGAGCATCTCCTTTTTCTGGTCCTCTGGAAACTAACCCTCGGTTTCTGAGGGTTGAAATACGGTGCGCCACTTGTCATGATCTAATTTGTCATAGGGAGACCAGTATTTCCCTAGTGAACAATAAAATAGATCAGCACACTTGTCGTACCGTCTAATATTCCCATTCTTTCTTTCCTCTGTCCCTGCATGAACACAACGGCTCTTTTAAGAGCCAACCTTACCTTTCATCTATTTTTTATATATGTTTTTAAAACTTTTTTTTTTTTTTTTTTTACCGTACGCGTACGGTACGCGTAATTATTATTTGTTTTTTTTAAAAAAAAAACACTAAAAATCAATCACATTACAAGGTCCTTGAGAGACTACAATGAAAAACTGAAAATGTGATTGTGGAGAAGTGGAAAAAAGGGACCATGATATTTTTGACTTACCATACCCACTCAAAAAAATATTTATTCATTTAATTTTTTTTTTTAATTGCTTTAAAAATGGTTCTAGTTTTCGAAAATTTTCTATCTCAATCTGAAAAAAAAGAAAAAAGTATTAATATTTAATAAAACATTTTATAATACAGTACACATTTACATATTTTTCAACTACACTCCAGCAAGGGCAACCAGCCTTAGTGATGCTGAATGTATTTGCATTACTGAGTCCAACCTCAAACCCTTAAACTATTCTTTTTTTATACCAGTACACCTTAATTTATTGTGAAAACATAGTCCATATTATTTTACTTGTTCCTCACATTGCACACAGAGTCATGTTTTCACATTAGTCACAAAACGAAATTTCTTTGCCAATTTGAAAGCACACTTACTGCTCTTTTTTTTGGCAAGTGATAAACACTTTTACAGACTGACACATTATGAATCCACTTTTCAGATTTTTTTAAAAGCCCATGTCCAGACTGCTTTTTCAGACCACCACCATGTGTAACCTGGGTGACTGCCTACACTCCAGCAAGGGCAACCAGCCTTAGTGATGCTGAATGTATTTGCATTACTGACTGAAACCTCAAACCCCACTCGCTTGTGAATACTGTGCATGATTCCACATGGTAAGCAGCTGGCTGTGTGTTAAGAGTCTGCTTCTGCACCAAAAAATGGCTCCCCCTTTCCATCTAATGCAACTGTGAAATCACCAGAGCAATACGCAATAAATCTCTGCCTGTAATTCCTATTTGCACACAGAGTCATGTTTTCACATTAGTCACAAAACGAAATTTCTTTGCCAATTTGAAAGCACACTTACTGCTCTTTTTTTTTGGCAAGTGATAATCACTTTTACAGACTGACACATTATGAATCCACTTTTCAGATTTTTTAAAAAGCCCATGTCCAGACTGCTTTTTCAGACCACCACCATGTGTAACCTGGGTGACTGCCTACACTCCAGCAAGGGCAACCAGCCTTAGTGATGCTGAATGTATTTGCATTACTGAGTCCAACCTCAAACCCTTAAACTATTCTTTTTTTATACCAGTACACCTTAATTTATTGTGAAAACATAGTCCATATTATTTTACTTGTTCCTCACATTTAAATTTCTCCCAAAACAGAAAATAATAAACACAAATTCAACAAAAAGAATTGCATTTCTATTATTCATTTCTTAATTTACCATATACATCCCCTCTCAAACTCTAAACTCACCTTTAAAATTAGTTAGTTGTGAAAGAAATGTGGCACTCAAACAGCAGATTATCAGAGCCAGGATCTCTGTTCTTTACACCTCTCTCCTCTCAGCAGAACCAGATAATGGCAAACTTTCCCTCTCTTTTTCCACATATATACATGTTAATTTCAAATCTCAGTGCTTCCCCCTTTTTTTCAAATGTAATCACAAATTTCTATTGGTTGAAAACCAACCCTTTTCCAAAAGTACCCTTCCCCCAACTTGACTTCTGCCTAGTACCCTTCCCCCAACTTGACTTCTGCCTGCTACCATAGCAACAGCTCATGGAACACTGCTGTGTGCAGTTAGGTCAGAAGTTCGACACACAATGTTTCAATTCCACAGAGCAAGAGTGCTTGACTTTTCAATCCTAACTGCAAATCCATAGTACTGTTCTTTGGTTACACATTTTTCTGTACCAATACAAAACATGCTTCTATTAATTTACACATACATCCTAGTTTTTATTCTAGAATGGTATGAAACAGCCAATCGGTTCTTTTTTTTATGAAAAAAATATGTATGCCTCCATTTCCAAACTGTCTTTCATTTCTTTTTACCATTCTACTGAATTACACCTCCTGAGTGCATCCAGTTCTCCTTTGAAGATGTTCACAGTGTGGATTGTAGGGCACAGCTATGTCTTCTGGAGTGAAAAGTTTGCAGAGAAAACAGGTATGGTGAGAGACCTTGCTTTGCCAAATGTAGACATTAAATGGATTGGTCAGAGAGGGTTAAAGTGGCACCAATTGATGCCATTGGTGAAATCCTTCATGCAAAACCAACACCCTGACCTCATAATAGTGCACTGTGGTGGCAATGACCTAGGCACTTTGACTGGGGTAGGTCTGGAAATGCTTATGAAGGAGACCTTTGCACAACTGTTTTCACTTTTCCCTAAAACTGCCTTTGTGTTTTCTAACATATGCCAAAGGCAAAAATGGAACTGGTCCAATCATTTCTGTCCGCAGATTGACAAAGCAAGAAAGCACGTCAACAAATCTGTTTCTGCTTTCCTCCGTGACTATGGTATGGGTTCCATTTACCACAACAACTTGCGTTACGACATGCAAGACATTTATAGAGGAGATGGTGTGCACTTCAATGATGAAGGGAACAGTGTCTTCCTCTTGAACCTTAGACTCTGCATCGGTACTTACTTGTAGGTACCACTTAAAAATCACTTCATAAACACAACGGCTCTTTTTAGAGCCCCCTAATAGCTAAACACTTAAATCTGCATTTCATTTCTTTTTTTATTTCTTATTTTTACCGTACGCTTACCGTACGCGTACCCCGTGATTTTTAAATCAAATGATTTTTGTACTTTTCTGTCCTTCTTTGACCCCCTTACAAATGTTAGGGGGTCTGTAACTCTCCTCCTTGCCCCCTTTTCTTGTTATCACTCTTTTTTTTCTGAGTGAAACACACAAAATGGCGGCCGCCGCTTCCTGGTTTCGACCGATTCGAATGTTTACTAAGATCTAAGAGCCAATCAGAATCCCGCTCGCGCACGCCACCGTACGCGTACGGTAAGCGCACCGTAAGCTGGCTCAGATATATATATTGATTTAAAGGCTATTTTCTCAGAATCTACTGAACAGATTTACACCAAACCTACAAAAGGCACTTCCTTGACCTGAGGACTACCTCTCTGCCAAATTTCTAGTAATTCTGTTCAGACGTTCGGGCTGTAGCCCTGTCTAAAGGTCCTATGGAAAAATGCATGGGAAAAACGCGTTTTGGGACCCCCCTTTTATCTCAGCCCCCGCTTGACGAATCCCCCCCGAGACTTTCAGGGTAGGAGCGGAGCGCCCCACCTATTTTGAAAAATTCACGAGGATTCGTCGACCGGCGCCAAAGTTATTCAAAATAGAATGTTGCGGATTTCCTATGGAAACGTGGTCCTAACTATAACTACCTACTGGCGACCGCCAGTAGGTAATATATATATATATATATATATATATATATATATATATTCACTGAAAAAACCATAGGTTTCACACACGTTATAGTTAGGAAATAGCATTTAAAAAACCTTGCTAATTCACTGAAAAAACCATAGGTTTCACACATGTTATAGTTAGCTGGACATTTTACTGATAAAAAACCAATGAAATTCCCCCGTTATAGTTACTGTAGGCAACTATAACTCACGCGACCGCAATCCTCTGCTGATGCTAATACTGTATTTAGACACTTATTTGCCCATATCTTCTTCCATTAAATTTTAGCTATACATATATTACAAATATTTTTTTTTCATAAAGACACATATGTCATCAGCAGAGGATTACGGTCGCGTGAGTTATAGTTGCCTACAGTAACTATAACGGGGGAATTTCATTGGTTTTTTATCAGTAAAATGTCCAGCTAACTATAACATGTGTGAAACCTATGGTTTTTTCAGTGAATTAGCAAGGTTTTTTAAATGCTATTTCCTAACTATAACGTGTGTGAAACCTATGGTTTTTTCAGTGAATTTGTACGGTTTTTTAAATGCTAAGTTACTTTACGCCATTTGTGGCGTGCGCGCCCACTTAACGCAGTTCGTTCCGTGCACGGTTTTTATCAACTTTAATAAGCCCTGTACATTTGGTGGCCTTCGGCCACCAAAAGCACAGGGGGTGAGGTCAATGTGGATAGTGTTTTTTTTATTTCGATTTTATAATTTCATGTTGCCAAAATTACGTTTTTTTTCTCTATTAATAAGCCCTGCACATTTGGTGGCCTGCGGCCACCAAAAGCACAGGGGGTGGGGTAAGTGTGGATAGTGGTTTTTTTATTTTTATTTTTTTACCGTAAGCGTACGGTAAGCTTACGGTAAGCGTACGGTAAGCGTACGGTAAGCGTACGGTAAGCGTACCCCGCGAAATTGCCGAAAAAAAAATAAAACCGTTTTTGCTCTTGGGGGATGTTTGGGGACTCCCTCAACATGACTATGTGGGAGGGAGTTGTCAAAACAGCCCCGTAACATGTTTTTGGCCATCATGTTTGATAAACAACACTCAGTGCGAGAGACAAAATGGCGGATGCCGCTTCCTGGTTTCGGCCGATTCGAATGTTTACTAAGATCTAAGAGCCAATCAGAATCGCGCTCGCGCACGCCACCGTAAGCGTACGGTAAGCGTACGGTAAGCGTACGGTAAGCGTACCGTAAGCGGGCTCAGATATATATATTGATTTAAAGGCTATTTTCTCAGAATCTACTGAACAGATTTACACCAAACCTACAAAAGGCACTTCCTTGACCTAGGGACTACCTCTCTGCCAAATTTCTAGTAATTCTGTTCAGCCGTTCAGGCTGTAGCTCGTTCTAAAGGTCCTATGGAAAAATGCATGGGAAAAACGCGTTTTGGGACCCCCCTTTTATCTCAGCCCCCGCTTGACGAATCCCCCCGAGACTTTCAGGGTAGGAGCGGAGCGTAGCGCCCCACAGATTTTGAGAAATTCGCGAGGATTCGTCGACCGGCGCCAAAGTTATTCAAAATAGAATGTTGAGGTTTTCCTATGGAAACGTGGTCCTAACTATAACTACCTACTGGCGACCGCCAGTAGGTAATATATATATATATATATATATATATATATATATATGACCGCCTCAATATGGATGATTTAGACTGCCTATTCATCACGGAAACATGGATGAATGAGTGCTCCAACCCAGATATTGTACAAGCACTCCCACAAGGCTATACCCTGACCAGACAGGATAGAAGTGGAAAAAGGGGAGGGGGAATTGCAATAATATACAAACAACATTTGAAATTAACAACTATTAACTCTATTGTTCCTAATGAGGCAGAGAGCCTTTTGTTCTGCTTCCAACTAAATAGTAGCACTACGTTTGCTGGAGCCCTCATTTATAGACCCCCCGGCCCTTCGCAAAAATGCATTGATACACTAGGAGACAGTATTAGTCCCCTGGTGATCAGATATTCAGATTTCACCATTTTAGGTGATTTTAACATTCATTTAGACTCTCTTAATATCCCTAATACTAGACAGTTCTACGAGACTATCAGTACCATAGGTTTAAAACAGATTGAGACCCCTACACATCGCTGGGCATACCCTAGATGGTATCTGCACTAACATGACCCATCTCTCTGTAAAACCTCCTATTACAGTTATTCCTTTGAAGAGAACAGAACAATCAGGGAATAATTGCTTTATCTAAAGTAGAAGAAATCATGCCTTCAATCTCAAACAAACTCATTGATTTAAGAGAAACAAATGCATTATGGAACACACGACAAGAACTGGGTTAAACTTATTTTTTTAAAGTTTATATAAATTACAGAATTTATAAATACTTTTTAGGTCTCGCGCCTAGTGATGCACTGCGCAGCGCGAGACATTTTGTAAGGGAAAAAACGGGGTTTGGTAGCTGACCTAGGAATCGCACACGCTTGTGCGATTCCTTTTGTGCTACCCGATTGGCCTTAGCGTGCGTCTTATTCTAAAAGACTGCACGCAATTGGCCAGAGGTGGGCGCATTGCTCCGCCCATGGCCTATTGGTGTCTATTACGCGCTTGGTGCGCGTAATAGACACCAATAGGCCACGGCTCGCAGTGGCACGCGAACCACTTGCGGGCTTCTTTTTTTTTTTCTCAAGTGAACGCTTTCCCTGCTGCTTGTTTTATATCCTACTTACTATGTGTCTTCTCTGTTCTGCTTTTGAAGTGCGAGTGAATGAGCTTGGCTTAAAGCCCATGAGTACCGGTACTCTCTTTGGACAAAGAAGTTCTGGTACTCAAGCGCCGAAAATGTAAAAGTGCCGGTTTTCAGTACCGGCCCGTTTAAAGCACTGCTTCGGGTACTGGAAGAATAAGGGAACTAAGACCACTGCCCTACAGTACTGACTTACAATGTAACCAAAGACACAATAACAGACGTGCCTCCAGAGGCATTTCAAGGCACGAGCCGAGCAATGGAACTAGAGGCAATGAGCGGCAAACCAGGGAGCGCTATAGCTCTGCCTCTAGGCACAGTGTTAACAAGGGCAGCAGACAAAGCCGCGATTCCCTCTCGGGGGCATGCTGCAGAGAGATGCGGAGTTCACGCAGAAAACTAGCCCCCCCCCTTCCCCTTCACCCCCCCCCGCCCCCCCGCAACAGAAAGCAGTGTCAGACACGTGGAGCGGGAGATAGCACAGACGTCACCATTATAGCGCCTTCATACACCGTTAGTGTCCAGGGAGTACTGTGATGCGCTATACAAGTGACCTCAAGCTAGCAGGACCTGCGCCCCGGTGGGTGGCTCTTTGGTATTTCTAAAGTCATCCCGCCTGGGTCACAGTTTACACAGATCGCAACGTGTAACTGCAACTCTCCCTCTACCATAAGACTAAAAATAAACAAGCTAATGTCTCCTGTGCAAAATACTACACTTGTGAAAGGCCGGCCACAGTTTCCTTAAAAAGATTGTAAACTCGTACAATACAGTTCGTCGGCGTGACTAGGCGTTTAGGGGCGCAGGTGAAAGCGAGACAGGGTTACAAAGGGAGGCCAGCTGACTGAACATTGGCAGAATGAAGGCGCCCCTGGTACATACCGCGTGAAAGTCGACGATTTGAAAGCGCTCGGAAGGCCTTATTTATGAGATTTATGCTCTGCAGAGAAAGATTTGACATACGCCAGCGACCAAGATGGCTGCCTGACTCAGGAGCTTCTGAGCCACAGGAAAATGATGTCTGCCTCACCGCGCACAGCCGCTGTAAATTTAGCCCTGCTGCAGTGATGTGAGGTCCCGATGTGCCAGTGAGCTTGCTATGCCTCGGAGAGCGTTCCGGACTGCCGAAAACGCCGAGATCGGAGACGTTATGTGCCCGGGCCTGACGCAGCCCTCGGAGGCCCCATGTCGACAGGAGACTCGGGTGAGTCTGATGGCGGGTCCCGGAGCACGTGCGTTGTGATCGAATGCTTCGGCTACCGTGATTGTGTGGAGACCACGCAAGAAGTTGCCAGACACCCGCGAACTAAATGCTCCTACTGTACTAACATACCGGGTGAGGAGTGCTGGGCTCGACAAAGGCGGAATCTTACCCTTCGGGCTATCATGTGAGACCGTGGAGAGAGGTGCTGCCGGGCTATACTGCAATCCCTATGCTGACAACTCCGGGATTCTACGATGCTTGCAGACCCGAGCTCGGGAAGCGAAGGTCTCCGGTGCGACGCAGTTCTGGCCCTGGAGGAGGGTCCTACACTACACTGAGCTTGCCTTCAACTACGCCGGACTGCACTGCCCAGAAATCGGCTCCCGCCGCAACTTGAGCCCCCGGACTCGGGCCTAGTACCCAATCCCCCCAATCGCCGCCCACACTGAGTTCCTGTGATCGACTACACGAGTGGCCTGTGGTGAGCTGGAACACCCCTGCCGTGACTCGGACAGTATCTCTCTCGTGTCTACGGAACATTGAGGCTCCGAGTGCAGGCCCCGACAACCGCCAACCATCCGCAGCAGCAGGGACCAGAGAGGCGACTAAAGGGTTCATGGCGAGTCCCTGAATACCAGCGGCTTCGAAGGAATAATTGTGGGGCGGAGACGAGAGTCGGAAGCAGGTACACTGAGGCTGCGGCAAGGCCGGGCGCCTGACTCTAAAATGGCACCTGCCGAGTGATTGCCGGAGTTCAGTCAGCGTCTCCACGAGACTCCAAAAAATAGACACCCGGGTGTGAGCGGCAGGTGTGGAGAGGGCAGACCGTTAACGAAGACAGTGCTGGCGGAGGAGCTGTGTGGGGTTGGCTATAATTATTGATAGTCGACATCCAAAATTGCAAGAAGACTGAAATGATGGTGGATATTATACGCTGGGTCTCCGACTAGACAGTGATTGGAAACCGACTGTGACCATGACTGTAAACACAGAAGTGGCCAGCACTGGTGGACCTCAACATTTCAAACAAGTGCAAAAAGTGCTGGAAAGTATGGAGAAAGCGCTGGAACTCGGTTGTGGTAGCTATGTCTGGGCCAGATCTGGGATCATGCATGCACGCATGCGCAGCCGCTAGCAATGTTGTGAGTATAATCTGCAGAGGGGCTCTGTGGCTCCGTGGGTACGGGCTGCAGGGGTATCGACCACAAGTTACTCCTGGGAGACCACAGTAACGAGGCGGCTGTGCACTGGCGGGCCCCCTGGGAGAGCGGGGACTGCTGCAGTAATCGGAGGCAGCCTGGGTACGATCGCTTGACTGCCTGGAGGGGACCCTGGTGTGGACGAGCTCCGCGATCGTTGTGGGGCCTGAGAATACTCTTCTACGCCACACTTTGGGAGGAGCAGATAGATGGTCCTGGACATCTTTCATTCTGGCCAGCTGGCCCACCTTGGGTGGCCAAGAGTTCCTCCTTATCGGTCCTATTCTACTTGCCCTACAACAGCCTTTGTCTCTGCTTAACTACGATGACCTCCCCTCTGGTCCTGCTACTACGGCGGCCATATTCCTGCCCGGACAGCTGCCTTCGCCCAGAGTTTCAATCCAGGTCAGGATCAATGACTCTACCTAGCACTGTGATCCTCTAGGGGACTCCCACTCCCATGCTGACCTCCATACTTGGAGGTCCTTTTCCCTGGGTGGTAGGTTTTGGCCCCGTTACGATCCCACTCCTTCTCCGCCACTGGACACTACCTAGCCTTCTATCCCACCGGTAGGATGGTTTAGAGGGGAGTTAGACCAGAGTCCCTGACCGTGCATTTCTAGTCACCGCCTTGTCCACAATCTCATTGGATAATCCTCACTTGACTTCCGGAATAGGCGCCCTCCTCTTCTTATTCTTCTTTGCGCTATCGCTACCCTGGTGGCCCTTCCTCTCCCCATCATGGCTTCCATTGAAATTAAGTTGGGAGTTAACTGCTTCAAAGTCATTTACCCACCCAATCTGACCAAAGCAGCAGCAAAACGGTTCAAGCACAACACCATTGAACAATTCCCTGATTTCCTCTTTGTTGATCAATTCCATAATGGGTGCCTAGGGAAACTCAAAAATAACTTAATTTTTTTCACTCACGATATCCCTTCCTGGTCCACCAGCTTCTTCAATTCCTTCAACGTCTCTTCTTCCTCATCTATCCTGCATTGACAGCGGCTAAAAATTTCCCCCTCCACTAGCTTTAATGGCTCTCACACTATTACACTTTACAATAATGGTACTGTCTTGATACAAGCTACAGACTCCTGTCGTTCCCTCTTTGATCATCTCTTCCACTCCCTTCGTCCAACCCTTACAACTATGATTTCCCCGGATTCTCCTTTGAGCTCATCTCCTTTCTCCCTTTCTCCCCCCCTGACTCCCCGATACTCGATCAGGCCGCGTTCCCGGGAGTCACAGGCCTACCCTTTGTTCCCCCCTACCTTTGTTCCCTCCCCTCCCACCTCTCCCCCTTCCCAATTGGTTCCTCCCCCTAGCTCTTCTACCTTCCCTTCCCAATTGGTTCCTGCCCCTAGCTCTTCTACCTTGCCTCCGGCATCCACTCCCCTCCCCACCCTGCACCTGCCCGATTCTCCTATGCTTTCTCCTCCCCCCTAATCCAACCAACCTCCCCCCTTATTATTCCATCTGTCTTACAACCTGGTCTACCGATCAACTTTCCTTACCTTCCCCCTTACCTCCCCCTGTCACCTCATCCCTTTCTGCTCTTCCCCGTCCCTCGTCCCCTTAATTCTTCTCTTCCACCTCCCTTCTCTCTTCAACTTCCCCTCCCTCTTCCCATGCTTCCTAACCATGTCTCCTTCCTCGACAATTCCTTCCTCGTCTCCCCCTCACTCCACCTGTTGCCTGTCATCCTTCAATCACCGTTCATAACTTACAGTACTTGTCCAGCTCCTTCCTCTCTTTTCTCCCCATACTTCTGGCCTTCCTTGGATCCCCCCCCCCCCTTGTACAGCACCCTCTCCTCTCCACGTACCTTTGGCATTCATCTAACCCCCTGTCCTCCCCTCCCTGTTCTGCCTCTTCTCCCCTTACCTTTGGCCTTCATTTGACCCCCTTCCGATTCCTCATCCTTCTCCTCCTATTTATGATCTCTACTCTTCCCCTCTGTTCAACACCAGTAAAAATATTTCTCTTCCCACCTCTGTTTTATCATCCTCTCCTATCGCCCACCATTCTTCCCCACCTTCTACTCTTGCTCCCCAACTCCCCACCCATTCCACCACCCCTCCCCTCCCTCCTTTTCCCACTGTACTTCCTCCCTTTCCCCCCTCCCCCACCTTGTCCCGTCCTTCCTCACTCCCTCCCATTTTCCGCTCATCCATATCTCCCCGTCCTCAATCACCCTCTACTCCACCTCCCTTATCCCGTTCCCCCACCCGTCCCCCCTCACCCTCCACACTCCCACCCTTTTCCATCAAACCACCCAACACTCCGTGCTCAGCTCTCCTCTCCCTAGAAAATAAACTTGATTCTCTCATCTCTTCCATTTCCCATCTTGTAGCGGCCATCTCACTTTTAAGCGCTAAGATGTCACCCTTCCCTAATACCCGCCCGAGGAGTTCCGTGCTCCTGCGCCCCAATAAAGCAAACCGCAGTCTGTTCTCTACAGACATCCCCAACTTACTAGCCAGCTACAAGACCACCAGCGTCACTCCCCCTCTACCTTCATCTCCCATTACCTCTACGCAGTGCACTATTCAGACCATCTCCTCTGTCAGAACCTACCAGCCTCCCTCTTACCGGGCACCCTCATTCAAGAATCTCATCCCTATCTCCCTTAACAGCCCTAACACTCCCATCACTAAAACAGTTGTGTCAGAGCTGCACCGCTTGCTACACAACTGCAGATCTGCAATCAAACACAAATTGGAAATTTCTGACATTATCACCCTCCAGAATCTTGACATGTTCTTCCTCACTGAGACCTGGTTTAATGACTCCTCTCATACTTTGTTTGATCTTCTGGTACCCACTGACTACTCTATCCTCAGAAATGACAGATCAGACAAAATTGGGGGCGGTGTCGCCATCATCTTCAGGAATTCTCTTCAAATGAAAGCCTTCCCTACCACCCTTTTCCGTACATTCGAATGCCTATCCCTAGAACTTCAAATACATCATGGCTCACCTTTTAGATTCCATGCCATCTACCACCCGCCCGGTAACTGCTCTTCCTTTGTGGAGGAACTCACTGACCAATTTTCTCAAAGTGACAGACAGATCTTCCTGGGTGACTTTAATCTCCATTGGGGCTCTTTGGAAGACTCGGCTGCCAACAAGCTTGCCACCTTTCTCTCAGCCAACGATCTCTTCCAACATTGCTCTGAAACCACTCATTCCAAGGGCTCAATTCTGGATCTGCATCCATGTAGACTGGTCTGACCACTTCCTCGCTCCCTTCCGTTTTCATCTTTCGCATGTTATAACTCTCGGCCAACCTAAAAGAGCTACTACCTGGTTCCGCAACACTAAAAACATTGATTTTGACACTTTTTGTGACTCTGCTATGCGGTCACTTCCTAGACTTGAACCTAACGTGGATGTCAACGCTCTCACCACTCAGTGCCTCTCAGTCCTAGCAGTTGAAATCGACAATGTCGCTCCACTCCAAAGCAAAAGGAAAAGACACGCCCCCTCAGCACCTTGGTTCAATAAAGCGCTCTACAATGAAAGGAAAAACCTTAGAATCCTGGAGAAACATTGGAGAAAATCTCCTTCTACCTTCAATCTTGCTCTGCTACGTTCAGATAGATCCAAATACCACAACCACATCTTCCATGAAAAAGCATTCCATTTCAGATCCCTCCTTGACTCAGCCAAAAACAGACTCAAAAAACTCTTTGACCTCATCAAAAAACCAAACTGTTCTCCCCTAACTACTAAGCCCGAGGACTCCACAAAGAAAGCAGCCGACTTCGCCATTTTCTTTGATGAAAAGGTCAAAGCACTGGTGGATCAGGTCGCCCACCCCACCCCCTTTGAGGAGCGGAAATCCTTAGTCACCTGGCAATACTTTGACGTCATCTCGGAAGATGACCTCCTCAAATGCATCCTTGAAACCAAACCATCCAACCACTCCTCTGACCCCATCCCTAGCATCATCGCCATCGATTTCTACACCCATACTCTCTCTTACTGGACCGGGCTAGTTAATCTCTTCCTCAGTCAAGGCTCCCTCCCTGTTGCTCTTAAATCAGGACAGGTTACCCCTCTTCTAAAAAAAACCTCCGCTGATGCAATCGACCTCAACAACTTCCGCCCTATCACCAACCTCCCTTTTCTCCGTCGAAAATCACTGAAAAATGTGTTGCGAAACAACTTTCCCTACATATTATGGACAATAATCTCCTCGATGTTTTCCAATCTGGCTTCATCCAAAATTGCAGCACTGAAACAGCCCTGCTGCAAGTGATTGATGGTGCGTTGCATATACTCGACTCCGGGAAATCCTGTCTTCTGATTCTTCTTGACCTCTCTGCAGCCTTTGACACTGTTAATCACAGCACCCTCCTCAACACTCTACAACAGAGAATGGGATTGGATGGCACAGTGCTTAAATGGTTTGCCTCTTTCCTCTCAGACAGATCCCAAATGATTAAGATAGGGAACAGGCTTTCATCTCCATTGGCTGTAGGTCAAGGTGTCCCTCAAGGCTTTCCTGTGCATCCCTCACCCCTGCGTGCTGTGTTGGATTTTGTGTACCCTTTATTCTCAGGCCCCTCTTGAAAGTTCGCTCTTCGTTGTAAATTTGTATTTTTTCCTGTACATTCCTCACCCCTGTGTGCTGTGTTGGATTTTGTGTTTGTGTACCCTTCATTTTTAGTCTGTGTAATGTTATATTCTGTACCACTTTTCTCTTGTAACGTAACTAGCTCTATTGTACAGCGCTCTGACAACTTTGGGTAATGTCCGCGCTTTATAAAAATGCACTAAATAAATAAAATACTGGGCCTCTCATCCTTCCGAGGACGATAACGCAAGTACCAGTTTCATCTGGTTAATAACGTGCCCACAATCATGTTCGGCTACAACAAAGTTGTGAGTACTGTTAACTCTGCAACCAGAATATTTTACATTCCGTTAAATATTTTAACGGGTGTTGAGGGCGAATTCGAGTTGTAACAGGAACTAGATACAAAGGGCCCCTTACACCGGAAGCCGACGCGATTGGAGAGCTAAGACGGAACAAAGGACAAGTTAGAAACACGCTACATTTCTTATTCCAATGTCTCCTACGTGTCACACAACAATTGTCATACACAGGGCACACGCAACTGTGGTGCTATGGAGGCGGCCGGAGACCCCTTCACGGTGGGCATAGGGCAGAGCAATGCTCGCCCCCCCCCCCACCCCCACGGACAAGTCTGGCACCAAGTCGTGACCCTGATGCACTGTGTGGGTGGGGGCGGGTGAAAGAGTAAGCAGACAAGACATGCCACACGGTCCCTGGGAAGCTGTCGTGAATGTCCTTTGAAATTAGAGCAGGGGGGGCATGGGGGCGGCGCTGCTCCAGCTGCCAATCAGACTTCTATGCAGCCGTGGCAGAGGCAATGCGAGCTCCCGGACAGGCTGAGTGGTCCGACAGGCCTCCCAGCCCCCACTCGCCGCCTCGCCTGCGCATATACCTCTACGCACCTCAGCCTCTATTAGAGAATCATTATACATTTTAATGTTTCCCATTGAAGTTTGTCTGCTTGTACCTTTTTATGCAAGTCCAGTGCTTTTTGACAGGGCGTTGGGACCTGCTTTCCCTCATTCATATTTAGTGGACGCAGGTGTGTGCATGAATCTAGAATAAACTCAAGCTGCAAAACTAATGTTAGAGGGAGCCCCCCCCCCCACACACGGCCGGTCTAGAATTATGCACTGCACAACCAGATGCCACTGAAGGCTTCACTCGGCCATCCAGCCCATGGATGCAGCAGGCTGTGGAACCCACTTCCGGATTGGGAGCGCCTAGTTGGGATTCCTGGGCATTCATCCGCACGATGCCTCCAGCATGCTTAATCCCCCGTTTAATTCTTCTAAAATGTTTAATTTCAAGCCCATTCCTGTTGTTTTGCTCTCCACTCCTCTTAGTTTCTCTTTTCCACAGTTCAGGCGTGGTTACAAGTACCACAATAAAAAGCTTAAATAACATTATAATAGGAGTTCCCAATTCTACTTAGTCTACGTGCGTAGGTTTTCCAGCCCAGGTTTTACTTTTGCCTTCTGGGTGTTGTAGCTCCATTATAAAACAGGACTACCAAAGCCATTTTTTTTAGTTGGTTTCTTGGACTTGTAGCCTTCAGAGGAATGGGTCTGGCAAACTTAAGAGTTCTGCAAGATCAAACAAGCTTCACGCTCACCACAACGCGAGGGTTTTCTGTAGAGGGGTTTGGGCTGCATATATTTTGTGTGTTTAAGGTGGCAACCTCACTCAATGTCGCCTCCGATAGTTTCATGTTTTGGAATTTTCACCCAAAGGCCATTGTTATCAGGTTAGATTACCCTAATTATTAAATGGAAGCAAAGGTTACATCACCTCGGATGCCTTTGGTTGTCAGGTGAAAGTCCAAGACTGAAGAGAAACTGTGCTTGATGACACAGTCGGACAGAGAATAGATACAGATGAGGACAAGAAGAGAAAAGGCAGGCTAGTGAGACAGTGAAAGTGAACTGGAGAGAATGGAAAAACGAAAGCTCAAGAAAGGGACTACTAAGAGACAATAAAAAAAGACCGACAAAGCATGCTGTGGCGGGGGCGGGGGAGCGCATTCCAGGCGGGGGAGCGGACCCTTTGAAGTAGGATGCCGAGGCTGTGGCTACACGTGCACGCGCCAGTGGGCTGAAGCGCTTCCCCAAACGGATTGCATGGCGGCACGATGCACGTGATTGTGCGCGTGCTCGCCATGCAATCCACTTTGGGGGCACTTTGAAATGCCCTTCTTACTAGAGTCTCGCATAGCGATTGCGTAAACGCAATAGCTAGGCGAGACCTGAAAAAGGAGTAAGATTTCAGGACAGACAATGAATTGAACGAGAAAATCAGGGGATATACTGGGTAATAGATGGGTAATCATAAGGTGGTGCTTCTATAAAAGCTCATAAAGCGGCCGGTGGGGAGCCAGCCATAATTGTTTGTATAGCGTTTCCATATCAGAGGCATTTTCAGAGAAGGTTCTGGTGTACATGGGTGTGCGTGTGTTTTCATTTAATCCGGGGACATTCACTGTGGAGTTCCCTCTTCTGGTAGGGTTCATGAGACTGCCAGCTTCGATTGGTTTTGGCACATTGTGGGCTTACTTTAAGTTTAATACATGAGTGTACCAGGGATTGGTTTTACATTTGAAAGCTCATCTTTGGTAATGGAAGGCTTGAATTGTCTCAGGAGTTTTAGTTAGTGGGAGGCATTATTCGTGAATCAATCCGCAGTAGTGAAGAATAAATGCTGTAATTTAAATAAACTTCAAAAATATAAGTTTAACACAGTTTTCTTGTTGTGTGTTCCATAATGCATTTGTTTCTCTTAATTCAATGAGTTTTGAGATTGAAGGCATGATTTCTTCTACTTTAGATAAAGCAATAACGCACTGATTGTTCTGTTATCTTCAAAGGAATAGTTTTGCCCCCCACAGAACCATTGTTATTACACTTCCTAAAAGTGGCATTTTCAAGCAATTTAAAAATCACTTTTCCTAAAACATGTGTTATTAAATTCTGAGTTTAGAGAGCCTAAACTCAATTTCTCCATTTAGTCCCAATGGAAAGTTACACTTCTAATATGTTACCAGGCAGCTCCCATGCTAACCTATGAGACAGAGAGCTGTTCAATAGTGAAAAACAAAATTGGTAGTATTTCACTATCAGGACATGTAAAACACACTACTATATGTCCTACCTTTCACATACTCTGCACCCTGCCCACAGGTCTTCCTTGGGCCTCCCTTAGGGGTGACTCACATGTAAAAAAAAGTTACGTTTAGGGCCTAGCTATCAGGAGCACTTGCTAGGTCGACATGGCAGTAAGCCTGTGTGCAGACCCTACAGTTGCAGGTCTGAGACAGCTTTGAAAGGCTACTTGTGGGGGTGGCACAACCAGTGCTGCAGGGCCACTAGTAGCATTTTAGCCTCTGATGCCCAAAGAAATACCATGTATGTTTTCTTTTTAATTCTATAGTGTGGAAAAGGCATTCCATTTATGGATCTTTGTGCCCATCACCACCACCGCCCCTTCTGTCTTGTAAGCACATATTGACACTTATAAAGTCTGGGTTTTATGATGCGCTTTCAGGAACTTTTTGTTCTATTTTTATTTTTAAAGAGGCAAAACTAAAAGTGCCAGAATGCAACAAACAATGCAGAGGTGGGCTATCCACTGACAGCTCATGCCAGATGCCTGGCTATGGCTCATCTCAAGGTCTTCTTGGAAACGTGAGCCCGAAACAAGCCGAGCTTTCACAGGAGGCGACGTGACTTCAAGGCTACAGCTGCCAACCATGTAACATGGGGAACCAGATTCCAATCCCAGCCTCAGCTCTGCATCCTGTGAAACCTAAAAATAAATAAATCACTGTGTGCTGAATAAAATGTTGTTTAATGGTCTGTCTCTTGAGAAGTACCCTTATGCCTTGGGGAAGGGCTTCGCTATGTAAACCAATGTCCAAAATAAAGTGTGGATTCTGCCAGTCACCGCTGCTTCAATCTCATACTCTAAGAATTAAGGACAAAGCATTTACCTTTGATGTCAGAAATATACATCTATCTAGTGGCTGAAGGGGGGAGTGTGAAACTGGAAAATCTGGGATTAAACCCAGCATCCCTGCTTGACCAAATTGTGTGATCGTAGGCAAATACTTTAGTTCACTGAATCTCCTTTTGTTCATTATGCCCCTAAGTTGATTCAAAAGTGTAGCCCGACTTAAGTTTGTCCAGGATTTTATTTTTCAAAATGTAGCCACCATAACGGCCCTCTTTTTGACCTTCTGGCCTGCCCCTAGTACTTGTGACCAATCAGCAGGTTGCACAGCGAGGCCACCCCCACCCTAAGCTCACTGAAATTTTGTTTAGGCTCCAGGGCTTTGCCCACTCTTTGGATTTTAACCCGCCTGGTCGCCCACAGCTTCAAAGTGTTCTGTGTGGCTGAGGACAAAAGAAGATGAAGCTGTTAGCCTGCCTGCAGCCCTACCGCAGACAAGTGCCAGGATCTCCACACGCCACCCATAGGTCGACAAGAGCAGGCTCTGGGTCATCTCGTGTTCCAAGCCCCACCTCAGCAACAGCCCTGCCAAGTTTCGGAGGTCCTCCAGTTAGTTTTGGGAGTTGTATTACTGTTCATTCCATTATAAACCAAGAATACAAGGCCCAGAACGTAACAGAAAAACAAACCTCGTCTGGAACAGCTCTTTATGCATGGAATTGGAAGCTAAGCATCCTTGCCGTCCAGCTGATCTTTAGGCTGAAAAGAGGACGATCGATGTGCCCAATGCCTGCAGACTGCTACTGACAGGAGATCACGGTTAGAGTGGATCCGTGTACATTTCAACAACGTGTGAAATTTAAACAGACATCTATGCAATCCCGGTTTAGAACGTGCTTGTTTTTTCAAGACTAAAAAGCATGGAAACTATGATCAGGACTACGATGGAGGCAGGGTAGGGATGTTGTAACAACATATAATTAATTTCCTGGCATTTAATTTAGAGATTAGAGTGAATTCAGTTTTATTTATGGACCCAACTAACTTTTTACGCCAAGGTTCGTTTTCGGTTATATGAAATATTTAATAAATTCCAATTTAAAAAAATAAATAAGTAAAACAAGCCCAAGCCAAAGAAACAATTCAAATCCTTGAATTAATCATGTTCATGCCCAATTTAAATTCAGCATGGCTCTTTTCAAGAAGGGGCTGCGAGATTCTCCTAAGCAAGATCATGGATATCTATGATACTCTATCCAATGCCCGGACCGCACAGCCAGCAGTGGAACTGCTTCTGAGACTCAATCGCTTGCCCGGACCGCACAGCCAGCAGTGAAGCTGCTACAGGTACTCGATCACATGCGCGGACCGCACAGCCAGCAGTGAAGCTGCTACAGGTACTCGATCACATGCCCGGACCGCACAGCCAGCAGTGAAGCTGCTACAGGTACTCGATCACATGCCCGGACCGCACAGCCAGCAGTGAAGCTGCTACAGGTACTCGATCACATGCCCGGACCGCACAGCCAGCAGTGAGGCTGCTACAGGTACTCGATCACATGTCCGGACCGCACAGCCAGCAGTGAAGCTGCTACAGGTACTCGATCACATGCCCGGACCGCACAGCCAGCAGTGGAACTGCTTCTGAGACTCAATCGCTTGCCCGGACCGCACAGCCAGCAGTGAAGCTGCTACAGGTACTCGATCACATGCGCGGACCGCACAGCCAGCAGTGAAGCTGCTACAGGTACTCGATCACATGCCCGGACCGCACAGCCAGCAGTGAAGCTGCTACAGGTACTCGATCACATGCCCGGACCGCACAGCCAGCAGTGAAGCTGCTACAGGTACTCGATCACATGCCCGGACCGCACAGCCAGCAGTGAGGCTGCTACAGGTACTCGATCACATGCCCGGACCGCACAGTCAACAGTGAAGCTGCTGATACTCGATCATATGCCCGGACAGCACAGCCAGCAGTGAAGCTGCTACAGGTACTCGACCACATGCCTGGACCACACAGCCAGCAGTGAAGCTGCTACAGGTACTCGATCAGATGCCCGGACCGCACAGCCAGCAGTGAAGCTGCTACAGGTACTCGATCACATGCCCGGACCGCACAGCCAGCAGTGAAGCTGCTACAGGTACTCGATCACATGCCCGGACCGCACAGTCAGCAGTGAAGCTGCCGATACTCGATCATATGCCCGGACAGCACAGCCAGCAGTGAAGCTGCTACAGGTACTCGACCACATGCCCGGACCACACAGTCACCAGTGAAGCTGCTGATACTCGATCATATGCCCGGACAGCACAGCCAGCGGTGAAGCTGCTACAGGTACTTGATCACATCCCCGGACCGCACAGCCAGCAGTGGACCTGCTTCTGCTATTCAATCACATGCTCGGACCGCACAGCCAGCAGTGGACCTACTGCTGATACTGGATCACATGCCCGGACCGCACAGCCAGCAGTGAAGCTGCTACAGGTACTCGATCACATGCCCGGACCGCACAGTCAGCAGTGAAGCTGCTGATACTCGATCACATGCCCAGACCGCACAGCCAGCAGAGGACCTTCTGCTGATACTGGATCATATGCCCAAACCGCACAGCCAGCTGTGGACCTGCTTCTGAGACTCGATTACTGGCATGGACCACACACCCAGCGGTGGTGAGCTGCTGCTGATACTTGATCGCATGCCTGGACTGCACAGCCAGCAGTGGAGCCGCTTCTGACACACGATCACCTGCATGGATTGCACAGCACGCGGTTGAGTTGCTTGTGTAAATGTATCCAGTCCCTGAAACACAACACATTTGAATGTTGGGTGCTAGGATCTCCAGGGCTTCATTCTTGAAGCTTTAATATCTTGTTACCTTTCATAAACAGTTTTTACGGATCTCCATTTTCTTACATTTACGATTAAAATATGTCATTTGCTACTTTCGGAATTCATGATTGGTCACCTACTGGTGTTGGCATTTCACAAGAGGGAGGACAGCAAGTCTTGACAAATACTATCAAACTGAGTGGTGATAATCTTTTGTACGCGTGGGCCATCTTATGTATTTTCCTAATACCCTGTGAAGCAGTTCACCATAAGAAGGGCCATATGGCGATTATGTGACTGCTGCCTTTTCTGCATAGTTATGGAATTGCCACAATAAGTCATCTGCTGCATTATTTTCAGGTTTAACAAAAAAAAAAAACTGTTCCAAGCTCAAACAGATCAAAAGTTGCTAAAATTACAACTACACAAATCGCCACACAGTGGAAAGCCATTCTCAAGGAGACCCGTCAACATTTTGGTTGCTTAGTGCAATATTATGCGGTTAAACTGGTAGTAACAAGGTAAATCCTTTGCCCCGTGTTGATTTGTAAAAATGTTAAAATAATACCATCACAAACTGTGCTGCATTATACTGCATAGTTATCCTTTTACTGCTGCATTAATTAGTCACCCCTGCCATATAATTTGTTCCCCCTACCACATATTACCAGTCGCCCTCATCGTGACTAGGAAGTCACAGCTAGGGGTGGGCAGAAAACTCCGCTCCGCCAGAGTAGCGGATAAAGCCAGCCACCCCTGCTCCCCAGCCCAGTCCCTCCTTCTGAAAGCAGCCAGGCCGGAGAGAGCCTCCCCAGGCCCCGGTGGACCCCCGTCCCCGGGGCCCGGACCCTCGGCTGGCTTGCAAGACTGGGGGCTCCTGCACCGCGGGGCCCACCGGACAGAGCACGAGCCCCAGGCCCGGTCCCAGCTTCGGAAGCCTAGCCAGGCCGTGGAGAGCCTCCCCAGGCCCCGGTGGACCCCCGTCACCAGCACCCGGACCCTCGGCTGTCTTAGAGGACGGTGGGCTCCTGCAGTCTGGGACCCTGGGACGCAGCACGAGCCCCGGGCCCGGTCCCAGCTCCCGAACCCTAGCCAGGCCGGGGAGAGCCTCCCCGGGCCCCGGTGGACCCCCGTCCCAAGCGCCCAGACCCTCGGCTGGCTTGCAGGACGGGAGGCTCCTGCACCCCGGGGCCCGCCGGACAGAGCACGAG